>NC_137964.1:3606170-4806170 GCF_963924665.1 Micromys minutus | reverse complement strand
CTCTGCCTTACATTGTAATTTTTTTGTGGTTTGTTTATCAGAAAAAAATCTTATTTATATTCATATTATTGGATGATCTCTCCATTTTAGCTTAGTTAATATTAAATTCTTATTTTTAAGCTTCCATTCCTGTAGTCATGAATTCAGCAGGACAGAATATGCTGTAACCATGAAAGTGGATCTTGCAGTGAAATCACAGAGGATATCTTTCTGATTCCTAAATATACATGAAGGAGAAAAGGCTTAGTTATGATGACAATGAACTAAAGTTATTGGGAAACTCTTAGTGAAGATTTATGTAGGTGACCAGTAAAATGCTCATGTGAACAATGACTGCTATTCAATAAAATACAGTTTGAATAGTAAAAAGAAACCAACAAACATAAAACCAACAAACAACCACAACAACAAACTATTTAATTCAATTTGGGGAATTATATACCTAAAGGATATCACTGTGCACTTTGTAAAGCATCATTTATTGAGACTGAACTATTTATTAGACAATCTTTTACAGTTTTCCACTTAAATGACAAATACAAACATAAGTTTTTTTAATATTTCAATACAAAATTGTTATATTAAAAATATAAATAAATGAGCTCTTTGGAGTCTCCTTAGTAAATTTTATTATAAGCTATAATGGATATAATGTAGAAAACTGGAGTCATCAGTTCCATATATTATAGGGTTGAATTTCACCACAGGCCCTTATTAAATGTTTTTAGGATAACAGGTGGGATACACTAAAGGTCAGAGTCTTTTCCATTGACAGGTGAAGCATATAAATGAACAATATTATTAACATTTTAAATCGTGAGAATATGTAATATAGCGAACAGCATAATGGGTATCTTAATTTTAGTTGTCTATGTGACTGCAAGTGTGTGAGTGTGTGTGTGTGTGTGTGTGTTGTGTGTATGTGTGGGTGGGTGGGTGTGTCTGTGTGTGTGCACAGATTAGAGGTGTGACTGTCACTGAAGTAGCACATGTGGAATAAGCTATGATGGCTTGCTATCAAGCTCCCAACCCTTGGTTTCTTCATTCTCAGAATTCTGGAATTATATAAACATGTTTGAACTCAGGTATTTGTGCTTGCAAACTGTACTTTATTCATAAACATATTACCCAAGAAAAAAGATAGTTTTCTTTTCAGTTTTGATCTAATGATGCAGAATTTATACTGTGTATACAAGACAAAAGGCTCCATGTTACTGGAGAATAAGAGGACTAACTGATTCTTTTATTTTTACCTTCTAAAAACAAATCAAGACATAATGCTTAAATCAAAATTCTAAATTCTTTACTTATTTACTTTAAAATGAATAATACAAATTTAAATTTAGAAATATGTTTAGAAATCTGTATTTTAAATTTTCTTATATTTTTTAAATTATTTCTATGTAGTATTTGCAGGTAACAGATTTTTCTTAGTATACTAAAATAAACCAAAGGAAAATAATTCTACAATGTATAAAATTGTTGATGTGAAGAATTGTTTGCTGACAGGAGCCTGATATTGATGTCTCCTAAAGGACTCTGCCAGAGCCTTACTGATATGGATGAGGATTCTTGCAGCTCACCATAAAACCAAGCATGGGATTCCCAATGGAGAATCTAGAGAAAGGACTGAAGGAGCTGCAAGTGTTTACAAATGCATGGAAAGAACAAAAATATCAACCAGCCAACACCCCTAAGGTATTAAACCCCAGGTATTAAACCAACAACAAATGAGTACACAATAGGGACTCATAGCTCCTGTTCATATAAGGAGGGAATTCCATTGTCTGACATCAATAGGAGGAAAAGCCCTTGGTCCCGTGAAGACTCATTTTTTATTTTAGGAGATTGCCAGCTCATTGAGGTGGGATTGGGTGGGTGGTAGTGGAAAAATCTTCATAGAAGGAGGGGTAGACAGAATTGGGTAAAGGGGATAGTATTTGAAATGTAAATACATAAAAATATACAATAAAAAAGAAAAAAATTATTCATGCCATTTTCATCCCATTCCAAAAATATCAGATATATACCTAAGAGGGTGTTGTGGCATTTAGAGATGTAATTTTAGCTTTTGGGAAACATTTCATGTGAGTTCTGAGAAAAAGCAGCTCTGTAGTCTAAAAGAGCTGAAATCACATTTGAACTGTCAGAGATCTCTCTAGCCTCTCAGAAGTTTGCATAAGAAAATCATGTGACTGTTGATTATTCAGATGATCAATAAAACAAAGTAAAAAAATCATACTCTGCACAGTGAACATCGATAATGAATACCTGAGATCAGAATAAAGCAGTGCATTTTATGCATTGTGTAACTGCTGCAGAGGAGACATTGAAGGACATTCTGCCTGAAAGAAAAATGAGCTAATGTCTGTAATTGCCGGTCAATCAATCAATTCTCCAAATTAAAAAAATAAATAAATAAGTTGGTTTGGGGTGCATTTCCCTGAAATAAATTGACTTTTTGCAGTAGGACATTTTATTTTAGTGAAATAAAAGGGGAAAAAGTTAATGAATTAAAAACGGTGAAGTAAGTAGGTAAGTATAGTAATCAACAATTTGTGGTCATTACCGACATAGAAGTAGCTTGAAATATAAGTAGAAACCTCAGAAAACAACAACAAAAAATAAATGAAGAAAATCTCTTCAAAGACAGAATGAGGCCAGGAAGCTTATCTAAGTTTATCCTGTGGAAATAATTGTCCCCTTGGTTATTTTGTAGATTCGAAGTTTGGTAGAAACCAGAATAGCAGAGATTACTTCCAAAAGAATAGTACTGTCAATGAATAGACTCGTTAGCACTAGGGAATCATTACCACATCTAGAAGTTTTAAGAGAAATAGATTTGAACTACACGTTCTGTGAATTGTTTCTCAATCTTCTGTTAGTTAACAGAAGATTGAGAAACAATTCACAGAGCGTGTAGTTCAAATCTTATTTTTCCTTGACCTGCACACAGGCACACACACAGACACACACAGATACACACACACACACACACACACACACACACAGGCACACACAGGCACACACAGGCATACATACACACACACACACACCTGTATTACATAATAGGAAATACCTATTATAGCAATATGTAACTCATACTCTTGACAAATAAATAGTGTCAACCCAAACTGAAAGTTTTGAGTGTGGCTACTGCAACAAATGACTCGATTTTCACAAGCTATGTTTAGATTAGTAGGATATAATTTGCAGACTATTTAGAATAATTTAGACTATTACTCCTCTAAAATCATTAGCAGTTAAATTCCTTTGAGAAATAAGATTGTTTGCCACTGAACTTCAAAAAGTAATGAACACTAACCTCCAGAGGTTCTTGTAATAAATTATTGTCTCATCCTCTAAAGCACAATGTTGCCCATGTATAGAAATGTTTTAGTAATGAGTATATATGGAAAGCTGAGAAGATAAAGTATGATATCACGCATGCTGGTGAAAATCCCATAGTGTCTATTCTTACTCTGATGGTTTCTCTCTCTCTCTCTCTCAATCTGCAAATACGACATCATGGAAAACTCCCTGAAATCAACCAAAAGAAAAGGACAAGGGTAAGATTTGATTGAAAGATGCTTCTGTCATATGTCACATATTACCAGATAGTAGAAAAAATACTCTTGAGACTCACTGATATAATCATGGAGAAAAACATTTAAAATAAATCTAGTAAGCAGACAGAAATCCAGAGTGCCCAGGCTGTTCACTTTTATTGTAAAGACAATTGTTTAGACTCTCATTAAATTTGTGCCTATAGAGTTACAATTTGTTGTCATTCATTTAGCTAGATGTTCAGATGCTTAAAAAAGAGTATCACTGAAAAAATTTGTCTGATCTATCATTTTGCTTGATGTCTTACCTAGATTTTTATTTAAACAGGAATAAATCACCCAACCTCACAAAAACTTGAAGTTCCAGGATGAGTGTATGGGGAACCAAGAGGCAGAGGGAAGAAAGAAAGAAAGAGTCAAGGAATTAAGAGTCCAATTTAAAGGAAAGACACACATGGCAAGAACATATATATCCACAGAACCATATTAATAAAACAGACAACCTTTTGAAATACGGAATCAAATAGATGGAACCAGAAGTTCTTAGTGAGGTAAGCCAGTCAAGAAACACACATAGTATGCATTCACTGATAAGCAGATATTAGTCCCCCAAAGCTCGGAATACTCAAGAACAATTCCCAGACATAATGAAGCTCAAAACAAAGAAGGACAGAATGTGAACACCTCAGTCCTTAGAAAGAAGAATGAAACTACTCACAGGAGGAAATACAGGGACAAATAGAGGTGAAGGAATTGAAGAAAAATATCATTATTCAGTATTGCCTCACCAGGGGATCCACCCTATATATGGCCACCAAATCCAAGCACTATTGCTGATGCCAAGTAGTTCTTACTGGCAGAAGCAGATATGGATGCCTCCTCAGAGGCACTGCCAGAGTCATACAGATTCAGTTGAGGATGCTTGCAGCTACCATCATACTGAACACAGGGACCCCAATGAAAAAGCTAGAGAAATGACTGAAGCAGCTGAACAGGTTTGCAAACCTATGTGAATCAACCAAACAAACCCTCCTGAAATCCCAGAGACTAAAACACTAACCACTGAGAACACAAGGTTCTAGTTGCACATGTATCAGAAGATAGCATTGTCTGATATCAATGGAATAAGAGGCCTTTGATCCACTGAAGATGGGTTTTCCTAGTGTAGGGGAGGCAAATGTACTGAGGTGGGAGGGTGGTTACCAGATGAAGCACCTTTAAGTGAATCAAGTGGAATGGCAGGATTTTGAAATTGGGGAAATAGTATCTGAAATGTAAATACCATTAGTAGTCAATAAAAATTAATTAAATATAACAATAGCTGAAGTAATTCACACCAATCAACTACCCCTTGTTGAGCACAAAAACATCTTCCAAGAACAATTTTGTGCTTGAAGAAACAGAGGCTACATGGTTTATGTCCTGCTATCTTGGAGTATCTCCCAAGCATTCAGAATTCTGACTAACTCCATTCTTAAACTATGGTCTGACAAAGTTGCATAAGTGTTTCTATTTGCAGAGCTTACAGATCTTCACACAGAGTAAACATCCTCACTTTACTTCACATTGTTCAAGAGGAATGAAATTATTCTGAAATCATTGAGAAGTACATTACATTCAAATTCATAATTGCTAATAGAGAAATAATGCTTAAAGACATAGTTTTTCTTCATCATTTAGTTAAGTTCTTGTAGTAAGGAAGATAGTAGAAAATAATTGAGAAAAGAGAAAAGTATGCATGCTCACAATCACCATTAATTGAAATACTGAAACCCACATTGAACACAAACTTTATTCATAAATCTGTCAGATTTCAACTTAAAATCTAAAAACGCTCTGGTTTTCTGAAATTTTTTTTTGGTTTCTACATCTGGTATGTATGTTTAAGAAATTTTTAAATAGTTAAATGTTTATTCAGTTAGAATGAAATAATTTTCCAAGCATGCTAATTTACTTTTGAATTTTTGAATAATTAAAAATGAGTTGGAATTGTTTTGTAAAATATCTTCATTGCTTGATACATGTGATGATAACCATGGGCTTCTGTTCCTCCTGACTCTTTGAATCGCATAGGCCTTATATGCTTTCTACATAAAAACTCATCTCTTTCTCTACATATTCTTTGAAAGATCTATCATGTTTTGAACAGAGTAATATTCACATAATATATGTTTCAATATTCTAATTGCATGAACAAGGTAAAGAAACCACCAATAGAGTAGCTATCACTCTGTCTGTCTATTGATCTATTATCCATCTGTGTCTAAATTCTATTGCCTATAAAAGATAACTTTGATGTACATGTATATGGTTGTGAAAATGTTTTTTCTTACAAGATTTATGCTTCAACAATTATTATAAAAATAAATTTTGAAAGTCACTATGTATAAGGAGAGGCAATGCATGTGCCACCGTGTCACAAGGCATGAACCTCAGCCTAGTGACATCACAATAGACCTGTTTCCTGATAACCACTGAGGCCTCAGAGCTCAGTGGTTTGTCCGACAACTGCAGTCACCAGTTTGGCTTGCAGTAGTAGGAAAGCAAAAACAAATTCAAGTCCATAGAAAGTTGGTTCATTCCAGGCTTCATGGAAAAGGTAATAGTATAAGTCATTTGATTCTCATGATAGACAAATGGCATCAGAAAGTGTTCTGTCTTGATAACTTAAAATCTTGTGAACTAACTCTCAACAAAGCAGTGGTTCCTTTAAAGGGTAATCACTATAGGCATAATCAATACAAATCTTCTCTAGATTTTCTAGCAAGTAGAAAGTCTCCAGATTTCTTCAAATTAATGTATTCTAAATACATATTGAGGTGCTTGAGATCTGAACATTAAATCAGATTATACAGGAATTAACTTCCAGACATGCTTACTTTCTTTTATAACTAAAATGAGTTACTTTTTTCAACATATATTTACATTGTTTTGAAGTATTTGACAACAACCATTTGTGGCTTTGTGTGAAAGGCTGAAGTTGGAAATGTGAGAGGACAAGTTCGATCAAAGCCCTGGGGACAGGTAACGGTCAACCAGCAGGTGCTTCCTGAACTCCCAAATTCAAATCCACTTTATCTGGATGCACCAGAATGGGGCAGGTATTCAAGGCTCTAGGCAAGCCCCAAACCCCACCTCCACAGGAGTGAGTGACTAGACGCGAGCGCACACACACACACACACACACACACACACACACACACACACACACACACACACGTAGCATTAGAAAAACAATTATGACCAAACTTAGAGGCAAATGGATGGAAATCTGGTGCTTGGATCCTGGGCTGTTTAAAAAGAACAGAACAAAGGAGAGAGGAGCATGAAAAAAAAGACACATGTGGAAACCTTCTCCCGGGTCCTGACTCCTTTGTTGTCCATGCTTTGACCAGAGTCTTATGGCAGACTCTGCACTTTTCTAACAGGTAGGCAGAGGTTTATGGCCATGGCCAGCAGGGCCATAATCTGAGCACAGGGCTGAGTTTTGGCCCTGCAAGTTCACAGTTCTGGTAGCACCCTGCTGAGACTCTTTCCAAAGCCTCCAAGCCTCAACTCCTCTGGGCCAGGCAGAGAGCACCAGAAGCAGCCTTCCCTGAGACCTGCAGTGTGAGGAGCTACCTTCCCACAGAGGAGCAGAGTGAGCCCCTTCCCAGCAAAATATTAGGTAATAAAACTGTTCACTAATATTCCTCCTGACTCTTGGATTCTAATGGGTTTTTAATGCTTTCTACATAAATACTCGTTTCTCTTTACATATTCTTTGAATTACCTATCATAGGTTTAGGACAGAGTAATATTCACTTAGCATATGTTTCAATAATCTGATTGTATGAGCAGGTAAAGAAACCACCAACAGAGTAGAAATTACTCTGTCTGTCTATTGATCTATCATCCATCTGTCTCTAAATTTGGTTGCCTAAAAATATAACTTTGATGTACATGTATATGGTTATAAAAATGTTACTTTCCAAATTTACAGTTCAACAATTATTATTAAAGTAATTTTTGAAAGTCACCAGGTACAAGGAGAGGCAGTGCATGTGTAACCATGTCACAAAGGCATGAACCTCAGCGTAGTGATATCACAATAGACCTGTTTCCTGACAACCACTGAGGCATCAGACTTCAGTGTTTGTCTGACAACTGCAGTCACCAGTTTGAAGTGCAGTAGTAGGAAAAAAAATTAAATTCAAGTCAATTTAAATCTTCCCCATTTCAGGATCCACATAAAAGGTAATAGAACAACTCATTTGATTCTCATGATAGACAAATGGTATCAGAACGTTGTCTGTCTTGATTCCTTCAGATCATATGATCTCCCAACTCAGTAGTGGGTTCATGTAAAGGCAATCATGTCTGCATATTCACTACAAATATTCTTTAGAAAAAATATTATTATGTGGGGAGATACATGCTTTGAGCATACAGGAGAATATTTTCTTAAACCTTAAAAAATCTGTTCTATTTATAAGTGAACATTATTTTATATTCAACCCAATTGTTTTTACCAACACAAATTCAAAATTTTTTGAAATCATTTGGTCAGATCATTTGGTAAAATCCACATCTCAGAAATCTCCAATTTTCTTTAAATTGTTATATTTTCCAACACATATTGTGCTGTTTCAAATATATTTACAAGTATTTGAACATTAATTCAGATTATAAAGGAACTACTTTCCAGGCATATTTATTTGCTTTCAAATTTGTTTACTGACAAAATAAGTGTGTATTATTTTGAACATATATTTATATTATTATGTTGAAGCATGCTATGACAATATTGGCTGCTATTTCTCCTGACTCTGATTCACAGTGAAACTAAATGCTTTCTATGTAAAAATACTGTGCCTCTCTCTTTATTCTTTAACGGTTTGATAAATTTTGGGCAGAATTATATTTATTTAGAGGAAATATTTCATAAGACATTTATTTTTATGAGCAGGTCACATTAAAGAAACCAACAGAAGATTAGTCACTTCATTATTACAAGGGAAGATTTTTATTTTGGAGAAAAGAGTAAACATGCTCAGACTCAGGTAGAAGAGTTCAGAGTAGAGATAAAGAAACAGATTTGACCCTAGGAGTTTAGGTGTGGTTGGGAAAGAGGAGTGGGGACATCCTAGTGTAAATAGGGGTTCTGGGAAGATGTATGGGAACTAAGAGTAGGAAGATGGACCAGAATGGGGCTAAATGTGAAGTGTAGTAATAAAGAAACAGACTTGTTATAGCCAATGCTGTGCAATACAGATGGAAGAATATCAGGAGATAAAAATGGGGAGAACTTGAGTAGCAGTAACTCAGCATTCATAATAATGGATAGGGTCTTTTATAGTGAGCATAGTACAGTGGAATGAGAGGGTTGGAGAGTACTGGAATCTCGGTGGAGACTTTTAAATGCACAAGCATTTTTACTTCCCTGAATCAATTTTGATATCCTTATAGGCATCACAGGCAAAAGGCAAAGAAAATGACCATTTTTTTCAGGATAAAACCAACCTCATAAATATTTATTTAAAGCTGGAGTGGTTTTTTTTGTTAGTTCTTTTTTGTTTGTTTTTATGATTTGACATTATGTATTGTAACAGTTTTGAAAGTTCTGTTGAATATCAGGATCATGAAAGCAGAGGTGTTTGGTTTGAGTTGTTTAGATTAATACAACTACATCTTTAGAAGACAATATATACCAGCTCTTAAGACCTAGGTTTTTTAGGATTACAGACATTTTGAGGAAAGGACAATCATATTAAAAAGACATTTCTAAAGGAAACAGATGTAGGCCAATAAAGGTAATGGCAAGTTGTTCACATGTACAAAAGTCAGTCTAAAAATTTTAACTATGGTTATTTTTTAATTTCTTAACATCTTTCCAATATGCTTATCATTTATGTTTAGTTACAATTATCTTAATTTCCCACATTCCTTTTTGAATTTCACAAATTTATACCCTATGTTAACTTTTATCATTATAAACATTGATATAATAATCTTCAGATCTTCTCTTTCAAATTTATTTACTATGTTTTAATATCATGATCCCCTTAAAATTTAGTATAAACACTACTGCTCTTAAAAGTTATGCAGTGAGTATTTGATTCAACAGGTGGTGGCCTGTGCCAGGAGTATTCTTATTTTGTATATCTGGAAAACCTTCAGAAGGAAGAAATGGGAGAGAATCACTGAATCTTGCTGTGCCAAGGCCCAGTGGAACTCACACGTGGGACAAAAAGAAAGAACAAACATCTCTCCTTATTTAATGATGTTTTGGTTGTGTCTAGTAACCTGTGAGTAAGTGCAACATGCATTTGTCAATATTAGAGCCTACACTTTAATTAGGTCTTTTTGTATAAAAATAAAATATGTTCTTTTATTTCTTTTTCATTTTTTGAGAAGCTATTTCATTCAATATAGAAATTTTGTTATTCAGCCATGTTATAAAACATAGATACTTCTTTTTTCAATTGAAAATTACTATTCATTACATGGCTATGCTCTATTTGATTTATTTAACACGTTGCTGTTTTCTCTCTCCTATCCATCTTATTTAAGGTCAAAATCTTGCTGTGTATCATAGGCTATCTATAGTCTCTTTGCACACTCATTACCTCACGAGTGCTAATAGCATAGGTGTGGACCACAATACTTACTTATAATTTTGATGAGTAAGAACAGAACATAAACAAAAATAAATTTGAATCCAGAGTTTGCATTTATATGTCTTATCATTTTCTAGAATACTCAAAGAGAAATCAAGTTGGCAGGCCCTACTCAATCTCTAGCTGTGATTATCAAAGCGATTTTCTATTCCACTGCCCACCAGTTATCACAGATATTGGGAGACCACATTTCATTGTGAGTTTGAGTGATGTTTTTCCCTATTTTTTGTTTTTAATGGATATTCTCTGTTTTCACATTTCAAATGTGATCTGCCTTTCATATACTCACATTGACCCTCCCCCTCCACTTGTTTCCATGAAAGTGCTCCCTCTCCCAAACACCTCCCTAGCTCAGTACATTGGAATTCCCCTACACTGGGAAACTCACCCTCACTGAACCAAAGGCCTCTTTTCCCATTGATTCCAACAATGTTATCCTCTGCTACATATAAAATTAGAGCCATGGTTCTCTCCATGTGGCAACTGGTTGGTGTTTTAGGCCCTAGGAGTTCTTGACAGTATAGTTGGTTGATCATGTTATTTTTTCCATGGGGTTGCAGAACCTTTCAACTTCTGCAGTCCTTACTCTAGCTCTATCATTGGGGACCCCATGATTAGTCTGATTGTCAGCTGCAAGCATCTGCAGCTGTTTCTATATGATTCTGGCAGAGCCTCCAAGCAGGCATCCATATTGTCTACTACCACTAATAATTTCTCGGCATTAGCAAGAGTACTTGGGTTTGGTGACTGCATATGGGATGGATCTCCTGGTGAGGCAGTCTCTGAATGATCTTTTCTTCAATCTCTGCTACTCTATGTGTCCCTGTATTTCTTTTTGTGAGTGCTCTATTCTACCTTTGAGGGTCTGAGGCAACCAAATTCTGGACTTCCTTTTTTTTTTTTTTTTTTTTTGGAGCTTCATAAGGGCTATGAATTGTTTCTTGGTTAATCAGAGCTTTTTGGGCTAGTATCCACTTATCAGTGAGTATATACCATGTATATGCTGAAATACCCCCGAAGGCAGACCCTCACTCAAATCTCAGGAGAGGCGCGCACCCAGCGAGGCACCGAGACCAGACTTGCTGCAATCGCACAAGGAAGTTTATTGAAAGTGAAACAGAGTGAGATCTCAGGCCAGCATGCTGGGGTCGAGACTCATACACCACACAGGGGTAGAGGAGTTCGACTCCGGCCTGAACTTGTAACAGGCTTATAAGGCAAAAACCATAAAAGAGCGGAGGACAGGGGGAATGAGGAAATTCAAAGGGGACAATGAGGAAATTCAAAGGGGAAGAATCATGCATTTTTTAGCAGTACACCCGGGGCACACCTAGGGCGTTGAAACATTCCACAGAAGTCATCGGGACCTTCTGTAGTTATTTTGGGGACTCAAATCTCAAGAAACTTCCGGGAGCGATTTCCTGCAGAGAGGGCCCTAGGGCAAGGAATCAGTGTCCTTTGACAACCTTTTACTCTTCAATGTTTTGTGACTGCGTTACCTCAGTCAGGATGATTACTTCTGTTCCATCCATTTGCTAAAAATTTCACAAATTCATTGGTTCTATTACCATAGTATTACTCCATTTTGTAAATGTTCCACAATTTTAGTATCCATTCCTCTATTGAATGACATCTGTGTTCTTTCCATCTTCGAGCTATTATAAATAAGGCTGATATAAACACTGTGTCTCATTTATATATTGGAGCAACATTTGGGTATATGCCCAGGAGTGGAATAGCTTAATATGCAGAGAATAGTATATACAATTTTATGAGGAACCTGTGGCCTTATTTCCAGAGTGGTTATACCAGCTTGCAATCCCACCAACAATGGAGAAATATTCTTCTTTCCCAATATCCTAGCCAGCTCCTGGTGTTACCGACGTTTTTGGTCTTAGCCATTCTCATTGATGTAAAGCGAAATCTCTGAGTTGTTTTCATTTTTATTTCCCTGATGACTAGGGATTTTGAGCATTTCTTTAGATGTTTCTCAGGCAATTAGTATTCCTAAGTTGAGAATTCTTTTTTTGACTCTGTACTCCATTTTTTAATTGAATTGTTTGATTGTCTGGAGTCTGACTTCTTGAGTCTAATTTCATATTAGCAGTCTACCAGATGTAGGATTGGGAAAGATCCTTTACCAGTCTGTTAGTTGCTGTTTTGTCTGCTTGACAGTGTCTTTTGCCTTACAAAAGCTTTGCAATTTCATGAGGTCTCATTGGTGATTCTTAATTTTAGAGCGAAAGTCATTGGTGTTCTGTTCAGGAAATTTACCCCTGTGCCCATGAGTTCTCCCCCACTTTATTTTATATTACTTCCAGAATACCAGGATTCATGTGGAGGTTTTTGTGCGACTTGGACTTGAGGTTTGTAAAAGGAAAAAAGAATGGATTAATTAGCATTATTTTGCATGCTGACTGTCAGGCAAAACAGCACTGTTTTTTATAGTGGCTGTTTTTTTTCCATTGAATGTTTTTAATAACTTTGATCAAAGATCAAGTGACTATAGGGATGTGGGTTCATTTTTGGGTCATCAGTTCTGTTCAATTCATCTACCTACCTGACAATATACCAACACAATTCATTTTTGTCACTATTAATCTGTAATACACTTTGGGATCAGGGATGGTGATTTTAAAGAAAATTCTTCTATTGTTGAAAATAGTTTTCCAATTTTTGTTTGTTTTTTCTTTTTTTAATAAATTGAACAACTTTATTTTAAAAAACAAAGATAAATCTACAGATTTTACACATTTTTGCATAAATATATGAATATATTTTTGTCATTACCTTATTTTTTAAAGATTTGATAGTGTGGATTAAAATCTTACTAGTTACAATGGGCATAAAGTACATATAAAACAAAATATGACCTGGAAATAGCCAAAGTTTTCTTGGTGGGTAAAGATTAAGCATAATTGTTTTTCATTTTCTTATCTTTTTTTCGGACTTTGTTTATTCTTGAACTTCCTATAGTCTGTGAGTTGTATATGGGGTGTTCAGAGCTTTCTAGGATTAGTATTCAATTATCAGTGACTACATATTATGTCTGTTCTTTTGTGACTGGGTAATCTCACTCAGAAAGATATTCTCTAGATGCATCAATTTTCTTAAAATTTCATAAAGTCATTATTTCTGATTGCTGAGTACTACTTCATTGTGTAAATTTACTGAAATTTTGTATCCATTCATCTACTAAAGGAAATCTGGGATCTTTGAAGCTTCTGGCTATTATAAATAAGGCTGCTATGAATATTGTGGTACATGTGTCTTTGTTGTATGTTGGAGCATCTCTGGGGTATATGTACAGAAGTGGAATAACTGGATTTTCAGTTAGTACTATGTTCATTTTTATGATGAATCGCCAGATTGATTTCCAGAGTGGTTGTACCAGTTTACAACCACACCAAGAATGGTGGAGTGTTCCTTTTTTTCTGCATCCTCACGAGCATCTGCTGTCATCTGAATTTTTGATCTTAGCCATTCTGGTTTGTGTGAGGTGGAATCTCAGGTTGTTTTGATTTGCATTTTCCTGATGGCTAATGATGGTGAGCACTTCCTTAGATGCTTTTCATCAATTCAACATTCCTCATTTGAGAACTATTTGTTTAGCTCTGTACTCCATTATTTAATAGGATTGTTTGATTCTCTGGTATCTAACTTCTTGAGTTCTTTTTATACCTTAGATATTAGGCCTCTATCAGACGTGGGGTTGGTAAAGATCTTTTCCCAAGAACAGGGCTCGGCCCATCTGCCACCTGGATCAGCAGTTCCCAGAGATAAAGGCCTGGTGAAAAGGGGATCTGCATAGCCAAGGGGCAGAGATATCTTTGCCGAGTGCACATGGAAAGCAAGCCCCTTCCCTGCCTGATCCAGGGATGCAGAACAGGGCAAAGACCATCCACCACCTGGAACAGCGGAGATCCAGGGACAAAGGCAAGGTACAAGGAAAAGGCAAGAACAAGATAGCAAAAGGAAAGAAAAAAAGAATATCCCAGGAAAACCAAGGCAACCTGGCAAAACCAGTACCTAATTCTCGCACCTAAAAAGAAATCAGGAATCACAGAAGCAAGGATTTCCATTATACTACAAGAGATGGAAGAGAGAATCTCGGGGGTCAAAGACAACATTGAAAAAATACAAAAAGCAGTCAGAGAAGATGCAAAAACCAAAAAGCTCATAAATCAAAATGTCAAGGAGATCCAGGACACAATGAGAAGACCAAACCTAAGGATAATAGGAAGAGAAGAGGGAGAAGAATATCAACTAGGAGGCACAGTAAAATCTTCAACAACTTCCCTACCCTTAAGAATGAAATGACCTCAAGCATAAAACAAGCCTTCAGAACTCCAAATAGGTTGGACCAGAAAAGAAATTCCTCCCAACACATAATAGTCAAAACACCAAGTGCCCAAAGCAAAGAAAGAATACGAAAAGCAGTAAGGGAAAAGGTCATGTAACATATAAAGGCAGACCAATCAGAATCACACCTGATTTCTCAACAGAGACTTTGAAAGCTAGAAGAGCCTGGACAGACATAATACAGACCCTAAGAGAGCAAAAGTGCAAGCCCAACCTGCTATACACAGCAAAACTATCAATCACCGTAGATGGAGAGATGATGATATTTCAAGACAAATCAAAATTTACACAATATCTGCCCACAAACCCAGCACTAGTACAATGAATTATAGGTGGAAAACCCTACAATGAGGGGAACGACATCCTAGTAAAAACCAGAAAACTCCTAAGCAAGAAAACCAAAAGATGAAAGAGACACAGACACAACCAACCTACAAAAGAAATAATGGCAGGAAACAGCAAACACTATTCCTTGATATCTATTAACATAAATGGACTCAACTCCTCAATAAAGAGACATAGGCTATCAGACTGGATACATAAACAAAATCCAGCCTTTTGCTACATACAGGAAACTCATCTCAGAGACAAAGACAGACACTATCTCAGAATAAAAGGTTGGAAAAAAATTCCAAGCAAACAACCCCAAGAAGCAAGCTGGACTGGGTATTCTAATAAAGCAATTTTTCAACCAAAACTTATCAGAAACGATAAGAAAGGACGCTTTTTACTCATTACAGGGGAAATCAGTCAGGAGGAACTCTCAATCCTTAACATATACGCTACAAATACAAAAGCACCCACATTCATAAAAGAAACCCTACTAAAGCTTAAAAAATACATTTCACCCCACACAATAATAGTGGGAGACCTTAATACCCACTCTCACCAATGGACAGATCATGGAAACAGAAACTGAACAAGGACACTGTAAAATTAGCACAGACTATGAACCAACTGGAATTAATAAATATCTACAGAAAATACCATCCTGAAATAAAAGAATACACCTTCTTCTAAGCACCCCATGACGCTTTCTCAAAAATTGACCACATAATTGGACACAGTACAAGCCTCAATCAATATAAGAAGATTGAAATATTCCCATGCATCCTCTCAGATCACCATGGTCTAAGGCTGGTCTTTAACAACAACAAAGACAGAAAAAAGCCCAAATAAACATAGAAACTAAACAACGCTCTGTTAAATGATAGCAGGGTCAAAGAAGAAATAAAGAAATAAATTAAGGATTTTCTAGAATTCATTAAAAATGAAAACACAACATACCCAAACCAATGGGATGCAATGAAAGCAGAACTGAGAGGAAAACTCATAGCTCAGAGTGTTTCGAAAAAGAAACTGGAAAGAGCATACACTAGCATCATGACAGCACAGTTGAAAGCTCTAGAACAAAAGGAAGCAGATACACCCAAGAGGATTAAACAAAAAGAAATAATCATACTTAGGGTAGAAATAGACCAAATAGAAACAAAAAGAACAATCGAAAGAATCAATAAAACCAAGAGCAGATTCTTTGTGAAAACCAACAACATTGATAAACCCTTAGCCAGACTAACTAGAGGGCAGAGAGTATACAAATTAACAAAATCAGAAAGGAAAGTGGAGACATACCTACTGAAACTGAGGAAATTCAAGAAATCATCAGATCCTACTACAAAAGCCTATACTCAACAAAGTTGGAAAACCTGGAGGATATGGATGAATTCCTAGACAGATACAAGATCCTAAACTTAAACCAGGACCAGGTAAACTATCTAAATAATTGATAACACTGGAAGAAATAGAACAGGTCATCAAAAGCCTCCCAACCAAAGAAAGCCCATGTCTAGACGGGTTCAGTGCAGAATTTTATCAGTCATTTATTGCGGACATAACACCAATACTCTCCAAACTATTCCAAAAGTTAGAATCAGATGGAAAACTACCTAACTCATTTTTTTGAGGCTACAATAATCCTCATTCCTAAACCACACAAAGACCCTACAAGGAAAGAGATCTACAGAACAATCTCACTTATGAACATTGATGTAAAAATACTCAACAAAATCCTTGCAAACCGAATCCAAGAACACATCAAAACGATCATTCACCATGATCAAGTAGGCTTCATCCCTGGGATGCAGGGATGGTAAAATATAAGGAAATCTATTAATGTCATCCACCATATAAACAAACTCAAATCACATGGTCATCTCACTAGATGCTGAGAAAGCATTTGACAAAATTCAACACCCCTTCACGTTAAAAAGTCCTGGAAAGAACAGGAATCCAAGGTCCATACTTAAACATAATAAAAGCAATATACAGCAAACCAACAGCCAACATCAAACTTAATGGTGGGAAACTTGAAGAAATCCCACTAAAATCAGGGACTTGACAAGGCTGCCCACTCTATCCCACCTATTCAACATAGTACTGGAAGTCCTGGCTGGAGCAATTAGACAGCAAAAGGAGATCTAGGAGATTCAAATCGGACAGGAGGAAGTAAAAACTTTACTCTTTGCAGATGACATGATAATGTACTTAAGTGACCCTATAAATTCTACCAGTGAACTCCTACATCTGATAATCAAGTTCAGCAAAGTGGCTAGATACAAAATTAAATCAAACAAATTAGTAGCCTTCCTATATTCAAAGGACAAACATGGAGAAAGAAATTACGGAAAGGATACCCTTCACAATAGTCACAAAAACTATGAAATACCTTGGTGTGTCTGTAACTAAGCAAGTGAAGGACATGTATGAGAAGAACTTCAAACCTTTAAAGAAGGAAATAGAGGAAGATCACAGAAAATGAAATGATCTCCCATTCTCATGGATTGGAAGATTCAATATTTTGAAAATGGCAATCCTACTAAAAGTGATGTACATAATCAATTCAATCCAAATCAAAATTTCAACCCAGTTCTTCATTGAGTTGAAAAGATAAATGTGCAATTTCTTCTGGAATAAAAAAAAACCTAGAATTGTGAAATCCATCCTCAACAACAAGAAAACATCTTCAGGAATCACTGTGCCTGTCCTCAAGTTATATTACAAGGCAATTGTGCTGAAAACTGTAAGGTAGTGGTACAGAAATAGGAACGTGGATCAATAGAATAGAATAGAAGATCCAGAAATGAGTTCTCACGGATATGGTCACCTGATTTTGACAAAGTAGCCGTAAACATTCATTGGAAAAAGGACAGCCTATTCAACAAATGGTGCTGGTCTAACTGGCACTCAGCATGCAAAAGAATGAAAATAGAGCTTTACTTATCTCCTTGTACAAAGCTCAAATGTAAGTGGATCACAGATCTCCGCATTAAACCAGATACCCAGAAACTATTAGATGTGAAAGTAGGGAAAACCTTAGAACACATAGGCACAGGAGAAAATTTTCTGAACAAAACAACAATGGCTCAAGCTCAAATGTCAAAGATTAACAAATGGGACTTAATGAGATTGCAAACTTTCCTTAAGGCTAAGAACATTGTCAAGAAAACAAAAAGGCAGCCAACAAAATGGGAAAAGATCTTTACCAACTCCACATCAGATAGAGGACTAATATCCAAGGTATATAAAGAACCCCAAAAGCTAGACACCAGAGAATCAAACAACCCTATTAAAAATGGGGTACAGATCTAAACAAAATGTGCTCAGTTGAGGAATATGGAATGGCTGAAAAACATCTTAGGAAGTGCTCAACATCCTTAGCCATCAGAGAAATGTAAATCAAAACAACCTTGAGATTCCACCTCACACCAGTCAGATATGCCAAGACCCAAAACTTAGATGACAGCATATGCTGGCGAGGTTGTGGATAAAGAGGAACACTTCTCCAATGTTGGTGGGGTTGTAAACTGATACAACCACTTGGAAATCAGTCTGGCGATTCCTCAGAAAATTGGACATAGTACTACCTGAAGATCCAGCTATTCCACTTCTGGGCATATACCCCAGAGACTCTCCAATATACAACAAAGATACATGCACCACAATGTTCATAGCAGCTCTATTTATAATAGCCAGAATCTGGAAAGAACCCAGATGTCCTTCAGTAGATGAATGGATACAAAAATTGTGGTACATTTACACAATGGAGTACTACTCAGCTATCAGAAACCATGACTTAACCAAATTCTTAAGAAAATGGTTGCATCTAGAGAATATCATCCTGAGATAACCCAGTCACAAAAGAACAAACATAATATGCAGTCACTGATAGTGGGATGCTAACTCCAGAGGTTTGGACTGCCCCAGAAACAACTCACAGACTGTGTGAAGTTCAAGAAAAAAGAAAACAAAAGAGACAAAAATAAACCCATTATGCTCAATCCTTACACACCAAGTGAAACGTTGACTAATTCCAGGTTACATCCTGTTTTGCGTGTACATTTTGCTCATTGTAACTAGTAAGACCTTAATGCAGAGTATCAAACCTTAAAAAAAAAAAAAAAAGCCAAGCCTGGACAAAAATGTATTCGTATACATTTATGCAAAAATATTTAAAATTTTTGTCTTTTATCTTTGTTTTTTGAAATAAAGTTAAAAAAAAAAATCTTCCAAACTGTTGGCTACCGTTTTGTTTTCTGGACAGTGTCCTTAGACTTACAGGAACTTTTCAATATCACTAACTACCATTTGTTGATATTTGACCTTACACCAGAACTGTTGCTGTTCTGCTCAGGAACTTTTCTCCTGTGCCTCTGAGTTCTAATGTTTTTTCTATTTTCTCTTCTATTAATTTCAGTGTACTTGGTTTAATGTGGAGATCTTGGATCCACTTACACTGGAACTTTTGACAAGGTGATAAGAAAGGATCTTTTTTTATTCTTCTGCATGCTGAGTTCCAGTTGGACCAACACCATTTGTTGAAAAGGTGGTCAATTTTCCATTGAATGTTTACAGCTCCTTTGTCAAAAATCAAGTGACCATATATCTGAGCGCTCATTTCTGGAGCATTATTTCTATTTGATGGATGCATGTGCCTGTCTCTATAGCAGTCCCATGCAGTTTTTAGCACAATTGCCTCATAATATACCTTGATGTCAGGGATAGTAATTCCTGCAGATATTTTCTTTTTGTGGAGGATGGATTTTACTATTCTAGGTCTTTTGTTATTCCAGTTGAAATTGCATATTGCTCTTTCCAACTCTATGAAGAACTGGGTTGAAATTTTGATGGAAATTGCATTGAATATGTAGATTGCGTTTGGTAAGATGGCCATTTCTACAATGTTGATCCTTCCCATCTATGAGCATGGGAGATCTTTCCATTTTCTGAGATCTTCCTCAATTTCATTCTTTAGAGATTTGAAGTCCTTGTCCTACAGGTCCTTTACTTGCTTAGTTGGAGTCACACCAAGTTATTTCATATTGTTTGTGACTATTGTGAAGGGAATCTATTCTCTAATTTCTTTCTCCCCATATTTGTCCTTTGAGTAGAGGATGGCTATGATTTGTTTTAGTTAATTTTATATCCAGCCACTTTGCTGAACATGTTTATCAGCTGTAGGAGTTCTCTGGTGGATTTTTTGTGGTCACTTACATACACTATCATGTCATTTGCAAACAGTGATGTTTTTACTTCTTCCTTTCATATTTATATCCCTTTGATTTCCTTTTGCTGTCTAGTTGCTCTGACCAGGACTTCCAGTACTATGATGAACAGGTAGGAGAGAGCAGGCAGCCTTGTCTACTCCCTGATTTTAGTGGGATTGCTTCACATTTCCCACATTTATGTTTCATGTTGGCTATTGATTTGCTGTATATTGCTTTTATTATTTTTAGGTGTGGGTCTTGGATTTCTGTTCTTTCCAAGACTTTTAACAGGAAGGGGTTTTGGATTTTTTTAAATACTTTCTCAGCATGTAGTGAGATGACCATGTGGTTTTTTTATCTTTGAGATTGTTTATTTGTTGGATTACACTGATGGATTTCTGTATATTAAACCATCTCTTTATCCCAGGGATGAAGCCTATTTGATCATGGTGAATGATCGTTTTGATGTGTTCTTTGATTCGGTTACAAAGATTTTGTTGAGTGTTTTTGCATCACGTTCATAAGTGAGATTGTTCTGAAGTTCTCTTTCCTTGTAGGGTCTTTGTGTGGTTTAGGAAAGAGGGTTATTTTAGTCTGGACAAATGAGTTAGGTAGTGTTCCATCTAACTCTATTTTGTGGAATAGTTTGGAGAGTATTGGTATTAGGTTGTCAATAAATGTCTGATAAATTCTACACTGAACACATCTAAACCTGGGCTTCTTTTGTTTGGGAGGCTTTGATTACTGCTTTTATTTCTTTAGGTGTTATGGGATCATTTAGATGGCTTATCTGGTCCTGGCTTAATTTTAGTATCTGATATCTGTCTAGGAATCCATCCAGCTACTCTGTATTTTCTAACTATGTTGAATTTAGGCTTTGGTAGTAGGAACTGATGATTTCTTTAATTTCTTCAGTTTTAGTTTTTATGTCTTCACTTTCACTTCTTATTTTGTTAATTTGGATATCTATCTTTGCCCTCTAGTAACTCTGGCTAATGGTTTATCAATCTGATTAAATTTCTCCAAAAACCAGCTCTTGTTTTTATGGATTCTGTGATTGGTTCTTTCTGTTTCTATTTGGTCAATTTATGCTCTGAGTTTGATTTTTTCATGCCATCTACTTCTCTTGGGTTTATCTGCATCCTTTTGTTCTAGAGTCTTCAACTGTGCAATCAAGTTTCTAGTGTACACTCTTTCCAATTTCTTTTTGGAAGCACTCAGAGCTATGAGTTTTCCTCTTAGTACTGCTTTCATTGCAGCCCATATGTTTGGGTATTTTGTGTTTTCATTTTCATTAATTTCTATAAAATCCTTAATTTCTTTCTTTATTTCTTCTTTGACTATGCTATCACTTAATAGACCATTGTTTAGTTTCCATGGGTATATGGGATTTTTGTTATCTTTGTTGTTATTAAAGATCAGCCTTTGACCATGGTGATCTGATAGGATGCATAGGAGTATTTCAATCTTCTTATATCTATTGAGGCTTATTTTGTGACAAATTATATGGTCAATATTGGAGCAGGTGCCGTGAGGTACTGAGAAGTTGTATTCTTTTGTTTTAGGATGATATGTTCTGTAGATGTCAATTAATTTCAATTGGTTCATACCTCTGTTAGTTTGACTGTTTCCTTGTTCACTTTCTGTTTACATGATCTGTCCATTGATGAGAGGGGTTGTTGAGGTCTCCCAGTATTATTCGGTGGTGTGTAATGTATTTTTGAGTTTTAGTAGGGTTGCTTTTATGATATGGGTGCTCATGTATTTGGAGCATATATGTTAAGGAATGAGAGTTCCTCCTTACAACTTTTCCCTGTAATGAATAAAAAGATTCCTTCCTAATCTTTTTTGATAACCTTTGGTTGAAAATCTACTTTATTCAATATTAGAATGGCCATTCCAAATTGTTTCTTGGGCCATTTGCTTGTAATGTTTTTTTCCTAACCTTTTACTCTGAGATAGTGTCTGTCTTTATCTCTGAGATGAGTTTCCTGCATGCAGCAAAGTGCTGGATTTTGTATATGCATCCAGTCTGATACCTTAAATCATTGTATTGGGTAATTGAGACCATTTATGTTAATAGATCTCAAGGAATAGTGGTTGCTGTTTCCTGCTATTTTTGCTTTTTGGAGGTAGAATTGTGCCTGTGTTTTTCTTCTTTTGGTTTTATTGCTTAGGAGTTGTCTTGTTTTTACTAGGATGTAGTTCCCCTCCTTGTATTGTGTTTTCCACATATAATTCGATGTAGTGCTATATTTGTGGTCAAATATTGTGTAAATTTAGTTTCCTCTTGGAATATCGTGGTCTCTCCATTTATGGTGATTGAGAGTTTTGCTGGGCATAGCAGCTTGGACTGACACTTGTTCTCTCTTAGGGTCTGCATGATTTCTGTCCAGGATCTCCTTATTTTCATACTCTCTGTTGAGAAATCGGGTATGATTCTGATTGGTCTACCTTTATACGATACATGACCTTTTTCTCTTACTGCTTTTAGTATTCTTTCTTTGTTTTGGGCACTTGGCATTTTGACTCTCATGTGTCAAGAGGAATTTCTTTTCTGGCCCAACCTATTTGGAGTTTTGTAGGCTTCTTTTATGCTCATGGTCATCTCATTCTTAAGTGTGGGGAAGTGTTCTTCTAAGATTTTGTTGAAGATATTTACTGTGCCTCTTAGTTGATATTCTTTGCCCTCTTCTATTTTCATTATCCTTAGGTTTGGTCTTCTCATTGTTTCTTGGATCTCCTGGATATTTTGGGTTAGAAGATTTTTGGCTTTTGCATCTTCTCTGACTGTTTGTTTATGTTTTTAATGTTGTATTAAGCCCCCGAGATTCTCTCTTCCATCTCTCGTAGTCTCCTGGAGATGCTTGCATCTGTGACTCCTGATTTCTTTTTTAGGTTTTCTACCTCTAGTTTTGTCTCTTTTAGTGTTTTCTTTATTGTGTCCATTTCCGTTTTAAATTACTTTTTCCATTCCTTCATCTCTTTGGTTCTGTTCTCCTCTAGTTCTTTCAGTTCTTTGAGTGTTTTTTTTTCTTGTTTCCTCTTTAAGAGCTTCTAATGTTTTGTTATTTTCCTCCTGTTCTTGTTTAAGGATTTCTACCATCATCTTGAAGTAGGATTTCATGTCTGAGTCTTCTTTTTCTGGAATGTTTGGCATTCTGCTGTTTGCTGTGATGGGAGAGCTTGGGTTTGGGGTTGCCAGGTTGTCTTGGTTTCTCTGGGGTACGTACTCTCACTTTCCTCTTGTAATCTTGTTGTCTGTGTTTATACATGGTCTTGTCAGTGTTTACTTCTCGTCTCTCCCTTGTACTTGGCCTATGTTCCTGGATCTCGGCTGTTCCTGGTCACACATGATCTTAGTGCCAGTTCTGCACATAGTGCAGCCATATGGAAATAGACAACCAAAGGCAGGATTCCTTCTCCCATGAAACAATGGGGAGGTGCACATTCCTAACACTCAGTACAGACCACATTGCACCCCAGCTACTCAAAGCACTGTCTCTCCAGGTCTGTGTCCCTGGATCTCTGCTGTTCCTGGTGGCAGATGGCCTGAGCACCTGTTCTGTATGAACCGGCTACCGGCTGAAAACACACAAACCCAAATCACAGTTCCTGCTTCTTTGAAACATTCAGGGTGGGGAGTGCTCTTTCTGAGAGCTTGGCAGAGACCTCTATTCCCAGGATACTTGGCTACTCGGAACACCAGAATCTCCCTAGTCTGTGTCCCTGCATCTCCACTGTTCCTGGTGGCAGATGGCTTGAGAGCCTGTTCTGCACTGAAAGGCTGCAGGCTGGAAACAGACAGCCCAAAGTAGGGTGCCTGTTTGCCTGAACCAGTCGGGGGTGCACCAATTCCACATGCTCGGCTCAGACCTTTCTGTCCAACAGCTACTCTGCTACTTGGAGGGCCGGCTCACCGGGCCTGTGTCCCTGGATCTCTGCTGTTCCCAGTGGCAGATGGCCTCAATGCCTAGTCTGCATGCAAGGGCTGCAGATGGAAACAGACAGCCCAAAGCAGGGTTCCAGTTTCCCTGAACCAAGGAGGAGGAGGGGCACACTTTTCGCATGCTTGGCACAGACCTCTCTATTCCCCGGCTACTCAGCTACTTGGAGCACTGTGTCACCAGTCATATGTTTCTGGATCTCTGCTGTTCCTGGTAGCAGATGGCCTGAGACCCTGTGCTGCACTCATGGTTCGCAAGCTAGAAACACACACCTCCAAAGGATGGTTCCTACTCCTGTTTTTTTTATTTATTATTTATTTAATCCACTTCTGGGAGGTTCAGACAAATAGTTAAAATGCATAATTTGTTTCTCTATGTTTCTGTTTTTAGTTGTTCTTTATCAGAAACCTGTTTGAACAAAGACAGGTGCGAAATTAGGGGAGTTTGATGAAAATTAAAAGCTAATCAGAGTACAGGGCCTTTAAAATATAAAAACACTGTTAAAAACTGAAACAATATGAAAAGCATAGTTGTTGTCTTGAAAGTAAGATCTTGGTGCACAAACATGAAATAAAGGCACCATTCGTAAATCATAGCCAAAGCAACACAATCCCACAAAGCAGTGTAGCTGAGCTAATGTTTACCTAGGTTGAAAAGCTCACCTACTTTTGTTTTCTTGAACTTCACACAGTCTGTGGCTTGTTTCTGGGGTGTTCAGATCTTTCTGGGGTTAGTATCCCATTATCAGTGCATGCATATTATGTCAGTTTTTTGTGACTGGATTATCTCACTCAGGATGATATTCTTTAGATGCATCTGTTTTCTTAAGAATTTCATGAAGTCATTGTTTCTGATAGCTAAGTAGTACTCCATATTATAAATGTATCACAACATTTGTATCTATTCATCTACTGAAGGACATCTGTGTTCTTTCCAGATTCTGGCTGTTATAAATATAGCTGCTTTGAACATTGTGGTTCAAGCGTCTCTGGGGTATATGCCCAGAAGTGGAATAGCTGGGTCTTCATGGAAGTACTATGTCTAATTTTCTGAGAAATCACCAGACTGATTTCCAGAGTAGTTGTATCAGTTTACAACCTCACCAACAGTGGGGAAGTGTTCCTCTTTCTCTACATCCTTGCCAGCATTGTTGTCATCTGAGTTTTGGATCTTGGCCAATCTGACAAGTGTGAGGTGGAATCTCAGGGTTGTTTTGTTATGCATTTCCCTGATGGCTAAGGATGTTGAGCACTTCCTTAGATGTTTCTGTGCCATGTGATATTCCTCGATTGAGAACATTTTGTTTAGCTCTGTACCACATTTTTAATAGGGTTGTTTGATTCTCTGGTGTCTAGCTTTTGGAGTTCTCTGTATACCTTGGATTTTAGTCCTCTATCTTCTGTGGGGTTGGTAAAGATCTATTTCCACTCTGTTGACTGCCGTTTTGTTTTCTTGACAGTGTCTTTAACCTTACAGAAACTTTGCAATCATATTAAGTCCCATTTGTCAATCTTTGAACTTAGAGCTCGAGCTATTGTTGTTCTGTTCATGAAATTTTATTCAGTTGCTTTGAGTTCTAAGATTTTCCCTACTTTTTAATCTAATAGTTTCAGTTTAATGTGGTTTAATGTGGAGATCTTTGATCTACTTGCACTTGAACTTTGTACAAGGAGATAAGAAAGGGTCTGTCTTCATTATTCTGCATGATGAGTGCTAGTTGAACCAATACCATTTGTTGAATAGGCTGTCCTTTCTTCATTGAATGTTTACAGCTCCTTTGTCAAAAATCAGGTGGCCATATATGTGAGGGCTAATTTCTGGATCTTCTGTTCTATTCCATAGATCCATGTGCCTATTTCAGTACAAGTAACATACAGTTTTCAGCACAATTGCCTTGAAATATAGTTTGAGGTCAGGGATAGTGATTTCTGAAGACATTTTATTCTTGTTGAGGATGGATTTTGCTTTCTAGGTCTTTTGTTATTCCAGATGAAATTGCACATTGCTTTTTCCAACTCTATGAAGAACTGGGTTGGAATTTTGATGGGGATTGGATTGAATCTGAAGATTGCTTTTGGTAAGATGGCCATTTTTACAATATTGATCCTTCCAATTCATGAGCATGGGAGATCTTTCCATTTTCTGAGATCTTCCTTGATTTCCTTCTTTAGCGGTTTGAAGTTCTTGTCATACAGGTCCTTCACTTGCTTAGTTACAGTCACACCAAAGTATTTCATAGTTTTTGTGACTATTGTGAAGGGTATCTTTTCCCTAATTTCTTTCTCCACATGTTTGTCCTTGGAATAATGGAAGGCTATTGATTTGCTTGAGTTAATTTTATATCCAGCAACTTTGCTGAACTTGTTTATAAGGTGTAGGTGTTCTCTGTTGGAATTTGTGGGGTCACTTAAGTACACTATTATGTCATCTGCAAAGAGTGATGTTTTTACTTCTTCCTTTCCCATTTGAATTCCCTTGATCTCCATTTTGCTGTCTATTTGCTCCGACCAGGACTTCCAATACTGTGTTGGATAGTTAGGGGAAGAGTGGGCAGCATTGTCGAGTCTGCGATTTTTAATGATTGTTTCAAGTTTCACACTTTTACATTTGATATTGTCTGTTGGTTTGCTGTATGTTGCTTTTACTATGTTTAGGTATGGGCCTTGGATTCCTGTTATTTCCAAGACTTTTAACATTAAGGGCTGTTGAATTTTGTCAAATGCTTTCTCAGCATCTAGTGAGATGACAATGTGGTTTTTTTTTTTTTCCTTGAGATTGTTTATATGGTGGATTACATTGATGGATTTTCTTATATAAAACCATCCCTGCATTCCAGGGATGAAGCCTACTTGGTCATGGTGAATGATTGTTTGATGTGTTCTTGGATTCGGTTTTCAAGGATTTTGTTGAGCATTTTTTGCATCAATGTTCATAAGGGAGTTGGTCTGAAGTTCTCTTTCCTTGTAGGGTTTTTTTTTTTGTGGTTTAGGAATGAGGGTTATTGTAGTTTCAAAAATGAGTTAGGTAGTGATCCATCTGATTCTTTTTTGTGGAATAGTTTAGAAAATATTGGTATTATGTCGTCAATAAATGTCTGATAAAACTCTGCACTGAACCCATCTAGACCTGGGCTTTTTTTTCGTTGGGAGGCTTTTGATGACTGCTTCTATTTCTTTAGGTGTTATGGGATTATTTAAATGGTTTACATGGTCCTGGTTTAACTTTGGTATCTTGTATATGTCCAAGAATTCATCTATATCCTCTAGATTTTCCAGCTTTGTTGAGTATAGGCTTTTGTAGTAGGATCTGATGATTTCTTGGATTTCCCCAATTTCAGTTGGTATATCTCCACTTTTCTTTCTGATTTTGTTAATTTGTATACTCTCTCTTTGCCCTGTAGTTAGTCTGGCTAAGGGTTTATCAATGTTGTTAATTTTCTCAAAGAAGCAGCTCTTGGTTTTGTTGATTTTTTTGAATGGTTCTTTTTGTTTCTATTTTGTCTATTTCTGCCCTAAGTTTGATTATTTCTTGCCGTCTACTCCTCTTGGGTGTATCTGCTTCCTTTTGTTCTAGAGCTTTCAACTGTGCTGTGAGGTTGCTAGTGTATGCTCTCTCCAGTTTCTTTTTGCAAGCACTCAGAGCTATGAGTTTTCCTCTCAGTAATGCTTTCATTGCATCTCATATGATTGGGTATGTCGTGTTTACATTTTCATTGAATTCTAGAAAATCCTTAATTTCTTTCTTTATTTCTTCTTTGACCCTGTTATTGTTTAATAGAGCATTGTTTATTTTCCATGTGTATATCGGCTTTTTGGTTTTTTTTTTTTTTTTTTTTTTTTTTTTTTTTTTTTGTTATTCAAGACTAGCCTTAGAACATTGTGATCTGAAAGGATGCATGGGAGTATTTCAATCTTCTTATATCGATTGAGCCTTGTTCTGCATCCAATTATGTGGTCAATTTTTTAGAAGGTGCTGTGAAGTGCTGAGAAGAAGGTGTATTCTTTTGTTTTAGGATGATGTGTTCTATAGATATCTATTAATTCCAGTTGTTCTATAGTCTCGGCTGGTTTTACAGTGTCCTTGTTCAGTTTCTGTTTCCATGATCAGTTTCCATGGTGAGAGTGGGTTACTAAAGTCTCCCACTATTATTGTGTGGGGTAAAATGTATTTTTTGAGCTTTGGTAGGGTTTCTCTTATGAATATGGGGGCTTTTGAATTTGAGGCATATATTTAAGGATTGAGAGTTTCTCTGAGAGGTTTCCCCTGTACTGAGTAAAAAGTGTCCTTCCTTATATTTTATGATAACTTTTGGTTGAAAATCTACTTTATTTTATATTAGAGTGGCCACTCCAGCTTGCTCTTGGGGCCATTTCCTTGGAAGGTTTTTTTTACAACCTTTTATTCTGAGATAGTTTCTGTCTTTGTCTCTTAGGTGAGTTTCCTGTATGCA
Organism: Micromys minutus; assembly: GCF_963924665.1. Classification (NCBI taxonomy): domain Eukaryota; kingdom Metazoa; phylum Chordata; class Mammalia; order Rodentia; family Muridae; genus Micromys; species Micromys minutus. The sequence goes on along the minus strand of NC_137964.1, from coordinate 4,777,643 downwards.
GAAAAATGCTGTGTTTTGTTTATGTATCCAGTCTGATAGCCTATATCTTTTTATTTGGGAGTTGAGTCCATTTATGTTAATAGATCTCAATGAATAATGGTTGCTGTTTCCTGCTATTATTGCTTTTCTATGTTGAATTGTGCCTGTGTGTCTTTCTTCTTTTGGTTTTCTTGCTTAGGAATTTTCCTGTTTTTATTATGTGGTGATTCAAGGACTCCAGAGCACTGAGGAAATTCGAATCACAATATCTCAGCCATGAAGTAAAGAGCAGGTCAATGGTGCTTGACATCCCTAGTCATCATGGAAATGCAAATCAAAACAACAGTTAGATTCCACTTCACACCAGTCAGAATGGCCAAGATCAAAAACTCAGATGATAGCAGGTGCTGGTGAGGATGGGGAGAAAGAGGAATACTTCTCTACTGTTTGTGGGGTTGTAAACTAATACAACCACTCTGGAAATCAATCTCTATTCCTCATACAATTGGACGTAGTACTACCTAAAGTCCCAGTTATTCCACTTCTGGGCATATACCCCAGAGATGTTCTAACATTCAATAATGGTACATGCTCCATAATGTTCATAACAGCCCTATTTATAATAGACAGAAGCTGGAAAGAACCCATATTTCCTTCAGTAGATAAATGGATACAAAAATTGTGGTATATTTACACAATGCATTACTACTCAGCCATTAGAAAAAAATGACTTTATGAAATTCCTAAGAAAATAGATGTATCTAGAGAATATCATCCTGAGTGAGGTAACTCAGTCACAAAAGAACAGGAATAATATGCAGTCACTGATAATTGGATACTAAACCCAGGAAACTCTGAACACCCCTGAAGCAACTCACAGGTCATATGAAGTTCAAGGAAAACAAAGACCAAAAATAAAATAAAATAAAATAAAGCCTCAGTCCTTCTTAGGAAAAATAATATATAGCACCCTCTCAGAGTGTGGCACACCTGGACCTTAAATCATTTATAATTCATGGGCTAAGAATATATCCTTGTGGCAATTTTGTATTCTAAGATAATTATGCTTAGTATATACTCACGAAGAAAACTGTTTCCATGTTAAGTTCTGTCCTACATGTATGTACTAAAGATAGTCTTTAAGAAACATAAAAAATCCAAAAAATATGGCATTTAATACTAATTCACTATTAAAAATCATTTGAATACAAGACATGTCTGCTCTTGACATTACCTCCTTCATGGTTCAAAGAGGATATTGGGAATCTTTACCTCCAGACAGAGTTGTTATCATAGTAAGTTAACTACTGGACAAAAATTGCCCTAATTGTTCTGCAGACAATGACTGTCCATGAAAGGACACAAATGTGAAATAGTTGACAATGTAAATCTGCCAAGACAGTGTAAGATATTTGTTCACAATTTCTGTTTCATTTATGGTCTGAAAGATGATCCTGGGTCAGAAGGCTAAAGACAGGTGATCCAACATGTTGAAGAATGGGGGACTATTCAGGTAGTCAGCTGTCTCTAGAATTTTGTAAATTTATGAGAACTATTTTTTTCTGCTTCTTGTATATTCAGGTGATATATAATTTATTCTCAGATTTATGACTGCATTGAAGACTACTTATAGTCTCATATTCAAACGTAAGTTCTTTAGCCTTACAGTAGATTATGTAGATTTGAAAGAATGGTTTTTAGATAGTTATGCATGTTAAAATCAGAACATTATTCAAATATAGAGTTGTAAACTCTTTAATTTAACATAGTTGTTAGAATGATGTACTTATATTGACAGTACTGATGGGTTGAACATTGTTAGTATATATCATATCTCATAATTTACATAACTTTTATAATTGTGTTCTATGTATATCTGAAAGAAAAGCCTCTTTAGCAGAGAAAAAGTGGGAGAATGTAAAAGATTGTGTTCTCAGGCTGATTATGTTACCCAAAAACCTGTTTGCAGTGTCCAGCACAGAGGCTAAAGGAAGCCTTCCCCCAGATGGTTCTGATTGGGAAATAAAGTTACCAGCACCCAATATCTGGAGAAAGATTGAGTCAGGACTTGTAGTCTTCTGGGAAAAAATACACAGGAGAAGGGCAAGAGGGCCCCACCATGAGAGGAGCATAGGGCTAACCTCACTGGGGAGGTACAAGATGGAGAGACATAGCCAAAAAATAGGCACAAAGGGAAAATCAATACTAGAAGGGGCCCCTTCCAGTTTGCATCAGGAAAAGTAGCAAAGATAAAATACAGACTCAATAAGTATTAACTCAGAAATATTGGAAGGAAATGCATTATCCAGATGTAGGTACAGCCAAACATTGCGATAGTTAAGGCATACTAAAATTAATACTGAGCTTTGTGTCTTTCATTTAGGGACTCTAGAGCTTTGGGTGGGTACAATCAGGCCACTCCACCTGAGGAATAATAAGAGAATTAACAGGTCACTGCTATACTAGAGGAGACAGAGTCAGTTTTTCTTCAATAGTGTAGCACCAGAAAGTTATGTCTGCTCCAGTGGATGGCACAAAAGTATGCACATAAGGGAAGCACTAAATAGACTTAATGAGTCATTAACAGATAAGAAGGCATAAAGTTGGGGGGTAGATTTGGCAAGGCATTAAAAGGAATTTGAGGGGAATGCATGAGCATGTATGGAATAAATGTATTGTGTCCACATATAAAATTCTCAGAGTAAAATTTTTACTAATTTTTTCTATTTTTCTTCTGATTCTCATTTATTCAAATTTCTATCTTTCCTCATAATATATATGAACCCTCTGTTCATGGGATCCTGTTCACAAAAGTAAAATGTTCTGTATTCAATACTTGATGTTTTAAGAAATCATTACTGTCACACAACTGTGAGCCATGTAAGCTATGATAATTACCTACCAAAAAGACATGCCCATTTGAACACAATATTGTGCCATTATGGCACAGATATTATTGGAGAAACCACTCAGTTTTTAAATTGGATTTTAGGCCCACTCCAGAAGATTGAATTAATAACAGATACTGTCTATGAAGCCACAAAACTGAGACTTGATATGTCATGATTTCTAAGTGAAAATCTATTAATATTAAGATACTAAATGAATATAGCAATAAAAGTGAATCCTGATAATATACTTCTCTAGTCATAGAATGGTGCATCACTCAACGTGCATTAGAGAAATTTCTTTATGCCACAGTCAATAATTAATGAGAAAACCTAAAATTTGCAAAGATAAAAAGACTTTGAAATGCTCAACTCTAAGCAGGTAGGCTGTGTATAGCATAGGTTTCCCCTCAAAGCACAAGGATCTATGTAGAATGAAAAGAAAATAATTGTAAGATCCAGATGTAGTATATGACTTAAAGGAAACAACATTTACAGACACAGCATGCAGGTGTGCATACAAACTAACAGAGACTGTGACAAAATTTACACAATCTTCAAGAGCGCAAATAAGAAAAAAATCCTACTAGTGAGAAGATCAAAGTTTAGCCAAGGACACATTGTATGCTGAGAGCTTCTGAGAGGGAAAAGATGAGTCTTCTCTGGGATAAAAATGGGTATATCAACTACACTCAAGAGCAGCAGTTGCTCCCAGGAATAGCTATCAAACAAAAACTAGACTACATAGTTTTTGTTTTGTTTTCAAACTCTGTGAGAAAATATAAAGTAGATGGGAAATGAGATGGGATAGAATCTAGGAAGAGTCTGAAGATAGGAATTAATATGATCAAAATATATTTAATAAATCTCACAATAAATAAAAAAACACTTTAAAAAATGGATTTTAAAAAGAAATATTTATTTATATTTCCAAGTACCACTTATTGTAGAATATTGCAACTAAAATATCTGATAAAAATCCTATAATTAAAGTTTTCACATTTGTTTACCATATCATCAAATTATTATTGATCAAATTACAGAGACATGATTACTAATGAAAGAGCTCAAAAGAAACTGACAGACAAAACCAGATGTGGATGGAGATGGTACCATGAGAATTAGCAAAGGCACATATTCTGTTCTGTCACTAACTTGTCATCTCCTTTATATTATATAGTATTTTATGTAGACATTGAAAAAGATCAGTGGATGTTCTGAATCTTTAACCATATATCAAGAGCAGTCAATTAAGCCCCATTTTTTCTCTAGAATTCAGTCAGGAGGTAAATTAAAGGGTTCAATGATCTTAGACATCACCTTTCTGAAGATCCCAATAGAAATCCTTGAGGGAAAGTCATGCTTCAGTTACGACTGCATCCCGTGGCACAATCTTAAGAACAATGGGTTTTTCTGGTTGAAGAATTCTTTGTCTGCTTAATATCACAGGTATCTGTAATACGGGAAGAAAAATATTAAGAAGCAGCAAGTTAACCAACAAGAAGCATGAAAGAAAAGCAAATAAATAAATAAATAAATAAATAAATAAATAAATAAATAAATAAACAAATAAATAGTGTTTTAGATAATAATGCTTTGCAGAACAAAAAAGCAGCATTTAATATTGTGTGGCATGACATTAATTCTCCCTTATTCTAAAGGTTGTATCTATTATATGTTGAGAGCTTTCATCTAAATATGCATTAGGTAAGATGGTGATTGAGAAACTACTGTATTCAGGGTCTGAGACAAATGCATGCTGATTTATGCTATTTGTACTCTGTGCTGATGTAGAGTAAACCATAATTTTAATGTTTTAACCTAGTTCTTAGTTTTAATGTCATATTACTTTTTAACTCATGGAAAGTTATTTTTGGATTTAAAACTTGCAAGATAGCCTTGAAAGGATACATCTCATCTTTATTAACAATCCTTAGCCTTCATATTGTATCTCACCACTATGCTTCAACATATACAGAGGAAGTCTTCGGGAGGATAGAGTTTGCTTTCCTTTCGGGCATCTATTCCTGTCTTTCAAGGATGTGATGAGTGGGAAACTCTAATTATACAGGACTTTTCAGCAATGATTTAGTCACAAGCTCTTTAGTAATAAATGGAAAAAGCCTCTAATTGAGAAATATTCTAGTTACAGGTAAAGGAAGGAGAACCAATTAGTCATGAAGACAGAATTGTCAAACTTTAAATGACTGGAACTTGAAAGAGCATCAGCCCCATGCCAGGTGTGCCTTTGGGTCTAAAACTAGAACCATTTTTTTTTCTGTATAAATCCTTGTACATAATTTAAATGCATTAGTCATAAAGTACCATAGTAAGTGAATATGTGTATGGATAAAGCCATACAACTGCCTTAATGAACAAATCAAATAATGAACAAATCTATCTCCCTGTCAAAAAGAGAACCCATTAATATATAAAAGCCACAAACTAAAAACACAAGTCCTGTACAATTCACGCATTGCTTTACATGAAACAAGAATATGGTATTCAGAAAATGCAATGTAAATGCTTTTTGTAAATGTCTTATTTTACTCTTTTATAATTTTAAGTACTGTACTCATGATTTTGATGGAGGCATACAAATAAGATGGACATATAAATATTTACATAAATTCTATTGTTACTATATATTACTTTTTATGATTAAAAATAATAACTAACCATGTTTTCAGGAATTTATAAAATATTTTCAATACCAAAACTCTTCTCAAAGAACAAATTAGAGTTTGTGGAAAGAATAATATGAGGTGATATACAAAAGGGATTAGCTATCCTTCAAAACATAGAGATAAACAGTTTTTAAAAATCCAAGGTTTTAATGACACAAGCATGGTGAAAATAACCTGCAGGAGCCAAAATCTGAACATGGAGCAAATAAGGAAATAAAGTTAAAAGAAAGATTTATTTGGAGAGTGAACAGGAACTTTAAGTATGAGGGTAGAATAAGAGGAGGAATAAAGATACATCATTTCTGGAAACATGACAAATACCTGTTTTCTAGAGCAGAGCTCCTGAGAAATGAGCTGGAATCACCAAGATGAACCATAAGGTAAAAACTCATGATAACATAAAACTTTTAAAAGACTTAAAGTTTACATATAAGAGTGTCTTGCCTGCACATTGCATAGCTGACAAAATAGGAAATCTGAAGAGAAGCCGAAGTGGGGCAACAGAGACCCTGGAACTAGCTACCATTGGGTACTAGGAATTAAACTTAAGTCCTTTCAAAGAGTAGCAAGTGCTCTTAACGACTGAGACATCTCATGAGAACTAGCGACCATCTTTTAAAATAATTATTACATATTTGGCATGACATGGGAAGTGAAACATTAGCTTTTAAAACTACACTATGGGTAAGATGTATTAGGATATCAAGAAAGACCAGGCATTTTACATTTCTGATTAGTTTTTTGAGACACAAAGTCCATGTTGGCTTCAAATTCACTAAGTGGCCAAGGATATTTTGAAATTATAATCCTCTAGCCTCTAACTCCTGACTGCAGGGATTACAGGTATGTGCCAACACGCTTTTTTATTTACTTCTGGGAATTGGAACCAGAAATTTGTGTATGATATTTTGTCAGCTGAGAAAAATCTAGACACCATGTATGTATTTTAAAACTCTTCTCTAAAACTAATCTAGATCCACTGATTGAAAAGGCTGTGAGAAGAGGAATTCTGTGAGCTCTGAAAGAAGAGTACAACACATAAAAAAGATTGAAGATAGGATGAACGCACCTCTGCATGGTAAAGATATACAAATGTCCAATGAAAAAGACTAGAATTTTAAACAAAATTAATGGAATAATGCCATACTATTCTATAATGTAGAAAAAAGTCTCCATATTTAATTCCTAAATACAAATAGATTATTTACCCAGAAAACAATTATTAAACCTCAAACATGGATAATCATTTTTATACACACAACCCCCATTGGAAAAATGCCTCCCATAAAACACTATTTATAAAGAGAGTTTCCTTCCTTACCTGTGTTTCCTTACAAGGCTGGAAGAAGAAGTTCTGCAGAACTTTGGTGAGAGCAAGTTTCATGTTCATGAGAGCAAACCTCATGCCAATGCAGTTCCTGGGTCCATTTCCAAAGGGCATGTATACATAAGGATCAATGCAGCCCTTGTTCTCCCTGCTGAACCTGGAGACACAACAGTAGATGACAAGTTCACAGAGGATAAAAATCACAAGAGCTACACATGTAAAGATGCCTTTTAACATCTAACTAATATACAAAGAAAGTTTGTGAGTGGTTCATTAAACTTCTGCTTGCAGAAATTTGGCTCTGAGAATTTTGCACTAAATGTTCTTTCAATTCCCCTTTCCTTATAAGAGTCTCTATATAGTTGAGATAAGAAAAATGCATTTTTGAAAAATGAATCCTTGTGTGGAAACACAGTAGTGTAATACTGGATTTATGGGGTAGGTGAAAGAACCATTTTCTGATTGGATGGAAGGCCAATAATTTTGCTAAGTGGACATGGTACTGAAATGCCTTTTAAATATCTTTACACATGAAATTTATTGCTGATCCCAGTGTTTGTCAGGAAACCTTTAGTTTGCAGTTGAAACAGTAAATATATAAACTCATGACTGGTCATAGTGATAAAAATTGGTGGTAGAGTGTTCAGCCCATCCTAGGCTCAAGAAAAATTACAAAAGAAGGGGCAGCTGATTATCATGATGCACACCAGTAGGATTTGCTGAAGGAGGCAGAGACATGAGGATCACAAAAGAAAGAGCAGAAAAATGTAGGAATCAAGGCATGAAATAGATGCTGTGATATATTTTCTTCTGGAAATGATGTGTCCAGTGCACTCATGAACCCACAGTATCTGTTAATACCTACACAAGACTAGATACATCATCAATCCATCATTGGAGCAAAAGGGAGCCCACGTTAATCATCATCCCTAAAGAGATGTTGATAATGAATGTTTGATGCACAGGAGAATCTTTTCTTCAGTGGTGTAGCCCACTGGTAAGCTGACCATTCTCCAGATTTTAACTCATACACCTATACTTACGCAAGTAACCCAAAGAAAACTCGCAAGTCACAAAAAATAAAAGATAAAAAAAAAACATAAAAACAGGAGGAAGTCTGAATAAAGATAGACAGAGATTCCACATAATTGGGAGAAAAAATAGAAAGGGCAATGTGAGATGAAAATGACAGAATCCATTATTCATCCAGGTATCAAAAAATAAAAAAGAACTAGAAAGCAAATACATCTTTAAACACTAAAAAACTATCCAGGATAATGTTGTGTTTCAACTATGAAGAGCACATTTCATTTATGCTACATGAAAAGTGGGTTCCTGACTCACATTTCAGTGGGTTATTAACTATTTGAGAAAGAAGAGGGAAATGCTCTTTGTTTAAATGGTCTTTTTTTCTTTCGCTTTCACTTCACCACTACTCTTTTTTCTTCCCTTTGTCTGTCATTCTTCCCACAGAATGGGAATAGATGCAAAGCACATCTAACTCATCATCCTTTAAGAGACTCATAGCATGCACAGGTCTGCATAGTGCTAGTCAGTTTCTGCTCCTGGGGTTTTGGTACCTTTCGGGGCAGAATTCCTCAGGTTCTGACCAGTGCTGTGGGTCATGGTGAAGAGCATAAGATGGAATTATCATTATTGACCCTTTAGGGATATACACACCATGGATTTCAACATCTTTTTTACAGGCTCTCTCAAGTCTATTACAAATTGGATACAATCTGAGGGTTTCATTCACCACCATATCCAGGTACTCTATCTCCATCACAGTATCATAGGTGGGAGGTGCCTGGGAAGAAATAACAAGATTATAGATAAGATTTTAGATTAACTTTCAACTGAGTCTAGTATTGAATTCTACCAAACTTGAGTTTGGCAGTTCAAAGGGTATTAGTTAGTACTGACAATACATTTTAAAGAATTTATAAAATTGTTTTATTTTGTATGTGTAGGTGTTTTGCTTACACACGTTTATATACACCATATTAGAACAATGCCCACAGAAGCCAAAATAGGGTATCAGACCGCCCGAAACAGAGAGAATAGGCATTTTCATATTGGAATGCAAATATGGATAAATCCTATGGAAGAGTATAAGAGTACTAAGTGCTCTTAAACATTGTGGCACCTCTCAAGCTCCTTACAAAGTGGAATAAATATCCCTTGGTGCCTGAAAGATGCTCAACTAGTGAAGGGTCTACTATGTAACCCTTAGGAAGTTCACATACAAACCATTTACAAAGCCAGATAGAGAGACACCAAACTACAATACAAGTGGCAGGTAGACTGAGACAGTGGATTCCTGGTGCTCACTGGCTACAAAACCTAACCCAATCAATAAGTTCCAGGTTTGGTAAAAGAGCCTGTATCATAAAACATGTTGGACTGTGATTTAGAAATATAGGCAATCTATGTCTATGACCTATACACACATACATACACACGTGTACACATTTTCATACATCCATTCGTATACACACATACACACTCAAACACACACACACACACACACACACACACAGAGGGGGAGAGGGAGAAGAATGTTTCATGATTTACACTTTGGCTTCTCCTGTAACTATAAATATGGAGAATCATGGCACAGAGCTGAGTCAAATATGCAACTTAAATAGGGCCAAGGCTATACTCTCTGGGTACACAGCTGGGACACAGATATTAGAAGTACTTTTGAGACATGTGGACAGCTGTATGATAAATGCATATCATCATCACACAGGTTGTTTACATATTGCTTGCTTAATACTCTGTGGTCCTAGATTACAGACACACCAGGCCCAGAACTGTGTCCCAACAACCTTCTATTGCTATAATAGGATTTACTGTACATTTCTCCTTCTATGGACCTTTTATGATAATTTATAAATTGTACTAGAATAAAAACAGTGTTTGTGCCCTTGTTACAAATTATCAAATGCTGCAGAGTCAACTTGGTGAGTAAAGCCACATGCTACTGAGCCTACTGACTACATTTGGACTTTTAAAACACATGCAGCTGAGAGAACAAATACCCTCGGATTGTCCTCTGACATCCACACACATGCTGCAGCACAGGTCCCACAGATAAATAAATAAATAAATAAATAAATAAATACATACATACATACATACATACATACATACATACATACATACATACATTTATACATACATACATACATACATACATATATACATGACAATATGTAAAAAAACATCTGATGTGAAAGAAGGCTCAGTGATGTGAGTACTTATGCACACTCATACTCACACACAAATTTAAAAACACACACATTCAGCCAAAATTATATATATATACCCACACAAAAAACATAGAAACACTAACCCTCAATCACATACTCTCTCTGTCTCTGTTTCTCTCTTTCTCTCTCTCTCCTCTTCCCAACCTCCCCCCCCCACTCACTCACATACAGATGCATAACACTGTGGGTGACATGATTGTGTCTTCATTGAGGAATTTTCCTTTTACCTCCTAGACTATCCTCTCACCTTATTGGGCAGAGCCCTGTCAATTTCCTCCTGCAGTTTCTTCTGGATTTCAGGGTGCACGGCCAGGGAATACAGGACAAAGGAAAGTGTGATGCTGGTGGTTTCATAGCCCGCAATAATAAATGTAATTGACTGTGCTGTGATCTCTATGTCAGTCAGGGCTGGAAGTAAGAAAACATCTCAGGTAAGCCCTGTCAGGATGGACCATCCCAGTGGAGATCAAGAAGAAAATCAAATGAGCCCCTATGTTCCTAGAGAGGATATAGAGATGTCATTCAGTAACTCTGAGACTGTCTTCACTGTGACAGCCTCATGAAATATCCAGAAAAGGAGGATGCCTCAGCCAGGTTGTCCCAAAGTTTTTGTTGTTCCTCATTATTCCCAGTGGGCAGCTACAAGACATGGTCTTTCCTCTTTGTAAAATTTATTTTTATTTATGAGTATTTCTGTATCTGGGAGTAAGAGCTATGTGTGTGTAGAATGCCATGTGTGTGTGTCAATGGAGGCAAAAAGATGACACTGTAGGCCACAGAGATAGAGTTACAGTCAGTTGTACATCATCTACCATGAAGGCTGTGATTATGTTGCTGGTAAATTCTTTCTCCCAAGTAGTGTAAGTTCTTACTACTTAACTGAAAATAGACTATAAACCCACAATCAGTGTCTATTTTTAAAAACAATATTTATTTTAGCAATCAAAAATGAGAAAAAAGGCCTGAAGATATGAAGCTCAGTAGCTTGGGGCTGGGGATGTAAAGCCTTGGTACCAGTCCCCAGGATGTTTTATACCAAACATGGTTATGTTTCTGTTCTGTTTTACACTGGAAGTTTAACTGGAGACAAGAGAGCCAGTGATAGGAGAATTTGGCTTCTAGGCAACAGGAAGATCAGCCCCTCAATGACTGAACATGGAAAGTTGCCTAGAAGCTCACTTAATGTTACAAACAAGGCACACTTAGTAGGTGAATTCCCACATAGTAAAAATTCATATTTGACAGAGGATTTGTCTTCAAAGACCCACCACCTAGACAATTCTTTGCCATTGGAAGCTTCCTTTTGTGAAGCATTTCTTCACACCAAGTTATAAAAGGCCCTCAGAATAAATCCAAATAACACAATAAAATCTAAGATGATAATCAATGACAAAAGGCTACTTCAAATCTGAGGTGCCATCACTCCACATTCAGGCAAATAAAACAGTTCTGTGCAAACTATGCTACATGATAGCACACACCTGTAGTCTCAGGAGTTAAAGGTCATTCTCAGGTGGGGTCAACCTGGACTATATCTTCCATGTGGAAAAGGGTGAGGAGTTCTAGTAGAATTTGAAGTTAGCTTATGACATAAAATGGTTTTAAGTGGGCAAACAGGAGAGGACTCGAAATACAGAATACTTGGTGATTTTAAACAGTAAACGGGGAAATCCAAAAAATCATACTCCTACATATAACAAAGTGTGTGTGTGGGGGGGGAAATAATTGACTAGGTAAGAATAAAATAGTCTTTTTCCATTAGCTACTGATGCACATGTGTGTGGGGCTGACATTCAGTGCTTGGGTAAGGAATCAGTTGAGAACAGTTGAAGCCCCGTAACTGATTATGAAAATATTCATGAAATGGTAGGTGTTTTCTGAAATACAGAATTGTGAGCTCAATCTGCCTGAACCCTATCCCACTGTGGCATCCATACAAAACTCTAATCATGCCCCAAGTCTCACCTCCACAGGAGAAGATGATATAGACTCCTGCCAGATTAACCACTCCCTAAGTCCCTCCCCTGCACACACACTTAGCACTAGAAAAACAACTATGGCCAATCTCAGAGGCAAACAAATGCTAAGCTGGTGTTTGGATCCCAGGCTATTAAAAAGGACAGAATAATAAAAAGAGAAGGGGGGAAATAAAGCACACATGTTGAAACCTTCTCTTTGGTCTTGGCTTCCTTTGTACTCAGTGAATGTGCTAATCAAGAGTATTATCACTGGCTCTGCACTGTTTCTGAGAGTCCCCTTGTAAAAAGCCAGGTGGGGCAGCACACCCATATAACCAAAACACTGTGGATTGCTGGGACTTCCAGGCAGCAGGCTTAGCTCCTGTAATAAAAAGACCCTGTCTCAAAAAAGAGGGCAGAGAGGAATTGAGCAAGACATTTGGTGACTTTATCTGTTATCTGTACATTCACCTAGGGATACACATGTACACACACTCCAGCACATGTGTGTACTACAAAAAGAAAAAAAATCTTTAAGTGTTTTTTTTTGATGATTTTTGAAGACAGTGTTGCTCTCTGTAGCCCTGCCTGTTCTGGCATCCATGATGTAGACTGGGCTGCCATTAAACTTACAGATCGACCGATTTCTGCCTTGCAGTGCTAGGATTAAAGGCATGCTCCAGCACTGCTGAACTATGAGTGATTCTTAAGTGTATAAAAGAATGAAGAGGACCAGTGCATTTATTTAAATATGTTTTTCCCATAAGTTAATTACAGAACACACAAGAAAAAGTAAATCTATAGCATGAATTAGGATACAGAAATCTGTTAACTAGGGTATTCTGAGATTTGAATACATGTCTCTGGACTCCTTGTTTAGATGCAGATGTCTAGGCAGAGCTCTGAGACTGTGCTGGGAAAATCACAAACAGCACCTGGGATCACCCAGGTAACAAACAGACCACTGGAGAGGTCCAGCATGGCCACCTTCTTGTTAGGAGTAAGCTTTTGCTCATGGTACAAGACATGACCAATATCCAGACTCTCATAACTTCCAGCACAGATGGGCCAGACTCTTTATGAGCTCTGTTCTTTGCTAAGGAACAACTGGCAGGTAATAGGTGTGGAGGAAAGGTGTGAACACTGGTAGGTTCCTCATGTGGCAGTGGATGGACCCACAGCCATTCCTATGTGGTCATCATTAGCTGGACTCTATGGGGGAGTCCAGAAAATTCTATGATTATGAGAGCCACATATGTCTTTATGCAATGTATCAGAGGTATTTTTCTACCTAGAAAAGCTCGAATATATATATTCTCATCAACCCACCCGCTCCCAGAGAGTTTCCATGTCCATAGACAAGGAAAGGCATACTTACCTTTATGAAACTCTTTGTCTTTCGGATTACCATGAGTGTTCATCATCAGCTGAAGAAGATCTACTCGGTGCTGAAAGCAGAAAGAAAAGTTGCAAAAAATGGAAGGTCAATGGTAAGGTCAGAGGTCAGAAAGAAATCAGGAGTACAGAACCTTAACTTTCTTATTTTGAGGAAGTGGTTCCCTTAAATTCAAAACTGTGGATACGATTGTTTGAGTCAAGAAACAAAAGCAAGAGCAGATAAATTAGAAAGAACTGGCTTCTGAATTAACCACATTTACAGTGAATTATAATAGATAAAATTTTAAACAATCACTTTTATGCTTTGAAATCATTTTTGAGGGGGAGGAAAATAGTATTTCCTTTTACTAATTTGTATTTGGTATTTGAAAGTTTTATTTTTAAAAGCAATCAAGTATGGTCATTTCAACCACAAAGTTTTCCCATCCAATTACTTCTGTATCATCTGAAACATTTTTTCCTCCACACTCCATGCCAACTTCTTCATTGCCCACAGAGTCCAGCGAATGATGACCACAAATGCATGACTGTGGTGACATCCACTGCCACATGAAAAGCCAACCAGTTTTCACACCCTCCCTCCACAGCTATCAATGCCCAATTGTTCCTCAACCATGTACAGAGCTTGGAGATGTCCTATCCCATCTGTGCTGGAGTTTTGACAGTCTTGATCTTGTGTAGGTCTCATACTATGTCAATTTCTTTCAGTCCTTATGCATGATATTCTAGTTTTCATTCTTGCTACTTAGTGTTGATGCCTAGCTTATTACCAACCAATTATTAAAAGTTCCACTTCTCCATCCCAAGAAAATATAAATATTCTTTCTGTGTGTGAAAATTTAGAGTTTTCCACCTATCATTAGCACGCAGCTCAAATGTTCACAGCCCAACATCTTATCAAACTGTGAACTTATGATGAAATCAACACATTACCCTCTGCTTAGAATCCAGGCGGGTTTCCTTCATTTTGTACACAAATTTTTTGAAATATTCTATTGAATCCTTTTGGAACTTGCTGATATTTAACATCTCATATATTTTTGTGAAGAATGGAAAAAGTACTGGAAAAGTAAAAAGTAAGTTTTAATAAAAATGAAAGTTTAATCTTAAAAAAAATAAATAAAGCAATCCCAAGTGTAAGTCACCAGTGTCTCAACAAGATGCCATCTCTCCCTGAGCATGCTCACTCTGGGTCAGCACTATACTGCTGCTTCCATACTTTGGTGTAGGCAAAGTTGTAACATGACTCTTAAGTTTTACTCTGTTCCTGTATTCCATGTGGATTCACAAAGAAAATACAAGGGCCATTACAACGGCTCAACAGCTAAAATTTCTGAAGTTAAGGCTACAAACCTGAGTATAATCTTTGAATCCCACTCTGTGAAAGGAAATTTGTGCTCTAATCTACACATGCCACACAATCACCAAAATCATACAGGCACACACAAAACAGCCAAGGCTACACAGAGAATATTGTTTCAAAACTACCCCAGATAGAGCAAACCCCAGCATAAAGACAGGTGGACAAAAAGCAGGAAGAAGATTTGGCACATTTTGAGGACTCAGATTGAGACACTGCTTTGGAACAATGGAAGGACTACCCCTGATGTGGACTTTGGAATGCAGAGACATAGCTGGATCACAGCCATAAGCACTCAGGGACTGTTCACAGACTGCTAAGCACTCAGAAGAGCTTCAGAAGCACTCTACCCTCTGAGCACGGGTGAGCCTCCACTTCCTCCCCACTGACTAGGGAGAGACTTCTAGGAACACACAGGGCATGGGTAGTGCTGTGCTGACTCTGAACTGTCTGTTCTGGCCCAGAGACAGAGCTGGGCCACAGCAATCAGGACTCACTGCTGACCCTCAGAAAGCTGAATACCCAGGAGCAATCTCCCTATCATGCCCACAGACCCACTGAAGAAACAAGCTCCAATCAGAGACATCAAGATCACCTAACATTACAGATAACAAGATGGAAAGAGGCAAGCACAAGAACCTAAGCAATAGAAACCAAGACAACCAGGCAACATCAGAACCCAAATCTCCCACCACAGCAAGTAGTGGAAAACCTGACACACCAGGCAAAAACAAGATATAAACTTAAAATCATACTTCATGCTAATGATGGAGAACTTCAAGAAGAACATAAATAACTCCCTTAAACAAATAGAGCAGAAAACACATAAACAAGTCAAAGCCTTTAAAAAAAACACAATAAGAATTTAAAGAGCTAAACTGCTGAAGGAATTGAAAACATAAGTAGAAACAATAAGAAATCAAAAAAGGGAACAACCCGGGAGATTAAAAGACCTAAAAATGATGTCAGGAGTCAAAGATAAAAGCATCACCAACAGAATACAAGAGATAAAAAAGAGGATCACTTGGGAGAAAAATAACATAGAAAACATTACCTCATCTGAAAAAATACAAATATCAAAAAGCTTTTAACCAAAACATCCAGGATATCCAGGACACAATGAGGAGACCTATCCTAAGGGAGAAAGAAGATTCTCAACTAAAAGGCCCGCTAAATATCTTCAACAAATTAAGAGAAGAAAGCTTTCCTAACCTTAAGAACAAAATGACAATGAAAATACAAGAAGCCTACAGAACTCCAAATAGATTACACCAAAGAAGAAACTCCTTCTGAAGCATAATAGTCAAAACCCTGAATGTTCAAAAAAGAAAGAAAGAATACTAAGGGTAGTGAGGGAAAAAGAATAAGTAACAAATAAAGGCAGAGAAATCATAATTACACCAGAATTCTCAGCAGAGACTATGAAAGCTAGAAGACCTTGGACAGACATCATGCAGAGCCTAAAAGAACACCAATGCTAGCCCAGGGTATTTTACCTACCAAATCTCCCAATTACCATAGATGGAGAAACAAAGTATTCCAGACAAAATCAAATTTACACAGTACACAAACACAGCCCCACAAAGGAAAATAGATGGAAAGTTCCAACATAAGGAGGGAAAATACACCCTAGGAAAAACAAGAAAATAATCTCCTTGCAAGAAAATGTAAAGAAAAACACACAAACACAATTATTCCTTAAAAACAAAATAACAGAAAATAGCAATGCTTATTTCTTAATATCTTTTAACATCAATGGACTCAATTCCCTAATAAAAAGATATAGACTAATAGAATGGATATGTAAAAAGGATCCAGCATTATGATTCATACGGGAAATTCATCTCAAGGACAGACACAACCTCAGAGTAAAAAAAAAGGCTAGGAAAAAACTACTCAAGTAAATGGTCCCAATAAACAAGCTATAGTAGCCATTCTTATATCAAATAAAATAGATTTTTAACCAAAAGTGATCAAAAAATATAAGGACACTAATTGCTCATCAGATAAAACGTCAATCGGGATGAACTCTCAATCCTGAACATCTATGCTACAAAATAGTCTTCAAAATTGAAACAGGGGGAACTCTACCCAATTTGATCTTCAAAAGCCATCCATTCTTACATCCTTGTACAAAACTCAAGTTCAAGTGGATTATGTAGACCTCCACATAAATCAAGGTATACTAAAACTATTCCAAGAGAAGGTGAGAAAGAGCTTAGAACACATAGGCACAGGGCAATTTTTTTCTGAACAGAACACCAATGGTTTATACTCTAAAGTCAAGAATCAACAAATGGGACATCATGAAAATGCAGTTACTGAAGGCTAAGGACACTGTCAAGAAAACGAAACAGCAACCAACAGATTTGTTAGAGGTCTAATATCCAATATCTACCAAGAACTCAAGAAGAGAATAAAATAATCTTATTAAAAATGGGGTACAGAACTAAACAAAGACTTCTCAACTGAAGAATATTGAACGGCTGAGGAGCACCTAAAATATGCTCAACATCTCTAGTCAGCAAATCAAAACAACCCTGAGAGTCCACCTCACACCAATCAGAAGGGATAAGATCAAAATCTCAGGAGACAGCAGATGCTGGTGAGAATGTAAAGAAAGAGAAACATTCCTCAACTTTTCATGGGATTTCAAGCTGATACAACCACTCCTGAAATCAGTCTGGCAGTTCCTCAGAAAATTGGACATAGTACCACCTGAAAACCCAGCTCTTCAATTCCTGGGCATAACCCAACAGACCCTCCAACATATGACAAGGACAAATGCTTATAGCAGCCTATTTATAATAGCCAGAAGCTGGAAAGAACCAATATGTCCTTTGCTAGAAAAATGGATACAGAAATTGTGGTACATTTACACAATGGGGTACTACTTGCTCTTAGAAATAATGACGTTATTAAATTCCTAGGCAAATGGATGGAACTAGAAACTGTCATCCTGAGTGTGGTAACTCAGTCACAAAAGAACACACATGGTATGCACTCACTGATAAGCGGATTCTAGCCCCCAAAAGCTCTGAATATCAAAGAAACAATCCACAGACCTTGTGAAGCTCAAAAAGAAAGAAAGCCAAAATGTGGATGCCTCAGTCCTTCTTAGAAGGGAAAAGAAAACATTCACCGGAGGAAACACTAGATTGAATAGAGGAGCAAGGATTGAAGAAAAGATCTTTCAGAAACTGCCTCAACTGGGTATCTACCCCATATGCACCCACAAAACCCAAGCACTATTGCTGATGCCAATAAGTGCTTACTGGTAGGAACCAGATGTGGATGCCTCCTCTGGGGCTCTTCCAGAGTCATACAGATACAATTGAGGATGCTTACAGTTAACCATCGGACTGAACATGGGGACCCTAATAAAAGAGCTAGAGTAAGAACTGAAGGAGCTGAAAGGACTTGCAACCTCATGGGAAGAACAACATAATCAAATAACCAAACACTCCACAACTCCCATGGACTAAAACACCAACAAATAAGTACACATGGACAAACGCATATCTCCAGTTGCATATGTAGCAGAGGATAGCATTGCCTGGCATCAATGGGAGAAGAGGCATTTGGTTCATCAAATGTGTGTTTTCCCATTGTAGGGAAATGGCAAGGCACTGAGGTGGAGAGGATGATTGGGAGAGAGAGCACCTTCATATAAGCAAGGGGAGGGGGAGGGAGGAAAAGAGCAGGGAGTAGGGAAGTGATAAAATTTGAAATGTAAATACAGAGAATATCCAATAATATATTTTTAAAATCAGGAAAAATAGAAAATCAAACATTCTCCCTCACTTCCAGATTCTTGTCTATATGAATAAACATAAAAAAGTTCTAAATATTGATATCATCTAACATAAAAGCAGATTCATAGGACAATATTAGGTGACAAGGATGGAATGTAGGCAGAAGGACACATGAGCTGTGCATGGAAATATAATAGAAAGTTAATAAAACCCTAAATGACACACCGTGGTTTGTTGTACCCAGAAATGTATAGATAAAGAAAGATATAGAGATAGAGATAGGGGTAGAGGGAGGGAGGGAGGGAGGGAGGGAGAGAGAGGGAGAGAGAGAGAGAGAGAGAGAGAGAGAGAGAGAGAGAGAGAGAGAGAAACAGTTAGCACTCCCAGAAGAACAAGGATTGAATCCCAGCATCCACATAGTTTCTTTGAACAATATATATATAAAACACCAGTTCAAGGAAATACAAGATCCCCTTATGGCATTTTAGGTACTTCATGCATGAAAGCAAAACACCCATATGCAGAAAATAAAAAATAAATCTTATAAAATGAGAAAGAAATTAAGCTATGTAATAGAAAACCTATGCAGGCAGTGGACGTGCATTCCTTTAATCCCTGCACTCAGAAGGCAGGGAAGGTTGAACTAGGTGAGTTCAAGACCAGCCTACTCTACAGAGTGAGTTTCAGGTTGCTTAAAGATAGACAGAAAAATACTGATTCTAAAAATTAAGAGAGAGGGTGAGGGAAGTTGAGGGAGTGGGAGACAATGAGGGAGGGAAGAGTGAGAGGAATCTCTAGAAGCAGACATTAAAACATCTAAGTCCTGCATTTCTGGAAGACAATTGGAGGTACAGTAGCTGCAGCTACTGTAGACAATGTATGTTCAAAGGCTTAATATGTTAAAAAGTCATTTACTTTTTAACTCAGCAATGCTCATACTGAATATAACCCCCAAAACATAAAAACAAGTATTTAAATATAACCTTGTGTATGAAGGCTCATAGCAGTGAAATTCATGTCAAACACGTGTGACTAACTTCAATGTCTCTCAACAGACAGAGAGTAAAATTTGCTCATAGACCTAGGACATAGTGACACTTTCTTCCTTTAATATTGCTTCATTTAATAATGAAAGAGGCCTGTCACAGACTACATAGTCCATGATAACATTCATGTGAAATGCCCATAATACTCAGATAGAGAGGAAGTAAATCAGTGGCTCCTTGGGTAAAGGCTGCTTTAAAGTTGCAACATGACTAGAACAAGGTACTCTATGGTTTATACTGGCAATGGACCAAGTGAGCCTATAGTTGATGCTGATCACAGAGATCAGAGTTCTGAGCATAAAGGGCTGTTTTGTGCTGAGCTCTAAATGGACCATTTATATCATAATCCCACACATCAAGGCTCAAGGGAAATCATGCAAGAGGGTGTGCAAATAAAGTCAGAGGCTGGAAAAGGAGTATAAAATACCATATCTCAAACATGGCAGGGTCATCTCCTGAACTGACAATCTGCATCAGACCAAAACAATAATATTGGTCAGCATCCTAACAGGCAACACTGATTGGGCTCAACTGGCAACCAAAGCAAATAATGTGACAGGGATTTGGGAAAAAATGTATCTCAGTTTCTAAGCACTGTGAGACATTAGAGTTAGAGCTAAGTGTAGTCAATATCATACCTGTATGATCTTGCTACCATGGAGAGTTCTGGATTTACAGAAAGCCAAATTTGTAATAACATGAAAGGATTCTAAAATAAAACCAGGACTCAGAGAGGAACACTGTAATTCTAATCCTCAAGAGGCAAAGGTAGAAAGATCACTGTAAGTTTAAGGCCACTCTGGTATACACAGCAATATCCAGGTCAGCTGGAGCTACACTGTGAGACCCTGTCTCAAAGGAAAGCAAAGTTCAATAACAAAAATAATCAGGCTACATGTCTGTGAATACTCTGAAACACTAAACTGTTCCTTTAGGGGATGAATGATATGGCAGGTGAACTACACACCACTAGAGCTGTTAATTTGGGGGAAATGCAAAAAACAAAGGCAGAATTGACAAACATGGCCACACACAAGAGTAGTGGAACACAAGGAAGAAGAATAACACTCACCTACTGAAAATAACAATGGATCAAAAAAATCTGATCTTAAGAGCTTCTTGGCTTTCTCCACAAAAGGATCCTTCGGGTTGTTAAGGGAATCAACATCCACTCCAAATGAAGTGCTGGTGATCACATCCATGCTGTAGGCACCTAACACCCTAAGAAGAGAGAAGTGTGGGAATTTAACACATGCATCAGGTAGCGGAAAAGTATTCATATTTTTGGGAGACAAGCAATGGCACCTCAGTGTGAACCAAGCTCTTCCCAGCCTACCCACACTTTATCACTGCAAACTTCATGCTGTCACATTTATTCTTTTTAAAGTACATTTAATGCCATCTAGTGATTAAAGGGGCAAGGACAAGCAGCTGGCTCATGTGAACTACACCAAAAGGATTCCCTGCACCCCAGTTTCCCTTCCTCTCCCAGGATCACAGTGATGGACCAGCACTCACTCTTTCATATGGACAGGCTTGCCTTTCTCTGCCTCTTTCCTCAAGTACTTTACCAAAATGTCTCCATACTGTTCGATGATGGGGAACATCTAAACAAAACAGAAAAGCATCCACAGTTAGGATGGGGACTCCAGTCCCACAGGCTGCAGATAAAAGACTTTCACGCACCTCCTTGAGTTTTCCACTGGTGAATGTGGGGGACAGCAAGGCTCGGTATCTCTTCCAATCCTCATCCTTAGATATGGAGATGGCTTTTCTCATAATCCCCACTGGGCCAAAATCCTGTAGTCAAAAAATAGTATAAACAAATAAAAAAAAAAGCCTTTGAAAAATCAGGTGCAAGCTCACCTGCTGATTGTAGTTCCAACTCTTTATATTCCAGAATACTTTTAAATGTAAATATCTCTGTGGTTGTAAAACTAGGTCCAGGGGTGGAGGAGAAAATGAAAACAAGACTTAGTTGATCTCAAGAGGGGTGCAGATGGTATTTGCTTAGAGATATATAGAAAGTAATCTTTGCATGTGGCAAGATCTTCAGGTCTGTATGTCCTGTATTTACATGAGCAATGTGAAAATGATGTCTTCATATGGTCTCTGTCTTTCTGTCTGTTTATCTGTCTGTCTGTGTGTCTGTGTATGTCTGTCTCTCTGTCTCTCTCTGTCTCTCTCTGTCTCTCTCTGTCTCTCTCTCTCTCTCTCTCTCTCTCTCTCTCTCTCTCTCTCTCTGTGTGTGTGTGTGTGTGTATGTGTGTGTGTGTACATGAATACAGGTGCACATACCCATGTGTGCTCATGTGGGAATAGAGGTTAGGCTTCATTGTCTGTAACTTTATACACAATTTTATAGACGAGGTCTCTCTGAGAATCTAGAAGGCTCTAGTGTGGCTTGTGTTGCTACTAAACAAGCACCTGGGACTTTCCTGTTTGCACAGGAAGATCTAGAAGCACATATGAATGCTTTAGGGTTTTTAAAAAATTATTTCACTATGTTATTAGTTTAGTCTGTTGTTCTATGTGTTACAAAGTTAATTTTAATCCATAAAATTGCTTACAGGATTGTCTGCACATAAGAAACCAAGGGACCCTGCTCCCAGTTGGCTTCAGTTGGTAAATAAAAACAGCAACAGCCAATGCCTGAGCAGGACAAACAGAGGTGGGACTATTAGGATTCAGGGGCTTGGGAGAAAGATGAGGATGAAGCAGGATCACCATGAGAGGGACATAGGACAGACCAGCTGACATTCCTAGTAAGTGTGGACATGGAGACCAAAGTGGTCACCTCCTATGGGGAGGCAGGACTTCGAGAGGATGGAGAGGACACATCAATCCATGTGCAAAACCATCCACCCAAAAACCGTCTTGCTAAGAGATGTGCAGAGATAAAGATGAGTAAATGACCAACTAATGGCTGACCAAATATGAGAACCATACAGTGAGAGACACTATAAATGATACCTTACCATGCTTTCAAAACTAGCATAACTGAGTCCCGAGAGGATTCATACAGCAGCAGAGAGGAACAGGTCCAAACTCAACCAAAAATTGGGCAGAACTTGGGGAGTCATGTGGAAGAGTTGGAGGTAGGATTAAATAAGCCAGGGGGTTCAAGAACACCATAAGGAGATCCACAGTATCAACTACAGGGGACCATGCAGGCTCACTAACAGTTGAAGCTGGGACTGTCTCTGAGTTGGCTGCCTGACATATTATCTCATCTCCCTAGCTAGACTGCCTGGTTGGGTCTCAGTGGGAGAGGAGGCTCCTCATCCTGATGCTACTGGATGTCCCAGGGCAAGTTGATACACAAGAGGGAACTTCTGCTTCTCTGAGTAGAAGAGGACAGGGCTATGGAAGATGAATTAGCAGGATGAGACTGGGAGGAAAGGAAGTAGGGGAGCTCCAATTAGGATGTATAATTAGTATTTAATTAATTAACAAAAAAGCAATGTGGCCTACCCGCCGGTTTGTGAAGACAGAAAAGCATTCCTTGACTAGCACATTCTTGATCATCTCGGTGTCTGTGATGACAAACAGAGGTGTTGGACCATCAAACAACCTGTGTAGGGAAGACAGCTGATAAACTAGGTTCTGAAGTGACATCTACACCCAGACTTTGATGCTGCTGCTGCAGGACCCTCAAACTGCTTATACAATTCACAGTCACAGGGGTTCCCAGTTCAGCTTAGGAATTCTGATCACAGACACAGTGGAATCTTTGTAAAATGATAGGTAATGTCATTCAACATAAAATGAGTCACTAAAGAGTAAACATCTGTGAAAGGTGCCACAGTGAGAAATAACAAAAGCAATTTGCTAAGTCTACATGTGTATATGTAGGACTTGCCTATACCATTTTCTATGATTTTTCATATTTGAAATATTGCATGAGACTAGAGAGATGACTCCACATTTAAGACCACATAGTGCTCCTGCAGAAGACCTAAGTTTGGTCCCTAAGATGGCTCACAACCAACTGTAGCACCAGCTCCAGGGAAACCTGATACCACTAGTCTCCATGATCATTTATAATCATATACAGAGTGACACACTCTTGTATATAAACAACATTAAAAGCATTAAAAGTAGAGACTTAATAACTAAATATTAATGTTAAATATTTGAAAGTGAAAATAATACAGTCTTAAAACAAAAATGTCAATGTAAACATTGTTCTACCTAGGTGCTAGTTGCTGACATCATTTAATCCAAGCACTCAGAGTGCTTGTAGATCGCAAGTCAGAGACAGGTTGATCTCTGTGACTTGGAGAGTAGTCTGTTCTATAAAGTAAGTCAAGGACAACCAGGACTACATGTAGAGAAAGCCTAACTTGAAAATAAAACAAAGATTTTATCTTAAGAGTAATAGAATATGTCAATATCTGATGTTGAGAATGCAGCTCAATCTTAGGATGTCTGTCCTGGATTTTATACACTGACATGAAAACACAGATTTTAACTGAAGAGCCTATATCTAGATCTGCCAGGTCAGGTAGTCTGAAATTCAGGACAGGATGAGATGAAAGCATGGAAATGGGAGGCTGCACAGGCTGTCTTCTGTACTCCTGAATTCACTGCAGCAGGGATTCCATCACATGACTTGTGCATAACTGTCAGCATTCCAGCAGGAGTTTTGCAATGCTGATCTTCCCTGAGAATATGCACACAGCTAGTTCTTGGAGGGGGGATCAAAATGGCCCAAAGGAAGAGGCAACTAAAGATGTCAGCTCAGTCCATGGGAACTACAAGAAGGAAAGAAAACTGACTGGAACAGGATGTTATCTGATACACAATTTTACCAAAAACCTTGGCAGGTGTTAAGGAGAAGGCTGAGAAAATGAAGGCACCTGTACCAAGCCTGATGACCTGAATTCAGTTTTCTAGAAGTAGAGACCTAACTAACTTTGACAAAATATCATCTGACCTACATATATGCACCAGGACACAAGTCCCCATTCCCTGAAAATGTTAATCTAAAACAAATTATAAACAACAATGAAGTCTGTACATGCACTGAGGAAGCTGTTTTATTTTAATGCTATGGATGAACCATTTCTTGGGCCCTTAGCTGGCTCATTGCTCCCAGACCCCTGCTGTCAAGTGACATTAAAGTGAAGGAGAGTGGGCTTCTCTGGGGGAAATGAGACAGGGTGGAAAATAGATGGGACAAAACATTTGCCAAAGCAGATTAGAGGGAACCAAAGCAATGCATTTTGTATCAGGCAAAGGAGGTTTCAGAGGAGAAACAAATTAGAAAGTCTCCTTGGGTAAACATCAAGGCATGGGAGGATACCCAAGGGTCACACAATCACAGACAGTAGAAGAGGGAAGACTGTGTGAAGGGCATGAGAGGTAGTGACCAGGTTGCAAACTAAACACACAAATAATTAATGGAGAAAAGAAGAACTCAAGTCCATGGAACATCAAACCTTTCAAAGGCCACAGTGTGCAATGTTTTTATGTCAATTAGAACTTTGAACCCTGGCACTTCATGACATGAGGTATCACCTTTACACAGAGAGGTGCATGGCTTCATTTTATAGTCCTTGCACAATTGGAGTCCATCCTCTTAAAGGAAGTCAACTCCATAGACCTTTCAGAATACTCACCCCCATATTTTCTTATACTTTTTATAGCATTCCATGTCAAAATTCCATAAACCCTGGAAAGAGAAATAGCATAAAATCCATTATTGTCCTGTATGTACTGAGCCTTCTGTAGCCAGAGATTCGAACCCTCAGATCCCAAAAAGTCAGATTTATTGCTTCTGACACATAAAAGGTCTTATTCAGAAATGTTTGACATGTGATGAGCCAGATGTGGGAAAAAGTGAGAGAACAGGACACGTGACACCTTCCTGTGGCCTCTGAATGCCACACACATGTAAGCAGACACAACATAACTCACAAACACACATCTGTACACATCTGTACACAGATATAATGTACATATCACATAACCACACTAGTAATGATGATGATAATTATAACAAACAAAATGGTTTAAAATATTTCCAAGGTAAGCACAGATCCTGTAGGAAGAAAATCCTGAGGAGATAGAAACAAAAACTCTGCCACTGGCCCTGTGTCCTGAGCTTGGGAACGTCTGTCTGGGGGAAGGAACATGGCCAGGTATCAAAGCATGTTAGTCACAAATGGTTCACCTAGACTTAGAGCTTATATGGCACATTACATTCTTATTACTAATTTTAGTTTGTTAAATCGTTATTTTCCTAGTTGCCTACCTTTCAACAAACCTTTATAAGAAAAAGAATAAAGAAAAAAAAACAAAATATTACATAGATGGCTGACAACCATCATCCTGTCTCAGATGTTTTCACTTGCCACTCAGACTCCTGGATAAGACTGCTGCCTTTAAAATAAGAAAGGCAGATGTAGGTACAATTCATTACCTACATTAGAGCTATTTGTCTAACATATAATGTCTTGCATCTCACCCTAAGCACCAAAAAAAAAAAAAAAAAAAAAAAGAAAAAAAAAGAACCTAAAAATTGTCACTAGGTCTATAGCAGTGATTGACTTTGTAGAGTTTACAAGTTCCAAGTTCCATTTCCAGAACCCACATCCTCCATCTCACATCCATCTCTAACTCTAGCTCCAGGGAATCCATCACTGTCTTCTGTCCTCCATAGGTCCTGCATTCACATACAAAACCACACACATACCACCTGATACAAATAAAGTCTTTCTAAATGAACCAATCACTAACAAGGACTCCAATTTCTAAAGAAAGAGAGAAAGTAAATCCTCTACTTCTGAAGAACCCAAATATGCCATAAGAGTACAAGCAGAGTCTAGAGTCATAGGAAAAGCTTCATCGGTTCAGTCATTATTAAAGAATTCATGTATATAAAATGGGAGTTAGGGAGATGCTTTAGTGGGAAAACCACCCTATGAAAACAAGAATTTGAGTTCCTAGGATATGTGTAAATGTCTGTCAGGAGGTAATAGAACCAGTTCATAAGACTCATAGATAAGAGACCCCAGGAGAAAGCTGACTGGTAAAACTGGTCAGGACAGAAAAAATTAGGTAAAAGTGAGAGACTACCTCAAAGGTCAAAGTGCAGAGCAATCAGGAAGATACCCAGTGTCATCCTCTGACTTCCACAAGCACATACACACATGTACACATGCATATGTCCCTGCATACACATATGGGAACTCACACAGATACAAATGCCTGGATACACTCTCCAAAAATATATACACACACAAACATACTGTTAAGTTTTAAGGTGGCAATACAGCCCTCAAGGTACTCACAAATATTCTCAAGAAACAAGAGAACACACAGTATGGTGCCTCACATCTCAGAGTTTCCTCATAAAGAGCATTTAATAGAACTAAGACATTATTGACCACAAGCAGAAGCCATATTTAAAAAAAACTCAGTCAACACTAACCTTGTAGTAATTCAACAAAGTGCCTAAAAAAGGCAAAGGTGTGGGCCCAGGAATTCCCTGTTTCTTAAAAATTCCATGTGTACGGGTCCCATATCTATAAAGGGAAGCAGAAAGATTTGTGACCAGAAAAAAAAAAAACACAGAAGAGGAGAGAGGAGGAAAACCATCATCAAAAATTGAAACAAACCAACCACGTGACTGACCCTCCAATTCCCAAAGAGCTTTGGGAATCGTGAGAGGCCAATGTGAATATCTGCCCATTGCTGACATCTAAGTCTGCTGAGTTTGCATAGATTTAGAAAGAAACAAACAAAGTCAAGTCATACTTAGTCTAAGCCTTATCAATAAACTACTAAGGGATGATTTTGTGCTCTCTGTATTCAATTGCAATTTCTTACCCACAGATCTAGTTACAGAACTCTGGATCAGACTTTGGTATTTTTGTTATTATGAAGCATCTTCTGCGGCACTATTTTGTAAAACATTGTTCTCCACCATCTTCTGATTGGTTAAATCAAGGGTAGAAGAACCTATAGCTGAATGGGAGGGGAAAAAGTGGGACTTTTGTGACAAGAGAGAGGTAGAGAGTCTCAGGTGGGACCTGGGGACATAATGAAGTAGGTGCCAGAGCAAGGTTACAATATCATATAATAGATTATGTTATTGGGAAGTAGGCCAGGCCAGCATAGTCAGGTTAGAATAGCTAAGAATATGTCAACTTAGTGACTGAAGCTTTTAAAAAATATAAAGTTCTCTGTGTCATTATACAAACCATGGTTGGACATAGAAAACCCCATAGTTTTACAATAAACCTCAAAAAAGTAAGTGGAAGTAGGGTGAGGTTGAGGTGCTCAGCAAATCACTATAAACTCAGTATGAAATTAAATAAGTTAGTACCACTGGGGCTATAACTCAGAAGAAAACAGTTTGTCTAGCATATATAGGCCCTAGCATAAGCCCCAATATTGCCAAAACATTAATATGCAATATTAACTGTCATCATTTCATTTTGAGCCTTCGAGATGATTCCACAAGTAATGGCACTGGATGCTAATGTTAATAATCTGAGTTTTGTCTTCAGCACCCACATGATAGGCAAGAACTGACTCTGATAAGTTGTCCTCTGATCTACACACACATAAACACAAACTCACAAACACAACACAAACACGCACATCAATACACATACATTAAACTTTTTTCAAGAGTTAATGTCACTATCTGCCATCTCTTGGAGAAGATTCTTATTCCTCATGTGTTCAAAGGCTACTATCTGAACCCTGAGACATTGATACAAGCCAGACATTAGCAATGCCATTAGTATTGAAGACTCGCCCATATCAACATTGTATAAAGTATACTCCCAAGTTATCTCTGATTAGTTAATAAAAGATTGAACAGTAAATGACTGGAAAAGAAGACAGAGTTGTTGGCCACAATGCAGGTGAGGGTTTATGAGAAGCAAAGCCACCAGGAAGGTAGAGGAAGAAGGTCACCTTGAGGTAAGTCGTGAGAAAGAGTCACCAATGGAGCTCACAATGAAGACAGGAATGGAACAAAGTAAGCCAAGGAAAAAGTTAAATTGAAAGTAACATGGGGAGTATGGCTGGGGTGTACATAGCTTTGTGGGTTAGAAGAGTTAAGATCCTGCACAGTCATAGTCTTAAAATCTTGCTAATAAATTCACAAGGTCTTTGTCTCTATTATTTAGGAATTAGCCAGGTTTCAAAACTGCCACTTTTAATACCATCCTAGCTATGACTGTGGAAGGTGTTAGATAACATGGAAATATAGCTAGAGATGATTGTGATTTCCAGGTACAAGTGGGGTAAAAACTTGGGACCTCTGAAAGAGCAGCCACTGCCCTTAACCACAGAGCTATCATTTCACCAGCCCTGTACTGTTATCATTTCGATCCTCCCAATAATAACAGAATATGGTTCATATTATCACCCCAATACTCAAGACATGGTAGAAGAAAAATCTGTTCAGGTCACTCACCGGTAGAGGAGGATCAGGATGATTGCCAGGAGGATCCAGGTTTCCAGTGACAGAGCTGAAACCAGGTCCATCCCTGTTTGTCTATCAGCACTTTACTACTCTGTGTTCTCCCTCCAGCTGTGTGTGTGACCTTCTGCTTGGCTTTCCTCTGCACACTCTGCTGCACTGAGACCAGCCTGAAGTACTTATATGCTAGCAAGATGGGCAGGACAAGGGATCCAGCCAGTAGATGGATCACCTCTACATCACCTGGACTTTGCTACTCTCTTCCCCTAGATAGTCCACAAAGTTCATCCACAGCCTATTTTGAACTATTTTGTACTAATACTCTATGTGGCAGTAAACAACAGTGCCACATGGAGAAAACCAAAGGTTCTTAGTTTCAATCAAAATTCCAAGCAAAATCAAAACATGAAAAGCCCTCTCACCAGGAGAGGTTTCATTTAATAATACATGAAATGAAGACAAAATGATGTCATCTGCACAGCTTTACAGAATGACTTTCTCCTTTGCTGAAAAATTCTGGAGCTGCCCAAGGACCTGCAACTCCCATGTGATGTCTGTGAACCAAACACTAGTCCTCCAGAAGAGCAGCAAGCTGACAATGATGGCTAGGAAGGTGAGGAAAGAATTCCAAGTTCCCTTTGTTCCCCGAAAGCTAAGTCTGGCTGTTAATTTTATACCAAAGAAAACTGACAAGGATCTGCACACGATAGTCACTTTCCAATCCTTCCAAGAGACTGTCTTGAGTTTAGCTAGTTATTAACACACACACAGCACTTCACAGTATATGGGCCCTTACATTCTTTTTGTGGTCCTCATAATAAGTCCTTGAGGTAAGTAAGTCATTGTCTCCATGTTGGAAATTAATCTAAGTTCTGAAGATAAGATCATTGTCTGCCATTATAAAGGGTCTGGATTCAATTCTCAGTACCCATCTAGTGGTTCACAGTGGTCTTTATCTCTACCTTCTGGGTATTTGTAGCCATAAATTCTCCTATATAGTGCACAGATATACATGCCAACAAGACTCTCATACACATAAAGATCTCTTCTGAAATCTTTAAGCCCATGTTACAAGAGGGGAAACCTACAGCTAAGGATTGAATTTGCATGAAGTGGTTGCTATTAGGGTTTTGTATTTGTATATTTTTAGGTTAAAATTAGAAAAATTTCACCAAAAAACCATACTAACCCAGAGGCAAAGTAAGTAGGGCACAATGCCCAGCACATTTATAAATTTCTACAAATTAAACTCAAAGAAGAAATTAACAAATATATGTGTGCATTTATTGTCAGAATCACTACGAAAGAAAAGTCCTAAGCTAATTAATAGCAAACAAAACCAAGTGACGGGGTAACAAGAGGACATGCAATGACAACCGAGATTGAACCCAAACTCAGGAAACTTAGCCCAGAGATCAATGTGGAGCTTCTGGTTTCTACCTGCACTCTGGACCTAGACAATGCTGGGAGAGAGCCAGTCTCACAGAAGCATTGACACATTTGAAAGCACAGGGGAGACCACCACCACTGCTCAAATTCCTTTTCCAATAGGATCCTGCCTGGAGCACTCAGGACACTAGAAACAAATAGCAATCCTGGACAGGATCCTTCTTTCAGTTTTTGACTTGGACAAGGGCTGACCCTGTGCTATAGCTCTCTATAATCAGAATCTGCTGGGAAAGGGCTGGTCCACCAAACTTACTAAAACTACTGAAAGTACAGGAAAGACCACAATTTCTGCTCTGTGAGTCATTCCCAGAACCCTTATAACACAAGAATAGAGGAGCAGTCTGTGACAGGATACTTCAGGTTTTACCCTGTGCCCGGTGCTGACCCTGTGCCACATCTATTTCTATCTAGACCCTGGGAGAGAACTACTACCACAGTAATGCTAAGATAAAGGCTTACAAGAGGGTCAAGCCAGTGTCAGAATCAAAAAGATCAGCTAAAACCAGAGATAAATAGATGGTGAGTGGCAAGTCCAAGAACCTATGTAACAAAAACATAGGCCACTGGCATCATGAGAACCCAGTTCCCCCACCATAGCAAGTGGGTACCACAACACACTGAAAAAGAAAGTTCTGATTTAAAATTGCAACTCATGATAATGTTAGAAGACTTTAAGAAGGCCATAACTAACTCTTTTAAATAAATACAGAACACACAGGTAAACAGGTAGAAGCCCTTTAAGAGGAAACCCAAAAATCACTTAAACCATTACAGGAAAATACAACTAACCAACTGAATGAATTGAAAAAAGCCATGCAGGATCTAAAAACAGAAATAGAAACAATAAAGTATTCACAAAGGTAAACAACCCTGAAGATAGAAAACCTAGAAAAGCAATTAGGTGTCATAGACATAAGCATCAACAACACAATAGAACAGATGGATGAGAGAATGTCAAAGAAATCATTGACACAACAGTCAAATAAAATAAAAAAAATCTTCTAACCCAAAACACCCAGGAAACATAGGACACAATGAGAATATCAAACCTGAGGATAATAGGTATAGAAGAGAGAGAAGATTCCCAACTTAAAGGCCAGTAAATGCCTTCAACAAAATTGTAGGAAAAAAAAGTTCCCTACCCTAAAGAAAGATATGCTTAGAAACATACAAGAAGCCTACAGAAATCAGAATAGATTGGACTTGTAAAAATTCCTCAAATCATATAATAGTCAAAACAATAATGAACAAAACAAAGAAAATATATTAAAAGCAGTAAGGTAAAAATGTCAAATAATATAAAAGTAGGAGTATCAGAATCACACCAGATTTCTCAACAGAGACTATGAAAGCTAGAACATCCTGGGAAGATTTCATATACATTCTAAATGAACAAGAATAGCAGGCTAGACTACTATACCCAACAAAACACTTAATTAACATAGATGGAGAAACCAAGACATTCCATAACAAAATCAATTTAACAAAATATATTTCCACAAATCTTGTGTTGAAAAGGATAATAAACAGAAAACTTCAAACAAGGAGGAAAACCAAACCATAAAAAAAGCAAGAGAGTAATCATCTTTCAACTTACCTAAAAGAAAGAGCCACACAAACATAATTCCACCTCTAACAACAAAATTAACAAGAAACTATAATCACTGAACCCTACTATCTCTCAGCATCAATAGACTCAGTTCTCCAATAAAAAGACACAGACTAACAGACTGGATACATAAAGAGGACCAACGTTTTACAGAAGCAGAAAAAACACCTCGGTAACAAAGACAGACACTACTGTAAATAAACACTGGAAAACAATTTTGCAAGCAAATGGTTCCAAAAAAGAAGGTGCAGTCGCCATTCTAAAATAGAAAAAATCAAATTTCAATCGAAAGTTATTAAAAAATATATAAGGAAAGACACTTTATACTCCTCAAAAAATTCACCAAGATAAAAACTCAATTCTGAATATCTATGCTCCAAATGCAAGGGCAACTAAATTCATAAAAGAAATGCTCCTAAACCTCAAAGAACACATTGCACCTCACACAGTAATAGTGGCAGTTTCAATACTCCACACTTATCAATGGGCAGATTCTAAAAACAGAAACTAAACAGGGACACATTACAAACTAACAGAAGTTATGAACCAAATGGATTTAATAGGTATCTATGTAACACTTCATCCTAAAACAAAACAAAATATGCCTTCTTCTCAACACTTCATGGTACCTTCTCCAAAATTCATTATATGATTGGTCACAAAGCAGGCACCAAGAGAAAATGAAAATAATCCCATGTATTCTACCAGATCACCATGGACTAAGAGTTTTTTTTAAAAAAAATAAAAATGACAGAAATACAACATACACATAAAAGCTTTAAAATGCTGTAGTCAATGATAACTAGGTAAAGGAAGAAATAAAGAAAGAAATTAAAGATTCTTTAGAATTTAATGAGAATGAAGGTTTAACATGCTCAAACTTGTGGTATACAATGAAAGGAGTGCTAAGAGGAAAACTCACAGCTGAGAGTGCCTTCAAAAAAAAAAACTGGAGACAGCATAAACTAGCAGCTTGACACCACACCTAAAAAAAAAAAAACTAAAAGAAAAAGAAGCAAATATACATAAAATAGTAGAAAGGAGGTAACAATCAAACTTGAGGCTGAAACCAACCAAGTATAATAAAATAGAACTATACAAAGAACACACAAAACCAGAATTTGGTTATTTGAGGAACTCAACAAGATAAATAAAACCTTTGCCAGACTAACAAGAGAGCACAGGCACAGTATTCAAATAAACAGTATTCAAATAACATCATGGAAAGATCAAGAATTCAAGGCACATACCTAAACATAGAAAAAACAAAATACAGCAAATCACTAGAAAAATGAGACAAAATGGTGAGGAATTTGAATCAATCCCACTGCAATCAGGGACAATAAAAGGCTGCTCACTCACTTCCTGCCTATTCAATATAGTACTTGCAGTTCTAGTCACATCAAGTTAGACAACAAAGAGATTCCATTTCACCCAAGTGAGAAAGGCTTAGATAAAAAACTCAGGTTACAACAGATGCTGGTGAGGATGTGAAGAAAGAGGAAAACTCCTCCAATGTTGGTGGGATTATAATCTGATACAAGCCCTCCGGAAATCAGTCTGTTGGTTTCTCAAAAAATGGATATAGTACTTCCCGAGGACCCAGCTATACAACTCCTGGGCATATACCCAAAAGACAATTCAACATATAACAAGGATACCTGCTCCACTACGTTCATAGCAGCCTGATTTATAATAGCCAGAAGCTGGAAACCCAAGATGTTCTTCAACAGGGGAATGGTGACAGAAAATATAGTACATTTAATAACGAAGTTTTGACAGATATTAAAAATAATGAGTTCATGAAATTCTTACGCAAATGAATGGAACTACAAAATGTTCTGTGTGAGGTAATGTCCCGCGCAACCGTCTCGCCAGCAAGAATGACGCGGCACACTAAATAGGATTCTTCTGCGGTAAACTTTAATGCTCTCGAGAGGCAGAGCATAAGCTTGAACACGTGAAGACGAAGACCCCGAACTATCTAGCCCATCCCCTTATAAAGGGATCAGTCCTCGCCTTGGACGTGGAGCCCCCTGATTGGTTGAAACTCATCAGGCCCTATGACGCCACGGGAGAGGCAGAACTCAAGGAGTGGAAAGTTACACAGCGTGTACTCACATGACTTGTTTATTGCTAACTCCAGCCAGATGTCAGCACCATCTCGTAATGGAGAATGTGCAGGCAGCACCCCACATCTCCCCCTTTCTTTTATTCTTTAAGCAAAGTAGGACACCCATATTAGGAGGGCGGAGATAGAAGTCAAATCCTCATTAAGGTGTATAAAGACCAGGAGTAACCGCTAGGCTTTTTGTAGCCCGTAGTACTCTTGACCTGTCACTCTGCTATTTTTCTGAGGGAGGGACACTGGGGCAGGCAACCTTCACGCCAGATGACATACCTCCCAGAGATACCCCATGACAAGGGGTTCTCAGTGCGATGCTTTGCTCGGCATCCCTCATGGGCTGCTCAAACCAGACACTCTAATCTTGTGCAATAAACCGAAGTTCTAGGAGTGCAAGAGCTGTCTGGCCGGCGACCTACTGCTTAAGCAAAGACAACCAGATATTGGCTGATGCTCCATGTTCTAGAGCGACAAGCGCTTGGGCAATAACCACTTTGTCTCTCTTTTTGTTTGGGCCTTGAGCTTACAAACCAGCCAATGAAGCAACACAAGTCCACAGCAAAGGATTGCTCCAAAGAGTCCCACCCCCACCCAAGTTGATATCGGTGGTGAAAAACTTAGGGAAGACTGTAGCATCATGTTCCACTGGAATTGGTTTCGGGAATGCCGACAGAATCGCCCATCTCATCTCTCCTCTGACTCTCTGGTTCCAAAGCATCAGGAGCAGGGCTGTCATCAGGAGTCTCCACCATTTTTTGAGCCTCTAGGGGACCCAGAAGCGATTATTTTCATCCTGAGGGAAAACACAAACAGCTCCCCTGGATCTGATCAACACAAGATCCGGTCCTTTCCATTTATTAGATATGACATCTTTCCATTTCACCATCTCTCTTGGTTTGTCCATGGGTAGGCAATGCCTTTCAGCCGCTGTATGGCCATGGTCATCAAGACTTAAAAAATTTAAGGTGAATAGTGCCATGGATACTGCGATTTTAGGCACAGGGGGCAAAGCCTGCATAATTCCCCCTTTTTGTTTTATTAGATATGATTTAAGGGTGCGGTGAGCACGTTCCACAATACCTTGTTCTTGTGGATTATACGGCAAACCTGTAAGATGAGTCACAGCCATCTGGCTACAAAATTGTTGAAATTTTTGTGAGGTATAAGCAGGTCCATTTCTGTCTTTAAGAACTTTGGTTTACCCCAAGCACTCCAAGCCTCCAAACAATGTTGGATGGCATGTGAGGCCTTCTCTCCAGATAAGGGAGTGGCTGCAATTACACCCAAACAGGTGTCAATAGATACATGTACATATTGCAGATTACCAAAGGAGGAGACATGGGTAACATCCATTTGCCATATTTGAAGAGGTTAGATGCCCCGAGGATTAACTCCAGAGTGGGGCGCAGGCAGAAACTGACTGCAATTTTGGCAATTGACAACAATATTGTGAGCCTGTTTTTGGGAAATGGAAAAGCGGCATCACACAGTTTCAGAAGTTACATGAAAGTCTTTGTGAAAACTTTTAGCAGCCTCTAGAGGCAAAGACATGGCTATAGCAATCATTTTTGTAGCCCTGTCTGCCAAATCATTGCCTTGAGTCATAGGTCCTGGCAATCCAGAATGAGCTCCAATGTGAGTAATATAAAAGGGTGATCTTCTGACTAGAAGGCAGTTTTGAATTTGTGCAAAAATTGAGGCAACTCTTCTAGACGGTTTAATGATGCCAGCCGCCTCAAGCAGATTGACAGCATTAACAACATAAGATGAATCAGACACTATATTTATAGGTTCTGAGAAACGTTGTAAGACCTCAAGAACCACTACACATTCTACCACCTGTGGAGAGGCTTCTGTATACTGCCTCAAATAGACCTGTCCATTAACCACAAAAGCCCCCAGTCTGGTCTTGGAACCATCAGTATAAATCACTAACCCTTCTTTTAGGGGACTACAGGACGTTACTTTAGGAAAAACTACAGGTTGGGTTAAAGAAAACTGTAAAATTAGATGTTTTGGGTAATGATTATCTATTTTTCCCGAAAAGGAGGTGACTAAGATAGCCCAATCATTTGAAGTGGCAGCAAGAGTGGAAACCTGTATGGCATTATAGGGAACAATTAGCAAATGTGGTTCAGTGCCAAAATGTGTGATGGCAGATTTTAGTCCCCTCAGTGCCAATTGTGCCACAGCATCTGGATACCAGTCAATAATTTTAGCTGGCGAGGCATTAGGATGTACCCACAATAATGGTCCTTGTTGCCAAAGCACAGCAGTAGGGAGTCTGTTCGTTTTAAAAACACATAATAAAAAAGGTTTATCATAATCTATGCGAGCCAATTGTGCATCTTGTATAGCCTCTTCTACCAACTGTAATGCTCTTTCTGCTTGCGGGGTCAAACTTCTAGGTGAGGAGACACGAGGATATCCTTCTAGAATATCAAATAAGGGTTTAAGTTCAGCAGAAGGAATCTTAAGAAAAGGTCTAAGCCAATTGATGTCTCCCAGTAATTTTTGAAAATCATTAAGAGTGTGGAGGTGATCTCTTCTTATCTCGAGCTTTTGAGGGACAATCTTATCAGGGAATACCACAGACCCTAAAAATTGACCAGTATCAGAAATCTGGACCTTTTCTGTGGCAATATGTAGGCCCATTTTTGCCAAAGCTTGCTGCAGTAGGGGAAAAGCCTTTGATAAGATTGACAAGTCTTTGTCACATAATAAAACGTCATCTGTATAGTGCAGCATAAGTAACGATGGAAAATGTCTTTTAACAGGAATAAGGGCTTGGTGAACATATAACTGACATATAGTCGGGCTATTAGCCATGCCCTGAGGCAGGACCTTCCATTGGAACCTCTTGTCAGGTTCTGCATGATTAATAGAAGGAAGGGTAAAGGTGAACCTGGGCCTATCTTGAGAATGTAAAGGTATGGAAAAGAAACAATCTTTGATATCTATTATCATTAAAGGCCAATGTTTTGGGAGTGCCGTGAGAACCGGTAGGCCACCTTGTATAGGGCCAAGCAAATGCATTTGCTTATTGATGGCTCTCAAGTCATGCAACAATTGCCATTTTCTTGATTTCCTTTTAATCACAAAAATGGGGGTATTCCAAGGTGAAGTAAAGGGTTCTACATGACCCAATTGTAGTTGTTCTCTAACTAATTGGGTAACAGCTTCTAATTTTTCAGAGGTAAGGGGCCATTGAGGAACCCATACCGGATCCTCCGTTTTCCATGGTATGGGCCGTACTGCCTCAATGGCGCTTAGGAAAAACCCAGACCCTGCCTTTTTTTGTTGGGGTTAGGCGAGACAGGCTCTAGGGGTCCTTGTTCATAGCGTCCCAAGCCTTTTCCCTCTTTATATCCCATCTTATCCATAATATAAGCCTGTGCAGAATATTTATTGGATAGAATTAGCCCCATTTGTTGCATTATATCTCTCCCCCATAAGTTAACTAGAAGAGGGAGTACATAGGGGACAAATCGCCCACATTGGCCTTCAGGGGCTTTCCAGGTGAGCGAGGCTGCACTAATGGTGGGGCAGGACTTATAACCCAATCCTTGTAAGGAGTGTGATGACTCTACAACAGGCCAGTGTTTGGGCCACCAATGAGTGGATATAATACTTTTATCAGCCCCTGTATTGAGGATGCCCTCAAATTTCTTCTCATTAACCCATAAGTTAAGCCTTGGCCTGGTATTCAAAGATACTGCTAAATAAGCTAAGTCGGTCCCAGAGGAACCCATCTGTTTTTCTGCTTTTTCCTTAGTCTTTTTATCAGAGTTATCAGGGAGGAGCAATAACTGTGCAATCCTGTCGCCCTAAGTTACAGAGAATATGCCCATTGGGCTGGAGCACAGTACCTGTATTTCAGAGGAGTGGTCATTGTCTACTATGCCTGGGTGGACTATCAGTCCTTGTGCTGTAAGGGATCTTCATCTGAGGATCAGTCCTAGGGTTCCTGGAGGCAAGGTGACCGCTCCTACAGGAATGGGCTGAACGCCCATCTGAGGCATTAATACCAGTGAGGAGGAGGCACGCAGGTCCATTCTTGTTGGCCTGTTTGTATGCTCACTTTGTTCTCCCCTAGGGGTTTGGTAAATTTGCTCCCATATCTTTGAGGGCCCTGGAAACGGGGGCCCAATGGCCCGTTTTTTGGCATCTCATTGGTCTGGGCGGTCTGGCTCTCTAGTGGAGGGAGGAGCCAGCCTTTGAGGTCTCTGAAAGAGCGGCAATGTTCAGCTTTATGGTACCCCTTGCCACATCTTGTGCAAAGGGGCGGAGGATCTCTAGTGACCATCCGACAATCTTTTTTCAAGTGACCAGATTTTCCACATCTAAAACAGATCCATCTATCAGGGGCTTGTGGAGGGCCCCTCTGGGACTGCAAAATGGCTGCCACGAGACCTGCATTAGTGAGTGACCCTCCCAGTTCTCTACAGACTCGAAGCCAATCTTGAAGACCTTTGCCATTTCTAGGGGCGATAGCGGCTCGGCATTCTTGGGTGGCCTGTTCAAAAATAAGCTGTTCAATAAGAGGGGCAGCCTGCTCGGGATCCCCGAAGATCCGTCCTGCCGCCTCGGTCATGCGGGCTACAAAATCTGAAAAGGGCTCTTGAGGTCCCTGAATGATTTTTGTAAGCTGATTATTGGCCCCTCCCTTTTTTGAAAGTGCCTTCCAGGCTATGCTTGATACTTGGGCGTAGGCACCCCAATGATAAGCTGTCTGATCTGCTGCATAGCGACCTTGGCCAGTCAGCAGATCAAACATCCATTCTTGTTGTTCAGGAGTCAGGGCCGTAGCATTGGCTCTTGCTTGGGTTTGGGCAGCCTCATACCAAAGAGCCTTCCACTCCATATACTGTCCCATGCTCGGTAGAGCAGCCTTGGCAATTGTCTGCCAATCAGAGGGAGTTAAGGCAGAGATAGCCAATCTGTCAAGCTGAGCGATAGTAAAGTTGGCGGTTACCCCGTATTTTCTGACTGACTCTGCCAATTCTTTTATTTGATTATATTCTATGGGGGCATGAATGCGGCCACCCTCAGCTGTCTCAAACACAGAGAAAGCAAGACGCATCTGCCTTCTCACCCTTTCCGGGAGGAATTTACAGGCGTGCGTGCTGCATAAGAAGGAGGGGCCACGGGTAAAGGAGGTGCTGTCGGAACAATAGAGGACAAGCGCATGGGCCTGCACTGCTCATCAGGATAGTATCTTTTTTCCTCATATATAGCTTCTTCATCTATCTCTGCTTCTTCTTCTGGGTCTAAGCCTTCTCGCTCATCATCATCTGAAGTCTCGAGGCTATCAATGTTAAGAGCCTCAAAGTCTTCTACAGGGTACAAGCTGACTCCCCTTTTCTTAATATTAGAGGGCATAAGGGAATGAAACTCTGAAGGTTTGTGGGTAACAACTCTCCCACTGTGCAGCGTACCTGGAGGTCTGTTTTTCTTAGGGGGGGAAATATCTTTTCCTGCGAGCGCCCATCCTCTCGCTCTGTTCGGCTTCTGATAGTCTATCCTGGACTTCACTCAATGCCTCTTGCCCCACAGCAATAGCGGGCCTACAACTCTCATCTTTTAAACAATTTTGTACCATCGTCCAAATGGCCATGGTCCCGGGCCCGAGGTCTCTGGCAGTGTGCGCACAGTCTAAATCTCTACCCAATATTTTCCATGAGGCTGGTGAGAGAGACCCAGAGACCGCAAACCAAGGGGCAGCACTCTCTACCTCTTTTACGAAACGCTGTAAGATGTGGGTGGGCAATTCTAGATCTCTCTGCTTAAAAATTGACTGCAGGGCTGTAACGGTCGAGTGTGAAGAGCCCATCACAGTGATGTAATGCCCTCGGCTTATTTACGTCACAGCAGAAAGTGAAACTGAAAGGCGAGTCTCAGTGCGTTCCACTTTTTTTATCTACAAAAGACTTATGGAACGCAGGGGTGCCTCGGCTTATCTACGTCCAACTTAAGCACAAAATTAACACCAGCCCCGTTGGACACAAGAGGAAATTAAGAGGAAGAAAATAAAAACTGCACTGACAAAGACCAGAGCCTCTACGGACCCTTCCCACGGCCTTGGAAGATTTAAACCAAATTTAAAGAAAGATCCAGGGTCAGACATACCTTGCCGAACTTATCTCCCCGCAGTTCTGGATCCTCCCTGCCCAGAGACAGGGGGTCTTCGCTGGTGCTGATGATGGAGTGGTCGAGTTCCCGGGTTCAGGCACCAGATCTCCCGCGCAACCGTCTCGCCAGCAAGAACGACATGGCACACGAAATAGAATTCTTCTGCGGTAAACTTTAATGCTCTCGAGAGGCAGAGCATAAGCTTGCAACACGTGAAGACAAAGACTCTGAACTATATAGCCCATCCCCTTATAAAGGGATCAGACCTCGCCTTGGACGTGGAGCCCCCTGATTGGTTGAAACTCATCAGGCCCTATGACGCCACGGGAGAGGCAGAGCTCAAAGAGTGGAAAGTTACCCAGCGCGTGCGCACATGACTTGTTTACTGCTAACTCCAGCCGAATGTCAGCGCCATCTTGTAATGGAGAATGTGCAGGCAGCACCCCACAAGGTAACACAATCACATAAGTACACCCTTGGTATGCACTCACTGATAAGCAGATATTAGCACAAAAGATAGGGATACCTAAGATTAAATCCACAGTCCACATGAAGTTCAAGAAGAAGCACGACGAAAGTGTGGATGCCCTTCTTAGTCAGGGTTTTATTCCTACACAGACATCATGGCAAGTTGAGGAGGAAAGGATTTATTCACCTTACACTTCCACATTGTTGTGAATCACCAAAGTAAGTGAGGACAGGAACCTAAGCAGATCAGGAAGCAGGAGCTGATGCAGAGGCCATGGAGAAATGTTGCTTACTGGCTTGCTTCTCCTGGATTGCTCAGCTTGCTTTCTTGTGGAACCCAGATCCACCATCCCAGAAATACTACCATCCATAATGGGCTGGGCCTTGCACACTTGATCACTAGTTGAAAAAACACCTTACAGCTGGATCTTATGGAGACATTTCTTCAAATGAAGCTCCTTTCCCTATGATAACTCCAGGTTGTATCATGTTAACACAAAACCAGCCAGTACAATTCTTCATTCCTTCTTAGGTGATTCAAAAATATTCTCAGAAGAAAATATAGAGCCAAAGCTTGGATTAGAAACTGAAGGACATCCAGAGACTGCCCCACCTGGGGATCCAGCCAATATTCAAACACAAAACCTAAACAATATTGCTTGTTCCAAAAAGTACATGCTGACAGGAGCCTGATATAGCTGTCTTCTGAGAGGTTCTGCTAAAGCATAAAAAATACAGAGGGAGATGCTTGCAGCTAAACATGAACTGCTAATAGGGTTCTTAATGAAGGAGTTAGAGAAAGAATTGAAGGAGTTGAAGGGGTTTGCAACCTCATAGAAACAACAAGCAGAGCTCCTAGAGATTAAGCCAGTATCCAAAGAGTACACATGGATGGACCCATGGCTTCAGCTGCACATGTAGCAGAGGATGGTATTGTTTGGCAGCAATGGAAGGAGAAGACACTGGCCCTGTTCAGACATAATGCTGCAATATAAAGGAATATCGGGGGAGGGGAGTTGAAAAGGATGGTTGATAGGGTGAACACCCTCACAGAAGCAGGGTGAGGAATAATGAGATAGGGGATATGGAGCAAAATCAAGAAATGGGGCTAACATTTGAAATTTAAATAAAATATATCCAATATAAAAAGCAATGTGAGTGCCAGCTATCACACTAACAAGGTATCTCAGAGAACAAAGTCAACTGTCTCCAAATCTGAAAACCTGAGTTCATTTCCCAGCATCTGTGTGATGTAACAGAAGAATAAATTCCCACAGGTTGTCTTCTGGCCTCTTCAACCTAAAAAAATATATACTCACACATAAACAAGTAAATGTGTAATAATTTCTATTTTATTTCTAGATAAGGTTTCACCAGGTAGCCCTTTGCTCTCAAGAATCATGCTTGATAAAACAGACTGTCCTTAAAATTGTAGACATCTGCCTACCTCTGTCTTCTAGGTGTTGGGATTAAAAGCATGTGCCTAAGAATGTGGGAGAAGAGATCATGGGGTTTCAGGATCAGGTGGGTTTCTGGATGTGAGGAGAGACAGGAAAGAAAGCCAGAGGGTCAGGAGATTAAAGGAAAATCTTCTGCTACTGAGATGAGGGGTTAGGGAATCTCTGGGTGATACTGGAGAACTGGAATAAGGAAAGATGTTAGGAATTAGTGTGGGTGAACTTAGCTAAGAAGCATAGCAATGGGGACATGGAAGCTGAAGAAGCCACCTCCAGTAGTCAAGCAGGACACTCTGTGGAGGGATCAGAACACAAATCAACCCACAAAATTTAGACACAAAATTTAGTCTGCCTATAAGAAATACAGGGACAATGATGAATCAGGGACGCATTAAATGGTCAACCAATAACCAGCCCAACTTCAGATCAATTCCATGGGCAAGAAACAATACCTGTCACTATTAATGTTACTCTGTTAAGCTTGCAAACAGGAGCCTAGCATGGCTAAAGTTTATGAGGATCCACCATGCAGCTTTCTCTGATGGATGCAGAGATTTACTGCCAAACACTGAATGGAGCTCAGGGACTCTTAGGAAAACATTGAAGGAAAAATATTGTGGGCCACTGAAGGGAATAGGAACTCCTCAGAAAGACCAATGTAGTCAATTATACTGGACCCTTGGAAACTTACACTGAACCACAAAGCTAAGAGCAGAGGTGGGCTGAACCTAACCCCCCCATGTTCCCATTAAAATGCAAAAAAGTGCAACTCACTCTTCATATGGGTCTCCTAACAACTGGAGTTAGGGTTGTTTCAGAAGCTGTTTCCTTCTGTAGCATGGAGTTTTATGACATACTCTGCCTTTTCCTGGGAAATGTTACCTGGATGTGGCCTCTTCCAGTTCCCTTCTGTTTCTCCTGGTTTGTTTCCAGAATCTGTTAAAAACAACACACTCCTGTCTTCCCTCTCTACCTACTTTTGCTCCTGTGGGGATTAAG
The DNA here is from genome assembly GCF_963924665.1 of Micromys minutus. NCBI lineage: Eukaryota > Metazoa > Chordata > Mammalia > Rodentia > Muridae > Micromys > Micromys minutus. Next base: position 4,734,286 of record NC_137964.1, on the reverse strand, counting down.
TTACCAGCCCCTTTATGAGACGTTTGAATCTATGAATAAATTGCATAATATTGCTCCAATATCTTTAGAACCTTCTTTTAGCCACAATGCCAAGCTCTGATATGTCATGTCTGGAAATGCATGGTCTTATCACATTATTATCTCCATCTCTCCCTCTGCACTAAATTTAGTAACTTGCATCAGCTAGCCCCTGCCAACATCCTTGAACCTGGCCTGGAGAAGAGGGAACAGGCATTAGCTACCTGGAGATCTTACACAACTGCGGCTTTCTACTCATTGGCAAGGGAAAAAGATGACCTATCTCTTTCCCTGCATCTCCTTTTCCTATTGGGATTTGGAAGGCCCACCTGAACCTTCCTTCCAGCAATTAGCCCCACAGCCTTCTTTATTGAGAAGTCAGGAACCAATTGGGGAACAAGACCTTAGAGACAGTAGGAATTCCCCTTACACTTTTCTATAGAATTTGTTCCCCTAATGGGCCTGCATTGTCTGGCCTCAGTGGAAGAATTGCACCTAGCCCTACATATATTTGATGTACCAGGGTGGGGGGATGAGGGTTCTTTCTTTAGAAAAATGAGCAGAACAGAAATAGGGGAGTAACTATGGTAGGGAACCAGGATGAATGCAGTAACCATTATGAAAAGAGAATACATTTATTAATTAGTGCAGGGAAAAAAGAACAAAAAAATAAAAAAGTACCATGACAATCAGCCAGAGGCTCAAAGCTACACTTTTCTCCCAAGTTCAGGGGAACTTTTATCTGGCTTCTGCAAGCAAGGTACAAAAATACACACACACAAACAAACACACACACACTCAGAGAGAGATAGAGAGACAGAGAGACAGAAAGACAGAGACAGAGAAAGACAGACACAGAGACAGACAGAGTCAATGATATACAGAAACAGAGAGAATGAGTCTTTAATTAAAAAAAAGGTTGTGTCTTTCCAGAAATCTGGAAATAAATATGATAGTATAGAACTATTTCTGTAGAGAAACATGAAACTATTATATTTCATCATACTAACAAAAATGATTCCCCCAAATATATTAAGAAAACATTTTTTTTCTTTTACACTTATGAGACTGTTAAATAAGCATATAATGTTTCAATCATGCCAACATTTTTCTATTCCCCACCCAACTTCTGCTATTGCCCCATCACCTCTCTATTTCATATACATATACATACATATATACATACACATGCCAAGTCCTTTTAGTGCTGATGTGTGTATATCAGTTTAGGGATGACCACTAGAGGGTCGTCAACTCACAGCCCTCAAACCACCTGAACCCAGAGTCACTCTGAATACAGCCCGACACAAAATCATAAACTAATTAAAAATATTTTAAACTCAGTGTTTAATGAGGAGATCCAAATTTCTTACAACTCAATTTGTTACTTTTGGCATAAGTTTTGTAGATGACAATGATTTGTCACATGGTCAAACAGTTGACTCAACTATTTGACATTTTCAATATTAGCACATCTAACTTTTTCTCTGGACCTCACCCACCACAAAACTATACAAAAATGACACATTATTTCAAAACATGTTCCTTCAATTTACTTCTTACTCTTGATACTTCTTTTCCTTACACAAGACCAACTTGTGCGTCATGGAGTAATCAGAAGGCAAAATTAAAGAGAACAGAGAGAAATAAATATTTGTTTGACATCCCCATTGAACTCAACAGATTTTAAGTATAGCAAGGGGAAAGGTAAATGAGTGCGTGCAAAAGATAATTTGCCAGGATCTATTGGGTTCAAGAGTTAGAGCTCTAGAACACTAACTGAGGAAACCATTTACTGCTAAACGTCAAGAAACATTAATTAACTTTGTATCTTCTTTAAATTGCATTTCTTGTGTGTTAGAAGTACATGCCACAATGTAGGTGAAGAGGTCAGAGGACAATGTTGATGAGTAAGTTATTGATTTCTGCTATATTATTTCCAGAGACACATGTACAGTCCTTAGTTATGGCACCAAATATCTGTACCCTCAAAGCTACAACCCTACCATTTCATTTGGTTGATTGGTTGATTGGGTTGGATTGGGTTACTGTGGTTTATTGTTTCTCTTTTTTTAATTTGTTTATTTGAGATATATTAGTACCCTGTCACTATCTTCAGACACATGAGAAGAGGGCATCAGATCAAAGTACAGACGGTTGTGAGCCACCACAGATAAAAGTACAGATGGTTGTGAGCCACCAGGGGTTGCTGGGAATTGAACTTAGAGCCTCTGGAAGAGCAATTGCTGTTCTTAACCCCTGTGTCATTTATCTAGTTCCTGGGATGGATTTTCCAGACAAGATTTTTCTGTGTAACCTCTCTCTGAGGACAAGACTGAACTCAAACTATGAAACCCTCCTAACCCTGACTACAAAAAGCTGAGCTTAAAAGCATGTGCCACAAACAGGATGTACACAAAACTGTTTGTAAGGTGACAAATTTATACTAGCTGTCCTGGTGACCATTAACTGGCAATTTGGCACAACCCAAAGGAACCTGAGAATGGAATATCAGTAAAGGGTTTGTCCACATCACACCAGCCTGAGAATATGTCTTGAATAAATTATCTTGAATACTAATTAATGTACTAGGGTCTGACCAGTTGGGGGAGCCTCCTCCCCTAATCAGACAGCAGTGGGCTACATAAGAAAGTAAACCTATAGAATAAGTAGCAAGTCATTCCAGGAGTTCTAAGAATAGAGATATCGTGTGTTGTGTGGCCTTATTGTGGTTTTTCTGAGGAATCTATGCTTTTGTGAATGTAACCTCCCTCATAATCAAAATGTAAGCTTAATAAACTCATCAATTCATCAAGGAAAAAAGCAAACTAAGCATAAACCTAAGCACTCCAGCAAGCAACGAGCAGTAATCTTCTGTGGTTCCTGCTTGAAATTTCTGCTTGACTTGATGCCCTAATTTCCTTCAATGGTAGAGTGTAACTTATGAATGGAAACAAAAGCCATGCGTCCCTTTACATTTGGTCAGACTGTCCTATCACTGTAACAGAAAGGCAAGCAGAATGATAGCACAGAATAATGAGACTCATTATGTTGTCCAGTCTGCTCTGGAACATATGGGGCTCCTGCCTCTGTGTACCACATGCTGAGATTACCAGCCTATCTCAGTAGCTCACATTCCTTTTGGCATTCAGTAGTAAGAGATATCTAAAGAAACAATTGGCTGTGATGCCTGCCATCCACTGTAATTTTCTAGAGATTCTGCCAGTCTTGATCAGCTTCTGGTACCCTAACCTTATTTCACACTTCTTCCTAGAATCCTGAGCCTCTTCCATGTGCCCAAAATGAGCCTTCACTTGCCCTGCTTTTAGATGCACCTGTCAGAGACCATATAGTAACATGTGACCTGAATCAGACCAATGCAGAGATGGTGTCCAGGTGTTGTAGTACAATCCTTTAAGCTTATTACTTAAGCAGAGCTAAATGTATTTCTCTCAGTTAGAGGTCAGCCTGGGCTACATAGTAAATTTTAGGACACCCAGAGCTACATAATAGAGAGACCCTGTCCTAAAGTGTTGGTTGAGGAAAAAAGCAATGAGCACCACTGGGTTTATAATACAATGAAAGATGGAATCAGTGACTCCAAGACCTTACGGGTGTTACAGAATATCTGGGGTGGCCTCAGAGCATAAGGGACTATCAACATGTCTCTCCTTATGCTCTGCTACAGAATACTAGGGCAACACAGGTTGCTGGGTGGTCTGGAGAGCTGCTGGAGGGCTCTCACTCCTGAAAACAGAGTGGGGTCCACTTTTTCTCTGTACTGTTAAAGCTGGGAAAGGCTGACCTGAACACAAACAGTTCCGGTGGCTGTTTTGGCTGAAAGTATACACATTTTTAGTCCAACACCAATCCAGTTGCATAAGGACTGAGCAGAATCATTAGGACTCACAGCCTACACAGAGAGACAAACACCCAGGAACAATCTCTCTCTGGAGTCCACAGGCCCACAGACCCACAGGAAAGAAAAGTTCTAGTAAGAGACAACAAGATCACCTAGCATCACCAATCACAAGATGGCAAGAGGCAAGCACAAGAATCAAAGAAACCAAAACCAAGACAACTTGGCAACATCAATTCCCAGTTCTCCCACTACCGCAAATAGTGGATATCCTAAATCACCAGAAAAACAAAATTTAGATTTAAAATCATACTTAATGATGATGATGGAGATCCTCAAGAAGCACGTAATTAACACACTTAAAGAACTACAGGAAAACATGTACAAACAAAGAAAATCCCTTAGAGAGGAAACCAAAAAAAAAAAAAAAAAAAAAAATCCCACAAAAACCACTTAAAAAGCTAAGGGAAAGTACAAATTAACAGGCGAAGGAATTGAAAACAGAAGTAGAAACAACAAGGAAATCAGAAAAGGACACAACCTTGAAGTCGGAAAAACTAGGAAAGACATCAGGAATCCTAGATGCAAGCACAACTAACAGAATACAAGAGACAGAGGGAAGAATCACAAGAGCAGAAGATACCATAGAAATCATTGACACAACAGTGAAATAAAATGCAAAGATCAGAAAGAATCTAACCCCAAACCTTGAGGAAATCCAGGACACAACGATTAGAACAAACCTAAGGATAATAGGTGTAGAAGAGAGCCAAGACTCCCAAAATATAACTAGTATTTTAATATAATAGTCAATGAGAAAAATATTGTTTATTGTGATTTTGTACTCCTTATATTAATAATCCAAAATAATAATCTTAATCTTTAATTTAATTTAATTCACATTTAAACACACTTGTGTTTTTAATTGATACTATTTAGCTTAATATTTTGAAAACTTGCTTTTACATTTCTTATTTTGGAATTATGTTTATATTAGTATGCTCTTTATTTATAATCATATGGCCTTTCTCTTTCAGATACTTAATCAGAATTTTTGTGCCTAGCAATGCTGGTGTCTTTCATAGTTGGCAACTCAGTGCAAGAAATTCAGACACAAAAGACAGCGGGAACATATATCTTTATTTCTCCAGTTCTACTCTAAAATAATTGGAATATATTGATTTACATACAAAAATATTACAATTACTAATTTGAATATGTAGTAAGATATGATCAAGTTTAGAGAAGGTCAAGTTTGCTTACTAATATTTCATATTGAACTAAAATACAATCAAATCATTTTCTTACTAAAATAAAGAAAGCAGCTGAACGTTGTACTTACTAATCAGGACTGCAGGTTTAAACTGTACTTGTAGTTTTTTATTCTTATTGTAGAACAATTAGATTCAGAAAAATATAATGATGCCTTTCATGACCAGGTGAGATTTAATGTGTTTTTCCTTGTGTTAGAATTTTTAAAGTTTTTTGGAAATATTGTATATCCATTCCTTATTGTCTTAACTGTATCTGTATCATTTAATTCATATCACATAAATGGTCCAATCAACTAGGTGCACATTCCTAAAGAATTGAAAGACTTTTAATTATTAAAGAAACATTATTTAGTTCTAGTCAAGTATTTCATGTGAGTACACTACTATCAAGAACTTAAAAGCATTACAAATACTTTTTATTAGACAAAAATTTTCAAATGTTGTTTTATTCAAATAGGGAATGTTGAAACTATTGAAAATTATGATTAAGTACTTCCAGTAATCAAAAAATAAAAGGAAGTAAATAAAATGCAACAAAATATAATAGGATCTAAAAATACCACAAAATATGCAAACAAGACATAAAGAGCCTTTTTAACACTTATGAATCATTTGTTCTTCTGTAAATGTATCTATGTTTAAGGGCAAAAAATATCAAGCACTCATCCCTCCAAATTTTTACTTTGCCTTATTTTTTAAAATTGGTTGAAAGAGTCACTTTTCTACTGACAAAAATATATTCATATAGTTTTATTCTAAAAAGCTCTTTAAAATCTGTATATATATCTCTCTTTTTAAAAATAAAGTTGTAAGAAAAAAAAAGAGTCACTTTTCTTTCACATTCATGCCATTCCAGTTATTTATTTTTTTTGCCAGGTTTTAAAATTTCTCATAAAGGTAAATTAGTACACAGAATTATACAGAAAATAAGTAATTAGAGTAAAGAATATACTTTCAGTTGTAAACATATTCAAAGAATTGCTTTTTAAGCACAGATTTAAAATTTCTTTGTGTGCTGGCATGAAGCAATTGTTGCAAGTTAAGGAAGTAGAAAGAATCTTACTTATAGGTTCTGTACAATAACACGGTAGAGAAAATTTTCCATGTGCTTGCTAAAACTTGCATTTCTTACATAGAACATCTATTACTCAACATTATGTAACGTCAATTCTACTTTTATGACTATTCAAATGGTCTTCAGTTACTCTTATTTCTGATTAAGTTGATGAAGAGGAAGACAATGAAAAAGATGATGTCATTGATGATGACAATTTCAAAGAAAGAAAGTTGAAGGTTGTTCTTTAACAATATTATACTTTATAATGATAAATTATTGACCAAAGTTAATAATAAAAATCACTTAGTAAGCAAAAGTATAAATAACTAAAAAATGCAGAAATATATCAAGAAAAGCATGGTCTGTACATATTTAGATGTGTTAGATTACAATTTTACCGCTCTGTAAACCAGAAGTTACCCACATAACACAGCTTGACACCTTTTAGATTCCTATGTCACTTTTGTTTTATATATGTTTTTACTCTTATAAATGGCTAATTAATAGTTAATCTAGATAAGAAATGCATTGAGAATATCTGTTATACTCCACTGACTGACATATGAGCATCTCTTATTTAGTTTTTAAACAGCCAAGGAACACCATTTACTCTTTTATTAGCTGGTCTAAATTATCTTATTATTTTCTCTTTGAAGAGGGGGAGATAATTTAGAAATTCTTATACAAATCCAATCAAACTACAAATATAGAATGACCCACATAAGACAACTTAAATATAGAATAGTCTCCTCGGTAAGGACTCTGGCCATTCTGGCTGTGATAGATCAAACAACTTGCCTTTTTGCCTTTATTTGTGGCAATAATATGCTTATAAATAAGCAAACAAGAAAATATATTTGCTTTAGTAATAAAACTACAGGCTTTTATGTCATCATCTTAGTGATTTATTTTTTAATAGCAAGGTTTGATATAATAAAAATGGCTAGTTACAGAAAATATAGTTGTATCCATGGTTAAAGGCTCCAAGCTAAAATATGATGAATAAAAACAGATTTTTTCCCCAGAGGCTAGATAGATAGCTGAGAGATTCACCTGTTGCTCTTGTACAGAATCTGGGTTTGGATACCTTTGCCCACACAGCAGCTCACAATACCCACAGCTCCAATTTAAGGGCATCCAATGCACTATTGTCTTCTGTGGACACTAGGCATACACACACAAGTATTCAGGACACTTTCTGAGTGTTCTACATCTATAAAGAGACATCATGAAAATGCTAATTCTTGTAAAGGATAATACTGAATAAAGGCTAGCTTACAATTTCAGAGGCTTAGTTTATTATTATCATGGCATGGGACATGATGTTTGGTAGGTAGACATATGGCTAAAGAAGGAGCTGAGAGTCCTAAGTCTTTATTTTAGGTAGCAAGAATAAAGAGACACTGGGACAGGCTTTGTCCTTTGCAAATCCCTAGGGCCACATCCAAGGAAATATAGCCTCTAACAGGGTAATACGTACTCCAATAAAGCCACATTCTAATCTCTTTCAAGTGTTACCAATCTCTGATGACCAAACATTCATATATATGAGACCATGGGGAAAGGGATTCTTATTCAAACAACCACAGCAGGAAAAGAAATTAAGCACATAACACTTTACAGTCCAATGTTTAAGACATTAACATTTTATTTTATGTTCTAAGTAATGTATTATCCAACCTTATAAATGGCTATTCTAGGACAGTGGGAATCTTTGAAGTAAAGGGCCTCATCTTGTGTTCTTTTTCCCACATCTTGAGATACCAAGAAATGCCCATGTGAGAGAAGTCACAAAGATTAAAATCTCAGTTTTTGATTCTTCTATTTCTCCCACTGGCTGGTTGAGGTATAGAGACCTCTTTCTCGAGTGCAGCTAAAATGCTTAATACTATCAAACATTTTTATGTAATTGTTCTTTATGCCTTTTATCATTTCTATCAATTGCTGAGCCATGTCATATGTCTGTATGGGATACTCATCTTTGTGAAAACAAAGTAAAGTAATTCCTTTGATCAGTGATAACTGTTAAAAACAGAAAAAGGACTCTGTGCATCTTGACATTTTGGCAGTGGGTACCCGGTGTGTATCATAGTCACTGTTTCTCCAATAGAAAGGAATAACTGAGAAAAGAGACATAAGAGTAATCTGGAAGCCTTATGGAGATGAGGATGCTGAGTTATACCACAGGCTGAATATAGTTAGAATACTGTATGGTCTTCCTTTTACATGATGTCAAAAGAAGCAGGTTGACTCCTTTCATGTGTGTGCATATCCTACAATCTACAAATCTTATTCTGTGAGTTTGAAGAACATGAAACACAATCACTGGTCAGCCTCTGTTCCAAACTCCCAGAACTCTCATACTGACCAGAAAGTGTGGTGACCACAGTGCATTACATCTTTGTCCTATACTGACTGAACATAAAAATAATGAGCAGACAAATTGGGTGGATGGTGTCAATAAAGATCAAGTAATTTATATGTACAATTTAACCAAATATTTGCTCTGCCTTACATTGTAATTTCCCCTTTCTGGTTTGTTTATTAGAAAAAAAATCTTATTTATATTCATATTATTGGATGATCTCTCCATTTTTAGCTTAGTTAATATTAAATTTTTATTTCTAAGCTTGCATTCCTGTAGTCATGAATTCAGCAGGACAGAATATGCTGTAACCCTGAAAGTTGATCTTGCAGTAAAATCACAGAGAATATCTTTCTGATTCCTCTATATAACATGAAGGAGAAATGGCTTAGCTCTGATGACAGTGAACTGAAATTATTGAGAAACTTTTAGTGAAGATTTAGGTAAGTGATCAGTGAAATGCTTATGAGAACTATGACTGCTATTCAATAAAATATAGTTTGAATAGTAGAAAGAAACCAACAAACATAAAACCAACAAACAACCACAACAACAAACTATTTAATTCAATTTGGGTAATTATATATCTAAAGGATATCACTGTGCATTTTGTAAAGCATCATTTATTGAGACTGAACTAATTTTATTAGACAATCCTTTACAGTTTTCCACTTAAATGACAAATACAAACATAAGTGTTTTAATAATTCCAAAAAAATTGTAATATTAAAAAATATAAATAAATGAGCTCTTTGGAGTCTCCTTAGTAAATTTTATTATAAGCAATAATGAATATAATGTAGAGAACTGGTGTCATCAGCATCAGTTCCATATATTATAGGGCTGAATTTCACCACAGGCCCTTATTAAATGTTTTTAGGATTACAGGTGAGATACCCTAAAGGTCAGAGTCTTTTCCATTGACAGGTGAAGCATATCAATGAACAATATTTTTAACATTTTAAATCGTCAGAATATGTAACAGCGAACAGCATAATGGGTATCTTAATTTTAGTTGTCTATGTGACTGCAAGTGTGTGATTGTGTGTGTGTGTATGTGTGGGTGGGTGAGTGTGTCTGTGTGTGTGCACAGATTAGAGGTGTGACTCTCACTGAAGTAGCATTTGTGGAATAAGCTATGATGGCTTGCTATCAAGCTCCCAACCCTTGGTTTCTTCATTCTCAGAATTCTAGAATTATATAAACATGTTTGATCTCAGGTATTTGTGCTTGCAAACCTTACTTTATTCATACACATATTACCCAAGAAAGAAGATAGCTTTTCTTTTCAGTTTTGATCTGATGGTGCAGAATTTATACTGTGTATACAAGACAAAAGGCTCCATGTTACTGGAGAATAAGAGGACTAATTGATTCTTCTATTTTTACCTGCTAAAAACAATCAAGACATAATGCTTAATTAAAAATTCTAAATTCTTTACTTATTTACTTTAAAATGAGTAATACAAATTAAAATTCAGAAATATGTTTAGAATTCCGCATTTTAAATTTACTGGTCTTTTTTGAATTATTTCTATGTAGTATTTTCAGGTAACAGATTTTTTTAGTATATTAAAATAAACCAAAGAAAAATAATTCTACAATGTATAAAATTGTTGATGTGAAGAATTGTTTGCTGACAGGAGCCTTATATGGATGTCTCCTAATGTGCTCTGCCAGAGCCTTACTGATACGGATGAGGATTCTTGCAGCTCACCATAAGACAAAGCAAGGGAATCACAATGGAGAATCTAGAGAAAGGACTGAAGGAGCTGCAAGTTTTTACAAATGCATGGAAAGAACAACCATATCAACCAACATGACCCCCCAGCTCCAAGTATTAAACCAACAAAGAATGAGTACACATTAGGGACCCATAGATTTTGCCCACATGTAGCAGGGGATGCCATTGTCTGACATCAATAGGAGGAAAAGCTCTTGGTCCAGTGAAGACTCATTTCCCCAGTCTAGGTGAATGCCAGCTCATTGAGGTGGGATTGATTGAATGGTAGTGGGAACATCTTCATAGAAAGAGGGGTAGACAGGATTGGGTAAAGGGAATAGCATTTGAAATGTAAATACATAAAAATATAAAAGAAAAAAGAAAAAATCATTCATTCTATTTTCATCCCATTCCATAAATATAAGGTATATACCAAAGAGGGTGTTGTGGCATTCAGAGATGTAATTTTAGCTAGCAGGAGACATTCCATATGAGTCCTGAGAAAAGCAATTCTGTAGTCTAGGAAAAGCCAAAGTCACATTTGAACTGTCAGTAATCTCTTTCAGCTCTCAGATGTTTACATAAGAAAATCTTGTGACTCTTGATTATTCAGATGAACAATAAACCAAAAGAAAGAAATCATGCTCTGAATAGTGAACATAGCTAATGAATACCTGAGATCAGAATAAAGCAGTGCATTTTATGCATTGTGTAACTGCTGCAGAGGAAACATTGAAGGATATTCTGCCTGAAAGAAAAATGACCTAATGTCTGTAATTGCCAGTCAATTAATCAACAGTTCAAATTAAAGAATAAATAAATAATTTGGTTTGGGGTGCATTTCACTGAGATAAATTGACTTTTTGCTGTAGGATACTTTATTTTAGTGAAATAAAAGTGAAAATCATTAATGAATAACAAAATTGGTGATCATTGCATATGTAAGAGTAGCTTGGAATATAAGAATAATCCTCAGAAAAAAACAAAAGAATAAACAAATGAACAAAATCTCTTCAAAGAATCAGGCCAGGAAGCTTATCTAAGTTTGTCCTCTAGAAAGAATTGTCCCCTTGGTTGTTTTGTAGATTAAAGGTTTGCTAGGATCCAGAATAGCAGAGATTACATCCAAAAGAATAATACTGTCAGTGAAAACACACTTTAGCACTAGAGAACACTTGCTACCACTAGAAAATTTGAGTAGAAATAGATTTGAACTATAAGCTTTGTGAATTGTTTCTCAAATTTCTGTTATTTATTATTTATTCATTGATATAGTTTTATCAACAAGTTTGAGGAGATAATCAATTACAGAAATCTGATAAACAATTCACATAACTTGTAGTTCAAATCTATTTCTCCTTGACCTGCACACAGGCAAACACACACACACACACACACACACACACACACACACACACACAGGCACACACACAGGCACACACCTGGATTACATAATAGGAAATATCTATTATAGAAATAGGTAACTCAAACTCTTGACAAATAAATAGTGTCAACCCAAACTGAAAGTTTTGAGTGTGGCTAGTGCACCAAATGACTCGATTGTCACAAGCTATTTTTAGATTAGTAGGATATAATTTGCAGAGTATTTAGACTACTTTAAACTATTACTCCTGTCAAATCATTAGCAGTTAAGTTCTTTTGAGAAAAAAGATTGTTTGCCACTGAACTTCAAAAAGTAATGAGCACTAACACTTAAGCTTCCTGAACTTCTTATAATAAAAAATTATCTCATCCTCCAAGCCACAATGTTGTCCATGTATAGAAATGTTTTAGTAATGTGTAGACATAGAAAGCTGAGAAGATATAATATGTTACCACACATGCTGGCAAAAATCCCGTAGTATCTATCCCTACTATGATGGTTTCTCTCTCTCTCTCTACATGACATCATAGAAAACTCCCTAAAATCAACCAAAAGAAAAGGACAAGGGTAAGATCTGAGTGAAAGATGCTTCTGTCATATGTCACATATTAACAGATAGTAGAAGAAATATTTTTGAGACTCACTGATATAATCATGGAGAAAAACATTTAAAATAAATCTAGTAAGCAGACAGAAATCCAGAGTGCCCAGGCTGTTCAATTTTATTGTAAAGACAATTGGTTAGATTCTAATTAAATTTGTGCCTATAGATTTACAGTTTTGGCCAGTCATTTGCCTAGATGGTCAGATGCTTTAAAAAGTTTTTCACTGAAATAATGATAACAAATCAATTTTGGAAAAAGAAGATATAAATATACTGTGTCTTGTGAGAAAACTCACAAAGGTGTCTCTCAAAGGATCATGTTCTTGAATGGATAGAAATGCCTCATCCTCTGTCTGCAAACCTCTTTCCCTGGTTCTGTGACAATACCCTTAAAAAAGTGACCATGTGCCATAGGATTTTGGCAATAAATATAATACCATTAACCAACGATTTAATGTTATGTCTACCATTGAATGCACACTCTTATCAAAATTACATTAGCAGTTAATACTCTATATGCAATCAATAATTTGTATTTTCAAGAGTTTCCTGTTGATAGTCAACACTAGGTTAGTTTGCTTGTTGAATATGCAGAGATTTGTCTCTAGAATATAAGTGTGAGAGGTGAACTGACTTTTGCTGCATATAATGTTCTATGAAAATTGTCATCAGTTGAGTTAAAATTTGTCTGATCTACCGTCTTGATTGGTGTCTTACCAAGATTTTCATTTAAACAAGATTAAATCATCTAACTTCACAGAAATTTGAAGTTCCAGAATGAGTGTATGGGGAACCAAGAGGCAGAGGGAAGAAAGAAAGAAAAAAAAAACAGTCAAGGAATTAAGAGTTCAATTTAAAGGAAAAGCCACACATCAAAAGATCATGTATATCCACAGAGACCTTTTGAAATAGAGGCTCAAATAGATGGAACCAGAAGTTCTTTGTGAGGTAAGCCAGTCACGAAAAAACACACGTAGTATGCATTCACTGATAAGCAGATATTAGTCCCCCAAAGCTCTGAATACTCAAGTAAAATTCCCAGACCTTATGAAGCTCAAAACAATGAAGGACAGAATGTGACCACCTCAATCCTTAGAAAAAAGAATGAAACTACTCACAGGAGGACATACAAGGACAAATAAAGGTGAAGGGATTGAAGAAAAATATCATTCTTCAGTGATTGCCTCACCAGTGTATTCACTCTATATATGGACACCAAATCCATGCACTATTGCTGATGCCAAGTAATGCTTACTGGCAGAAGCCAGATATGGATGCCTCCTCAGAGGCTGTCATTGTCATACAGATACTTTTGAGGATGCTTGCAGCTAACCATCAGACAGAACACAGAGACCCCAATGAAAGCTAGAGAAAGGACAGAAGTTGCTGAACAGGTTTGCAAACCTACAGAAAGAACAACTTTATCAACCAAACAAACTATCCGGGAATCCCAGAGACTAAAACACCAACCACTGAGAACACAAGGCTCCAGTTGCACATGTATCAGAAGATAGCATTGTCTGATATCAATGGCATAAGAGGCCTTTGATCCACTGAAGATGGGTTTTCCCAGTGTAGGGGAGGCAAATGTACTGAGGTGGGAAGATGGTTACCAGATGAAGCATCTTTAAGTGTATCAAGTGGAATGGGAGTGTTATGAAATTAGAGAGAATGGGATAATATTTGAAATGTAAATACAAAAAGTATTCAATAAAAATTAAATATAACAACAGCTAATGTGCACACCTATCAACTACCCCTGGGTGATGCACAAAAACATGTTCCTAGAACAATTTTGTGCTTCAAGAAACTGAGGCTAAATGGTTTATGTCGTGCTATCTTGGGGTTTCTCCCAAGAGTTCAGAATTCTTACGAACTCCATTCTTAAACTATGGTCTGACAAAGTTGCATAAATGTTTCTATTTGCAGAGCTTAGAGAACTTCCCATAGAGTAAATATCCTCACTTTACTTCACATTGTTCAAGAAGAATGAATTGATTCTGAAATCATTGAGAAGTAAATTACATTGAAATTCATAATTGCTAATAGAGAAATAATGCTTAAAGACATAATGTTTTTCCTAATCCTTTACTTAAATACTTGTAGTAAGGAAGTTAGTAGAGAAATATTTGAGAAAAGAGAAAAACCTCTATACTCACAATCACCATTGATTGACTGAAATACTGAAACCCACAATGAACATAAACTTTATTCGTAAATTTGTCAGATTTCAACTTAAAATCTAAAAACGCAAGGGTTTTCTGAAAATTGTTTTGGTATCTACTTATGGTATGTTTATGCAAAATTTTAAATTGTTAAATGTTTATTCATTTAGCAGGAAATCATTTTCCAAGCATTTTCATTTACTTTTTAATTTTTTGAATAACTAAAAATGAGTTGGCATTGTTTTGTAAAATGTCTTCATTGCTTGATGCATGTGATGATGACTATGGTCTTCTGTTCCTCCTGACTCTTTGAATCTCATAGATCTTATATGCTTTCTACATAAAAACTCGTCTCTCTCTCTCTACATGTTCTTTGAAAGATCTATTATATGTTTTGGGCAGAGTAATATGCATATAATATATTTTTCAATATTCTAATTGCATGAACATGGTAAAGAAACCACCAACGGAGTAGCTATCACTCTGTCTGTCTATTGATCTATTATCCATCTGTGTCTAAATTCTATTGCCTATAAAAGATAACTTTGATGTACATGTATATGGTTGTGAAAATATTTTTTCTTACAAGATTTATGCTTCAATAATTATTATAAAAATAAATTTTGAAAGTCACTATGTATAAGGAGAGGCAATGCATGTGCCACTGTGTCACAAGGCATGAACCTCACTCTAGTGACATCACAATAGACCTGTTTCCTGACAACCACTGAGGCCTCAGACTTCAGTGATTTGTCCGACAACTGCAGTCACCAGTTTGATGTGCAAAACAAATTCAAAGTCCATAGAAAGTTTGTTCATTCCAGGCTTCATGGAAAAGGTAATAGTATAAGTCATTTGATTCTCATGAGAGACAAATGGTATCAGAAAGTGTTCTGTCTTGATAACTTAAGATCTTGTGAACTAACTCTCAACTAAGCAGTGGTTCCTTGAAACAGTATTCATAATAGGCATATTCAATGCAAATCTTCTTTAGAAACAACATTATTAAATGAGGAGATGTATGCTTTGAGCATACAAGAGAATATTTTCAAAGAATCTTAAAATATATCTGTCATATATATGAGTGAAGATTATTTAAGTGCAACCCAATTGTATTTACCAACAAGAATACTAATATTTTTTAAATATTTATTTTTATCTGATGTATATGATCACACTGTCCTTGACCCACTGGAACAAATATCAGATTCCATTACAGATGGTTGAGAGAGACCATGCGGTTCCTGGGAATTGAACTCAGAACCTCTGCAATAGCAGTCAGTGTTC
The DNA here is from genome assembly GCF_963924665.1 of Micromys minutus. Lineage (NCBI taxonomy): Eukaryota > Metazoa > Chordata > Mammalia > Rodentia > Muridae > Micromys > Micromys minutus. The sequence goes on along the minus strand of NC_137964.1, from coordinate 4,718,550 downwards.
TTAACCGCTGAGGCATCTCTCCAGCCCACAAATATTTTAAAAAGCATCTGGTCAGACTGCTTCCTAAAACCTGCACTTAGAAAGTCTCCAGATTTCTTTAAATTAATGTGTTGTCAATACATATTGTGGTGTTTGTGACCAAAGTATTTGAACATTAATTCAGATTATACAGGAAATAACTTCCAGACATGTTTACTTCCAATTTTTTTATAACTGAAATGAGTTATTTTTCAACATATATTTACATTGTTATGAAGCATGTGACAACAACCATTTGTGGGTTTGTTTAAAGTGCCAAAGTTGGAAATGTGAGGGGTCATGTTAGGCCGAAGCCCTAAGGACAGGTAACTGTCAACCAGCAGGTGCTTAGTGACTCCTGATTGCAAATCCACTTTGCCTGGATGTACCAGAATGGGGCAGATATACAAGGCTCTAGGCAAGCCCCAAACCCCTCCTCCACAGGAGAGAGTGACTTAGACTCTAGCCAAATCAGCTACTCCCTAAGTCTCTCCTCTGCACACACACTTAGCATTATAAAAACAATTATAACCAAACATAGAGGCAAACATATGTGAATATGGTACTTAGATCCAGGGCTGTTTTAAATGACCAAAAGAAAGTAGAGAGGCGCACAAAAATAAATATATATATATATAGAAACCTTCTCCCAGGTCCTGAATCCTTTGTTGTCCATGCTTTATCCCAGAGCCTTATGGCAGGCTCTACATGTTTCTAACTGGTAGGCAGGGGTATATGGGCCTGGCTAGCAGGGCTATAATCTGAGCACAGGGCTGAGTCTTGTCTCTCCAAGTTCACAGGCCTGGCGGCACTCTGTTGATACTTGTTCCCAAGTCTCCCATCCTGAACTCCTCTGAGCCAGGCAGAGAGCACCAGAATCAGCCTTCCCTGAGACCTGCAGTGTGAGGAGCTACCTTCCTCTGGAGGAGCAGAGTGGGACCCTTCTCTCCAGAACATTAGGTACAGCAACCATTCATTAATATTCTTCCTGACTCTTGGATTCTAATGGGTTTTAAATACTTTCTACATTAAAACTGGTTTCTCTTTGCATATTCTTTGAATTATCGATCATATGTTTTGGGCAGAGTAATATTCACTTAATATATGTTTCAATAATCTAATTGTATGAGCAGGGTTAAGAAACAACCAACAGAGTAGAAATCACTCTGTCTATTGATATGTCATTCATCTGTCTTTAAATTCCGTTGCCTATAAAATATAACTTTGATGTACATGTATATGGTTGTGAAAATGTTACTTACAATATTTACATTACAACAATTATTATGAAAGTAATTTTGAAAGTCACTAGGTACAAGGAGATGCAATGCATGTGCCACCGTGTCACAAGGCATGAACCTCAGACTAGTGACATCACAATAGACCTGTTTCCTGACAACCACTGAGGCCTCAGACTTCAGTGGTTTGTCTGACAACTGCAGTCACCAACCAATTCAATGTGCAGTAGTAGGAAAGAAAAATCAAATTCAAGCCCATTTAAATCTTCCCCATGCCAGGATCCACAGAAAAGGTAATAGTATAAATCATTTGATTCTCATGATAGACCAATGGTATCAGAAAGTTTTCTGTCTTGATTCCTTCAGATCATATGATCTCTCAACTCAGCAGTGGGTTCTTGAATAGGCAATCATGTCGGCATATTCACTACAAATATTCTCTAGAAAAAATATTATTATGTGAGGAGATACATGCTTTGAGCATATAGGAGAATGTTTTCTTAACCCTTAAAAAATCCGTTCTATTTATGAGTGAATATTATCTTATATTCAACTCAATTGTTTTTACCAACACAAATTCAATTTTTTAAAAAATCATTTGGTCAGACCGTTTGGTAAAATCTGCATCTCAGAAGTCTCCAGTTTTCTTTAAATTGTTATATTCTCCAACACATATTGTGCTGTTTTAAATATATTTACAAGTATTTGAACATTAATTCAGATTATAAATGAACTACTTTCCAGGCATACTTATTTTCTTTCAAATTTTTTTATTGTCATAATGAGTTTGTATTATTTTGAACATGTCGTTATATTATTACGTTGAAGCATGCTATGACAATATTGGTTGCTATTTCTCCTGACTCTGTTTCATAGTGATACTAAATGCTTTCTAAGTAAAAATACTGTGCCTATCTCTCTAGTCTTACAAAGGTTTAATACATTTTGGGCAGAATTATATTTATTTGGATGAAATATGTCATAAAATTTTTATTTGTATGAGTAGGTCACAGTAAAGAAACCAACAGAAGATTAGTCATTCCATTATTACAAGGGAAGATTTTTATTTTGGAGAAAAGAGTAAACATGCTCAGAGGCAGGTTGAAGAGGTCAGAATAGAGAACAAGAAAAAATTTGACCCTAGGAGTTTAGGTGTGGTGGGGAAAGAGGAGTGGGGATATCCTAGTGTAAACAGGGGTTATGGGAAGATGTATGGGATCTGGAAGAGTAGAAAGGTGGACCAGAAAGGGACTAACTATGGAGTATATTAAAAAATAAAAATAATACAGAAACAGACTTGTTATAGCCAATTCTGTGAAATAAAGATGGAAGAATATCAGGAGATAAAAATGGGGAGAATTTGAGTAGTAGTAACTTTGTGTTCATAATAATGGATAGGGTCTTTTATAGTGAGCATAGTACAGTGGAATGAGAGGGTTGGAGAGTACTGGAATCTCGTTGGAGACCCTCAGATGCACAAGTATTTTTACTTCCATGAATCAATTTTGATATCCTAATAGGCATCACAGGCAAAAGGCAAAATAATTGACCACTTTTTTCTTGTCAAGAAAAACGTCACAAATATTTATTTAAATCTGGGGTGGTTTTTTTTTTTTTTTTTTGTTCGTTTATTTTGTTTTTCTGACTTGATATAATTTATTATAACAGTTTTGAAAGTTCTGTTGAACATCAGGATCATGAAAGAAGAAGTGTTTGGTTTTGTTGTTTAGATTAGTACAATTGCATCTTTACAAGACAACATATACCAGATCTTGTGACCTACGTTTTCATGATTACAGACAGTTTGAGGAATGGACAATCATATTAAAAAGACATTTCTGAAGGAAACAGATATAGGCAAATAAAGGTAATGCCAAGTTGTTCACATGTACTAAAATTAATCTAAAATTTTTAACTATGGTTATTTTTTTAATTTCCTAACATCTTTCCCATAATCATATCATTTATGTTTATTTACAATTATCTTTTAATATCACATATTTATTTTTGAATTTCACAAATTTATACATTTTATCATTATAAATATTGATATACTAATTGTCAGATCTTCTCTTTCAAATACATTTACTGTGTTTTAATATCATGAACTCCTTTAAATTTAGTATAAACACTAATGCTCTTAAAACTTATGCCATGAATATTTGTTCCATTATGTGGATGCCGGTACCAAGAGTATTCTTATTTTGCATATCTGAAAAACCTAGAGAAGGAAGAAATGGGGGAGAGTCACTTAACCTTGCTGTGCCAAGGCCCTGTGGAACTCATACATGGGACAAAAAGAAAGAAGAGACATCTCTCCTTATTTAATGATGTTTTGGTGGTGTCTAGTAACCTGTGAGTATGTGCAACATGCATTCTTCACTATTAGAGCCCACACTTTAATTACTACTTTTTGCATATAAATGAAATATGTTCTTTGAATTCTTTTTCTTTTTTTGTGTGTGAGAAGCTATTTCATTCAGTATATCAATTGGTCATTCACCCATGTTATAAAACATGGATACTTCTTTTTTCAATTGACAATATTCATTACATGGCTATGGTCTATTTGATTTATTTAACATGTTTCTGTTATCTCTCTTCTATTCATCTTATTTAAGGTCAAAATCTTGCTGTGTATCACAGGCTATCTATAGTCTTTTTGCACACCCATTACCTCATGAATGCTAATAGCATATGTGTGGATCACTATTCTTTACTTACTTATAATTATGATGAATAAGAACAAAACATAAACAAAAGTGAATTTGAATTCAGAGTTTGCATGTTTATGTCTTATCATTTTATACAATACTCAAATTGAAATGAAGTTGGCAGTGCCTACTGAATCTCTAGCTCTATTTATCAATGAGATTTTTCTATTTCACTGCCCACCAGCTATCACAGATATTGGGAGACCATATTTCATTGTGAGTTTGAGTGATGATGTTTTTCTATTTTTTGTTTTAGTGGATATTCTCTGTTTTCACATTTCAAATGTGATCCCACTTTCATATACTCACATCCACCCTCCCCCTCCACTTGTTTCTAGGAAAGTGCTCCCTCTCCCAAACACCTCCCTAGCTCAGTACATTGGAATTCCCCTACACTGGGAAAACTCACCCTCACTGAACCAAAGGCCACTTTTCCCATTGATTCCCACAATGCTATCCTGTGATTCAAATGAAATTAGAGCCATGGTTCTCTCCATGTGGCAACTGGCTGGTGTTTTATATCCTAGGAGTTCTTGACAATTGGTTGGTTGATAATGTTATTTTTCCCATGGGGTGGCAGACCCTTTCAGCTTCTGCAGTCCTTACTCTAGCTCCTTTATTGGGGACCCCATGATCAGTCTGATGGTTATCAAAAAGCATCTGTGGCTGTTTCTGTATGACTCTGGCAAAGCCTCCAAGGAGGCATCTATATCTGGCTCCTGTCAGTAATAGCTTCTTGGCATTAGCCAGAGTGCTTGGTTTTAGTGGCTGCATATTGGATGGATCCAGAGATGAGGCAGTATCCAAATGATCTTTTTGTCAATCCCTGCTCCTATATGTGTCACTGTATTTCCCTTTGTGAGTGCTTTATTCTATCTTCGAAGGTTTGAGGCAACCAAAGTCTGATCTTCCATGTTTTTTGAGCTTCATAAGTTCTGTGAATTGTTTCTTGGTTAATCAGAGCTTTTGGGGGCTATTATCCCCTTATCAGTGAGTGTATACCATTTATATGCTTTTGTGACTATGTTACTTCAGTCAAGATGATTACTTATGTTCCATCCATTTGCTAAAAGTTGCACAAAGTCATTGTTTCTATTTCCCTAGTATTACTCCATTTTGTAAATCTTACACAATTTTAGTATCCATTTCTCTATTGAATCACATCTGTGTTCTTTCCAGCTTCACGCTATTATAAATAAGGCTGCTATAAACATGGTGGACCATGTGTCTCATTTATATATTAGAGAAATACTTGGGTATATGCCCAGGAGTGGAATAGTTGGGTATTTAGAAAATGCTATGTAAAATTTTCTGAGGAACCTCCGGACTGATTTCTAGAGTGGTTGTACCAGCCTGCAATCCCACCAACAATGGAGGAATATTGCTCTTTCTCCACATCCTAGCCAGCTTCTGGTGTTACCTGAGTTTTTTGGTCTTTGCCATTCTCATTGGTGTTAAGTAGAATCTCAGGGTTGTTTTCATTTTGATTTCCCTGATGACCAGGTATGTTGAGCATTTTTTAGATGTTTCTCAGAAAATTAGTAATCCTCAGTTGAGAATTCTTTGTTTAGCTCTGTACTCCATTTTTAAATTGAATTATTTGATTCTTCTGAATCTAACTTCTTGAGTCTAATTTCATATTAGCCCTCTATCAGATGTATGATTGGAAAAGATCCTTTCTGTGTATTTTGGTTGCTGTTTTGTCTCCTTGAGAGTGCCCTTTGCCTTACAGAAACTTTGCAATTTCATGAGGTATTGTTTGATGATTTTTGACTTTAGAGAATAAGCCATTGGTGTTCTGTTCAGGAAATTAACCCCTGTGCCCATGAGTTCTTCCCCACTTTATCTTCTATTACATTCAGAATACCAGGTTTCATGTGGGGGATTTTGTGCCACATGGACTTGAGGTTTGTAAAAGGATAGAATAAATTAATTTGCATTATTTTGTATGCTGACTGCCAGGTGAACCAGCACTGGTTTTAAAGTGGCTGATTTTTTTTCCATTGAATGTTTTTATCTCCTTTGTCAAAGATCAAGTGACAATAAAGATGTTGGTTAATTTTTGGGTCTTCAGTTCTGTTCAATTCATCTACCTACCTGTCTTTGTACCAAAACCATGCATTTATTGTGACTATTAATCTGTAATGCGGTTTGAGATCAGGAATGGTGATCCTTCAGAAAGTTCTTTTATTGTTAAGAAAAGTTTTCGATTATTTGTTTTTTTCTTTATTCTTGTAAATTTTATTTGCTTTTTAAAAATTGAACAGCTTTATTTTTAAAAAAAACAAAGATAAAGGTACAGATTTTAAGCATATTTGCATAAAAGTATTTTTGTAAGTAATTTTTTTAAAGGTTTGATAGTGTGCATTAAGATCTTACTAGTTACAATAAGGATAAAGTACATGTAAAACAAGATGTAACCAGGAATTAGTCAGTTTTCTTGGTGTGTAAAAATTAAGCATAATTATTTGTTATTTTCTTTTTTTCTTGAACTTTGTGTAGTCTGTGAGTTGTTTCTGGGGTGTTCAGAACATTCTGGGTTTAGTATCCAATTATCAGTATCTGCATATTATGTCTGTTCTTTGTGACTGGATTATATCACTCAGGATGATATTCTCTAGATGCATCCATTTTCTTAAGAATTTCATAAAGTCATTGTTTCTGATAAATGAGTAGTACTCCATCTGTAAACACACCACAATTTTTGTATCCATTCATCTACTGAAGAGCATCTGGGTTCTTTCCAGCATCTGACTATCATAAATAGGGCTGCTATGAACATTATGGTGTATGTGATATTGTTGTATGTTGGAGCTTCTCAGAGGAATATGCCCAAAAGTGGAATAATTTGGTCTTCAGGTAGTACTATGTCCAATTTTTTGAGAAATTGCCAAACTGATTTCAAGAGTGCTTGTACCATTTTACAACCCCACCAACAGTGGAGAAGTGTTCCTCTTTCTCTGTATTCTTGCCAGCATCTGCTGTCATCTCAATTTTTTATCTTGGCCATTCTGACTGTCATCAGATGGAATCAGAGGGTTGTTTAGATTTGCACTTCCCTGATCGATAATGATGTTGTGCAACTCCTTAATTGCCTCTCAGCCGTTCGATATACCTCAATTAAGAACTTTTTATTTATCTCTGTATCCCATTTGTTAATAGGGTTCTTTAATTCTCTGGTATCTATCTGCTTGAATTCTTTGTATACCTAGCACATTAGGCCTCTATCTGATGTAGGTTTGGTAAAGAACTTTTCCCACTGTGTTGGATGCCATTTTGTTTTCTTGACAGTGTACTTAGCCTTACAGAAAGTTTGTAATCCTTTTAAGTCCCATTTCTCAATATTAGACCATATATCATGAGCCATTGGCGTTCTGGTCAAAAAAATTTCTCCTGTACCTATGTGTTCTAAGGTTTTCCCTACTTTCTCTTCTAATAGTTTCAGTGTACCTGGTTTAATGTGGAGATCTTTGATCCACTTACACTTGATGTTTGTATAAGGATATTAGAAAGGGTCTATTTTCATTCTTCTGCATGCTGAGTGCCATTTGGACCAACGCCATTTGTTGAGGAGCATGTCTTTTTTTCCATTGAATGTTTGCATCTCCTTTGTCAAAAATAAAGTGACCATATATCTGAGGGCTCATTTCTATATATTCTATTTTATTCCATTGATCTACGTGCCTATCTCTGTACCAGTGCCATACAGTTTTTAGCACAATTGCCTTGCAATTGAGCTTAAGGTCAGGTATAGTGATTCCCACAGATGTTTTCTTGTTGTTGAGGATGAATTCTGCTGTTCCAGGTCTTTTGTTATTTTAGATGAAATTGCACATTGCTCTTTCCAACTCTATGAAGAACTGGGTTGGAATTTTGGTGGTGATTGGAATGAATTGGTAGATTGCTTTTGGTAAGATGGCTTTTTTTACAATGTTGATCCTTCTAATCCATGAGCATGAGAGAGCTTTCAATTTCTGTGATCTTCCTCCATTTCCTTCTTTAGAGGTTTGAAGTTCATGTCATACAGTTCTGTCACTTGCTTAGTTAGAGTCACACCAAGGTAGATCATATTGTTTGTGACTATTGTGAAGGGTATCTTTTCCCTAATTTCTTTTCTTTGAGTAGAGGAACACTACTGATTTGTTGGAGTTAATTTTATATCCAGCCACTTTGCTGATCTTGTTTATTAGCAGTAGAAGTTACCTGGTGAAAGTTTTGTGGTCACTTACATACACAATCCTGTCATCTGCAAACACTAATGTTTTTACTCTTTCCTTTCCAATTTGTATCCCTTTGATTTTCTTTTGCTGTCTAATTGCTCTAACCAGGACTTCCATTACTATGTTGAATAGGTAGTGGGAGAGTGGGCAGCCTTGTCGAGTCCGTGATTTAGTGGGATTGCTTCAAGTTTCCTACCGTTAAGGTTGATGTTGTCTGTTGGTTTGCTCTATATTGCTTTTATTATGTTTAGGTATGGGCCTTGGATTCCTATTCTTTCAAAGACTTTTTACATAAAGGAGTGTTCTATTTAGTCAAATGACTTCTCACCATTTAGTGAGATCACCATGTGTTTTTTTTCTTTGAGTTTGTTTACATGGTGGATTATGTTGAAGAATTTCTGTATATTAAACCACCCCTGCATCCCAGGGATGAAGACTACTTGATCATATTGAGTGATCATTTTGATGTGTTTATGGATTTGGTTTGCAAGCATTTTGTAGAGTATTTTTGCATCAATTTTCATAAGTGATATTGGTCTGAAATTCTCTTTCCTTGTAGGGTCTTTGTTTGGTTAAGGAATGAGGGTTATTGTGGCATCAAAAAGTGAGTTAGATAGTGTTATGTATGATTCGATTCTGTGAAATAGTTTAGAAAATATTGCTATTAGGTCATCAATAAATGTATGATAGAATTCTGCACTGAACCCATCTGACCTGGACTTGGACTTTTTTTGGTTGGGAGGCTTTTGATGACTGCTTCTATTTCTTTAGTTGTTGTGGGATTATTTAAATGGTTTACCTGCTCCTGGTTTAACTTTAGTATATGGTATCTGTCTAGGAATTCATCTATTTCTTGGAGATTTTTCAGCTGTGTTGAGTATAGGCTTTTGTAATAGGATCTGATGATTTTTTGAATTTCCTCAGTTTCAGTTATTATGTCTCCACATTAATTTCTGATTTTGTTAATTTGGATACTCTCTCTTTACCCTCTAGGTAGTCTTCGTAAGGGTTTATCAATCTTGCTAATTTTCTCAAAGAACCAGCTCTTGGTTTTGTTGATTCTTTGAGTGGTTCTTTTTTTTTTTTTTTTCTATTTGGATTGTTTCTCCTCTGAGTTTTATAATTTCTTGCCTTTACTCTTCTTGGGTGTATCTGCTTCCTTTTGTTCTAAAGCTCTCAACTGTGCTGTCAAGTTGCCAGTGTATGCTCTCTCCAATTTCTTTGAGAAAGCACTCAGAACTATGAATTTTCCTCTCATTACTGCTTTCATTGCATCCCATAGGTTTGGGTATGTTGTGTTTTCATATTATTAAATTCTAGTAAATCTATAATTTATTTCTTTATTTCCTCTTTGACTCTGCTATTGTACAATAGAGCACTGTTCATTTTCCATGTGTATATGGGCTTTTTGTTTGTTTTTATAAAAGACCAACCTTAGACCTTGTTGATCTGATAGGATGCATGGGAGTATTTCAATCTTCTTATATCTATTGAGGCTTCTTTTGTGGCCAATTATATGGTCAATTTTGGAGAAGGTGCTGTTAGATGCTGAGAAGAAGTTGTATTCTTTTGATTTAGGATGATATGTTCTGTAGATATCTATAAATCCCAGTTGGTTCATCACCTCTGCCAGTTTTAATGTGCCCTTGTTCAGTTTCTGTTTTCATTATCTGTCCATTGGTGAAAGTGGGGTGTTGAGGACTCCCACTTTTATTGTGTGGGGTTCAATGTATTATTTGAACTTTAGTAGGGTTTCTTTTATGAATAAGGGTCCTTTTGTATTTCAAGCATATATGTTAAGGATTGAGAGTTCCTCCTGACATATTTTCCCTGTCATGAGTAGTGTCTTTCCATATATTTTTTGATAACTTTTGGTTGAAAATCTACTTTATTTGATATTAGAATGGCCACTCCAGCTTGCTTCTTGGGAACATTTGCTTGGAAGTTTTTACCCAACCTTTTACTCTGAGATAGTGTTTGTCATTGTTTCTGAGATGAGTTTTCTGAATGCAACAAAATGCTGTGTTTTGTTTTTGCATCCAGTCTGACAACCTATATCTTTTCACTGGGTAATTGAGTCCATTTATGTTAACAGACATTAAGGAATAGTTGTTGCTGTTTCCTGCAATTTTTGCTTTTAAGGGTAGAATTGTGCTGTGTTTCTTTCTTCTTTTGGTATTTCTTCTTAGGTATTTTCTTCTTTTTTTTATTAGGATGTAGTTTCTTTCCTTGTATTGGGTTTTCCACCTATAATTCATTGTAGTGCTGGGTTTGTGGTCAGATATTGTATAAATTTAGTTTTTTCTTGGAATATCTTGGTCTCTGCATCTATGGTTATTTGGAGTTTTTCTGGGTATACGAGCTTTGGCTGTCACTTGTGCTCTCTTAGGGTCTGCATGATATCTGTCCAGGATGGTCTAGCTTTCATAGTCTCTGTTGAGAAGTTGGGTGTTTTTCAGTTTGGTCTTCCTTTATATGTTACATGACCTTTTTCCCTTACTGCTTTTAGTACTCTTTTTTGCCTTGGTTACTTGGTGTTTTGACTGTTATGTGTCGGGAGAAATTTCTTTTCTGGTCCACTCTATTTGGAGTTCTGTAGGCTTCTTTTACTTTTAGTTTTTCATTTATTTTTTATTTCCGTTTTAAATTCCTTCTTTAATTCTTTCATTTGTTTGGTTCTGTTTTCTCTAGTTCTTTGAGTTTTTTTCTTTGTTTCCTTTTTAAAAGCTTCTATTTCCTTATGTTTTTCCTCTCCTTGTTTAAGGATATTTATCATCATCTTGACGTATGATTTCTGGTCTGAGTCTTTATTTTCTGGAGTGTTTGGCATTCCACTGTTTGCTGTGATGAGAGAATTGGGTTCTGGTGTTTCCAGGTTGTCTTTGTTTCCCTGGGGTATGTTCTTTCATTTTCCTCTTACCATCTTGTTGTCTGTTATTATGTGTTCTTGTTGTCAGTGGTTGGTTCTCGTCTCTCCCTTGTATGTGTCCAGTGTCCTTGGATCTCTGATGTTCCTGGTTGCAGATGGCCTGAGTGCCTGTTCTGCACGCATGGGCTGCTGTGTGTAAACAGACACCCTAAGGCAGTGTTCCTGCTCCCTTGAACCAATCAGGTAGGGGGGATGCATCTTAGGAGTGCTGGGCACAGACCTCTCTGCTTTCCAGCTACTTGGATTACCATCTCACCATGCCTCTGTTCCAGGATCTCCACTGTTTTTATTGGCAGATGGGCTGAGCACCTGTTCTGCATGCATGTGCCGCCAGCTGGAAACAGACACCCTAAGTCAGGGTTCCTGCTACCCTGAACCAATCAGGGGGGAGGCGCACTTTCCACTCACTCGGTAGAGATCTTTCCACTCCCTGGCTACTCAAAACCCATCTCACCAGACCGGTGTCCCTGGATCTCTCCTGTTGCTGGTAGCTGATAGCCTGAGCACCTGTTCTATACTTGGACTGACAGCTGGAAACAGACACCCTAAAGCAGAGTTCCTGCTCTCCTGAAACAACCGGAGGGGGGGCACTTTGAGCACTTGGCACAGACCTCTGTGTTCCCGGGCTACTCGCAGCACCATCTCACCAGGCCTGTATCTCTGGATCCCCACGGTTCCTCTCTTTTTTATTTTATAAATTGAACAAATTTGTTTTTTAAAAGAACGAAGAGAAATGTACATATTTTTAAGCATTTTTGCATAAAAGTATATGAATACATTGTGTCAGTACTTGATTTTTTTTAAAGTTTGATAGTATGCATTAAAATCTTACTAGGTACAATTGGCATAAAGTACATGTAAAACAAGATGTAACCTGGAAATAGTCAAAGTTTACTTGGTGTATAAGATTAAACATAATGGTTTTTCATTTTCTTTCCCTTTTCTTTGGCCTTTGTATTTTCTTGAACCTTCTATAATCAGTGAGTTGTTTCTGGGGTGCTCATAATTTTCTGAGGATAGTATCCAATTATCAGTGATTGCATATTATGTTTGTTCTTTTGTGACTGGGTTATCTCACTCAGGATGATATTCTCTAGATGCATCCATTTTCTTACAAATTTCATAAAGTCATTGTTTCTGATAGCTGAGTAGTACTCCATTGTATAAATAGACCACAATTGTTGTATCCATTTTTTATTCTTTATTTATAAATTATCACTTTATTTACTGAAGAACATATGGGTTCTTTCTGGCTTCTTGTTATTATTAATAGGGCTGCTATGAACATTGTGGTGCATGTGCCCTTATTGTATGTTGGAGCATCTCTGAGGTATATGCCCAGAAGTGCAATAACTGGGTCTTCAGGTAGTACTATGTCCAATTGTCTGAGGAATCAAGTCTGATTTCAAGAAGGGTTTAACCAGTTTACAACCTCAGCAACAGTGGAGAAGTCTTCCTCTTTCTCTACATCCTCACCAGCATTGGCTGTCATCCGAGTTTTTTACCTTAGCCATTCAAGTTGGTGTGACATGGAATCTCAGGATTGTTTTGACATGCAATACCCTGATGGCTATTGACAAGTACTTTCTTAGATACTTCTCAGCCATTCGATATTCTTCAATTGAGAACATTTTATTTAGCTCTGTACCCCATTTTTTAAGAGGGTTGTTTGATTCTCTGGTGTATAACTTCTTGAGTTCTTTGTATATCTTGGATATTAGGCCTCTGTCAGATGTGTGGTTGGTAAAGAACTTTGCTAAATCTGTTGGCTGCAATTTTGTTTTGTTTTTTTTTTTTTTGACAGTGTTTTAGCCTTATGTAAACTATGCAATCTCAATAAGTCCCATTTGTCAATTTGACCTTAGAGCATGAGCCATTGGTTTTCTGTACAGGACATTTTCTCCTGTGCCTATGTGTTCTAACGTGTTTCCTACTTTCTCTTCTAATACTTTCGGTGTGCCTGGTTTATTGTGGAGATTTTTGATCCACTTGCACTTGAGCTTTAGACAAGGATATAAGAAAAAATCTATTGTCATTCTTCTGCATGCTGAGTGCTAGTTGAACAAACACCATTTGGTGAAGAAGCTGTCCCTTTTTCATTGAATGTTTACAACTCCTTTATCAAAAATGAGGTGACCATATATATGAGGGCTCATTTCTGGATTTTCTATTCTATTCTATTGATCCACATCCCTTTCTCTGTAGCAGTACCATGAAGTTTTTCGCCCAACTGCCACGTAATATAGCTTGAGGTCAGGGATAGTGATTCCTGCAGATGTTTTCTTGTTGTTGAAGTTGGATTTTACTATTCTAGGTCTTTTGTTATTCCACATGAAATTGCATATTGTTCTTTCCAACTCTATGAAGAATTGGGTTAGAATTTTGGTGGTGATTGCATTAAATATGTAGATTGCTTTTGGTAGGATGGCCATTTTTACAATGTTGATCCTTCCAATCCTTGAGCATAGGAGAGATTTCCATTTTCTGACATCTTCCTCGATTTCTTTTTTTGGTAATTTGTAGTTATTGTTATACAGGTCCTTCCCTTGCTTAGTTAGAGTCACACCAAATATTTCATATTGTTTGTGACTATTGGTATCTTTTCCCTAATTTCTTTCTACACATGTTTATCCTTTGAATTGAGGAATGCTGCTGACCTGTTTGAGTTAATTTTATATCCAGCCACTTTGCTGAACTTGTTTATCAGCTGTAGAATTTCTCTGGTGGAATTTTTGGAATCACTTAAGTACACTATGATGTCATCTGAAAACAGTGATGTTTTTATTTCTTCCTTTCCAATTTGTATCCCTTTGATTTTCTTTTGCTGTCTAATTGCTCTAGCCAGGACTTCCATTACTATGTAGAATAGGTAGGGGCAAGGGTGGGCAGCTTTGTCTAGTCCCTGATTTAGTGTGATTTCTTCAAGTTTACCACCGTTAAGTTTGATGTTGGCTGTTGGTTTGCTGAATATTGCTTTTATTATGTTTAGGTATGGACCTTGGACTCCTGTTCTTTCCAAGACTTTTAATGTGAAGGGGTGATGAATTTTGTCAAATGCTTTCTCAGCATCTAGTGAGATGTGGTTTTTTTCTTTGAGTTTGTTTATATGGTGGATTACATTGATAGATTTCCGTATATTAAACCAACCCTGCATCCCAGGGATGAAGCCTACTTGATCATGGTGCGTGATCATGTTGATGTGTTCTTGGATTCAGTTTGAAAGAATTTTGTTGAGTATTTTTGCATCAATGTTCATAAGTGAGATTTGTCTGAAGTTCTATTTCCCTGTAGGGTCTTGGTTTGGTTTAAGAACAAGGATTATTGTAGCCTTACAAAGTGAGTTAGTTAGTGTTCCATCAGATTCTATTTTGTGGAATAGTTTGGAGACTATTGGTATTAATTTGTCAATAGATGTCTGATAAAATTCTGCACCTGGGCTTTTTTTTTTTTTTTGGTTGGGAAGTTTTGATGACTGCTTCTATTTCTTTAGGTGTTACAGTATTATTTAGATGGTTTGTCTGGTTCTGGTTTAAATTTAGTATGTGGTATCTGTCTAGGAATTCATCCATTTCTTAGAGAATTCCAGCATTTTTGAGTATAGACTTTTATAATAGGATCTGCTGATTTCTTGAATTTCCTTAGTTTCAGTTGTTATGTCTCCACTTTCATTTCTGATTTTGTTAATATGGACACTCTGTCTTTGCCCTCTTGTTACTCTGGCTAAGGGTTTATCAATCTTGTTAATTTTCTCAAAGAACCAGCTCTTGGTTTTGTTAATTCTTTGAATGCTTATTTTTGTTTCTAATAGATTAATTTCTGCCCTAAGTTTGATTATTTCTTGCTGTCTACTTCTCTTGGGGGTATCTGCTTCCTTTTGTTCTAGAGCTTTCAACTGTGCTGTCTAGTTGCTAGAGTATGCTAGCTCCAGTTTCTTTTTGGAAGTACTTAGAGCTATGGGTTTTCCTCTCAGTACTGCTATCATTGCATCCCATAGGTTTGGTTATGTTTTTTTCTAATTCTTTGAATTCTAGTAAATCCTTAATTTTTTTCTTTATTTTTTTCTTTCACCCTGCTATCATTTAATAGTCCATTGTTTAGTTATCATGCTTTTTGGCTTTTTGTTGTCTTCTTTGTTATTAAAGACCAGCCTTTGACCATTGTGATCTGAAAGTATGCATGTGAGTATTTCAATCTTCTTACATCTATTGAGGCTCGTATTGTGACCAACATGTTGTCAATTTTCGAGAAAGTGCTGTGAGGTGCTGAGAAGAATGTGTTCTTTTGTTTTAGGATGATATGTTCTGTAGATATCTATTAATTCCAGTTTTTTCATAACCTTTGAATGTTTCACTGTGTCCTTGTTCATTTTCTGTTTCCATGATCTGTCCATTGGTGAGAGGGAGATATTGAGGTCATCCACTAATATTGTGTGTGATGCAATGTATTATTTGAATTTTAATAGGGTTTCTTTTATGAATATGGGTGCTTTTGTATTTGGAGCATATATGTTGATGATTGACAGTTCTTCCTAACAAATTTCCCCTGTAATGAGTACAAAGTGTCCTTCCTTATCTTTTTTTTAATAACTTTTGGTTGAAAATATTTATTTGATATTAGAATTGCAACTCCAGCTTGCTTCTTGGGGCCGTTTGCTTGGAAGTTTTTTTCCCAACCCTTTACTCTGAGATAGAGTCTTTCTTTGTCACTGACATAAGTTTCTTTTTTTTTTAACAACTTTATTTTACAAAATAAAGATAAATGTACAGATTTTAAGCATTTTTGCATAAAATTATACAATGCATTTTTGTCAGTACTTGTTTTTTTTTAAAGGTTTGATAGTGTGATAAAGATCACACCAGTAACAATGAGCATAATGTACAAGTAAAACAAGATGCAACCTGGAAATAGTCAAAGTTTTCTTGGTGTGTAAAGATTCTTTTTCTGTTTTTACAATAAGCAAACAGTACATGTAATACAGGTTACAACGCAGAATTTGTCAATGTGTTCTTGGTGGGTAAGGATTGAGCATGACTATTTTTTTTGTTTTGTTTTGTTTTCTTTTCTTTCTTTCTTGGACTTCATACAGTCTGTGAGTTGTTTCTGGGGCAGTGCGAGACTCTGTGGTTAGCAGCCCACTATCAGTGACTGCATATTATGTCTGTTCTTTTGTGACTGGGTTATCTCACTCAGGATGATATTCTCTAGATGCAGCCATTTTTTTAAGAATGTGGTTAAGTCATTGTTTCTGGTGGCTGAGTAGTATTCCATTGTGTAAATGTACCACAATTTTTGTATCCATTTATCTTCTGAAAAACATCTGGGCCCTTTCCAGCTTCGTGCTATTATAAATAGAGCTTCTATGAACATTGTGGTGCATATATCTTTGTTGTGTATTAAAGTGTCTCTGCGGTATATGCCCAGAAGTGGATAAGCTGGGTCTTCCGGTAGTACTATGTCCAATTTTCTGTGGTATCGCCAGACTGATTTCCAGAGTGGTTGTATTAGTTTGCAACCCCACCAACAGTGGAGAAGTGTTCCTCTTTCTCCACAACCTCGCCAGCATCTGTGGTCATCTGAGTTTTGGATCTTGGCGAATCTGACTGGTGTGAGGTGGAATCTCAGGGTTGTGTTGATTTGAATTTCCCTGATGGCTAAGGATGTCAAGCACTTCCTCAGATAATTCTCAGCCATTCGATATTCCTCAACTGAGAATGTTTTGTTTAGCTCTGTACCCCATTTTTAATAGTGTTATTTGATTCTCTGGTGTCTAGCTTTTTGAGTTCTTTGTATACCTTGGATATTAGCCCTCTATCTGATGTGGAGTTGGTAAAGATCTTTTCTCATTCTGTTGGCTGCCATTTTGTTTTCTTGACAATGTCCTTAGCCTTACAGCAACTTTGAAATCTCATTAAGTCCCATTTGTTAATATTTGAACTTAGAGCTTGAACCATTGGTGTTTTGTTCAGAAAATTTTCTCGTGTGCCTATGTGTTCTAAGGTTTTCCCTAATTTCTCACCTAATAGTTTCAGTGTATGTGGTATAATGTGGAGATCTTTGATCCACTTACACTTGAGCTTTGTACAAGGAGATTGGAAAAGATCTATTTTCATTCTTTTGCATGCTGAGTGCCAGTTGGACCAGCACCATTTGTTGAATAGGCTGTCCTTTTTCCATTGAATGATCATGGCTCCTTTGTCAAAAATCAGGTGACCATATACATGAGGGCTCATTTCTGAATCTTCCATTCTATTCCATTGATCCACATGCCTATTTCTGTACCAGTACCATGCAGTTTTCAGCAAAATTGCCTTGTAATATAGCTTGAGGTCAGGGACAGAGATTCCCGCAGATGTTTTCTTGTTGTTGAGAATGGATTTCGCCATTCTAGGTCTTTTGTTATTCAATATGAAATTGCACATTGATCTTTCCAATTCCATGAAGAACTGGGTTGGAATTTTGATCGGGATTGCATTGAATCTGTAGATTGCTTTTGGTAGGATGGCCAGTTTTAAAATGTTGATCTTTCCAGTCCATGAGCATGAGAAATCTTTCCATTTTCTGAGGTCATCCTCAATTTCCTTCTTTACAGGTTTGAAGTTCTTGTCATACAGGTCCTTCACTTGCTTAGTTAGAGTCACACCAAGGTATTTCATAGTTTTTGTGATGATTGTGAAGGGTACCTTTTCCCGTATTTCTTTCTCCACATGTTTTTCCTTTGTGTATAAAAAGGCTACTGATTTTTTGAGTTAATTTTGTATCCAGCCACTTTGCTGAACTTGTTTATCAGTTTTGGGAGTTCTCTGGTGGAATTTTTGGGGTCACTTAAGTACACTATTATGTCATCTGCAAAGAGTGATATTTTTACTTCTTCCTTTCCGATTTGTATTCCCTTGATGTCTTTGTTGTCTAATTGCTCCAGCCAGAACTTCTAGTACTATGTTGAATAGGTAGGGGGAGAGTGGGCAGCCTTGTAGAGTCCCTGATTTTAGTGGGATTGCTTCAAGTTTCCCGCCATTAAGTTTGCTGTTGGCTGTTGGTTTGCTGTATATTGCTTTTATTATGTTTAGGTGTGGACCTTGGATTCCTGTTCTTTCCAGGACTTTTAACATGAAGGGGTGTTGGATTTTGTCAAACGCTTTCTCAGCATCTAGTGAGATGACCATGTGATTTTGTTCTTTGAGTTTATTTATATGGTGGATTGCATTGACGGATTTCCTTATATTAAACCATCCCTGCATCCCAGGGATGAAGCCTACTTGGTCATGATGAATGATCGTTTTGATGTGTTATTGGATTTGGTTTGCAAGGATTTTGTTCAGTATTTTTGCATCAATGTTCATAAGTGAGATTGGTCTGAAGTTCTCTTTCCTTTTAGAGTCTTTGTGTGGTTTAGGTACATGGGTTATTGTAGCCTCAAAAAGTGAGATAGGTGTATTCCATCTGATTCTATCTTTTGGAATAGTTTGGAGAGTATTGGTATTATAACTGCAATAAATATCTGATAAAATTCTGCACTGAAACTGTCTGGACCTGGGCTTTCTTTGGTTGGGAGGCTTTTGATGACTTCTTCTATTTCTTAGGTACTATAAGATTATTTAGATGGTTTACTTGGTCCTTGGTTAACTTTAGGATCTTGTATTTGTCTAGGAATTCATCCATTTCCTCCAGATTTTCCAATTTTGTGGAGTATAAATTTTTGTAGTAGGATCTGATGATTTCTTAAATTTCCTCAGTTTCAGTTGTTATGTCTCCACTTTCCTTTCTTATTTTGTTAATTTGTATACTCTCTCTTTGCCCTCAAATTAGTCTGGCTAGGTGTATATCAATCTTGTTGATTTTCTCAAAGAACCAACTCTTGGTTATGTTGATTTTTTCAATGGTTCTTTTTGTTTCTATTTGGTCAATTTCTGCCCTAATTTTGATTATTTCTAGCCATCTACTCTTCTTGGGTATATCTGCTTCCTTTTGTTCTAGGGCTTTTAGCTGTGCTGTCAGGTTGCTGATGTAAGCTCTCTCCAGTTTCTTTTTAGAAGTGCTTAGGGCTATGAGTTTTCCTCTCAGTACTGCTTTCATTTCATCCCATAGGTTTGGGTATGTTGTGTTTTCATTTTTGTTGAATTCTAGAAAATCCTTAATTTCTTTCTTAATTTCTTTTTTAACCCTGCTATTGTTTAACAGAGCGTTGTTTAGTTTCCATGTGTATGTTGGGTTTCTGTTGTCTTTGTTGTTGTTAAAGACCAGCTGTAGACCATGGTGATCTGAGAGGATGCATGGGAATATTTCAATCTTCTTCTAGTGATTGAGGCTTGTTCTGTTTCCAATTATGTGGTCAATTTTCGAGAAGGTGCCATGGGGTGCTGAGTAGAAGGTGTATTCTTTTACTGTAGGATGATATGTTCTGTAGATATCTATTAATTCTAGTTGGTTCAAAGTCTCTGCTAGTTTTGCAGTGTCCTTGTTCAGTTACTGTTTCCATGATCTGTCCATTGGTGAGGGTGGGGTTTAAAGTCTCCCACTATTATTGTGTGAGGTGAAATGTGTTTTTTGGGATTTAGTAGGGTTTCTTTTATGAATGTGGGTGCTTTTTTATTTGGAGCATATATGTTAAGGATTGAGAGTTCCTCCTGACAGATTTCCCCAGTAATGAGTAAAAAGTGTCCTTCCTTATCTTTTTTGATAACTTTTGGTTGGAAATTTACTTTATTCAATATTAGAATAGCCACTCCAGCTTGCTTCTTGGGGCTGTTTGCTTGGAAGTTTTTTTCCCACCCTTTTACTCTGATATAGTGTCTGTCTTTGTCTCTGAGATGAGTTTCTTGTATGCAGCAAAATGTTTGGTTTTGTTTATGTATCCAGTCTTATAGCCTCTATCTTTTTATTGGGGAATTGATTCTATCAGTGTTAATAGAAATCAAGGAATACTTGTTGCTCTTTCCTGCTATTTTTGCTTTTGGTGATTGAATTGTGCATGTGTGTCTTTCTTATTTTGGTTTTCTCCCGTAATAGTTTTTTTTTTTTTTAAACTATGATATAGTTCCCCTCCTTGTATTGGATTTTCCACCTATAATTCATTGTAGTGCTGGGTTTGTGGTTAGATATAGTGTAAATATAGTTTTGTCTTGGAATATCTTAGTTTCTCCATCTATGGTGATTGAGAGTTTTGCTGGGTATAGCAGCTTGGGCTGACACTTGTGCTCTCTTAGGATCTGCATAATGTCTGTCCAGAATCTTCTAGCTTTCATCGTTTCTGTTGAGAAATCTGGCGTGATTCTGATTGGTTTGCCTTTATATGTTATATGATATTTTTCTCTTATTGCTTTTAGTATTCTTTCTTTTTTTGGGAACTTGGCGTTTTGATTATTATTTGTCGGGAGGAATGACTTTTCTGGTTCAACATTTTTGGAGTTCTGTAGGCTCCTTTTATGCTCATGATCATCTCATTCTTATGTGTAGGGAAGTGTTCTTCTATAATTTTTTGAAGATATTTACTGTGCCTCTTAGTTGATATTCTTCACCCTCTTGTATTCCTATTATCCTTAGGTTTGGTCTTCCCATTGTGTCCTGGATCTCCTGGATATTTTGGGTTTGGATCTTTTTGGTTATGCATCTTCTCTAATTTATTTCTGTTTTCAATTTTGTTTTCGGCCCTTGGGATTCTCTCTTCCATATCTTGTAGTCTGTTTTCAATGCTTGCATCTGTGACTCCTGCTTTCCTTTTTAGGTTTTCTACCTCTAGGGTTGTCTCTTTTAGTGATTTTTTTATTGTGTCTATTTCCGTTTGAAATTACATCTTCCATTCCTTCATCTCTTTGATTCTGTTTTCCTCTAGTTGCTAGAGTTTTTTGAGTATTTTTCTTGTTTCCTCTTTAAAAGCTTCTAATTCTTTATACTTTTCTCCCATTCTCGTTTAATGATCTCTATGATTATCATGAGGTATTATTTAGGGTCTGAGTCTTTTTTTTTTCTTGAGTGTTGGCATTCCACTGTTTGCTGTGATGGAAGAACTGGGTTATGGTTTTGCCAGGTTGTCTTGGTTTCCCTGACGTACTTCATTCCCTTTCCTCTTGCCATCTTGTTATCTGTAATTATATGTGGTCTTGTTGTCAGTGATTGGTTCTTGCCTCTCCCTAGTACCTAGCCTGTGTCCCTGGATCTCGGTTGTTCCTAGTGACAGATGGCCTGAGTGCCTGTTCTGCATGCACAGGCAGCTATATGGAAGCAGAAAACCTAAGGCAGGATTTCTGCTCCTATGAACCAATTGAAGGGTGGGACGCACGTTCTGAATGCTCTGTACTGACCCCTTTGCTTCCTGGCTACTCGGAACACTATCTCACCAGGTCTGTGTCCCTGGATATCCACTGTTCCTGGTGGCAGATGGCCTGAGCATCTATTCTGCATGCACAGGCCACTGGCTGGAAACAGACAGCGCAAAGCAGGGTTCCTGCTTCATTGAACCGAGGGGGGGGCGCACTTTCCGCATGCTTGGCACAGACCTCTCTGTTCCCCGGGTACTCGGCTACTTGGAGCACTGTCTCACCAGGCCTATGTTCCTGGATCTTCACTGTTCTTTGTGGCAGATCGCCTGAGCGCCTGTTCTGCATGCACAGGCTGCTGGCTGGAGACAGACAGCCCAAAGCAGGATATCTGCTTACCTGAACCAACTGGGGAGGGGGATGCCCTTTCCACGAGCTCGGCACAGACCTTTCTGTCCCCCAGCTACTCTGCTACTCGGAGCACCTTCTCACTAACCCTTTATTCCAGGATCTCTGCCTTTCCTGATGGTAGATGGCCTGAGCACCTGTTCTGCACGCAAGGGCCGACAGCTGAATACAGACAGCCCAAAGGAAGATGCCAGTTTCCCTGAACCAGTAGGGGGGGGCACACTTCCTGTGGGCTCAACACAGACCACTTTGTTCCCCAGCTACTTGGATACTTGGAGCACTGTCTCAACAGGCTTGTGTCCTTGGATCTGCGCTGTTCCTGGTAGCAGATGTACTGAGCTTCTATTGTGCATGCACGGGCCGTCAGCGGGAAACAGACAGCCCAAAGCAGGGTGCCTGTTTCCCTAACTAGTTGGCGGGAGACACTTTCTGTGCACTCAGCACAGACCACTCTGTTTCCCAGCTACTCAGCTACACGGAGATGGGGCGGGGGGCACACTTTCTGCATGCTCGACAGAGGCCTCTCTGCTCCCCGGCTACTCGGAATGCCTTCTCACTAGGCCTGTGTCCCTGGATTTCTGCTGTTCCTGGTGGCAGATTGCCTGAGCGTCTGTTCTGCATGCACGGGCTGCCACCTGTAAACAGCATCCTTCACTCACTCTTGAAGATTTTTTAAAATATGTACCAGTCTGTGTATTTGCACACGTGTGTGTGTGTGTATGTATGTGTTGTCTGTGTATCAGTCTGTGTATGTCTTTGTGTGTGTGTGTGTGTGTGTGTGTGTATCTGGAATTACAGGCAGTTATGAACCATGGAAAGTAGAGGCAATCTTGGGGCCTCTGGAAGAGCAGTGAGGACACTTAAAGAAGGAACTATCACCCGAGTCCCTTCTTTATCATTCACATGAAACTGAAAAGCCATTTGAACTCGTGGTTATCTGGCCTGGCCCTCAGAACTATGTATTCTTGGTTTGCAGATCCCAGGATTCTGTGATCCAAACAAAAAATCAGAGATTGCTGACACATAAGAGACTGAGGCAGGACTATTGACTGATTGATGAGAACAAATGATTGGTAATGACACACACGTGGTGCTTCCCCACCATCTGGCTTGTTAAATATTAACCCAAGATGTCAACTGACCACATGAACTTAAGTAGTTCAAATTACACTCATATATCCTCGGGCAAGGTGACAAATTTGTCACACTTAAGGAATAACACAGGAAGAATTCATGAACCTTTCACATAATGCTGATAATTCTTGAATGGTTCTGTTTTCTTATAATATGGTTGCCAATCTAGAACGTAAAACAGCCATTTCTTTACAGCCAAGAATGGCATACCTGATCCCAGCCCTGCAGCCTAATTTAGGGGACAAATACCTTTTTCTGACCTCCTGAGGTAGCATGCACATACATGGAAATGCATAAAGGCAGATAAAACAAAGATGCACGTAACTCATGTTAAAGATTAAACAAACACTTTTGCTGACTGCATAAGCCTTAGAAAATTCCCCTAAATGCAGATGTTTTCATAGAGTTACTCGTATACCCAAAAATGAATTTACCAAAAGAAGACTTTCTGCAGAAGCTCCTTAAAAAATCATAATTTGTACACATTTAATTATTTGGAGAACAAGATGTGGTGATGCTTTCAGTTGATTACAGCACTTAAGAGGATGCATCAGACAGATCTCTGTGTTTGGGGCCAGACTAGGCTATAGAGCAAGTTCCACGACAGCAAGGGCTACACAAAGAACTCTATCTCAGAAAAAAAAAAAAAACACATTATCTGGAAAAATTTAATGAAGAATGCTCACTTTTGTTTTGTCAGGAGGCAGAGACAGGAGACGCCTGGAAAGCTGAGTAGCTAAGATTAGCAATATCTGTAAAGTCTGTGTTCAACAAAGAACCCTACTTCAGTAAAATTAAAATAAAAATAGAAAGAAACCTCCAAAGGCAACCTCACATCAGGCCGACACACATGCACATGTGAACACACGTACACACTATGCTTATAAAGCCAAATCAAAGAGGCTTCCATTAGCTGGGGATGGAGTATATAGAGAATCAAATTCTGTAACTATGTGAACTGTTCAGTATCAAATGTTTGAACCCATGAATGCACTACAAATGATTTCTATATATCATTGCCTATAATTATGAGTGTATCACTCAGTATTAGCAAAGTCATAGATCCCATGCCAAGTGTTGAACAGTGACTGCCCTGACATAAAGCAAACAAGTAGAGAGTAAAGGTTAGAATCCAACTACAGCACACACTTTTCTTTCGAAAGATTTTTAAGCGTGTATGCATGTTTGCATGTGCATGTCTATATGCATGTGCCTACTAATAAGTGTGGATACCCAAATCCCTAAAGCTGGAGTTACAGTGGGAGCTGGGAATTGAACTTGAGACCTCTGGAAGAGTACAAGAACTCTGAACTGTTGAACCAACTCTCCAGCCCTTTACTCTGCATTTCTTGTAAGAAATGAGTCTAAAGGCTCAGCAGGTGAGAGCACTGGCTGTGCAAGCAACAGGAACTGAGTTCAAATCCCCACACCTAGGAAAAAGCTGAGCATAACTACATACACATCTGTAACCACAGTGTTGTGGTGTGGTAGACAGGAAGATCCCCGGGGCTTGCTGGCAAGTTACAGCTTGGTGGGTCTAGACCAGTGGAATGTCCTGTCTTAAAGTCCCAACATGGATGGCTAGAAGACTCAGTGGTTAAAAAAAAACTAGACTCGGCTCCTAGTATGTGCTACATGAGAGCTCATACTCATTCATAAAACCAGTTCCAGAGGAGACAACAGCTTCTTCTGACCTCCAGATACCAGGCACATACATGGAATACATAAATTTAGACAAAACACATATATTTCACATAAAAATAAATAAAATTTAAAATGGATTTTTGTTCAACAACAAAATAGGAACATCAAAATGCCTCAGTAAAGCCTTGA
Source organism: Micromys minutus (assembly GCF_963924665.1). Lineage (NCBI taxonomy): Eukaryota > Metazoa > Chordata > Mammalia > Rodentia > Muridae > Micromys > Micromys minutus. The sequence goes on along the minus strand of NC_137964.1, from coordinate 4,693,803 downwards.
AGACCTGGCTTGGATCCTTAGAACTTACATGGTGAAAGGAGAGAACCAACTCCTTCACGTTATCCTCTGACCTCCACTCACATACATGCAAAATAAGTAAACACATGTTTTATTTTAAGATTATTTTAATTCAGGGGCACAGAACAGGGCTCAGCCAATCTGCCAACTGGACCAGCAGTTCCTAAAGTTTTAAAGACTGGTGAGTAGGAGATCTTGGCAGCCAGGGAGAGAGAGATCTCTGCAGAGTGCACACAGAAATCGCGCACCCACACTGCCTGATCCAGGGACCAGGAACAGAGCATTGGAAACTCTGCTTCCACCCGGCGACTCTGGGGCGCAGAACAGGGCTCGGGCCATCTGCCACCTGGACCAGTGGAGATCCAGGGACACAGACCAGATACAAGGGAAAGGCAAGAACATATTACTGACAACAAGATGGCAAGAGGAGAGCGAAAGATTATATCCCAAGGAAACCAAGACAACCTGGCAACACCAGAACCCAGATCTCCCATAACAGCAAACATTGGAATGCCAAACACTCCAGAAAAAGGAGACGCAGACCTGAAATCACACCTCAAGACGCTGATAGAGATACTTAAACAAGAACGGGAGGAAAAGCATAAAAATTAGAAGCTTTTAAAGAGGAAAAAAAGAAAAACACTGAAAGAACTCAAAGAACTAAAGGAAAAAAGAACCAAAGAGATGAAGGAATGAAAGAGGGAATTTAAAACAGAAATTGACACAATAAAGAAAACACTAAAAGAGATAACCCTAGAGGAAGAAAACCTAAAAAAAAAAAAAAAAAAAAAAAAAAAAAAAAAAAAATCAGGAGTCACAGATGCAAACATTTCCAATAGATTACAAGAGATGGAAGAGAGAATCTCGGGGACAGAAGACAACATTGAAAACATGGACAAAACAGTCAGAGAAGATGCAAAAAACAAAAAGCTCCTAAACCAAAATGTCCAGGACAGCCATGAGACAATGAGAAGACCAAACCTAAGGATGATAGGAATGGAAGAGGGCAAAGAATATCAACTAAGAGGCAGAGTAATTATCTTCAACAAAATCATAGAAGAAAACTTCCCTACCCTTAAGAATGAAATGACCATGAGTATAAAACAAGCCTACCAAACTCCAAAAAGATTGGACCAGAAAAGAAATTCCTCCCGACACATAAAAGTCAAAACACCAAGTGCCCAAAGCAAAGAAAAAATATTGAAAGCAGTAAGGGAAAAATACCATGTAACATATAAAGGCAGACCAATCAGAATCACAACACATTTCACAACAGAAACTATGAAAGCTAGAAGAGCCTGGACAGACATCATGCACACCCTAAGAGAGCACAGGTGGCAGCCAAAGCTGCTATGCTCAGGAAAACTCTTAATCACCATAGATGGAGAGACTAAGATATTCCAAGACAAAACTAATTTTACACAATATCTGACAACAAACTCAGCACTACAATGGATTATATGGGGAAAACCCAATACAACGAGGGGAACTACATCCTAATAAAAACAAGAAAATTCCTAAGCAAGAAAACCAAAAGAAGAAAGACATACAGGCACAATTCAACCTCCAAAAGCAAAAACAGCAGGAAACAGCAACCACTATTCCTTGATATCTGTTAACATAAATGGACTCAATTCCCCAATAAAAAAGCAAGGTTATTAGACTGGATACATAAACAAAAAAACCCATCAATTTGCTGCATACAGGAAACTCAACTCAGAGACAAAGACAGACACTATCTCAGAGTAAAAGGTTGTGAAAAAAACCTTCCAATCAAATGGCCCCAAGAAGCAAGGTGAAGTGGCTATTCTAATATCTAATAAAGTAGATTTTCAACCAAAAGTTATCAAAAAAGATAAGGAAGGACACTATTTACTCATTACAGGTGAAATTTTTCAGGAGAAACTCTCAATCCTTAACATATAAGCTCCAAATACAAAAGCACCCATATTCATAAAAGAAACCCTACTAAAGCTCAAAAAATACACTATGCCCCACACAATAGTAGTGGGAGACCTCAATACCCCATTCTCACCCATGGACAGATCATGGAAACGAAAACTGAACAAAGAAACTGTAAAACTAGCGGAGGTTATAAACCAACTGGAATTAGTAGATATCTACAGGACATATCATCCTAAAGCAAAAAAATACACCCTCTTTTCAGTACCTCACAGCACCTTCTCAAAAATTCACCACATAATCTGTCACAAAACGAGCCTCAATACATAAAAGAAGCTTGAAATACTCCCATGCATTCTTTCAGATCAACATGGTCTAAGGCTGGTTTTTAATAACAACAAAGACAACAAAAAGCCCACATACACATGGAAACTAAACAATGCTCTGTTAAACGGTAGCAGGGCCAAAGAAGAAATAAAGAAAGAAATTAAAGATTTTCTAGAATTCAATGAAAACAAAAACAAAACATAGCCAAACCTATGGGAGGCAATGAAAGCAGTACTGAGAGGAAAACTCATAGCACTGAGTGCTTCCAAAAAGAAACTAGAGAGAGCATAGACTAGCAACTTGACAGCAAAGCTGAAAGTTCTATAACAAAAGGAAGCAGATACACCAAGAGGAGTAGAGGGCAACAAATAATCAAACTTGGGGCAGAATTAAACCAAATATGAATAAAAAGAACCATTTATAGAATCAACAAAACCAAGTGGCGGTTCTTTAAGAAAAATAACAAGATTGATAAACCCTTAGCCAGACTAACTAGAGGGCAAAGAGAGAGTATCTAAATTAACAAAATTAGGAATGAAAGTGGAGAAATAACAACTGAAACAGAGGAAATTCAAGAAATCATCAGATCCTACTACAAAAGCCTATACTCAACAAAGCTGAATAATCTGGAAGAAATGGATGAATTCCTAGATTGATACAAGATATGAAAGTTAAATCAGGACCTGGTAAACCATCTAAATAATCCCATAACACCTAAAGAAATACAGGGAGTCATCAAAAACCTCCCAACAGAAAAAAGGCCAGGTCTATATGGGTTTAGTGCAGAATTTTATGAGACATTTATGGACAACATAATACCAATACTCTCTAAACTATTCCACAAAATAGAATCAGATGGAACAATACCTAACTCATTTTTGAGGCTACAAAAACCCTGGTTCCTAAACAACACAGAGACCCTACAAGGAAAGAGAATTTCAGACCAACCTCACTTACGAACATTGACACAAAAATACTCAACAAAATTCTTGCAATCCAAATCCAAGAACACATCAAAACAACCATTCACCATGATCAAGTTGACTTCATTGATGAGATGCAGGGATGGTTTAACATAAGGAAATCCATTAATGTAATTCACCATATAAACAAACTCAAAGAAAAAAACCACATGATCATCTCAAAAGATGCTGAGGAAGCATTTGAAAAAATTCAACACCCCATTATGTTAAAAGCCTTGGAAAGAACAGGAATCCAAGGCCCATATTTAAACATAATAAAAGCAATATACAGCAAACCAACAGCCAATATCAAACTTAATGGGGGGAAATTTGAAGCAATCCCACTAAAATTAGGGACTCAACAAAGTTGCCCACTCTCCACTTAACTATTCAACATAGTACTGGAAATTCAGGCTGAAGCAATTACACAGCAAAAGGAAATCAAAGGGATATGAATTGAAAAGGAAGAAGTAAAAACATCACTATTTGCAGATAGCATGAAAGTGTACTTAAGCGGCCCCAATACTTCCACCAGAGAAACCCTACTACTGATAAACAAGTTTAGCAAAGTGGTTGGATATAAAATTAACTCAAAAAAATCAGTAACCTTTCTATATTCAAAGGACAAACATGTGGAGCAAGAAATTTGGGAAAAGATACCCTTCACAATAGTCACAAAAACTACGAAATACCTTGGTGTGACTCCAATTAAGCAAGTAAAGGACCTGTATGACAAGAACTTAAAACCTCTAAGGAAGGAAATCAAGGAAGATCTCAGAAAATGGAAAGATCACCCATGCTCATGGATTGGAAAGATCAACATTTTAAAAATGGTCATCTTACCAAAAGCAATCTACAGATTCAATGCAATCCCCATCAAAGTTCCAAAATCATTCTTCATTGAGTTGGAAAGAGCAAAGTGCAATTTCATCTGGATTAACAAAAGACCCAGAATACCAAAATACATCCTCAACAACAAGAAAACATCTGTGGAAATCACTATCCCTTTCCTCAATCTATATTACAAGGCAATTGTGCTGAAACCTGCATGGTACTGGCACAGAAATATGCACATGGATCAATGGAATAGAATAGAAAATCCAGAAATGAGCCCTCACTTATATGGTCACCTGATTTTTGACAAAAAAAGCTGTAAACATTCAACAGAAAACACACAGCCTATTCAACAAATGCTGTTGGTCCAACTGGCACTTACCATGTAGAATAATGAAAATAGACCCTTTCTTATCTCCTTGTATAAAGGTCAAGTGCAGGTTGATCAAAGATCTCCACATTAAACCAGGTACACTGTAACTATTAGATGAGATAGTAGGGAAAACCTTAGAACTCATATGCAGAGGAAAACATTTCCTAAAAGGAACACCAATGACTCGAGCTATAAGGTCAAAGATTGACAAATGGGACATAAAAGATTTCAACGTTTCTGTAAGGCTAAAGACACTGTCAAGAAAACAAAATAGCAGCCAACAGAGTGGGAAAAGATCTTTACCAACCCCACATCAGATAGAGTCCTAATATCCAAGGTATACAAATAACTCAAAAACGAGACACCAGAGAATCAAAGATCTCTATTAAAAAATAGGATACAGACTTAAACAAAACGTTCTCAATCAAAAAATATTGAATGGCTGAGAAACATCTAAGGAAGTGCTCAACATCCTTAGCAATCAGGGAAATGCAAATCAAAACAACCCTGAGATTATACCTCACACCAGTCAGATTGGCCAAGATACAAACCTCAGATGACAACAGATGCTGGTGAGGATGTGGAGTCAGAGGAACAATTCTACACTGTTGGTGGGGTTTTAAAATGATACAACCACTCTGGAAATCAATCTGGCAGTTCCACAGAAAAATGGACATAGTACTACCTGTAGACCCAGTTATTCCACTTCAGGGCATTTTCCCCAGACATACTCAAACATACAACAAAGATACATGCACCACAATGCTCACTGCAGCTCTATTTATAATAGCCAGAAGCTGGAAAGAACCCAGATGTCCTTCAGTAGATGAATGGATACAAAAATTGTGGTACATTTACGCAATGGATACTATTCAGCTATCAGAAACAATGACTTAACGAAATTATTAAGAAAATGGATGCTTCTAGAGAATATCATCCTGAGTGAGATAACCCAGTCACAAAAGAACAGACATAATATGCACATACAGATAATGGGATACTAACCAAGAAAGCTCTGAACACACCATAAACAACTCACAGAATGTGTGAAGTTTAAGAAAAAATATATTTTAATTAAAATAAAACTGTATCACATCCCCCTTTCCTCCCTACAGCCTTTCCCATTTTCTTTCCTATCCCCTCAAATTAATACACTCTTTTTCTATATTATTGTTACATATATATATATATATATATATATATATATATATGTATATGTATATGTACGCACAAATACTTAATTACAACCTTAAAACATGTATTCATATACTTTTATGCAAAAATGCTTAAAAATTTGTACATTTATCTTTGTTTTTTGTTTACCAACTTTATTTTACAAACAAAGATAAATGTACAGATTTTAAGCATTTTTTGATTAAAATTATACAATACATTTTTGTCAGTACTTTTTTTCAGATTTTAAAATAATTTTTACATAAAACTATATGAATATATTTTTAAGTCGGTACTTGATTTTTTTAAAGGTTTGATAGTATGCATTGAAAACTTAAGAGTTACAATGAGCATAAAAAACATGTAAAACAAAATGTAACATGGAAATAGTCAAAGTTTTCTTGTTGCGTAAAGATTTTCTTGTTTTGTTTTGTTTTCTTTATTTCTTGGACTTCATACAGTCTGTGAGTTGTTTCTGGGGCAGTGCGAGCCTCTGGGGTTAGCATCCCACTATCAGTGACTGCATATTATGTCTGTTCTTTTGTGACTGGGTTATCTCACTCAGGATGATATTCTCTAGATGCAGCCATTTTCATAAGAATTTGGTTAAGTCATTGTTTCTGGTGGCTGAGTAGAACTCCATTGTGTAAATTTACCACATTTTTTTTATCCATTCATCTTCTGAAGGACATCTGGGTTCTTTCCAGCTTCTGGCTATTATACATAGAGATGCTATGAACATTGTGGTGCATATATTGTGGATGTGTACTAAGGTGTCTCTGGGGTATATGCCCCGAAGTGGAATAGCTGGGTCCGCAGGTAGTATTATGTCCATTTTTCTGAGGTATCACCAGACTGATTTCCAGAGTGGGTTATTGTAGCCCCGAAAAATGAGTTAGGTAGTTTTCCATCTGATTCTATCTTTTGGAATAATTTGGAGAGTATTGGTGTTATATCCGCAATAAATGTCTGATAAAATTCTGCATTGAACCCGTCTGGACCTGGTCTTTTTTTGTTTGGGAGGCTTTTGATGACTTCTTCTATTTCATAGGTGTTATAAGATTATTTAGATGGTTTACTTGGTCCTGGTTTAACTTTAGGATCTTGTATTTGTCTAGGAAATTTACTTTATTCGATATTAGAATAGCCACTCCAGCTTGCTTCTTGAGGCTGTTTGCTTGAAAATTTTTTTCCCAACCTTTTACTCTGAGACATTGTCTGTCTTTGTCTCTGAGATGAGTTTCCTGTATGCAGCAAAATGCTGGAATTTGTTTATGTATCCTGTCTGATAGCCTATGTCTCTTTATTGGGGAGTTGAGTCTATTTATGTCAATAGATATCAAGGAATAGTTGTTTCTGTTTCCTGCTATTATTGCTTTTGTGGGTTGAGTTGTGTCTGTGTCTCTTTCTTCTTTTGGTTTTCTTGTTTAGGAGTTTTCTTGTTTTTACTAGGCTATATTTTCCCTCATTGTATTGGGTTTTCCACCTATAATTCATTGTAGTGCTGGGTTTGTGTCAGATATTGTGTAAATTTTGATATGCCTTGAAATATCTTAATCTCTCCATCTATGGTGATAAATAGTTTTGCTGGGTATAGCAGCTCAGGCTGGCACTTGTTTTCTCTTAGGGTGTGCATGATGTCTGTCCAGCCTCTTCTATCTTTCATAGTTTCTGTTGAGAAATTGGGTGTGATTCTGATTGGCCTGCCTTTATATGTTACCTGAACTTTTTTTCTTACTGCTTTTAGTATTCTTTCTTTGCTTTGGGCACTTGGTATTTTGACTATTATGTGTCGGGAGGTATTTCTTTTCTGGTCAAACCTATTTGGGGTTCTGAAGGCTTCTTTTATGCTCGTGGTCATCTCATTCTTGAGGGTAGGGAAGTTTTCTTCTACAATTTTGTTGAAGATATTTACTGTGCCTCTTAGTTGATACTCTTCTCCCTCTTCTATTCCTATTATCCTTAGGTTTGGTCATCTCATTGTGTCCTGGATGTCCTGGGAATTTTGGGTTAGGAGCTTTTTGTTTTTTGCATCTTCTCTGGCTGTTTAGTCTATGTTTACAATGTTGTCTTCTGCCCCCGAGTTTCTCTCTTCCATCTCTAGTAAAATATATTGGAAATGCTTGCTTCTGTGACTCCTGATTTCTTTTTTCTTTTTTTCTTTTTTTTTTTTTTTTTTTTTTTTTTTTTTTTTTTTTTTTGGTGTTCTACCTCTAGGGTTATTTCTTTTAGTGTTTTCTTTATTGTGTCAATTTCCGTTTTAAATTTTCTCTTCCATTCCTTCATCTCTTTTGTTCTGTTTTCCTCTAGGTCTTTGAGTTCTTTGAGTGTTTTTTTTTTTTGTTTCCTCTTTAAAAGCTTCTGAATCTTTTTGCTTTTCCTCCTGTTCTTGTTTAAGTATCTCTATCAGCATCTTGAGGTATGATTTCAGGTCTGCGTCTTCTTTTTCTGGAGTTTTTTGCATTCCAATGTTTGCTCTTATTGGAGAGCTGGGTTCTGTTGTTGCCAGGTTGTCTTGGTTTCCTTGGGATTTACTCTTTCGCTTTCCTCTTGCCATTTTGTTGTCAGTGATATGTTCTAGCCTTTCCCTTGTATATGGTCTGTGTCCCTGGATCTCCAGTGGTCTAGGTGACAGATGGGCCGAGCCCTGTTTTATGCCTCAGAGTTGCCGGGTGGGAACAGAAGTTCCAAAGTTCTGTTCCTGGTCCCTGGATCAGGCAGGAAGGAGTTTGCGCTTTCTGTGCACACTCCGCAGAGATCTCTCTGCTCCCTGGCTGCCTAGATTTCCTACTCACAAGTTTTTCAACCTTTAGGAGCTGCCGGTCTGAGTGGCAGATGGGCCGGGCTCTGTTCTGCGCCCTGAAGTCCTTATCTTTGTTTTTTAAAATGAAGTTTTTTAATAAAAAAGAATAATGTACTTACATTGTCAGGACTGATTCCCTGGTCATTATTATTATATCTCATATCTCATAATTTACATAAGTTTTATAAATGTGTTCTGTTTATATCTGAAAGAAAAGTCTTTTTAACAGACTAAAAGGGGGCGAATGTAAAAGATTGTGTTTTCAGGCTGATTATGTTACCCAGAAACCTGTTTGCATTGTCCTGCACAAAGGCTAAAAGGAGGATTCCCCCTGAAGGTTCTGATATGCAAATAAAGTTACCAGCACCCAATGGCTGGAGAGAGATTGAGTTAGGACTTGTAGTCTTCTGGGAAGAAAAAACAGTGGAGAAAGGCAAGTGGTCTCCACCATGAGAGGAGCATAGAGTTAACATTACTGGGAAGGTACAAGAGAGAGACATAGTCAAAAGGTAGGCACAAAGAGAAGATCAACAACATAAGGGGCCCGTTCCAGTTTGCATCAAGAAAAGTAGCAAAGATAAAAAACAGACTCAATAATTATTAATTCAGGAATATTGGAAGGAAATGTGTTATCCATATGCAGGTACAGGAGTGGCCAAACATTGCTATCGTTAAGGCATAATAAAAGTAATCCTTAGCTTTGTGTCTTTCATTCAGAGACTCTAGAGCTTTGTATAGGTACAACCAGGCCACTCCACCTGAGGAATAAAAAGAGAATTAACAGGTCACTGCTATACTAGAGGAGACAGAGCCAGTTTTTCTTCAATAGTGTAGCACCAGAAAGTTATGTCTGCTCCAGTTGATGGCACAAAACTATGCACATAAGGGCAGCACTAAATAGACTTAATGGATTATAAACTGAAAAGAAGGCATGAAATTATGGGGTAGATTTGCCAATACATTGAAAGGAATTTGAGGGAAATGTATGAGTATGTATGGAAAAAATATATTGTGTCCACATATAAAATTCTCAGATTAAAATTTTTACTAAATTTTTCAAACTATTTTTCTTCTGAGTCTCATTTATTCAAATTTCTATCTTCCCTCATAATATATATGAAACCCTCAATTCATAGGTCCTGTTCACAGGACTAAAATATGCTGTATACAATACTTGATGACCTAAGTAATCATCACTGTCACCCAATTGTGAGCCATGTAAGCTACGATAATTACCTACCTGAAATATGTGCCCATTTGAACAAAATATTGTGCTACAATAGCACAGATGTTATGGGAGAAACCAGTCAGAATTAAATTGGATTTCAGGCCCATTCCAGAAGATGGAATCAATAAACAGATACTGTCTATTAAGGTACAAATCTGAGACTTGATATGTCATGAGATCTTGGTGAAAATCTATTAATATTAAGATACTAAATGAATGTAGTATAAAAAGAGAATCCTGATAATATACTTCTCTAGTCATTGAATAGTGCATCGCTCAAGCTGCATTAGAGAAATTTCTTTATGCCACAGTCAATAATTAATGAGAAAACCTAAAACTTGCAAAGATTAAAGAGACTTTGAAATGCTCAACTGTAAGCAGGTAGGCTGTGTATAGCATAACTCTCCCCACAATGCTCATGAATTCATGTAGAATGAAAAGAAAATAATTCTAAGAATCAGATAAAGTATATGTCTTTAAGGAAACAGCATTTCCAGACACAACATGTAGGTGTGCATACAAAATCACAGAGACTGTGACAAAATTCACACAACTTTCACAAGCTCAAATAAGACAAAAATACTAGCAGTGATAAGTTCAAAGTCTATCAAAGGACAAATTGTATTCTGTAAACTTTTGAGAAGGGGAAGATGAGTTTTCTTCTATGGGATAAAAATGGGTATATCAATTACATTCCAGGGCAGCTTTTGCTCCCAGAAGTAGCTATCAAACAAAAACCAGACTACATAGCTTTTGTTTTGTTTTGAAACAGTGTGAGAAAATATGAAGTGAATGGGAAATGAGATGGGATAGAATCTAGGAAGAGTCTGAAGATAGGATTTAATATGATCAAAATACATTTAATAACTCTCACAAAGAAAATAAGAAACACTTTTAAAATGGATGTTAAAAGGAAATATTTATTTATATTTCCAAGTAACACTAATTGTATAAAATTGCAACTAAAACTTCTGATACCAATTCTGAAATTAGAGTTTTCACAATGGTTTACCTTCTCATCAGATTATTATTGATCAAATTACAGAGACATGATTACTATCAAAAGAGCTCAAAAGAAATTAAGAGACACAACCAGATGTGGATGGAGATGGTACCATGCAAATTAGCAAAGGCAAATATTTTGTTCTGTCATTAACTTGTCATCTCCTTTTATTAGATAGTACTTTATATAGACAATTAAAAAGATCAGTGGATGTTCTGAATCTTTTACCATATATCAAGAGGAGTCAATTAAGCCCCATTTTTCTCTAGAATTCAGTCAGGAGGTAAATTAAAGGGTTCAATGATCTTAGACACCACCTTTCTGAAGAGCCCAATAGAAGTCCCTGAGGGAAAGTCATGCTCCAGTTAAGACTGCATCCTGTGGCACAATCTTTAGAACAATAGATTTTTCTGGTTGAAGAATTCTTTGTCTGCTTAATGTCACATGTATCTGTAATAGGGGAAGAAAAATATTAAGAAGCAGCAAGTGAACCAACAAGAACCACAGAAGAAAAGTAAATAAATAAATAAATACATAAATAAATAAATAAATAAATAAATATAGTGTTTTTTATAATAATGCTTTGCAGAACAAAAGAGCAGCATTTAATATTGTGTGGTGTGACATTAATTCTTCCTTATTCTAAAGGCTATCAATTACATGTTGAGAGCATTCATCTAAATATGCATTAGGTAAAATGGTGATTGACAAACTACTGTATTCAGGGCCTGAGACAAACCCATGCTGGTTTATGCTACTTGTATTCTGTGCTGATATACAGTAACTCATAAATTTAATGTTTTAACCTTGTTCTTAGTTTTATGTCATAATATTATTTTAACTCATGGTAAGTTATTTTTTGGAGTTTAAACTTCAAGATAACCATGAAAGGATACATCTCAAATTTATTAACAATTCTTAGCTTTCAGATAATATCTCACCACTACACTTCAACATATTCAGGGCAAGTCTTCAGGAGGACAGAGAGTTTGCTTTCCTTTTGAGCATCTATTCTTGGCTTTCAGGAATGTGTTGAATGGGAAACTCTAATTTTACAGGATTTTTCAGTAATGACTTAGCCACATGTTCTTCAGTGATAAATGGGAAAATCCTCCAATTGAGGAATCTTCTAGTCACAGGTAAAGAAAGGAGAACCAACTTGTTATGAAGACAGGGAAGTGTCAAATTTTAATTGACTGAAACTTGAAAGAGCATCAGTCCAATGCCAGGTGTGCCTTTGTGTCTCAAACTAGAACCTAGTTTTTCCGTTATAAATCCTTGTACAAAATTTGAATACTTTACTCATAAAGTACCATATTAAGTGAAGATGTGTATGGAAAAAGCTATACAAATACCTTAATGAACAGATCAAATAATGAACACATCTGTCTCTCTGTCCAAAGAAGTACGCATTAATATAAAGAAGCCAAATACTAAAAACACAAGAACTGTGCAATTCACGCATCCCTTTACATGAAACAAGAATATGATATTAAGAAAATGCAATGTAAATGCTTTTTGTAAATGTCTTATTTAACTCTTTTATAAATTTAAGTACTGTACACATGATTTTGATGGAGGCATACAAAAAGATGCACATATTGATATTTACATATATTCTATTAATTTTAATTAATATTTTATGAATAAAAATAATAACTTTAATCATGTTTTCAGGCATTTATGAAATGTTTTCAATGGAAAACTCTCTCAAAAAACAAATTAGAATATGTGGAAAGATTAATATGAGGTGATATACAAAAGGGATTAGCTATTCTTTAAAACATAGAAAAAAACAATTTTTAAAACTGGAGGTTTTAAGGACACATACATAGTGTAAATAACCTGCAGGTACCTAAACTAGAACATGGAGAATATAAGGAAATAAACCTAAAAGGAAGATTCATTTGGAGAGTGAAAAGGAACTTTAAGTATGAGGGTAGAATAAGAAGAACAATAAAGATACATCATTTATAGAAACATGACAAATACCTGTTTTCTAGAGCAGAGCTCCTGAGAAAGGTGCTGGAATCACCAAGATGAACCACAAGGTAAAAATTCATTACAACCTGAAACTTTTTAAAGACTTAAAGTTTACATATAAGAGGGTTTGGCCTGCACATTGCATATCTGACAAAATGGGAAATCTAAAGAGAAGCCAGAGTGGGACAACAGAGAACCTGGAACTAGCTACCATGTGGGTACTAGGAATTAAACTCAAGTCCTTTCAAAGAGTAGCAAGTGCTCCTAACGACTGGGACATCTCAGGAATACCAGCAACGGTCTTTTAAAATAATGATTCCCTATTTGTCATGACATGTGAAGTGAGAGATGAGCTTTTAAAGCCACACTATGAGCAAGTTGTATTAGGATATCAAGAAAGACCAGGCATTTTATATTTCTGATTAGTTTTTTGAAACACAAAGTCCATGTTGGCTTCAAATTCACTAAGTGGCCACAGATTTTTTTGAAATTATAATCCTCTAGCCTCTAACTTCTGACTGCAAAGATTACAGGTATGTGCCAACATGTTTTTTTAACTACTTCTGGGAATTAGAACCAGAGATTTCTGTATGATATTTTGCCAGCTGAGAAACATCTAGACACCACGTATATCTTTTAAAGCTCTTCTCTAATACTAATCTACATCCACTGATTGAAAAGTCTGTGAGAAGAGGAATTCAGTGGGCTATGAAAGAAGAGTACAACACACAAAAAAAGATTGAAGACATGACAAATGCACCTCTGCTTGTTAAATGATATACAAATCTCCAATGTACGTGACTAGAATTATAAACAAAATGCAGGGAATCCTGTTGCACTATTCTATAATGTAGAAAAAGACTCTTTAGTTAATACCTAGATACAAATAGCTTATTTACCCAAAAACAAATTATTAAACCCCAAACATGGATAATCATTTTTATACACACAACCTCCCTTTGGGAAAATGCCTACCAGAAAACACTATTTATAAAGAGAGTTTCCTTCCTTACCTGTGTTTCCTTAGAAGGCTGGAAGAAGAAGTTCAGCAGAACTTTGGTAAGAGCAAGTTCCATGTTCATGAGAGCAAACCTCATGCCAATGCAGTTTCTGGGTCCATTTCCAAATGGCAGGTATACATTCGGATCAATGCTGTCCTTTTTCTCCTTGTTGAACCTGGAGACACAACAGTAGATGACAAGTTCACAGAGGATAAAAATCATAAAAGTTACAAATATAAAGTTGCCTTTTTAATATCTAACTAATATACAAAGAAAGTTTGTGAAACGTACATTGAACTTCTGCTTGCAGAAATTTGGCTCTGAGAATTTTGGACTAAAGGTCCTTTCAATTCCCCTTTTCTTATAAGAGACTCTATATAGTTGAGATAAGAAAAAATGCATTTTTAAAAAATGAATCCTTGTGTGAACACACAGTAGTGTAATAGTGGAGTTATGGGGGATGTGAAAAAATCATTTAATGATTGGATGGAGGGCCAATTATTTTGCAAAGTGGACATGGTACCAAAATGCCTTCTAAATAACTTTATACATGAAAATTATTGCTGATCTCAGCATTTGTCAGTAAACCTTTAGTTGGCAGTTGGAACAGTAAACACAGAAACTCATAACTGGTCATTGTGATAAAAAGTAGTGGTGGAGTGTTTAGCCCCTCCAAAGCTCAGGAAACATTACAAAAGAAGGGACAGTTGGTTGTGATGATGCATACTGATAGGATTTGCTGAAGGAGGCAGAGACATATGAATCACAAAAGAAGGAGCAGAAAAATGTAGTAATAAGGCATGAAGTAGGTGCTGTGAAGTATTTGTTTTTAAAATGATGTGCCCAGTGAACTCATGAATTCACAGTATCTATTAATACCTACACAAGAGTAGACACATCATCAATCCATCATTGGAGCAAAAGGAGCCCATGAGATGCATCTCCCTAAAGAGATGTTAATAATAAATGTGTGGTGCACAAGAGAATCTTTTCTTCAGTGGAGTAGCCCACTGGTAAGCTGACCATTCTCCAGACATTAACTCATACACTTATACTTATGCAAGCAATCCAAAGAAAACTCGGAAGTCCCAAGAAATTAAAAATAATAAAACATAAAAACAGGAGGAAGATTGAATGAAGCTAGACGGAGGTTTTACATAATTGGGAGATAAAAGAGACAGGACAATGTGAGGTGAAAATGACAGAATTCATTATCTATCCAGGTGTCTAAAAAAAAAGAACTAGAAAGCAAATACATCTTTAAACACTAAAAAGTTATCCAGGATAATGTTGTTGTGTTCCAAATCTGAAAAGCACATTTCATTTATGCTACATGAAAAGTTGGTTCCTGACTCACATTTTAGTGGACAATTAACTATTTGAGGAAGACAGGGGAAAATACTCTTTGTTTAAATGGTCTTATTTTCTTCCCCTTTCACTCCACATCTACTCTCTTTTTTCCCTTTCTCTGTCATTCTTCTCACAGAATAAAATGGATGCAAAGCACACATCATCCTATAAGAGAGTCATAGCATGCACATGTCTGCATAGTGCAAACCAGTTTCTGATCCTGGGCTTTTGGTACCTTTCGGGGAAGAATTCCTCATGTGCAGGCCAGTGTTGTAGGTAATGGTGAAGAGCATATAATGGAATCATCACTGTTGACCCTTTGGGGATAAACACACCATGGATTTCAACATCTTTTTTACAGGATCTCTCAAGTCTATTACCAGTTGGATACAATCTGAGGGTTTCATTCAACACCATATCAAGGTACTCTATCTCCATCACAGTATCATATGTGGGAGGTGCCTGGGAAGAAATAACAAGATTTCAGCTGAGATTTTAGATTAACTTTCAACTGAGTCTAGTATTGAATTCTCCCAAACTCAAGTTTGACAGCTCAAAGGGTATTAGTTAGTACTGACAATACATTTTAAAAATTTATAAATTTGTTTTATTTTGTATGTGTAGGTGTTTTGCTTGCACACCTACACCACATTAAAACAATGCCCACAGAAGCGAAAATAGGGCATAAAGCCCCCCGCAACAGAGAGAATAGGCATTTTCATGATGGGATCCAAATATGGATAAATCCTATGGAAGAGTAGGGAGTGCTCTTAAACATTGTGGCACCTCTCAAGCTTCTTACAAAGTGGAATATCCCTTGGTGCCTGAAAGATGCTCAACTAGTAAAGGGTCTACTATGTAAACCTGAGGATGAGAGTTCACATACAAACCATTTACAAAGCCAGATAGAGTGGCACCAAACTACAATACAAGTAGCAGGTAGACTGAGACGGTACATGCCTGGTGCTCACTGGCTACACAACCTAACCCAATCAATAAGTTCCAGGTTTGGTAAAAGAGCCTGTATCATAAAACATATTGGACTGTGGTTTACAAATATGTGAAATATATGACTATGACCTATACACACATACATATACACATCTGTGTACACATTTTCATACATCCATTCATATATACACATACACAAAGACACACACACAAACAAGAACAGGGGGGAAGGGAGAAAATGGCTCACGATTTACACTTTTACTTCTTCTCCTGTAAGAATAAATATGGAGAATCATGGCACAGAGCTGAGTCAAAAATGCAACTTAAACAGGGCCAAGGCTACACTTTCTTGGGACACAGATATTAGAAGTATCTTTGAGTCATGTGGACAACTGTATGATAAGTGCATATCAGCATCACACAGGTTGCATACATGTTGCTTGATTAGTACTCTGTGGTCCTAGATTAGAGACACACCAGCCCCAACCCTGTGTCCCACCAACTGTCTGTTTCTATGATAAGATTTACTGCATATTTTCCTTCTGTGGAACTTTAATCCTAATTACTACATTGTGCTGGAAAAATGGTGATTGTTCCTTGTTACAAATTATCAAAGGCTGCAGAGTCAGCTCAGTGAGCAAAGCCACATGCTACTGAGCCTACTGACATCATTTGAACTTTTAAAACACATGTAGTAGAGAGAGCAAACAGCATCAGATTGTCCTCTGACATCCATACACATGCTGCAGCACAGATTCCCACATACATATATAAGCTCATATATATAAATATGTATGTACATACATACATTTATACATTCATTCATACACACATACATACATACAAAAATGAAAAAAACCACCTGATTTGAAAGAAAGCTCAGTGATATGAATACTTGTGCACACTCACACACACAAATTTACAAACAGAAACATTCACCCAAAAATATATACATACCCACACAAACAACAAACACACAATAACCCTCACTCACATACTCTTTCTGTTTCGGTCTCTCACTTTCTCTCTCTCTCTCTCTCTCTCTCTCTCTCTCTCTCTCTCTCTCTCTCTCTCTCTCTGTCTGTCTCTCTGCCTCCCTCCTTCTATCTCCCTCCCTCCTTTCCTTCCTCCCTACACCCTCTCTTTTTCTCTCTCTCTTTCTCACTCAGATACACATGCACAATATTGTAGGTGACATGAATGTGTCTTTGGTGAGGTTTTTTCCTTGTTCCTCCTACACTATTCACTCATCTTATTAGACAGAGCCCTGTCAATCTCTTCCTGAAGTTTCTTCTGGATGTCAGTGTGAGTGGTCAGGCAATACAGGACAAAGGAAAGTATGCTGCTAGTGGTTTAATATCCAACAAAAAGAAAAGTAATTGACTTGGCTGTGATCTCTATGTCAGTCATGGCTGGAAGTAAGAAAACATCTCAGGTAATCCCTGTCAGGATAAACCATCACAGAGGAGATCAAGAAGAAAATCAAATCAGCCCCTATGTTACTAGAGAGTATAGGGAGATGTCATTCAGTCACTCTGAGACTGTCTTCACTGTGACAGCCTCATGAAATATCCAGAAAAGGAGAATGCTTCAGGCAGGTTATCCCAAAGATTCTGCGGTTCCTCATCATCCCAGTGGGCAGCTACAAAATAGGCTCTTTCTTGTTTGTAAATTTAATTTCTAAGTATTTCTGTATCTGGGAGTAAGTGCTATGTGTATGTAGGGTGCCATGTGTGTGTAAATGGAGGCCATCAGACGGCACTGTAGGCCACAGAGATAGAGTTACAGTCAGTTGTACATCAGCTACCATGAATGCTGTGATTATGTTGTTGATAAATTCTTTCTCCCAATTGGTGTAAGTTCTTACTACTAAACTGAAAGTAGACTATAAACTCACAATTAGTGGCTATTTTTAAACATAAAATTTATTTTAGCAATCAAAAATGACAAAGAATGTCTGATTATATGAAGTTCAGTAGCTGGGGGAGTGAACTCTTGGGTCCAGTTCCCAGCACTTAATACACCAGACATGGTTATGTTTGTGTTTTGTATTACACTGGAAGATTGACTGGAAACAAGAGAGCCAGTCATGGAGGAATTTGGCTTCTAAGCATCAAGCAGATCAGGTCTTCAAAAACTGTACATGGACAGCTGCATAGAAGCTACTTTAATTGTTATACAGATGGCACCCTAGGCAAGTCAATTTCCACATAGCAAAAACTCATGTCTGACAGCGTACTTGTCTTCAAAAACCCATCACCTAAACAATTCTATGCCATAGGAAGCTTCCTTTTGTGAAGCATTTCTCTACACTAAGTTATAAAAGACTCTCAGAATACATCAAAGAACAAAATGAACTCTCAGATGATGATCACTAACAGAATCAAAGCTCAAGTGCCATTACTCCACATTCAGGCAGATACAACAGTTCTGTGAAAACTCTACTGCATGATGGCACAAGCCTCAGGAACATCATGAATATGGGGCACCCTAGGCTGTATGGTCCTTGTGGCAAAAGGGTGAGGAGATCTAGTAGAATTTGAAGTTAGTTGATGGCGTGAAATGTTTTCAAGTGGGCAAACAGGAGAGGTCTTGAAACACAAAGTACTGGGTGACTTTTAACAGTAAATGGAGGAATCCAAAAGATCATACTGATACATAAAAGCAAGTGTGGGTATAGGATATAATCAATTAGGTAAGAATAAAATGTTCTTTTTCCATTAGGTACTGATGCACTCGTGTGTGGGGCAAACAGGCAATACTGGAGGCACGATTCAGTTGAGAACAGTAGAAGTCCCGACATTGATCATGAAAGTAATCATGAAACGATGGGTGTTATCTGAAGTCCTGGATTGTAAGACCATCTGCCTGAACATCACCCCAGTGAGGCGGCCATACAAAACTCTAGCCATGCTGCAAGTCCTGCCCCCACAGAAGAAGGTGATGTAGAATCTAGGCAGATCAGCCATTGCCTAAGTCCCGCCTCTGTACACACACTTAACACTCAGTAAACAACTATGGCCAATGTCAGAGGCAAACAAATGGGAAGCAGGTGGTTGGATCCCAGACTGCTTCAAAAGGACAAAACAAAAAGAGAGAGAGAGAGAGAGAGAGAGAGAGAGAGAGAGAGAGAGAGAGAGAGAGAGAGAGAGAATGGGGAAAATAAAGCACACATGTTGAAACCTTCTCTTTGGTCTTCACTTCTTTTGTCTTCAGTGAACATTCAAATCAAGACCATTATCACTGGCTCTCCATTGTTTCTGAAAGCCAGTTCTGGGTTAGCAGGCCCCACCATCAGGGATTTAATCTCAGCACCCTACTGTACACCGACCTGCCAGAGCTCACAAACCCAAGATCTACATCAGTGCCCCAATGGGATTTTTCCCCATGTTTGCCAGCTTAAACTCCTGTGCACCAGGCTGAAAGAGGCAGAGGCCAAGTCACTCAGATCAGCCCTGTGAAACTGCACTTATTCAGATGGACTGTGTAGCAATGCACCAAGCCCTACACACATGTAGAATAAAGTCTGGAACTGGAATGCCAGCAGATTGCAACCATG
Source organism: Micromys minutus (assembly GCF_963924665.1). NCBI lineage: Eukaryota > Metazoa > Chordata > Mammalia > Rodentia > Muridae > Micromys > Micromys minutus. The sequence goes on along the minus strand of NC_137964.1, from coordinate 4,674,336 downwards.
ATAGTAATAATGGCTTCAAATTTAAATTTAAACACAGATGGGAGGCCACTGAGATAGCTCAAATGGTAAGAGGGCTTGTTGCACAACCATGAGGACCTGAGTTTGAATTCTTATTCCCCTTGTAAAAAGCCTCATGGGGCAGCACACACATATAGCCACAACACTGTGGATTGTTGGGACCTTCTGGCTGCAGGCTTGTCTCCAGGTATAATAAAAGACCCTGTCTCGAGGAAAGAAGACAGAGAGGGATTGAGCAAGACACTGGGTGCCTTTATCTGTTATCTGTACACTCACCTAGAGATGCACATGTGGACATATTCCTGCACATGCATGTACTACAAAAAATAAAATCCTTTAAGTGTTCTTAATAATTTTTGAAGGCAAGATTGTTCTGTGTAGCCCTGCCTCTTCTGGCATCCATGGTGTAGACTTGGCTGCCCTTGAACTCACAGAGATCTACCTATTTCTGCCTCCCAAGTGCTAGAATTAGAGTCATGCTCCATCACAGCCAAACTATGAGAGATTATTAAGTACATAAAAGAATGAAGATCAGTGCATTTATTCAAATATGTTTTCCCATAAGTTACTTAAACATCACATCTTTACTGTGAATTATGGTACAAAAAATGTTCACTGGGGTGTTTTAAAAGAGCATCAGCACCATTTGGTTACATGTCCCAAACTCCTTGATTAGACACAGATCTCTAGGCAGAGCTTTTAGACTGTGTGGTGGAAAAAACACAAACAGCACCTGTAATAACCCAGATAACAAACAGAGCACTGGAGAGGTCCATCATGGCCATTCTTCATGTTAGGAGTAAGCTTTTTTCATGGCACAAGACCTGAACAAGGTAAGAACTCTCAAAACTCTCAGCACAGATTGGCCAGACTCTCTCTGAACTCTGTTCTTTACTAAGGAACAATTTTCAGTTGATAGGTGTGGGGGGAGGGTGTAGACACTGGTAGGTTCCTCATGTGTCAGTGGATGGATGCACAGCCATTCTTATGTGGTCATCATCAGCTGGACTCTATGGGGAAGTCCAGAAAATCCTATGATTATGGGAGCCATATCTGTCTTTCTACAGTGTAGGTGCAGAGGTATCTTTCTACCTAGAAAAGCCTGACTATGAATATTCTCACCAACCCACCCCATCCCAAAGAGCTTCCTTGTCCATAGACAAGGAAAGACTTGCTTACATTTATAAGACTCTTTGTTTTTGGGATTACTATAAGTGTTGATCATCAGCTGAGGAAGATCTACTAGGTGCTGAAAGCAGATAGAAAAGTTGCAAAAAATGAAAGGTCAATGGTAAGGTCAGAGGTCAGAAAGGGATAAGGAGTACAGAACCTTAACTTTCTTATTTTGAAAAAGTGGTTCCCTCAAATTCAAAACTGTGGATACAATTGTTTGAGCCAAGGAACAAAAGCAAGAGTGGATAAATTAGAAAGAACTGGCTTCCATATCAACCACATTTATAGTGAATTACGATAGATAAAATCTTAAACAATCACTTTTGTACACCAAAATTATTTTTGAGGGGGAAGAAAAGAATGTTTCCTTTTAAATAATTTATATTTGGCATTTGAAAGTTTTGTTTATGTACACAATCAAATATGGTCATCTCCACCACACGGTTTCCTCCGTTAAAACATTTTTTTTCCTCCACACTCAATGCAAACTCCTTCATTACCCACAGAGTCCAGCCATGATGACTATGAATTCATGGAAATAGGGCCACACACTGCCACATGAAAAACCTACCAGTGTCCACACCCTCCCTCCACAGCTATCAAGTGCCAATCGTTCCACAACAATGGACAGAGCTTGACAATGTCCTGGCCCATCTGTGCTGAAAGTTGACAGTCTTGATCTTGTTCAGGTCTTGTACCAAATCAATTCATTGTAATTTTCATTCCTGTTGCTAAGTGTTAGTTTTTGGCTTATTATCAATCAATTTTTAAATATTAAACTTCTCCACCCCAAGAAAATATAAATATTCTTTCTGTGTGTGTGTAAATTTAGACTTTTCCACCTACCATTAGCACACAGCTCAAATGTTCCCTGTACACAAAGTTTTTGAAAAATTCTACTGAATCCTGCGGGAACTTGCTGATATTTAACATGTCATATATTGCTGTGAGGAATGGAAAGAGTACTGTAAAAAGAAAAGTAAGTTTTAATAAAAATGAAAGTTTAATCTTTAAAAAAATATAAAGCAAAGCCAAGAATAAGTCATCAGTGTCTTACCATTAAGCCATCTTTCCCTATGACCTTGCTCACATTAAGTCAGCACTATACTGCTCTTTCCACACTTTGGAGTAGAAAAATTACAACCTGACTTATAAGTTTGACTCTGCTCCTGTATTCCATGTGAATTCACAAAGAAAATACAAGGGACATTAAGATGGTTCAACAGCTAAACATTATGCAATTGAGCCTCCAAACCTGAGTATGATCTTTGAATCCCACTCTGTGAAAGGAAATTTTTGCTGTGATCTACACAAGCCACAAAAACACCAAAATTGTCCAGGCACACAAAAAACAGCCAAGGCTACACAGATAAATACTGTCTCAAACCTACCCCCAAAAGAAACAAACCCCAGCAGAAATAAAGTTGGACAAAAAGCAGGAAGAAGCTTTAGCACATTCCGAAGACTCAGACTGACACACTGCTTTGGACCAATGGAAGACTACCCCTGATCTGGACTTTGGAATGCAGACACAGAACTGGGTCACAGCCATCAGGCTCAGGGACTGATCACAGACTGCTAAGCACCCAGAAGATCCTCAGAAGCACTCTCCCTCCTGAGCACTGGTGAGCCTCCACTTCCTCTTCACTGACTATCTAGGGAGAGACTTCCAGGGACTCACAGGGCATAGGTAGTGTGCTGTGCTGACTCTTAACTGTCTGTTCCAGCCCAGAGATAGAGCGGTGCCAGAGCCATCAGGACTCACTGCCTACCCTCAAAAACCTGAACATCCTACCGAGCCCACAGGCCCACAGACCCACAGGAGAGACAAGTTCCAGTCAGAGACAACAAGATCACCTAACTTCACAGATAACAAGATGGCAAGAGGGAAGCACAAGAACCTAAGCAATGGAAACCAAGACAACCAGGAAACATCAGAACCCAGTTCTTCCACCACAGCAAGTAGTGGATATCCCAACATACCAGAAAAAACAAGATATAGACTTAAAATCATATTTCATGATGATGATGGAGGTGCTTGAGAAGTGCATGAATAAATCCCTTAAAGAATTACAAGAGAAAACACATAAGCAAGGAGAAGCCCTTAAAGAGAAAACAAAATAATTTAGAGGTTAAAAAAAAAAAACACAATCAAACAGGCAAAGGAATTCAAAACATAAATAGAAACAATAAAGAAATCACAAAAAAAACCTGGAGATAGAAAATCTAAAATTGAGATCAGGAGTCAAAGATACAAACATCACCAAAGGAATACAAGAGATGAAAGAGAGGATCTCAAGGACAAAATATAATATAGAAAACATTGTCTCATCTGAGAAAATATAAAATTCAAAAAACTTCTAGCCCAAAATATCTAGGATATCCAGGACACAATGAGGATACCAATCCTAAGGGAGAGAGAAGATCCCCAAATAAAAGACCCACTAAATATCTCCAACACATTAACAGAAAAAATTTTCCTACTCTTAAGAACAAGATGATCACAAAAATACAAGAAGCCTACAGAACTCCAAGTAAATTAGACCAAAAAAAAATCCTACTGACACATAATAGTCAAAACATTGAATGTTCAAAACAAAGAAAGAATATTAAGGGTAGTGAAGGGAAAAGAACAAGAAACATATAAAGGCAGACCAATCATAATCACATCAGACTTCTCAGCAGAGACTATGAAAGATAGAAGATCTTGGACAGATGTCACATAGAGCCTAAGAGAACACAAATTTCAGACCAGGACATTTTACCCAGCAAAACTCTCAATTACCGTAGATAGAGAAACCAAAGTATTCCAGGAAAAAAACAAATTTACACAGTATCTGTACATAAACCAACCCCGACAAAGAATAATAAATGAAAAGTTCCAACATGAGGGAAACTACATCCTAGGAAAAGCAAGAAAACAATCTTCTTCCAAAAATAACAAAAGAAAAACACACAAACATAATTATACCTTAACAACAAAAATAGCAGGAAACAACAATACTTATTCCTTAATATCTTTTAACATCAAGGGAATCAATTCCCCAATAAAAAGACATAGACTACCATAGTGGATGTATAAAAAGGATCCAGCATTATGATGCATACAGGAAATTCATGCCAGCAATAAAGACAGACATAAACTCAGAGTAAAAGGCTAGGAAAAAACTTCACAAGCAAATGGTCCCAAGAAAGAAGCGGAAGTAGCCATTCTAATATCGAATAAAATTTATTTTCAACCAAAAGTGATCAAAAATGATAAGAAAGGAAACTTTTTACTCGTCAAATGAAAGTCTATCAAGATGAACTCTCAATCCTGAACATTTATGCTCCACATAAAAGGACACCAACATTCATAAAGGAAACCTTACTAAAGCTTAAAACCTATAATACACCACACACAATAATAGTGGGAGACTTTAAACCCCACTCTCATCAATGGACAGATCTGGGAAGCTGAAACTGTACAGAGGCTCAGTGAAACTAACAAAGGTTATGAACCAAATGGGTTTAACAGACATCTATAGAACATTTCATCCAAAAAGCAAATAGAATATTCATCCTTTTCAACACCTCATGGTAACTTCTCCAAAATTGATCCTATAATCAGTCATGAAACAGGCCTCAACAGATAGAAGAAGATAAAAATACTCCCATGCATCCCTTTAGATCACCATGGACTAAGACTGGTCTTCAATAACAACAAAATCAGCAAAAAGCACACATACACATAACGCTCTACTTAATGATAACTTGGGCAATGAAAAAATAAAGAAAGAAATTAAGGATGTTTTAGAATTTAACAAAATTGAAGGAACAACATACCCAAACTTATAGGATACAATGAGAGCAATACTAAGAGGAACACTCAGTTCTCACAGTGCCTCCAAAAGGAAACTGCAGAGAGCATACACTAACAGATTGTCAGAACAGCTGAAGCTCTAGAACAAAAAAAAGCAGATACACACAAGAGGAGAAGAAGGCAGGAAATAAAATTTGAGCTGATACTAACCAAGTACAAAAAAAGAACCAAGCAAAGAATCAACAAAGCCAGGAACTGGTCCTTTGAGAAAATCAACAAGATTGATAAACCCATAGCCAGACTAACTAGAGGGCATAGAGAGAGAGTATCCAAATTAACAAAATCAGAAATAAAAGAGAAGACATAACAACAGAAACTGAGAAAATTCAAGAAACCATCAGATCCTACTACAAAAGCATATACTCAACAAAATTGAAAAATCTACAGGAAATGAACAACCTTCTAGACACATACCAGGTACCAAAGTTAAATCAGGATCAGATAAACCATCTAAAAAGTTTCATAACTCCTAAAGAAATGGATGCAGTCATAAAAAGCCTCCCAACCAAAAAAAGCACATGACTTGATTGGTTCAATGCAGAATTCTATCAAACTTTCAATAAAGACCTAATACAAATATTCCACAAAATATTCTACAAAATAGAAACAGAAGTAACACTACCCAACTTGTTCTTCAAAGCCACAATTATGCAATTACCTAAACAACACAATGGCTCTACAAATAAACATAACTTCAGACAAATTTCTCTCATGAACATTGATGCAAAAATACTCTATAAAATTTCTGCAAACCTAATCAAAGAAAACTCCAAAACAGTCATTCTCTATGATCAAGTAGGCTTCAACCCAGAGATGCAGGGATGGTCCAATATATGGAACTTCATCAACACAATCCACTATATAAACAAACTCAAAGGAAAAAAAAACACATGATCATCTCATTAGATGTGATTAGATCATTAGCTGAGAAAGCATTTGACAAAACTAACACTTCTTCGTGTTCAAAGTCTTGAAAAAATCAGAAATTCAAGGCACAGGCCTAAACATAGTAATAGCAGTGTACAGTGAACCAGTAGCCAAGAGGAAACTAAATGCTGAGAGACCTGAAGCAATTCCACTAAAATCAGGAACTAGACAAGGCTGCCCACTATCTGCCTACACATTCAGTATAGAACTAAAAGTCCTGGCCACAGAAATAAGACAGGAAAAAGAAGTCAAAGCAGTACAAATGAGAAAGAAAGAAGTCTAAATATCACTATTTGCAGATGATACGATAGAACTCAAAGTTTCCAGCAGAGAACTCCTACAGCTGATAAGCAACTTCAGCACAGTGGCTGAATATAAAATTAATATTCAAATAAATTAGTAGCCTAACTTTACTCAAAGAATAACTTTGCAGAGAAGGAAATTAATAAATCAATACCCTTCACAATAGTCACAAATAATATGAAATATCTTGGTGTGACCCTAACGAAGCAAGTACAAGATCTATATGACAAGTACTTCAAGACCCTGAAGAAGGAAATTAAAGATCTCAAAAAATGGAAAGATCTCCCATGGCCATGAATTGAAAAATAAACATTGAAAAATGGCCATCTTACCAAAAGCAATTTACTGATTCAATGCAATTCTCATCAAAATTCTGACTCAATTCTTCCCAGAGCTAAAAAAAAAAAATCAATTTGCAAATTCATTTGGAATAACAAAACACGCAGGATAAAGAAAACTGTTCTAAACAATAAAATAACTCTGGGAAAATCAACATCCCTAACCTCAAGCTGTATCACAGATAATTCTTGGGAAAAAAAACTACATGGTATTGGTAGAGAGACAGGCAGGTAGAACAGTGGAACAGAACTGAAGACCCAGAAAAGAACCCACACACCTATGTTCACTTGATCTTTGACAAAGAAACTAAAAACATTCTGTGTAAAAAAAACAAGATCTTCAACAAATGGTGATGGTTCAACTGACTGTCAACATGCAGAATGATACAAGCCATCCATTCTTACATCCTTGGACTAAACTAGAGTTCAAGTAGATCAAAGACATACACATAAAACCAGATACACTGAAACTATTCGAAGAGAAATTGGGGAAGCACTTGGAACACATAGGCATGGGGGAAATTTTTCTGAACAGAACACCAATAACTTATGCTCTAAGATCAAGAATCAACAAACATAAGTGTGCAGGCAACATGTCTGTGAATGCCCTGAAACACTGAACTGTGCCTTTAGGGGATGAATTACATGGCAGGTAAACTACGCACCACTAGAAGCATTCGTTTGAGGGAAATGAAGAAGAGAAAGCCAGAACTGACAAACATGGTCACAGACAAGAGCAGTGGAACGGAAGGAAGAAGAATCATCCACACACCTACTGTAAATAACAATGGATCAAAAAAAATCTAATCTTAAGAGCTTCTTCGCGTTCTCCACAAAAGGATCATTCGGGCTGTTGAGGGAATCGACGTCCACTCAATGTGATCATCATGCTGGTGATCACATCCATGCTGTAGGCAGCTAACACTCTAAGAAGAGAGAGGCATGGAAAATTAACACATGCATCTGGTAACTAGAAAGTATTCATATTCTCAGGAGATAAACAATGGCACCTCAGTGTGGACCAAGCCCTTCCCAGCCTACCCACACTTTATCACTGCAAATTCATACTGTCACATTTCTTCTTTTTCAACTGTATTTAATGTCATCTAATGACTAAAGGGCCAAAGACAAGCAGCTGACTCATATGAACTACATTAGAAAGATGGCCCTGCACCTCAGTTTCCCTTCCTTTCCCAGGACCAGAGTGATGGACCAGCACTCACTCTTTCATATGGACAGGATTGCTGTTCTATGCCTCTTGCCTCAAGTACTCTACCAAAATGTCTTCATACTTTTCGATGATGGGGAACATCTAAAGAAAACAGAAAATCATCCATAGTTAGAATGGGGACACCAGTAATACAGGCTGCAGTTATAAGACTTTCACTCACCTCCTTGAGTTTTCCACTGGTGAATGTGGGGGACAGCATGGCTCAGTATCTTTTCCAATCCTCATCCTTAGACAGAGAGATGCCTTTGCTCATGATCCCCACTGGGTCAAAATTTTAGAGTCAAAAAAAGTACTATAAACAACAACAGCAAAAAAAAAAAAACAGCCTATGAAAAATCAGGTGCATGATCTGCCAATTGTAGTTCCAACTCTTTATATTCCAGAATTCTTTTAAATGTAAATATCTCTGTGGTTAAAAAACTAGGTCCAGGGGTGGAGGAGAAGATGAGAACAAGACTTGGTTGATCTCCAGAGTTGTGCAGATGGTATTGTCTTGGAGATAAATTGAAAGTAAACTTTGCATGTGGCAAGATCTCCATGTCTGTATGTCCTGTATTTACATGAGCTATGTGAAAAGGATGTCTTCATATGCTCCGTGTCTTTCTGTCTGTTTACCTGTCTGTCTGTGTGTGTGTGTATGTCTGTCTCTCTGTGTGGCTCTCTCTCTCTCTCTCTCTCTCTCTCTCTCTCTCTCTCTCTCTCTCTCTTTCTCTCTCTCTCTCTCTCTCTCTCTCTCTCTCTCTCTCTGTGTGTGTGTGTGTGTGTGTGTGTGTGTGTGTATGTGTGTGTGTGTGTGTGTGTGTGTGTGTGTGTGTACATAAATACCGGTGCACATACCCATGTGTGATCATGTGAGAAAAAATGTCAGGCATCATTTCTCATAACTCTATATGTAATTTTATACACAAGGTCTCTCTGTGAATCTAGAAGGCTCTGGTATGGCTGGAGTTACTACCAAACAAGTCGCTGGAGTCTTTCTGTTTCCTCAGGAAGATCTAGAAGCACATATGAATGCTTTAGAATTTTTAAAAGATTGTTACACTATGTTATGAGTTTAGCCTATTGTTCCTTGTGTTATAAAGTTAAATTTCATCCATAAAACTGCTTACAGGTGTGTCTGCACATGAGAAACCGAGGGACTCTGCTCCCAGTTGTCTTCAGTTGGTAAACAAATATGGCAACAACCAATGTCTGAGCAGGACAAACAGAGACAGGACTCTTAGGATTCAGGAGCTTTACAGATAGATGAGGAAGAAGCAGAATCACCATGAAAGGGACATAGGACAGACCAGCTGACACTCCTAGTAACTTTGGACATGGAGACTGAAGTGGCCACCGCCTATGGGGAGGCAGAACTTCCAGAGGATGGAGGGAACATATCAAACCACACGCAAAACCATCCACCCAAAAACTGTCTTGCTAAGAGATGTGCAGAGATAAAGATGAGTAAATGAACAACTAATGGCTGACCAAATGTGAGACCCATTCAGTGAGAGACACTATAAATGATACACTGCCATGCTTTCAGAACTAGCATAACTGAGTTGTGAGAGGTTTCATACAGCAGCAGAGAGAAACAGGTGCAAAGACTCAACCAAAGATTGGGCAGAACTTGGGAAGTCATGTGGATGAGTGGGAGGTAGGATTAAGTAAGCCAGGGGTTTCAAGCACACCACAAGAAGATCCACAGCATCAACTACAGGGGACCATGTGGGCTCACAGTCTGGGCCATCAACCAAAATGATTACAGGGATGGGAAATAGCCTCCCTGCACATTTGTAGCAGAAGTACAGCTTGGTCTTCATGTGGGGCCACTAACAGTTGAAGCTGGGGCTGTCTCTGAGTTGGTTGCCTGACATATGATCTCATCTCTCTAGCTAGACTGCCTGGTTGGGTCTCAGTTGGAGAGGAGGCTTTTCATCCTGATGCTACTGGATGTCCCAGGGCAAGGTGATACAAAGAGGGAACTTCTGCTTCTCTGAGTAGAAGGGGAGGGGGCTATAAAAGAGGAATTAGCAAGGGTGAGACTGGGAGGAAAGGAATTAGGGGAGCTCCAATCAGTATGTAAAATTAGCAATTAATTAATTAATTAATTAATTAATTAACAAAAGGTAGAGCAGAGCCTGGCCCAACTGCCAGCCAGAAAGGCGGCTCGTACAGGCTGAGCAACTGGTGAGGGGGAGACCTAGGCTGCTGGGGAGCAGAGGAATCTCTGCGGTGTGCACACGGAAAGGGCACCCCCTGCCCTGACCTGCCCTGTCCTCCCTGATCCAGTGACCGGGAACAGATCTTAGGAACTTCTGTTCCCACCCGGAGACGACTTCAGGACGCAGAGCGGAGCCTGGCCCACCCCTCAGCCGGAAAGGTGGCTCGTATAGGCTGAGCAACTGTGACCGGAAACAGATCTTAGGAACTTGTGTTCCCACCCGGAGGCGACTTCAGGACGCAGAGTGGAGCCTGGCCCAGATGCCACCCAGAACCAGGGCTGCCGGGGAGTACAGAGATATCTGCGGAGTGCACACGAAAAGTGTACCAGGGACACAGACCAGATACAAGGAAAAGGCAAGAACATATCACTGACAACAAAATGACAAGAGGAAAGAGAAAGAGTATATCCCAAGGAAACCAAGACAATCTAGCAACACCAGAACCCAGCTCTCCGATAGTAGCAAATATCGGAATTCCAAACACTCCGGAAAAAGAAGACACAGACCTGTAATCATGCCTCAAGATGCTGATAGAGTTACTTAAACAAGAAAGGGAGAAAAAGCAAAAAGATTTAGAAGCTTTTAAAGAAGAAATAACAAAAACACTCAAAGAACTCAAAGAACGAGAGGAAAACAAAACCAAAGAAATAAAGGAATGGAAGAGGGAAATTAAAACAGAAATTGACAAAATAAAGAAAACGCTAAAAGAGATAACCCTAGAGTCAGAACACCAAAAAAAGAAATCAGGAGTCACAGAAGCAAGCATTTCCAACAGATAACAAGAGATCGAGGAGAGAATCTCAGGGGCAGAAGACAACATTGCAAACATAGACAAAACAGCCAGAGAAGATGCAAAAAACAAAAAGCTCCTAACCCAAAATGTCCAGGAAATACAAGACACAATGAGAAGACCGAACCTAAGGATAATAGGAATAGAAGAGGGAGAAGAGTATCAACTAAGAGGCACAGGAAATATCTTCAACAAAATCATAGAAGAAAACTTCCCTACCCTCAAGAATGAGATGACCACGAGCATAAAAGAAGCCTTCAGAACTCCAAATAGGTTGGACCAGAAAAGAAATACCTCCCGACACATAATAGTAAAAACATCAAGTGCCCAAAGTAAAGAAAGAATACTAAAAGCAGTAAGGGAAAAAGGTCAGGTAACATATGAAGGCAGACCAATCAGACTCACACCCGATTTCTCAACAGAGACTATGAAAGCTAGAAGAGCCTGGACAGACATCATGCACTCCTTAAGAGAGCACAAGTGCCAGCCCAAGCTGCTATACCCAGCAAAACTATCAATCACCATCGATGGAGAGACAAAGATATTTCAAGACAAATAAAAATTCACACAATATCTGACCACAAACCCAGCACCACAACGAATTATAGGTGGAAAACCCAATACAAGGAGGGAAAATACAGCCTAGTAAAAACAAGAAAACTCCTAAACAAGAAAACTAAAAGAAGAAAAAAACACAGACACAACTCAACACAAAAAAGCAAAAATGGCAGTAAACAGAAACAATTATTCCTTGATATCTATTATAATAATTGGTCTCAACTCCCCGATAAAGAGACATAGACTATCAGACTGGATACATAAACAAAATCCAGCCTTTTGCTGCATACAGGAAACTCATCTCAGAGACAGAGACAGACACTATCTCAGAGTAAAAGGGTGGGAAAAAAACTTCCAAGCAAACAGCTCCTAGAAGCAAGCTGGAGTGGCTATTCTAATATCGAATAAAGTAAATTTCCAACCAAAAGTTATCAAAAAACATAAAGAAGGACACTTTTTACTCATTACTGGAGAAATCTGTCAGGAGGAACTCTCAATCCTTAACATATATGCTCCAAATAAAAAATCACCCACATTCATAAAAGAAACTCTACTAAAGCTCAAAAAATACATTTCACCCCACACAATAATAGTGGAAGACTTTAATACCCCAGTATCACCAATGGACAGATCAGGGAAACATAAACTGAACAAGGACACTGCAAAACTAGCAGACTTTGAACCAACTAGAATTAATAGATATATACAGAACATACTATTTTAAAGTAAAAGTATACACCTCCTTCTCACCACCCCACGGCACCTTCTCGAAAATTGACCACATAATTGGACACAGAACGAGCCTTCATCAATATAAGAAGATTGAAATACTCCCATGCATCCTCTCAGATCACCATGGTCTACGGCTGGTCTATAAAAACAACAAAGACAACAAAATGCCCACATACACATGGAAACTAAACAACACTCTGTTAACGGATAGCAGGGTCAAATAAGAAATAAAGAAAGAAATTAAGGACTTTCTAGAATTCAACGAAAACGATAACACAACATACCCAAACCTATGGGATGCAATGAAAGCAGTATTGAGAGGAAAACTCATAGCCCAAAGTGCTTCCAAAAAGAAACTAAATAGAGCTCACATCAGCAACCTGACAGCACAGCTAAAAGCCCTAGAACAAAAGGAAGCAGATATACCCAAAAAGAGTAGACGGCAAGAAATAATCAAAATTAGGGCAGAAATAGACCAAATAGAAACAAAAAGAACCATTGAAAAAATCAACAAAACAAAGAGTTGGTTCTTTGAGAAAATCAACAAGATTGATAAACCCCTAGCCAGACTAACTAAAGGGCAAAGAGAGAGTATCCAAATTAACAAAATCAGAAGGAAAGTGGTGACATAACAACTGAAACTAAGGAAATTCAAGAAATCATCAGATCCTACTACAAAAACTTATACTCCACAAAATTGGAAAATCTGGAGGAAATGGACGAATTCCTAGACAGATACAAGGTCCCAAAGTTTAACCAGGAACAAGTAAACCATCTAAATAACCCTATAACACCTAAAGAAATAGAAGAAGTCATCAAAAGCCTCCCAACCAAAAAAAGCCCAGGTCCAGACGGGTTCAGTGCAGAATTTTATCAGACATTTGTTGGGGATATAACACCAATATTCGCCAAACTATTCCAAAAGATAGAATCAGATGGAATATTACCCAACTCATTTTTTGAGGCTAGAATAACCCTCATACCTAAGCCACACAAAGACCCCACAAGAAAAGAGAACTTCAGACCAATCTCACTTGTGAACATTGATGCAAAAATACTCAACAAAATCCTTGCAAACTGAATCCAAGAACACATCAAAACCATCATTCATCATGACCAAGTAGGCTTCATCCCTGGGATGCAGGGATGGTTTAACATAAGGGAATCCATCAATGTAATCCATCATATAAACAAACTTAAACCAAAATCACATGGTCATCTCACTAGACGCTGAGAAAGCATTCGACAAAATCCAACACCCCTTCATGTTAAAAGTCCTGGAAAGAACAGGAATCCAAGGCCCATATTTAAACATAATAAAAGCAATATACAGCAAACCAACAGCCAACATCAAACTTAATGGCGAGAAACTTGAAGCAATCCCACTAAAATCAGGGACTCGACAAGGTTGCCCACTGTCCCCCTACCTATTCAACATAGTACTGGAAGTCCTGGCTGGTGCAATTAGACAGCAAAAAGAGATCAAGGGGATACAAATCAGAAAGGAAGAGATAAAAACATCACTCTTTGCCGATGACATGATAGTGTACTTGAGTGACCCCAAAAATTCCACCAGAGAACTTTTACAGCTGATAAACAAGTTCAGCAAAGTGGCCGGATACAAAATTAACTCAAACAAATCAGTAGCCTTCCTGTACTCAAAGGACAAACATGTGGAGAAAGAAATTAGGGAAAAGGTACCCTTCACAATCATTACAAAATCTATGAAATACCTTGGTGTGACTCTAACTAAGCAAGTGAAGGACCTGTATGAAAAGAACTTCAAACCTCTAAAGAAAGAAATTGAGGAGGATCTCAGAAAATGGAAAGATCTCCCATGCTCATGGATTGGAAAGATCAACATCTTAAAAATGGCCATCCTACCACAAGCATTCTACAGATTCAATGCAATCCCCATCAAAATTCCAACCCAGTTCTTCATGGAATTGGAAAGATCAATGTGCAGTTTCATATGGAATAACAAAAGACCTAGAATAGCGAAATCCATCCTCAATAACAAAAAAACATCTGCGGGAATCACTATCCCTGACCTCAAGCTATATTACAAGGCAATTGTGCTGAAAACTGCATGGTACTGGTACAGAAATAGGGAGGTGGATCAATGGAATAGAATAAAAGATCCAGAAATGAGCCCTCATGTATATGGTTACCTGATTTTTGACAAAGGAGCAGTAAACATTCAATGGAAAAAGGACAGCATATTCAACAAATGGTGCTGGTCCAACTGGCACTCAACATGCAAAAGAATGAAAATAGACCCTTTCTTATCTCCTTGTACAAAGCTCAAGTGTAAGTGGATTAAAGATCTCCACATTAAACCAGATACACTGAAACTATTAGATGAGAAAGTAGGGAAAACCTTAGAACACATAGGCACAGGAGAAAATTTCCTGAACAAAACACCAATGGCTCAAGCTCTAAGGTCAAAGATTAACAAATGGGACTTAATGAGATTGCAAAGTTTCTGTAAGGCTAAGGACATCGTCAAGAAAACAAAACTGCAACCAACAGAATGGGAAAAGATCTTTACCAACACCACATCAGATAGAGGCCTAATATCCAAGGTGTACAAGGAAATCAAAAAGCTAGACACCAGAGAATCAAATAACCCTATTAAAAAATGGGGTACAGAGCTAAACAAATCATTTTCAGTTGAGGAACACCGAATGGCCGAGAAACATCTGAGGAAGTGCTCGACATCCTTAGCCATCAGGGAAATGCAAATCAAAACAACCCTAAGATTCCACCTCACACCAGTCAGATTGGCCAAGATCCAAAACTCAGATGACAGCAGATGCTGGCGAGGCTGCGGAGAAAGAGGAACACTTCTCCACTGTTGGTGGGGTTGCAAGCTAATACAACCACTCTGGAAATCTGTCTGGCGATACCTCAGAAAATTGGATATAGTACTACCTGAAGACCCAGCTATTCCACTTCTGGGCATATACCCCAGAGACACTTTAATACACAACAAAGATATATGCACCACAATGTTCATAGCGGCTCTATTTATAATATCCAGAATCTGGAAGGAACCCAGATGTCCTTCAGAAGACGAATGGATACAAAAATTGTGGTACATATACACAATGGAATACTACTCAGCCACCAGAAACAATGACTTAACCAAATTCTTAAGAAAATGGCTGCATCTAGAGAAGATCATCCTGAGTGAGATAACCCAGTCACAAAAGTACAGACATAATATGCAGTCACTGATATTGGGATGCTAACCCCAGAGGCTTGCACTCCCCCAGAAACAAATCACAGACTGTATGAAGTCCAAGAAATAAAGAAAACAAAAAATATACATATATTCACAAAACAAGAAGACTTTGACTATTTCCATGTTGCGTTTTGTTTTGCATGTACTTTACGCTTATTGCAACTAGTAGGTTTTCAATGAATACTGTCAAGCCCTTGAAAAAAATCAAGTACTGACTAAAGAATATATTCACATGGTTTTATGTAAAATTTATTTTAATGTCTGAAAAAACAGTACTGACAAAAATATATAATTTTAAGCAAAAATGTTTAAAATCTGTACATTTATCTTTGTTTTGCAAAATAAAGTCGTTTAAAAAAAAAAAAAATCAATTAACAAAAAAGCAATGTGACCTACCTGCCAGTTTGTGAAGACAGAAAAGCATTCCTTCACTAGCACATTATTCATCATCTCTCTGTGTGTTATGGAAAACAGAGGAGTTGGACCATCAAATGTCCTGTGTAGGGAAGAGAGTTGATAAAATAGGTTCTGAAGTGACATCCACACCTTGACTTTGATCCTAATGCTTCAGGGCACTCAATCTCCTTATACAATACACAGTCACAGGGGTTCCCAATTCAGCTTCGGGATTCTGATCACAGACATAGTGGAGTCTTTGTAAAACTATAGGTAATGTCATTCAACAATAAATGAGTCACTAAAGACAAAACATCTGTGAAAGGTGCCACAGTGAGAAATAACAAGGGGAAATTTGTTAAGTCTACATGCATATATGTAGGACTTGCCTATACCATTTTCTATGATTTTGCATATTTAAAATATTGCAAGGGACTGGAGAGATGGCAAGACAGTTAAGAGCACTATGTGCTTTTGCAGAGGACCCAAGTTTGGTCCCTAAGATAGCTCACAACCAACTGTAATACCAGCTCCAGAGAAATCTAATATCACTTGTCTCCATGAATATTTATAGTCATATACAAAGTGACACATACATGTATATAAGCAGAAATAAAGGCATTAAAAGTAGAGACTTAATAACAAAATATTAATGTTAAATATTTTAAAGTGAAAATAATACAATCTTAAAACAAAAAACAAAAATGTCAATGTAAACATTGTTATACCTAGGGGCTAGTTGCTGACATCATTTAATCCAAGCACTCAGTGTAATTGTAGATCTCAAGTTAGAGGCAGGTGGATAGATCTCTATGACTTGGAGGGTAGTCTGATCTATAATAGGAGTCATGGTCAACCAGGGCTTTATAGAGAGAAACAGTAACTTGAAAATAAAACAAAGATTTTAATCTTGAGAATAATAGAATATGTCAATATCTGATGTTGGGTACAGCTCAGTCTTAAGATACCTCACCTGGTTTTGATATATTGAGATGAAAACACAGAATTCAACTGAAGTGCCTGTATCTAGTTCTACTAGGTCAGGTAGTCTGAAAGACAGGACAGGAGGATCTTGAAAGCATTGAAATGGGAGAGCTGCACAGGCTGTCTTCTGTACTCCTGAATTCACTGCAGCCAGGATTCCATCACACGCCCTGTGTATGACTGTCAGCATTCCAGCAGGAGTTTTGAGATCCTAACCCTGCCTGAGGATTTTCACAAAGATAGTTCCTGGAGGGGGGAAGCAAAATGGACCAAAGAAAACTGACTGGGACAGGATGTCATCTGATACATGCTTTAAACAAAATCCTTGGCAGGGGCTAAGGAGAAGGCTGAGCAAATGAAGGCACCTGTACCAAGCCTGATGACGTGAATTCAGTTCTCTAGAAGTAGAGAACTAACTTTGACAAAATATCATCTGACCTACATATATGCACCAGGACACAGGTCCCCATTCCCTGAAAATGTTGATCTCAAATAAAATACAAACAACATTAAAGTCTGTACCTGCACTGAGGAATCCGTTTCTTTTAATGCTATGCATGTACCATTCACTGAGCCCTTAGCGAGGTCATTGCCCCCAGACCCTTGCTGTCAAATGACATACTAAGTCCACATTAAAGTGTAGAAAAGTGGGCTTCTCTGGGGAAATGAGGCAGGGTGGAAAGAAGTTGGGACAAAACATTTCCCTAAGCAGATTAGTGGGAACTAAAGCAAATCATTGTGTATCAGGCAAAGGAGGTTGCAGAGGAGAAACAAATTAGAAGGGCACACTGGGTAAAAGTCAATGCATGGGAGGATAACCAGAAGTCACACACTCTCAGACAATGGAGGAGGGGGGACTCTGTGAAGGACATGGGAGGTAGTGACTGGTTTGTAAACTGAATACATAAATGATTAATGGATAAAAAAAGAACTCAAGTCCATGAAACATCAAAGCTTTAAAAAACCACAGTGTGCAATGTTTACATGTCAATTAGAACTTTGAACCCTGTCCCTACATGACATGAGGTATCACCTTTACACATAGAGGTGCATTGCTTCATTTTATAGTCCTTGCACAAGTGGAGTCTCTCTTCCTAAAGACAGTCAATTCCAAAGAAATTTCATACTACTCACCCCCATATTTTTCCATACTTATTATAGCATTCTATGTCAAATTTCCATAAACCCTGAAAAGAGAAATAGCATGAAATCTATTATTGTCCTGCCTGTACTGACCCTTCTGTAGCCAGAGCATCGAACCCTCAGATCACAAGAAGTCGGATTTATGTCTCTGACACATAAAAGCTCTTATTCAGAAAGGTTTGACATGTGATGAACTGGATGGGTTGGTGGGAAAAGAGTGAGAAAACAAGACATGTGACCCATTCCTGTGGCCTCTGCATGCCACACACATGTACACAGACATAACATAACTAACAAGCACACATGTACACAGACATAACATACATATTACATAAACACAGAAGTAATGATGATGATGATGATAACAAACAGAATGGTTTTAAAGAATTTCCAAGGTAATCACAGATCCTGTAGGAAGAAAATCCTGAGCAGATAGAAACACAAACTCTGCCACTCGCCCTCTGTACTGAGCTTGGGAATATCTGTCTGGGGGAAGGACCATGGCCAGGTATCAAAGCAGGTTAGTCACAAATGGTCCACATACTCTTAGAGCCTATATGGCAAATTACATTCTCATTACTCAGTTTTTTAGTAACTTGGTTAAATCATTATTTCCCTAGTCTCCTACCTTTTAACAAACATTTATAAGAAAAAGAAGATTAAAAAAAAAACCACACCACACAGGTGACTGACAACCACCATTCTATCTCAGATGTTCTTACTTAGCACTCAGAGTCATAGATAAGACTGCTGCCTTAAAAAAAGAGAGGCAGCTGTAGGTACAATTCATTACCTACAGTAGAGCAGTTTGAGTAGCATATAATGTCATGCATCTCACCCTCAGCACCAAAATAGAATGAAAAAAAAAAAAAAAACCAAAACGAAAACAAAAAAAAAAAACCTAGAACCTAAAAATAATGTCACTAGGCCTATAGCAGTGATTGACTTTGCTGAGGTTCCAAGTTCCATTCCCAGAACCCACATCCTCCATCTCACATCCATCCCTAACTCTAGCTCCAGGGAATCTATCACCATCTTCTGTCCTCCATAGGTCCTGTGTTCACATACAAAATCACACACATACTACTTTATACAAATTAAGTTTTTCTAAATAAATCAATCACTAACCAGGACCCCAGTCTCTAAAGAAAGAGAGAAAGTAAATCCTCTAGTTCTAAAAAAAACCCAAATATGCCATAAGAGTACAAGCAGAGTCTAGTGTCATATGAAAAGCTTCATGGGTTCAGTCATTAAGCAAAGAATTCAAGTATATTAAATGGGAGCTAGGAAGATGCTTTAGTGGGAAAACAACTCTATGTAAACAAGAATTTGAGTTCCCAGGATTGTGTAAATGTCTGTCAGGAGGTAATAGAACCAGCTCATAAGACTCATAGACAAGGGACCCCAGGAGAAAGCTGACTGGCTAAACTAGTCAAGACAGAGAAAGCCAGGTAAAAGTGAGA
The DNA here is from genome assembly GCF_963924665.1 of Micromys minutus. Lineage (NCBI taxonomy): Eukaryota > Metazoa > Chordata > Mammalia > Rodentia > Muridae > Micromys > Micromys minutus. The sequence continues at coordinate 4,654,964 of NC_137964.1, read as the reverse complement.
GACTGACTGCCTCAAAGGTCAACGTGCACAGCAATCAGAAAGATACCTAGTGTCATCCTCTGACTTCCACAACCACATACATGCATGTACACATGCATATGTCCTTGCATACACATATAGGAACTCACACACATGCAAATGCCTGGATACACTCTACAAAAATATATACACGCACAAACAAACTGTAAAGTGTTAAGTTCGAAACATAACTCCCAATGTACTCACAAATATTCTCAAGAAACAAGAGAACACACAGTATAGGGTCTGACATCTCAGAGTTTCCTCATAAAGAGCATTTAATAGAACTAAGACATTATTGAATACAAGTAGAAGCCATATTTTAAAAACACAGTCAAAGCTAACCTTGTAGTAATTCAGGAAAGAGCCTAAAAAGGCAGAGGTGTGGGCCCAGGAATTTCCTGTTTTTTAAAAATTCCATGTGTACAGGTCCCATATCTATAAAGGGAAACAGAAATATTTGTGGCAAAAAGACAAAAAAAAAATAGAAGAGGAGAGAGAATCAAGAACATCATCAAAAATTGATACAAACCAACAACATGACTGAACCTCTAGTTCTCAAAGAGCTTTGGGAATGGTGAGAGGCCAATGTGAATATCTGCCCATTGCTGACATCCAAGTTGGCTGATTTATCATAGACAGGAATTTCTCTGTGTCAGTGTACAAACCAAGGTTGGACATAGAAAACCCCATACTTTTACAATAAAACTCAAAAAAATAAGTGGAAATAGGGTGAGGTTTGGGTGCCCAACAGATCACTATAACCTCAGTATGAACTTTAATAAGTTAGTACCACTGGGGCTATAACTCAGAAGAAAGTAGTTTGCCCAGCATATATAGGCTCTAGTATGAGCCCCAATATTGCCAAAACATTAATATGCAATATTAACTCCATCATCATTTCATTTTGTGCCTTTGAGATGATTCCACAAGTAATGGCACTGGATGCTAATGTTAATAATCTGAGTATCATCTTCAGGAAGCACATGATAGGAAAGAACTAACTCTTAAAAATTGTCCTCTGATCTACAAACACACATACACACATACACACAAAAACACAGACACACACATATACACACATAAATACACATACATAAAAACTTTTTGCAAGAGTTAATGTCACATTTTGCTATCTTTTAGAGAAGGTTCTTATGTTCTATGTGTTCAAATGCTGCTTTCTGAACCCTGAGATATTGATACAAGCCAGACATCGGCAATGTCATCAATATTGATGACTGTCCTGTATCAATGTGGTATAAAGAATGCTCTCACGTTATCTCTAGTTGGTTAAAAAAAGATTGAACATAAAATGACTGGACAATGAGATAGAGGTTTTGGCCACAATGCAGGTGAGGGTTCAGGAGAAGAAAAGCCACCAGGAAGGTAGAAGAAGAAAGTCACCTTGAGGTGAGTCATGAGAAGGAGTCACCAATGGAACTCACAATGAAGACACATATGGAAAAGAGCAGGTCAAGACAAAAATCAAACTGCAAGTAAAATGAGGCTATGACTGGGAAGTAGAGAGCTTTATGGGTTAGAAGAGCTAAGATCCGGCACAACCATAGTCTTAAAAGCTTGCTATTAAATTCAAGAGGTCTCTGTCTTCATTATTTAGGAATTAGCCAGGTTACAAAACTGCCACTTTTAATAACAGCCTAGCTATGCCTATGGAAAGTGTCAGATCACATGGACATGTAGCTACAGATGATTGTGAGCTCCAGGTAGAGGTAGGGTACATACTTGTGACCACTGAAAGAGCAGCCAGTGCCCTTACCAACAAAGTCATCATCTCTATAGCCCTGTACTGTTATCATTTTGATTCTCCCAATAATAATATAATAGAGATCTGATTATCACCCCAATCCTCAAGACATGGTAGAAGAATAAACTGTGCAGGACACTCACTGGTAGAGGAGCACCAGAATGACTGCCACGAAGAGCCAGGTTTCCAGTGACAGAGCTGAAACCAGGTCCATCCCTGTTTGTCTATCACCACTTTACTATTCTCTGTTCTCCCTCCAGCTGTGTGTGTGACCTTCTGCTTGGCTTTCCTATGCTGACTCTGCTGCACTGAGGCCAGCCTGGAGTACTTATATGCTAGGAAGATGGGGGGGACCAGGGATCCAGCCTGTAGATTGATCACCTCTGCATCACCTGGACTTTGGTTCTCTCTTCCCCTAGATAGTTCACAATGTTCCTACACAGCCTATTTTGAACTAACAATCTGTGCGGCATCAGTAAACAACAGTGCCACATGGAGAAGGCAAAGGTTCTTAGTTTCTATCAAAATTTCAAGCAAAATCAACAACATGGAAATCCCTATCACCAGGATAGGTTTTATTCAAAAATACATGAAATTAAGGCAAAATTACATCATCTGCACAGCTTTACAGTATAGAATGTCTTTCTCCTTTGCTGAAAAATTCTGGAGCTGCCCAAGGACCTGTAAATACCATTGTGACATCTGTGAAACTAAAACTAGTCTTCCAGAAGAGCAGCAAGCCAGCTTATCCCTTGAGGCATCTCTTCTGCCCCATGATGAATGTTTGTTTGCTTGTGAAATACTAAAAAGAAACACTAAGAATACTGATAAGAATTAGTTGGTAGAAAGACAGACAGTTCTGATTCTGTCCCCAGTGTGCTATAATAGGTAATAGACTTCTACAACCCTCCAATCAGAGAGGAGAGTCAGAAGAATCAAAGTTCAGAGACAAAGTTCAAAGCTACATTGCATATTTGAGACCAGTCAGGGATTCAGGAGACATTTACCCAAAAAAAATTACTCTGCTACATATATCCACCAAAATTCAAGAATTGTAACCTTTGCCTGTTGGTGCCAGTGAGAAAGAGACAGGTCCTGCAAGTCATTGCTGAAAGCAAAAAATTGTACTCAGTTGTGAACCCACTGGTGACTGTTAACAGATAGACCCTAATGTATGGTTCCAAACACACAGTCATACACATTGCACATATAAAGTCATCAGGAAACAAAACAAGTCATGAAAGTGGGAAGAAGCTTTGCATGGAACAACTGAATGTGACAGGGGTGGGGTAACAGAAAGAGGGGAGAGATTTAACCAGACTTCAACACACACACACACACAGAGAGAGAGAGAGAGAGAGAGAGAGAGAGAGAGAGAGAGAGAGAGAGAGAGAGAGAGAGAGAGAAAAGACAGACAGAGACAGAGATAAATTCATTTAACAAAATTATTAAAAATAACAATTGAAATGCAGAAAGCCCCAGTGAAACATCAGGGGAAGCTCAAAGAGTTTTGTGGGATAATGTGGAGGAGGATTGAGTGATCCAGAGTGGTCAAGAACACCACAAGGAGATCTACAGAGTCAACAAACCTGGAAACATGGGACACACAGAGACTAAACCACCAACAGAAGTGTATGTGCGGGCTGGACCTAAGGGACTATACAGGTATAGCACATGTGCAGGTTGGTCATCATGAGGGTCCCCAACAATTGCAGCAGGGGCTGTCTCTGACTCTGCTGCTTGCCACTGGATCCCCTTCCCCTAACTGGACTGCCAAGTAGTTCTCAGATGGAGAGGATGCATCTAGTCTTGATAAGACTTGGGGTCTCAAGGAAGATACCTAAGAGGGGCTTCCCCTACAAAGAGAAAAAGCAAGAAGGTACTTAAAAAGGCTCTTGGGAGGTTGGGACTGGGAGGAGAAAAGGAGAGGTTGCTGTTACCAAAATTTTTTATTAAAAATTTAAATAAAAAAATAACAAAATCCCCAAAGCTCAATTGGGATCCAAGGACTCCTGAGTGAAGGTGGAAGTGCTAAAAAAGAAGATGGGCCTTAGAAAAATCACTCAATCAACACGTTGGCATTGAGGTCTAAAAATTCATTGTTTTCTCAACTGGAATACTAGAGTGCAGAGCGCCATACAACCACAAACACATGCATACACATGAACCCCACACCCACCAAACTGACATCAGACAATGATTGCTAATATTTACTGTACTGAGCACTTTGCCCATATTAGCTAATATCATCTATTCCACAACCCTGTGGCAGATAGATCTGGCACAGGATCTAAGAGATCATGTAGCTCCAAAGTTCAAGATTGCCATTTATTTATTTATTTATTTATTTATTTATTTATTTATTTATTTAATGTGTATGAGTGCACCATCCCTGTCTTCAGACACACCAGAAGATTCCATTGCAGATGTTTGTGAGGCACAAAGCGATTGCAGAGATTTAAACTCAGGACCTCTGGAAGAACAGTCAATGTTCTTAACCACTGAGGCATCTCTCCAGCCCTTTGTTTTAATTGTTAATTAAAATAAATTAAGATCATTTCCTTCATCTCTTCCCTCCAGTTTCTCCCATCCTCCAAATCCCTCTCTAATTAATAGCTTCCTTTTGATTAATGTTGTTGTTCTACATCTATTAATATAAATACATAAATACAACCTGTTCAACCCATTTAGTGTGGCTTGTACATATATGTTTTCAGGGCTGAATTCTTGATGCAGACGATCAATTAAGGGAATAGTACCTAGTAAATATTGAGTCTCCTTCTCAAAGGAGTCACTAATTTCTTGTTTCTTCATCCAGGGTAAGGGTCCTATGAGATTTTCCCATTCACCTTAGCATGTCTATTTGAGATGTCACTGTTCAGATCTTCTTTACATTGTTGACATTAAACAGGTCTGGCTCACCCATCATTTCTGGGACATAACATCTACCAACAGATTTCAGAGTTCTCTGACTCTTGAAATCACACTGTTCCCTTACTCTGTGCTCTCTGAGACTTAGTTATAGAGGTTGTGTTGTAGATGTCAAGATCTTCACCTTTAACAAACTCACCCTGACCTGATGCCATATGGGATTAGTGAAGGAAACAGCACCTCATTTCAATTGAGATGTTCCCCAGTGAGTAATAAGCACCCAGCACTCATCCCTCAAAGAAGACAAGGAAACAGGGGCCAGCAAGCTGACAATGATGATTGGAAAGGTGAGGAAGGAATTCCAAAATGTCCTTTTTTCCCTAAAACTAAGTCTTCCTTTTGATTTTATACCAAAGAAAACTGACAAGGATCTCCACAGGATGGTTACTTTCCAATCCTTCAAAAAGACTGTCTTGATGTTAGCTAGTTATTAATACACACAGCACTTCACAGCATATGGGCATTTATACTCTTTTTGTGGTCCTCATAACAAGTCTCTGAGGTAAGTAAGCCATTGTCTCCATGTTGGATCTGAAGCTATGGCTCAGAAGATAAGATCGTTGTCTGCCATTGAAAAGGATATAGATTCAATTCCCAGTACCCTTCTGGTGGTTCACAGTGGTCCTTATTTCTACATTCTGGGTATTTTTAGCCATATATTCTCCTCCACAAGTGCCTAGGCATACCATAGTTCACACACACACACATACACACACATACACACACACACACACACACACACACACACACACACACACACGTATATATATGCCAACAAGACTCTCATACACATAAAGATCTCTTCTGAAATCTTTAAGCCCATGTTACAAGTGCGGGAACCCACAGCTAAGAAATTAATTTGCATGAAGTGGTTGCTATTGTGGTTTTGTTTTTGTATACTTTTAGGTTAAAATTTGAAATATTTCTCAAAAATATCCATATTAACCCAGAGGCTTAGTAAATAGGGCACAATGCTCAGCAAATTTATAAATTGCTACAAATCAAATTCAACGAAGAAATAAACAAAGTAAGATACGTGTATATTTCTTGGAAGAATAACTACAAAAAAAGTCCTAAGCTAAATAATAGCAAACAAAACCAAATGACAGGGGTCAGAAGAGGACATACAATGACAACCTGGATTCAATGCAAACTCAGGATACATAGCACAGAGATCAATGTGGAGCTTGGTTTCTACCTGTAGCCAGAGCTGGCCTGATGCCATAGCACTCTGGAACTAGACAATGCTGGGAAAGAGCCAGTCTCACAGAAGCACTGACACATTAGAAAACACAGGGGAGACCACCACCACTGCTCAAATTTCTTTTCCAATAGGATCCTGCCTGGAGCACTCAGGACACTAGAACCAAAAAGCAGTCCTGGGCAGGATCCTTTTTAGAGTTTTTCCTGGAACCAGGGCCTGTATTACTGCTCTCTATAATCAGACACTGCTGGGAGAGAGTTGGTCCACCAAACATACTGAAAACTGAAAGTACAGGAAAGACCACCATTTCTGCTCTGTGAGTCTTTCCCAGAGCCCTCATGACACAAGAACAGAGGAGCAGTCTGGGAAGGGGTACTTCAGATTTCAGCCTATGTCCAGTGCTGACCCTGTGCCACATCTATCTCTATCTAGACCCTGGGAGAGAACTACTTCCCCAGTAATTCTAAGATAAAGGCTTACAAGAGGGTCAAGCCACTGTCAGAATCAGAAAGACCAGCTAACCCCAGAGATAAAAGGATGGTGAGAGGAATGTCCAAGAATCTAACTAACAGAAACAAAGTCCACTGGCATCATGGGAACCCAGATCCTCCCCCATAGCGAGTTCTGTGCACCACAACACACTGAAAAAGAAAGTTCTGATTTAAAATCACAACTTATGATGATGTTAGAAAACTTTAATAAGGTCATAAATATCCCCCTTAAAGAAATACCAAACATACAGATAAATAGGTAGAAGCTCTTATAGAAAAAACCCAAATATCCCTTAAAGATTTACAGGAACATACAACCAAATAGGTAAAGGAATTGAACAAGACCATTCAGGATCTAAAAACAGAAATAGAAACAATAAAGAAATAGCAAATAGAGACAACCCTGAAAATAGAAAACCTAGGAAAGCGATTAGAAGTCATAAACATAAGCAACAACAACACAATACAAGAGATGGATGAGAGAATGTCAGAAAAATCATTGACACAACAATAAAATAAAATGCAAAAAGCTTCTAACCCAAAATATCTAGGAAATCTAGGACACAATGAGAATATCAGTTCTGAGGATAATAGGAATAAAAGAGAGAGAATATTATCAAGAAAGGGCCAGTAAATACCTTCAACAAAATTATAGAGAAAAAATTCCCCTACACTAAAGAAACATATCCTCAGAAACATGCAAGAAGCCTACAGAACTCAGAATAGATTTGACCTGTAAAATATTCCTCACATCATATAATAGTTATAACAAAATGCACAAAAAAAGAAAATATATTAAAATCAGTAAGGTAAAAACGTCAAATAATATACAAAAGTAGGAGTATCAGAATCACACCAGATTTCTCAACAGAGAATATGAAAGCTAGAGATCCTGGGCAGATTTCATATACATCCTAAGTGAACAAAAATAGCAGGCTAGACTACTATACCCAACAAAACTTTCAATTAAAATAGATGGAGAAACCAAGATATTCCACAACAAAATTAAATTAACACAATGTATTTCAACAAATCTAGAGGAACAAAGGAAAATAGATAGAAAACAAGGAGGGAAACGAAAGCATAGAAAAAGCAAGAGAGTAATCTTCTATCAACAAACCTAAAATAAAGCAGCCACACAATCATAATTCCACCTCTAACAACAAAATTAACAAGAAACTATAATCACTAGATCCTACTAACTCTCAGTATCAATAGATTCAGTTCTCCAATAAACAGACACAGACTACCAGACTGGATACATAAAGAGGACCCAACATTTTGCAGAAGCAAAAATAACACCTAAGTTACAAAGACAGACACTACCTTGAAGTAAAAGACTGGAAAAGAATTTTCTAAGCAAATGGTCCCAGGAAACAAGCTGCAGTAGCCATTCTAATATGGAAAAAAATCAAATTTCAACCAAAAGTTATGTTAAAAAAAGATAAGGAAAGATACTTTATACTCCTCAAAAAATTCAACAAGATAAAATCTTAATTCTGAATATCTATACTCCAAATGCAAGGGCAACTAAATTCATAAAAGAAATGCTCCTAAACCTCAAAGAACACATTGAACCTCTCAATAATAGTGGCAGACTTCAATACTTTATGCTTATCAATGAATAAATAGTAGAAACACAAACTAAACAGAGACACATTAAAAAGTAACAGAAGTTATGAACCAATGGATTTAACAAGTATCTATGCAACATTTCATCCTAAAACAAAACAAAAAGAAACCTTCTCTTCAACACTTCACGTTACCTTCTTAATTCATTATATGATTGGTCGCAAAACAGGCACCAAGAGAAGATGAAAATAATCCCATGTATTCTACCAGATCACCATGGACTCAGAGTTCTTTTCAATAAAAATGAAAATGACAGAAATTGCACGTACACATGAAAGTTTAAAAATGCTCTATTCAATGATAACTAGGTCAAGGAAGAAATGAAGAAAGAAATTAAAGATTCTTTAGAATTTAATGAGAATGAAGGTACAACATGCCCAAACATTTATGACACAATGAAAGCAGTGCTAAGAGGAAAACTCAAAGCAGTGACTGCCTTCAAAAAAAAACTGGAGACAGCATACACTAGCAGCTTGAACTTCACCTAAAAAAATCTAAAAGAAAAAGAAGCAAATACACATAAAGTAGTAGAAGGCAGGTAATAATCAAACTTGTGGCTGAAACCAACCAAGTACAAACAAAAAGAACTATACAAAGAATAAACAAGCCAGGAGTTGGTTCTTTGAGGAACTCAAAAAGATAAATATAACCTTAGCCAGATTAACCAGAGAGCACAGGAACAGTATTCAGATAAACAAAATCAGTAATAAAAATGGAGGCATAACAACAGAAACAGAGGAAATTCAAAAATCATCATATTCTTCTACAAGATTTGAAACACAACAAAATTGGCAAATCTAGATGAAATGGACAATTTTCTCAACAGATATCAGGTAACAAAATTAAATCAGGATCAGAGGAACCATCTAAACAGCCCAATAACACCTAAAGAAATAGAAGCAGTCAGGATAATTCTCCCTACACCCCCCCCAAAAAAAACAAAACCAAACCAAGACAAAACAAAATAAAAACAAAACAAAACAAAACAAAAAACACAGGACCAGGTGGGTTTAGTACAGGATTATATCAGATCTTCATAGAAAACCTAAAAACAGTACTCTTCAACCTATTCCAGAAAATAGAAAAAGAAGAAATATTACCCAATTCCTTCTATGAAGCCACAATTGTGCTTATACCTAAATGACACAAAGACTCAACAAAGAAAAAAAAAACTTCAGACCAATTTTCCTCATGAACATTGATACAAAAAATACTCAAAAATTCTAGCAAACTGAATCCAAGAACATATCATAATGGTCATCCATCGTGATCAATAGGCTTCATCCCAGAGATGCAGGTACATCTGATGCAGGATCAATATACAAAAATCTATCAATGTAATCCACTATATAAATAAACCAGAGTAAAAACCTCATCTCATTAGATGCTGAGAAAGCATTTGGCAAAATTCAACACCCTTCATATAGTCATGGAAAGATCAAAAATTGAAGGCACATGCCTAAACATAGTAAAAACAATATACAGCAAATCACTAAAAATATGAGACTAAATGGTAAGAGGCTTGAATCAATCCCACTGCAATCAGGGACAATAAAAGGCTGCTCACTCACTACCTACCTATTCAATATAGTACTTGCAGTTCTAGCCACAGCAATCAGAAAACAATGAGATTCCACCTGACACCAGTCAGAATGGCTAAGATATAAAACTCAGGTGACAGCAGATGCTGGTGACGATGTGAAGAAAGAGGAACACTCCTGCACAATTGGTACAACTGTTACAACCACTCTGAAAATAAATAGTGGTTCCTCAGAAAACGAATATAGTACTCCCCAAGGACCCAGCTATATCACTCCTGGGCATATACCTAAAAGACAATTCAACATATAACAAGGACACATGCCCCACTATGTTCATAGCAGCCTGATTTATAATAGTCAGGGGCTGGAAAGAATCCAGATACCTTCAACAGGAGAATGGTTACAGAAAGTGTGGTACATTTACACAATGAAGTTTAGAGAGATATTAAAAATAATGAGATCATGAAATTCTTAGGCAAATGGGTGGAACTAGAAAATATCCTGTGTGGGGTAACACAATCACATAAGTACACCAATGGTATGCACTCACTGATAAGCAGATATTAGCACAAAAGATCAGGATAACTAAGATTCAATCCACAGTCTACATAAAGCACAAGAAGAAGCACGACCAAAGTGTGGATGCCCTTCTTAGTCAGGGTTTTTATTCCTGCACAACATCATGACAGCTGTTTGCTGTCAGGAAACAACTCAATAAAACAGGCTGTCTTAAAATTGTAGATATATGCCTACCTCTGTCCTCTGAGTGTTGGGATTAATAGCATATGCCTAAGAATGTGGGAGAAGATTTCATGGGGGTTCAGGATCAAGTGGGATCCTGGATGTAAGGAGAGACACGAAAGAAAGCCAGAGGGTCAGGAAATTAATGAAAATCTTCTGCTACTGAGATGAGGGGTTGGTGAATCTCTGGGTGATACTAGAGAACTGGAATAAGGAAAGATGTTAGGAATTAATGTGGGTGACCTTAGCTAGAAGCATAATCAATGGGGATAAGGAAGATGAAGAGGCCACCTCCTGTAGTCAATCAGGACACTCTGTGGAAGGATAAGAATACAAATCCACCCACAAACTTTTAGACACAAAATTTAGTCTGTCTACAAGAAATACAGGGACAATGATGAAGCAGAGACTCAGGAAATGGTCAACCAATAAACAGCCCAACTTCATACCAATCCCATGGGCAAGAATCAATCCCTGACACTATTAATGATACACTTAAGCTTGCAAACAGGAGCCTAGCATAGCTAACCTCTATGAGGATCCACCATGCAGCTTTCTCTGACGAATGCAGAGATTTACTGCCAAATACAGAATGGACTCTTAGGAGAACATTGAAGGAAAAATAAAAAACAAGGGCCCCTGAAGGGAATAGGTACACCACAGAAAGACCAATTCAGTTAACTAACCTGGACACTTGGGAACTTTCACTGAACCACCAAGGTAAGAGCAGAGGTGGGCTGAACCTAATCCCCCCAAGTCCTCATTAAAATATAAAACAGTGCAACTCAGTCTTCATATGGGTCCCCAACAACTGGAGTTAGGGTTGTTTCAGAAGCTGTTGCCTTCTGTAGTGGGTAGTTTTATGACATACTCTGTCTTTGCCTGGGAAATGTTCCCTGGCTGTGGCCTCTCCCAATTCCCTACTGTTCCACCTTGTTTGTCCCCAGAATCTGTCAAAACCATCGCACTCCTGGTTTCCCTCTCTGCCCACTTATGCTCCTGTGGGTATCAAGTTACTATCCCCTTCCTGAGACTTTTGAATGTATGAATAAAATGCATAAACACTGCTCCATTAACTTTCCCTCTGCTCTAAATTTAGTGGCTTGCATCAGCTAGCCCCTGCCAACATCCTAGAACTTGGCCTGGAGCAGAAGGAACAGGCATTAGCTGCCTGGAGATCTTACATAACTGTGGCTTTCTACTCATTGGCAAGGGAGGAAAATGACTTATCTCTTTTCCTGCATCTCCTTTTCATACTGGGATGTGGAAGGCCCACCAGTAACTTCCTTCCACCAATTCCACAGCCTTCTTTATTGACAAGTCAAGAAGCAATTGGGGAACAAGACCTTAGAGACAGTAGTAATTCCCATTACACTTTTCTATAGAATCTGTTCCCACAATGTGCCTGCATTGTCTGATCTCAGTGGGAGAGTAGCACCTAGCCCTACAGATATTTGATGTACCAGGATGGGGATATGGGGATCCTTTCTCTCAAAAGATGAGGAGAAGAGAAATACGGGAACAACTACAGTACGGAACCAGGATAAATGCGGCAACCTGTATGAAAAGGGAATAGATTAATTAGTGAAGGAATAAAAAAACAAAAAAATAATAAAGTATCACCACAATCAGCCAGAGGCTCATAGCTACATTTTTATCCCTAGTTCCAGTGGAACGTTGTTCTGGCTTCTGCAAGCAAGGTATAAACACAAACACACACACACACACACACACACACACACACAAACACACACACACAGGGGCGGAGAGACACAGATAGAGACACAGAGACACAGAAACAGAGAGAGACAAAGAAAGACAGAGTCAATGAAAGACAGAAAGTGAGTAAATGAGTCTTAAAAAAAAGATAAAGGGGCCAGAAGTTCCCAAAGGTTAAGGCCTGGTGATAAGGAGATCCTAACATCCAGGGGACAGAGAAATCTCTGCCAAGTGCACACTGAAAGCACTCCAATGCCCTGACTGATCCAGGGACCAGGAACACAGCATTGTGACCTCTGTTCCCACACGGCGGCTTTGGGGTACAGAACAGGGTTTGTACCATCCACCACCTGAACCAGTGAAGATCCAGGGACACAGACCAGATACAAGGGAAAGGCAAGAACATATCACTGACAACAAGATGGCAAGAGAAAAGAGAAAGAGCATATCCCAAGGAAACCAAGACAACGTGGCAACACCAGTACCCAGCTCTCCCATCACAGCAAACATCAGAATGCCAAACACTCCAGAAAAAGAATACACAGACCTAAAATCATACCTCAAGATGAAGACAGAAATCCTAAAACAAAAACGGGAGGAAAAGCAAAAAGAATCAGAAGCTTTTAAAGAGGAAACAAGAAAATCACTCAAAGAACTCAAAGAACTAGAGGAAAACAGAACCAAAGAGATGAAGGAATGGAAGAAAGAATTTAAAATGGAAATGGACACAATAAACAAAACACTAAAAGAGATAACCCTAAAGGTACTATACCTAAAAAGGAATTCAGAAGTCACAGAAGCAAGCATTTCCAATAGACTACAAGAGATGGAAGAGAGAATCTTGAAGGCCGAAGACAACATTGTAAACATAGACAAAACAGCCAGAGAAGATGCAAAAAACAAAAAGTTCCTAACCGAAAATGTCCAGATAATCCAGAAAACAATGAGCAGACCGAACCTAAGGATAATAGGAATAGAAGAGGGAGAAGAGTATCAACTAAGAGGCACAGTAAATATCTTAAACTAAATCATAGAAGAAAACTTCCCTACCCTCAAGAATGAGATGACCACGAGCATAAAAGAAGCCTTCAGAACTCCAAATAGGTTGGACCAGAAAAGAAATACCTCCCAACACATAATAGTCAAAACACCAAGTGCCCAAAGCAAAGAAAGAATACTAAAAGCACTAAGGGAAAAAGTTCAGGTAACATATAAATGCAGGCCAATCAGAATCACACCCAATTTCTCAACAGAGACTATGAAAGCTAGAAGAGCCTGGACAGACATCATGCACACCCTAAGAGAGCACAAGTGCTAGCCCAAGCTGCTATACCCAGCAAAACTATCAATCACCATAGATGGAGAGATAAAGATATTTCAAGACAAATCTAAATTTACCCAATATCTGAACACAAACCAAGTACTACAACAAATTATACATGGAAAACCCAATACAATGATGGGAACTACATCCTAGTAAAAACAAGAAAACTCCCAAGCAAGAAATCCAAAAGAAGAAAGAGACACAGACACAACTGAACCTACAAAAGCAACAATAGCAGGAAACAGAAACCACTATTCTTTGATATCTATTAGAATGAATGGACTCAACTCCCCAATAAAGAGACATAGGCTATCAGACTGGATACATAAACAAAATCCAGCATTTTGCTGCATAGAGGAAACATCTCAGAGACAAAGACAGACACTATCTCAGAGTAAAAGGTTGAGAAAATAACTTCCTAGCAAACAGCCACACATAGCAAGCTGGAATGGCTATTCTAATATCGAATAAAGTAAATTTCCAAACAAAAGTTATCGAAAAAAGATAAGGAATGACACTTTTTACTCATTACAGGGGAAATCAGTCAGGAAAAACTCTCAATCCTTAACATATATGCTCCAAATACAAAAGCGCCCACATTTAAAAGAAACCCTACTAAAGCTCAAAATACATTTCACCCCACACAATAATAGTGGGAAACTTTAATACCCCACTCTCACCAATGGACAGATCATGGAAAAGGAAACTGAACAAGGACACTGTAAAACTAGCAGAGACTATGAACCAACTAGAATTAATAGATATCTAAAGAACATATCATCTTAAAGTAAAAGAATACATCTTCTTCTCATCACCCCATGGCACCTTCTCGAAAATTGACCACATAATTGTACACAGAACAAGCATCAATCGATATAAAATATTGAAATACTCCCATGCATCCTTCAGATCACCATGGTCTAAGGCTGGTCTTTAACAACAACAAAGACAACAAAAAGCCCACATCCACATGGAAACTAAACAATGCTCTCTTAAACAATAGCAGGGTTGGACTTCAGTGCACAGAACAGGGCGCAGCCCATCCACCACAGGAATCAGCGGCGTTTAAAGCTTTAAAGACTGTGCCTGATCCAGGGACCAGGAAAAGAACTTTGGAACTTCTGTTTCCACCTGGCAACTCTGAGGCATAGAACAGGGCTCAGCCCATCTGCAACCTAGACCAGTGAAGACCCAGGGAAACAGACCAGATACAAGGGAAAGGTGAGAACATATCACTGACAACAAAATGGCAAAAAGAAAGTGAAAGAGTATATCACAAGGAAACCAAGAAAACCTGGCAACACCAGAACCCAGCCCTCCCATAACAGCAAACATCGGAAAGCCAAACACTCCAGAAAAAGAAGACACAGACCTGAAATCATACTTCAAGATGCTGATAGAAATACTTAAACAAGAACGGAAGGAAAAGCAAAAAGATTCAGAAGCTTTTAAGGAGGAAACAAGAAAAACACTCAAAGAACTCAAAGAACTAGTGGAAAACACAACCAAAGAGACGAAGGAGTGGAAGAGGGAATTTAAAATGGAAATTGACACAATAAAGAAAACACTAAAAGAGATAACCCTAGAGGTAGAACACCTAAAAAAAATCAGGAGTCACAGAAGCAAGCATTTCAATAAATTACAAGAGATGGAAGAGAGAATCTCGGGGGCAGAAGATAAAATTGTAAACATAAACAAAACAGCCAGAGAAGATGCAAAAACAAAAAGCTCTTAACCCAACATGTCCAGGAAATCCAGGACACAATGAGAAGACTGAACCTAAGGAAATACGAATAGAAAAGGGAGAAGAGTATCAACTAAGAGGCACAGTAAATATCTTCAACAAAATCGTAGAAGAAAACTTCCCTACCCTCAAGAATGAGATGACCACGAGCATAAAAGAAGCCTTCAGAACTCCAAATGGGTTGGACCAGAAAAGAAATACCTCCCAACACATAATAGTCAAAACACCAAGTGCCCAAAGCAAAGAAAGAATACTAAAAGCAGTAAGGGAAAAAGGTCAGGTAACATATAAAGGCAGGCCAATCAGAATAACACTCGATTTCTCAACAGAGACTATGAAAGCTAGAAGAGCCTGGACAGACATCATGCACACCCCAAGAGAGCACAAGTGCCAGCCCAAGCTGCTATACCCAGCAAAACTATCAATCACCATAGATGGAGAGATGAAGATATGTCAAAACAATAGCAGTGTCAAAGAAGAAATAAAGAAAGAAATTATGAATTTTCTAGAATTCAGTGAAAACGAAAACACAACATACCCAAACCTATGGAATGCAATGAAAGCAGTACTGAGAGGATATCTCATAGCCCTGAGCGCTTCCAAAAAGAAACTGGAGAGAGCATACATCAGCAACTTGACAGCACAGCTGAAAGCTCTAAAACAAAAGGAAGAAGATACACCCAAGTGGAGTAGATGGCAAGAAATAATCATAATTAGGGCAGAAATAGACCAAATAGAAACAAAAAGAACCATTGAAAGAATCATCAAAACAAAGACCTGGTTCTTTGAGAAAATCAACAACATTGATAAACCCCTAACCAGACTAACTAGAGGGCAAAGAAAGAGTATACAAATAAACAAAAATCAGAAAGGAACGTGGAGACATAACAACTGAAACTGAGGAACTTCAAGAAATCATCAGATCCTACTGCAAAATCCTGTACTCCACAAAGTTGGAAAATCTGGAGGGAATGTGTGAATTCCTAGATAGATACAAGACACCAAAGATAAACCAGGACCAAGTAAACTATCTAAATAATCCCATGACACATAAAGAAATAGAAGAAGTCATCAAAAACCTACCAACCAAAAAAAGCCCAGATCCACACAGGTTCAGTGCAGAATTTTATCAGACATTTATTGAGAACATAACACCAATACTCACCAAACTATTCCACAAAATAGAATCAGATGGAATACTACCTAACTCATTTTTTGAGGCTACAATAACCCTTGTTCCTAAACCACACAATGACCCTACAAGAAAAGAGAACTTCAGACCAATCTCACTTATGAACATTGATTCAAAAATACTGAACAAAATCCTTGCAAACCGAATCCAAGAACACATCAAAACGATCATTCATCATGACCAAGTAGGCTTCATCAATGGGATGCAGGGATGGTGTGATATAAGGAAATCCATCAATGTAATCCACCATATAAACAAACTCAAAGACAAAATCACATGGTCATCTCACTAGATCCTGAGAAAGCGTTTGACAAGATTCAGCACACCTTCATTTTAAAAGTACTGGAAAGAACAGGAATCCAAGGTCTATACCTAAGCATAATAAAAGCAATATACAGCAAAGCAACAGTCAACATCAAACTTAACAATGGGAAAATTGAAGCAATGATTACTAAAAACAGAGACTCGACAAGGCTGCCCACTCTCCACCTACCTATTCATCATAGTTCTGGAAGTCCTGGCTGGAGCAATTAGACAGCAAAAGGAAATCAAGAGGATACAAATCGGAAAGGAAGAAGTAAAAACATCACTCTTTGCAGATGACATGATAGTGTACTTATGTGTCCCCACAAATTTCACCCGAGAACTCCTACAGCTAATAAAAATGTTCAGCAAAGTGGCTGAGTACAAAATTAACTGAAACAAATCAGTAGCCTTCCTATATTCAAAGGACAAACATGTGGAGAAAGAAATTAGAAAAAAGATACCCTTCACAAGAACTTCAAACCTCTAAAGAAGGAAATCGTGGAAGACCTTAGAAAGTGGAAAGATCTCCCATGCTCATGGATTGGAAGGATCAACAGTTTAAAACTGGCCATCCTACCAAAAGCAATCTACAGATTCAATTCAATCCCCATCAAAACTCCAACCCAGTTCTTCATTGAGTTGGAAAGATCAGTGTGCAATTTCATCTGGAATAACAAAAGACCTAAAATAGCGAAATCCATCCTCAACAACAAGAAAACATCTGCAGGAATCACTATCCCAGCCCTCAAATTATATTGCAAAGCAATTGTGCTGAAAACTGCATTGTACTGGTACAGAAATAGGCATGTGGATCAATGGAATAGAATAGAAGTTCCAGAAATGTGCCCTCACATATATGGTCACATGATTTTTGACAAAGGAGCTATAAACATTCAATGAAAAAAGGATAGCCTATTCAACAAATGATGCTGGTCCAACTGGCATTAGCATGCAAAACAATGAAAATAGACCCTTTCTTATCTCCTTGGAAAAAGCTCAAGTGTAAGTGGATCAAAGATCTCCACATTAAACCAGATACACTGAAACTATTAGATGAGAAATTAGGGAAAACCTTAGAACACATAGGCACAGGAAAAATTTCCTGAACAAAACAACAATGGCTCAAGCTCTAAGGTCAAAGATTAACAAATGGGACTTAATGAGATTGAAAAGGTTCTGTAAGACTAAGGACATCGTCAAGAATACAAAACAGCAGCCAACAGAATGGGAATAGACCTTTACCAACTCCACATCAGATAGAGGCCTAATATCCAAAGTATACAAAGAACTTAAAAACCTGGACACCAGAGAATCAAACAACCCTATTAAAAAATGGGGTACAGAGTTAAACAAAAAGTTCTCAATTGAGGAATATGGAATGGCTGAGAAACATCTAAGGAAGTGCTCAACATCCTTAGCCATCACGGAAATGCAAATCAAAACAACCCTGAGATTCCACCTCACACCAGTCAGATTGGCCAAGATCAAAACTCAGATGACAGCAGATGCTGGCAAGGTTGCGGAGAAAGAGCAACACTTCTCCACTGTTGGCAAGGTTGTAAACTGATACAACCACTCTGGAAATCAGTCTGGTGTTTCCTTAGAAAATTGGACATAGTACTACCTGAAGATCCAGCTATTCCACTTCTGGGTATATACCCCATAGACACTCCCATATTCAACAAGTATACATGCACCACAATGTTTATAGCAGCTCTATTTATAATAGCCAGAAGCTGGAAAGAACCCAGATGTCCTTCAGTAGATGAATGGATACAAAAATTGTGGTACATTTACACAATGGAGTACTACTCAGCTATCAGAAGAAAGAATTAACCACATTCTTAAAAAATGGTTGCATCTAGAAATTATCATCCTGAGTAAGATAAACTTGTCACAAAAGAACAGACATAATATGCAGTCACTGATAGTGGGATGCTAAACCCAGAGGATCGGACTGCCCCCAGAAACAACTCATCGACTGTGTGAAGTTCAAGAAAAAAAACAAAACAACAACAACAAAAAAATACAAAAATATGTCATCCTCAATCCTTACACACCAAAAAAATGTTGACTAATTCCGGGTTACCTCCTGTTTTACGTGTACTTTTTGCTCATTGTAACTAGTAAGACCTTAATGCAGAATCTCAAACCTTAAAAAAAAAGATTAAAAAGCCAAGCACTGACACAATTGTATGTAAACATTTATGCAAAAATGTTTATTTTTTCTTATTTTTTTGTTTTTTAAAATAAAGTTTAAAAAGACAAATATGCACACAAAATATTGGAAAATTAACAATAAATAATTCGTATACTAAAAAAGAAAAAAAAAACTCGCATCTTTCCGGAAATCTGGAAATAAATATGATAGTATAGTACTAATTCTGTAGAAAAACATGAAACTATTAAATTTTATCTACCTAACAAAAATGATCAACAAAATTTTAAAGAAAACATTCTTTCTTCTTTTACATTTTTGAAACTGTTATACAAGCATATTATGTTTCCATCATGTCAACATTTTACTATTCCCCACCCACCTTCTCCTATTACCCTATCACGCCTCTTTTTCATATACATATACATACATATATACTTACACATGCAAAGTCCTATAAGTACTGATGTGTGTATATCAGTTTAGGGATGACCACTAGAAGGTCGTCAACTACAGCCTTCAAACCACCTGAACCCAGAGTTACTCTGAATACAGCCCAACACAAATCATAAACTAATTAAAAATATTTTAAACTCAGTGTTTAATGAGGAGATCCAAATTTCTTGAAACTCAATTTGTTACTTATGGCATAAGTTTTGTAGATGACAATTATTTGTCACATGGTCAAACAGTTGACTCAAATATTTGACATTTTCAATATTAGCACATCCAACTTTTTTTCTGGACCTCTCCCACCACAAAACTATATAAAAATGACACATTATT
Source organism: Micromys minutus (assembly GCF_963924665.1). Taxonomy (NCBI): domain Eukaryota; kingdom Metazoa; phylum Chordata; class Mammalia; order Rodentia; family Muridae; genus Micromys; species Micromys minutus. The sequence continues at coordinate 4,635,412 of NC_137964.1, read as the reverse complement.
TCATAACATGATCCTTCCATTTACTTCTTGCTCTTGACACTTCTCTTCCTTTCACAAGCCCCACTTGTGAGTCATGGAGTAATCAGAGGGCAAAGTTTGAAGGTAACAGAGAAAAATAAATATTTGTTTGACATTCCCATTGAACTCAACAGATTTTAAGCATAGCAAGTGAAAGGGTAAGTGAGGGTATGCAAAGGATAATTTGCCAGGGTCAGTTGGGCTCAACAGTTAGAGCTCTAGAAGACTGAGAGAAGGGATTCCTCGATCACAGAACGATTCTACTGCTAAAAGTCAGTAAACATTAATTACTTTTTGTATCATCTTTAAATTAGACTTCTTGTGTACTGGAAGTACATACCACAGTGTAGGTGAGGAGGTCAGAGGAATAATGTTTTTGAGTAAGTTGTTGATTTTTGCTATGTTATTTCCAGAGACACATGTACAGTCCTTAGGTATGGAACAAAATATCTATACCCTCAAAGCCACTACCCTACCATTTCATTTGGCTGATTGGTTGATTGGGTAAAAGTGGGTTTGTGGTTTACTGTTTCTCTTTTCTTAATTTGTCTATTTCAGATATATGAGTACACTCGCACCATCTTCATACACATGAGAAGAGGGCATCAGGTAAAAGTACATATTTTTGAGAGCCACCAGAAGTTGCTGGGAATTGAATTTAGAGTGTCTGGAAGAGTAATTGCTGCTCTGAACCCCTGAGGCATTCATCTAGTCCCTTAGATGGATTTTCCAGACAGGATCTTTTTCTCTGTAACCTCTCTCTGAGGACAAGACTGAACTCAAACTAGGAGAACCTTCTGCCCCTGACTCCAAAAAGCTTGGTTTAAAGGCATGTGCCAGAAACAGGATGTACACAAAACAGTTTGTAAGGTGACAAAATTATACTGGCTGTCCTGATGAGCATTAACTGGCATTTTGGCACAGCCCAAAGGCTCCAGAGTATGGAATATCAGTAAAGGAATTGTCCAATCACACATGTCTTGAATAAATTATCTTGAATACTAATAAATGTTCTGGGGTCTGACCAGTTTGCGGAGCCTCCTCCCCTAAGCAAACAGCAGTGGGCTACATAAGAAAGACAACTTATAGAATAGGTAGCAAGTCATTCCAGGAGTTCTAAGAATATTGTTTTCGTGAATTCTGTGATTCATTACTCATAGTCAAAATGTAAGCTTAAGAAACTCATCATTTCAACACAAAAAAAGAAAGTCAACTAAGCATAAGCCTAAGCATTCCAGGAAGCAACAAGTAGTATATTCTTCTATGGTTTCTGCTTAAAATTCCTGCTTGACTTGCTGTCCTAACTTCCTTCAGTGGTAGAGTGTAACTTATGAATGGAAACAATAGCCATGCGTCCCTTTACATTTGGTCAGACTGTTCTATCACTGTAACAGAAAGGCAACAATAATGAGACTCATTATGTAGACCAGTCTGCTCTGGAACATATGGGTCTGTTGCCTGTGTACCACATGCTGAGATTACCAGCCTATCTCAGTAGCTCACATTCCCTTTTGCATTCAGTAGTAAGATATATCTAAAGAAACAAGTGGCTGTTGTGCCTGCCATCCACTGTAATTTAATAGAGATTTTGCCAGGCTTGATCAGCTCCTGGTACCTAACATTATTTCACACTTCTTTCTAGAATCCTGGGGCTCTTATATTTGCTCAAAATGGGCCTTCACTCACCCTACTCTTAGATGCACCTGTCAGAGACCCTATAGTAACATGTGACCTGAATAAGACAAATGCAGAGATGGTGTCCAGGTGTTGTAGTACAATCCTTTAAGCCTAGCACTAAAAAGGCAGAGGTAAATAGATTTCTCTGAGTTAAAGGTCAGCCTGGACTACATAGTAATTTTTAGGAAACCCAGAGATACATAATAAAGTGACCCTGTCCTAAAGTGTTCCTTGAGGAAAAAGCAATGAGCACCAATGGGTATATAATACAATGAAAGATGGAATCAGTGACTCCAAGACCTTAGGGGTGTTACAGAATATCTGGAGTGGCCTCAGAGTGTAAGGGATTATCAACATGTCTTTCTGTATGCTCTACTATAGAATACTAGGGCAGCACAGGTTGCTAGTTGCTAAGGAGAGCTGCAGGAGGGCAGCTCCTGAACACAGAGGGTAGTCCACTTTCCCTCTGTAAAGTTTACACTGGAAAAGACTGTCCAGGACTCAAACAGTGCAGGTAGCAGTTTGACTGGAAGCATACACACTTTTAGCCCAAGGCCAACCCAGTTGCATATGGACTGAGCAGAATGATCAGGACTCACAGCCTACGCAGAGAGCCACACACCCAGGAACAATCTCTCTCTGGAGTCCAGAGGCCCACAGACCCACAGGAAAGATAAGTTCCAGTAAGAGACAACAAGATCACCTAGCATCACCAATCACAAGATGGAAAGAGACAAGCACAAGAATCAAAGAAACAGAAACTAAGACAAGTTGGAAACATCAGATCCCAGTTCTTCCACTGCAGCAAATAGTGGATATCCTAAATCACCAGAAAAACAAAATTTAGATTTGAAATCCTACTTCATGATGATGATGGAGATCCTCGAGAAGCACGTAATTAACACACTTAAAGAACTACAGGAAAACATGTACAAGCAAAGAGAATGCCTTAGAGAGAAAACAAAAAAAAAAAAAAAAAAAATCCCACAAAAACCACTTAAAGAGCTAAGGGAACCACAAACAAACAGGTGGAGGAATTGAAAACAGAAGTAGAAACAATAAGGAAATCACTAAAGGACACAACTTTGAAGTCAGAAAAACTAGGAAAGACATCAGGAGTCATAGATGCAAGAACAATTAACAGAATTTAGAGATGGAGGAGAGAATCACAAGAACAGAAGATACCGTAGAAATCATTGACACAACAATCAGAGAAAATGCAAAAATCAGAAAGACTCTAACCAAAAACATGAAGGAAATTCAGGACACAATGATTAGACCAAACCTAAGGATAATAGGTGTAGAAGAGAGCAAAGACTCCCAACTAAAAGGCCCGCTAAGTATCTTCAACAAAATTATTTAAAAAAAAAAAAAAATCCTAACCTAAATAAAGAGAAGAACAGGAACGTACAAAAAGCCTACAGAACTCCAAATAGATTGGACCAAAAAAGAAATTCTTCCCGACACAATAATAGTCAAAATAAAGCATGTTCAAAACAAAGAAAGAATGCTAAATCATTAAGGGAAGACAGACAGCTAACATATAAAGGTAGACCAATCTGAACTACACCAGACTTTCTAATAAAGACTATGAAATCTAGAAGATCGTGGACTGATGTCAAACAAACCCTAAGAGAACACAAATGCCAGCCCAGGTTACTATATCTAGAAAAAATATTAATTACCACAGCAGGAGAAAACTGGACAAAAAATACACAATATCTCTCTACAAACACAACCCTACAAAAAATAGTTAAAAAACTTCACCACAAAGAGAAACACTTCACCCTAATTAAATTAAAAAACAAATCATCTTGCAATAAACACCAAATATAAAAAAGCACACAAAATTAATTTTTTCTAACAAAAAATAAAAGGAAACAACAATGACTATTCCTTAAAACTCTTAAGTTCATTGGACTCAATTACGCGCCCCCCCCCCCAAGAAAGGCATAAACTATAAGACTGGATATGGAAGCAGGATCCAGTACTTTACTGCATATAGGAAACTCATTACAGCAACAAAGACAGGCACTACCTCAGAGTAAAAGGTTTGGAAAAAAATTCCAAGCAAATGGTCCCAAGAAGCAAACTGGAATAACCATCCTAAAATAGAATAAAACATATTTTTCACAGAAAATTCATCAAAAAAGACAAGGAAGTACAATTTTTACTCATCAAATGAAAAATCTATAAACATGAACTCTCAATTCTGAACATCTATACTCCAAATACAAGAGCATCACATTCATGAAAAAAAAAAACCACTAAAGCTAAAAGCATATATTGCACCACACAAAATTGTAGTGGAAAACTTCAACACCCCACTCTAATCAATGGATAAATCATGAAAGCAGAAACTGAACAGAGAAACAGAAAAAGTAGCAGAGGTTAGGAACCAGTTGGAATTAACAGCCACCTGCATATATAAAATATATGTTATACCTTCTCAGCACCTCACAATAAATTTTCTAAAACAGAATATATAGTGAGTCACAAAACAGGCCTCAACAAATACGAGATCAATATACTCTCATGGATCTTATCAATCACCATGGACTAATGCTGGTCTTCCATAACTACAAACAGCCCACATACACGTGGAAACTTAAGAATACTTTACTCACTGATAATATGGTCAAGTAAAAAATAAAGAAAGAAATCAAAGACTTTTTGAATTTTATGAAATGAAGACACATCATACCCAAACATATGGGTTACAATAAAAGTAGTGCTAAAAGAAAAATTCCCATGACTGCAGCTGTTTCAAAGAGTTACTTGAATACTCCAAGAAATGTATTTACCAAAAAAGATCTTCTTTAGAATCTCCTGAAAAAATAGTAGGTTTATACACATTAAATTACCTGGAGAGCAAGAGGTGGTAATGTGTTCTGTTGATTCCAGCACTTAAGAGGCAGCAGCAGACAGGTCTCTGTGTTTGAGGCCAGTCTAGACTATAGAGCAAGTTCCAGAAGAGAGAGGGCTACACAGAGAAATATATCTAAAATAAATAAATAAATAAATAAATAAATAAATAAATAAATAGACAAATAAATAGACAAATAAATAAATACAATGACATTATCTGAGAAACTTTAATAAAGAATGCTCACTTATGCTTTGTCAGGAGGCAGAGACAGGAGACCCCCGGAAAAATGAGAAGTTAAATTAGCAAAATCTGTAAAGCCTGGGTTCAACAAAGAACCCTACCTCAGTAAAATAAAAATAAAAATAGAAAGAAACCACGAAAGACACCCTCACTTCAAGCCAACACACATGGTGGTTGGTTGGTTGGTTGGTTGGTTGATTGGTTGGTTAGTTGTTTGGTTGGTTATATGGTTGGATGTTTGTTTTGTTGACTGACTGAGTGACTGGCTGCCTGGTTTGTTGGTTAGTTTTTTAAGACAGAGTTCCTCTGTGTAACAGCCCTAGCTGTCCTGGAATTCACTTTGTAGACCAGGCTGGCATCATTACATCAATTTATTGTTAAATTTAGTGCCTGTGCTATTGGAATTCTGTTCAGGAAGTTGTCTCCTGTGAAAATACATTCAAAGCAGTTCCTTACTTTCACTTCTGTCAGGTTCAGTATATGTGGTTTTATGCTGAGGTCTTTGATTCACTTGAATTTGAGTTTTGTACATGTTGATAATCAATCTATTTGCATTCTTCTACATACATACATCCAGTTAGATCAGAAGCATTTAAGATGCTTTCTCTTTTTTCCATTGTCTATTTTTGGCTTCTTTATTAAAAATCAGGTGTGGACTAAATCTGGGTCTTTGATTGGATTATATCAAGCAACATGTCTGCTTTTAGGATATAGTACAGCTTGAGATCAGGAATGGTAATACATCTGAAAGTTCTCTCATTATATGATACTGTTTTAGCTGTCCTTTTTGTTTTTTCATATGAAGTTGAGTATTGCACTTTCAAGGTCTGTAAAAAAAAGTAGTGTTTAAATTTTGATGGGGATTGTGGTAAATCTGTAGATTGCTTTTGGTAGGGTGGACATTTTTATGGGAATTATACTGATCCATGAGAATGGGTGATCTTTCCATCTCTTGATATCTTCATTTCTTTCTTTAAAGACTTGAAATTTTTATCATATAGATATTTCACTTGCTTGGTTAGTGCTACCCCAAGATATTTTATACTATTTCTGGCTATTATAAAGAGTTCATGTAAATTATTACTATTGCTCATTAATTTTACTATATAAAACCCCTGTCTCTGCCTGGCTTTAGAATACACAGGATATGCAAAGGTCCACTTTGGCCTCTCATCAGAAACCTGCCATTGAGCTTGGGTGTCAGGGAGCTACCAGCATTGTCTGAGATCAGGAACAGAAAGAGCTGACTTTGTACACAGACTTAAGCATAACTTACTGTGGGCATCTCTTCTTAACGTGGACTTCAAGACACAGCTAACAAGATAGGAGAGTTGTTTTCTGAATAAAATTTCAATAATGAGAGCTAAGGAGATTGTTTTGTGGCTACGAGCACTTGGAGTTCTTGTGAAGGACCTGGATTCAATTCTCAGTACCTACATAGTCTGTAACACAGTCCAAGATGATCTGGTATACTTTTCTAGTCTCCATGAGCACTAGACATACATGTGGTATACATGTATACATGAAAAGTACTCATACACATAAAAATAGGAATAATGATGGTGAACTGGAGAGATTGCTCAGTATTTAAAAACACTGTCTGTCCTTCCAGAAGACCCAGGTTTAATTCCAAACATCTACACATGCCTTTTATCCAGGCAGCTTCCAGAAAAACATGTGTCTCTTCTCAGTAACGCATCCTCTCATGTGTCTGCTTCAATATAACATCTCCTTACAAGACTGTTCTCAGAAAAACATCATACATCAAACTGAGTATCTAAGTAAACCAGAAACTTACACTTCAGGCCTGTAAACCCCCGATTCTCCATATTAAAAGTAACCCCAATAAACTTATTTGTTTGCTAGGTTAGACCTCCATGGTATTGGTACTTTGGTATGTTGATGCTTCCATATCAGGAGTGAGGAAACATTTGTTCACATCTTCGCAAGTATACACACACAAGCACACACACCACCACCACTACCTCAAATAATCTCATGAATAAATTAAAAAAAACTGAATTACTGAATATCCAGCTGGGTACTATTGTTGCACAACTTTAATCTCAGCACTTGGGAGACAGAGGCAGAGCCTGTTCTACAGAGTGAGTTCCAGAAGAGCCAGAGCTACACAGAGGAAACCTTATCTCAAAAAATATAAATAAACAAATAAACAAATGCTGTGGCTGTCTGCCAAAATTTTAAAAAGTGGAGAATAAAGCCACATTTCAAATTAAGCCAAGTAATACAACTGTTAGTCATTAGCACATTTCTTTGTTGTGTGTAAATACACACACATTCATGTGTACAGAAATACATGTGTATATATATGGGGGTCAGAGGTTAGCATCATTCCTTATGGAATTTTAAGACAGGGGATATCATCAGCATTGAATTCACCATACTGAGATTTACATGGATTCTAAGGATTAAATTCATGTCTTCATACTTGCACACCAAATACGTTAAAGACTAAACCATCTTCCTAGACATTGCTTACCTTATTTACAAAGCAGATTGAAAAAACGAGTCTTAGAAAAAGATATCAGGAGGCACTGTGAGAAAGAACCCAGCTTGCAATTGTAACAGCACACTAATGACACTAATGACAAGACACTTCCCCAGCAGCCCACATTCAGAGACATGGTACACGGGATATCCATGCTATTTATAGCCCTGGGAGCTAGAGATGGCTGATCCATTAAGAGCACTCACTGCTCTTCTAGAGGTTCCATGTTCAGTTCCCAGCATACACACACACATACACAAGGCAACTAATAACTGCCTATAGCTGCCCTCTTCTAGACACTGAGTGCACAAGGAAAATGAACACATACATGCATTCAGGCAATATATTCATACACATAAAAATAAAAACAAACTAAAAGAAAAAAAACATAAGATTTCTAGGGTTGGTGAAATGATCAGTGGGTTAGGGTAATAAACTACTTGCTGCTAAGCCAGATGACCTCAGTTCAATCTCTAGAAATGAAATGGTGTAAGGAGAAAATAAACTCCAGAAAGCTGTCCTCAGACCTCCACAAGAGCACTGTGGTATATCCCTTGCCACATATACAATTAATTAAATGTACATTACATAGATGTAATTTGTATTTATATGCTAAGTTATGTGAAGTCCATTTATTTATTCAGCTTCTGTATACATCACCTTATGGATGACCACTTGCAGGTGTGTCAACTTATAACCCACAGCCACATGCACCCAGAGTAACTGGGAATGTAGCCCAACACAAAATCATAAACTAATTTAAAAAAATAGCGTAGGTTTGTGAGGAGATCCAATTTTCATAACTCAATTCCTGGTCTCTGGCTTAAATTTTGTAGATGAAAAAAGTGTGCCACAATGTCAAACAGTCAACTCAACTGCACTGTTTGACAATTTTCTCATTAGTACATCTAGTTTTGTTCTCTGAACCTCTCCCACTCCACTAACACATTATTTTACAACAGAGTCCATCAGTTGACTTTCACTGTTGACATTTGCCTTCCTTTCACAAGACCCACTTATACATTCTGGAGTAATCAGGAGGCAAAATTTGAAGATAACTGAAAGAAATGTATACATGTCAGACCTCCCCACTGAACTCAACGAATTTCAAGAGTAGCAAAGGGAAGGGGAAATGAGTGTATGCAAAGGTTCATTTTCCAGAACTTTGTGAGTTCACAAGTTAGAGCTCTAGAACACTTACTAAGACAAGGACTCCCACTATCATAGAATGAACCTGATGCTAAAAGTCAGTAAACATCAATCTCCCTGTGTATTTTCTTTAAATAAATTTCTTATGCATTAGAAGGGCATGCCACAGTGTGGGTGAGGAAGTCAAAGGATAATGTTGAGGATCTAGATCTTGGTTTTCACTATGTGATCTCCAGGAGCACAATTAAAGACATTATGTATGACAGCAAGTATATTTACCCACAGAGTTAATACCCATCCATTTGTTTACTTGCTTGCTTGCTTGCTTAGTTGTATGTGAATGTGTGTGTGTGTGTGTGTGTGTGTGTGTGTGTGTGTGTGTGTGTGTTTAAATAAGTTTTTTCTGAGTAGCACTGGCTGTCCTAGGACTTCTCCATTGAACAGACTGGCCTTGAACTCAGAGACCAGTCTGCAAGTTGTCTTATGATTTCCAAAGAGGCAGTGTGATGCATATGAATGAGCATGTGTTAAACACATATACACACCCACATCAAAATGGAAATTTTAAATGCTAATAATAAAGTGGAAAACTATTGAAGAAGACACTCTAATGTTAATCTCTAGCCTCCATATGTACTCACACACATATCAAACTTTCAATACTTACACAGTCATACAGGACACACACACACACACACACACAAACACAAACACACACAAACACACACACACACATACATTATGGCAAAATGAATGGATATATTTCCAAGTAATTGGAAAAGTCAAGAAAGGTTAATTCTTTTTTTATATATAATTGGATATTCACTGTATTTGCATTTCTGATGTTATTCTCTTCCCCTAACTCTTACCTTAATTATCAAGAGAAAATCTAAACCATAGCCAGTGACTATGAAGGCCAGAAATATTTAGTTTATGGTGTCTTAAGTACATGACACCATTATGCCCATGAAATAAATTAAGCCTTAGTTACCTGTAATAAGACACACTCAAGAGCAACTCAGCAGCACACCAGCAGGGAGTGCTGGAGCACATAATTCCTCCCAGCATATCTGAGGAGCTTGTTTTAGTTGATTGCTGCTACAGTGTTCTAGCTTGTGTTCTCATGCTAATTATTCTACCCAAAACCTGTTTGCAGTGTCCTGCACAAAGACTAAAGGAAGCCTGTCCCCATTTGACTCTGAATAGAAAATAAAGGTGCAGAGAGGAGACTTTTAAGATTCTGGCACAGAAACAAAGGAGAAAAGAAAGAGCAGTCTGCCATGACAGGAGTATATGACAGATCATACCAGGATGGTATAGGAGGGAGAGAGAGCTGAAATGAGGTGCAAAGGGAAAAATGGCCCCAGAAGGAGCCCCTCTGCAAATGGGTCTGGAGTATCAATGATAAAATATAGATATAGGAAGTAATAACTCAGAAATATTAGAGTGGAGTTTGTTGGCCATGTGGAGGTTCAGAAGTGACCCAACAATTGAGCTACTTTAGTCATATTTTTAAAAAATAATAATAATGTTGAGCATTTCTGTCTTTCATTCAAGGGCTCCAGAGCATTGAGGAAATTGAAATCACAATATCTCAGCCAAGAAGTAAAGAGCAGATTAACAGTGCTTGACATCCCTTGTCATTAGGGAAATGCAAATCAAAACAACCCTGAGATTCTACCTCAGACCAATCAGAATGCCTATGATCAAACACTCAGATGACAGAGGATGCTGGCAAAGATTCAGAGAAAGAGGAACACTCCACCAGTGTGGTGGGGGTATAAACTAGTACAACCACTCTGGAAATCAGTCTGGCAGTTCCTTCAAAAATTGGACATAGTCCTACCTGAAGACCCAGTTATTCCACTTTTGGGCATATACCCCAGAGATGCTCCAACATAAAATAAGGGCATATGTGGTACAATGTTCATAGCAGCCCTATTTATAATAGCCACAAGCTGGAAAGAACCTAGATGTTCTTCAGTAGATGAATGGATACAAAAATTGTGCTATATTTACACAATGGAGTACTACTCAGCTATTAGAAACAATGACTTCATAAAATTCCTAATAAAATAGATGTATCTACAGAATATCATCCTGAGTGAGGTAACCCAGTCACAAAAGAACAGACATAATATGCAGTCAATGATAATTGGGTACTAACTCTAGAAAACTCAACACCCCAGAAACAACTCACAGGTCATATGAAGTTAAAGAAATCAAGACCAAAAAAATGAAAGCTTCAGTTCTTCTTAGAAAAAAATAATGTATAGCACCCTCTCGGAGTGTGTCACACCTGGATCTTAAATCATTAATAATACACGAGCTAAGAATATAGCCTTGTGGCATTTTGTTATTCTAATATAATTATGCTTAATCTATACTCGCCAAGAAAACTGTTTCCATGTTACATTCTGTCCTACATGTACTTTATGCTTATGGTAACTAGTGGGATTTCAATGCAGAATATCGATCCTCTAAAAGAATTAAGTACTTACAAAAATATTCATATGGTGTTATGCCAAAATATCTTTAAAGGTCTGTATATGTAACCCTCTTTTTAAATAAATTTGTATGAGAGAACAAAAACAATGCAAGGATTTGACCCAGTCTTCTAGGTACTATTATAAATGTTCAAGATGAATATGTAATGCAAGTTAAGGGCCAAATAGTAAACTCATAGTTATATTAGAGCCTTATTTAATAATAATAAAGTGATTTCAATATTATTAAAATAGAAACACCTAAAATTAGTCAAGGGTTAACAGTTCAGATACAATTAATAGAGATAGTCTTTAAGAAACATAAGAAATCCAAAATTATGGCATTTAATATTAATTCATTATTAAAACTCATTTGACTACAAGACATGTCTGCTCCTGACATTAAATCCTTCATGGTTCAATGAAGATATTGGGAATCATTATTTCCAGACAGATTTGCTATCATAGTGAGTTAACTACTGGACAAATGTTTCCCTAATTCATCTGCAGACAATGACTGTCTATGAAAGGACACAAGTGTGAAACAGTTGGACAAATGAATCTGTCAAGACAGATTAAACTACTTTTTCACAATCCCTCTTTCCTTTAAGGTCTGAAAGATGATCCTGGGCCAGAAGGCTATAGACAGGTGATCCAACATGTTGAGTAATGGGGGACTGTTCAGGTAGTCGACTGTCTCTAGAATTTGGTAAAGTTATGAGAACTATTTTTTCTGCTTCCTATTTCTTCAGATGATATATAATTTATTCTCAGATTTATGACTGTTTTGAAGACTACTTATAGTCTCATATTCAAACTTAACTTGTTTAACCTTACAGTAGATTATATAGATTTGAAATTATGGTTTTTAAATAGTTATGCATGTTAAAATCAGAACATTATTCAAATATAGAATTGTAAACTCTTAATGTTAAGATAGTTTTTAGAATAATGTACTTATATTGACAGGACTGATGGGCTGGACATTATTAGTATATATCATATCTAATAATTTACATAACTTTTATAACTGTGTTCTGTATATATCTGAAAGAAAAGCCTATTTAGCAGACAAAAAGGGGGAGAATGTAAAAGATTGTGTTCTCAGGCTGATTATGTCAGTGTCCCGCTCATAGGCTAAAGGAAGCCTTCCCCCAGATGGTTCTGATTGGGAAATAAAATTGCAAGCACCCAATAGCTGGAGAGAGATTGAGTCAGGACTTGTAGTCTTCTGGGAAAAAAATCACAGGAGAAAGACAAGAGGACCCCACCATGAGGGGAGCATAGGGCTAACCTCACTGGAAAGGTACAAGAGGGATACATAGCCAAAATGTAGGCACAAAGGGAAAATCAACACCAGTAGGGGCCCCTTCTAGTTTGCATAAGGAAAAGTAGCAAGGATAAAATATAGACTCAGTAAGTATTAACTCAGAAATATTGGAAAGAAAGGTGTTAGCCAGTTGTAGGTAAAGGAGTGGCCAAACATTGTGATAGTTAAGTCATACTAAAATTAATACTGAGCTTTGTGTCCAGCTTTGTGTCTTTCATTCAGGGACTCTAGAGCTTTGCATGGGTGCAATCAGGCTACTCCACTTGAGGAATAAAAAGAGAATTAACAGGTCACTGCTATACTAGAGGAGACAGAGCCAGTTTTTTTTAAATAGTACAGCACCACAAAGTTATGTCTGCTCCAGTGGATGGTGCAAAATTATGCACATAAGGGCAGCACTAAATAGACTTAATGGGTTATAAACAGAAAAGAAGGCATGAAGTTAAGGGGGTAGATTTGTCAAGGTATTGAAAGGAATTTGAGGGGAATACATGAGTATGTATGGAAAAAATATATTGTGTCTACATATAAAATTCTCAGACTAAAATTTTTACTAAATTTTTCAAACTATTTTTTTCTGATTCTCGTTTATTCAAATTTCTGTCTTCCCTCATAATATATATGAAACCCTCAGATCATGGGGTTCTGTTCACAGGACTAAAATGTCCTGTATACAGTACTTGATGACCTAAGTAATCATCACTGTCACGCAACTGTGAGCCATGTAAGCTATGATAATTGCCTACCTAAAAGACATGTCCATTTCAGCAAAATATTATGCCACTATGGCAGAGATGTTATGGGTGTAAGCACTCAGTTTTTACATTGGATTTCAGGTCCACTCCAGAAGATGGAATCAATAACAAACTCTGTCTATGAAGCCACAAACCTGAGACTTGATATGTCATGAGATCTAGGTTAAATCTATTATTATTAAGATACTAAATGAATGTAGCAATAAAAGAGAATCCAGAAAATATACTTCTCTAGTCATAGAACAGTGCATTGCTCAAGCTGCATTAGAGAAATTTTTTATGCCACAGTCAATAATTAATAAGAAAACCTAAAACTTGCAAAGATAAAATGACTTTAATATGCTCAACTCTAAGCAGGTAGGTTGTGTATAGCATAAGTCTCCGCTCAATGCTCAAGGATCTATGTAGAATAAAAAGAAAATAATTGTAAGAACCAGATGTAGTATATGAATTTAAGGAAACAGCATTTCCATCACAACATGCAGGTGTGCATATAAACTCACAGAGACTGAGACAAAATTCACACAATCTTCAGAAGCTAAAAATAAGTCAAAATTTTAGTAGTGAGAATTTCAAGTATGTCAAAGGACACATTGTATGCTGAGAGCTTCTGAGAGGGGAAAGATGAGTTTTCTTTTCTAGGATAAAAATGGGTATATCAACTACACTCCAAGAGCTCCTGTTGCTCCCAGGAATAGCTATCAAACAAAAACTAGACTACATAGTTTTTGTTTTGTTTTGAAACACTGTGAGAAAATATAAAGTGGATGGGAAATGAGATGGGATAGAATCTAGGAAGTGTCTGAAGATAGGAATTAATATAATCAAAACACAGTTAATAAATCTCACAAAGAAAATAAGAAACACTTTGAATATTGGATTTTAAAAAGAAATATTTATTTATATTTCCAAGTACCACTTATTGTAGAGTATTGAAAATAAAATATCTGATACCAATTCTAAAATTAGAGTTTTCACAATGCTTTACCTTCTCATCAAATTATTATTAATCAAATTACAGAGACATGATTACTATCAAAAGAGCTCAAAAGAAATTAACAGACACAAACAGATGTGGTTGGAGATTGTACCATGAGAAGTAGCAAAGGCAAATAATCTCTTCTGTCTCTAATTTGTCATCTGCTTTATATTAGATGGTACTTTATGTAGACACTGAAAAAAAAATCAGTGGATGTTCTGAATCTTTAACCATATATCAAGACCAGACAATTTAAGTTCCATTTTTCTCTAGAATTCATTCAGGAGGTAAATTAAAAGGTTCAGTGATCTTAGACACCACCTTTCTGAAGAGCACAATAGAAGTCCTTGAGGGAAAGTCATTTTCCAGTTACGACTGCATCCCGTGGCACAACCTTTAGAACAATGGGTTTTTCTGGTTGAAGAATTATTTGTCTGCTTAATATCACAGGTATCTGTAATAGGGGAAAAATATTAAGAAGCAGCAAGTAAACCAACAAGAACCAGGAAAGAAATGTAAATAAATAAATAAATAAATAAATAAATAAATAAATAAATAAATAAATAAATAAAATAAATAAATAGTGTTTTGGATAATAATGCTTTGCAGAACAAAAAAGAAGAATTTAATATTGTGTGGTGTGACATTAATTGTCCCTTTTCTAAAGGCTGCATCAATTATATGTTGAGAGCTTTCATCTAAATATGCATTAGGTAAAATGGTGATTGAGAAACTACTGTATTCATGGCCTGAGTCAAACACATGCTTGTTGATACTACTTGTACTCTGTGCTGATGTAGAGTAAATCATAAGTTTAATGTTTTAACCTTATTCTTAGTTTTAATGTCATAGTATTTTTTAACTCGTGGAAAGTTATTTTTGGATTTAAAACTTTCAAGATACCCATGAAAGGATACATCTCAACTCTACTAACAATTCTTAACCTTCAGATAGTATCTCACCACTACACTTCAACATATTCAGAGAAAGTCTTCAGGAGGACAGAGAGTTTGCTTCCCTTTCGAGATCTATTCTTGTCTTTCAAGGATGTGATGAATGGGAAACTCTAATTCTACAGAATTTTCTAGTAATGATTTAGTCACATGCTCTTCAATGATAAATGGGAAAAGCCTCCAATTCAGAAATCTTCCAGTCACAGGTAAAGGAAGGAGAACCAACTTGTCAAGGAGATAGGGAAGTGTCAAATTTTAAATGACTGGAAGTTAAAGGGAAACAGCCCCATGCTAGGTGTGCCTTTGGGTCTCAAAATAGAACCTTGTTTTACTATATAAATCCTTGTACATAATTTAAATGCATTAGTCATATAGAACCATATTAAGTGAAGATGTGTATAGATAAAGCTATACAACTGTCTTAATGAACAGATCAAATAATGAATACATCTGTTTCATTATAAGAACCCATTAATGTAAAGAAGACACATACTAAAAAGACAAGAACTGTACAATTCACGCATCCCTTTACATGAAACAAGAATAAGTTATTCAGAAAATGCAATGTAAATGCTTTTTGTAAATGTCTTATTTAACTCTTTTATAATTTTAAGTACTGTACACAAAATTTTGATGGAGGTATACAAAAAGATACATACAAATATTTCAATAAATTCTATTATTTTTTATTATTATTTTATGAATAAAAATAATAACTGTAATACATTTTCAGGCATTTTTGAAATATTTTCAATGCAAAAACTCTCTTCAAAGAACAAATTAGAGTTTATGGAAAGAATAATATGAGGTGATATACAAATGGGATTAGCTATCCTTCAAAAAACAGAGAAAAACAGTTTTTAAACATGGAGGTATTAATGACACATACATGATGAAAATAACCTGCAGGGCCAAAACTAGAACATGGAGCAAATAAGGAAATAAACCTATAAGGAAGATTTATTTGGTGAGTGAACAGGAACTTTAAGTATGAGGGTAGAATAAGAGGAAGAATAAAGATACATCATTTGTGGAAATATGACAAATACCTGTTTTCTAGAGCAGAGCTCCTGAGAAATGAGCTGGAATCACCAAGATGAACCATAAGGTAAAAACTCATTATAACATGAAACTTTTAAAAGACTTAAAGTTTACATATAAGAGTGTCTTGCCTGCACATTGCATAGCTGACAAAATAGGAAATCTAAAGAGAAGCCGAAGTGGGGAAACAGAGACCCTGGAACTAGCTACCATTGGGTACTAGGAATTAAACTCAAGTCCTTTCAAAGAGTAGCAAGTGCTCTTAACGACTGAGACATCTCATGAGAACCAGCAACCATCTTTTAAAATAATTATTACATATTTGGCATGACATGGGAAGTGAAAGATTAGGTTTTAAAACTACACTATGGGTAAGATGTATTAGGATATCAAGAAAGACCAAGCATTTTACATTTCTGATTAGTTTTTTGAGACACAAAGTCCATGTTGGCTTCAAGTTCACTAAGTGGCCAAGAATTTTTTGAAATTATAATCCTCTAGCCTATAACTTCTGACTGCAAGGATTACAGGTATGTGCCAACATGCTTTTACATGTACTTCTGGAAATTAGAACCAGAGATTTGTGTATGATATTTTGCCAGCTGTGAAACATCTAGACACAATGTATGTGTTTTAAAGCTCTTCACTAATTCTAATATACATCCACTGGTTGAAAAGGCTGTGACAAGAGGAATTCTGTGAGCTATAAAATAAGAGTACAACACACAAAAAATATTGAAAACATGACCAATGAAACACTGCATGGTAAATGATATACAAATGTCAAATGAACAAGACTAGAATTTCAAACAAAATGCATGGAATAATGTCACACTATTCTATAATGTAGAAAAAAGTATTTTTAGTTAATACCTAGATACACATAACTTATTTAGCCAGAAAACAAATTATTAAACCTCAAACATGGATAATCATTTTTATACACACAACCTCCCATTGGAAAAATGCTTCCCATATAACACTATTAATAAAGTTTCTTTCCTTACCTGCGTTTCCTTACAAGGCTGGAAGGAGAAGTTCTGCAGAACTTTGGTGAGAGCAAGTTTCATGTTCATGAGAGCAAACCTCATGCCAATGCAGTTCCTGGGTCCATTTCCAAATGGCATGTATACATATGGATCAATGCTGCCCTTGTTCTCCCTGCTGAACCTGGAGACACAACAGTAGATAATAAGTTCACAGAGGATAAAATTCATAAGAGCTACACATGTAAATTTTCCTTTTAACATCTAACTAATATATAAAGAATGCTCATGAAAGGTTCATTGAACTTCTACTTGCAGAAATTTGGCTCTGAGAATTTTGCACTAAAGGTCCTTTCAATTCCCCTTCCCTTTTAAGAGTCTCTATATAGTTGAGATCAGAAAAATGCATTTTTAAAAAATGAATCCTTCTGTGTACACAAAATAGTGTAATAGTGGATTTATAGGGAGGTGAAAAAAATCATTTTCTGATTGGATGGAGGGCCAATTATTTTGCTAAGTGGACATGGTACCAAAATGCCTTCTAAATATCTTTACACATGAAAATTATTGCTGATCTCACCGTTTGTCAGGAAACCTTTAGATTGCACTTTAGATTGAACAGTAAACAGAGAAAGTCATGACAGATCATAGTGATAAAAAGTGGTGGTGGAGTGCTCAGCCCTCCAAAGCTCAGGAAACATTACAAAAGAAGGGGCAGCTGATTGTCATGGTGCACACCAGTAGGATTTGCTGAAGGAGGCAGAGACATGAGGATCACGAAAGAAGGAGCAGAAAAATTAAGGAATCAAGGCATGAAATTGGTACTGTGAAGTATTTTCTTTTGGAAATGATGTGCACAGTGCCCACATGGACTCAAAGTATATGTTAATACCTACACAAGTTGAGACACATCATCAATCCACCATTGGAGCAAAAGGGAGCCCATGAGATTCATCTTCCCTAAAAAGATGTTGATAATAAATGTTTGCTGTACAGGAGAATCTTTTCTTCAGTGGTGTAGCCCACTGGTAACTTGACCATTCTCCAGATTAACTCAAACACCTATACTTATGCAAGCAACCCAAAGAAAACTCACAAGTCACAAAAAATAAAAGATAAAAAAATATAAAAACAGGAGGAAGTCTAAATGAAGATAGACAGAGATTCCACATAGTTCAGAGAGAAAAAAGACAGGACAATGTGAGGTGAAAATGAAAGAATTCATTATCCATCCAAGTGTCAAAAAATAAAAAAGAGCTAGAAAGCTAGTACATCTTTAAACACTAAAAACTCTCTGGGATAATGTTGTGTTTCAACTCTGAAAAGCACATTTCACTTTTGCTACATAAAAAGTGGCTTCCTGACTCACATTTCAGTAGGTTATTAACTATTTTAGAAAGAAGGGGGAAATATTCTTTGTTTAAATGGTCTTATTTTCTTCCCGTTTCACTCCATCTCTACTCTCTTTTTTTCCCTTTCTCTGTCATTCTTCTCACAGAATGAGAATGGATGCAAAGCACACCTAATTCATCATCCTATAAGAGAATCATAGCATACACAGGTCTGCATAGTGAGAGCCAGTTTCTGCTCCTGGGGTTTTGGTACCTTTCGGGGTAAAATTCCTCAGGTTCAGGCCAGTGCTGTGGGTCATGGTGAAGAGCATATAATGGAATCATCACTGTTGACCCTTTAGGGATACACACACCATGGATTTCAACATCTTTTTTACAGACTCTCTCAAGTCTATTACCAATTGGATACAATCTGAGGGTTTCATTCACCACCATATCCAGGTACTCTATCTCCATCACAATATCATAGGTGGGAGGTGCCTGGGAAGAAATAACAAGATTTCAGCTGAGATTTTAGATTAACTTTCAACTGTGTCTAGTATTGAATTCTCCCAAACTCAAGTTTGACAGCTCAAAGGGCGTTAGTTAGTACTGACAATACATTCTAAAGAGTTTATAAATTTGTTTTATTTTGCATGTGTAGGTGTTTTGCTTGCACATGTTCATATACACCACATTAGAACAACGCCCACAGAAGCCAAAATAGGGCATCAGACCACCCGAAACAGAGAGAATAGGCATTTTCATGATGGGATCCAAATACGGATAAATCCTATGGAAGAGTAGGGAGTGCTCTTAAACATTGTGGCACCTCTCAAGCTCCTTACAAAGTGGAATAAATATCCCTTGGTGCCTGAAAGATGATCATATAGTGAAAAGTCTACAATGTAAACCTGAGGATGAGAGTTCACATACAAACCATTTACAAAGACGGATAGAGTGGCACCAAATTACAATACAAGTAGCAGGTAGACTGAGACAGTGCATGCCTGGTGCTCACTGGCTACACAATGTAACCCAATCAATAAGTTCCAGGTTTGGTAAAAGAGCCTGTATCATAAAATATGTTGGACTGTGATTTAGAAATATATGCAATGTATGTCTATGACCTATACACACATACATACACACATCTGTGCACACATTTTCATACATCCATTCAAATACACACATACACACAAACACACACACACACACAGAGAGAGAGAGAGAGAGAGAGAGAGACAGAGACAGAGACAGAGATAGAGACAGAGACGAAGAGAGGGAGGGAGGGAAGAAGGGTGGGAGGAAGGGAGGGAGAAGAATGGCTCAGGATTTCACATTGGTTTCTTGTAATGATTGTAATGATAAATATGGAGAATCATGGCACAGAGCTGAGTCAAATATGCAACTTGAACAGGGCAAAGGCTACACTTTCTGAGTACACATCTGGGACACAGATATTAGAAGTATCTTTGAGTCATGTGGACAGCTGTTTGATAAATGCATATCAGCATCACACAGGTTGTGTATATGTTGCTTGCTTATTATTCTGTGGTCCTAGATTACAGACACATCAGGCCCAACCCTTGTCCCAAAAACCTTCTGTTTCTATGATAAGATTTAGTGCACATATCTTTTACTGTGGACTTTTTATGATAATTTCTAAATTGAGCTGGGGAAAAAACTGTGTTTGTTCCCTTGTTACAAATTATTAAAGCTGCAGAATCAGCTCATTGAGCAAAGCCTCATGCAATTGAGCCTCCTGAACTCATTTGGACTTTTAAAACACATGTAGTAGAAAGAACAAATACCTTCAGATTGTCCTCTGACATCCACATACATGCTGCAGCACTAGTGCCCACACACATATATAAGCTCATATATATAAATATGTATGTATGTACATACATACATTTATACATTCATACATGCATGCATACATACATACATACATACATACAAATATGTAAAAAAAAAACACCTGATTTGAAAGATGGCTCAGTGATGTGAGTACTTGTGTACACTCACACACAAATTTACAAACACACACATTCAGCAAAATATATACATACCCACATAAACAACATACACACACTAACCCTTAATAACATACACTCTCTATCTCTTTTTCTCTCTTTTTCTTTTTCTCCTCTTCCCAACATCCACCCATCTCTCACTCACTCACTCACATACACATGCACAACACTGTGGGTGACATAAATGTGTCTTTGTTGAGGAATATTCCTTTTTCCTCCTAGACTATCCTCTCACCTTATTGGGCAGAGCCCTGTCAATCTCCTCCTGCAGTTTCTTCTGGATGTCAGGGTGTGTGGCCAGGGAATACAGGACAAAGGAAAGTGTGACACTGGTGGTTTCATAGCCAGCAAAAATAAACGAAATTGACTGGGCTGTGATCTCTATGTCAGTCAAGGCTGGAAGTAAGAAAACATCTCAGGTAAGCCAGGTCAGAATGGACCATCACAGAGGAGATCAAGAAGAAAATCAAATCAGCCCCTATGTTCCTAGAGAGGATATAGAGATATCATTCAGTAACTCTGAGACTATCTTCATTGTGACAGCCTCATGAAATATCCAGAAAAGGAGAAGACTTCAGGCAGGTTGTCCCAGAGTTTTTGTTGTCCCTCATCATCCCAGTGGGCAGCTACAAGACATGGTCTTTCCTGTTTGTAAAATTTATTTTAATTATAGGTATTTCTGTATCTGGAAGTAAGTGCCATGTGTGTGTAGGGTGCCATGTGTGTGTAAATGGAGGCCAGCAGATGGCACTGTAGGCCACAGAGATAGAGTTACAGTCAGTTGTACATCAGCTTCCATGAATGCTGTGATTATGTTGTTAATAAATTCTTTCTCCCAATTAGTGTAAGTTCTTCAAACTAAACTGAAAGTAGACTATAAACTCACAATCAGTGGCTATTTTAAAAAATAAAATTTATTTTAGCAATCAAAAATGAGAAAGATGTCCTGAAGATATGAAGCTCAGTAACTACGGGGATGGTGTTTGAAGTCTTGTGTCCAGTCCTCGGCGCTTTATGCACCAGACATGGTTATGTTTGTGTTTTGTGTTACACTGGAAGATTGACTGGAAAAAAGAGAGCCAGTGCTGGACGAATTTGGCTTCTAAGCATCAAGCAGATCATCTCCTCAAGGACTAAACATGGACAGCTGCTTAGAAGCTACTTTTATTGTTACACAGAAGGCACCCTCAGCAGGTCAATTTCCACATAGCAAAAACTCATGTCTGACAAAGGACTTGTCTTCAAAAAAGCATCATCTAAACAATTCTATGCCATATGAGGCTTCCTTTTGTGAAGCATTTCTACACAATAAGTTATAAAAGTCTCTCAGGATACATCAAAGAACACAATGAACTCTCAGATGAGGATCACTAACAGAATCAAAGCTAAGGGGCCATCACTCCACATTCAGGCAGAGACAACAGTTCTGTGAAAACTCTACTTCATGATGGCAAAAGCCCATAGTCTCAGGAGTTAAAAGTCATTCTCAGGAACATTGTGAATGTGGGTCAACCAAGGCTACATGGTCCTTATGGCAAAAGAGTGAGGAGATCTAGTAGATGAAGTTAGTTAATGGCGTAAAATTGTTTCAAGTGGGCAAAGAGAAGAGGACTTGAAACACAGAGTACTTGGTGACTTTTAAACAATAAATGGAGGAATTCAAAAGATCATACTGCTACATATAAGCATGTGTGGGTATAGGATATAATCGATTAGGTAAGAATAAAATGTTCTTTTTCCATTAGGTACTGATGCACAGGTGTGTGGGGAAGATAGCCAGTACTAGAGGCAAAATTCGGTTGAGATCAGTTGAAGCCCTGATATTGATTATGAAAGTAATCATGAAATGATAGGTGTTTTCTGAAGTCCCGGATTGTGAGCCCTCTCTGCCTGAACATCACCCCAGTGGGGAAGCCATACAAAAGTCTAGCCACGCTGCAAGACCTGCCTACACAGAAGAAGATGATGTAGACTCTAGCCAGATCAGCCACTGCCATAGTCCCTCCTCTTTACACACACTTAGCACTCAAAAAAAACTATGGCCAATGTCAGAGGCAAACAAATGGGAAGCAGGTGGTTGGATCCCAGGTTGTTTAAAAAGGACAAAACAAAAAAGAGAGAAGGGGGAAAATAAAGCACACATGTTGAAACCTTCACTTTGATCTTGGCTTCTTTTGTCCTCACTGGACATTCTAATCAAGACCATTATCACTGAATCTCTATTGTTTATGTGAGCCAGTTCGCAGTAAGCAGGCCCGACCATCAGGGATTCAATCTCAGCGCCCCACTGTACACTGAACTGTCAGAGCTCACAACCCAAGATCTACATCAGTGCCCTGCTGGAATTTTTTCCCCATGTTTCCCAGTAAACTCCTGTGCACCAGGCTGAAAAAGGCAAAGTCCAAGACACTCAGATCAGCCCTGTGAAACTGCACTTCTTCAGATGGACTGTGAAGCAATGCACCAAGCCCTACACACATGTACAATAAAGTCTGAAACTGGAATGCCAGCAGATTGCAACCATGATAGTAATAATGGCTTCAAATTAAAATTTAAACATAGATGGAAGGCCAGTGAGATGGCTCAGATGATGAGGGCTTCTTGCACAACCATGAGGACCTGAGTTTGACTCTTTAGTCCCCTTGTAAATGCCTGGTGGGGCAGAACACACATATAGCCATAACACTGTGGATTTTTGGGACCTCCTGGCTGCAGGCTTGGCTCCAGGTATAATAAAATAACCTGTCTCAAGGAAAGAAGACAGAGAGGGATTGAGCAAGACACTGGGTGCCTTTATCTGTTATCTGTACACTCAGCTAGAGGTGCAGATGTACACATACTCCTGCATATGTGTGTACTACAAAAAATAACCATTAAGTGTTTTTGATGATTTTTGAAGACAAGATTGTTCTCTGGTGCCCTGCCTCTTCTGGCATCCATTGTTTAGACTTGGCTGCCCTTGAACTCACTGAGATCTACCTATTTCTGCCTCCCAAGTGCTAGGATTAAAATCATGCTCCAGCACAGCACAAATATGAGTGATTCTTAAGTACATAAAAGAATGAAGACGACCAGTGCATTTATTCAAATATGTTTTTCCCATAAGGTACTTATACATCACACAAAGTAAAAGTAAATCTTTACCATGAATTAGGCACAAAACAACAGTTCACTAGGGGGTTCCCACAGAGCCTCAGCACTATTTGGGTACATGTCCCATGACTTCTTGTTTATACACAGATGTCTAGACAGAGCTCTGAGACTTTGTGGTAAAAATAAAATACAAACAGTACCTCTGCACACCCGTGTAAAAACAGACAACTGGAGAGTTGCATTATGGCCATGCTTCTTCTTAGAAGTAAACTTTTGCTCATGATACATGACCTGAACAAGATCAAGACTGTCAAAATTCCCAGCACAGATGGGGCAGGAACACTCCAATCTCTGGCCTTTGCTGAGGAACAATTGGCAGGTAATAAGTGTGTAGTGAGTGTGTGGACACTGGTACATTCCTCATGTGGCAGTGGATGGAACCACAGCCATTCTTATGTGGTCATCATTAGCTGGACTCTATTTGGGAGTTCAGAAAATTCTTTGTTGATGAAAGCCACATGTGTCTTTCCACAGTGAAGCAGAGGTATCTTTCTGCCTAGAAAAGCCTCACTATATATATTCTCACCAACCCGCACACTCCCAGAGAGCTTCCTTGTCCATAAACAAGGAATGGCATGCTTACGTTTATGAGACTCTTTGTCTTTGGGGTTACTATGAGTGTTCATCATCAACTGAAGAAGATCTACTCGGTGCTGAAAGCAGAAAGAAAAGTTGCAAAAAATGCAAGGTCAATGGTAAGGTCAGAGGTCAGAAAGGGATCAGGAGTACAAAACCTTAATTCTCTAATTTTGAGGAAATTGTTCCCTCAAATTCAAAACTGTGGATATGATTGTTCGAATCAGGGATCAAAAGCAAGAGTGGGTAAATTAGAAAGAATTGGCTTCCATGTCAACCACATTTACAGTGAATTAGGATAGATAAAAACTTAAACACTCACTTTTATACTATGAAATTATTTTTGAGAGGGAAGAAAGGAGTGTTTCCTTTTTAATAATTTGTATTTGGCATTTGAAAGTTCTGTTTATGTACACAATCAAATATGATCATCTCCACCACACACATTCCTCCGATAAAATATTTTTTCCTCCACAGTCAATGCGAACTTCTTCATTAGTCACAGAGTCCAGGTAATGATGACCACATATGCATGGCAGTGAGGCCACATACTGCCACATGAAAAACCTACCAGTGTCCCCACCCTCTCTCCACAGCCATCAAGTGCCAATTGTTCCTCAACAATGGACAGAGCTTGGCAATGTCCTGGCCCATCTGTGCTGAAACTTGACAGTCTTGATCCTGTTCAGGTCTTTTACCATATCAATTCATTGTAATTTTCATTCCTGTTGCTACTTGTTAGTTTCTGGCTTATTATCAATCAATTTTTTAAAATTAAACTTCTTCACCCCAAGAAAATATAAATATTCTTTCTCTGTGTGTGTAAATTTACACTTTTCTACCTACCATTAGCACACAGCTCAAATGTTCACAGCCCAACATCTTATCAAACTGTCAACCTATCATGAAACCACCCTTATTACCTTCTGTTTAGAATCCAGGCGGGTTTCCTTCATTCTGTACACAAAGTTTTTGAAAAATTCGACTGAATTCTTTGAGGCCTTGTTGATATTTAATATCTCATATATTGGTGTGAGGAATGGAAAAAGTACTGGGAAAAAAGGTAAGTTTTAATAAAAATGAAAGTATAATTTTTTTAAAAAACATTAAGCATACCCAAAAATAAGTCACCAGTGTCTCAACAAAACACCATCTCTTCCTGACCCTGCTCACTCTGGGTCAGTGCTATACTACTGCTTTCACACTTTGATGTAGGCAAATTTGCAACCTGGCTCTTAAGTTTTACTATGTTCTTGTATTCCATCTGAATTCACAAATAAAATGCCAGAGACATTACAATGGCTCAATAGCTAAACATTCTGCATTTAAGCCTACAAAATTGAGTATGATCTTTGAATCCCATTCTGTGAAAGGAAATTTGTGCTCCGATCTTCACGTGCCACACAAACACCAAAATCATCCAGGCACACACAAAACAGCCAAGGTTACACAAAGAAATACTGTCTCAAACCTACCCCCAAAAGAAAGAAACCCCAGCATAAAGAAAGGTGGACAAAAAGCAGGAAGAAGTTTTGGCACATTCCGATGACTCAGACTGAGACACTGCTTTAGAACAATGGAACGTTGAATGCAGAGACTTTGGAACTTTGGAATGCAGAGACAGAACTGGGTCACAGCCATCAGACTCAGGGACTGGTCACAGACTGCTAAGCACCCAAAGAGCTTCAGAATCACTCTCTTACCTGATCCACGAGTGGGCTTCCAATTCCTCCCCAATGACTATCTAGGGAGAGACTTTCAGGAACTCACAGGGCACAGGTATTGTGCTGTACTGACTCGGAACTGTATGTTCAGGCCAGAAACAAAGCTAGACCAAAGCCATCAGAACTCACTGCCTGCCCTTAGAAAATGAACACCAAGGAGCCATCTCCCTACTGAGCCCACAGGCCCACAGACCCACAAGAGAGACAAGCTCTAGTCAGAGACAACAGGATCACCTAACATCACAGATAACAAGATAGCAAGAGGGAAGCACAATAACCTAAGCAATGGAAACCAAGGCAACCAGACAACTTCAGAAGCCAATTCTCAGGCGACAGGGAGCAGCAGATATTCCAACACACCATAAAAAAGAAGATATATACTTAAAATCATGATGATAATGGAGTTGCTAGAGAAGTGCATAAATATTCCCTTAAAGAATTACAAAGGAACACACATAAAAAAGTAGAAGCCCTTAAAGATAAAACACAATAATAATTTAAAGAGCTAAAAAAACACAACCAAACTGGTGAAGGAATTGAAAACATGAATAGAAACAATAAAGAAATCACACAAAAAAATCCCTAGAGATAGAAAACCCAAAAATGAGATCAGGAGTCAAAGATACAAGCATCACCAACAGAATACAAGAGATAAAAGAGGGGATCTCAGGCCAAAAATATAATATAGAAAACATTGACTCATCTGGGAAAATACAAAAATCAAAAGGCTTCTAGCCCAAAATACCCAAAATATCCAGGACACAATGAGAGACCAATTCTAAGGGAGAGAGAAGATTCCCAACTAAAAGGCCCACTAAATATCTTCAACAAATTAATAGAAGAAAAACTGCCTAATCTGAAGAATAAATGACCATGAAAATAGAAGAAGCCTACAGAACTCCAAATAGATTAGACCAAAAAATGAAACTCCTTCTGACACATAATAGTCAAAACATTGAATATTCAAAACAAAGGATAAATACTAAGGATAGTGAGGGGGGAAAAACATGTAACATATAAAGGCAGACCAATCATACTTGCACCAGACTTCTCAACAAAGACAATGAATGCTAGAGGATCTGGGACAGATGTCACACATAGCCTAAGAGAACACAAATGCCAGCCCAGGATATTTTATCCACCAAATCTCTCAATTACCATAGATGGAGGAACCAAAATATTTCAGGACAAAACCAAATTTACACAGTATCTGTTCACAAACCAACCCAGAGAAAGAATGATAGATGAAAAGTTCCAACATAAGGAGGGAAACTACATCCTAGGAAAGCAAGAAAATAATCTTCTTGCAACAAAAACAAAATAAAAACACACAAACATAATTATACCTTAACAACAAAAATAACAGGAAACAACAATGCTTATTCCTTAGTATCCCCAATAAAAAGACATAGACTACCAAAATGGACATGTAAAAGGGATCAAGAATTATGATTCATACAGGAAATTCATTCCAACAAAATGGGCAGATATAAACTCAGAGAAAAAGGCAAGGAAAAAACTTCACAAGCAAATGGTCCCCAAAAAAAGCGGGAGTAGCCATTCTAATATCGAATAAAATTGATTTTCAACAAAAAGTGATCAAAAATGATAAGAAAGGACACTTTTCCTAATCAAATAAAAGTCTATCAAGATCAACTCTCAATCCTGAACATTTATGCTCCAAATGTAAGGACACCAACATTCATAAAAAAAAATTAATGAAGCTCAAAACAAATAATGCACCCCACAAAATAATAGTGGGAGACTTTAAAGCCCTACTCTCATCAAAGGACAGATCACGGAAGCTGAAACTGAACAGAGGCTCAGTGAAAATAACATAGGACATGAACCAAATGTGTTTAACAGACATCTATAGAACATTTCATTCTAAAGCAAAAAGAATATTCATCCTTTTCAACACCTCATGGTAACTTCTCCAAAACAGATCCTATAATTAGCCATAAAGGAGGTCTCAACAGATATAAGAAGATGAAAATACTCCCATGCATTCTATTAAGTCACCATGAACTAAGGCTTTCTTCAAAGGGATACAAACCGGAAAGAAAGAAGTCAAAATATTACTATTTGCAGATAGTATGATAGACCTCAAAATTTCCACCAGAGAACTCCTACAGCTGATAAACAATTTCAGCACAGTGGCTGGATATAAAATTAACTCAAATCAATTAGTAGCCTACCTCTACTCAAAAGATAAATATGCTGAGAAAGAAATTACAGAATCAATACATTTCACAATAGTCACAAATAATATGAAATACCTTTGTGTGACCTTAACTGAGCAAGCAAAAGATCTATATGACAAGTAATTCAAGACTCTGAAGAAGGAAATTGAAGATCTCAGAAAATGGAAAGATGTCCCATGCTCATGGATTGAAATATATAAATATTGAAAAATGCCCATCTTCTAAAAGCAATCTACAGATTCACTGCAATCCTCATGAAAATTCTAACTCAATTTTTCATAGATCTAAAAAGAGCAATTTGCGAATTCATTTGGAATTACAAAACATCTAGGAAAATTAAAATTGATCTCAACAATAAAAGAACTCTGAATAAATCACCTTCCATAACTTCAAACTGTATTAGAGATAATTCTTGGGGAAAAATGCATAGCATTTGTAGAGAGGCAGGAGGGTAGATCAGTGGAACAAAACTGAAGTCCCAGAAATGAACCCACATACCTATGTTCACTTGATCTTTGACAAAGAAACTAAAAACATTCTGTATAAAAAGAACAGCCTCTTCAACAAATGGTGATGGTTCAACTGACAGCATCATGCAGCATGATACAAGCCATCCATTCTCACAACCTTGGAAAAAACTAGAGTTCAAGTAGATAAACACCTACACATAAAACCAGATTGTGGATCTTAGAACATAAGCCATTGGTGTTCACTTCAGAAAAATTTCACCCATGCCTATGTGTTCCAAGCTCTTCCCCAATTTCTCTTCAAATAGTTTCAAAGATCCAGAATCAACAAACAGAAGTAAGCAGGCAACATAATTGTGATGCCCTGAAACACTGAACTGTGCCTTTAGGAGATGAATAACATGGCTGGTGAACTACATAACACTAGAGCCATTCATTTGAGGGAAATAATGAAGAGAATGGCAGAATTGACAAACATGGCCACAGACAAGAGCAGTGGAACACACGAAGAAGAATCATCTACACACCTACTGTAAATAACAATGGATCAAAAAAATCTAATCTTAAGAGCTTCTTGGCTTTCTCCACAAAAGGATGATTAGGGTTGTTGAGAGAATTGATGTCCACTCCAAATGATATGCTGGTGATCACATCCATGCTGTAGGCACCTAACACTCTAAGAAGAGAGAGGCGTGGAAATTTAACACATGCATCAGTATCGGGAAAGTATTCTTATTCTCAGGAGACAAACAATGGCACCTCAGTGTGGACCAAGCCCTTCCCAACCTACCCACACTTTATCACTGCAAACTTCATGCTGCCATATTTCTTCTTTTTAAACTGTACTTAATGTCATCTAATGACTAAAGGGGCAAAGACAAGCAGCTGGCTCATGTGAATGCTAGAAAGATGACCCTGCACCTCAGTACCCCTTCCTCTCCCAGGATCACAGTGATGGACCAGCACTCACTCTTTCATATGGACAGGCTTGCCTTTCTCTGCCTCTTGCCTCAAGTACTTTACCAAAATGTCTCCATACTGTTCTATGATGGGGAACATCTAAACAAAAGAGAAAATCATTCATAGTTAGGATGGGGACCCCAGTCCCACAGGCTGGAGATAAAAAAACTTTCACGCACCTCCTTGAGTTTTCCACTGGTGAACGTGGGGGACAGCAAGGCTCGGTATCTCTTCCACTCCTCATCCTTAGAGAAGAAGATGGCTTTTCTCATAATCCCTATTGGGCCAAAATCCTAGAGTCAAAACATAATAGAAACAAAAAACCAGCCTATGAAATATCAGGTGCATGGTCAACTGCCAATTGTAGTTCAAAGTCTATATATTCCAGGATCCCTTTAAATGTAAATATGTCTATGGGTGGAAAACTAGGTCCAGGGGTGGAGAAGAAGATGAGAACAAGACTTGGTTGATCTCCAGAGCTGTGCAGATGGTATTTTCTTGGAGATATATAGAAAGTAAACAATGCATGTGGCAAGGTCTCCAGATCTGTATGTCCTGTATTTACATGAGCAATGTGAAAAGGATGTCTTTATATGCTCTGTTTCTTTCTGTCTGTTTACTGTCTGTCTGTGTGTCTATGTATGTCTGTCTGTGTGTGTGTGTGTGTGTTTGTGTGTGTGTGTACATGAATACTGGTACACATACTGATGTGTGTTCATGTGAGAACAAAGGTCAGGTATCATTCTCAATAACTCTATATTTAAATTTATAAACAAGGTCTCTCTGTGAATCTAGAAGGCTGTGGTGTGGCTGAAGTTTCTACCAAACAACCCTGGAATTTTTCTGTTTACACAGGAAGATCTAGAAGCAGATAGAAATGCTTCAAGGATTTTAAAGATTATTCCACTATGTTATAAGTTTAGCCTATTGTTCTTTGTGTTATAAAGTTAAATTTCATCCAAAAAAACTGCTTAGGAGTGTCTGAACAAAAGAAAACAAGGGACCCTGCCAAAAGTTGGCTTCAGTTGGTAAATAAATATAGCAACAGCCAATGTCTGAACAGGACAGACAGAGGCAGAACTATTGGGATTCAGGGTCTTGGGAGACAGATGAGAAAGAGGCAGAATCACCATTACAGGGACACAGGACAGACCAGCGGATACTCCTAATAACTGTGAACATGGAGACTCAAGTGGCCACCTTCTATGGGGAGGCAGAACTTCCAGAGGATGGAGAGGTCACATCATTCCACAGGAAAAACCATCCACCCAAAAACTGCCTTGCTAAGAAATGTGCAGAGATAAAAATGAGTAAATAACAAACTAATGACTGACCAAATGTGAGAACCATACAGTGAGAGACACTATAAATGATACTCTGCTATGCTTTCAAAAATAGCATAACTAAGTCGTGAGAGGATTCATAGAGCAGCAGAGAGAAATAGGTGAAAAGACTCAGCCAAAAATTGGGCAGAACTTGGTGAGTCATGTGGAAGAGTTGGAGGTAGGATTAATTAACCCAGGCCGTTCAAACACACCACAAGAAGATCCACAGTGTCAGGTACAGGGAACCATGTGGGCTCACAGAGTCTAGGCCACCAACCAAAATGATTACAGGGACGGGACATAGCCTCCCTGCACATTTGTAGCAGAAGTAAAGCTTGCTCTTCATGTGGGGGCCAATAACAGTTGAAGCTGGGGCTGTCTATGAGTTGGTTGCCTGATATATGATCTCCTTTCCCTAACTAGATTGCCTGGTTGGATCTTGGGAGGATCTCTTTATCCTGATGCTCCTGGATGTCCCAGGGCAAGGTAATTCACAAGAGGGAACTTCTGCTACTCTGAGTGAAGGGGACAGGGCTATGGAAAAGGAATTGGGAAGGGTGAGACTGGAAAAAAAGGAAGGAGGGGAGCTCTAATTAGGAAGTATAATTAGTAATTAATTAATCAATTAATCAATCAATTAACAAAAAAGGAATGTGGCCTACCTGCCGGTTTGTGAAGACAGAATAGCATTCCTTCACTAGCACATTATTGATCATCTCTGTGTCAGTGATGGCAAACAAAGGTGTGGGACCATCAAACAACCTGTGTAGGGAAGACTGCTGATAAACTAGGTTCTGAATAGACATCTATACCCAGACTTTGATCCTACTGCTGTAGGACCCTAAATCTGCTTATACAATTCACAGTCACAGGGGTTCCCAGTTCAGCTTAGGGATTCTGATCACAGACACAGTGGAGTCTTTGTAAAATGATAGGTAATGTCATTCAACATAAAATGAGTCACTAAAGACAAAACATCTGTGAAAGGTGCCACAGTGAAGAAATAACAAGTGGCAATTTGCTAAGTATACATGCGTATTTGAAGAAATTGCGTATACCATTTTCTATGATTTCACATTTTTGAAATATTGCAAGGGACTGGAGAGATGGCTCCACAGTTAATAGCACATAGTACTCTTGCAGAAGACCCAATTTTGGTTCCTAAGATGGCTCACAAACAACTGTAACACCAGCTCCAGGGAAATCAGATACCGCTAGTCTCCATGATAATTTATAATCATATACAGAATGACACACAGGTATATAAACAAAATTAAAGGCATTAAAAGTACAGACTTAATAACAAAATATTAATGTTAAATAATTAAAGTAAAAATAATAAAATCTGAAAAGAAAAATATCAATGTATACATTGTTCTACCTAGGTGCTAGTTGCTGACATCATTCAATCCAAGCACTCAGAGTGCTTGTAGTTCTCAAGTCAGAGGTAGGTAGATCTCTGTGACTTGGAGAGTAGTCTGACCTATAATGTGAGTCAAGGATAACCAGGGCTGCATATAGAGAAAGACTAACTTGAAAATAAAAGAAAGATTTTAATCTTAAGAGTAGTAGAATATGTCAATATCTGATGTTGGGATGCAGCTCAGTCTTAAGACGCAAGCCCTGGCTTTTATACTTAGAGATGAAAACACAGAATTTAACTGAAGTGCCTGAATCTAGTTCTCCCAGGTCAGGTAGTCTGAAATTCAGGACAAGATGAGAATGAAAGCATGGAAATGGGAGACTGCACAGACTGTCTCTGTACTCCTGAATTCACTGCAGCAGGGAGTCCATCACATGCCTTGTGCATGACTGTCAGCATTCCAGCAGGAGTTTTGAGATCCTGACCCTGCCAGAGTATTTGCACACAGCTAGTTCCTGGAGGGAGGACACCAAATGGCCTAAAGCTAGAGACACATGAAGATGTCAGCTCAGTCCCTGGAATCTACAAAAATTAAAGAAAACTGTCTTGAACAGGATGTCTTCTGATGCATGTTTTACCAAAAACCTTTGCAGGGGCTAAGGAGAAGGCTGAGCAAATGAGGCCAGCTGTACCAAGCCTGATGAACTGAATTCAGTCCCCTAGAAATAGAGAACTAACTTTGACAAAATATCATCTGACCTACATGCATGCACCAGGACACAGGTCCCCATTCCCTGAAAATGTTGATCTAAAATAAAATATAAACAACAGTAAAGTCTGTACATGCACTGAGGAATCTGTTTCTTTTAATGCTACGCATGAACCATTTATTAAGCCCTTAGCTGGCTCACTGCCCCCAGATCCCTGCTGTCAAATGACATACTAAGTCCACATTAAAGTGAAGGAAAGTGGGCTTCTCTGGGGAAATGAGGCAGGGTGGAAAGGAGATGGGACAAAACATTTGCCAAAGCAAATTAGAGAGAACTAAAGCAATGCATTGTGTAACAGGCAAAGGAGGTTGCAGAGGAGAAACAAATTAGAAGGGCACAGTGGGTAAATGTTAAGGTAAGCATAGGAGGATACCCAGAGGTCACACACTCTCAAACAGTGGAGGAAGGGAGACTGTGTGTAGGGCATGGGAGGTAGTCACCATGTTGTAAGCTGAACACATAAATAATTAATGGAGAAAAGAAGAACTCAAGTCCATGGAACATCAAATTTTCAAAAGCCACAGTGAATAATGTTTACATGTCAATTAGACCTTTGAACCCTGACACTTCATGTCATGAGGTATCACCTTTACACAGAGAGGTACATGGCTTCATTTTTTAATCCTTGCACAAGTGGAGTCCCTCCTCCTAAACAAATTCAATTCCATTGAACTTTCAGAATACTCACCCCCATATTTTCCCATACTTTTTATAGCATTCCATGTCAAATTTCCATAAACCCTGGAAAGAGAAACTGCATGAAATCCACTATTGCCCTATACATTCTGATCTTTCTGTAATCCCAACATAGAACTCTCAGATATGAAGAAGTAAGATTTATTGCTTCTGAAACATAAAAGCTCTTATTCAGAAATGTTTAACATGTGATGAGCAAAAATGTTAAGTGGGTAAAGTGTGAGAGAACAGGATACGTGACATCTTCCTGTGTCCTCTGCATGCCACACACATGTACACAGACACAACATAACTCACAAACACACATCTGTACGCATCTGTACACAGAAATAACATACATATCACATAAACACAGAAGTAGTGATGATAATAATAATAACAAACAGAATTGTTTGAAAGAATTTCCAAGGAAGCACAGATCCTGTAGGAAGAAAATCCTGAGCAGATAGAAACACAAACTCTGCCACTCGCCCTCTGTACTGAGCTTGGGAATGTCTGTCTGGGGGAAGGACCATGGCCAGGTATCAAAGCAGGTTAGTCACAAATGGTTCACCTAGACTTAGAGACTATATGGCACATTACATTCTCATTACTAATTTTCCTTTTTTAAATCATTATTTCCCTAGTTGCCTACCTTGCAACAAAATTTTATAAGAAAAATAATAAAGAAAAGAACCCCAACATTACATAGATGGATGACAAGCATCATCCCGTCTCAGATATTCTCACTTGCACTCATACTTATGGATAAGACTGGTGCCTTTTAAAAAAAAGAGGCAGCTGTAGGTACAATTCAATACCAACATTAGAGCTATTTGCCTAACATATAATGGCTTGCATCTCACCCTCACCACCAAAAAAAAAAAAAAAAAAAAAAAAAAAAACTAAAGAAGAGAAAGAAAAAAAAACCTAAAAAATGTCACTAGGCCTATAGTGGTGATTGACTTTGCAGAGGTTCCAAGTTCCATTTCCAGAACCCACATCCTCTATCTCAAATGCATCTCTAACTCTAGCTCCAGGGAATCCATCACCGTCTTCTATCCTCCATAGGTCCTGCGTTCACATACAAAATCACACACATTCTACCTTATACAAATAAAGTCTTTCTAAATGAGTCAATCTTTAAGAAGGACCCTAGTCTCTAAAGAAAGAGAGAAAGTAAATCCTCTAGTTCTAAAGAACCCAAATATGCCACAAGAGTACAAGCAGAGTCTAACGTCATAGGAAAAGCTTCATGGGTTCAGTCATTAAGCAAAGAATTCAAATATATGAAATGGGAGCTAGGAAGATGCTTTAGTGAGAAAACCACTCTATGAAAACAAGAATTTTAGTTCCCAGGATCTGTGTAAATGACTGTCAGGAGGTAACAGAACCAGCTCATAAGACTCATAGACAAGGAACCCCAGGAGAAAGCTGAATGGCTAAACTAGTCAAGACAGAGAAAGCCAGGTAAAAGTGAGAGACTGCCTCAAAGGTCAACATGCAGTGCAATCAGGAAGATACCGAGTGTCCTCCTCTGACTTCCACAACCACATACACAAATGTACACATGTATATGCCCCTGCATACACATATGGGAACTCACACACATGCAAATGCCTGGATACACTCTACAAAAATATGTACACATACAAACATACTGTGAAGTTTTAAGTTGGCAATACTGCCTCCAAGGTACTCACAAATATTCTCAAGAATCAAGAGAACACACAGTATGGGGCCTCACATCTCAGAGTTTCCTCATAAAGAGCATTTAATAGAACAAAGACATAATTTACCACAAGCAGAAGCCATATTTAAAAAACTCAGTCAACACTAACCTTGTAGTAATTCAGCAAAGTGCCTAAAAAAGGCAGAGGTGTTGGCCCAGGAATTCCCTGTTTTTTAAAAATTCCATGTTTATGGGTCCCATATCTATAAAGGGAAACAGAAAGATTTGTGGCCAAAAGTAACACACACACACACACACACACACACACACACACACACCCAAGAGGAGAGAGAAGCGAGACCATCATCAAAAATTGAAATAAACCAACCACGTGCCTGACCTGCCAGTTACCAGAGAGCTTTGGGAATGGTGAGAGGCCAGTGTGAATATGTGCCCATTGCTGACAAGCAAGTCAGCTGATTTCGCATAGATTTAGAAAGAAACAAAGTCAAGTCATACTTAGTCTAAGCCTTATCAGTAAACTACTGGGGAACAATTTTCTGTTGTGTGTATTCAATTGTGGATTTCTTATCCACAAATCTAGCTACAGAACTCTGGATCAGACTTTTGTATTTTTGTTATTATGAAGCATCATCTGAGTCAGTTTTTGTAAAATATTGTTCTCCACCATCTTCTGATTGGTTAAACCAAGGGTATAACAACCTATAGCTGAATGGGAGATGAAAAGGTGGGACTTTTCTGACAAGAGACAGGGAGAGAGTCTAGGGTGGGACCTGGGGACACAATAAAGAAGGAGATGTCAGGGCAAGGCTACAATGGCATGTAATAGACGACATGATTGGGACATAGGCCAGGCCAGCATAGTGAGTTTAGAATAGCTAAGAATATGTCAACTTAGTTACTGAAGCTTTTAAAAAATATGAAATTCTCTGTGTCATTATACAAACTATGGTTGGACATAGAAAACCCCATACTTTTGTAATAAACCTCAAAAAAGTAAGTGGAAGTAGGGTGAGGATGAGGTGCCCAGCAGATCACCATAACCTCAGTATGAAATTTAATAAGTACCACTTGGGCTTTAACTCAGAATAAAATAGTTTGTCTAGCATACATAGGCTCTAGCATGAGCCCCAATATTGCCAAAACATTAATATGAAATATTAACTCTGTCATCATTTCATTTGAGCCTTTGAGATTATTCCACAAGTAATGGCACTGGCTGCTAATGTTAATAATAAGAGTTTTGTCTTCAGGATCCACATGATAGGAAGGAACTGACTCTGAAAATTTGTCCTCTGATCTACACAAACACACACACACACACACACACACACACACACACACACACACACACACATGCACAAAAACACACAAACACACACATACACACACATAAATACCGATACATAAAAACTTTTTGCAAGAGTTAATGTCACTATCTGCCATCTCTTGGAGAAAGTTCTTATGCCCTGTGCATTCAAAGGATGGTTTCTGAACCCTGAGACATTAATACAAGCCAGACATTGGCAATGTCATCATTATTGAAAACTCTCCTGTATCAATGTATACTCCCAAGTCTCTGCTTGGTTAATAAAAATTGAAAAAAAAATGACTGGTCAGGAGACAGAGTTGTTGGCCACAATGCAGGTGATGGTTCAGGAGAAGAAAAGCCACCAGCAAGGTAGAGGAAGAAGGTCACATTGAGGTGAGTCATCAGAAGGAGTCACCAATGGAGCTCACAATGAAAACACATGTGGAAAAGAGCAGGTCAAGAAAAATCAAACTGCAAGTAAATTGAGGCCTATGGCTGGGATGTAGATAGCTTTATGAGTTAGAAGAGCTAAGATCCTGCCCAGTTATAGTCTTAAAAGTTTGCTAATAAATACAACAGGTCTCTGTCTTGATTATTTAGAAGTTAGCCAGGTTACAAAACCATCACTTTTAATATCATCCTAACTAAGCAGGTGAAAGGTGTCAGATAACATGGAGCTGTAGCTACAGATGATTGTAAGCTCCAGGTACAGGTGGGGTACATACTTGTAACCACTTAAAGATCAGCCACTGCCCTTAACCACAGAGCCTTCATGTCTCCAGCCCTGTCCTGTTATCATTTTGATCCTCCCAATAATAACAGAATAGAGGTCTGATTATCACCCCGATCCTCAAGACATGGTAGAGGAATAAACTGTGCAGGTCACTCACCGGTAGAGGAGCACCAGGATGATTGCCAGGAGGAGCCAGGTTTCCAGTGACAGAGGTGAAACCAGGTCCATTCCTGTTTGTCTATCAGCACTTTACTATTCTGTGATCTCCCTCCAGCTATGTGTGTGACCTTCTTCTTGGCTTTCCTCTGCTGATTCTGCTGCACTGGGGCCAGCCTGAAGTACTTATATGCTGGGAAGATGGGAGGGACAAGGGATCTAGACAGTAGATTGATTACCTCTGCATCAACTGGACTTTGGTTCTCTCTTCCCCTAGATAGTTCACAAACATCATCCACAACCTATTTTGAACTAATCCTCTGTGTAGCATAAGTAAACAACAGTGCCACATGGAGAAGACAGAGGTTCTTAGTTTCTATCAAATGTTCAAGTAAAATCAATAACATGAAAAGCCCTCTCATCAGGAAAGGTTTCATTTAAAAATACATGAAATGAAGACAAAATTACATCATCTGCACAGCTTTACAGAATAGAATGTCTTACTCATTTGCTGAAAAATTCTGGAGCTCCCCAAGCACCTGTAAATCCCATGTGACATCTGTGAACCAAACACTAGTCCTTTAGAAGAGCAGCAAGCCAGCTTATCCCTTGTGGCATCTCTTTAGCCCCATGATGAATGTTTGTTAGTTTGTGAAAAACTAAAAAGAAACACTAGGAATAATTAGTTGGTAGAAAGAAAGCCAGTTCTGATTCTGTCCCCAGTGAACCATCATAGGTAATAGACTTGTACAGCCCTTCACTCAGAGATGAGAGTCAGAAGAATCAAAGTTCAAAGACAAGTTCAAAGATACATAGCATATTTGAGACCAGCCAGGAATGCAGGAGACATTTACTCAAAAAAAATTACTCTGCTACATATATCCACCAAAATTCAACAATTTTCACCTTTGCCTGTTGGTGCCAGTGAGAAAGAAAGAGGTCCTGCCAGTCATTGCTGAAAGCAAGAAATTGTACTCAGTTGTGAACCAACTGGTGACTGTTAACACATAGGACTTAATGGATGGTTCCAAACACACAGTCATACACATTGCACATATAAAGTCATCAGGAAATAAAACAAGTCATGAAAGTGGGAAGAATCTTTTTAGGAACAACTAAAGGTGACAGGGTTGGGGTAATAGAAAGGTGGGGGAGATATAACCAGAATTCAATATACACACACAGATTGCAGGGGAGACAGAGAGACAGAGAGAAGACAGACAGACAGACATAGAGACAGAGATAATTCATTTAACAAAATAATTAAAAATAGCAATTGAAATGCAGAAAGCCCCAGTCAAACATCAGGGGGAGCTAAAAGAGTCATGCAGGAGAATGGGGAGGAGGACTGAGTGAGCCAGAGGGGTCAAGAACACCACAAGGAGATCTACAGAGTCAACAATCCTGGAGACATAGGACTCACAGAGACTGAACCACCAACAGAAGTGCATGTGCTGGCTGGACCTAAGGGACTATATATGTATAGCACATGTATAGCACACATGCAGGTTGGTCATCATGAGGGTCCCCAACAATTGCAGCAGGGACTGTCTCTGACTCTGTTGCTTGCCATTGGATCCCCTTCTTCTAACTGGGCTGGCCAGTAGTTCAGTGGGAGAGAATGCATCTAGTCCTGGTAAGACTTAGGGTCTCAAGGAAGATACCCTAAGAGGGGCTTCCCCTAAAAAGAGCAAAAATGAGGAGGTACTGGAAGAAGTACTTGTTAGGTTGGGACTGGGAGCAGGTGAAGGAAGGGTTGTCGATACAAAAATATTTTTATTAAAATTTAAGTAAAGAAATAACAAAATCCCCAAAGTTCAATCAGGATACAAGGGCTCCTGAGTGTAGGTGGAAGTACTAAAAAAGAAAATGGACCTTAGAAAAATCACTCAACCAACACCTTGGCATTGAGGTCTAAAAATTCATTGTTTTCACAACTGGAACCCCAGAGTGCAAGGGACTATACGCCCACAAACACATGCTTACACATGCACCTGATACCCACCTAACTGACATCAGACAATGATCACTAATATTTACTGTCCTGAGCAGTTTGCTCACATTAACTAATATTATGTATTCTACAACCCTGTGAGAGATAGATGTGTCACAGAATAGTGAAAATGCCCGCGAATGATAACTTATTCAATTGAAGTTATATAATAAATCACTACCATGGCTAGGATCTAAGAGATCACATAGCTCCAAAGTTCAAGATTTCCATAATTTTTTATTTTATTTATTTATTTATTTATTTATTTATTTATTTATTTAGCATGAGTACACTGTCACTGTCTTCAGACACACCAGAAGAGGGCATCAGATTCCATGACAGATGTTTTTGAGGCACCATGTAATTGCAGGGATTTAAATTCAGGACCTCTAGAAGAACTGTCAATGTTCTTAACGCTGAGTAATCTCTCCAGCCCTTTGTTTTAATTATTAATTAAAATAAATTTAGATCATTTTCTTCATCTCTTCTCTCCAATTTCTCCCATCCCCCAAATCCCTCTCTAACTAATAACTTCCTTTTGGTTAGTGTTGTTATTCCACATCTATAACTATAAATACATAAATACAACCTGTTGAGTCCATTTAGTGTGGCTTGTCCATATATGTTTTCAGGGCTGAATTCTTGATGCAGACAATCAATTGAGGGAGTAATCACTAGGGAATATTGAGTCTCCCTCTCAAAGCAGTCATTAGTTTCTTGTTTTCATCTAGGGTAAGGGTCCTATGAGATTTTCGTGTTCACCTTAGCATGTCTATTCGAGATGTCATTGTTCAGATCTATTTACTTTGTTAATATTTAACAGGTCTGGCTCCCTCATCCTTTCTGGGAAACACCATCTGCCAACAGATTTCAGAGTTTTTGACTCATAAAATCCCTTTGTCCACTTACTTTGTGTTCCCTGAGACTTAGTTATAGAGGATGTCTTGAAGATGTCAAGATCTTCACCTATAACAAACTCACCCTGACATGATGCCATATGGGATTAGTGAAGGAAACAGCACCTCATTCCAATTGAGATGTTCCCCCAGTGAGTAATAAGCACCCAGCACTCATCTCTCAGAGAAGAAAAGGAAATAAGGGCCCGCAAGCTGGCAATGATGATTGGGAAGGTGAGAAATGAATTCCAAGTTGCAGTTCTTTCCTGAAAGCTAAGTCTTGTTATTGATAGTATACCAAAGAAAACTGACAAGGATTTCCACAAAATGGTCACTTACCAATCCTTCCAAGAGACTGTCTTAAGGTTAGCTGGTTATTAACACACACACAGCACTTCACAGCTCTTTGTGGTCCTCATGATAAGTCCCTGAGGTAAGTAATCCATTGTCTTTATGTTGGAACTGAACCTATGGCTCAGAGGATAAGATCATTGTCTGCCATTGTAAAGGATCTAGATTCAATTCCCAGTACCCTTCTAGTCTTTCACAGTGGTCTTTATCTCTACCTTCTGGGTATTTGTAGCCATATATTTTCCTCTACAAGTGCCAAGGCATACCATAGTGCACAGATATACATGCCAAAAAGACTCTCATACAAATAAAAATCTCTTCTGAAATCTTTAAACCCATGTTACAAGAGGGGAAACCTACAGCTAAAAAATGAATTTGCGATCTGCTACCCGGAACAGCAGCTCTTAAAGGCTGAACAACTGGTGAGTGGGAGACCTAGGCTGCAGGGGAGCAGAGAGATCTCTGCGGAGTGCACATGGAAAGTGCACCCCCTGCCTTGCCCTGCCCTGCCTTGCCCGATCCAGTGATTGGAAACAGAAAATTAGAACTTGTGTTTCCACCCGGAGGCGACTTCAGAACGCAGAGCGGAACCTGGACCATCTGCCACCCGGAACGGCAGCTCCTAGAGGCTGAGCACCTGGTGGGTGGGAGACCTGGGCTGCGGGGAGCAGAGAGATCGCTGCGGAGTGCACACGAAAAGTGCACCCTCTGCCTTGCCCTGCCCTGCTTTGCCCGATCCAGCGACTGGGAACAGAAAATTAGAACTTCTCTTTCCACCCAGAGGTGACTTCAGGACGCAGAGCGGAGCCCGGCCCATCTGCTAACTGGAATGGCAGCTTGTAAAGGCTGAACAACTGGTGAGTGGGAGACCTAGGCTGCAGAGGAGCAGGGAGATCTCTTTGGAGGGCACAGGGAAAGTGCACCCCCTGCCTTGCCCTGCCCTGTCGTGCCTGATCCAGGGACCAGAAACAGAACATTGGAACTTCTGTTCCCACCCGATGACTCTGAGGCATAGAACAGGACTTGGCCCATCTGACACCTGTACCAATGGAGATCCAGGGACACAGACCAGATACAAGGGAAAGGCAAGAACATATCACTAACAACAAAATGGCAAGAAAAAGCAAAAAAGTATATCCCAAAGAAACCAAGACAATCTAGCAACACCGGAACTCAGCTCTCCCATAACAGCAAATATCAAATTCAAAACACTCCAGAAAAGAAGACACAGACATGAAATCATACCTCAAGATGCTGATAGAGATACTTAAACAAGAAAGGGAGGAAAAGCAAAAAGATTCAGAAGCTTTTAAAGAAGAAACAAGAAAAGCACTCAAAGAACTCAAAGGACTAGAGGAAAACAGAACCAAAGAAATAAAGGAATGAAAGAGGGAAATTAAAACAGAAATTGACACAATAAAGAAAATGCTAAAAGAGATAACCCTAGAGTCAGAACACCAAAAAAAAAAAAAATCAGGAGTCAAAGAAGCAAGCATTTTCAATAGATTACAAGAGATCGAAGAGAGAATCTCGGGGGCAGAAGACAACATTGCAAACATAGACAAAACATCCAGAGAAGATGCAAAAAATAAGAAGCTCCTAACCCAAAATGACCAGGAAATCCAAAACACAATGAGAAGACCGAACCTAAGGATAATAGGAATAGAAGAGGGAGAAGAGTATCAACTAAGAGGCACAGTAAATATCTTCAACAAAATCATAGAAGAAAACTTCCCTACC
This sequence comes from Micromys minutus, assembly GCF_963924665.1. NCBI lineage: Eukaryota > Metazoa > Chordata > Mammalia > Rodentia > Muridae > Micromys > Micromys minutus. The sequence goes on along the minus strand of NC_137964.1, from coordinate 4,592,959 downwards.
CTCAAGACTGAGATGACCATGAGCATAAAAGAAGCCTTCAGAACTCCAAATAGGTTGGACCAGGAAAGAAATACCTCCTGACACATAATAGTAAAAACATCAAGTGCCCAAAGCAAAGAAAGAATACTAAAAGCAGTAAGAGAAAAAGGTCAGGTAACATACAAAGGCAGGCCAATCAGAATCACACCCGATTTATCAACAGAGACTATGAAAGCTAGAAGAGCCTGGACAGAAATCATGCACTCCTTAAGAGAGCAAAAGTGGCAGCCCAAGCTGCTATGCCCAGGAAAATTATCAATCACCATCGATGGAGAGACGAAGATATTTCAAGACAAATCAAAATTCACAAAATATCTGACCACAAACCCAGCACTACAATAAATTATAGATGGAAAACCCAATACAATGAGGGGAACTAAATCCTAGTAAAAACAAGAAAATTCCTAAACAAGAAAACTAAAAGAAGAAAAAAACACAGACACAACTCAACCCAAAAAAGCAATAATGGCAGAAAACAGAAAAAAACTATTCCTTGATATCTATTAACATTAATGGTCTCAACTCCCCAATAAAAAGACATAGACTATCAGACTGGATACATAAACGAAATTCAGCCTTTTGCTGCATAGAGGAAACTCATCTCAGAGACAGAGACAGACACTATCTCAGAGAAAAAGGGTGGGAAAAAAACTTGCAAGCAAACAGCTCCAAGAAGCAAGCTGGAGTGTCTATTCTAATATCAAATAAAGTAAATTTCCAACCAAAAGTTATCAAAAAAGATTAAGAAGGACACTTTTTACTCATTACCGGAGAAATCTGTCAGGAGGAACTCTCAAGCCTTAACATATATGCTCCAAATAAAAAATCACCCACATTCATAAAAGAAACCCTACTAAAGCTCAAAAAATACATTTCACCCCACAAAATAGTAGTGGGAGACTTTAATACCCCACTCTCACCAATGGACAGATCATGGAAACAGAAACTGAACAAGGACACTGCAAAACTAGCAGAGACTTTGAACCAACTAGAATTAATAGACATATACAGAACATACTATCCTAAAGTAAAAGAATACACCTTCTTCTCACCACGCCATGGCACCTTCTCGAAAATTGACCACATAATTGGACACAGAACGAGCCTTCATCAATATAAGAAGATTGAAATACTCCCATGCATCTTCTCAGATAACCATGGTCTACGACTGGTCTTTAACAACAACAAAGACAACAAAAAACCCACATAAACATGGAAACTAAACAACTCTCTGTTAAACAAAAGCAGGGTCAAGGAAGACATAAAGAAAGAAATTAAGGATTTCCAAGTATTCGTCGAAAACGAAAACACAACATACCCAAACCTATGGGATGCAATGAAAGCACTATTGAGAGGAAAACTCATAGCCCTAAGTGCTTCCAAAAAGAAACTGGTGAGAGCCTACATCAGCAACCTGACAGCACAGCTAAAAGCCCTAGAACAAAAGGAAGCAGATATACCCAAAAAGAGTAGACGGCAAGAAATAATCAAAATTAGGGCAGAAATAGACCAAATAGAAACAAAAAGAACCATTGAAAAAATCAACAAAACCAAGAGTTGGTTCTTTGAGAAAATCAACAAGATTGATAAACCCCTAGCCAGACTAACTAGAGGGCGAAGAGAGAGTATCCAATTAACAAAATCAGAAAGGAAAGTGGCGACATAACAACTGAAACTGAGGAAATTCAGGAAATCATCAGATCCTACTACAAAAACTTATACTCCACAAAATTGGAAAATCTGGAGGAAATGGACAAATTCCTAGAAAGATGCAAGATCCCAGAGTTAAACCAGGACCAAGTAAACCATGTAAATAACCCTATAACACCTAAAGAAATAGAAGAAGTCATCAAAAGCTTCCCTACCAAAAAAAGCCCAGGTCCAGACGGGTTCAGTGCAGAATTTTATCAGGCATTTATTGCGGTTATAACACCAATACTCTCCAAATTATTCCAAAAGATAGAATCAGATGGAATACTCCTAACTCATTTTTTGAGGCTACAATAACCCTTGTACCTAAACCACACAAAGACCCTACAAGGAAAGAGAACTTCAGACCAATCTCACTTATGAACGTTGATGCAAAAATACTCAACAAAATCTTGCGAACCGAAGCCAAGAACACATCAAAACGATCATTCATCATGACCAAGTAGGCTTCATCTCTGGGATGCAGAAATGGTTTAACATAAAGAAATCCATCAATGTAATCCACCATATAAACAAACTCAAAGATCAAAATCACATGGTCATCTCACTAGATGCTGAAAAAGCGTTTGACAAAATCCACCACCCCTTCATGTTAAAAGTTCTGGGAAGAACAGGAATCCAAGGTCCATACATAAACATAATAAAAGCAATATACAGCAAACCAACAGCCAACAACAAACTTAATGGTGGGAATATTGAAGCAATCCCACTAAAATCAGGGACTCGACAAGGCTGTCCACTCTCTCCCTACCTATTCAACATAGTACTGGAAGTCCTGGCTGGAGCAATTAGACAGCAAAAGGAGATCAAGGGGATACAAATCAGAAAGGAAGAGATAAAAACATCACTCTTTGCCGATGACATGATAGTGTCCTTGAGTGACTCCAAAAATTCCACCAGAGAACTCCTACAGCTGATAAACAAGTTCAGCAAAGCGGCTGGATACAAAATTAACTCAAACAAATCAGTAGCCTTCCTATACTCAAAGGACAAACATGTGGAGAAAGAAATTAGGGAAAAGGTACCCTTCACAATCGTTACAAAATCTATGAAATACCTTGGTGTGACTCTAACTAAGCAAGTGAAGGACCTGTATGACAAGAACTTCAAACCTCTAAAGAAAGAAATTGAGAAGGATCTCAGAAAATGGAAAGATCTCCCATGCTCTTGGATTGGGAAAATCAACATCTTAAAAATGGCCATCCTACCAAAAGCAATCTACAGATTCAATGCAATCCCCATCAAAATTCCAACCCAGTTCTTCATGGAATTGGAAAGATCAATGTGCAATTTTATATGGAATAACAAAAGACCAAGAATAGCGAAATCCATCCTCAACAAAAAAAAAAAACCTCAAGCTATATTACAAGGCAATTGTGCTGAAAACTGCATGGTCCTGGTACAGAAATAGGCATGTGGATCAATGGAATGAAATAGAAGATCCAGAACTGAGCACTCATGTATATGGGCACCTGATTTTTGACAAAGGAGCAGTAAACATTCAATGGAAAAAGGACAGCCTATTCAACAAATGGTGCTGGTCCACCTGGCACTCAGCATGCAAAAGAATGTAAATAGACCCTTTCTTATCTCCTTGTACAAAGCTCAAGTGCAAGTGGATCAAAGATCACCACATTAAACCAGATACACTGAAACTATTAGGTGAGAAAGTAGGGAAAACCTTAGAACACATATGCACAGGAGAAAATTTCCTGAACAAAACACCAATGGCTCAAGCTCTAAGGTCAAAGATTAACAAATGGGACTTAATGAGATTGCAAAGTTTCTGTAAGGCTAAGGACATCATCAAGAAAACAAAACGGCAACCAACAGAATGGGAAAAGATCTTTACCAACACCACATCAGATAAAGGCCTAATATCCAAGGTATACAAAGGACTCAAAAAGGTAGACACCAGAGAATCAAATAACCCTATTAAATATGGGGTGCAGAGCTAAACAAAACGTTTTCAGTTGAGATACACCGAATGGCTGAGAAACATTTGAGGAAGTGCTCGACATCCTTAGCCATCAGGGAAATGCAAATCAAAACAACCCTGAGATTCCACCTCACACCAATAAGATTGGCCAAGATCCAAAACTCAGATGACAGCAGATGCTGGCTAGGCGTGAAGAAAGAGGAACACTTCTCCACTGTTGGTGGAGTTGCAAGCTAATACAACCACTCTGGAAATCAGTCTGGCAATACCTCAGAAAATTGGATATAGTACTACCTGAAGACCCAGCTATTCCACTGCTGGGCATATATTCCAGAGACACTTTAATACACAACAAAGATATATGCACCACAATGTTCATAGTGGCTCTATTTATAATAGCCAAAAGCTGGAAGGAACCCAGATGTCCTTCAGAAGATGAATGAACACAAAAATTGTAGTACATATACACAATGGAATACTACTCAGCCACCAGAAACAATGACTTAACCAAATTCTTAAAAAAAAAAAAAATGGCTGCATCTAGAGAATATCATTCTGAGTGAGATAACCCAGTCACAAAAGAACAAAAATAATATGCAGTCATTGATTGTGGGATGCTAACCCCAGAGTCTTGCACTCCCCCAGAAACAACTCACAGACTGTATAAATTCCAAGAAATAAAGAAAACAGAACAAAACAAAAAAATATTTACAAAACAAGAAAACTTTAACTATTTTCATGTTACACTTTATTTTACATGTACTTTATGCTCATTGTAACTATTAAGTTTTCAAGGCATACTATCAAACCTTTAAAAAAATCAAGTACTGACTAAAAATATATTCATATAGTTTTATGTATAAATTATGTTAAAATCTGAAAAATAAGTACTGACAAAAATGTATAATTTTAAGCAAAAAAATGTTTATAATCTGTACATTTATCTTTGTTTTGTAAAATAAAGTTGTTTAAAAAAAAGAACCAGTTGGATTTAACAGCCACCTACAAAACTTTTTATCCTAAGTATATATATATATATCATACCTTCGTCTCAGCACATCACAATACCTTTTCTAAACTGAATATATAGTGGCTCACAAAACAGGCCTCAACAAATACAAGATCAAAATACTACCATTGATCTTATCATATCACTACATTCATATATATGAAACCATGGTAAAAAGGGTTTCTTATTCAAACAACCACAGAAAGCAAAGCAATTAAGCACATAACACTTTAAAGTCCAATGTTTAAGACATTAACATTTTATTTTATGTTCTAAGTAATATATTATCCAACCTTATAAATGGCTATCCTAGGACAGTGGGAATCTTTGAAGTAAAGCGTCACATCTTGTCTTCTTTTTCCCACATCTTTAGATACCAAGAGGTGCCCATGTGAGAGCGGTCACAAAGATTAAATTCTCAGTTTTTGATTCTTTTATTTCTAGCACTGGCTGGTTGAAGTATAGAGACCTCTTTCTCATGTGTAACTAACATACTTACTGCTATCAAATATTTTTATGTAATTGTTCTTTATGCCTTTTATCATTTCTATCAATTGCTGAGCCATGGTATATGTATGTATTGGATACGCATCTTTGTGAAAACCAAGTAAAGTAATTCCTTTGGTCAGTGATAACTGTTAAAAACCGAAAAGGACTCTGTGCAATATCTCGGCATTTTGCAGTAGTTACCTCATGTGTAAGTGTCATAGTCACTGTTGCTCCCATAGAAAGGAAGAACTGAGAAAAGAGAGATAAGAATAATTTGGAAGCCTTATGGTGATGAGGATGCAGAGCTATAGCACAGGCTGAATATAGTTAAAATACTGTATGGCCTTCCTTTTACATGATGTCAAAAGAAGCAGGTTGACTCCTTTCATGTGTGTACATATCCTACAAACTACAAATCTTATTCTGTGAGGTTGAAGAACATGAAACACAATCACTGGTCAGCCTCTGTTTCAAACTCCCAGAACTCTCTTACTGACCAGAAAGTGTGGTGACCACAGTGCATTACATCTTCTTTCCTACACTGACTGAACATAAAAATAATAAGCAGACAAATTGGGTGGATGATGTCAATAAACATCTAGTCATTTATATGTATAATTTAACCAAATATTTGCTCTGCCTTACATTGTAATTTCCTCTTTGTGGTTTGTTTATCAAAAAAAAATCTTATTTGTATCCATATTATTGGATGATCTCTCCATTTTTAATATTTAAGCTCAGTTAATATTAAAATTCTTATTTTTAAGCTTGCATTCCTGTAGTCATGAATTAAGGAGGACAGAATATGCTGAGACACTGAAAAAAGGTCTTTCAGTAAAATCACAGAAGATAAGTTTCTGATTCCTAAATATAACATGAAGGAGAAAAGTCTTAGCTTTGATGACAATGAACTAAAATTATTGAGAAACTCTTAGTGAAGATTTAGGTAGGTGACCAGTGAAATGCTTATGTGAACAATTACTGCTATTCAATAAAATACAATTTAAATAGTAACAAGAAACCAACAAACATAAAACCAACAAACAACATGGACAACAAACTATTAAATTAAATTTAGGGAATTATTTACCTAAAGGATATCACTGTGCACTTTGTAAAGCAGCATTTATTGAGACTGAACTAATTTTATTAGACCATCTTTTACAGTTTTCCACTTAAATGACAAATACAAACATAAGTGCTTTAATGTTTCCAAACAAAATTATAATATTAAAAAATATAAATAAATGAGCTCTTTGAAGTCTCCTTAGTAAATTTTACTATAAGCAATAATGGATATAGTGTAGAGAACTGGAGTCATCAGCATTAGTTCCATATATTATACGGCTGAATTTCACCACAGGTCCTTATTATATGTTTTTAGGGTAACAGATGGGATACACTAAAGGTCAGAGTCTTCTCCATTGACAGGTGAAGCACGTAAATGAACAATATTATTAACATTTTAAATCGTGAGAATATGTAACAGCGAACAGTGAAACAGGTATCTTAATTTTAGTTGTCTATGTGATTGCAAGTGTGTGGGTGTTTGTGTGTGTGTGTGTGTGTGTGTGTGTGTGTGTGTGTGTGTGTGTGTGTGGGTGTGTGGGTGTGTCTGTATATGTGCACAGATTAGAGGTGTGACTCTAACTGAAGTTGAACTACCATGAAATAAGCTAAGATGGCTCGGTATCAAGCTCCTAGCCCTTGGTTTCTTCATTCCCAGAATTTTGGAATTATATAAACATGTTTGAACTCAGGTATTTGTGCTTGCAAACCTTACTTTATTCATAAACATATTTCCCAAGGAAGAAGATAGCTTTTCTTTTCAGTTTTGATCTGATAATGCAGAATTTATACTGTATAAACAAGACATAAGGGTCCATGATACTAGAGAATAAGAGGACAAATTGATTCTTTTATTTTTACTCACTAAAAATAAATCAAGACATAATGCTTAAATCAAAATTGAAAATTCTGGACACAGAGCGGAGCCTGGCCAAACTGCCAGCCAGAAAGGTGGCTCGTACAGGCTGAGGAACTGTGACCGGAAACAGATCTTAGGAACTTCTGTTCCCACCCGGAGACGACTTCAGGACGCAGAGCAGAGCCTGGCCCACCTGCAAGCTGGAAAGGTGGCTCGGAGAGGCTGAGCATCTGTGACCAGGAACAGATCTTAGGAACGTCTGTTTCCACCCAGAGGCGACTTCAGGATGCAGAGCGAAGCCTGGCCCAGCTGCCACCCGGAACCTGGGCTGCCAGAGAGTAGAGAGATCTATGCAGAGTGCACACGGAAAGTGTACCAGGGACACAGACCAGATACAAGGAAAAGGTAAGAACATATCACTGACAACAAAATGGCAAGAGGAAAGAGAAAGAGTATATCCCAAGGAAACCAAGACAATCTAGCAACACCAGAACCCAGCTCTCCGATAGTAGCAAACATCGGAATTCCAAACACTCCAGAAAAAGAAGACACAGACCTGAAATCATGCCTCAAGACACTGATAGAGTTACTTAAACAAGAAAGGGAGGAAAAGCAAAAAGATTCAGAAGCTTTTAAAGAAGAAACAAGAAAAACACTCAAAGAACTCAAAGAACGAGAAGAAAACAGAACCAAAGAAATAAAGGAATGGAAGAGGGAAATTAAAACAGAAATTGACACAATAAAAAAAAAACACTAAAAGAGATAACCCTAGAGTCAGAACACCAAAAAAAGAAATCAGGAGTCATAGAAGCAAGCATTTCCAACAGATTACAAGAGATCGAGGAGAGAATCTCGGGGGCAGAAGACAACATGGCAAACATAGACAAAACAGCCAGAAAGGATGCAAAAAACAAAAAGCTCCTAACCCAAAATGACCAGGAAATACAAGACACAATGAGAGACCGAACCTAAGGATAATAGGAATAGAAGAGGGAGAAGAGTATCAACTAAGAGGCACAGTAAATATCTTCAACAAAATCATAGAAGAAAACTTCCCTACCCTCAAGAATGAGATGACCACGAGCATAAAAGAAGCCTTCAGAACTCCAAATAGGTTGGACAAGAAAAGAAATACCTCCCGACACATAATAGTAAAAACATCAAGTGCCCAAAGTAAAGAAAGAATACTAAAAGCAGTAAGGGAAAAAGGACAGGTAACATATAAAGGCAGACCAATCAGACTCACACCCGATTTCTCAACAGAGACTATGAAAGCTAGAAGAGCCTGGACAGATATCATGCACTCTTTAAGAGAGCACAACTGCCAGCCCAAGCTGCTATACCCAGAAAAACTATCAATCACCATCGATGGAGAGACAAAGATATTTCAAGACAAATCAAAATTCACACAATATCTGACCACAAACCCAGCACTACAACAAATTATAGGTGGAAAACCCAATACAAGGAGGGAAAATACAGCCTAGTAAAAACAAGAACACTAAATAAGAAAACTAAAAGAAGAAAAAACACAGACAAAACTCAACACAAAAAAGCAATAATGGCAGGAAACAGAAACAATTATTCCTTGATATCTATTAACATAAATGGTCACAACTCCCCAATAAAGAGACATAGACTATCAGACTGTTTACATAAACAAAATCCAGCATTTTGCTGCATACAGGAAACTCATCTCAGAGACAGAGACAGACACTATCTCAGAGTAAAAAAGTGGGAAAAAAACTTCCAAGCAAACAGCTCCAAGAAGCAAGCTGGAGTGGCTATTCTAATATCGAATAAAGTAAATTTCCAACCAAAAGTTATCAAAAAAGATAAAGAAGGACACTTTTTACTCATTACCGGGGAAATCTGTCAGGAGGAACTCTCAAGCCTTAACATATATGCTCCAAATAAAAAATCACCCACATTCATAAAAGAAACTCTACTAAAGCTCAAAAAATACATTTCACCCCACACAATAATAGTGGGAGACTTTAATACCCCACTCTCACCAAGGGACAGATCAGGGAAACAGAAACTGAACAAGGACACTGCAAACCTAGCAGAGACTTTGAACCACCTAGAATTAAAAGATATATACAGAACATACTATCCTAAAGTAAAAGAATACACCTTCTTCTCACCACCCCATGGCACCTTCTCGAAAATTGACCACATAATTGGACACAGAACGAGCCTTCATTGATATAAGAAGATTAAAATACTCCCATGCATCCTCTCAGATCACCATGGTCTACGGCTGGTCTTTAACAACAACAAAGACAACAAAATGCCCACATACACATGGAAACTAAACAACGCTCGGTTAAAAGATAGCAGGGTCGAAGAAGAAATAAAGAAAGAAATTAAGTACTTTCTAGAATTCAACGAAAACGATAACACAACATACCCAAACCTATGGGATGCAATGAAAGCAGTATTGAGAGGAAAACTCATAGCCCTAAGTGCTTCCAAATAGAAACTGGAGAGAGCTCACATCAGCAACCTGACAGCACAGCTAAAAGCCCTAGAACAAAAGGAAGCAGATATACCCAAAAAGAGTAGATGGCAAGAAATAATCAAAATTAGGTCAGAAATAGACCAAATAGAAACAAAAAGAACCATTGAAAAAATCAACAAAACAAAGAGTTGGTTCTTTGAGAAAATCAACAAGATTGATAAACCTCTAGCCAGACTAACTAAAGGGCAAAGAGAGAGTATCCAAATTAACAAAATCAGAAAGGAAAGTGGTGACATAACAACTGAAACTAAGGAAATTCAAGAAATCATCAGATCCTACTACAAAAACTTATAATCCACAAAATTGGAAAATCTGGAGGAAATGGGTGAATTCCTAGACAGATACAAGGTCCCAAAGTTTAACCAGGACCAAGTAAACCATATAACTAACCCTATAACACCTAAAGAAATAGAAGAAGTCATCAAAAGCCTCCCAACCATAAAAAGCCCAGGTCCAGATGGGTTCAGTGCAGAATTTTATCAGACATTTATTGGGGATATAACACCAATATTCGCCAAACTATTCCAAAAGATAGAATCAGATGGAATATTACCCAACTAATTTTTTGAGGCTACAATAACCCTCATACCTAAGCCACACAAAGACCCTACAAGGAAAGAGAACTTCAGACTAATCTCACTTATGAACATTGATGCAAAAATACTCAACAAAATCCTTGCAAACCGAATCCAAGAACACATAAAAACAATCATTCATCATGACCAAGTAGGCTTAATCCCTGGGATGCAGGGATGGTTTAACATAAGGAAATCCATCAATGTAATCCACCATATAAACAAACTTAAAGACCAAAATCACATGGTCATCTCACTAGACGCTGAGAAAGCATTCGACAAAATCCAACACCCCTTCATGTTAAAAGTCCTGGAAAGAACAGGAATCTAAGGCCCATATTTAAACATAATAAAAGCAATATACAGCAAACCAACAGCCAACATCAAACTTAATGGCGAGAAACTTGAAGCAATCCCACTAAAATCAGGGACTCGACAAGGCTGCCCACTCTCTCCCTACCTATTCAACATAGTACTGGAAGTCCTGGCTGGAGCAATTAGACAGCAAAAGGAGATCAAGGGGATACGAATCGGAAAGGAAGAGATAAAAACATCACTCTTTGCCGATGACATGATAGTGTACTTGAGTGACCCCAAAAATTCCACCAAAGAACTCCTACAGCTGATAAACAAGTTCAGCAAAGTGGCCGGATACAAAATTAACTCAAACAAATCAGTAGCCTTCCTATACTCAAAGGACAAACATGTGGAGAAAGAAATTAGGGAAAAGGTACCCTTCACAATCGTTACAAAATCTATGAAATACCTTGCTGTGACTCTAACTAAGCAAGTGAAGGACCTGTATGACAAGAACTTCAAACCTCTAAAGAAAGAAATTGAGAAGGATCTCAGAAAATGGAAAGATCTCCCATGCTCATGGATTGGAAAGATCAACATCTTAAAAATGGCCATCCTACCAAAAGCAATCTACAGATTCAATGCAATCCCCATCAAAATTCCAACCCAGTTCTTCATGGAATTGGAAAGATCAATGTGCAATTTCATATGGAATAACAAAAGACCTAGAATAGTGAAATCCATCCTCAACAACAAAAAACATCTGCGGAAATCACTATCCCTGACCTCAAACTATATTACAAGGCAATTGTGCTGAAAACTGCATGGTCCTGGTACAGAAATAGGCAGGTGGATCAATGGAATAGAATAGAAGATCCAGAAATGAGCCCTCATGTATATGGTCACCTGATTTTTGACAAAGGAGCAGTAAACATTCAATGTAAAAAGGACAGCCTATTCAACAAATGGTGCTGGTCCAACTGGCACTCAACATGCAAAAGAATGAAAATAGACCCTTTCTTATCTCCTTGTACAAAGCTCAAGTGTAAGTGGATTAAAGATCTCTACATTAAACCAGATACACTGAAACTATTAGATGAGAAAGTAGGGAAAACCTTAGAACACATAGGCACGGGAGAAAATTTCCTGAACAAAACACCAATGGCTCAAGCTCTAAGGTCAAAGATTAACAAATGGGACTTAATGAGATTGTAAAGTTTCTGTAAGGCTCAGGACATCGTCAAGAAAACAAAACGGCAACCAACAGAATGGGAAAAGATCTTTACCAACACCACATCAGATAGAGGCCTAATATCCAAGGTGTACAAGGAACTCAAAAAGCTAGACACCAGAGAATCAAATAACCCTATTAAAAAATGGGGTACAGAGCTAAACAAATCATTTTCAGTTGAGGAACACCGAATGGCCGAGAAACTTCTGAGGAAGTGCTTGACATCCTTAGCCATCAGGGAAATGCAAATCAAAACAACCCTGACATTCCACCTCACACCAGTCAGATTGGCCAAGATCCAAAACTCAGATGACAGCAGATGCTGGCGAGGCTGCGGAGAAAGAGGAACACTTCTCCACTGTTGGTGGGGTTGCAAGCTAATACAACCACTCTGGAAATCTGTCTGGCGATACCTCAGAAAATTGGATATAGTACTACCTGAAGACCCAGCTATTCCACTGCTGGGCATATACCCCAGAGACACTTTAATACACAACAAAGATATATGCACCACAATGTTCATAGCGGCTCTATTTATAATAGCCAGAAGCTGGAAGGAACCCAGATGTCCTTCAGAAGACGAATGGATACAAAAATTGTGGTACATATACACAATGGAATACTACTCAGCCACCAGAAACAATGACTTAACCAAATTCTTAAGAAAATGGCTGCATCTAGAGAAGATCATCCTGAGTGAGATAACCCAGTCACAAAAGAACAGACATAATATGCAGTCACTGATAGTGGGATGCTAACCCCAGAGGCTTGCACTCCCCCAGAAACAACTCACAGACTGTATGAAGTCCAAGAAATAAAGAAAACAAAAAATATACATATATTCACAAAACAAGAAGACTTTGACTATTTCCATGTTGCATTTTGTTTTGCATGTACTTTACGCTTATTGCAACTAGTAGGTTTTCAATGCATACTGTCAAGCCCTTGAAAAAAATCAAGTACTGACTAAAAAGCATATTCACATGGTTTTATGTAAAATTTATTTTAATGTCTGAAAAAACAGTACTGACCAAAATGTATAATTTTAAGCAAAATATGTTTAAAATCTGTACATTTATCTTTGTTTTGCAAAATAAAGTCGTTTAAAAAAATTGAAAATTCTTTACTTATTTACATTAAAATGAATAATACAAATTAAAATTTAGAAATATGTTTAGAAATCAGTATTTTAAATTTTCTGGTCTTTTTAAAATTATTTCTATGTAGTATTTGTAGGTAACAGATTTTTCTTAGTATATTAAAATAAACCAAAGAAAAATAATTCTACAATGTATAAAATTGTTGATGTGAAGAATTGTTTGCTGACAGGAGCCTGATATTGATGTCTCCTAATGGGCTCTGCCAGAGCCTTACTGATATGGATGAGGATTCTTGCAGCTCACCATAAGACAAAGCACAGGAATCACAATGGAGAAAGAACTGAAGGAGTTGCAAGTTTTTACAAATGCATGGAAAGAACAGCAATATCAACCAACATCCCCCCCACGCTCCCAGGTATTAAACCAACAACCAATAAGTACACAATAGGGACTCATAGCTTTTGCTCATATGTAGCAGGGGATGCCATTGTCTGACATCAATAGGAGGAAAAGCCCTTGGTCCCATGAAGACTCATTTTCCCAGTGAAGGGGAATGCCAGGTCATTGAGGTGGGATTGGGTGGGTGGTAGTGGGATTGTCTTCAGAGAAAGAATGATAGACAGGATTTTGTCAAGGGGATAGCATTTGAAATGTAAATACATAAAAATATACAATAAAAAAATCATTCATCCCATATTCAACCCATATCAGGTATATACCAAAGAGAGTTTTCTGACATTTAGAGATGTAATTTTAGCTAGCAAGAGACATTCCATATGAGTTCTGAGAAAAGCAGCTCTGGAGTCTAGAAGAGCTGATATCACATTTGTACTGTTAGCAATGTCTCTAGCCTCTCAGATGTTTGCATAAGAAAATCGTGTGACTCTTGATTATTCAGATGATCAATAAACCAAAGGATAAAAAAAATCATACTCTGCACAGTGAACATAGATAATGAATACCTGAGATCAGAATAAAGCAGTGCATTTTATGCATTGTGTAACTGCTGCAGAGGAAACATTGAAGGACATTCTGCCTGAAAGAAAAATGAGCTAATGTCTCTAATTGCCAATCAATTAATTAAGTTTCCAAATAAAAATAAATAAATAAGTTGGTTTGGGGTGCATTTCCCTGAGTTAAATTGACTTTTTGTTGTAGGACATTTTATTTTTGTGAAATAAAAGGGAAAAAAGATTAATAAATTAAAAAATGGTGAAGTACAGTAATCAACAATTGGTGATCATTACAGATGTAGAAGTAACTTGAAATATAAGTAAAAACCTCAGAAAACAACAACAAAAATAAACAAATGAACAAAATCTCTTCAAAGAATTAGGCCAGAAATCTTATCTAAGTTTGTCCTGTGGAAAGAATTGTCCCCTTGGTTATTTTGTAGAATAGAGGTTTGGTAGGATCCAGAATAGCAGAGAATACTTCCAAAAGATTAGTACTGTCAATGAAAACAATCTTTAGCATTAAAGAACTTTAACCACCACTATAAGTTTGAAGAGAAATAGATTTGAACTACAAGCTCTGTGAATTGTTTTTCAAATTTCTGTTATTGATTATTCAATCAATCTTGTTGATATAGTTTTTTTCAACAAGTTTGAGAAGATAATCAATTACAGAAATTTGAGAAACAATTCACAGATCTTGTAGTTCAAATCTATTTCTCCTTGACGTGCACACAGGCACACACAAACACACACACACACAGGCACACACAAACACACACACACACACACACACACACACACACACCTGGATTACATAATAGGAAATACCTATTATAGCAATAGGTAATTCATACTCTTGACAAATAAATAGTGTCAACCCAACTGAAAGTTTTGAGTGTGGCTAGTGCACCAAATGACTCCATTGTCACAAGCTATGTTTAGATTAGTAGGATATAATTTGCAGACTATTTAGACTATTATAGACTATTACTCCTCTAAAATCATTAGCAGTTAAATTCTTTCGGGAAAAAGATTGCCACTGAACTTCAAAAAGTAATGCAAACTAACCCTTAAGCCTCCTGAGCTTCTTATAATAAAATTTTATCTCATCCTCCAATCCACAGTGTTGGCCATGTATAGAAATGTTTTAGTAATGAGTAGACATAAAAAGCTAAGATGATAAAGTATGTTTCCACACATGCTGGCAAATATCTCATAGTATTTATTCCTATTATGATGGTTTCTCTCTCTCTCTCTCTCTCTCTCTCTCTCTCTCTCTCTCTCTCTCTCTCTCTCTCTCTCTCTCTCTCTCTCTTTCTCTCTCTCTCTCTCTCTCCCTCTCTCCATGTGCAAATATGACATCACGGAAAACTCCCTAAAATCAACCAAAAGAAAAGGACAAGGGTAAGATCTGAGTGAAAGATGTTTCTGTATTATGTCATATATTAACAGATAGTAGAAGAAATCCTTTTGAGACTCACTGATATACTCCTGAAGATAAATATTTAAAGTAAATCGAGAAAAGAGACAGAAATCCAGAGTGCCCAGGCTGTTCAATTTATTGTAAAGATAATTGGTTAGACTCTAATTAAATTTGTGCCAATAGATTTACAATTCTGTCCAGTCATTTAGCTAGAGGGTCAAATGCCAAAAAAAAGTATCACTGAAGAAAATGATAACAAATCAATATTTGGGGAAAGAAGATGTAAATATACTGTGTCTTGTGAGAAAACTCACTAGAGGTGTCTCTCAAAGGGTCATGTACTTGAATGGATAGAAATTCCTCATTCTCTGTCTGCAAATCTCTTTTCCTAGTTCTGTGACAAAACCCTTAAAAAGTGACCATGTGTCATAGGATTTTGGAAATACATATAATACTATTAATTAACAATTTATTGTTATGTCTACCACTGAATGTGCCCTCTTATCAAAATAGAGATTGGCAGTTAATACTGTATAGGGAATCAATAATTTGTGTTTTTTAAGAGTTTCTTGTTGACAGTCAACACTAGGCTAGTTTGGTTGTAGAATATGCAGAGCTTTGTTTCTAGAATATAAGTGTGAGGAGTGAACTGACTTTTACTGCATGTACTGTTCTGTGAAAATTATCATCAGTTGAGTTAAAATTTGTCTGCTCTACCATCTTGCTTGAAGTCTTACCAAGATTTTCATTTAAATAAAAATAAATCATCTAACCTCACAGAAACTTGAAGTTCCAGGATGTGTGTAGGGGAAACCAAGAGGCAAAGGGAAAAAAAGAAAGAAAGAGTCAAGGAATTAAGAGTTCAATATAAAGGAAAAGCCAGACACAGCAAGATCATGTATATCCACAGAGACCTTTTGAAATACAGACTCAAATAGATGGAACCAGAAGTTCTTAGTGAGGTAAGCCAGTCATGAAACAACACACATAGTATGCATTCACTGATAAGCAGATATTAGTCCCCCAAAGCTCTGAATACTCAAGTAAAATTCCCAGACCTTATGAAGCTCAAACTACGGAAAGACAGAATGTGAACACCTCAGTCCTTAGAAAGAAGAATGAAACTACTCACAGAATGAAATACAGGGACAAATAGAGGTGAAGGGTTGAAGAAAAATATCATTCTTCAGTGATTGCCTCACCAGGGGATACACCCTATATATGGCCACCAAATGCAATCACTATTGCTGATGCCAAGTAGTGCTTACTGGCAGAAGCCAGATATGGATGCCTCTTCAGAGGCTCTGTCAGAGTCATACAGATAAAATTGAGGATGTTTGCAGCTAACCATCAGACTGAACACAGGGACCCCAATGAAAGCTAGAGAAAGGACGGAAGCTGCTGAACAGGTTTGAAAACCTATGGGAAGAACAACATTATCAACCAAACAAACCCTCCCGAACTCCAAGAGACTAAAACACCAACAACTGAGCACACAAGGCTCAAGTTGCACATGTAGCAGAAGATAGCATTCTCTAACATCACTTGGGAGAAAAGGCCTTTGATCCACTGAAGGTCAGTGTTCCCAGTGTAGGGGATGCAAATATACTGAGGTGGAGAGGGTGGATACCAGATGAAGCACCTTTTAATGAATCAAGTGGAATGTGAGGGTTATGAAATTGTGGAGAATGGGGAAAATATCTGAAATGTAAATACAAAAATTATTCAATAAAATTAATTAAATATAACAACAACTAAAGCAATTCACACCTATCAACTACCCCTGGGTGGAGCACAAAAACATCTTCCAAGAACAATTTTGTGCTTGAAGAAACAGAGGCTACATGGTTTATGTCGTGCTCTCTTGGGGTTTCTCCCAAGAGTTCAGAATTCTCACAAACTCAATTATTGAACTATGGTCAAACAAAGTTGCATAAGTGTTCCTATTTGCAGAGCTTACAGAACTTTCCATAGAGTAAATATCCTCACTTTATTTCACAATCTTCAAGCAGAAAGAATTGATTCTGAACACATTGAGAAGTAAATTCCATTCAAATTAATACTTGCTAATAGAGAAATAATGCTCAAAGACATAATGTTTTTCCAAATCATTTACTTAAGTTCTTGTAGTAAGGAAGTAAGTAGAAGATATTTTAGAAAAGAGAAAAATCTGTATACTCACAATCACCATTAATTTATTGAAATAATGAAACCCACAATGAACACAATCTTTATTTATAAATTGGTCAGATTTCAACTTAAAATCTAAAAACTCTCTGGTTTTCTTAAAATTGTTCTGGTTTCTACATATGGTATGTTTATGAAAAGTTTTAAATAGTTAAATGTTTATTCAGTTAGCAGGAAATCTTTTACCAAGCATGATCATTTACTTTTAAATTGTTGAACAACTAAAAGTGAGTTGGCATTGTTTTGTAAAATATCTTCATTGCTTGATGCATATGATGATGACTATGGGCTTCTGTTCCACCTGACACTATGAATCTCATAGATCTTATATGCTTTCTACATAAAAACCTGTCTCTCTCTCTCTCTTTCTTTGAAAGATCTATCATATGTTTTGAACAGAGTAATATGCACATAATATATTTTTCAATATTATAATTGCATGAATATGGTAAAGAAACCACCAACAGAGTAGCTATCACTCTGTCTGTTGATCTATCATCCATCTGTGTCTAAAATCTATTGCCTATAAAATATAACTTTGATGTACATGTATATGGTTGTGAAAATGTTTTTTCTTACAAGATTTACGGTTCAACAATTATTATAAAAATAATTTTTGAGAGTCACTATGTACAAGTAGAGGCAATGCATGTGCCACCCTGTCACAAGACATGAACCTCAGACTAGTGAAATCACAAAAGACCTGTTTCCTGACAGCCACTGAGGCCTCAGAGCTCAGTGGCTTGTCCAACAACAGCAGTCACAAGTTTAGTTTGCAATAGTAGGAAAGCCAAAACTAATTCAAGTCCATAGAAAGTTTCTTCATTCCAGGCTCCAAGGAAAAGGTAATAGTATAAGTCATTTGATTCTCATAATAGACAAATGGTATCAGAAAAAGTTCTGTCTTGATAACTTAAAATCTTGTGAACTAATTCTCAACTAAACAGTGGTTCCTTGAAAGGGTAATCATTATAGGCATATTCAATACAAATCTTCTCTAGAAACAACATTATTAAATGAGTAGATGTATGCATTGACTATACAGGAAAATATTTTCAACCAATCTTAAAATATATCTGTCCTATATATGAGTGAATATTATTTTATGTGCAACCCAATTGTATTTACCAATAAGAATACTAATATTTTTAAAGGTTTATTTTTTATCAAACGTATAGGAACACACTGTCCTTGACACACTGGAACAGACATCAGATTCCATTACAGATGGTTGCTAGACACCATGTGGTTGCTGTGAAATGAACTCTGGAAGAGCAGTCAGTGTTCTTAACCACTGAGCCATCTCTCCAGCCCACAAATATTTTTTAAAAGCATCTGGTCAGACTGTTTCCTAAAACTTGCACATAGAAAGTCTCCAGATATCTTTAAATTAAAGTATTCTCAATATATATGGTTGTGTTTGGGATCAAATTATTTGAACATTAATTCAGATTATGGGAATCTTCAGTGTTTGTCTGACAACTGCAGTCACCAGTTTGAAGTGCAGTAGTAGGAAAGAAAAATCAAATTCAAGTTCATTTAAATCTTCCCCATTCCAGGATCCATTGAAAAGGTAATAGTATAACTCATGTGATTCTCATGATAGACAAATGGTATCAGAAAGTGTTCTGTCTTGATAACCTAAGATCGTGTGAACTAACTCTCAACTAAGTAGTGGTCCCTTGAAAGGGTAATAATTATAGGCATATTCAATACAAATCTTCTCTAGAAAAAATATTATGTGAGGAGATACATGCTTTCAGCATACGGGAGAATATTTTCTTAAACCTTAAAAAATTGTTCTATTTACGAGTGAAGATTATTTTATATTCAACACAATTGTTTTTACCAACAAAAATTCAAATTTTATAAAAATCATTTTGTCAGATTGTTTGGTAAAACCCACATTTTAGAAGCCTCCAGTTTTCATTAAATTATTATATTTTCTAACACATGTGCTTTTTCAAATACATTTACAAGTATTTGAACATTAATTTGGACTAAAAAGGAACTACTTTCCAGGCATATTTATTTGCTTTCAAATTTGTTTATTGCCAAAATGAGTTTGTATTATTTTGAACATATCGTTATATTATTATGGTGAAGCATGCTATGACAAATTTTGGCTGATATTTCTCCTGACTCTGTTTCACAGTGATACTAAATGCTTTCTAAGTAAAATTACTGTGCCTCTCTCTATAGTCTTCGAAACATTCAGTAAGTGTTGGGCAAAAATACATTTATTTAGAGGAAATATGTTATAGTATTTTTGTATGAGCAGGTCACAGTAAAGAAACCAACAGAAGATTAGTCACTCCATTACTATGAGGGAAGATTTTTATTTTGGATAAAAGAGTAAACATGCTCAGAGTCAGGTGGAAGAGTTCAGAGTAGAGAAAAAGAAACGGACTTGATCCTAGGAGTTTAGGTGTGGTGGGGAAAGAACTCTTTAAGTTAAGATAGTTGTTAGAATAATGTACTTATATTGACAGGACTGATGGGCTGGACATTATTAGTATATATCATATCTCATAATTTACATAACTTTTATAATTGTGTTCTGTGTATATCTGAAAGAAAAGCCTATTTAGCAGACAAAAAGGGGGAGAATGTAAAAGATTGTGTTCTCAGGCTGATTATGTTACCCAAAAAACTGTTTGCAGTGTCCAGCACATAGGCTAAAGGAAGCCTTTCCCCAGATGCTTCTGATTGGGATATAAAGTTACAAGCACCCAATGGCTGGAGAGAGATTGATTCCAGACTTGTAGTCTTCTGGGAAAAAATTCACAGGAGAAGGACAAGAGAGCCCCAACATGAGGGTTAACCTCACTGGGAAGGTACAAAAGAATTAGATATAGCCGAAAAGTGGGCACAAAGGGAAAATCAACACCAGAAGGGGCCTCTTCCAGTTTTCATCTGGAAAAGTAGCAAAGTTAAAATATAGACTCAGTAAGTATTAACTCAGAAATATTGGAAGGAAATGCATTATCCAGATGTAGGTACAGGAGTGGCCAAACATTTCGAAAGTTAAGGCATAATAAAATTAATGCTGAGCTTTTTGTCTTACATTTAGGAACTCTAGAGCTTTGGGTGGGTACAACCAGGCCACTCCACCTGAGGAATAATAAGAGAATTAACAGGTCACTGCTATACTAGAGGAGACAGAGCCAGTTTTTCTTCAATAGTGTAGCACCAGAAAGTTATGTCTGCTCCAGTTGATGGCACAAAACTATGCACATAAGGGCAGCACTAAATAGACTTAATGGGTTATAAACAGAAAAGAAGGCATGAATTTGTGGGGTAGATTTGGCAAGGTGTTGAAAGGAATTTGAGGGGAATGCATGAGTATGTATGGAATAAATATATTGTGTCTACATATAAAATTCTCA
This sequence comes from Micromys minutus, assembly GCF_963924665.1. NCBI lineage: Eukaryota > Metazoa > Chordata > Mammalia > Rodentia > Muridae > Micromys > Micromys minutus. Next base: position 4,572,164 of record NC_137964.1, on the reverse strand, counting down.
GACTAAAATTTTTAATAAATTTTTTAAACTATTTTTCTTCTGATTCTCATTTATTCAAATTTCTATCTTCCCTCATAATATATATGAAACCCTCAGTTCATGGGGACCTGTTCACAGGACTAAAATGTGCTGTATACAATACTTGATGACCTAAGTAATTATCACTGTCACCCAACTGTGAGCCATGTAAGCTATGATCATTACCTACCTGAAAGTCATGCCCATTTCAGCACAATATTGTGCCACTATGGCACAGATGTTATGGGTGTAAGCACTCAGATTTTAAATTGGATTTCAGGCCAACTCCAGAAGATGGAATCAAAAACAGACACTGTCTATAAACCCACAAAACTGAGACTTGATATGTCATGAGATCTAGGTGAAAATCTATTAATATGAAGATACTAAATAAATGTAGCAATAAAGAGTATCCTGATAATCTACTTTTCTTGTCATAGAATAGCGGTTCTCTCAACCTGCATTAGAGAAATTTTTTTATGCAACAGTCAATAATTAATGAGAAAACCTAAAACTTGCAAAGATAAAATGACTTTAATATGCTCAACTCAAAGCAGGTAGGCTGTGTATAGCATAAGTTTCCCCTCAAAGCTTAGGGATCTATGTAGAATGAAAAGCAAATAATTGTAAGAGCCAGATGTAGTATATGATCTTAAGGAAACAGCATTTCCAAACACAACATGCAGGTGTGCATACAAACTCACAGAGACTGTGACAAAATTCACACAATCTTCACAAGCTAAAAATAAAACAAAAGTCCTACTAGTGAGGATTTCAAAGTCTATCAAAGAACACATTGTAAACTGAGAGCTTCTGACAGGGGAAAGATGAGTTTCTTCTCTGGGATAAAAATGGGTATATCAACTACACTCCAGGGCTCCTGTTGCTCCCAGGAATAGCTATCAAACAATAAAACTAGATTATATAATTTTTGTTTTGTTTTCAAACACTGTGAGAAAATATAAAGTAGATGGGAAATGAGATGGGTTAGAATCTAGGGAGAGTGTGAATATAAGAATTAATATGATCAAATACATTTAATAAATCTCACAAAGAAAATAAAAAACACTATTAAAATTGGATTTTAAAAGGAAATATTTATTTATATTTCCAAGTACAACTTATTGTAGAGCATTGCAACTAAAATATCTGATACCAATTCTAAAATTAGAGTTTTCACAATGCTTTACCTTCTCATTAAATTATTATTTATCAAATTACAGAGGCATGATTACTATCAAAAGAGCTCAAATGAAATTGACCGATACAGCCAGATGTGGATGGAGATGGTATCATGAGAATTAGCAAAGGCAAATATTCTGTTCTGTCACTAACTTGTCATCTCCTTTATATTATATAGTATTTTATGTAGACACTGAAAAAGATTAGTGGATGTTCTGAATCTTTAACCATATATCAAGAGCAGTCAATTAAGCCCCATTTTTCTCTAGAATTCAGTCAGGAGGTAAATTAAAGGGTTCAATGATCTTAGACATCACCTTTCTGAAAAGCCCAATAGAAGTCTTGAGGGAAAGTCATGCTCCAGTTACGACTGCATCCCGTGGCACAATCTTTAGAACAATGGGTTTTTCTTGTTGAAGAATTATATTTCTGCTTAATATCACAGGTATCTGTAATAGGAGAACAAGAACCATGGAAAAAAAGCAAATAAATAGATGATAGATAAATAGATAGATAGATAGATAGATAGATAGATAGATAGATAGATAGATAGATGATAGATAGATAGATAAATAGATAAATAAATAAATAGATAGATAGATAGATAGATAGATAGTGTTTTGGATAATAATGCTTTGCAGAACAAAAAAGCAGCATTTAATATTGTGTGGTGTGACATTAATTGTCCCTTATTCTAAAGGCTCTATCAATTATATGTTGAGAGCTTTCATCTAAATATGCATTAGGTAAAATGGTGATTGAGAATCTATAGTATTCAGAGCCTGAAAGACAAACACATGCTGGTTTATACTACTTATATTCTGTGCTGGTGTAGTGTAAACCATAAGTTTATTGTTTTAACCTTGTTCTAAGTTTTTATGTGATATTATTTTTTAACTCATGGAAAGTTATTTTTGGACTTAAAACTTGCAAGATAGCCATAAAAGGATACATCTCAACTCTACAAACAACACTTACCCTTCAGATTGTATCTCACCACTACACTTCAACATATTCAGGACAAGTCTTCGGGAGGACAGAGTTTGCTTCCCTTTCGAGATCTATTTTTGGCTTTCAAGGAAGTGATGAATGGGAAAGTCTAATTCTACAGGATTTTTCTGTAATGATTTAGCCACATGCTCTTAGGTGATAAATAGGAAAAACTTCCAGTTGAGAAATCTTCTAGTCACAGGTAAAGGAAGGAGAACCAACTTGTCATGGAGACAGGGAAGTGTCAAATTTTAAATGACTGGAACTTGAAAGAGCATCAGCCCCATGCCTGGTGTGCCTTTGGGTCTCAAATTAGAACCTGTTTTTCTGTATAAATCCTTGTACATAATTTAAATGCATTAGTCATAAAGTACCATGTTAAGTGAAGATGTACATGGATAAATCTATACAACTGCCTTAATGAACAGATCAAATAATGAACACATCTGTCTCTCTATCCAAAAAAGAACCCATTAATATAAAAAAGCCACATACTAAAACCACAAGAACTGTACAATTCACACATCCCTTTACATGAAACAAAAATATGTTATTCAGAAAATGCAATGTAAATGCTTTTTGTAAATGTCTTATTTTACTCTTTTATAATTTTAAGTACTGTATACATTATTTTGATGGAAGGATACAAAAATGATGTACATATAAATATGTACATAAATTCTATTAATTTTTATTAATTTATGAATAAAAAAATAAATGTAACCATATTTTCAGACATTTATGAAATATTTTCAATGTGAAAACTTACCTCAAAAAACAAATTAGAGTTTGTGGAAAGAATAATAGGAGGTGATATACAAAAGGGATTATCTATCCTTCAAAACAAAGAGATAAATAGGTTTTTTTTAAACTAGAGTTTATAATGACACAAGCATGGTGAAAATAACCTGCAAGGCCAAAGCTAGAACATGGAGCAAATAAGGAAATAAACTTAAAAGGACGACTCATTTGGAGAGTGAACAGGAACTTTAAGTATGAGGATAGAATAAGAGGAAGAATAAAGATACATCATTTGTGGAAATATGACAAATACCTGTTTTCTAGAGCAGAGCTCCTGAGAAATGAGCTGGAATCACCAAGATAAATCATAAGGTAAAAATTTATTATAACATGAAACTTTTTAAAGACTTAAAGTTTACATATTTTGCTTCCACATTGCATATCTGACAAAGTGGGAAATATAAAGAGAAGCGAAAGTGGGACAACAAAGACCCTGGAACTAGGTACCATATGGGTACTGGAAATTAAACTCAAGTCCTTTCAAAGAGTACCAAATGCTCTAAACGACTGAGGCATCTCACGAGAACCAGCAACCACTTTTAAAATATTGACTCCATATTTGGCATGACATGGGAAGTGAGAGATGAGCTTTTAAAGCTACACTATGAGTAAGTTCTATTAAGATATCAAGAAAAACCAGGCATTTTATGTTTCTGATTAGTTTTTTGAAACACAAATTGCATGTTGGCTTCAAATTCACTAAGTGGCCAAGAATTTTTTGAAATTATAATCCCCTAGCCTCTAACTCCTGACTGCAAGGTTTACACGTATGTGCCAACATGCTTTTACATGTATTTCTGGGAATTAGAACCAGAGATTTGTGCATGATATTTTGCCAGCTGAGAAACATCTAGATGCCATGTATGTGTTTTTAAGCTCTTCGCTAATTCTAGTCTACATCCACTGGTTGAAAAGGCTGTGAGAAGAGGAATTCTGTGAGCTCGGAAAGAAGAGTACAACACGCAAAAAAAGATTGAAGACATGACCAATGCATCTCTGCATGGTAAATGATATACAAATCTCCAATGTACATGACTAGATTTTCAAGCAAAATGAATCGAATTCTGTCGCACTATTCTATAATGTAGAAAAAAAGTCTCCTTAGTTAATACCTAGATATAAATAGCTTATTTAGCCTGAAAACAAATTATTAAATCTCAAACATGAATAATTATTTTTATACACACAACCTCCCATTGGAAAAATGCCTCCCACAAAACATTATTTCTAAAGAGAGTTTCCTTCCTTACCTGTGTTTCCTTACAAGGCTGGAAGGAGAAGTTCTGAAGAACTTTGGTGAGAACAAGTTTTATATTCATGAGAGCAAACCTCATGCCAATGCAGTTCCTGGGTCCATTTCCAAAGGGCAGGTACACATAAGGATCAATGGTGCCCTTCTTCTCCCTGATGAACCTGGAGACACAACAGTAGATGACAAGTTCACAGAGAATAAAAATCATAAGAGCTACACATGTAAAGATGCTTTTTAATATCTAACTAATATACAAAGAGAGTTTGTGAAAAGTTCATTGAACTTCTGCTTGTAGAAATTTGGCTCTGATAATTTTGCACTAAAGGACCTTTCAATTCCCCTTCCCTTATAAGAGTCTCTATATAGCTGAGATAAGAAAAATGCATTTTTAAAAAACAAATCCTTGTGTGGACACACAGTAGTGTAATAGTGGATTTATGGAAGAGGTGAAAGAACCATTTTCTCATTGGGTGGAGGGCCAATAATTTTGCTAAGTGGGCACGGTACCAAAATGACTTCTAAATATCTTTACACATGAAAATTATTGCTGATCTCAGCATTTGTCATGAAAGCGTGAGTTTGCAGTTGAAAGAGTAAACACAGAAACTCATGACTGGTCATAGTGATAAAAAGTTGTGGTGGAGTGCTCAGCCCATCCTAGGCTCAGGATACATTACAAAAGAAGGGGCAGCTGGTTGTGATCGTGCAAACCACTAGGATTTGCTAAAGGAGGCAGAGACATGAAGATCACAAAAGAAGGAGCAGAAAAATGTAGGAATCAAGGCATGAAATAGGTACTGTGAAGTATTTTCTTCTGGAAATGATGTGCCCAGTGCACTCATGAACTCACAGTATCTGTTAATACCTACACAAGACTAGATACATCATCAATATATCATTGTAGCAAAGGGGAGCCCATTAGATGCATCCTCCCCAATGAGATGTTGATAATAAATGTTTGGTGTACAGGAGAATCTTTTCTTCAGTGGTGTGTTTCAATGGTAAGCTGAACATTCTCCAGACTTTAACTCAAACACCTATACTTATGCAAGCAACCCAAAGAAAACTAGCAACTCACAAAAAGTAAAAAATAAAAAATAAACATAAAAACAGGAGGAAGTCTGAATGAAGATAGACAGAGATTCCACATAGTTGGGAGAGAAAAGAGACAGGACAATGTGAGGTTGAAATGACAGAATTCATTATTCATCCAGGGGTCAAAAAATAAAAAAGAACTGGAAAGCTAGTACATCTTTAAACACTAAAAACTATCCAGGATAATGTTGTGTTCCAACTCTGAAAAGCACATTTCATTTATGCTACATGAAAAGTGGGTTTCTGACTCACATATCAGTGGGTTATTAACTATTTGAGGAGGAAGGGGGGAAATACTCTTTGTTTAAATGGTCTTATTTTCTTCCCATTTCACTCCACCTCTCCTCTCTTTTCTTCCCTTTCTTTGCCATTCTCCTCACAGAATAAGAATGGATGCAAAGCACACCTAACTCATCATCCTATAAGAGAATCAAAGCATACACAGGTCTGCATACTGTGAGCCAGTTTCTGCTCCTGGGGTTTTGGTACCTTTCAGGGAAGAATTCCTCAGGTTCAGGCCAGTGCTGTGGGTCATGATGAAGAGCATAAGATGGAATCATCATTATTGACCCTTTGGTGATAAACACACCATGGATTTCAACATCTTTTTTACAGGATCTCTCAAGTCTATTAGCAATTGGATACAATCTGAGGGTTTCATTCAGCACCATATCCAGGTACTCCAACTCCATCACAATATCATGGGTGGGAGGAGCCTGGGAAGAAATAACAAGGTTTCAGCTGAGATTTTAGATTAACTTTCAACTGAGTCTAGTATTGAATTCTCCAAAACTCAAGTTTGACAGCTCAAGGGGTATTAGTTAGTACTGACAATACATTTTAAAGAGTTTATAAAATTGTTTTATTTTTATGGGTAGGTGTTTTGCTTGCAAATGTTTATATACACCACATGAGAACAATGCCCACCAAAGCCAAAATAGGGCATCAGACCCACTGCAACGGAGAGAATAGGCATTTTCATGATGGGATCCAAATATTGATAAATCCTATGGAAGAGTATAACATAGTGGCACCTTTCAAGCTCCTTTAAAATTGCAATAAGTATCCCTTGGTGCCTGAAAGATGCTCAACTAGTGAAGGGTCTACAATCTAAACCTGAGGATGAGTGCTCACATACAAACCATTTACAAAGACAGATAGAATGGCACCAAACTACAATATAAGTAGCAGGTAGACTGAGACAGTGCATGCCTGGTGCTCACTGGCTACACAACCTAACCCAATCAATAAGTTGCAGGTGTGGTAAAAGGGCCTGTATTGTAAAACATGTTAAGCTGTGATTTAGAAATATTTGCAATGTATGTCTATGACCTATTCACACATACATACACACATCTGTGCACACATTTTCATACATCCATTCATATACACACATACACACAGACAAACACACACATACACACACACACACACAGAGGGGAGGGGGTAGGGAGGAAGGGAGGGAGGGAGGGTGTGAGGGAGAAGAATGGCTCAGGATTTACAATTTAGCTTCTTCTCCTGTAATGATAAATATGGAGAATCATGGCACAGAGCTGAGTCAAACATGCAACTTAAACAGGGCAAAGGCTGCACTCTCTGGGTACACATCTGGGACACAGATATTAGAAGTATCTTTGAGTCATGTGGACAGCTGTATGATAAGGGTATATCAGCATCACACAGGTTGTGTATATGTTGCTTGCTTATTATTCTGTGGTCCTAGATTACAGACACACCAGGCCCAACCCTTGTCCCAACAACTATCTATTGCTGATAGGATTTACTTCATATTTCTCCTTCTGTGGACATTTTATAATAATTTCTAAATTGAGCTGGGGAAAAAACTGTGTTTGTTCCCTTGTTACAAATTATTAAAGCTGCAGAATCATCTCAGTGAGCAAAGCCACATGCTACTGAGCCTCCTGAACTCATTTGGACTTTTAAAACACATGTAGTAGAAAGAACAAATACCTTCAGATTGTCCTCTGACACCCACATACATACTGCAGCACAGGTGCTCACACACATATATAGCTCATATATATAAATATGTATGTACATACATACATACATTTATACATTCATTCATTCATACATACATACATACATATATACAAATATGTAAAAAAAAACAACTGATTTGAAAGTAGGCTCAGTGATGTGAGTACTTGTGCACACTCACACTCACAAACAAATTTACAAACACACACATTCAGCAAAAAATATGCATACCCACATAAACAACATACACACACTAACCCTCAATAACATACACTCTCTATCTCTTTTTCTCTTTCTCTCTCTTTCTCCTCTTCCCAACCTCCCCGCCTCTCACTCACTCACTCACATAAACATGCACAACACTGTGGGTGACATGATTGTGTCTTCGTTGAGGAATTTTCCTCTTTCCTCTTAGACTATCCTCTCACCTTATTGGGCAGAGCCCTTTCAATCTCCTCCTGCAGTTTCTTCTGGATGTCAGTGTGAGTGGCCAGGGAATACAGGACAAAGGAAAGTGTGCTGCTGGTGGTTTCTTAGCCAGCAAAAATAAACGAAATTGACTGGGCTGTGATCTCTATGTCAGCCAGGGCTGGAAGTACGAAAACATCACAGGTAATCCCTGTCAGGATGGACCATCACAGAGGAGATCAAGAAGAAAATCAAATCAGCCCCTATGTTCCTAGAGAGGATATAGAGATATCATTCAGTAACTCTGAGTCTGTCTTCACTGTGACAGCCTCATGAAATATCCAGAAAAAGAGAAGGCTTCAGGCAGGTTGTCCCAAAGTTTCTGTTGTTCTCCTCATCTCAGTGGGCAGCTACAGACATGGTCTTTCCTGTTTGTAAAATTTATTTTAATTATAGGTATTTCTGTATCTGGGAGTAAGTGCCATGTGTGTGTAGGGTGCCATGTGTGTGTAAATAAAGGCCAGCAGATGACACTGTAGGCCACAGAGATAGAGTTACAGTCAGTTGTACATCAGCTACCATGAATGCTGTGATTATGTTGTTGATAAATTCTTTCTCCCAATTAGTGTAAGTTCTTCAAACTAAACTGAAAGTAGACTATAAACTCACAATCAGTGGCTATTTTAAAAAATAAAATTTATTTTAGCAATCAAAAATGAGAAATATGGCCTGAAGATATGAAGCTCAGTAACTACGGGGATGGTGTTTGAAGTCTTGTTTCCAGTCCTCAGCGCTTTATGCACCAGACATGGTTATGTTTGTGTTTTGTGTTACACTGGAAGATTGACTGGAAAAAAGAGAGCCAGATATGGAGGAATTTGGCTTCTAAGCATCAAGCAGATCATCTCCTCAAGGACTAAACATGGACAGCTGCCTAGAAGCTACTTTTATTGTTACACAGAAGGCACCCTCAGCAGGTCAATTTCCACATAGCAAAAACTCATGTCTGACAGTGGACTTGACTTCAAAAACCTATCACCTAAACAATTCTATGTCATAGGAGGCTTCCTTTTGTGAAGCATTTCTACACAATAAGTTATAAAGGGATCTCAGAATACATCAAAGAACACAATAAACTCTCAGATGAGGATCACTAACATAATCAAAGCTGAGGGGCCATCATTCCACATTCAGGCAGATGCAGCAGTTCTGTGAAAACTCTATTTCATCATGGCAAAAGCCTATAGTCTCAGGAGTTAAATGTCATTCTCAGGAACATCGTGAATGTGGGTCAACCAGGCTGCATGGTCCTTGTGGCAAAGGAGTTAGGAGGTCAACTAGAATTTGAAGTTAGTTCATGGCATGAAATGGTTTCAAGTGGGCAAAAAGAAGAGGACTTGAATCACAGAGTACTTGGTGACTTTAAACAATAAATGGTGGAATCCAAAATATCATACTGCTACATATAAGCATGTATGGGTATAGGATATAATCAATTAGGTAAGAATAAAATGATCTTTTCCCATTAGGTACTGAAGCACTCGTGAGTGGGGCAAACAGGCAGTACTGGAGGCAAGATTCGATTGAGATCAGTTGAAGCCCTGATATTGATTATGAAAGTAATCATGAAATGATAGGTGTTTTCTGAAGTCCTGGATTGTAAGCACACTCTGCCTGAAGATCACCCCATTCTGGCAGCCATACAAAACCTTAGCCACACTGCAAGTCCTGCCTCCACAGAAGAAGTTGATGTAGACTCTAGCCAGATCAGCAACTGCCGTAGTCCCTCCTCTGCACACTCACTTAGCACTCAAAAAAAAAAAAAACCTATGGCCAATGTCAGAGGCAAACAAATGGAAAGCAAGTGGTTGGATCCCAGGCTGTTTAAAAAGGACAAAACAAAGAGAGAGAGAGAGAGAGAGAGAGAGAGAGAGAGAGAGAGAGAGAGAGAGAGAGAGAGAGAGAGAGAGAGAAGGGGGAAAATAAAGCACACATGTTGAAACCTTCACTTTGATCTTGGCTTCTTTTGTCCTCAGTGAACATTCAAATCAAGACCATTATCACTGGCTCTCCATTGTTTCTGAAAGCCAGTTCTGGATTAGCAGGCCCCACCATCAGGGCTTTAATCTCAGTGCCCCACTATTCACTGACCTGTCACAGCTCACAAACCCAAGGTCTACATAGGTACCCAGCTGGGAATTTCCCCATGTTTCCCAGCTTAAACACCTGTACACCAGGCTGAAAAAGGCAGAAAACTAGTCACTCAGATCAGCCCTGTGAAACTGCACTTCTTCGGATGGACTGTGTAGCAATGCACCAAGCCCAACACACATGTACAATAAAGTCTGGAACTGGAATGCCAGCACATTGCAACCATGATACTGATACTGGCCTCAAATTTAATTTAAACACAGATGGGAGGCCAGTGAGATGGGTCAGATGGTAAGAGGGCTTGTTGCACAACCATGAGGACCTGAGTTTGAATCCTTATTCCCCTTGTAAAAAGCCTCAAGGGGCAGAACACACATATAGCCACAACACTGTGGATTTTTGGGACCTTCTAGCTGCAGGCTTGGCTCCAGGTATAATAAAATACCCTGTCTCAAGGAAAGAAGACAGAGAGGGATTGAGCAAGACACTGGGTGCCTTTATCTGTTATCTGTACACTCAGCTAGAGGTGGACATGTGCACATACTCCTGCACATGTGTGTACTACAAAAAAATAACCATTAAGTGTTTTTTATGGTTTTTGAAGACAGGATTGTTCTCTGTAGCCCTGCCTCTTCTGGCATCCATGGTGTAGACTGGGCTGCCCTTGAACTCGCTGAGATCTACCTATTTCTGTCTCCCAAGTGCTAGGATTAAAATCATGCTCCAGCACAGCACAAATATGAGTGATTCTTAAGTACATAAAAGAATGAAGAGGACCAGTGCATTTATTCAAATGTGTTTTTCCTGTAAGGCACTTATACATCACACAAAGGAAAAGTAAATCTTTACCATGAATTAGGTACAAAACAACAGTTCACTAGGGGGATCCAACAGAGCTTCAGCACACTTTGTGTACTTGTCCCATGACTCCTTCTTTAGACACAAATGTCTAGGCAGATCTCTGAGACTGTGTGGTGGAAAAAACACAAACATTACCTGTGCACACCCGGGTAACAAACAGAGCACTGGAGAGGTACATTATGGCCATGCTTGTTCTTAGGAGTAAACTTTTGCTCATGGTACAAGACCTGAACAAGATCAAGACTGTCAAAACTCCCAGCACAGATGGGGCAGGAACACTCCAAGCTCTGGCCTTTGCTGAGGAACAATTGGCAGGTAATAGGTGTGGAGGGAGTGTGTGGAAACTGGTACATTCCTTATGTGGCAGTGGATGGACCCACAGCCATTCTTATGTGGTCATCATTAGCTGGACTCTATTTGGGAGTCCCAAAAATTCTATGTTGTTGAGTGCCACACCTGTCTTTCCACAGTGCAGCAGAGGTATCTTTCTGCCTAGAAAATCCTCACTATATATATTCTCACCAACCCACCCCCTCCCAGAGAGATTTCTTGTCCATAGACAAGGATAGGTTTGCTTACATTTATGAGACACTTTGTCTTTGGGATTACTGTGAGTGTTCATAATCAGCTGAAGAAGATCTACTCGGTGCTGAAAGCAGAAAGAAAAGATGCAAAAAATGGAAGGTCAATGGTAAGTTCAGAGGTTAGAAAGCAATCAGAAGTACAGAACCATAATTCTCTTATTTTAAGGAAGTTTTTCCCTTAAATTAAAAACTGTGGATACAATTGTTTGAGTCAGGGAACAAAAGCAAGAGTGGATAAATTAGAAAGAATTGGCTTCCATGTCAACCACATTTACATTAAATTATGATAGATAAAAACTTAACCAATCACTTTTATACTTTGAAATTATTTTTGAGAGGGAAGAAAGAAGTGTTTACTTTTTAATAATATGTATTTGGCATTTGAACGTTTTGTTTATGTACACAATCAAATATGGTCATCTCCACCACATGCTTTCCTCTGATAAAATATTTTTTCCTCCACAATCAATGCGAACTTCTTCATTAGTCACAAAGTCCAGGTAATGATGACCACATATGCATGGCAGTGAGGCCACATACTGCCACATGAAAAACCTACCAGTGTCCACACCCTCCCTCCACAGCGATCAACTGCCAATTGCTCTTCAACAATGAACAGAGCTTGGAGATGTCCTGGCCCATCTGTGCTTAAACTTGACAGTCTTGATCTTGTTCAGGTCATGTACCATGTCAATTTATTCTAATTTTCATTCCTGTTGTTAAGTGTTAGTTTCTGGCTTATTATCAATCAATTTTTTAAAATTAAACTTCTCCACCCCAAGAAAATATAAATATTTTTTCTCTGTGTGTGTAAATTTAGACTTTTCCACCTACCATTAGCACACAGCTCAAATGTTCACAGACCAACATGTTATCAAACTGTCAACCTATAATGAAACCACCCTTATTACCTTCTGTTTAGAATCCAGGCAGGTTTCCTTCATTCTGTACACAAATTTTTTGAAAAATTCTACTGAATCCTTTGGAAACCTGCTGATATTTAACATCTCATATATTGGTGTGAAGAATGGGAAAAGTACTGGAAATGAAAAAAGTAAGTTTTAATAATATAAAAGTTTAATCTTTAAAAAAAACCTAAAGCAAACACAAAAATAAGTCACCAGTGTCTCAACATTAAGCCATCTCTCTCTCTATGACCTTGCTCACATTGCGTCAGCACTATACTGCTGCTTCCACACTTTGGAGCAGAAAAAGTTGCAACCTGACTGTTAAGTTTGACTCTAGTCCTTTATTCCATGTGAATTCACAATGAAAATACTAAGGTCATTAAAATGGCTCAACAACTAAACATTCTGTAGTTAAGCCTACAAACCTGGGTATGATCTTTGAATCCCATTCTGTGAAAGGAAATTTGTGCTCTGATCTACATATGACGCACAAACACCAAAATCGTCCAGGCACACGAAAAACAGCCAAGGCTACACAGAGAAATACTGTCTCAAACCTACCCCCAAAAGAAAGAAACCCCAGCATAAAGAAAGGTAGACAAAAAGGAGGAAGAATCTTTGGCACATTCCGAAGACTCAGACTGAGATACTGGTGTGGAACAATGGAAGTCTACTCCTTATCTGGACATTGGAATGCAGAGACAGAGCTGGGTCACAGCCATCAGGCTCAGGAACTGGTTACAGACTGCTAAGCACCCAAAGAGCTTCAGAAGTACTCTCTTACCTGAGCACATGAGTGCGCCTTCAATTCCTCCCCAATGAATATCTAGGGAGAGACTTCCAGGAACTCACAGGGCACAGGTATTGTGCTGTGCTGACTCGGAATTGTATGTTCAGGCCAGAGATAGAGCTGGGCCACAGCCATCAGAACTCACTGCCTGCCCTCAAAAAGCTGAACACCAATGAGCCATCTCTCTACTGAGCCCATAGGCCCACAGACCCACAGGAGAGACAAGCTCTAGTCAGAGACAACAGGATCACCTTACATCACAGATAACAAGATGGCAAGAGGGAAGCAGAAGAACCTAAGCAATGGAAACCAAGACAACCAAACAACTTCAGAAGCCAATTCTCAGGCGACAGCGAGTAGTAGATATTCCAACACACCATAAAAAACAAGATATATATTTAAAATCATACTTCATGATGATAATGGAGGTTCTAGAGAAGTGCATAAATATTCCCTTAAAGAATTACAAAAGAACACACATAAACAAGTTGAAGCCCTTAAAGATAAAACACAATAATAATTTAAAGAGCTAAAGAAAAACACAACCAAACAGTTGAAGGAATTGAAAACATGAATAGAAACAATAAAGAAATCACACACACACAGATCTCCACATTAAACCAGATACACTGAAACTATTAATGAGAAAGTAGGGAAAACCTTAGAACACATAGGCACAGGAGAAAATTTTCTGAACAAAACACCAATGGCTCAAGCTGTAAGGTCAAAGATTAACAAATGGGACTTAAAGAGATTGCAAAGTTTCTGTAGGCTAAGGACATTGTCAAGAAAACAAAACGGCAACCAACAGAATGGGAAAAGATCTTTACCAACTCCACATCAGATAAAGGCCTAATATCCAAGGTATACAAAGAACTCAAAAAGCTAGACACCAAAGAATCAAACAACCCTATTAAAAATGGTGTACAGAGCTAAAAAAAAGTTCTCAATTAAGGAATATCGAATGGCTGAGAAACATCTGAGGAAGTGCTCAACATCCTTAGCCATCAGGGAAATGCAAATCAAAACAACCCTGAGATTCCACCTCACACCAGTCAGATTGGCCAAGATCCAAATCTCAGATGACAGCAGATGCTGGCAAGGTTGCAGAGAAAAGGAACACTTCTCCACTGTTGGTGGGGTTGTAAACTGATACAACCACTCTGGAAATCAGTCTGGCAATACCTCAGAAAATTAGACATAGTACTACCTGAAGATCCAGCTATTCCACTTCTGGGTATATACCCCAGAGACACTTTAATATGCAACAAAGATACATGCACAACAATATTCATAGCAGCTCTATTTATAATAGCAAGGATCTGGAAAGAACCCAGATGTCCTTCAGTAGATGAATGGATACAAAAATTGAGGTACATTTACACAATGGAATACTACTCAGCCACCAGAAACAATGACTTAACCAAATTCTTAAGAAAATGGCTGCATTTAAAAAATATCATCCTGAGTGAGATAACTCAGTCACAAAAGAACAGACATAATATGCACTCACTGATAGTGGGATACTAACCCCAGAGGCTCGCACTGCCCCAGAAACAACTCACAGACAGTGTGAAGTCCAAGAAAAAAAACAAAACAAAACAAAACAAAACGAAAGTCATGTTCAATCCGTACACAACAAGAACACATTGACAAATTCTGGGTTACACCCTGTATTACATATACTTTTTGCTCACTGTAAAAAAAAAAGAAAGAAAAGAAAAAGAAATTGTATGGATTGATATTTTCTACAACATTCTTTTCTTTCTGTTAAACTCTGTAAAATGTTTTTCTAAAGTCTTGGACAACCAGGGGACTATTGCCTGCAAATTTTTCACTGCTTTATTTACCATGTGGAAAGAGTTTGGTTAAATTCTGTGTACTAGAAACACTGTGCTTCTCCTTTAGATGTTTTGTGTACTGTTGTTCTTTCTAAGAAACCCCATTGTGGTTTTTATTGTTTCTATGTGCCCTTTTACCAATAAAAGACGGTCTATGAAAAAAAAAAAAGAAGAAGAAGAAAAAGAAATCACACACACAAAAAAAAAAAAAAAAAAAAAAAAAACCTGGAGATAGAAAACCCAAAAATGAGATCAGGAGTCAAAGATGCAAGCATCACCAACAGAATACAATAGATGAAAGAGGGTATCTCAGGCCAAAATATAACATAGAAAACATTGACTCATCTGAGAAAATACAAAAATCAAAAGGCTTCTAGCCCAAAACACCCAGGATATCCAGGACACAATGAGAGACCAATCCTAAGGGAGAGAGAAGATTCGCAACTAAAAGGCCCACTAAATATTTTCAACAAATTAATAGAAGAAAACTTTCCTAATCTGAAGAATAAATGACCATGAAAATACAAGAAGCCTACAGAACTCCAAATAGAGCAGACCAAAAAAATGAAACTTCTTCTGACACATAATAGTCAAACCATTGAATATTCAAAACAAAGAAAGAATACTAAGGGTAATGAGGGAAAAAAAAACATAAAGGCAGACCAATCATAATTGCACCAGATTTCTCAGCAAAGACTATGAAAACTAGAAGATCTGGGACAGGTGTCACACAGAGCCTAAGAGAACACTAATGCCAGCCCAGGATATTTTACTCAGAAAAACTCTCAATTACCATAGATGGAGGAACCAAAGTATTTCAGGACAAAACCAAATTTACACAGTATCTGTTCACAAACCAACCCAGACAAAAAATAATAGATGAAAAGTTCCAACATAAGGAGGGAAACTACATCCTAGGAAAGCAAGAAAATAATCTTCTTGCAACAAAAACAAAAGAAAAACACACAAACATAATTATATCTTAACAACAAAAATAACAGGAAACAACAATGCTTATTCCTTATTATCTTTTAACATCAATGGACTCAATTCCCCAATAAAAAGACATAGACTTCCAGACTGGATATGTAAAAAGGATTCAGAATTATGATGCATACAGGAAATTCATGCCCCAAAAAAGGGCAGACATAAACTCAGAGAAAAACGCAAGGAAAAACTTCACAAGCAAATGGTCCCAAGAAACAAGCGGGAGTAGCCATTCTGATATCTGATAAAATTGATTTTCAACAAAAAGTGATCAAAAATGATAAGAAAGGACACTTTTCCTAATCAAATAAAAGTCTATCGAGATCAACTCTCAATCCTGAACATTTATGCTCCAAATATAAAAGCAACAAAGTTCATAAAAGAAACCTTAATAAAGCTCAAAACAAATAATGTACCCCACACAATAATAGTGGGAGACCTTAAAGCCCTACTCTCATCAATGGACAGATCATGGAAGCTGAAACTGAAAAAAGGCTCAGTGAAAATAACATAGGACATGAACCAAATGTGTTTAACAGACATCTATAGAACATTTCATCCAAAAACAAAAAGAATATTTATCCTTTTCAACACCTCATGGTAACTTCTCCACAACTGATCCTATAATTAATCATAAAGGAGGCCTCAACAGATATAAGAAGATCAGAATACTCCCATGCATCCTATTAAATCACAATGAACTAAGGTTTTCTTCAATAACTACAAAACCAACAAAAAGCCCACATACACATAATTCTCTACTTAATGACATCTTGGTCAATGAAAAAAATATAGAAAGAAATTGAGGATGTTTTAGAATTTAACAAAACTGAAGGAACAACATACACAAACTTATGGGATGCAAGGAAAACAATACTAAGAAGAAAACTCAGAGCTAACATTGCCTCCAAAAGGAAACTGCAGAGAGCATACACTAACAGATTGACAGAAAAGCTGAAGCTCTAGAAACAAAAACAAGCAGATACACACCAGATGAGAAGAGGGCAGGAAATAAATTCTGAGCTGATATTAAACAAGTACAAACAAAAAGAACCAAGCAAAGAATCTACAAAGCCAGGAACTGGTTCTTTGATAAAATGAACAAGATTGATAAACCCTTAGCCAGAATAACTGGAGTGCATAGAGGGAGAGTATACAAATTAACAAAATCCAAAATGAAAGAGAAGACATAACAATAGAAACTGAGAAAATTCAAGAACCCATCAGATCTTACTACAAAAGCCTATACTCAACAATATAGAAAATCTAGAGGAAATGAACAACTTTCTAGAAAAGTTATGAGGTACCAAAGTTAAATCAGGATCAGATAAACCATCTAAATATTCCCATAACCCCTAAAGAAATGGATGCAGTCATCAAAAGCCGCCCAAACAAAAAAGCACATGACAAGATTGGTTCAGTGCAGAGTTCTATTAAACTTTCAAAAAAGACCTAATACAAATACTCCACAAGATATTCTACAAAATAGGAACAGAAGGAACACTACCCAACTTGTTCTTCAAAGCCACAACTATGCACATATCTGAAAAACACAAAGGCTCTACAAATAAAGAGAACTTCAGACCAATTTCTCTCATGAACATCAATGGAAAAATACTTGATAAAATTCTTGCAAAGAGAATCCAAGAACATCTCAAAACAGTCATTCTCTATGATTGAGTAGGCTTTACTCAAAGGATGCAGGGATGGTCCAATATATGGAAATATATCAATGTAATCCAATATATAAAAAATTGAAAGAAAATAGAATCCCATGATCATCCCATTAGATGAGATTAGATCATTAGCTGAGAAATCATTTGACAAAACTAACACTCCTTCATGTTAAAAGCCTTGAAAAGATCAGGAATCAAGGCACATGCCTAAACATAGTAAGAGCAGTATACAGCAAAACAGTAGCCAACATGAAACTACATGCTGAGAAACTTGAAGCAATCCCACTAAAACCAGGTACTAGACAAGGATGCCCACTATCTCCCTATACATTCAGTATAGTACTAGAAGACCTGGCCAGAGCAATGAGACAGCAAAAAGAAGTCAAAGGGATACAAACCGGAAAGAAAGAAGTCAAATATCACTATTTGCAGATAGTATGATAGACCTCAAAATTTCCACCAGAGAACTCCTACAGCTGATAAACAACTTCAGCACAGTGGCTGGATATAAAATAAACTCAAATAAATTAGTAGCCTACCTCTACTCAAAAGATAAATATGCTGAGAAATAAATTACAGAATCAATACCCTTCACAATAGTCACAAATAATATGAAATACCTTGGTGTGACCCTAACTGAGCAAGTAAAAGATCTATATGACAAGTAATTCAAGACTCTGAAGAAGGAAATTGAAGATCTCAGAAAATGGAAAGATCTCCCATGCTCATGGATTGAAAAAAATAAACATTGAAAAATGGCCATCTTGCCAAAAGTAATCTACACATTCACTGAAGTCCTCATCAAAATTCTGACTCAATTCTTCATAGAGCTTAAAAGAGCAATTTGCAAATTCATTTGGAATTACAAAACATGTAGGAAAAATAAAATTGATCTCAACAATAAAAAAAACTATGGATAAATCAACTTCCCTAACCTCAAACTGTATTACAGATAATTCTTGGGGAAAAATTGCATAGTATTTGTAGAGAGGCAGGCAGGTAGATCAGTGGACTAGAACTGAGGTTCCATAAATGAACCTACACACCTATGTTCACTTGATCTTTGACAAAGAAACTAAAAACATTCTGTGTAAAAAAAAAAAGCCTCTTCAACAAATGGTGATGGTTAAACTGACAGTCAACATGCAGAATGATAAAAGCCATCCATTCTTACATCCTTGGACAAAACTAGAGTTCAAGTAGATAAAAATATACACATAAAACCAGATACACTGAAACTATTCAAAGAAAAATTGGGGAAGAGCTTGGAACACATAGGCACAGGGGACGTTTTTCTGAACTGAACATCAATAGCTTATACACTAAGATCAAGAATCAACAAAATGAAGTAAGCAGGCGACATGCCCTGAAACACTGAACTGTGCCTTTAAGGGATAAATAACATGGCTGGTGAATTACACACCACTAGAGCCATTCATTTGAGGGAAATGAGTAAGAGAAAGGCAGAATTGACAAACATGGCCACAGACAAGAGCAGTGGAACATGAAAAGAATAATGATCCACACACCTACTGAAAATAACAATGGATGAAAAAAGTCTAATCTAAAAAGCTTCTTGGCTTTCTCCACAAAAGGATGATTAGGGTTGTTGAGAGAATTGATGTCCACTCTAAATGATATGCTGGTGATCACATCCATGCTGTAGGCACCTAACACTCTAAGAACAGAGAGGCGTGGAAATTTAACACATGCATTAGTAGCAAGAAAGTATTCTTATCCTCAGGAGAAAAACAATGGCACCTAGGGTGGACCAAGCCCTACCCAGCCTACCCACACTTTATCACTGCAAACTTCAGGCTGTAACATTTCTTTTTTAAAAAACTGCAATTAACGTCATCTAATGACTAAAGGGGCAAAGACAAGCAGGAGGCTCATGTGAACATTAGAAAGATGGCCCTGCACCTCAGTACCCCTTCCTCTCCCAGGACCAGAGTGATGGACCAGCACTCACTCTTTCATATGGACAGGCTTGCTTTACTCTGCCTCTTGCCTCAAGTATTTTACCAAAATGTCTCCCTACTGTTCAATAATGGGTAACATCTAAACAAAACAGAAAATCATCCATAGTTAGGATGGGGACGCCAGTCACACAGGCTGCAGTTGAAAGACTTTCATTCACCTCCTTTAGTTTTCCACTGGTAAATGTTGGTGACAGCAAGGCTCTGTATCTCTTTCAATCCTCATCCTTAGAGAAGAAGATGGCTTTTCTCATAATCCCCATTGGGCCAAAATCCAAAGTCAAAACATAATAGAAACAAAAAACCAGCCTATGAAAAATCAGGTGAAAGCTCACCTGCCAATTGTAGTTCGAACTCTATATATTCCAGGATCTATTTAAGTATAAAATATCTCTGTGGGTAGAAAACTAGGTCCAGGTGTGAAGGAGAAGATGAGAACAAGACTTGGTTGATCTCCAGAGCTGTGCAGATGGAATTTTCTTGGAGATATATAGAAACTAAACAATGCATGTGGAAAGATCTCCAGGTCTGTATGTCCTGTATTTACATGAGCAATATGAAAAGGATGTCTTTATATGCTCTGTTTCTTTCTATCTGTTTACTTGTCTGTCTGTGTGTCTGTGTATGTCTGTCTCTCTGTGTGTGTTTGTGTGTGTCTGTACATGAATACTAGTGCACATACTTTTGTGTGCTCATGTGAGAACAAAGATCAGGTATCATTCTCAATAACTATATGTAATTTTATAGACAAGGTCTCTATGTGAATCTAGTAGGCTCTGGTGTGGCTGAAGTTTCTACCAAACAAGTCCCTGGAATTTTTCTGTTTACACAGGAAGATCTAGAAGCACATAGAAATGCTTCCTGGATTTTACAGATTATTCCACTATGTTATAAGTTGAGCCTATTGTTCTTTGTGTTATAAAGTTAAATTTTATCAACAAAAACCTGCTTTAGAGTGTCTGAACAAAAGAAAGTGAGGGACTCTGCACCAAGTTGGCTTCAGTTGGTAAATAAATATAGCAAAAGTCAATGTCTGAGCACGGCAGACAGAGGCAGGACTATTGAAATCCAGGGTCTTGGGAGACAGATGAGGAAGAAGCAGAATCACCATGAGAGGGACACAGGACAGACCATTGAATAATACTAATAACTGTGAACATGGAGACTCAAGTGGCCACCTCCTATGGGGAGGCAGAACTTCCAGAGGATGGAGAGGTCACATCATTCCACAGAAAAAACCATCCACCCAAAAACTGCCTTGCTAAGAGATGTGCAGAGATAAAAATGATTAAATGACCAACTACTTATTCACCAGATGTGAGAACCATACAGTGAGAGACACTATAAATGATACTCTGCCATGCTTTCAGAAATAGCATAACTGAGTCATGAGAGGTATCATACAGAAGCAGAGAGAAACAGGTGCAAAGACTCAACCAAAAATTGGGCAGAATTTGGGGAGTCATGTGGAAGAGTTGGAGGTAGGATTAAGTAACCCAGGGGGTTCAAGCACACCACAAGAAGATCCACAGAGTCAGGTACAGGGAACCATGTGGGCTCACAGAGTCTGGGCCACCAACCAAAATGATTACTGGGATGGGACATAGCCTCACTGCACATTTGTAGCAGAAGTACAGCTTGGTCTTCATGTGGGGGATACTAACAGTTGAAGCTGGGGCTGTCTCTGAGATGGTTGCCTGACATATGATCTAATCTCCCTAGCTAGACTGCCTGGTTGGATCTCAGTGGGAGAGGGGCTCTTCATCCTGATGCTCCTGGATGTCCCAGGGCAATGTGATACACAAGAGGGAACTTCTGCTACACTGAGTGAAGGGGACAGGGCTGTGGAAGAGGAATTAGCAAGGGTGAGACTGGGAAAAAAAGGAGGGGAGCTCCAATTAGGAAGTATAATTAGTAATTAATTAATTAATTAATTAATCAATTAACAAAGAAGGAATGTGACCTACCTGACGGTTTGTGAAGACAGAAAAGCATTCCTTCACTAGCACATTATTGATCATCTCTGTGTCTGTGATGGCAAACAAAGGTGTTGGACCATCAAACAACCTGTGTAGGGAAGACAGCTGATAAACTAGGTTCTGAAGTGACATCTACACCCCAGACTTTGATCCTACTGCTGCAGGACCCTAAATCTGCTTATACAATTCACAGTCACAGGGGTTCCCAGTTCAGCTTAGGGATTCTGATCACAGACACAGTGGAGTCTTTGTAAAATGATAGGTAATGTCATTTAACATAAAATGAGTCACTAAAGACAAAACATTGTGAAAGGTGCTACAGTGAGAAATAACAAGTGGCAACTTGCTAAGTCTACATGCATATACGTAGGATTTGCCAATACCATTTTCTATGATTTCACATTTTTGAAATATTGCAAGGAACTGGAGAGATGGCTCCACAGTTAATAGCACATAGTGCTCTTGCAGAAGACACAAGTTTGGATTCTAAGATGGCTCACAAACAACTGTAACACCAGCTCCAGAGAAATCAGATACCACTAGTCTCCATGATAATTTATAATCATATACAGAATGACACACATGTATATAAACAAAATTAAAGGCATTAAAAGTACAGATTTAATAACAAAATATTAATGTTAAATAATTAAAGTGAAAATACTACAATCTGAAAAGAAAAATACCAATGTAAACATTGTTCTACCTAGGTGCTAGTTGCTGACATCAGTCAATATAAGCACTCAGAGTTCTTGTAGTTCTCAAGTTATAGGCAGGTGGATCTCTGTGACTTGGAGGGTAGTCTGATCTATAATGTGAGTCAAGGACAACCAGGGCTGCATATAAAGAAAGACTAACTTGAAAATAAAAGAAAGATTTTAATCTTAAGAGTAGTAGAATATGTCAATATCTGATGTTGGGATGCAGCTCAGTCTTAGGATGCCGTCCCTGGTCTTTATATATTGTGATGAAAACACAGAATTTAACTGAAGTGCCTGAATCTAGTTCTCCCAGGTCAGGTAGTCTGAAATTCAGGACAGGAGGAGCATAAAAGCATGGAAATGGGAGACTGCACAGGCTGTCTCTGTACTCCTGAATTCACTGCAGCAGGGATTCCATTATGCCCTGTCCATGACTGTCAGCATTCGAGCAGGGGTTTTGAGATCCTGACCCTGCCAGAATATTTGCACACAGCTAGTTCCTGGAGGGAGGACACCAAATGGCCCAAAGGTAGAGGCAAATGAAGGTGTCAGCTCAGTCCTGGGGATCTACTAGGAAGAAAGAAAACTGACTGGAACAGGATGTCATCTTATACATGCTTTTACCAAAAACCTTGGCAGGAGCTAAGGAGAAGGCTGAGCAAATGAAGGCACCTATACCAAGCCTGATGACCTGAATTCAGTTCTCTAGAAGTAGAGAACTAACTTTGACAAATATCATTTGATCTACATATATGAACCAGGACACAGGTCCCCATTCCCTGAAAATGTTGATCTAAAATAAAATATAAAGAACAGTAAAGTCTGTACATGCACTGAGGAATCTGTTTCTTTTAATGCTATACATGAGCCATTTATTGAGCCCTTAGCTGGCTCACTGCCCCCAGATCCCTGCTGTCAAATGACATACTAAGTCCACATTAAAGTGAAGGAAAGTGGGCTTCTCGGGGGAAATGAGGCAGGGTGGAAAGGAGATGGGACAAAACATTTGCCAAAGCAGATTAGTGGGAACTAAAGCAATGCATTGTGTATCAGGCAAAGGAGGTTGCAGAGGAGAAACAAATTAGAAGGGCACACTGGGTAAATGTTAAGGTAAGCGTGGTAGGATACCCAGAGGTCACACACTCTCAAACAGCGGAGGAAGGGAGATTGTGTGAAGGGCATGGGAGGTAGTGACAACACTGTACTCTGAACACATAAATATTTAATGGAAAAAAGAAGAACTCAAGTCTATGCAACATCAAAGCTTTCAAAAGCCACAGTGTGCAATGTTTTCATGTCAATTAGAACTTTGAACCCTGACCCTTCATGACATGAGGCATCAACTTTACACAGAGAGGTGCATGGCTTCGTTTTATATTCCTTGCACAGGTGAAGTCCCTCTTCCTAAAGAAAGTCAACTTCATAGACCTTTCAGAATACACACCCCCATATATTCCCATACTTTTTATAGCACTCCCTGTCAAATTTCCATAAACCCTAGACAGAGAAAGAGCATGAAATCCATTATTGTCCTGTGTGTACTGACCCTTCTGTAGCCAGAGCATCGAACCCTCAGATCCCACGAAGTCAGATTTATTGTCTCTGACACCTAAAACTCTTATTCAGAAATGTTAGACATTTGATGAGCTGGATGGGTCGGTGGGAAAAAAGTGAGAAAACAGGACATGTGACACCTTCCTGTGGCCTCTGCATGCCACACACATGTACACAGACATAACATACATATCACATAAACACAGAAGTAGTGATGATAGTAATAATAACAAACAGAATTGTTTGAAAGAATTTCCAAGGTAAGCACAGATCCTGTAGGAAGAAAATCCTGAGCAGACAGAAGAACAAACTCTGATACTCGCCCTCTGTCCTGAGCTTGGGAATGTCTGTCTGGGGGAAGGACCATGGCCAGGTATCAAAGCAGGTTAGTCAGAAATGGTTCATCTAGACATAGATCCTATATGGCACATTACATTCTCATTACTAATTTTCATTTGTTAAATTGTTATTTCCCTAGTTTCCTACTTTTCAACAAACCTTTATAAGAAAAAGGAGAAAAAACAAACCCCAACATTACATAGATGACTGACAACCATCATCCCATCTCAGATATTCTCACTCATCACTCAGAGTCGTAGGTAAGACTGCTGCCTTTTAAAAAAGAAAAGCAGCTGTAGGTACAATTAATTACCTACAGTAGAGCAATTTACCTAACGTATAATGTCTTGCATCTCACACTCAGCACCAAAAAAAAAAAAAAAAAGAAAGAAGAGAAAGAAAAAATCCCTGAACCTAAAAAATGTCCCTAGGCCTTGAGCACTGCGCGACTTTTCAGAGGTTCAGAGTTCCATTCCCAGAACCCACATCCTCCATCTCACATCCATCTCTAACTCTAGCTCCAAGGAATCCATCACCGTCTTCTGTCCTCCATAGGTCCTGCATTCACATGCAAAAGCACACACATACAACCTTATACAAATAAAGTCTTTCTAAATGAATCAATCGCTAACCAGGACCCCAGTATCTAAAGAAAGAGAGAAAGTAAATACTCTAGTCCTAAAGAACCCAAATATGCCATAAGAATACAAGCAGAGTCCAGCGTCATAGGAAAAGCTTCATGGGTTCAGTCATTAAGCAAAGAATTCGAGTGTATGAAATGGGAACTAGGGAGATGCTTTAGTGGGAAAACAACTCTATGAAAACAAGAATTTGAATTCCCATTATCTGTGTGAATGTCTGTCATGAGGTAATAGAACCAGCTCATAAGACTCATAGACAAGTAACCCCAGGAGAAAGCTGACTGGCTAAACTGGTCAAGACAGAGAAAGCCATGTCAAAGTGAGAGACTGTCTCAAAGGTCAAAGTGCACAGCAATCAGGAAGATACCTAGTGTCATCCTCTGACTTCCACAACAACATACAAACATGTACACATGCATATGTCCATGCATACACATATAGACACTCAACACAAGGTAGAGGAAGAAGTCACCTTGAGGTGAGTTATGAGGAGTTACTGATGAAGCTCACCATGAAGACACACATGGAAAAGAGCAGTCCAAGAAAAAAAAATTAACTGCAAGTAAAATGAGGCCTATGGCTGAGATGTAGATAGCTTTATGGGTTAGAAGAGCTAAGATCCTGCCCAGTAATAATCTTAAAAGCTTAATATTAAATTCAACAGGTCTCTGGCTCACTTATATAGGAGTTAGCCGGGTTACAAAACTGCCACTTTTAATACCATCCTAGCTATGCCTGTGGAAGTTGTCAGATCACAAGGACCTGTAGCTACAGATGACTGTGAGCTCCAGGTAGAGGTAGGGTACATACTTGTGACCACTGAAAGAGCAGCCAGTGCCCCTAAACACAGAGACATCATCTCCAACTCTATTCTGTTATCATTTTGATTCTCCCAATAATAACAGAATAGAGGTCTGATTATCAACCCAATCCTCAAGACATGGTAGAGGAAAAAATCTGTGCAAGACACTCACTGGTACAAGAGCACCAGGATGATCATTGTTTCTGATGCCTGAGTAGTACTCCATTGTGAAAATGTACCACAATTTTTGTATCCATTCATCTACTGAAGGACATCTGGGTTCTTCCCAGCTTCTAGCTATTATAAATAAAGCTGCTATGAACATTGTGGTGCATGTATCTTTGTTGTATATTGGAGTGTCTCTGGGGTATATGTCAAAAAGTGGAATACCTGAATCTTCAGGTAATACTATGTCCAATTTTCTGAGAAATCGCCAGACTTATTTCCAGAATGGTTGTATCAGTTTACAACCCCACCAACAGTAGAGAAGTGTTCCTATTTCTCCGCAACCTCACCAACATCTGCTGTCATCTGAGTTTTGGATCTTGGCCAATCTGACTGGTGTGAGGTGGAATCTCAGGGTTGTTTTGATTTGCATTTCCCTGATGGCTAAGGATGTCGAGAACTTTCTTAGATGTTTCTCAGCCATTCCATATTCCGCAATTGAGAATGTTTTGTTTAGCTCTGTACTTCATTTTTTAATAGGGTTGTTTGATTCTCTGGTGTCTAGCTTTCTGAGTTCCTTGTATACCTTGGATATTAGGCCTCTATCTGATGTGGAGTTAGTAAAGATCTTTTCCCATTCTGTTGGCTGCCGTTTGTTTTCTTGACAATGTCTTTAGCCTTACAGAAACTTTGCAATCTCATTAAGTCCCATTTGTTAATTTTTGACCTTAGAGATTGAGCCATTGGTGTATTGTTCAGAAAATTTTCTCCTGAGCCTATGTGTTCTAAGGTTTTCTCTACTTTCTCATCTAATAGTTTCAGTGTATGTGGTTTAGTGTGGAGATCTTTGATGCACTTACACATGAGCTTTGTACAAGGAGATAGGAAAGGGTCTATTTTCATTTTTTTGCATGCTGAGTGCCAGTTTGACCAGCACCATTTGTTGAATAGGCTGTCCTATTTCCATTGAATGTTTACAGCTCCTTTGTGAAAAATCAGTTGAACATATATGTGAGGGCTGATTTCTGGATCTTCTGTTCTATTCCATTGATCCGCGTGCCTATTTCTATACCAGTACCATACAGTTTTCAGCACAATTGCCTTGTAATATAGCTTGAGGTCAGGGATAGTGATTCCCACAGATGTTTTCTTGTTGTTGAGGATGGATTTTGCTATTCTAGGTCTTTTGTTATTCCAGATGAAATTGCACATTGATTTTTCCAACTCAATGAAGAACTGGGTTGGAATTTTGATGGGGATTGCATTGAATCTGTACATTTCTTTTGGTAGGATGGACATTTTTAAAATGTTGATCCTTCCAATCCATGAGCATGGGAGATCTTTCCATTTTCTGAGATCTTTCTCATTTTCCTTATTTAGAGGTTTGAAGTTCTTCTCCTACAGGTCCTTCACTTGCTTAATTAGAGTCACACCAAGGTATTTAATATTTTTTGTGATTATTGTGAAGGGTATCTTTTCCCTAATTTCTTTCCTCACATGTTTGTCTTTTGAATATAGGATGGCTACTGATTTGTTTGAGTTAATTTTATATCCATCTATTTTGCTGAACTTGTTTATCAGCTGTAGGATTTCTCTGATGAAATTTGTGGAGTCACTTTAGTACACTATCATGTCATCTGCAAGGAGTGATGTTTTCATTTCTTCCTTTCCGTTTTTTATCTTCTTGTTCTCCTTTTTCTGTCTACTTGCTCCAGCCAGGACTTGCAGTACTATATTGAATAGTTAGGGGAAGATTGGGCAGCCTTGTCGATTCCTTGATTTTAGTGGGATTTCTTCAAGTTTCCCACCTTTAAGTTTGATGTTGGCTGTTGGTTTGCTGTATATTGCTTTTATTATGTTTAGGTATGGACCTTGGATTCCTGTTCTTTCCAGGACTTTTAACATGAAGGAGTGTTAAATTTTGTTAAATGCTTTCTCAGCATCTAGTGAAATAACCATGTGATTTTGTAATTTGAGTTTTATTATATGGTGGATTACATTGATGGATTTCCTTATATTAAACCATCCCTGCATCCCCAGGATGAAGCCTAAATGGTCATGGTGAATGATCATTTTGATGTTTTTATGGATTCGGTTTGCAAGGAATGTGCTGTGTATTTTTGCATTGATGTTAATTAGTGAGTTGTTCTGAAGTTCTCTTTCCTTGTAGGGTCTTTGTGTGGTTTAGGAATGAAGGTTATTGTAGCCTCAAAAAAATGAGTTACGTAGTATTCCATCTGATTCTTTATTGTGGAATAGTTTGGAGAGTATTGGTGTTATGTCTGCAATAAATGTCTGATAAAATTCTTTACTGAACCCGTCCAGACCTGGGCTTTTTTTGGTCGAGAAGCTTTTGATGAATTCTTCTATCTCTTTAGGTGTTATGGGATTATTTAGATGGTTTACCTGGTTTTGGTTTAACTTTAGGATCTTGTATCTGTCTAGGAATTCATCCATTTCCTCCAGATTTTCCAACTTTGTGGAGTATAGGCTTTTGTAGAAGGATCTGATGATTTCTTGAATTTCCTCAGTTTCAGTTGTTAGGTCTCCACTTTCCTTTCTGATTTTGTTAACTTGTATACTCTCTCTTTGCCCTCTAGTTAGTCTGGCTAGGGATTTATCAATCTTGTTGATTTTCTCAAAGAACCAGCTCTTGGTTTTGTTGATTCTTTCTATGGTTCTTTTTGTTTCAATTTGGTCTATTTCTGCCCTAATTTTGATTATTTCTTGCTGTCTACTCCTCTTGGGTGTATCTGCTTCCTTTTGTTCTAGAGCTTTTAGCTTTGCTGTCAAGTTGCTAATGTATGCTTTCTCCAGTTTCTTTTTGGAAGCACTCAGGGCTATGAGTTTTCCTCTCATTACTGCTTTCATTGCATCCCATAGGTTTGGGTATGTTGTGTTTTCATTTTCATTGAATTCTAAAAAATTTTTAATTTCTTTCTTTATTTCTTCTTTGACCCTGCTATCGTTTAACAGAGCGTTGATTAGTTTCCATGAGTATGTGGGCTTTTTGTTGTCTTTGTTGTTGTTAAAGACCAGCAGCTGTAGACCAGGGTGATCTGAGAGGATGCATGAGAGTATTTCAATCTTCTTATATCGATTAAGGCTTATTCTTTGTCTTATTATGTGGTCAATTTTCAAGAAGGTGCCATGGGGTGCTGAGTAGAAGGTGTATTCTTTTACTTTAGGATGATATGTTCTGTAGATATTTATTAATTTGAGTTGGTTCATAGTCTCGGCTAGTTTTAGAGTGTCCTTGTTCAGTTTCTGTTTCCATGATCTGTCCACTGGTGAGAGTGGGGTATTAAAGTCTCCCATTATTATTGTGTGGGGTAAAATGTATTTTTGAGCTTTATTGGAGTTTCTTTTATGAATGTGGGTGCTTTTGTATTTTGAGCATATATGTTAAGGATTGAGAGTTCCTCCTGACAGATTTCCCCTGTAATGAGTAAAAAGTGTCCTTCTTTATCTTTTTTGATAACTTTTGGTTGGAAATTTACTTTATTCGATATTAGAATAGGCACTCCAGTTTTCTTCTTGGGGCTGTTTGCTTGGAATTTTTTTTTCCAACCTTTTACTCTGAGATAATGTCTGTCTTTGTCTCTGAGATGCCTTTCCTGTATGAAGCAAAATGCTGGATTCTGTTTATATATCCAGTCTGGTAACCTTTGTCTCTTTGTTGGGGAGTTGAGACCATTTATGTTAATAGATATCAAGGAATAGTGATTGCTGTTTCCTGCTATTATTGCTTTTGTAGGTTGAGTTGTGTCTGTGTCTATTTCTTCTTTTGGTTTTCTTGCTTAGGAGTTTTCTTGTTTATACTAGGATGTAGTTCTCCTATTTTTATTGGGTTCTCCACCTATAATTCATTGTAGTGTTGGTTTTATGGTCAAATATTGTGTAAATTTAGATTTGTCTTGAAATATCTTCATCTCTCCATCTATGGTGATTGGTAGTTTTACTGGGTATAGCAGCTTGGGCTGGCACTTGTGCTCTCTTAGGGTCTGTATGATGTCTGTCCAGGCTCTTCTAGCTTTCATAGTCTCTGTTGAGAAATCGGGTGTGATTTTGATTGGTCTGCTTTTATATGTTACCTGACCTTTTTTTCTTACTGCTTTGAGTATTCTTTCTTTGATTTGAGCACTTGGTGTTTTGACTATTATGTGTCAGGAGGAATTTCTTTTCTAGTCCAACCTTTTTGGAGTTCTGAAGGCTTCTTTTATGCTCGTGGTCATCTCATTCTTAAGGGTAGGGAAGTTTTTTTCTACAATTTTGTTGAAGATATTTACTGTGCCTCTTAGTTGATATTTTTCTCCCTCTTCTATTCCTATTATCCTTAGATGTGGTCTTCTCATTGTGTCCTGGATCTCCTGAACTTTTTGGGTTAGGAGCTTTTTGGGTTTTGCATCTTCTCTGACTGTTTTGTTTATGTTTTCAATGTTGTCTTCTGCCCCTGATACTCTCTCTTTCATTTCTTGTAGTCTATTAGAAATTCTTGCTTCTGTGACTCCTGATTTCTTTTTTAGGTGTTCTACCTCTAGGGTTATCTCTTTTAATGTTTTCTTTATTGTGTCAATTTCCGTTTTAAATTCCCTCTTCCATTCCTTCATCTCTTAGGTTCTGTTTTCCTCTAGTTCTTTGAGTTCTTTGAGCATTTTTCTTGTTTCCTCTTTAAAAGTTTCTGATTCTTTTTTGCTTTTCCTCCCGTTCTTGTTTAAGTATCTCTGTCAGCATCTTGAGGTATGATTTCAGGTCTGCGTCTTCTTTTTCTGGAGTGTTTGGCATTCCACTGTTTGCTGTGATGGGAGAGCTGGGTACTGGTGTTGCCAGGTTGTATTGGTTTCCTTGGGATATGCTCTTTCGCTTTCCTCTTGCCATCTTGTTGTCAGTGATATGTTCTTGCCTTTCCCTTGTACCTGGTCTGTGTCCCTGGATCTCCATTGGACCAGGTGGTGGATGGTCTGAGCCATGTTCTGCGCCCCAATGCCGCCGGGTGGGAACAGAGGTCCCAATGCTGGGTTCCTGAACCCTGTATCAGGCAGGGCAGGGACATGCTTTCCGTGCCCACTTGTCAGAGATCCCTCTGCCCCCTGGATATTTGGATCTCCTTCTCACCAGGCCTTTACCTTTGGGAACTGCCGGTCCAGGTCGAGAATGGGTCTTTTAAAAATGAAAAAGTCGTGACTTTCCAGAAATCTGGAAATAAATATGATAGTGTAGAACTATTTCTGTAGAGAAACATGAAACTATTAGATTTCATCAACCTAACAAAAATGATCGCCAAAAATATAAAGAAAGTATTCTTTCTACTTTTACATTTTTAAAACTGTTATACAAGCATATTAGGTTTCCATCATGTCAACATTTTTCTATTCCACACCAAACTTTTCCTATTACCATATCACCTCTCTATTTCATATATGTATACATACATATATACATACACATGCAAAGTCCTTTTAGTGCTGATGTGTGTATATCAGTTTAGGGAAGACCACTAGAGGGTCATCAGTTCGCAGCCCTCAAACTACCTTACTACAGAGTCACTCTGAATATAGCCCGACACAAAACCATAAAGTAATTTAAAACATTTTAAAATCAGGGTTTAATGAGGAGATCCAAATTTCTTAAAACTAAATTTGTTACTTATGGCATAAGTTTTGTAGATGACAATGATTTGTTACATGGTCAAACAGTGGACTCAAATATTTGACGTTTTCAATATTAGCACATACAACTTTTTGTCTGGAACTCTCCCACCACAAAACTATACATAAATGGCACATTATTTCATAACATGGTCCTTCCATTTACTTCTTGCTCTTGACACTTCTCTTCCTTTCACAAGTCCCACTTGTGTGTCATGGAGTAATCAGAAAGCAAAGTTTGAAGCTAATAGAGAAAAATAAATATTTGTTTGACATCCCCATTGAACTCAACAGATTTTAATATGGCAAAGGAGAGTAAATGAGTGTATTCAAAGAATAATTTGCCAGGATCAATTGGGTTCAAGAGTTAGAGCTCTAGAGCACTAACTGAGACAACCATTCTACTGCTAAAAGTCAGTAAACATTAATTAATTTTGTGTCTTCTTTAAATTACATTTCTTGTGTATTGGAAGTAAATGCCACAGTGTAGGTGAGGAGGGCAGAGGACAATGTTGATGAGTAAGTTGTTGATTTTCACTATGTTATTTCCATAGACACATTTAAAGTCCTTAGGTATGGCACTAAATATCTGTACCCTCAAAGCCACTACCCTGCCATTTCATTTGTTTGATTGATTGATTGGGTTGGATTGGGTTGCTTGGTTTAGTGATTCTCTTTTTTTTATTTGTCTATTTGAGATATATGAGTACACTGTCACTATCTTCAGACACATGAGAAGGGGGCGTCAGATAATAGTACAGATGTTTGTGAGCCACCAGAAGTTGCTTGGAATTGAACTTACAGCCTCTGGAAGAGTAATTGCTGCTCTGAACCCCTGAGGCATTTATCGAGTCCCTGGGATGGATTTTCCAGACAGGATTTTTCTGTGTAACCTCTCTCTGAGGACAAGACTGAACCCAAACTATGGGACCCTACTCCCCCTGACTCCAAAAAGCTAGGTTTAAAAGCACGTGCCACCAGGAGAAAATTTCCTGAACAAAACACCAATGGCTCAAGCTCTAAGGTCAAAGATTAACAAACGGGACTTAATGAAATTGCAATTTTCTGTAAAGCTAAAGACATTGTCAAGAAAAAGTAACGGCAACCAACAGAATGGGAAAAGATCTTTGCCAACTCCACATCAGATAGAGGCCTAATATCCAAGGTATACATAGAACTCAAAAAGCTAGACACCAGAGAATCAAATAACCCTATTAAAAATGGGGTACAGAGCTAAACAAAACGTTCTCAGTCGAGGAACATCGAATGGCTGAGAAACATCTGAGGAAGTGCTCGACATACTTACCCATCAGGGAAATGCGAATCAAAACAACCCTGAGATTCCACCTCACACCAGTCAGATTGGCCAAGATCCAAAACTCAGATGACAGCAGATGCTGGTGAGGTTGCAGAGAAAGAGGAATACTTCTCCACTGTTGGTGGGGTTGCAAACTAATACAACCACTCTGGAAATCAGTCTGGCGATACCACAGAAAATTGGATATATTACTACCTGAAGACCCAGCTATTCCATTTCTGGGCATATACCCCAGAGACACTTTAATACACAACAAAGATATATGCACCACAATATTCATAGCAGCTCTATTTATAATAGCCAGAAGCTGGAAGGAACCCAGATGTCCTTCAGAAGATGAATGGATACAAAAATTGTGGTACATTTACACAATGGAATACTACTCAGCCACCAGAAACAATGACTTAACCAAATTCTTAAGAAAATGGCTGGATCTAGAGAATATCATCCTGAGTGAGATAACCCAGTCACAAAAGAACAGACATAATATGCAGTCACTGATAGTGTGATGCTAACCCCAGAGGCTCGCACTGCCTCAGAAACAACTCACAGACTGTATGAAGTCCAAGAAATAAAGAAAACAAAACAAAACAAACAAAAAATAGTCATGCTTAATCCTCACCCACCAAGAACACATTGACAAATTCCGGGTTGTATCCTTTATTACATGTACTGTCTGCTCATTGTAAAAAAAACAAAAAAACAAAAAACAAAAAACAAAAAAAGCAAGTGTCACAAACAGGATGTACAAAAAATTGTTTGTAATTTGACAAAATTATACTGGCTGTCCTGGTGAGCATTAACTGGCAATTTGGCACAGCCCAAAGACACCAGAGTGTGGAATATCAGTAAAGGGATTGTCCACATCACACCCGTCTGAGAACATATCTTTAATAAATTATCTCGAATACTAACTAATGTACTAGGTAGGGTCTGACCAGTTTGGGGAGCCTCCTCCCATAAGCAGCAGCAGTGGCCTACATAAGAAAGCCAACTTATGGAATAGGTTGTAAGTCATTCCAGGAGTTCTATGAATACATATTTTGTGAGTTCTGTGACCCCTCAATCATAGTCAAAATGTAAGCTTAATAAACTAATCAGTTCAACAAGAACAAAAGAAACCCAACTAAGCATGAGCCTGAGCACTCCAGCCAGCAACAAGCAGAATTCTTCTATGGTTCCTGCTTGAAATTCCTGCTTGAGTTGCTGCTCTGACTTCCTTCAGGAATGGAGTGTAACTTAGGAAAGGAAACAAAAGCCATGCGTCCCTTTACACTTAGTCAAACTGTTCTATCACTGTAACAGAAAAGCAACAAGAATGATAGCACAGAATAGTGAGACTCATTATGTTGTCCAGTCTGCTCAGGAATATATGGGCCTCTTGCCTCTGTGTACCACATGCTGAGATTACCAGCCTATCTCAGTAGCTCACATTCCCTTTTGCATTCAGGGGTAAGAGATATCTAAAGAAACAATTGGCTGTGGTGCCTGCCATCCACTGTAATGTTCTAGAGATTCGCCAGTCTTGATCAGCTTCTGGTACCCTAACCTTATTTTACACTTCTTCCTAGAATCCTGAGGCTCTTCCATGTGCCCAACATGAGCCTTCACTTGCCCTGCTTTTAGATGCACCTCTCAGAGACCATATAGTAAGATGTGACCTGAATCAGACCAATGCAGAGATTGTGAAGCAGGCATTGTAGTGCAATCTTTTAAGCCCAGCACCAAAAAGGCAGAGGGGTAAATGGATTTCTGTGAGTTAGAGGTCAGCCTGGTCTACATAGCATGTTTTAGGAAACCCAGCGCTACATAATACATAGACCCTGTCCTAAAGTGTTGGTTGAAGAAAATGCAATGAGCACCACTGGGTATATAATACAATGAAAGATGGAATCAGTGACTCCAAGACCTTAGGAGAGTTACAGAGTATTTGGAGTGGCCTCAGAGTGTAAGGGATTATCAACATGTCTTTCTGTATGCTCTGCTATAGAACACTAGGGCAGCACAGGTTGCTAGTTGCTAAGGAGAGCTGCAGGACGGCTCTCACTCCTGAACACAGAGTGGAGTCCAATTTCCCTCTGTACTGTTCACACTGGGAAAGGCTGTCTAGAACTCAAACAGTGCAAGTGGCAGTGTTGACTGGAAGCACACACACTTTTAGCCTAAAGCCAACTTAGTTGCATCAGGACTGAGCAGTATCATCAGGACTCACAGCCTACACAGAGAGCCAAACACCCAGGAACAATCTCCCTGTGGAGACCACGGACCCACAGACCCACAGGAAAGATAAGTTCCAGTAAGAGACAACAAGATCACCTAGCATCACCAATAACAAGATGGCAAGAGACAAGCACAAGAATCAAAGAAACAGAAACCAGGACAACTTGGCAACATCAGATCCCAGTTCTCCCACTCCGGCAAATAGTGGATATCCCAACTCACCAGAAAAACAAAATTTAGATTTAAAATCGTACTTCATGAATATGATGGAAATCCTCGAGAAGCACATAATTAACACATTTAAAGAAGTACAAGAAAACATGTACAAACAAAGAGAAACCTTTAAAGAGGAAACCAAAAAAACCCACAAAAATCACTTAAAGAGCTAAGAGAAAGCACAAATAAACAGGTGAAGGAATTGAAAACAGAAGTAGAAACGATAATATCACAAAAGGAGACAACCTTGAAGTCGGAAAAACTATGAAAGACATCAGGAGTCATAAATGCAAGCACAAATAACAGAATACAAGAGATGAAGAAGAGAATCACAAGAGCAGAAGATACCATAGAAATTATTGACACAACAGACAGAGAAAATGAAAAAAAAATCTGAAAGACTCTAACCCAAAACTTCAAGGAAATCCAGGACACAATGATTAGACCAAACCTAAGGATAATAGGTGTAGAAGAGAGCAAAGACTCCTAACTAAAATGCCCACTAAGTATCTTCACCAAAATTATAAAAGAAAACTTCCCTAACCTAAATAAAGAGAAGAACAGGAACATACAAGAAGCCTACAGAACTCCAAATAGATTGGACCAAAAAAAGAAATTATTCCAGACACAATAATAGTCAAAACAAAGCATGTACAAAACAAAGAAAGAATGCTAAAAGCATTAAGGGAAAACAGACCACTAACATATAAAGGCAGACCAATCAGAATTACACCAGGCTTTTCAACAAAGACTATGAAAGCTAGAAGATCGTGGACTGATGTCATACAGACCCTAAAAGAACACAAATGCCAGCCCAGGTTACTATATCTAGGAAAACTATCAACTACCATAGAGGGAGAAATCTGGGGAAAAAATGTACAAAATATCTCTCCACAAACACAACCCTACAAAAAATAGTTAAAAATGTCCACTACAAAGAGAGAAACTTCACCCTAGTAAAATTAAAAAACAAATCATCTTGCAATAAACACCAAAGGAAAAAAGCACACAAAATCAATTATTTCTCTAACAACAAAAATGACAGGAAGCAACAATCACTATTCCTTGAAACTCTTAAATTCAATGGACTCAATTACCACTCCCCCCCCCAAAAAAAAGGCATAGACTATAAGATTGGATATGTAAACAGGATCCTGCACTTTGCTGCATATAGGAAACTCATCACAGCCACAATTACAGGCTCTACCTCAGAGTAAAAGGTTGGGAAAAAACTTCCAAGCAAATGGTCCCAATAAGCAAGCTGGAATAACCATCCTAAAATAGAATAAAACATATTTTTCAACCAAAAGTCATCAAAAAAGATGAGGAAGCACAATTTTTACTCATCAACGGAAAAATCTATAAACTTGAACTCTCAATTCTGAACATCTATGCTCCAAATACAAGAGCATCACATTCATTAAAAAAAACCCTACTAAAGCTCAAAGCATATATTGCACCAAACACAATAATAGTGGAAAACTTCAACACTCCACTCTAATCAATGGACAAATCATGAAAGCAGAAACTGAACAGAGAAACAGCAAAACTAGCAGAGGTTATTAACCTGTTAGAATTAAGA
This sequence comes from Micromys minutus, assembly GCF_963924665.1. Lineage (NCBI taxonomy): Eukaryota > Metazoa > Chordata > Mammalia > Rodentia > Muridae > Micromys > Micromys minutus. Next base: position 4,535,475 of record NC_137964.1, on the reverse strand, counting down.
GCCACCTGCATATATATATATATATATATATATATATAAACTTTTTCTCAGTGCTTCAAAATACCTTTTCTAAAACTGAATATATAGTGAGTCAAAAAACAGGCCTCAACGAATACAAGATCAAAATACTCCCATGCATCTTATCAACCACCATAGACTAATGCTGGTCTTCCATAACAACAAAAAGCCCACATACACATGGAAGCTTAAGAATACTGTACTCACTGATAACACGGTCAAGTAAGAAATAAAGAAACTAATCAAAGACTTTTTAGAATTTTATGAAAATGAAGGCAAAACATAGCCAAACTTATGGGATACAATAAAAACAGAGCTTAGAGAAAAACTCATAACTCTGAGAACCTCCAAAATATCTGGAGAGAGCATATTCTAACAGTTTGACCGCATAGCTGAAAGCTCTAGAAGAAAAAGAAGCAGATACACTCAAGAGGCGTAGATTTCTGGAAATAAACTCAGAGCTGAAATCAACAAAATAGAAAAAAAAAAACTATACAAAGAATCAACAAACCAAGAGCTGTTTTTTGTTTTGTTTTGTTTTGTTTTTTTCAGGAAATCAACAAGGTTGATAAACCCTTAGCCAGACTAACTAGAGATTACAGAGAAAGTATCCAAATTAACAAAGCCAGAAATAAAAGGCAAGACAAGAGAAACTGGGGAATTTAAGAAATCATCAGATCCAACAACAAAAGCCTATACCAATCAACAAAAGTGGAAAACACAATTGTGGCCAAAAGCTTGTGAAGATTGCCAATCAATGACTTGTTTTACTTCATGCCAAGCCAGAAGAGATATCTCACGGCTGAAACTCCCTTTATTGTCAGGAACCAAAACTGGATGGATCAGAGACCCAAAATAGAACCAAAAGGACAAACATTTCAAGAAAAAAAAGGCAATGAAGTGATTCATAATAAGGTAAGTTTATACATCAGTGGCTTACCCTGTCATAATCAAAATGGCTTCCTCATAAAGCAAATGTGAACAGATGCAGAGACCAAACTCAAATAATAGGTAGAGCTCCAGACACATGGAAGGGGCAAAGGAAGGATTGTTGAACTAAAGTAGGATTCAAGAACACCAGGAAAACATGGCCCCCAGAATCAAGTTTTTTTGGGCTTAAAGTGGCTCACAGAGATTGAAGCAAAAATCACGGAGCCTGCATGGGTCTGAACGATGTCCTCTGCATACATACCATAATTGTTCGGCTTCATGTTTGTGTAGAAATATCCTAAGAGTGGGAGTGAGTTTTCGTCTGACTCATTTACCTAAACTTGGAATAATTTTAATAATTTTCAACCTCAATATAATAATTTTGTACCTAGATTTATTGCTTGTTACTATGCCATGGTTTGTTGATATCCCTAGGAATATTCTTCTTTTCAGAAAGTAAACAGTGGATCAATTTATCTTGGCCAAATGTCAGGTGACAGAAGGGAACTGGGAGTAGAGGAGGGAAGGAAGACAATAGTTAAAATGTATTAAATGAGAGAAAACTAGATGAATAATAGATAGGCCTCCTTAGAGGCTGTGCAAGAACCATACTGATACAAAAGAGGATGCTTGCAACAAACCATTTGACTGAATACTGGGAACACAATGAAGGAGCTAGAGAAAGGCCTTAAGGACCTGAAAGTATCTGCAAACCCATAGGAAGAACAAATTATTAACTAACCAAAACCACCACAGCTACCAAGGAGTAAAACACCAACCAATGAATTCGCATGAAGAGACCCATGGCTCCAGGTGCATATGTGGTAGAGAATATCATTCTCTTGAATCAATGAGAGGAGAGGACTTTGATCCACCTAAGGCTAGTATTCCCACTGTAGGAGAATGCCAAGACACTGAGGTGGGAGAGGGAGGCTGGGAAAGGGAGTTGGAAGAGGGAGGTTGGGAGATGGAGGTTCGGAGAGGGAGGTTGAGAGAGGGAGGTTGGGAGAGGGAGGTTGGGACAGGGAGGTTGGTAGAGGGAGCAGCTTCATGGAGGCAATGGGAAAGAGACAGGGAACACTTGAAATGTAAATACAGAGAATATCGAATAAAAAGACAAATCAAACAAAAATTAGATAGATTAGATAGATAGATAGATGGATGGATGGATGGATGGATGGATGGATGGATGGATGGATGGATAGATGGATAGATAGATTAGATTGGTGGGTGGGTGGGTAGGTGGCTGGGTGGGTGGGTGGGTGGGTAGGTAGGTAGGTAGATAGATAGGTAGATAGATAGATAGATAGATAGATAGATAGATAGATAGATAGATAGATAGGTAGGTAGGTAGGTAGGTAGGTAGGTAGATATGCAGTAAGTTCCAAAATATAACTATTATTTTAATATAATAGTCAATGAGAAAATATTATTTATTGTGATTTTGTACTTTTTATATTAATAATCCAGTATAATAATCTTAATCTTTACTTTTATTTTTAATACATATTTAATGTGTGTTTTGTATTTACTGCTTTCCCTGACTCCATCAAACTTGTATTTTTAATTTGTATTATTTAGCTTAATATTTTAACATCTTTTGTCTTTTCATTTCTTATTTTGGAATTATGTTTATATTACAATGTTCTTTATTTATAAACATATGGCTTTTCTCTTTCAGTTACTTAATCAAAATAATCATATTTTTGTGCCTAGCTTTTGCAAATGCTGTTGTCTTTCATAGATGACAACTCAGTGCAAGAAATTCAGACACAAAAGACAGTGAGAACATATATCTTTATTTCTTCTTTTATACTCTAAAATAATTGGAATATATTGATTTAAATACAAAAATATTATAATTATTAATTTGAATTTGTAGTAAGAGGTGATCAAGTTTAGAGGAGGTCAAATTTGCTTACTAATATTTCATACTGAACTAAAATGCAATTAAGTCATTTTATTACTATAATAAAGACTGCAGCTTTAAGTTGTACCTACTAATTAGGACTGTAGCTTTAAGCTGTATTTATAGTTTTTTATATTTTGTAGAACAATTAGTTTCAGAAAAAATAATGACGAATTTCATTACCAGGTGAGATTGAATGTGTTCTTCCTGTGTTAGAATTTTTTTAACAGACTTAGTTCATTTATTTTGTCTTTTATAAAAACCCTTATGTGGTAGCCACAGCTGGAGCCTGGGTCCTCTGAACAGAGACTCTGGTGTGGGTTTTCACAAGATGATCAGTGAATTCCTGATCAGGAGACTTGGTGAACACGGTTTCTTTCCAGAGGTCAGGGGTCAAGTAGCTGTACGTTTTTGAGATGGCATCAAAGGTGGCCTTGGCAAAGTTGCCCAGGGTGGCAGTGCAGCCTCTGGCTGAAGTGTAGCGGTCATCTATGCCAGCCATCATCAGAAGCTTCTTGGGCACAGGAGCAGAGACAATGCCAGTGCCTCTGGGGGCAGGAATGAGACGCACCAGCACAGAGCCACAGCGGCCTGTCACCTTGAATGGGACAGTGTGGGGCTTGCCAATCTTGTTCCCCCAGTAGCCTCTCCTCACAGGGACGTTGGAAAGCTTGGCCAGGATAATGGCCCCTCGAATGGCAGTGGCAACCTCCTTGGAGCACTTAACACCAAGACCAACGTGACCATTGTAGTCCCCCAATAGCGATGAAAGCCTTGAACCTGGTCACTGGCCAGCCCGGGTCTGCTTCTGCACTGGCATGATTTTCAGAACCTCATCCTTTAGAGATGCACCCAGGAAAAAGTCGATAATCTCAGACTCCTTAATGGGCAGGGAGAACAGGTAGATCTCCTCCAAAGACTTGATCTTCATGTCTTTAACCAGGCGGCCCAGCTTGGTGATGGGGATCCACTCCTTGTCTTCAGCTTTACCTCCACGAGCCCCGAGGCCTCGGCCTTGAACAGGACCATGGCGCCTAAGACCGCTGCCGAATCCTCTTTGGAAGCCACCGCGGCCTCCTAAGCCTGGGCCCCCGGGTCCTCCGGGCCCTCCCGCTGCACCGTCATCCGCCACTTGGTGTTTTCCCGAAGAAGAAGAAGCCTGTGTTAGAATTTTTAAATATTTTTGGAAATATTATTGTTTATCCATTCTTTCTTGTCTTAAGTGTATCTGTATCATTTAATTCATATCACACAAGTGGTCCAGTCCACTAAGTGCACATTCGTAAAGAATTAAAAGGCTTTTAGTTATCTAAAAAAAAAGGATTCGGTTCTAGTCAAGTATTTCATTCTACTATCAAGAAAATAAAAGCATTACAAATACTTTTTATTACAAAAAAACCTTCAAATGATGTTTTCTTCAAATAGGGAATGCTGAAACTATTTATAACTATGATCAAATACTTCCATTAATCACAAAAGTAAAAGAAAGTAAATACAATGCAACAAAAAATAATAGGTTCTAAAAATCCCACAAAACATGAAAACAAGACATAAAGAGCCTTTTTGACACCTCTGGATCATTTGTTCTTCTGTAAATGTATCTATGTTTAAGGGCAGAAAATAACAAGCACTCCTCACTCCAATTTTTTACGTTACCCTAATTGATTGAAAGAGTCACTTTTCTACTAACAAAAATATATTCATATAGTTTTATTCCAAAAAGATTTTTAAAATCTGTACATGTATCTCTCTTTTTAAAAATAAAATTGTAAGAAGAAAAGAGTCACTTTTCTTTTACATTCATGCCATCCCAGTTATTCATTTTCTTTGCCAGTTTTTTAAATTTCTCATAAAGGAAAAGCAGGACACACAGAACATAAGTAATTAGAATAAAGTATATACTTTCAACTGTAAACATATTCAAAGAATTGTTTTGTAAGCACAGCTTTAAAAGTTTTGTTTGTGTGGAGGCATGAAGCAATTGTTGCAAGTTCAGGAAATAGAAAGAATCTTAGTTATAGGTTCTGTATAATAACACGGCAGAGAAAAAATTTCATGTGCTTGCTATAACCCGCATTTCTTACATAGAACATGTGTTACTCAAGGTTATATAACATCAATTCTATTTTTTATAACTATTCAAATAATCTTTAGTTACTCTTATTTCTGATTATGTTGATGAAGAGGAAGACAATGAGAAAGATAATGTCATTGATGATGACAATTTCAAAGAAAGGAAGTTGGAGGTTTTTCATTAACAATATTATACTTTATGATGACAAATTATTGATCAAACTTCATAGTAAAAATCACTTAGTAAGCAAAATTAGAAATAACTACAAAATGCAGAAATATATCAAGAAAAGCATGGACTGTACATATTTAGATGTGTTAGATTATAATTGTACTGTTCTGCTCTATTTATAATAGCCAGAAGTTGGAAAGAACCCAGATGTCCTTCAGTAGATGAATGGATACAAAAATTGTGGTACATTTACACAATGGAGTACTACTCAGCCATCAGAAACAATGACTTAACCAAATTCTTAAGAAAATGGTTGCATCTAGAGAATATCATCCTGAGTGAGATAACCCAGTCACAAAAGAATAGACATAATATGCAGTCACTGATAGTGGGATGCTAACCCCAGAGGCTCGGACTGCCCCAGAAACAACTCACAGACTGTGTGAAGTTCAAGAAAAAAAGAAAACAAAACAAAACAAACAAAAATGTCATGCTCAATCCTTACACACCAAGAAAACGTTGACTAATTCCGGGTTACATCCAGTTTTACATGTACTTTTTGCTCATTGTAACTAGTAAGACCTTAATGCAGAGTATCAAACATTAAAAAAAGGGAAAAAAAGCCAAGCACTGACACAATTGTATTTGTATACATTTATGCAAAATGTTTAAAAAATTTTTTCTTTTATCTTTGTTTTTTAAAATAAAGTTTAAAAAAATTGTACTGCTCTGTAAACCAGATATTACCCACATAGCACAGCTTGACACCTTTTATATTTCTGTGTCACTCTTATTTTATAAGTATTTTTACTCTGATAAATGACTAATTAATAGTTAAACTTCAATACAAAATGCATTGAAAACATCTGTTACACTCCACTCACTGATATATGAGCATCTCTTTATGTATTTTTTAAATGGCCAAGGAACACCTTTAACTCTTTTATTGATTTCTCTAACTTATCTTACTATTTTCTCCTTGCAGAGGGAAAGATAATTTAGAAATGCTTATACATATCCAATTAAACTACAAATATAGAATGACCCTCATAAGACAACTTAAATACAGAAGAATTGTCTCCTCAGTAAAAACTCTGGCCCTTCTGGTTGTGCTAGATCAAACAACTTGCCCTTTTGCTTTTATTTGTGGCAATAATATGATTATAAATAAGCAAACAAGAAAATATATTTGCTTTAGTAATAAACCCACAGGCTTTTGTGTCATCATTTTAGTGATTTATTTTTTAATACCAAGTTTTGAAAAAAAAATGGCTAATTACAGAAAATGTAATTGTATCCATGTTTATAGGCTCCAAGCTAAAATATGATGAATAAAAACAGATTGTTTTCAAGGACCAGAGTGATAGCTGAGAGATTCACCTGTTGCACTTGTACAGGATCTGGGTTTGGATACCTTTGCCCACACAGCAGCTCACAATCCCCAAAGCTCCAATTTAAAGTCATCCAATGCACTATTGTATTCTGTGGACACTAGGCATGCACACACAAGTATTCAGGAATCTTTGTGAGTATTCTACTGCTATAGGGAGACCTCATAGCAATGCTAATTCTTGTAAAGGAAAATATTGAAATAAGGCTAGCTTACAATATCAGAGGCTTAGTTTATTATTATCATGGCATGGGACATGGTGTTTGGTAGGTAGACATAGGGCTAAAGAAGGAGCTGAAAGTCTGGATTTTTAGGTAGCAAGAATGAAGAGACACTGGGACAGGCTTGTTCCTTTGCAAATCCCTACGCCTACATCCATGGAAAAATAGCCTCTAACAGGGTCAAACCTACTTCAATAAAGCCACATTCTAATTTCTTTCAAGTGGTGCCATTCCCTGATGACCAAATGATCATATATATGAGACCATGGGGGAAGGGATTCTTATTCAAACCACCACAGCATGCAAAGCACTTAAGCACATAAAACTTTAGAGTCGAATATTTAAGACATTAACATTTTGTTTTATATTCTAAGTAATATATTAGTCAACCTTGTAAATGGCTATCCTAGGACAGTGGAAATCTTTGAAGTAAAGGGTCTCATCTTGTCTTCTTTTTCCCACATCTTGAGATACCAAGAGGTGCACATGTAAGAGAGGCCACTGAAATTGTAAGCTAGCCTTAATTCAATATTTTCCTTTACAAGAATTAGCATTGCCATGAGGTCTCCCTATAGCAGTTGAACACTCACAAAGAATCCTCAATACTTGTGTCTAGTCAAAATCTAAAAACTCTCTGGTTTTCTAAAAATTGTTTTGGTTTCTACATATGGTATGTTTATGAAAATTTTTAAATACTTAAATGTTTATTCAGTTGGAATGAAATCATTTTCCAAGCATGTTCATTTACTTTTAAATTTTTGAACAACTAAAAATGTGTTGGCATTGTTTTGTAAAATGTCTTCATTGCTTGATCCAAGTGATGATAACCATGGGCTGCTGTTCCTCCTGACTCTTTGAATCTCATAGGTATTATATGCTTTCTACATAAAAACTCGTCTCTCTCTACATATTCTTTGAAAGATCTATCATATGTTTTCAACAGAGTAATATTCACATAATATATGTTTCAATATTCTATTTGCGTGAGCAGGGTAAAGAAACCACCAACAGAGTAGCTATCACTCTGTCTGTCTATTGATTTATCATCCATCTGTGTCTAAAATCTATCGCCTATAAAATATAACTTTGGTGTACATGTATATGGTTGTGAAAATGTTACTTTCAAGATTTACAGTTCAACAATTATTTTAAAGTAAATTTTGAAATTCACTAGGTACAAGGAGAGGCAGTGCATGTGCCACCGTGTCACAAGGCATGAACCTCAGAGTAGTGACATCACAATAAACCTGTTTCCTGACAACCACTGAGGCCTCAGACTTCTGTGGTTTGTCCAACAACTGCAGTCACCAGTTTGGTGCAGTAGTAGGAAAGAAAAATCAAATTCAAGTCCATAGATAGTTTCTTCCTTCCAGGCTCCAAGAAAAAGGTAATAGTATAACTCATTTGATTCTCATGATAGACAAGTGGTATCAAAAAGTGTTCTGTCTTGATAATTTAAGATCTTGTGAACTAACTCTCAACTAAGCAGTGGTTCCTTGAAAGGGTAATCATTATAGGCATATTCAATACACATCTTCTCTAGAAACAACATTATTAAAAGAGGAGATGCATGCTTTGAGCATACAGGAGAATATTTTCTATAAATCTTAAAATATATCTGTCCTATATATGAGTGAATATTATTTTATGTGCAACCCAATTGTATTTACCAACAAGAAAACTAATATTTTTTAAAGATTTATTTTTTATCTGATGTATATGATCACACTGTACTTGACCCACCGGATCAGATATCAGATTCCATTACAGATGGTTGTGAGACACCATTTGGTTCCTGGGAATTGAACTCAGAACCTCTGGAAGAGCAGTCAGTGCTCTTAACCGCTGAGCCATCTCTCCAGCCCACAAATGTTTTTAAAAACATCTGGTCAGACTGTTTCCAAAAACCCGCATGTAGAAAGTCTCCAGATTTCTTTAAATTAATGTGTTCTCAATACATAATGTGGTGCTTGGGATCAAAGTATTTGAACATTAAATCAGATTATACAGGAACTAACTTCCAGACTTGCTTACTTTCAATTTTGTTTATAACTAAAATGAGTTATTTTTTTCAATGTATATTTACATTGTTTTGAAGTACATGACAACAACCATTTGTGGGTTTGTTTGAAGGGCCGAAGTTGGAAATGTGAGAGGTCGAGTTCAGTCGAAGTCCCGAGGACAGGTAACTGTCAACCGGCAGATGCTTCCTGAACTCCCAATTGTAAGTCCACTTTGCCTGGATGCACAACAATGGGGCAGATGTACAAGGCTCTAGGCAAGCCCCAAACCCCACCTCCACTGGAGAGAGTGACTTAGACTCTAGCCAAATCAGCTACTCCCTGAGTCCCTCCCCTGCACACACACGTAGCATTAGAAAAACGATTATGAACAAACTTAGAGGCAAATGCATGCGAATCTGGTGGTTGGATCCCTGGCTGTTTAAAAAGAAAAAAACAAAGGAGAGAGGCACGGGAAAATAAAGACATGTTGAAACCTTCTCCCCTGCCCTAACTCCTATGTTGTCCCTGCTTTATTCCAGAGCTTTATGGCAGGCTCTGCATTTTATAAGAGGAAGGCAGGGGTTTATGGCCCTGGCCAGCAGGGTTATAATCTGAGCACAGGGCTGAGTCTTGGCCCTCCAACTTCACAGGCCTGGCGGCACTCCACTGAGACTTGTTCCCAAGCCATCCAGCCTGAACACCTATGGGCCAGGCAGAGAGCACCAAAATCAGCCTTCCCTGAGACCTGTAGTGTGAGGAGCTACCTTCCCCCAGAGGAGCAGAGTGGGCCCCTTCCCAGCAGAGTATTAGGTACAACAACCATTCGTTAATATTCTTCCTGACTCTTGGATTCTAATGGGTTTTAAATGTTTTCTACATAAAAACTGGTTTCTCTTTACATATTCTTTGAATTATATATCATATGTTTTGGACAAAGTAATATTCACTTAACATATGTTTCAATAATATAATTATATGAGCAGGGGTAAGAAACCACCAACAGAGGAGAAATCACTCTGTCTATTGATCTGTCATCCATCTGTCTCTAAATTCGGTTGCCTATAAAATATAACTTTGAGGTACATGTATATGGTTGTGAAAATGTTACTTACAAGATTTACGGTTAAACAATTGTTTAAAAAGTAATTTTTGAAAGTCACTAGGTACAAGGAGAGGCAATGCATGTGCCACCGTGTCACAAGGCATGAACCTCAGACTAGTGACATCACAATAGACCTGTTTCCTGACAACCACTGAGGCCTCAGACTTCTGTGGTTTGTCTGACAACTGCAGTCACCAGTTTGGTGTGCAGTAGTAGGAAAGAAAAATCAAATTCAAGCCCATTTAAATCTTCCCCAATCGAGGCTCCACAGAAAAGGTAATAGTATAACTCATTTGATTTTCATGATAGACAAATGGTATCAGAAAGTTTTCTGTCTTGATTCCTTCAGATCATATGATCTCTCAACTCAGCAGTGGGTTCTTGAAAAGGCAATCAGGTCGACATATTCACTACAAATATTCTCTAGAAAAAATATTATTATGTGAGGAGATACATGGTTTGAGCATACGGAGAATATTTTCTTAAACCTTAAAAAATTGTTCCATTTATTATTGAAGAATATTTTATATTCAACCCAATTTTTTTACCAACACAAATTCAAATTTTTTTTAAATCATTTGGTCAGACTGTTTGGTAAAACCCACATTTTAGAAGCCTCCAGTTTTCTTTAAATTGTTATATTTTCCAACACATATTGTGCTGTTTCAAATTTATTTACAAGTATTTGAACATTAATTTGGACTATAAAGGAACTACTTTCCAGGCATATTTATTTGGTTTCAAATTTGTTTATTGCCACTATGAGTTTGTATTATTTTGAACATGTCATTATATTATTATGTTGAAGCATGCTATGACAATATTGGCTGCTATTTCTCCTGACTGTTTCACAATGATACTAAATGCTTTCTAAGTAAATATCCTGTGTCCCTCAATAAAGTCTTTGAAAGGTTCAATAACTTTTGGACAGAATCTTATTTGTTTAGAGAAAATATGTCATAAAACTTTTATTTGTATGAGCAGGTCACAGTAAAGGAACCAACAGAAGATTAGTCACACCATTATTACAAGGGAAGATTTCTACTTTGGATAAAAGAGTAAACATGCTCAGAGGCAGGTGGAAGAGGTCAGAGTAGAGAAAAAGAAACAGATTTGACCCTAGGAGTTTAGGTGTGGTGGGGAAAGAGGAGTGGAGACATCCTAGTGTAAAAGGGTTTCTGGGAAGATGTATGGGATCTGGAACAGTAGGAAGGAGGACCAGAGAGGGACTAAATGTGGAGTGTAGTAAAAAAGAAAAATAATAAACAAACAAGCTTGTTATAGCCAATGCTGTGCGATACAGATGGAAGAATATCAGGAGATAAAAATGGGGAGAACTTGAGTAGCAGTAACTCAGCATTCATAATAATGGATAGGGTCTTTTATAGTGAGCATAGTACAGTTGGAGAGTACTGGAATCTCAATGGAGACTTTCTAATGCACAAGTATTTTTACTTACCTGAAGCAATTTTGATATCATTATAGGAATCACAGCAAAAGGCAAAGAAAATGACCACTTTTTTCTGGATAAGACCTAGTTCACAAATTTTATTTAAAGCTGTAGTGGTTTTTTGTTTGTTTGTTTTTCTAATTTGACATAGTTTATTTTAACAGTTTTGAAAGTTCTGTTGAACATGAAAGCAGAGATGTTTGGTTTGAGTTGTTTATATTAATACAATTACATATTTAGAAGACAATATCTACCAGCTCTTGAGACCTGGGTTTTCACGATTATAGACAGTTTGAGGAAAGGACAATCATATTAAAAAGACATTTCTTTTAATATAGGAAACAGATATAGGCCAATAAAGATAATGCCAAGATGTTCACATGTACAAAAAGCAGTCTAAAATTTTTAACTAAGTTTTTTATAATTTCCTAATATCTTTCCCATAAGCATATTATTTGTGTTTAGTTAGTTACAATTATCTTTTTATATCACATATTTATTTTTGAATTTCACAAATTTGTACCTTGTATTAACTTTTATCATTACAAATGTTGATGTAATAATCCTCAGATCTTCTCTTTCAAATTTGTTTACTATGTTTTAATATCATGAACCCCTTAAAATTTAGTATAAACACTACTGCTCTTAAAACTCATTCAGTGAATATTTGTTCCGTTATGTGGAGGCCTGTACCAGGAGTATTCTTATTTTGTATATCTGGAAATCCTTAAGAAGAAAGAAATGGTAGAGAACCACTGAACCTTGCTGTGCCAAGGCTCCATGGGACGAAAAGAAAGAAGAAACATCTCTCCTTTTTTTAATGATGTGTTGGTTGTGTCTAGTAACCTGTGAGTATGTACAACATTCATTCATTACTATGAGAGCCTACACTTTAATTAGGTCTTTTTGTATAAAAATGAAATATATTCTTTTACTTCTTTTTGTTTTTTGTGAGAAGCTATTTCATTCAATATAGCAATTGGTCATTCACCCATGTTATAAAACATAGATACTTCTTTTTTCTTTTTCTTTTCTTTTTTTTTAACTGTCAAAACGTTTATTGAAAAATGGAGTCAAAGGAAAGCAGAGGAAAGTTCACATCAGAACGAAATGTACAATGTCAACTTCTGAATACATCATGGACCCGGAGCTGGAATATCAGATTCCAACTATGAAGTCGGCGACTAAACAGCTTTACCACACGGGTGTGCAGTTTAATCTTCCATACAGACATTGTACATGGCATTTGGCATAAGACTTGCTCAGAATAACATTGCCACAGAGTGGAGGAGAGAAGACTGTTGTGCAAACACAGTGGTGAAGCCTCCTACTGAAAGCTCACACGCCAAGGATAGAAATGGTTTCTGATAGCAGGTTTTAAGAGTGCAGAAGCAATGCGTCATGTCGGAACTAAGAGTTTTCTGCACACACTATAAAACGGTTGCCTCAGTGCCTGAACTCTAGCTTGAAATAATTATCCCCATGCCAGAAAGTTTCTCACACAAGCAACAGAGGGCCCTCAAAGTTGGGGGTCTGAGAAAACATGGCCTGTCCCGGATTTCCTGATAGACATTCATTTTTCAACCACAGAATGCTATGCCGACAACTGTCGGGCTGCGCTAATCCAGCAGGGTGGAGCCTCTGCTGCGGGGTTGCAGTCTACACGGGAAAACGGGTCTTACTTGAAAGCAGCAGCAGGTACCTGATTATAGAAAGAACCACACCTCACTGTGTTTGTGGCAGAAGGTGTGAGAACTCTACGGGGTCCTGTTTATACGAGTCAGGCACCAGGTACGTTTGCCACATTTTAAAGCCTAATTTAAGCAGACGTGAAATGGCCCATGGCATGGTCTCTGGTTCTATATAGAGCTGCTGGAACCTTTCCCCAGGCTCATTCCGCCCCATCCTAAGTCTTGTGGTTTCTTCCTGCCTGAGGACTGAGCTGTGAGCATGACTGTTATGCAGGTAAACTGCAGCAGTTAGGAGATGGGGGTGATGTGCTGGGGTGGTGCTCAACCTACTGGCACCATCTGGCTGACATTTAATGCACTAAAACGGTTATATAAAATATGAATTAGGTGTTAATTTAATAAATACATCATTTCCATGCCATATATATGTATATATATATACATATGTATATGTATATATATATATATGTGTGTGTGTGTGTGTGTGTGTGTATGTGTTCTAAACCAACTCTTGATCAGTGAGTGTTGAGGGTTATGTTCTTACACATAGTGTAGAGCTGGCCTCTCACCAAGGTCCCTTCACCTTGGGCTCTGTACAAACGTTAGGTAATCACGTAACAGCGGGCCTTTCCTGAGCGCGCTCTGCAGACCTCTCCCTCTAGCTCTGTCTCCATTGCTTGCCTCCATTTTCGGCATGCACTCCGTGGCTCCTACCATTCTGAGGTGCTCACTAGCGCTGCATGTTCCGTGAGCACAAAGGCCGTCATGTAGCTGTTCTCGGAATCTCGGTAGACAGTGGGTCCCAGTGAAGGTTTGTGGAACAGGAGGCTTTAATTTTGCCTGGGCAGGTGTGCAAGAGGCTCCCGCACCTCCCATTGTCCCCTTCAGGTGCTCACGGCATGCTGGGAAATCAGGAGCTGCTGGGCATTTCTTCTGCTCCCTCCAAGACTTTTCCTGTGAGCACCCTAGCTACATGTGTCGAGTACACGTGTGCAGAGGATTCCACCAGGATAGTGTGAGGGGGGACCTGTGTTCTTAGGCAACCTCTACCTGGCTGTGAATACCCAGCACATGCAGATCTGACATGGCAAATAGGTTCCAAGAGCAACTGATTTAAAGTGTTGGCGCATTTTACATTCTAAGAATTGCTGTCTTTACTTTTCCTGAAATCCATCTACTTTTAACTTCATACTTCTGAGCAAGTCTCACTGCAATAACTTAGTGGTCCAGAAAGTCATCGAACCCACTTTCTGCTAGGTGTCTCCTTTACTTGACAATCAAATGTCACTGGTGCCACCAGGCCCCTGTCATGGACTGACACCATGTGACATGGTTACATACTTTCTCCTGAACCTTTTTCTTTTGAAGTATATTAGCATTCCTGCCATGGTAACAAAGGGTTAACAGGCTCAGGGATTAAATGGTCTACCTGGGACTGCACAGAAAACAGATGCCCAGAACATCTATCTCACTGGTTATTCCTTCCCAGATAAAGTTGTAGCACACACTTTCCATTTTTTTATTCTATTTTGTGCTCCTCACCAAGGATTAAAGTCATATTTCAGATTCCAAAAGAATTCATGACCAAACACACTTAGAAACAATAGTAGATGATATCTCTTCCTTTCTTGGGACAGTCTTGCAACATTGCTCATACATTGTCCTGCAACATAGCTGATACTCTATTGTCCTGCCTCAGCCTCTAAGGGCCAGGGTTATGGGCATGAGCCACCACGCTCACCTGATGTTATAGCTTCTTTATTAAAAAAAATTAACTTTCATTGTCAAATGAATGACACCAATTTCCGAGTTAGGTTGATAAAAACTTTTAACTTTATCTAGTTGTAATTTTATGTGAATTTATAGTTTAAATAAGTTTTAGATGCTCTGTTGGTCTTCCTCAAATGTCTCTGGGTGGCCCGGCCTTCACAATAAGTGGTACCCGAATCTGTTTCTCCAACCAGCATAATAGAGAACAGTACAAAGAAAAGAAAGTGCGTTGGGGGAGGCTATGTGTAACAGAAAGACCCCTTTAGAATGTACATGTGTCTAAGAAGGATAATTTATTTTTCCTACTTAGAGTGGATTTTTTTCCTACACATAGACTAAAATCTAGTAGTATTATTATGCACCTCTGGCAAACAGAGTGCCTTTATCCATGTAACGAGCAGGCTCCTGCTCATCCTGTTCATGACTAGACATGTCCCCTTGGGACCATGTGCTTCTGTGTTAAGGACAGGCAGAGCCTAGGGTGACAGTGTGCTCTTGTTAGGATGCTTCCAGCCAGCATGGGGATGCAAGCTTGTCTGCTGCTCGCTTCAAAGCAGAGCATCTCTCCTTCAAACATCGCCACTGAGAACACCACTCAGGCTTTACTTTGAGGGGCTGTGTGCTGTTTGGGATTGAAAATTCTTGGCATTTAAGTATTTCTGAAGAGGCATTTTGTTATAATCGTCTTTTATCTCATCTCAGTTTATTTTCTTTCTGGATTTTATAATTGCCAGTCCCCTCTGCCGTTAGGATGTGCTCAGGAAGAACCAAGTGTTAGAGTGGAGTCAGGAACAGAGTGCTTGTTCAAAACAGATGTTTTCTTAACCAGCTGAGAAAGAGGATTAAATACAGTCAAATTCAAACTACGAGGCATGAGCTTTAAAAAGGACAAGCCCCAATGTCATCAGCTCAAGAACATGATGTGTATGTAATCACACATTTCTATAACCAGGCAACGCACTCGCTGATAAATACGCCCTTAGCTTAATTCCCCGCCCTTTTCTGAATGAAAAAGCAAAGTCACACTGATGAGGAAACCGCCCTAAATGAGCTGGGCCTAAGGCACAGTGCTGGGGGCTTTGCCCCCTTATGCTGCTGTTTTTGCACAGACTGAGATAACACATTTCTTCTGTTTTTTTTCCTAAAGAACTAAACAAAACAAAACAAAGTAAAACATTTCCAATCTCATTCCTTTCTGCTGTCATTCGCTACTATCCGTCATTCTCCTCCTCACCATCATCGTCATCATCGTCACCTTCTGACAAGTCAAAGTCACTGAACCCCAAGGCCATGTTGACTTTCTTCCCTCTCCTCTTACATGTGGTTTTGGGTGAATTCTGCTTGGCTTGCATGTTTATCTGCATCCCAGAATGCAGCACAGCTCCTGCTTTGTTCATTGAGAAGACATCCCCAAAGCCCATGAGCATCATGGCCTGCAGACTTGGGTTCATGCCATGGCCCTCCCCGTTACTTGCTGCCATGATCTGGCATGACATCTCTGCACTGTTTGATTCCTCTGTTTTAGATTCAAAGTAAGACTCCTCAGACATTCTTTCAGAGAGAGGCAAGAGAAGCGGGGTGTTGGACTGCTCGGTCAGCTTCTGCTCCCACATCTTCAAGCGCCTTTCCCTTTCTTTGAGCTCCTGCTCTTTAAAGCTGAGATCGCGCTCTAGTTTCTTCAGCCGCTCAAGGGTTGCCTCAATTTCACACCTCCACTCTGCCTTGTTGTGTAAAAATGAGTTACACTGATCAGGAAGGTTTGTGTCATTTGACATCAACTCCAGGATTGAAATGATTTGCTTGAAGGATGGCTGTTTCTTGGCATCAGCTTCCCAACACTGATGTAGCAGTTCAGCAAAGCTTCTGGGGCAACTGCTTGGAATGGTTAATCTCTCTTTTTTTCCACTACAAGCCAGGCTACTTGTAATCCTTCCAAACCTTTAAAGGGGACACAATGGTATCCTCTACTACATATGAAATTAGAGCCGTGGTTCTCTCCATGTGGCAACTGGTTGGTGTTTAATATCCTAGGAGTTCTTGACAGTATGGTTGGTTGATGATGTTATTTTTCCCATGGGGTAGCTGACCCTTTCAGTTTCTGCAGTCCTTTCTCTAGCTCCTTCATTGGGGACCCCATGATCAGTCTGATGGTTATCTGAAAGCATCTGCCACTGTTTCTGTATGACTCTGGCAAAGTCTCCAAGGAGGCATCCATATCTGTCTTCTGCCAGTAATAACTTTTTGGCATTATCAAGAGTGCTTGGATTTGGTGGCTGCATATGGGATGGATTCAGAGATGAGGCAGTCTCTGAATGATCTTTTCTTCAATCCCTGCTCCTCTATGTGTTGCTGTATTTCCTTTCGTGAGTGCTTTGTTCTACCTTTAAAGGTCTGAGGCATCCAAATTCGGGTCTTCCATATTTTTTTGAGCTTCATAAGGTCTGTGAATTGTTTCTTGGTTAATAAGACCTTTTTGGGGCTAGTATCCACATATAAGTGAGTGTATACCATGTATATGCTTCTGTGACTGTGTTACTTCAGTCAAAATGATTACTTATGTTCCATCCATTTGCTAAAAGTTTCACAAAGTCATTGTTTCTATTACCCTAGTATTAGTCCATTTTCTAAATGTTCCACAATTTTTGTATCTATTTCTTTATTGAATGGCATCTGTGTTCTTTCCAGCTTCGAGCTATTATAAATAAGGCTACTATGAACATGGTGGACAATGTGTCTCATCTATATATTAGAGCAACATTTGGGTATATGCCCAGGAGTGGGATAGCTGGGTATCCAGGAAATGCTATGTACGATTTTCTGATGAACCTCCCAACTGATTTCCAGAGTGGTTGTACCAGCTTGCAATCCCACCAACAATGGAAGAATATTCCTCTTTCCATCTATCCTAGCCAGCTTCCGCTGTTACCTGAGTTTTACAGTCTTAGCTATTTGCACTGTTGTTAAGTAGAATCTCAGGGTTGTTTCCATTTTAATTTCCCTGATGACTAGGGATGTTGAGCATTTCTTTAGATGTTTCTCAGCCAATTAGTATTCCTCAGTTGGGAATTCTTTGTTTAGCTCTGTACTCCAGTTTTTAATTGGATTATTTGATTCTCTGTAGTCTAACTTCTTGAGTCTAATTTCAAATTAACCCTCTATCAGATGTAGGATTGGAAAAGATCCTTTCCTAATCTGATGGTTGCTGTTTTGTCTTCTTCAGAGTGCCCTTTGCCTTACAGAAACTTTGTAATTTCATGAGGTATTTCTTGATGATTCTTAATTTTAGAGCTTAAGCCATTGGTGATCTGTTCAGGAAATTAACCCCTGTGCCCATGAGTTCTCCCCCACTTTATCTTCTATTACTTCCAGAATACCAGGTTTCATGTGGGGGATTTTGTGCCACATGGACTTGAGGTTTGTAAAAGGAGAGAAGAATGGATTAATTTGCATTATTTTGCATGCTGACTGCCAGGTAAACCAGCATGGATTTAATGTGGCTGGTTTTTTTTTCCATTGATGTTTTTATCTCCTTTGTCAAAGATCAAGTGACCATAGGGATGTTGGTTCATTTTTGGGTCTTCAGTTCTGTTCAATTCATCTACCTACCTGTCTTGGTACCAATACCATGCATTTATTATTTCTATTAATCTTTAATGCAGTTTCAGATTAGGGATGGTGATTCTCCAGAAAGTTCTTTTATTGTTGAGAATAGTTTTTGATTATATTTTTGTTTGTTTTCTTTTTTCTTTTAATATTTTTTATTTTTTTGAATTGAACAACTTTATTTTAAAAAACAAAGAAAAATGTTTTAAGCATTTTTGCATAAAAGAATATGAATACATTTTTGTCATTACTTGGATTTTTTTAAAGGTTTGATAGTGTGCATTAAGATCTTCCTAGTTAAAATGAGCATAAAGAACATGTAAAATAAGATATAACCTGGAATTAGTCAGTTTTTTGGTGTGTAAAGATTAAGCATAATGGTTTTCATATTCTTTTTTTCTTGAACTTCGTATAGTCTGTGACTTGTTTCTGGGGTGTTCAGAGCTTTCTGGGGTTAGTATCTAATTATCAGTGACTGCATATTATGTCTGTTCTTTTGTGACTGGATTATGTCACTCAGGATGATATTTTCTAGATAAATCCATTTTCTTAAGAATTTCATAAAGTCATTGTTTTTGATAGCTGAGTAGTACTCCACTGTGTAAATATACCACAATTTTGAATCCATTCATCTACTGAAGGGCATCTGGGTTTTTCCCAGCTTCTGGCCATTATAAATAGAGCTGCTATGAACATTGGGGTGCATGTGTCTTTATTGTATGTTGGAGCTTCTCTTCAGTATATGCTCAGAAGTGGAATAATTGAGTCTTCAGGTAGTACTATGTCCAATTTGTTGAGTAATCGCCAAACTAATTTCCAGAGTGGTTGTATCATTTAACAACCCCACCAACAGTGGAGAAGTGTTCCTCTTTCTCTGCATCCTCGCCAGCATCTGCTGTCATCTGAATTGTTGATCTTGACCATTCTGACTGGTGAGAGGTGGAATCTCAGGGTTGGTTTGATTTGCCTTTCCCTGGTGGCTAATAATGTTGAGCAAGTCCTTAGATACCTCTCAGCCATTCAATATTCCTCAATTGAGAACTTTTTGTTTAGCTCTGCATGCCATTTGTTAATAGGGTTGTTTAATTCTCTGGTACTAGCTGCTTGAATTCTTTGTATATTTTGCGTATTAGGCCTCTATCGGATATGGGGTTGGTAAAGATCTTTTACCACTCTGTTGCCTGCCATTTTGTTTTTCTGACAGTGTGGTTAGCCTTACAAAAACTTTGTAATCCCTTTAAGTCTCATTTCTCAATATTTAAATAGAGTATGAACCATTGGTGTTCTGTTCAGGAAATTTTCTCCTGTGCCTATGTGTTCTAAGATTTTCTGTACATTCTCTTCTTATAATTTCAGTGTACCTGGTTTAATGTGGAGATATTTGATCCACTGGCACTTCTGCTTTGTACCAGGAGATTAGAAAGGGTCTATTTTCATTCTTCTGCATGCTGAGTGTCAGTTAGACCAATGCCATATGTTGAAGAGGATGTCTTTTTCCATTGAATGTTTACTGCTCCTTTGTGAAAAATCAAGTGACCATATATGTGACAGCTCATTTAGGATATTCTATTCTATTCCATTGATCAACGTGCCTATCACTGTACCAGTACTATGCGCTTTTTAGCACAATTGACTTGTAATAATGCTTGAGGACAAGGACAGTGATTCCCGCAGATATTTTCTTGTTGAGGATAGATTTCACTATTCTAGGTATTTTGTTGTTTCACATTAAATTGCACATTGCTCTTTCAAACTGTATGGAGAATTGGGTTGGAATTTTGATGGGGATTGCATTGAATCTGAAGACTGCTTTTGGTAAAATGGCCATTTTTACAATGTTGATCCTTCTAATCCATGTGCATGGGAGAGCTTTTTATTTTCTTAGATCTTCCTTGATTTCCTTCTTTAGAGGTTTGAACTTTATGTCATACAGGTCCTTCACTTGCTTAGTTAGTGTCAACCAATGTATTTCATATTGTTTGTGACTATTGTGAAAGGTTTCTTTTCCCTACTTTCTTTTTGCTCATGTTTATCCTTTGAGAAGAGGAAGGCTACTGATTTGTTGGAGTTAATTTTGTATCCAACCACTTTGCTGAACTTGTTTATTCACTGTTGAACTTCTCTGGTAGAATTTTTAGGGTCACTTGCAAATACTATCATGTCATCTGCTAAGAGTGACGGTTTTACTTCTTTCTTTCTGATTTGTATCCCTTTGATTTCCTTTTGTTGTCTAATTGCTCTAGCCAGGACTTCCAGTACTATGTTGAATAGGTAGGGGGAGAGTGGGTAGCCTTGTTCAGTCCCTGATTTTAGTGGGATTGCTTCAAGTTTCCCACCAATGAGTTTGATGTTGTCTGTTGGTTTGCTGTATATTGCTTTTATTATGTTTAGGTATGGGTCTTGGACTCCTGCTCTTTCCAAGACTTTTAACATGAAGCTGTGTTGAATTTTGTCAAATGGCTTCTCAGTGACTACTGCAATGACCTTGTGGTTTTTTTTTTCTTGAGTTTGTTTATATGGTGAATTATGTTGATGGATTTCTGTATATTAAACCATCCCTGAAGCCTACTTGATTATGTTGAGTGATCATTTTGATGTGTTCTTGGATTCGGTTTGCAAGGATTTTGTTGAGTATTTTTGCATCAATTTTCATTAGTGAGATTGGTCTAAAGTTGTCTTTCTTTGTAGGGTCTTTATGTGGTTTAGGAACAAGGGTTATTTTGGCCTCACAAAATGAGTTAGGTAGTATTCCATCTGATTATTTTGTGGAATAGTATGGAAACTATTGGTATTAGGTCGTCAATAAATATCTGACAAAATTCTGCACTGAACCCATCTGGACCTGGGCTTTTTTTGGTTGGGAGGCTTTTGATAACTGCTTCTATTTCTTTAGGTGTTATAGGATTATTTAGATGGTTTACCTGGTACTGGTGTAACTTTACTATCTGGAATCTGTCTAGGAATTCATCCATATTTTCCAGCCTTGTTGAGTATAGGCTTTTGTAGAAGGATCTGATGATTTTTTGAATTTCCACAGTTTCAGTTATTATGTCTTCACTTTTATTTATAATTTTACTAATTTGGATACTCTCCCTTTGCCCTCTAGTTAGTCTGGAAAAGGGTGTATCAATATTGTTAATTTTCTTAAAGAACCCACTCTTGGTTTTGTGGATTCTTTGAATGGTTCTTTTTGTTTCTATTTGGATAATTTCTGCTCAGAGTTTGATAATTTCTTGCTGTCAACTCTTCTTGGGAGTATCTGCTTCCTTTAGTTCTAGAGCTCTCAACTTTGCTTTCAAGTTGCCAGTGTATGCTGTCAAGAATTTGTTTTAGGAAGCACACAGACCTATGAGTTTTCCTCTCAGTCTGCTTTCATTGCATTCCATAGGTTTGGGTAAGTTGTGTTTTTATATTGTTAAATTCTAGTAAATCCTTAATTTCTTTCTTTAGTTCTTCTTTGACCCTGCTATCACATAATAGAGCATTGTTTAGTTTCCATGTGTATATGGGCTTTTTTTGTCTTTGTTGTTATTGAAGACTAGCCTGAGACTGTGGTGATCTGATAGGATGCATGGGAGTATTTCAATCTTCTTGTATCTATTGAGGCTTGTTTGCTGACCGATTATATGGTCAGTTTTGGAGAAGGTACCATAAGGTGCTGAGAAGAAGGTGTATTTATTTGTTTTAGGATAATATGTTCTATAGATACCTTAATTCCAATAGATTCATAACCTCTGCTAGTTTTACTGTGTTCTTGTTCAGTTTCTGTTTTCATGATTTGTCTATTGGTGAGAGTGGGGTGTTAGGGTCTCCCACTATTATTGTGTGGGGTACAATGTATTATTTGAGCTTTAGTAGGGTTTCTTTCATGAATATGGGTGCTCTTGTATTTCAAACATATATGTTAAGGATTGAGAGTTCCTTCTGACAAATTTTCCCTGTCATAAGTAAAAAGTGTCCTTCCTTATATTTGTTGATAACTTTTTGTTGAAGATCTACTTTATTTGATATTAGAATGGCCACTCCAGCTTGCTTCTTGTGGCTGTTTGCTTGGAAGTTGTTTTTCCCAACCTTTTACTCAGAGATAGTGTCTGTCATTATCTCTTAGATGAGTGTCCAAAATGCTGGGTTTTGTTTATGTATCCATTCTGATAGCCTATATCTTTTCATTGGGGAATTGAATCCATTTATGTTAACAGACATTAAGGAATAGTGTTTGCTATTTCCTGCTATTTTTGTTTTAAGGGTTGAAATGTGCCTGTGTGTCTTTCTTCTTTTGGTTTTCCTTCTTAGGTATTTTCTTGTTTTTACTAGGATGTAGTTTCTCTCCTTTTACTTCGTTTTACACCTATAATTCGTTGTAGTGCTGGGTTTGTGGTCAGATATTGTGTAAATTTAGTTTTGGCTTGGAATATCTTGGTCTCTCCATCTATGGTGATTGATAGTTTTGCTGGGTATAGCAGCTTGGGCTGACACTTGTGTTCTCTTAGGGTCTGCATGATATCTATGCAGGATCTTCTAGCTTTCATAGTCTCTGTTGAAAAGTTGTGTGTTTTTCTGATTGGTCTGCCTTTATATGTTACATCACTTATTTCCCTTACTGCTTTTAGAATTCTTTTCTGCTTCAGGCACTTGGCTTTTTGACTATTATTTTTCGGGAGGAATTTCTTTTCTGGTCCACTCTATTTGGAGTTCTGTAGGCTTCTTTTATGCTCGTGATCATCTCATTTTTAAGGGTAGAAAAATTTTCTTCTACGATTTTGTTGAAGGTATTTACTGTGCCTCTTAGTTGATCTTCTTTGCCCTCTTCTATTCCTATTATCCTTAGATTTGGTCTTCTCATTGTGTCCTGAATATCTTGGACATTTTGGGTTAGGAGCTTTTTGGCTTTTCGCATCTTCTATGACTGTTTTATGTTTTCAATATTGTCCTCGACACCCAAGATTCTTTCTTCCATCTCTTGTAGTCTGTTGGAGATGCTTGCACCTGTGGCTCCTGATCTTTAGGCTTTCTACTCTAGGGTTATCTCTTTTAATGTTTTCTTTATTGTTTCAATTTCTGTTTTAATTTTTTTTTCTTTCCTTCATTTTTTTTTTTTTTTTTTTTTTTTTTTTTTTTTTGGTTCTGTTTTCCTCGAGTTCTTTGAGTTCTTTGGGTGTTTTTCTTGTTTCCTTTTTAAAAGCTTCTATTTCTTTATGCTTTTCCTCCCATTATTGTTTAAGGATCTCTATGATCATATTGTGGTATGATTTTGGGTCTGAGTCTTCTTTTATTGGAGTGTTTGGCATTCCGCTGTTGGCTCTGATGGGAGAGGTTGGTTCTGGTGTTTCCAGGTTGTCTTGCTTTCCCTGGGATACGTTCTTTTGTTTTCCTCTTGCCATCTTTTTGTCTGTTATTATACGTGGTCTTGTTGTCAGTGATTGGTTTTCATCTCTCCCTTGTACCTGGCCAGTGTCCTTGGATCTCTGCGGTTCCTTGTGGCAGGTGGCCAGAGCGTCTGTTCTGCACGCACAGGCCACCAGGTGAAAACAGACACCCTAAGGCAGGGTTACTGCTCCCCTGAACCATTCGGGAAAGGGAGTGCTTGGCACAGACCTCTCTGCTCTCCGGCTACATGGAGCACTGTCTCACCATGCCTGTGTCCCTGGATCTATGCTATTCCTGTTGGCAGATGGCCAGGTGCCTGTTCTGCAGGCACAGGCTGCCAGCTGGAAACAAACACCCTAAGGCAGGGTTCCTGCTCCCCTGAACAAATCAGGGGGAAGAGCACATTCCACGCGCTCAGCAGATACCTTTCCGCTCTACAGATACTCGGAACCCATCTTAGGAGAACTGTGTCCCTGGATGTCCGTGGTTCCTGGTGGTAAATTGCATGAGGATCTGTTCTGCACTTGGGATGCTGGCTGGAAACGGACAACCTAAGGCAGGGTTACTGCTCCCCTGAACCAATTGGGGGGTAGTTTCTGAGTGTTCTGCACACACCTCTCTTTTCCCCAGCTACTCGGAACACCATCTCACGAGGCCTGTGTTTCTGGATCTCCAATGTTGCTCTCTTTTTTTCTTTTATAAATTGAACAACTTTATTTTTAAAAACAAAGATAAATGGACAGATTTTAAACATTTTTGCATAAAAGGATATGAATACATTTTGTCAGTACTTGATTTTTTTAAAGGTTTTATAGTATGAATTAAAATCTTACTAGTTACAATGCGCATAAAGTGCATGTAAAACAAGATGTAACATGGAAATAGTCAAAGTTTTCTTGGTGTGTAAAGATTAAGCATAATGGTTTATTTTCTTTCCCTTTCTTAGGCCTTTGTATTTTCTTGAACTTCCTATATCTGTGAGTTATTTCGGGGATGTTCAGAACTTTCTGAAGATAGTATCCAATTATCACTGACTGCATATTATGTCTGTTCTTTTGTGACTGGGTTATCTCACTCAGGATGATATTCTTGAGGTGAATCCATTTTCTTACAAATTTAGTAGAGTCATTGTTTCTGATAGTTGAGTAGTAATCCATTGTGAAAATATACCACAATTTTTGTATCCATTCATCTACTGAAGCACACCTGGGTTCTTTCCAACTTCTGGCTATTATAAATAAGGCAGATATGAACATTGTGGTACATGTGTCTTTGTAGTATCTTGGATCATCTCTGAGGTATATTCCCAGAAGTGGAATAACTGAATCTCCAGGTAGTACTATGTCCAATTGTCTGAGGAATCGAGACTGATTTCCAGAGTGGTTGTACCAGTTTACAACCCCACCAACAGTGGAGAAGTGTTTTTCTTTCTCCTCATCCTCACCAGCATCTGCTGTCATCTGAGTTTTTTATCTTAGACATTCTGGTTGGTGTGAGGTGGAATCTGAGGGTTGTTTTGGTTTGCAATTCCCTGATGGCTAATGATGTCAACCACTTACTTAGATACTTCGAAGCCATTCAATGTTTTTCAATTGAGAACTTTTGTTTAGCTCTCTACCCCATTTTTAAGAGGGTTGTTTGATTCTCTGGAGTCTAACTTCTAGAGTTCTTTGTATGTCTTGGATATTAGGCCACTGTCAGATGTGGGGTTGGTAAAGATCCTTTCCCACTCTGTTGGCTCCCATTTTGTTTTTTGGTTTTTTTTTTTTGTTTGTTTGTTTGTTTGTTTTTTTGACAGTGTCCTTAGCCTTACATAAAATTTGCAATCTCATTAAATCCCATTTGTGGATAATTGACCTTAGAGCACGAGCCATTGGTGTTCTGTTCAGGAAATTTCCTCCTGTGCCTAGGTGTTCTAAAGTGTTCCCAACTTTCTCTTCTTATAATTTCAGTGTACCTGGTTTAATGTAGAGATCTTTGATCCACTTGCACTTGAGCTTTGTTCAAGGAGATGAGAAGGGTCTATTGTCATTCGTCTGCATGCTGAGTGCCAGTTGGACCAGCACCATTTGTTAAAGAGGCTGTCCTTTTTCCATTGAATATTTATAGCTCCTTTGTCAAAAATCGAGTGACCATATATGTGAGGGCTCATTTTTGAATCTTCTATTCTATTTCATTGATCTACGTACCTATCTCTCTACCAGTACCATGCAGTTTTTAGCACAACTGTTTTGTAATATAGCCTGAGGTCAGGGATAGTGATTCGCACAGATGTTTTCTTGTTGTTGAGGATGGATTTCACTATTCTAGGTCTTTTGTTATTTCAGATGAAATTGCATATTGCTCTTTCCAACACTATGAAGAGTAGGGTAGGAATTTTTATGGGGATTGCATTGAATCTGTAGATTGCTTTTAGTAACATGACCATTTTCACAATGTTGATCTTTCCAATCCATGAGCATGGGAGAGCTTTCCATTTTCTGAAATCTTCCTCAATTTCCATCTTTACAGATTTGAAGTTTTTGTCATACAGGTCCTTCACTTGCTTAGTTAGAGTCACACCAAGTTATTTCATATTGTTTGTGACTATTGTGAAGGGTACCTTTTCCATAATTTCTTTCTGTGCATGTTTATCCTTTGAGTAGAGGAAGGCTACTGATTTGTTTGAGTTAATTTTATATCCAGGCACTTTGTTGAACTTGTTTATCAGCTGTAGAAGTTCTCTGGTGGAATTTTTTGGGTCAGTTAAGTACACTATCATGTCATCTGCAAACAGTGATGTTTTTACTTCTTCCTTTCCAATATGTATACGTTTAATATGCTTTTGCTATCTAATTGCTCTAGACAGTACTTACAGTACTATGTTGAATAGGTAGGGGGAGAGTGGTCAGCCTTGTCCAGTCCCTGATTTAGTGGGATTGCTTCAAGTTTAACACCGTTAAGTTTGATGTTGTCTGTTGGTTTGCTGTATATTGCTTTTATTATGTTTACATATGGACCTTGGATTTCTGTTCTTTCCAAGACATTTAACATGATGGGGTGGTGAATTTGGTCAAATGCCTTCTCAGCATCTACTGAAATGATTGTGTCGTTTTTTTTTAAGTTTGTTTACATGATGGATTAAGTTGATGCATTTTCTTAGTGTTCCATCAGAGGCTTTTATAATAGGATCTAATAATTTCTTGAATTTCCTCACTTTGAATTATTATGTCTTTACTTTCATTTCTGATTTTGTTAATTGAATGCTCTCTCTTTGTCCTCTAGTTAGTCTGGATAAGGGTTTATCAATCTTGTTAATTTTCTCAAAGAACAAGCTATTGGTTTTGTTGATTCTTTGAATGGTTCTTTTTCATTCTAATTTGTCTATTTCTGCCCTAAGTTTGATTATTTCTTGCCGTCTACTCCTCTTAAGAGTATCTGCTTCCTTTTGTTCTAGAGCTATGAGTTTTCCTCTCAGTACTGCTTTCATTGCATCACATAGGCTTGGGTATGTTGTACTTTGGTTTTCATTGAATTCTATAAAATCCTTAATTTATTTCTTTATTTTTTCTTTGACCCTGTTATCATTTAATAGAGCATTGTTTAGTTTCCATGTATATATGGACTTTTTGTTGTCTTTGTTGTTTTTAAAGACTATCCTTACACCTTGGCGATCTGAAAGGATACATGGAAGTATTTCAGTCTTCTTATATCTATTGATGCTTGTTTTGTGACCAATTATGTGGTCCATTTTTGAGAAGGTGCCATGAGGTGCTGAAAAGAAGGTGTATTCTTTTGTTTTAGGATGATATGTTCTGTAGATATCTATTAATTCCAGTTGGTTCATAACCTCTGCTAGTTTTACTAATGCATTATGCTTTTTCTCTTGTTCTTGTTTAAGGATCTCTATCATCATCTTAAGGTATGATTTCACATCTGAGTCTTTTTTTTTCAGGAGTGTTTGCCATTCCACTCTTTGCTATGATGGGAGAGCTGGGTTTTTGGCATGCCAGGTTGTCTTAGTTTCTCTGGGGTACGTACTTTCGCTTTCCTCTTGTCATCTTTTTTGTCTGTGTTTATAGTGGTCTTGTTGTCAGTGATTGTTTCTCGTCTCTCCCTTGTTCTTGGCCTGTGTCCATGATTCTCAGCTATTACTGGTGGCACATGGACTGAGTGCTTGTTCTGCACGCACTGGCAGCTGTATGGAAACAGACAACCTAAAGCAGGATTCCTTCTCCCCTGAACTAATTGGGGGGCGCACATTCCAATCGCTAGGCACAGACCACACTGATCCCCGGCTACTGGAAGCATTGTTTCACCAGGCCTGTGTCCCTGGATCTCCTCTATTCCTGGTGGCAGATGGCCTGAGCACCTGTTCTGCATGCAAAGGCCGCTGATGGAATCAGACAGCCCAAAGCAGGGTTCCTGCTTCTCTGAACCAAGCTGGGGGGGCTCACCTTTGCATGCTCGGCACAGACCTCGCTATTTTCCAGCTACTTGGCTACTTGGAGCACTGTCTCACCAGGCCTGTGTCCCTGGATCTCTGCTGTTCCTAGTGGCGGATGGCCTGAGCGCCTGTTCTGCATGCACGGGCCACTGGCTAGAAACACACAGCTCTGAGGCAGAGTTTCTGCTCCTCTGAACCAGTCGGGGGAGGGGGGCTCACTTTCTGCGTGCTCAACACAGAGCTTTCTGTTCCCTGGCTACTTGGCTACTTAGAGCACAATCTCAATAGGCCTATGTCCATGGATCTCTGCTGTTCCTGATTGCAAATGGCCTGAGCACATATACTGCACACAAGGCCTGTCGGCTGGAAACAGACCTTACAAAGCAGGGTTCCTGTATCCCTGAACCAAGCAGGGAGGGAGCACCTACTGTGCGCTTGGCACAGACCTCTCTGTTCCCCAGATACTTGACTTCTTGGAACACTATCTCACCAGCCCTGTGTCCCTGGATCTCCGCTGTTCCTTGTGGAAGATGGCCTGAGACCCTGTTCTGTACTCACGGGCCGCCAGCTGGAAACACACAACTCCGAAGCATGGTTCCTACACCTCTGAACAAGTCAGGGGGACGCACATTCCTTGTGCTCGTCAGAGACCTCTCTGCTCCTGGCTACTCTGAATGCCATCTCACCAGGCCTGTGTCCCTGGATCTCCACTGTTCCTGGTGGCAGATGGCCTGAGAATCTGTTCTGCACAAATGAGCCGCCTGCTGGAAACAGCCTCCATCACTCACTCTTGAAGATTTTATTTTATGTGTATCATTCTGTGTTTGCGCACATGTGTGTGTATGTGTGTGTTGTCTGTGTATGTGTATGTGTATGTGTGTCTGTGTGTGTCTGTGTGTGTGTGTGTGTGTGTGTGTGTGTGTGTGTGTGTGTGTAACTGACATTGCAGGCAGTTATGAACCATGGGAAGTAGATGATTTACACTCAGATATCCTCGGGCAGGCTGACAAATTTGTCACAGTTAAGGAATAACACGGTTAGGAAGAATTCTTGAACCTTTAACATAATGCTGATAATTATTGAATGGTTCTGTTTTCTTATAATATGGGTGCCAAGCTGGAACTTAAAATAGCCATTTCTTTAGAGCCAAGGATGGCATACCTAATCCCAGCCCTGCAGCCTAGTTTAGGGGAGCCAATTCCTTTTTCTGACAACCTGAGGTACCAGGCACATACATGGAAATGCATAAAGGCAGACAAAACAAAATTACACATAACTCATGTTAAAGATTAAACAAAGACTTTTGCTAACTGCATAAGTCTTAGAAAATTCCCCGTCTTGGGCAGCGGAGCAGCGGGTCACTGGGCAGCGGAGGGTTGGCCGTGCCATGTGGCTGCTGGAGCCGCTGTGCCTACTGCTGAGCAGCACTGCGGAGTTCCTCTCCTAATCGGAAGTGATAACCCAAACAATTGTTCATTTCCTGAGACTTGATGGCAGGTGGTGGAGAGCCAGCTGCTCCCTGGGAACAACTTCACCAACGAGTGCAACATCCCAGGTAACTTCATGTGCAGCAACGGGCGGTGTATCCCAGACGCCTGGCAGTGTGATGGGCTGCCTGACTGCTTCGACAAGAGTGACAAGAAGGAATGCCCCAAAGCGAAATCGAAATGTGGCCCGACCTTCTTCCCCTGTGCCAGCGGCATCCACTGCATCATCGGCCGCTTCCGCTGCAATGGCTTTGAGGACTGTCCAGACGGCAGTGATGAGGAGAACTGCACAGCAAACCCTCTTCTCTGCTCCACGGCCCGATACCACTGCAGGAACGTCCTGTGCATTGACAAGAGCTTCATCAGCGACAGGCAGAACAACTGTCAGAACAACAGTGACGAGGAGAACTGCGAGAGTTCTCTAGAACCAGGCAGCGGGCAGGTGTTAGTGACGTCGGATAACCAGCTCGTGTACTATCCCAGTATCACTTAAGCCATCAGCAGCAGCTCTGCCATCTTCGTGCTGGTGGTAGCCCTGTTGACACTGGCCCTGCATCACCAGCGGAAACGGAAAAACCTCATGACTCTACCTGTGCACTGGCTGCAGCATCCTGTACTGCTCTCTCACCTGATGGTCCTGGACCACCCCCACCACTGCAACGTCACCTACAACGTCAATAATGGTGTTCAGTATGTGGCTACCCAGGCCGAACAAAATGCCTCAGAAGTAGGCTCACCACCTTCCTATTCAGAGGCCCTGTTGGACCTGCGTGGTATGACCTTCCTTCACCAACCTATTCATCCGACACTGAGTCTCTGGACCAAGCTGACCTGCCTCCTTACTGCTCATGGTCAGGAAGCGCCTGCAATGCTAGCTCCCGGGCAGCCAGCAGCCTCCTGAGTATGGAAGACAGCAGCGGCAGCCCAGAGCAGCCTGGCCCTGCAGAGGTCATTGCTAAGCCCAGAGACACTGCGCCCAGTCCGGGCACTGAAGAAGTATAAAATCCAGCGATTCCAAAGTCCATATGGGTAGATCCTCTCTAACTTGTTGGGATTCTAACATGGGACACTCTTTCAGCTCCTTTGGAGGATGTTTCTAGTTGACGTTTTGGGGTGCTGACTGCACCTTCTCCAGATTTCAGGGGTGTTCTTCGGACTGACCTGGCACTTCTCCTGCCATGTAGTGAACATTGTCTTCTCTGTGCAGTCTCTGTCCCTTCAGGGCCTGTGACTAACAGATGCATGCTTAGACAACTGTGTGACTTGGCCCATCCCACTAGCCTTGTGACTGAGCAGGCAGCAGGGTAAAGCCATGTGTAAATAGTGTTTGTCAGGGCTCTAGGGCTAACAAGATAGGAGAGTGGTTTCTAAATAAATTTTCAATAATGAGAGCTGGGGAGACTGTTTTGTGGTTAAGAGCACTTGGTTTTCTTGTAAAGGACTTGGATTCAATTTTCAGCACCTACATAGTCTGTAACACAGTCCCAGATGATCTGGTATAGTTTTCTAGTCTCCATGAGCACTAGACATACATGTGGTACACATGTATACATGCAAAGTGCTCATACACATAAAAATAGGAATGATGATGGTGAACTGGTGAGATTGTTCAGTGGTTAAAAACACTGTCTGTCCTTCCAGAAGACCCAGGTTTAATTACAAACATCTACACATGCCCTTTATCCAGGAAGCTTCCAGAAAAACATGTGTCTCTTCTCAGTAAAGCATCCTCTCATGTGTCTGCTTCAATATAACATCTCCTTACAAGACTGTTCTCAGAAAAACATCACACATCAAACTGAGTATCTAAATAAACCAGAAACTTACACTTCAGGCCTGTAAACTCCCTATTCTCCATATTACAAGTAACCCCACTGACGTATTTGTTTGCTAGGTTAGACCTTGGTGGTATTGGTACTTTGGTATGTTGTTGGTTCTCTATCTGGGGTGGCAAGACATTTGTTCACATCTTCCCAAGCATACACACACACAAGCACACACCACCACCAGCACCTCAAAGAAACTCATGAATAAATTTTAAAAACTGAATTCCTGAATAGCCAGCTGGGTAGTATTGTTGCACAACTTTAATCCCAGCTCTTGGGAGGCAGAGGCAGAGCCTGGTCTACAGAGTGAGTTCCAGAAGAGCCAGGGCTACACAGAGAAAACCTTATATCAAAAAATGTAAATAAACAAACAAATGGTGTGGCTGTCTGCCAAAATTTTTAAAAATGGAAAATAAAGAACATTTCAAATTAAGCCAATTAATACAACTGTTAGTCATTAGCACTTTTCTTTGTTGTGTATAAATACACACATTCATGTGTATAGAAATACATGTGCATGTATATGGGGGTCTTCATTCCTTATAGAATTTTAAGACAGGGGATATTATCAGCCTTGAATTTACCATACTGAGATTTACATAAGTTCTAAAGATCAAATTCAGGTCTTTATACTTGCATACCAAATACGTTAATGATTGAACCATCTTCCTAGCCATTAGTTACCTTATTTACAAAGCAGATTGTAAAAATGGGTCTCAGAAAAAGATATCAGGAGGCACTGTGAGAAAGAACCCAGCTTGCAATTGTAACAGCACACTAATGACACTAATGACAAGACGCTTCCCCAGCAGCCCACATTCAAAGCCATGGTACACAGGATATCCATGCTATTTACAACTCTGGGAGCTAGAGATGGCTCAGCCATTAAGAGCACTCACTGCTCTTATAGAGGACCCATGTTCAGTTCCCAGCATACACACACACATACAAGGCAGCTAATAACTGCTTATAGCTGCCCTCTTCTAGACACTGAGTGCACTAGGAAAATGTGGTACACATACATGCATGCAGGCAAAATATTCATACACACAAAAATAAAAACAAACTAAAAGAGAAAAGTTAAGAAACCTAGGGTTGGCAAAGTGGTTGGTGGATTAAGGCACTAAGCTACTTGCTGCTAAGCCAGATGACCTCAGTTCAATCCCTAGAAATGAAATGGTGTAAGGAGAAAACAAACTCCAGCAACTGTCCTCAGACCTCCACAAGAGCACTGTGGTATATCCCTTACCACACATACAATTAAACAATTAAATTTACATGACATACATATAATATATATTTATATGCTAAGTTATGGGAAGTTCTTTTATTCAGCTTCTGTGTACATCAATTTATGGATGACCACTTGCAGGTGTGTCAACTCATAGCCCATAGCCACATACACCCAGAGTAATTCTGAATGTAGCCCAACACAAAACCATAAACTAATTTTTAAACATAGGGGGTTTGTGAGGAGATCCCAGTTGTTTTGTAACCCAGTTCATGGTCTCTGGCATGAATTTTGTAGATGAAAAAAGTTTGCCACAATGTCAAACAGTCGACTCAACTGTACTGTTTGAAAATTTTCTCATTAGTACATCCAATTTTGTTCTCTGAACCTCTCCCACTCCAAAACTTTACCAAAAAAAAACACATTATTTTGCAACAGAGTCCATCAGTTGACGTTTGCTGTTGACATTTGCCTTCCTTTCACATCACCCACTTATATATTCTGGAGTAATCAGGAGGCAAAATTTGAATATAACTGAAAGAAATGTATACATGTCAGACCTCCCCACTGAACTCAATGAATTTCAAGAGTAGCAGGGGGAAGGAAAATAAGTGTATGCAAAGGTTCATTTTCCAGAACTAAGTGAGTTCACAAGTTAGAGCTCTAGAACACTTACTGAGACAAGGACTACCTCCATCACAGAATGAAACTGCTGCTAAAAGTCAGTAAACACCAATCTCTCTGTGTATTTTCTTTCAATACATTTCCTATGCATTGGATAGGCATGCCACAGAGTGGGTGAGGAGGTCAGAGGATAATGTTGAGGATCTAGATGTGTTTTTCACTATTTGATCTCCAGGAGCACAATTAAATAATTTATGTATAGCAGCAAGTATATTTACCCACTAAGTTAATACCCCATCCTTTTGTTAGCTTGCTTGCTTGATTGATTGATTGATTGATTGATTGATTGATTGATTGATTGCTTAGTTCGGAAAGTCCCCCCCCCCGGTTGGTTCAGGAAGCCAGGAACCCTGCATTGGGCTGTCTGTTTCCAGCCATAGGCCACTGGGTGCAGAACAGGCACTCAGGCCAGCCACCAACGGGAACAGCTGAGACACAGGCCTGGTGAGAAGGTGTTCTGAGTAGCAGGGGAGCAGAGAGATCTCTTCCTAGCATGCAAAAAGTTCACCCCCCCCGCTTGGTTCAGGAAACCAGGAACCATGCATTGGGATGCCTGTTTCCTGCCTTGGGTGCAGAATAGGCGCTCAGGCCATTTGCCACCAGGAGCAGGGGAGATCCAGAAACACAGGCTTGGTGAGATGGCATTCCGAGTAGCTGGGGAGCAGAGACAGTTCTGCTGAGCACACAGAATGTGGGCCACTCCCCCCACGACTGATTCAGAGGAGCAGGAACACTACTTTGAGGTTGTGATTTCCCAGCCAGCAAGCTGTGCATGCAGAACAGGGGCTCAGGCCATCTGCCACCTGGAATAGATGAAATCTGGGGTCACAGGCCTAGTGAGACAGTGCTACAAGTAGCAGGGGAACAGAGAGGTCTGTGCCCAGCTCTGAGAAATGAGCCCCCTCTCCCTGCCTGCTTGGTTCAGGGAAGCAGAAACCCTACTCTGGGCTGTCATCAGCCAGTGGCCCGTGCGAACAGAATAGATGCTCAGGCCATTTACCACCAGGAACACCCGGAGATCCAGGAACACAGGCCAGGAACAAGGGAGAGGCAAGAACCAATCACAACAAGACTATGTATAAACACAGAAAACAAGATGGCAAGATGAAATCAAAAGAACGTACCCCAGGGAAACCAAGACAACCTGGCAACACCAGAACCCAGCTCTCCCATCACCAGAAACAGCAGA
This sequence comes from Micromys minutus, assembly GCF_963924665.1. Lineage (NCBI taxonomy): Eukaryota > Metazoa > Chordata > Mammalia > Rodentia > Muridae > Micromys > Micromys minutus. The sequence goes on along the minus strand of NC_137964.1, from coordinate 4,500,933 downwards.
ATGCCAAACACTTCAGAAAAAGAAGACTCAGACCCAAAATGATATCTCAAGATGATGATAGAGATCCTTAAAAAAGAACTGGAAGAAAAGCATAAAGTGACAGAAGCTTTTAAAGAAGAAACAAGAAAAACACTCAAAGAACTGAAAGAAATAGAGGAAAACAGAACCAAAGTGATGAAGGAATAGAAGAAGGAATTTAAAACAGAAATGGACACAATTAAAGAAAATACTAAAAGAGAGAACCCTAGAGGTAGAAAACCTGAAAAAGAAATCATGAGTAACAGATGCAAGCACTTCCAACAGACTACAAGAGACGGAAGACAGAATCTCTGGGGCCAAAGACAACACTGAAAATATAGACAAAACAGGCAAAGAAGATGCAAAAATCAAAAAGCTCCTAACCCAAAATGTCCAGGAGATCCATGACACAATGAGAATACCAAACCTAAGGATAATAGGAATAGAAGAGGGTGAAGAATATCAACTAAGAGGCACAGTAAATATTTTCAACAAAATCGTAAAAGAAAACTTCCCTACCCTTAAGAATGAGATGACCATGAGAAACAAACAAGCCTATAGAACTCCAAATAGGTTGGACCAGAAAAGAAATTCCTCAAGACACATGATAATCAAAACACCAAGTGCCCAAATCAAAGAAAGAATACTAAAAGCTGTAAGGGAAAAAGGTCATGTAACACATAAAGGCAGTCTGATCAGAATCACATCCGATTTCTCAACAGAGACTATGAAAGCTAGAAGAGCCTGGACAGACATCATGCAGACCCTAAGAGAGCACAACTATCAGCCCAAGCTGCTATGCCCAGCAAAATTTTCAATGACCATATATGGAGAGAGTAAAATATTCCAAGACAAAACTAAATTTACACAATATCTGACAACAAACCCAGCACTACAACGAATTATAGCTGGAAAACCCAATACAACGAGGGGAACAATATCCTGGTAAAAACAAGAAAACTCATAAGAAAACCAAAAAAAGAAAGACACACAGAAAATTCTACCTCTAAAAGCAAAAATAGCAGGAAACAGGAACCACTATACCTTGATATCTGTTAACATAAATGGACTCAATTCCACAATAAAAAGATATAGTGTATCAGACTAGATAAATAAACAATACCCTGCATTTTGCTGCATACAGGAAACTCATCTCAGAGTCAAAGGTTAAGAAAAAAATTTCCATGCAATAATTGTGGGAGACTTCAATACCCCACTCTCACCAATGGACAGATCATGGAAACAGAAACTGAACAAGGACACAGTAAAACTAGCAGAGGTTATGAACCAATTGGAATTAATATATATCTACAAAACATATCATTCTAAAACAAAAGAATACACCTTCTTCTCAGCACCTCACCACACCTACTGCAAAATTTACTATAATTGATCACAAAACTTGCCTCAATAGATATAAGAAGAATAAAATACTCCCATATATCCTTTCAGAACACCATGGTCTAAGGCTGTTCTTTAATAACAACAAAGACAACAAAAAACCCTATGCACATCGAAAGTAAACAATGCTCTATAAAATAATAAAAGGGTCAAAGAAGAAATTAAGGATTTTCTAGAATTCAATGAATACAAAAACACAACATACTCAAACCTGTGGGATGGAATGAAAGCAGTACTGAGAAGAAAACTCATACCTCTGAGTGCTTCCAAACAGAAACTGGAGAGAGCATACACTAGAAACTTGACAGCACAATTGAAAGCTCTAGAACAAAAGGAAGCACAAACACCCAAGAGGAGTATACGGCAAGAAATAAACAAACTTAGGGCAGAAATAGACCAAATAGAAACAAAAAGATCCATTCAAAAAATCAACAAAACAAGATCTGGTTCTTTGAGAAAATTAACAAGATTGATAAACCCTTATCCAGACTAACTAGAGGGCAAAGAGAGAGTATCCAAATTAACAAAATCAGAAATGAATATGGAGACATAATAACTGAAATTGTGGAAATTCAAGAAATCATCAGATCCTACTATAAAAGCCTATATTCAACAAAGGTAAAAAATCTCGAAGAAATGGATGAATTCCTAGACAGATACCAGATTCTAAAGTTAAACCAGGGCCAGGTAAACCATCTAAATAATCCCATATCACCTAAAGAAATAAACGCAGTCACCAAAAGCCTCCCAACGAAAAAAAGCCAAGGTCCAGATGGGTTCAGTGCAGAATTTTATCAGCCATTTATTGACGACCTAATATCGATACTCTCCAAACTATTCGACAAAATGGAATCAGATGGAACACTACCTAACTCATTTATTGAGGCCACACTAACCCTCATTCCTAAACCACACAAAGACCCTAAAAGAAAAGAGAACCTCAGACCAATCTCACTTATAAACTTTGATGCAAAAATACTCAACAAAATCCTTGCAAACCTGAATCAAGAACACATCAAAACAATCATTCACATGATCAAGTAGGCTTCATCCCTGGGATGTAGGGATGGTTTAATATACAGAAATCTGTTAATGTAATTCACCATATAAACAAACTCAAAGAAAAAATACTCATGGTCATCTCACTAGATACTGAGAAATCATTTGACAAACTTTAACACTCCTTCATGTTAAATATATTAGAAAAAACAGAAATTCAAGGCCCATACCTAAACATAATAAAAGCAATATAGAGCAAACAGACAACCAATATCTAACTTAATGGTAGAAAACTTGAATTAATCCCACTAAAATCAAGGACTCGACAAGTCTGATCACTCTCCCCCTTCCTATTCAGCATAGTACTGGAAGTCCTGGCCAGCCCACTTAAAGAGCAAAAAGAAATAAAAGGGATACAAATTGGAAAGGAAGAAGTAAAAACTGTTAAATGACATGATATTGTACGTAATTGACCACAAAAATTTCATCAGAGAACTTCTACAGCTGAAATACAAGTTCAGCAAAGTGGATGGATATAAAATTAACTCAAACAAATCAGTAGTCTTCCTCTACTCAAAGGATAAACATATGGAGAAAGAAATTAAGGAAAGGATCCCTTCACAATAGTCACAAAAACTATGAAATACCTTGGTGTGACTCTAACTAAGCAAGTGAAGGACCTGTATGACAAGAACTTCAAACCTCTAAGGAAGGAAATTAAGGAAGGTATCAGAAAATGGAAAATCTCCCATGCTCATTAATTGGAAGAATCAATATTGTAAAAGTGGCCATCTTACCAAAAGCAATCTACAGATTCAATGCAATCCCTATCAAAATCCCAATGCAATTCTTCATAGCCTTGGAAAGAACAATATGCAATTTCATCTGGAATAACAAAAGGCCTAGAAGAGTGAAATATATCCTCAACAACAAAAAACATATGCAGAAATCACTATTCCTGACCTCAAGCTATATTACAAGGCAATTGTGCTGAAAACTTTATGGTACTGGTACAGAGATAGGCATGTGGATCAATGGAATAGAATAGAATAGAAGATCCAGAAATAGGCCCTACATATATGGTCACATGATTTTTGACAAAGTAACTGTAAACATTCGATGGAAAAAAGACAGCCTCTTCAACAAATGCTATTGGTCCAACTGGCACTCACTATGCAGAAGAATGAAAATAAACCCTTTTTTATCTCCTTGTACCAAGCTCAAGTTCAAGTGGATCAAAGATCTCCACATTAAACCAGGTACACTGAAACTATTAGATGAAAAAGTAGGGAAAACCTTAGACCATATAGGCACAGGAGAAAATTTCTTGAACAGAACACCAATGGCTCATGCTCTAGTGACAAAGATTGACAAATGGGACTTGAGATTGCAAAGTTTCTGTAAGGCTAAAGACACTGTCAAGAAAACAAAACGGCAACCAACAGAGTGGGGAAAGATCTTTAACAATCCCACATCAAAAAGAGGCCTAGTATCCGAGGTATACAAAGAACTGAAAAAGCTAGACACCAGAGATCCAAACACCCCTATTAAAAATGGGCTACAGAGCTAAAAAAAAAAAAAAAAGGTTCTCAAGTGAGGAATATCTAATGGCTGAGAAGCATCTAAGGAAGTGCACAGTATTATTACCCATCAGGGAAATGCAAATCAAAACATCCCTGTGATTCCACCTCACACCAGTCATATTGGCCAAGATCAAAAATTCATATGACAGCAGATATTGGCGAGGATGTAGAGAAAGAGGAATACTTCTCCACTGTTGGTTGTAAATGGGTACAACCACTCTGGAAATAAGTCTGGCGATTCCACAGAAAATTGGACATTTATTTATAATAAACAGAAGATGGAAAGAAACCAAATGTCCTTCAGTAGATGAATGGATACAAAAATTGTGGTATATTTACACAATGGAGTACTCTTCAGATATCATAAACAATGAGTTTATGAAATTCTTAAGAAAATGGATGCATCTAGAGCATATCAACCTGAGTGAGATAACCAAGTCACAAATGAATAGACATATTATTCAGTCACAGATAATAGGATACTAACCCAGAAATCTCTGAACACCCCAGAAACAACTCACAGACTATATGATTTTCAAGAAAAGTAAAAAAGGAAAAAGAAAAGAAAAAAAGTATGCTTAATCCTTACATGCCAAGAAACCTTTGACTATTTCCAGGTTACATCTTCTTTTACATGTAATTTATGGTCATTGTAACTAGTAAGATATTAATGCACACTATCAAACCTTTAAAAAAACAAGCACTGACAAAAATTTATTCTTATACTTTTATGCAAAAATGCTTAAAATATGTACATATATCTTTGTTTTTTAAAATAAAGTTGATCCAAAAAATGGGTACATCAATTACACTCTAGGGCAGCAATTGCTCACAGTAATAATTATCAAACATAAACTAGACTACATAGTTTTTGTTTTGTTTTGAAACACTGTGAGAAAATATAAAGTGGGTGGGACAGGAGATGAGATAGAATCTTGGAAGTGTCTTGAGATAGGAATTAATATGATTAAAATACATTCAATAAATCTTACAAAGAAAATAAAAAACACTTTAAAATTGGATTTCAAAAAGAAATATTTATTTACATTTCCAAGTTCCACTTAATGTAGAATATTGCAACTAAAATATCTGATACCAATTCCACAATTAAGGTTTTCACAAAGGTTTATCTTCACATCAAATTATTATTGATCAAACTACAGAGACATGGTTACTATCAAAAGAGCTCAAAAGAAATTAACAGAGACAACCAGATGTGGATTGAGTTGGTACCATGAGAATTAGCAAAGGCAAATATTCTTCTGTCACTAATTTGTCATCTCCTTTATATTAGATGGTACTTTATATAGACACTCAAAAAGATCAGTGGATGCTCTAAATCTTTATCCATTTATCAAGACCAGTGAATTAAGCCCCATTTTTCTCTAGAATTCAGTCAGGAGGTAAATTAAAGGGTTCAATGATCTTAGACATCATCTTTCTGAAGAGCCCAATAGAAATCCTTGAGGGAAAGTCATGCTCCAGTTACGACTGCATCCCGCGGCACAATCTTTAGAACAATGGGATTTTCTGGTTGAAGAAATCCTTGTCTACTTAATGTCATGGGTATCTGTAATAAAGAAAGAAAATATTAAGAAGCAGCAAGTGAACCAACAAGAACCACGGAAAAATGTAAATAAATAAATAAATAAATAGTGTTTTGGATAATAATGCTTTGCAGAACAAAAAAAAAACCATTTAATATTGTGTGGTGTGACATTAATTCTCCCTTATTATAAAGGCTGTATCAATCATATGTTGAGAGCTTTCATCTAACTATGCATTAGGTAAAATGGTGATTTACAAACTACTGTATTCAGGGCCTGAGACAAACGCATGCTAGTTTATACTACTTGTATTCTGTGCTGATGAAGAGTAAAGTTTAATGATTTAACCTTGTTCTTAGTTTTAAAGTCATATTATCTTTTAACTCATGGAAAGTTAATTTTGGATTTAAAACTTGCAAGATAGCTATGAAAGGATACATGTCAACTTAATTAACAATCTTTAGACTTCATATTATATCTCAACACAATACTTCAACATATTCAGGACAAATCTTCTGGAGGACAGAGAGTTTGATTTCCTTTCTAGCATCTATTCTTGGCTTTCAAAGATGTGATGAATGGGAAATTCTAATTCTATAGATTTTTTCAGTAATAATTTCGCCACATGCTCTTCAGTGATAAATGGAAAAAGCCTCCAATTGAGAAATCTTCTAGTCACAGGTAAAAAAAGGAGAACCAACTTGTCATGGAGACAGAGAAGTTTCAAATTTTAAATGATTTTTTTAAACAACTTTATTTTACAAAACAAAGATAAATGTACAGATTTTAAGCAATTTTTGCGTAAAATTATACAATATATTATTGTCAGTACTTTTTTTCAGATTTTAAAATAATTTTTACATAAAACTATATGAATAAATTTTTTTAGTCAGTACTTGATTTTTTTTAAGGGTTTGATAGCATGCATTGAAAACTTAATAGTTACAGTGAGCATAAAGTACATGTAAAACAAAATGTAACATGGAAATAGTCAAAATTTTCCTGTTGTGTAAAGATTTTTTTGTTTAGTTTTGTTTTGTTTTCTTTATTTCTTGGACTTCATACAGTCTGTGAGTTGTTTGTGGTGCAGTGCGAGCCTCTGGGGTTAACATCCCACTATCAGTGACTACATATTATGTCTGTTCTTTTGTGACTGGGTTATCTCACTCAGGATGATATTCTCTAGATCCAGTCATGTTCTTAAGAATTTGGTCAAGTAATTGTTTCTGGTGGCTGAGTAGTATTCCATTGTGTAAAATACCACAATTTTTCTATCCATTCATCTTCTGAAGGACATCTGGGTTCTTTCCAGCTTCTGGCTATTATAAATAGAGCTGCTATGAACATTGTGGTGCATATATCTTTGTTGTGTACTAAGGTGTCTCTAGGGTATATGCCCAGCAGTGGAATAGCTGGGTCGTCAGGTAGTATTATGTCCAATTTTCTTAGGTATCACCAGACTGATTTCCAGAGTGGTTGTATTAGTTTGCAACCCCACCAACAGTGGAGAAGTGTTCCTCTTTGTCCACAACCTCGCCAGCATCTGTTGTCATCTGAGTTTTGGATCTTGGCCAATCTGACTGGTGTGAGGTGGAATCTCAGGGTTGTTTTGATTTGCATTTCCCTGATGGCTAAGGATGTCGAGCACTTCCTCAGATATTTTCTCTTTAATGTGGAGATCTTTGATCAACTTACACTTTAGCTTTGTACAAGGAGATAAGAAAGGGACTATTGTAATTTTTTTGAATGCTGAGTGCCAGTTGGACCAGCACCATTTGTTGAATAGGCTGTCCTTTTTCCATTGAATGTTTACAGCACCTTAGTCAAAAATCAGCTGACCATATAAATGAGGGCTCATTTCTGGATCTTCTATTCTACTCCATTGATCGACATGCCTATTTTTGTACCAGTACCATGCAGTTTTCAGCACAATTGCCTTGTAATATTGCTTGAGGTCAGGGATCGTGATTCCCGCAGATGTTTTCTTGTTGTTGAGGATGGATTTCGCTATTCTAGGTCTTTTGTTGTTCCATATGAAATTGCACATTGATCTTTCAACTTTTATGAAGAACTGGGTTGGAATATTGATGGGGATTGCATTGAATCTGTAGATTGCTTTTGGTAGGATGGCCATTTTTAAAATGTTGATCTTTCCAATCCATGAGCATGGGAGATCTTTCCATTTTCTGAGATCATCCTCAATTTCCTTCTTTAGAGGTTTGAAGTTCTTGTCATACAGATGCTTCACATGCTTAGTTAGAGTCACACCAAGGTATTTCATAGTTTTTGTGATGATTGTGAAGGGTACCTTTTCCCTAATTTCTTTCTCAACATGTTTGTCCTTTGAGTATAGGAAGGCTACTGATTTGTTTGAGTTAATTTTTTATCCAGCCACTTTGCTGAACTTGTTTATTAGCAGTAGGAGTTCTCTGTGGGAATTTTTGGGGTCACTTGACTACACTATCATGTCATCAGCAAAGAGTGATGTTTTTATCTCTTCCTTTCCGATTTGTATCCCCTTGATCTCCTTTTGCTGTCTGATTGCTCCAGCCAGGACTTCCAGTACTATGTTGAATGGGTAGGGTGAGAGTGGGCAGCCTTGTCTAGTCCCTGATTTTAGTGGGATTGATTCAAGTTTCCCACTGTTAAGTTTGATGTTGGCTGTTGGTTTGCTGTATATTGCTTTTATTATGTTTAAGTATAGACCTTGGATTCCTGTTCTTTCCAAGGACTCTTAACATAAAGGAGTGTTGAATTTTGTCAAATGCTTTCTCAGCATCTAGTGAGATGACCAAGTGAATTTGTTCTTTGAGTTTGTTTATATGTGGGACTACATTGATGAATTTCCTTTTATTAAACCATCCTTGCATCCCAGAAATGTAGCCTACTTGGTCATGATGAATGATCGTTTTGATGTGTTCTTGGATTTGGTTTGCAAGTATTTTGTTGAGTATTTTTGCATCAATGTTCATAAGTGAGATTTGTCTGAAGTTCTCTTTCCTTGTAGGATCTTTGTGTGGTTTAGGTACGAGGGTTATTGTAGCCTCAAAAAATGAGTTAGGTAGTATTCCATCTGATTACATCTTTTGGAATAGTTTGGAGAGTATTGGTGTTATATCCACAATAAATGTCTGATAAAATTCTGCATTGAACCCGTCTGGAACTGTCCTTTTTTTTGTTGGGAGCCTTTTGATGACTTCTTTTATTTCTTTAGGTGTTATAGGGTTATTTAGATGGTTTACTTGGTCCTTGTTTAACTTTAGGATCTTGTATTTGTCTAGGAATTTGCCCATTTCCTCCAGATTTTGCAATTTTGTGGAGTATAAGTTTTTGTAGTAGGATCTGATGATTTCTTGAATTTCCTCAGTTTCAGTTGTTATGTCTCCACTTTCCTTTCTGATTTTGTTAATTTGTATACTCTCTCTTTGCCCTCTAGTTAGTCTGGCTAGGCTTTTATCAATCTTGTTGATTTTCTCAAAGAACCAACTCTTGGTATTGTTGAGTTTTTCAATGGTTATTTTCTTTCTATTTTGTCTTTTTCTGCCCTAATTTTGATTATTTCTGGCCATCTACTTTTATTGGGTATATCTGCTTCCTTTTTTCTAGGGCTTTTAGCTGTGCTGTCAGGTTGCTGATGTAGGCTCTCTTCAGTTTTTTTTTTTTTTTTTTTTTGAAGCACTTAGTGCTATGAGTTTTCCTCTCAGTACTGCTTTGATTGCATCCCATAGGTTTCGGTATGTTGTGTTTTTGTTTTCCTTGAATTCTAGAAAATTCTTAATTTCTTTCTTTATTTCTTCTTTGACCCTGCTATTGTTTAAAAATCGTTGTTTAGTTTCCATGTGTATGTGGGTTTTTCGTTATCTTTGTTATTGTTAAACACCAGCAGTAGACCATGGTGATCTGAGAGGATGCATGAGAGTATTTCAATCTTCTTATATTTATTGAGGCTCTTTCTGTGTCCAATTATGTGGTCAATTTTCGAGAAGGTGCCATGGGGTGCTGAGAAGAAGGTGTATTCTTTTAGTTTAGGATGATATATTCTGTATATATCTATTAATTCTAGTTGGTTCAAAGTCTCTGCTAGTTTTGCAGTGTCCTTGTGCAGTTTCTGTTTCCATGATTTGGCCATTGGTGAGAGGGGGGTATTAAAGTCTCCCACTATTATTGTGTAGGGTGAAATGTATTTTTTGAGCTTTAGTAGGGTTTCTTTTATGAATGTGAATGCTTTTTCACTTGGAGCATATATGTTAAGGATTGAGAGTTCCTCCTGACCAATTTCCCCGGTAATGAGTACAAAGTGTCCTTCCTTATCTTTTTTGATAACTTTTGGTTGGAAATTTTCTTTATTCGAAATTAGAATAGCCACTCCAGCTTGCTTCTTGGGGCTGTTTGCTTGGAAGTTTTTTTCCCACCCTTTTACTCTGAGATTGTGTCTGTCTTTGTCTCTGAGATGAGTTTCCTGTATTCAGCAAAATGCTGGATTTTATTTATGTATCCAGTCTGATAGCCTATGTCTCTTTATTGGGGAGTTGAGTCCATTTATGTTAATAGATATCAAAGAAGAGTTGTTTCTGTTTCCTGCCATTATAGCTTTTGTGGGTTGAGTTGTGTCTGTGTCTTTTTCTTCTTTTAGTTTTCTTGTTTAGGAGTTTTCTTGTTTTTACTAGGCTGTTTTTTCCCTCATTGTATTGGGTTTTCCACTTATAATTTCTTGTAGTGCTGTGTTTGTCGTCAGATATTGTGTAAATTTTGATTTTTCTTGAAATATCTTCATCTCTCCATCCATGGTGATTGATAGTTTTGCTGGGTACAGCAGCTTGGGCTGGCACTTCTGCTCTCTTAGGGTGTGCATGATGTCTGTCCAGGCTCTTCTAGCTTTCATAGTCTCTGCTGAGAAATCTGGTGTGATTCTGATTGGCCTGCCTTTATATGTCATTTGACCTTTTTCCCTTACTGCTTTTAGTATTCTTTCTTTGCTTTGGGCACTTGATGTTTTTACTATTATGTTTCAGGAGGTATGTCTTTTCTGGTCCAACCTATTTGAAGTTCTGAAGGCTTCTTTTATGCTCGTGGTCATCTTATTCTTGAGGGTACAAAAGTTTTCTTCTACAATTTGGTTGAAGATATTTACTGTGCCTATTAGTTGATACTCTTCTCCTTCTTCTATTCTTATTATCCTTAGGTTTGGTCTTCTCATTGTGTCCTGGATCTCCTGGACATTTTGGGTTAGGAGCCTTTTGTTTTTGTATCTTCTCTGGCTGTTTTGTCTATGTTTACAATGTTGTCTTCTGCCCCCGAGATTCTCTCTTCCATCTCTTGTAATCTATTGGAAATGCTTGCTTCTGTGACTCCTGATTACTTTTTTAGGTGTTCTGTCTCTAGGGTTATCTCTTTTAGTGTTTTCTTTATTGTGTCAATTTCCGTTTTAAATTCCCTCTTCCATTCCTTAGTCTCTTTGCTTCTGTTTTCCTGTAGTTCTTTGAGTTCTTTGAGTGTCTTTCTTGATTCCTCTTTAAAAGTTTCTGAATCTTTTGCTTTTCCTCCTGTTCTTGTTTAAGTATCTCTATCAGCATCTTGAGGTATTATTTCAGGTATGTGTCTTCTTTTTCTGGAGTGTTTGGCATTCCGATCTTTACTGTTATGGGAGAGCTGGGTTCTAGTGTTGCCAGGTTGTCTTGGTTTCCTTGGGATATACTCTTTCACTTTCCTCTTGCCATTTTGTTGTCAGTGATATGTTCTTGCCTTTCCCTTGTATCTGGTCTGTGTCCCTGGATCTCTACTGCTCCAGGTGGCAGATGGGTTGAGCCCCGTTCTATGCCTCAGAGTCACCAGGTCGAAACAGAAGTTCCAAAATTCTGTTCCTGGTCCCTGGATCAGGCAGGTCGGAGGGTGCGCTTTGCGTGCACACTCCGCAGAGATCTCTCTGCTCCCTGGCTGCCTAGATATCCTTCTTACCAGTTTTTAAATCTTTAGGGGCTGGGGGTCCGCGTGGTAGATCAAATGATGGGTTTTGAAATAGCATCAGCCCTATTCCAGGTGTGCCATTGGGTCTCACACTTGAACCTAGTTTTTCTGTATAACTCCTTGTACATAATTTAAATGCTTTAGTCATAAAGTACCATATTAAGTGAAGATGTGTATGGATAAACCTGTACAACTGCCTTAATGAACAGATCAAATAATGAGCATATCTGACTCCCTGTCCAAAAAAATTCATTAATATAAAAAAGCCCCATTATAGAAAGATAATTCCTGTACAATTCACACATGAAACAAAAATGTGTTATTCATAAAATGCAATGTAAATGCTTTTTGTAAATACCTTATTTTACTCTTTTATAATTTTAAGGACTGTACACATGATTTTGATGGAGGCATACAAAAAAAGATGGACATATAAATATTAACATAAATTCTACTGTTAATTTGTTATTAATTTTTATGAATAAAAATAATAACTGTTACCATGTTTTCAGGCATTTATGAAATATTTTGAATGTGAAAACTCTTCTCAAAGGACAAATTAGGGTTTGTGGAAAGAATAATATGAGGTGATATACAAAAGGGATTAGCTATCCTTCAATGCATAAAGAAAAATTTTTTAAAACTAGAGGTTTTAATGACACATAAGTGATGAATATAACCTGCAGGAGTGAAAACCAGAACATGGAGCAAATAAGGAAATGAACCTAAAAGGAAGATTCATTTGGAGAGTGAACAGGAACTTGAAGTATGAGGGTAGAATAAGAGGAATAAAGATACATCATTAATGGAAATATGACATATACCTGTTTTCTACAGCAGAGCTCCTGAGAAATGAGCTGGAATCACAAGATGAACCATGAGATAAAAACTCATCATAACATGAAACTTTTTAAAGCCCTAAACTTTTCATATAAGAGTATTTTGCCTGCACATTGCATAGCTGGCAACATGGGAGATCTAAAGAGAACCCAGAGTGGAACAACAGAGACCCTGGTAGTAAAGTTACAAATAGTTGTGAGGTACCATGTGGGTACTTGAAATTAAACTCAAGTTTGTGCAAAGAGTATCAAGTGCTCTTAATTACTTAGACATCTCATGAGACCCAGCAACTGCCTTTTGAAATAATGATTCCCAATTCAGCATGACATGGGATGTGAGAGATGAGCTGCTCTTAAAGAAACAATATCGGTACCTTGTGTTAGGATATCAAGAAAGACCAGGCATTTTACATTTCTGATTAGTTTTTTGAGACACAAAGTCCATGTTGGCTTCAAATTCACTAAGTGACCAAGGATTTTTTGAAATTATAATCCTCTACCCTCTATCTCCTACCAGCAAGGATTACAGGTATGTGCCAACAGGCTTTTTCATTTACTTCTTGGAATTAGAACCAGAGATTTGTGTATGATATGTAAGCATTTTGCCAACTGAGAAACAACTAGACACTATGGATGTGTTTTAAAACTCTTCTCTAATTCAAATCTACATCCACTGGTTGAAAAGGCTGTGAGAAGAGGAATTCAGTGAGCTATGAAAGAAGAGTAAAACACACAAAAAAAAAAGATTGAAGACATGATCAATGCACCTCTGGATAGTAAATGATATACAAATCTCCAATGAACATAACTAGAATTTCAAACAAAATGAATGGAATCCTGTCTCATTATTCTATAATGTATAAAAAATGTCTCCTTAGTTAATAGCTAGATACAAATAGCTTATTTAGCCAGAAAACAAATTATTAAACCTCAAACATGGATAATCATATTTGTACACACAACCTCCCATTGGAAAAATGCCTCCCACAAAACACTATTTATAAAGAGAGTTTTCTTCCTTACCTGTGTTTCCTTACAAGGCTGGAAGGAGAAGTTCTGCAAAACTTTGGTGAGAGCAAGTTTCATGTTCATGAGAGCAAACCTCATGCCAATGCAGTTCCTGGGTCCATTTCCAAAGGGCAGGTACAAATAAGGATCAATGCTGCTCTTGTTCTCCCTGCTGAACCTGGAGACACAACAGTAGATGACAAGTTCACAGAGGATAAAAATCATAAGAGCTACACATGTAAATTTTCCTTTAACATCTAACCAATATACAAAGAGAGTTGGTGAAAGGTTCATTGAACTACTGTTTGAAGAATTTGGCTATGAGAATTTTGCACTAAAGGTCCTTTCAATTCCCCTTCCTTTATAAGAGTGTCTATATTGTGGAGATAAGAAAAATGCATTTTTAAAAAGTGAATCCTTGTGTGGGCACACAGTAGTGTAATAGTGGAGTTAAGGGGGAGGGCAAAAAAAAATATTATCTGATTGGATAGATGGCCAATTATTTTGCTAAGTAGACATGGTCCCAAAATGCCTTCTAAGTATTTATCTTTACACATGAAAATTATTGCTGATCTCAGCACTTGTCAGGAAACCTTTAGTTTGCAGTTGGAACAGTAAACACAGAAACTCATGACTGGTCATAGTGATAGAAACTTGTGGTGGAGTGCTCAGCCCCTACAAAGTTCAGGAAACATCACAAAAGAAGTGGAAGCTGTTTGTGATGCTACACAACAGTAGGATTTCCTGAAGGGAGCAGATCCATGAGGATCACAAAAGAAGAAGCAGAAAAATATTGAAATCAAGGAATGAAATAGGTGCTGTCAAGTATTATCTTCTAGACATGATGTGTCCATTACACTCATGAACTGAAAGTAGCTGTTAATGCCTACACAAAACTAGACACAACATCAATCCATCATTAGAGCAAAAGGGAGCCCACGAGATGCATCCTCCCTAAAGATATGTTGATAATAAATATTTGATGCACAGGAGAATCTTTTCTTCAGTTGTGTAGCCCGCTGGTAAGCTGACCATTCTCAACTCTTTAACTCATACACATATACTTATGCAAGCAACCCTAACAAAACTCACAAGTCACAAAAAATTAAAAATGAAAAAACATAAAAACATAAAGAAGACTGTATGAAAATTAACAGGGGATCCACATAATTGGAGAAAAAAGAGATAGGACAATATGAGGTGAAAATAACAGAATTCATTACCCATCCAGGTGCAAAAAATAAAAAAGGACTAGAAAGCAAGTACATCTTAAAACACTAAAAATCTACCCAGGATAATACTGTGTTCCAACTCTGAAAATCACATTCCATTTATGCTACATGAAAAGTGGGTTCCTGACTCACATTTCAGTGGGTTATTAACTACTTTGGGAAAATGGAGGGAATACTCTTTGTTTAAATGGTCTTATTTTCTTCCCCTTTCACTTCAACTCTACTCTCTTTTCTTCCCTTTCTCTGCCATTCTCCTTGCAGAATGGGAATGGATGCAAAGCACACTGAACTCATCATTCTATAAGAGAGTCATGGCATACACAGGCCTGCATAGTGTGAGCCAGTTTCTGCTCCTGGAATTTTGGTACCTTTCAGAACAGAATTCCTCAGGTTCAGGCCAGTGCTGTGGGTCATGGTGAAGAGCATAAGATGGAATCATCACTGTTGACCCTTTGGGGATAAACACAACATGGATTTCAACACCTTTTTTACAGGATCTCTCAAGTCTACTAGCAATTGGATACAATCTGAGAGTTTCATTCACCACTATATCCAGGTACTCCATCTCTATCACAGTATCATAGGTGGGAGGAGCCTGGGAAGAAATAACAATATTTCAGCTGAGATTTTAGATTAAGTTTTAATAGTGTCTAGTATTGAATTCTCCCAAACTCAAGTTTGACAGCTCAAAGTGTATTAGTTATTACTGACAATACATTTTAAAGAATTTATAAATCTGCTTTATTTTATATGTGTAGGTGTTTTGTTTGCACATGTTTATATACATTACATGAGAACAATGCCCAGAGAAGCCAAAATAGGGCATCAGACCTCCTGCAAAAGAAAGAATTGTCATTTTCATGATGGGATTCAACTATGGATAAATCCTATAGAAGAGTAGGGAGTGCTCTTAAACATTGTGGCACCTCTCAAGCTCCTTTTAAAGTGGAATAAACATTCCTTGGTGTACACATTTTCATACATCCATTCATAGATACACATGCACACACACACACAGACAAACAGGCACACACAGGGGGGGATAGAGTGGGGGAAAGAGAAGAATGGCTCATGACTTACACTTTGGCTGCTTCTCTTGTAACTGTAAATATGAAGAATCATGGCACAGGGTTGAGTCAAACATGCAACTTAAACAGGACCAAGGCTGCCCTCTCTGGGTACACAGCTGGGACACAGATATTTGAAGTATCTTTGAGTCATGTGGACAGCTATAAGTGCATATCAGCATCACACAGGTTGTGCACATATTGCTTGCTTATTACTCTGTGGTCCTAGATTACAGACACACGAGGCCCAACCCTGTGTCCCAGCAACCTTCTGTTGCTATGATAAGATTTACTGCACATTTTTCCTTCTGTGGACCTTTTATAATAATTTCTAAATTGTGCTGGGAAAAAATGTTTGTGCCCTTGTTACAAATTATCAAAGACTTCAGAGTCAGCTCAGTGAGCAAAGGCACATGCAACTGAGCCTACAGACCTCATTTGGTCTTTTAAAACACATGTAGTAGAGAGAACAAAGACCTTCATATTGTCTTTTGACATTTACACAAATGATGCAGCACAAGTGCCCACACACATAAATAAGCTCATATATATAAATATGTATGTACATAAATACTTACATATATTTATATATTCCTACAAACATACATGCATACACAAAAAATTTTAAAATAACCAGATTTGAAAGAAGACTCAGTGATGTGAATACTTGTGCATACTTACATTCACACATATATTTAAAAACACACACATTCACCCAAAAGTATATACATACCCACACAAGCAACATACACACACTAACCCTCAATCACATACTCTCTCTGTCTCTGTCTCTCTCTTTCTGTCTCTCTCTCCTCTCTCCCACCACATGCCCCCTCTTTCACTCTTTCTCACTCACATACACATGCACAACACAGTGGGTGTCATGAATGTCTTTGTTGAGGAATTTTCTTTTTTCCTCCTAGACTATCCTCTCACCTTATTGGGCAGAGCCCTGTCGATCACTTCCTGCAGTTTCTTTTGGATGTCAGGGTGTGTGGCCAAGGAATACAGGACAAAGGAAAGTGTGCTGCTGTTGGTTTCATACCAGCAAAAATAAACATAGTTGACTGGGCTGTGATCTCTATGTCAGTCAGGGCTGGAAGTAAGAAAACTTCTCAGGTAAGCCAGGTCAGGATGGACCATCAAACAGGAGATCAAGAAGAAAATCAAATGAGCCCCTATGTTCCTAGAGTGGATATGGAGATGTCATTCAGTAACTCTGAGACTGTCTTCACTGTGACAGCCTCATGAAATATCCAGAAAAGCAGTATGCTTCAGGCAGGTTGTCCCAAAGTTTCTGCTATTCCTCATCATCCCAGTGGGAAGCCACAAGACATGGTCTTTCTTGTTTGTAAAATTTATTTTTATTTATGAGTATTTCTGTATCTGGGAGTAAGTGCCATGTGTGTGTAGGGTGCCATGTGTGTGTAAATGGAGGCCAGCAGATGACACTGTAGGCCACAAAGATAGAGTTACAGTCAGTTGTACATCAGCTACCATGAATGCTGTGATTATGTTGTTGATAAATTCTTTCTCCCAATTAGTGTAAGTTCTTCGAACTAAACTGAAAGTAGACTATAAACTCGCAATGAGTTGCTATTTTTAAAGATAAAATTTATTTTAGCAATCAAAAATGAGAAAGAAGGACTAAAGATATGAAGCTCAGTAGCTGTGGTGGGGGAGGTGTGAAGTCTTGGGTTGAGTTCCCAGCACTTTATACACCAGACATGGTTATGTTTCAGTTTTGTGTTACACTGGAAGTTTTACTAGAAACAAGAGAGCCAGTGCTGGAGGAATTTGGTTTCTAATCATCAAGCAGATCAGATCCTCAAGGACTAAACATGGACAGCTGGCTAAAAGCTACTTTTATTGTTACACAGAAGGCACCCTCAGCAGGTTAACTTCCACATAGCAAAAACTCATGTCTGACAGAGGACTTGTCTTCAAAAACCCATCACCTAAACAATTCTATGCCATAGGAGGCTTCATTTTGTGAAGCATTGAGAAGTTATAAAAGATTCTCAGAATACATCAAAGAACACAATGAACTCTCAGATGATGAACACTAACAGAATCAAAGCTGAGGGGCCATCACTCCACATTCAGGCAGATGCAGCAGTTCTGTGAAAACTCTACTTCATGATGGCACAAGCCTATAGTCTCAGGAGTTAAAGGTCATTCTCAGGAACATCGTGAATGTGGGTCAACCTAGGCTGCATGGTCCTTGTGGCAAAAGGGTGAGGAGGTCTAGAAGAATTTGTAGTTAGCTGATGACATGAAATGATTTCAACAGGTAAAACAGGAGAGGACTCGAAACACAGAGTACTTGGTGACTTGAAAGTAAATGGAGGAATCCATAAGATCATACTGCTACATATAAGCAAGTGTGGGTATAGGATATAATCGATTAGGTAAGAATAAAATGATCTTTATCCATTAGCTACTAATGCACACAAGTGTGGGGCAGACAGGCAGTACTGGAGGCACAACTCGGTTGAGATCAGTTGAAGCCCTGACATTGATCATGAAATTAATCATGAAACGATGGGTGTTTTCTGAAGTCCCGGATTGTGAGCCCACTCTGACTGAACACCACCCCAGTGGGGCGGCCATGCAAAACTCTAGACATTCTCCAAGTCATGCCTCCACAGAAGGGGATGTAGACTCTAGCCAGATCAGCCTCTGCATAAGTCCCTCCTCTGCACACACACTTAGCACTCAAAAAACAACTATGGCCAATGTCAGAGGCAAACAAATGGGAATCAGGTGGTCGGATCCCAGGCTGTTCAAAAAGGACAAAACAAAAAAGAGAAGCAGAAAATAAAGCACACAGTTTGAAACCTTCTCATTGGTCTTGGTTTCTTTTGTCCTCAGCAAAGGTTATAATCAAGATCATTATCACTGGTTCTGCATTGTTTCTGAGAGCCAGTTCTGAGTTAGTAGGCACCACCATGAGGGATTTAATCTCAATGCCCCATTGTACACTGACCTGCCAGAGCACACAAACCCAAGCTCTACACTGGCGCCCCGTTGGAATATTTTTTCCTATGCTTCCCAGCTTAAATTCCTGTGCACCAGGCTGAAATAGGCAGAGGCCAAGTCCCTAAGATCAGCACTATGAAACGGCACTTCTTCAGATGGACTGTGTAGCAATGTACCAAGCCCTACACACATGTACAATAAAGTCTGGAAGTGGAATGCCAGCAGATTGCAACCATGATAGTAATAACAGCTTCAAATTAAAATTTAAAAACAGATGGGAGGCCAGTGAGATGTCTCAGATGATAAGAGGGCTTCTTGCGCAACCATGAGGACTGAGTTTGAATCCTTAGTCCCCTTGTAAATGCCTGGTGGGGCAGCACACACATAATGCCACAACACTGTGGATTGTTGGGACATCCTGGCTGTAAACTTAGCTCCAGGTATAATAAAATACCCTGTCTCATGGGAAGAAGAAAGAGAAGGATTGAGCAAGACACTGTGTGCCTTTATCTGTTATATGTACACTCACCTAGAGGTGCACATCTGCACATACTCATGAACATACATGTATTGCAAAAAATAAAAACCTTTAAGTGTTTTTGATGATTTTTGAAGACAGGATTGTTCTCTGTAGCCCTGCCTCCTCTGGCATCCATGGTGTAGACTGGGCTGCCCTTGAACTCACTGAGATCTACCTATCTCTGCCTCCCAAATGCTACGATTAAAGTCATGCTCTAGCACAGCACAAATATGAGTGATTCTTAAGTACATAAAAGAATGAAGAGGACCAGTGCATTTATTCAAATATTTTTCCCATAAGTTACTTCCACATAACATAATGAAAAATTAAATCTCTACCATGAATTAGGTACAAAACAACTGTTCACTAGGGGTTTCCCCCAGAGCTTCAGCACCATTTGTATACATGTCCCCTGATTCCTTGTTTAGACACAGATGTCTAAACAGAGCTCTGAGACTATGTGGTAGAATCGACACAAACAGCTCACCCAGGTAACAAACAGACCACTGGAGAGGTCAGGCATAGCCACCCTACATGTTAGGAGAAAACTTTTGCTCATGGTACAAGATCTGAACAAGATCAAGACTGTCAAAACTCCCAGCACACATGGGGCAGGAACACTCCAAATTCTGGCCTTTGTTGAGGAACAATTTGCAGTTAATAGGTGTGGAGGGAGGGTGTGCACACTGGTAGGTTCTTCATGTGGCAGTGGGTGGACCCACAGCCATTATTATGTGGTCATCATTAGCTGGACTCTATAGGTGAGTCCAGAAAACACTGTGTTGATGAGAGCAACATCTGTCTTTCTACAATGTAGCAGAGGTATCTTTCCACCTAGAAAAGCCTGACTATATATATTCTCATCAACCCACACCCACCCAGAGAGCTTTTTTGTCCATAGACAAGGAAAGGCATGCTTACGTTTATGAGACTCTGTCTTTGGGATTACTGTGAGTGTTCATCATCAGCTGAAGAAGGTCTACTCGGTGCTGAAAGCAGAAAGAAGAGTTGAAAAAATGGAAGGTCATTGGTAAGGACAGATGTCAGAAATAGATCAGGAGTACAGAACCTTAATTCTCTAATTTTGAGAAAGTGGTTCCTTTAAATTCTAAACTGTGGATAAGATTGTTTGAGTCAAGGAACAAAAGCAGTTGTGGATAAATTAGAAAGAACTGATTTCCATGTCAATCACATTTACAGTGAATTACGATAGATGAAATCTTAAACAATCACTTTTATACTTTGGAATTATCTTTGCGGGGAGGAAAAGAGTGTTTCCTGTTTAATGATTTGTATTTGGCATTTAAAAGTTTTGATTATGTAAACAATCAAATATGGTCATCTCCACCACATGGTTTCCTCCATTAAAACATTTTTCCTTCACACTCAATGCAATCTTCATCATTATCTACAGAGTCCAACTACTGATGACAACATATGCATGGCAATGGGGCCACACACTGCCACATGAGAAACCTACCAGTGTCCTCACCCTCCCTCCACAGCTATCAAGTGCCAATTGTTCCTCAACCATGTACTGAGCTTGGTGATGTCCTGGCCCATCTGTGTTGAAACTTGACAGTCTTGATCTTGTTCAGGTCTTGTACCATACCAATTTATTCTAATTTTCATTCCTGCTGCTAAGTGTTAATTTTTGATTTATTATCAATCAATTTTTAAAAATTAAAATTCTCCACCCCAAGAAAATAAAAATATTCTTTCTCTGTGTGTGTAAATTTAGAATTTTCTACCTACCATTAGCACACAGCTCAAATGTACACAGTCCAACACCTTATCAAACTGTGAACCTATCATAAAACCACCCTTATTACCTTCTGTTTAGAATCCAGGCCGGTTTCCTTCATTCTGTACACAAATTTTTTGAAAAATTCTACTGAATCCTTTGGGAACTTGCTGATATTTAACATCTCATATATTGGTGTGAGGAACGGAAAAAGTACTGGAAAAGGAAAAAGTAAGTTTTAATAAAATGAAAGTTTAATCATAAAACAAAGACAAGAATAAGTCACCAGTGTCTCAACAAAAGCCATCTCACGCTCTCTGACCTTGCTCACACTGGGTCTGCTATACTGCTGCTTCTACACTTTGAGAAAATCAGAAAGATTGATAAGCCCTTAGTCAGACTAACTAGAGGGCATAGAGAGAGAGAATCCAAATTAAAAAATCAGAAATGAAAGTGAAGACATAACAACAGAAACTGAGAAAATTCAGGAAACCATCAGATCCTACAACAAAAGCCTATACTCAACAAAATTGAAAAATCTAGAGGAAATGAATAACTTTCTAGAAAATTATGAGGTACCAAAGTTAAATAAGGATCAGATAAACCATCTAAACCATCCCATTACCCCTAAAGAAATGGATGCAGTGATCAAAAGCCTCCAAACCAAAAAAGAAATAAGATCACAGGACTACATGGGTTCAGTACAGAATTCTATCAAACTTTCAATAAAGACCTAATACAAATACTCCACAAGATATTCTACAAAATAGAAACAGAAGGAACACTACCCAACTTGTTCTTCAAATCCACAATTATGCACATACCTAAACAAAGCAAAGGCTCTACAAGAAAAAGAACTTCAGACCAATTTCTTTCATGAACATCGATGCACAAATACTCGATAAAATTTTTGCAAACAGAATCCAAGAACGCCCCTAAACAGTAATTCTCTATGATCAAGTAGGCTTCATCCCAGGTATGCAAGGATGGTCCAATATATGAAAATTCATCAACATAATCTACTATATAAACAAAATCAAATAAAAAAATTATATGATCATCTTGTTAGATGAGAATAGATCATTAGCTGAGAAAGCATTTGACAAAATTAACACTCCTTCGTGTTAAAAGTCTTGAAAAGATGAGGAATTCAAGGCACACGCCTAAACATAGTAACAGCACTGTACAACAAACCAGTAGCCAGCATGAAACTACATGCTAAGAAACTTGAAACAATTCCACTAAAATCAGGGACTAGACAAGGATGCCCACTATGTCCCTACACATTCAGTATAGTACTAGATGTCATGGCCAGAGCAATAAGACAGCAAAAAGAAGTCAAACGAATATAAACCAGAAAGAAAGAAGTCAAATATCACTATTTGCAGATAGTATGATAGACCTCAAAATTTCCACCAGAGAACTCCTACTGCTGATTAACAACTTCAGCACAGTGGCTGGATATAAAATAAACTCAAATAAATTAGTAGCCTACGTCTATTCAAAAGATAAATATGCTGAGAAAGAAATTAGGAAATCAATAATCTTCACAATAGTCTCAAATAATATGAAATACCTTGGTGTGACTCTAACTAAGCAAGTAAAAGATCTATATGACAAGTATTTCAAGACCCTGAAGAAAGAAATTGAAGATCTCAGAAATGGGGAAAGATCTCTCATGCTCATGGATTGAAAAAATAAACATTGAAAAATGGCCATCTTGCCAAAAGCAATCTACTGATTCAGTGCAATCCGCATCAAAATCCTGACTCAATACTTCATAGAGCTAAAAGAACAATTTGCAAATTCATTTGGAATAACAAAACACACAGGATAAAAAAAACTGATTTCAACAATAAAAGAACTCTGGGAAAATTGCCATCGCTAACCTCAAGCTGTATTACAGATAATTCTTGGGGAAAAAACTGCATAGTATTTGTAGATAGACAGGCAGGTAGAACAGTGGAACAGAACTGAAGACCCAGAAATGAACCCACACACCTATGTTCACTTAATCTTTGACAAAGAAACTAAAAATATTCTGTGTAAAAAGAACAGTCTCTTCAAAAAATGGTGATGGTTCAACTGACAGTCAACATGCAGAATGATACAAACCATCCATTCTTAAATCCTTGGACAAAACTGGAGTTCAATATATCAAAGATCTACACATAAAACCAGATACACTGAAACTATTTGAAAAGAAATTGGGGAAAAGCTTGAAACACATAAGACTGGGGAAATTTTTCTGAAAAGAACACCAATGGCTTATGCTGTAAGATCAAGAATCAACAAACAGAAGGAAGCAGGCTACATGTCTGTGAATGCACTGAAACACTGAACTGTGCCTTTAAGGAATAAATTACATGGCAGTTGAACTACACACTGATAGAGCCATTCATTTGAGGGAAATGAGGAAGAGAAAGGCAGAATTGATGAACATGGCCACAGACAAGAACAGTAGAACACACAAAGAAGAATCATCCACACACCTGCTGAAAATAACAATGGATCAAAAAAATCTAATCTTAAGAGCTTCTTGGATTTCTCCGCAAAAGGATGATTAGGGTCATTGAGGGAATCGATGTCCACTCCAAAAGATGTGCTGGTAATCACATCCATGCTGTAGGCACCGAACACTCTAAGAAGAGAGAGGCATGGTAATTTAACACATGCATCAGTAGCGGGAAAGTATTCATATTCTCAGGAAGCAAACAATGGCACCTCAGTGTGGACCAAGCCCTTCACAGCCTACCCACACTTTATCACTGCAAATTCATGCTGTCACATTTCTTCTTTTTAAACTGTATGTAATGTCTTCTAATGACTAAAAGGGCAAAGACAAGCAGCTGGCTCATGTGAAATACACTAGAAATATGGTCCTGCACCCCAGTTTCCCCTCCTCTCCCAGGACCACAGTGATGGACCAGCACTCACTCTTTCATATGGACAGGCTTGCCTTTCTCTGCTTCTTGCCTCAAGTACTTTACCAAAATTTCTCCATACTGTTCGATGATGGGGAACATCTAAAGAAAACAGAAAAGCATCCATAGTTAGGATGGGGACTCCAGTCACACAGGCTGCAGTTAAAAGACTTTCACTCACCTCCTTGAGTTTTCCACTGGTGAAAGTGGGGGACAGCAAGGCTCGGTATCTCTTCCAATCCTCATCCTCAGATATGGAGATGGCTTTTCTCATAATCCCCACTGGGCCAAAATCCTGGAGTCAAAACATAATAGAAACAAAAAACAGCCTATGAAAAATCAGGTGCATGCTCACCTGCCGATTGTAGTTCCAACTCTTTATATTCCAGGATCCTTTTAAATGTAAATATCTCTGTGGTTATAAAACTAGGTCCAGGGGTGGAGGAGAAGATGAGAACAATAATTAGTTGATCTCCAGAGCTGTGCAGATGGTATTTGCCTGGAGATATATAGAAAGTAAACTTTGCATGTGGCAAGATCTCCAGATCTGTATGTCCTGTATTTACATGAGCAATGTGAAAAGGATGTCTTCATGTGCTCTGTGTTTTTCTGTTTGTTTACCTGTCTTTCTGTGTTTTTGTGTATGTCTCTCTGTGTTCGTGGATCAGTCTCTCTGTCTCTCTCTGTCTCTCTGTCTCTCTGTATCTCTGTCTCTCTCTCTCTCTCTCTCTCTAATTGTGTGTGTTTGTGTGTGTGTGTGTGTGTGTGTGTGTGTGTGTGTGTGTGTGCACGAATACTGGTACACATACTTATGTGTGCTCACGTGAGAACAAAGGGAAGGCATCATCCTCTGCAACTCTATATGTAGTTTTATAAACAAGGTCTCTTTGTCAATCTAGAAGGCTCTAGTGTGGCTAAAGTTGTTACCAAACAAGTCCCTGGAATCTTTCTGTTTACACAGGAAAATATAGAAGCATATAGGAATGTTTTAGGTATTTTAAAGATTATTCCACTATATTATGAGTTTAGCCTATTGTTCCTTGTGTAACAAAGTTAAATTCCATTCATAAAACTGTTTACAGGAGTGTCTGCACATAAGAAACGGAGGGACCCTGCTTCCAGTTGGCTTCAGTTAGTAAATAAAGATGGCAACAGCCAATGTCTGAGCAGGACAGACAGAGGCAGGACTATTAGGATTTAGGGGCTTGACAGAGAGATGAGGAAGAAGCAGAATCACCATGAGAGGGACACAGGACAGAGCAGCTGATACTCCAAGTAACTGTGGACATGGGGACTGAAGTGGCCAATTCCTATGGGGAGGCAGGATTTCAAGAGAATGGAGGGGTCACATCAATCCACATGCAAAACCATCCACCAAGAAAACTGTCTTGCTAAGAGATGTGCAGGGATAAAAATGAGTAAATGACCAACGCATGGCTGACCAAATGTGAGACCCATTCAGTGAGAGACACTATAAATGATACACTGCCATGCTTTCAGAACTAGCATAAATGAGTTGTGAGAGGTTCCATACAGCAGCAGAGAGAAACAGGTGCAAAGACTCAAGCAAACATTAGTCAAAACTTGGTGTGTCACGTGGAAGAGTTTGAGGTAGGATTAAGTAAGCCAGAGTTTTAAAGCACACCACAAGAAGATACACAGCATCAACTACAGGGGACCATGTGGGCTCACAGAGTCTGGGCCATCAACAAAAATGATTACAGGGATGGAACATAGCCTCCCTACACATTTGTAGCAGAAGTACAGCTTGGTCTTCATGTGGGGCCACTAAAAGTTGAAGCTGGGGCTGTCTCTGAGTTGGTTGCCTGACATATGATCTAATCTCCCTAGCTAGACTGCCTGGTTGGGTCTCAGTGGGAGAGGAGGCTCCTCATCCTGATGCTACTGGATGTCCCAGGGCAAGGTGATACACAAGAGGGAACTTCTGCTTCTCTGAGTAGAAGGGGACAGGGCTATGGAAGAGGAATTAGCAAGGGTGAGACTGGAAGGAAAGGAATGAGGGCAGCTCCAATTAGGATGCAAAATTGGTAATTAATTAATTGATTAGGAAGAGCAGAAACCCAGACAGACAGGACTGGCAAGAACCAGATAAGAACGGATTCCAACTACCCGGGGGGCAAAGAGTTCTCAGCAGAGCATGCGGAAAGCTTGGGCGTGCCCAGCTTGATCCAGGGATCCAGGAACCCGGCAGCAGCATCGGGCCCTCTGCTCCCAGCCGGCAGTTTCCGGGGTGCACAACAGGCACTTGGAACATCCGCCACCAGGAAAAGCGGAGACCAAGAAAAACAGGACTGGTGAGAACCAGGTGAGAACAGATTCCGACTAGCCAGGGAGGAGAGAGATCTCAGCGTAGCATGCAGAAAGTGTGGGCCTGCCCGGTTTGATCCAGGGACCCAGGAACTTGGCTGCATTGGGCCCTCTGTTCCCAGCCGATGACCATCTGCCATCAGGAAGAGTGGAGATGCAGGGACACAGGCCAGATAAAAGGAAAAGGCAAGAAGCAATCACTGACAACAAGATGGCAAGAGGAAAGCGAAAGAACATACCCCAGGGAAACCAAGACAACCTGGCAAAACTAGAACCCAGCTCTCCCATCACAACAAACAGCTGAATGACAAACACTCCAGAAAAAAAGACTCAGACATGAAATCCTAACTCAAGGTGATGTTAGAGATCCTTAAACAAGAACAGGAGGAAAAGCATAAAGAATTAGAAGCTTTTAAAGAAGAAACAACAAAAACACTCAAAGAACTCAAAGAACTAGAGGAAAAGAGAACCAAAGAGATGAAGGAATGGAAGAAAGAATTTAAAACAAAAATAGAGACAAAAAAGAAAACACAAAAAGAGACAATACTAGAGGAAGAAAGCCTAAAAAAGAAATCATGAGTCACAGATGCAAGCATTTACAACAGACTATAAGAGATGGAAGAGAGAATCTCAGGGGCCGAGGACAACATTGAAACCATAGACAAAACAGCCAGAGAGGATGCAAAAACCAAATAGCTCCTAAACCAAAAACACCAAGAGATCCATGACACAATAAGAAGACCGAACCTAAGGATAATAGGAATAGAAGAGGGAGAAGAATATCAACTAAGAGGTACAGTAAATATCTTCAACAAATTCGTAGAAGATAACTTCCCTACCCTCAAGAATGAGATGACCACGAGCATAAAAGAAGCCTTCAGAACTCCAAATAGGTTGGACCAGAAAAGAAATACCTCCCGACACATAATAGTCAAAACACCAAGTGCCCAAAGCAAAGAAAGAATACTAAAAGCAGTAAGGGAAAAAGGTCAGGTAACATAAAGGCAGGCCAATCAGAAACACACACGATTTCTCAACAGAGACTATGAAAGCTAGAAGAGCCTGGACAGACATCATGCACACCATAAGAAAGCACAAGTGCCAGCCCAAGCTGCTATACCCAGCAAATCAATCAATCACCATAGATGGAGAGATGAATATATTTCAAGACAAATCAAAATTTACACAATATCTGACCACAAACCCAGCACTACAATGAATTATAGGTGTAAAACCCAATACAATGAGGGAAAATACAGCCTAGTAAAAACAAGAAAACTCCTAAACAAGAAAACTAAAAGAAGAAAAAGACACAGACACAACTCAACCCACAAAAGCAATAATGGCAGGAAACAGAAACAACTATTCCTTGATATCTATTAACATAAATGGACTCAACTCCCCAATAAAGAGACATAGGCTATCAGACTGGATACATAAACAAAATCCAGCCTTTTGCTGCATACAGGAAACTCATCTCAGAGACAAAGACTGACACTATCTCAGAGTAAAAGGGTGGGAAAAAAACTTCAAAGCAAACAACCCCAAGAAGCAAGCTGGAGTGGCTATTCTAATATTGAATAAAGTAAATTTCCAACCAAAAGTTATCAAAAAAGATTCATTACCGGGGAAATCGGTCAGGAGGAACTCTCAATCCTTAACATATATGATCCAAATACAAAAGCACCCAAATTCATAAAAGAAACCCTACTAAAGGTCAAAAAATACATTTCACCCCACACAAAATAGTGGGAGACTTTAATACCCCACTCTCACCAATGGACAGATCATGGAAACAGAAACTGAACAAGGATACAGTAAAATTACCAGACACTATGAACCAACTGGAATTAAAAGATATCTATAGAACATATCATCCTAAAACAAAAGAATACACCTTCTTCTCAGAACCTCACGGCACCTTTTCAAATATTGACCACATAATTGGACACAGAATGAGCCTCAATCGATATAAGAAGTTTGAAATACTCCCATGCATCCTCTCAAATCACCATGGCCTACAGCTGGTCTTTAACAAGAATAAAGACAACAAAAAGCCCACATACACATGGAAACTAAACAACTCTCTGTTAAAAGATAGCAGGGTCAAAGAAGAAAGAAAGAAAGAAATTAAGGATTTCTAAAATTCAACGAAAACTAAAACACAACATACCCAAACCTATGGGATGCAATGAAAGCAGTACTGAGAGGAAAACTTATAGCCCTAAGTGCTTCCAAAAAGAAACTGGAAAGAGCACACACTAGAAACCTGACAGCACAGCTAAAAACCCTAGAACAAAAGGAAGCAGATATACCCAAGAGGAGTAGACAGCAAGAAATAATCAAAATTAGGGCAGAATTAGACCAAATAGAAACAAAAAGAACCATTGAAAAAATCAAAAAAACCAAGAGTTGGTTCTATGAGAAAATCAACAAGATTGATAAACCCCTAGCCAGACTAACTAGAGAGCAAAGAGAGAGTATCCAAATTAACAAAGAAGAAACAAAAGTGGAGAAATAACGACAGAAACTGAGAAAATTCAAGAAATCATCAGATTCTACTACAAAAGCCTATACTGAACAAACCTGGAAAATCTAGAGGAAATGGATGAATTCCTACACAGATACAAGATAACAAAGTTAAACCAGAACCAGGTAAACCATCTAAATAATCCCATAACACCTAAATAAATAGAAGCAGTCATCAAAAGCCTCCCAACCAAAAAAAGTTCAGGTCCAGATGGGTTCAGTGCAGAGTTTTATCTGACATTTATTGAGGACATAATACCAGTACTCTCCAAACTATTCCACAAAATAGAATTAAATGGAACACTCACTAACTCACTTTTTGAGGCTACAATAACCCTCATTTCTAAACCACACAAAGACCCTACAAGGATAAAGATCTTCAGACCAATCTCAATTATGAACACTGATGCAAAAGTACTCAACAAAATCCTTGCAAACAAACAAAGAACAAATCAAAATGATCATTCAACATGATCAAGTAGGCTTCATCCCTGGCATGCAGGGATGGTTTAATATAAGGAAATCCAACAATGTAATCCACCATATAAACAAACTCAAAGAAAAAAGCCACATGGTTATCTCACTAGATGCGGAGAAATCATTTGACAAATCAAAACACCTTCATGTTAAAAGTCTTGGAAAAATAGAAATCCAAGGCACATACCTAAACATAATAAAAGAAATATACAGCAAACCAACAGGCAACATCAAACATAATAGTGGGAAACTTGAAGCAATCCCACTAAAATCAGGGATGCGACAAGGATGCCCAATCTCCCCCTATCTATTCAACATGGTACTGGAAGTCCTGGCCAGAGCAATTAGACAGCAAAAGGAAATCAAAGGGATACAAATTGGAAAGGAAGAAGTAAAAACATCACTATTTGTAGTAGATATGATAGTGTACTTAAGCGATCCCACAACTTCCACCAGATAACTCATACAGCTGATAAAAAAGTTCAGTGAAGTGGCTGGATATAAAATTAACTCAAACAAATCAGTTGCCTTCCTATATTCAAAGGACAAACATGTGAAGAAAGAAATTATGGAAAAGATACTCTTCTCAGTAGTCACAAAAACTATGAAATACCTTGGTGTGACTCTAACTAAGCAAGTAAAGGATCTTTATGACAAGAACTTAAAACCTTTAAAGAAGGAAATCGAGTAAGATCTCAGAAAATGGAAAGATCTCCCATGCTCATGGATCAGAAGGATCAACATTTTAAAAATGGCCATCTTACCAAACCAATCTACAGATTCAATGCAATCCCCATCAAAATTCCAACCCTGTAATTCATTGAGTTGGAAAGAGCAATGTGCGATTTCATCTGGAATAAAAAAAAAAAAAAAACTTAGAATAGCGAAATCCATCTGCAACAACAAGGAAACATCTGCTGGAATCACTATTCCTGACCTCAAGGTATATTACAAGGCAATTGTGCTGAAAACTGCATGGTACTGGTATAGAAAAAGGCACGTGGATCAATAAAATAGAATAGAAGATCCAGAAATGAGCCCTCACATATATGGTCACCTGATTTTTGGCAAAGGAGCTGTAAACATTCTATGCAAAAAGGACAGCCTATTCAACAAATGGTGTTGTTCCAACTGACACTCAGCATGCAGAAAAATTAAAATAGACCCTTTCTTATCTCCTTGTACAAAGCTCAAGGGTAAGTGGATCAAAGATCTCCACATTAAGCCAGGTACACTAAAACTATCAGATGACAAAGTAGGAGAAACTTTAGAACTCATAGACACAGGAGAAAATTTCCTGAACAGAACACCAATAGCTCAAGCTCTAAGGTCAAAGATTGACAAATGGGACTTAATGAAATTGCAAATTTTCTGTAAGGCTAAAGACACTGTCAAGCAAACAAAATGGCAGCCAACAGAGTGGGAAAAGATATTTACCAACCCCACATCAGATAGAGGCCTAATATTTAAGGTATACAAAGAACTCAAAGAGCTAGACACCAGAAAATCAAACAACCCTATTAAAAATTGGGTACAGACTTAAACAGAAAGTTCTCAATTGAGGAATATCGAATGGCTGAGAAACATCTAAGGAAGTGCTCAACATCCTTAGCCATCAGGGAAATGCAAATCAAATCAACCCTGAGATTCCCACCTCACACCAGTCAGATTGGCCAAGATCCAAATCTCAGATGACAACAAATGCTGGCAAGGACGTGGAGAAACAGGAACACTTCTCCACTGTTGGTGGGGTTGTAAACTGATACAACCACTCTGGAAATCAGTCTGGCAATACCTCAGAAAAATGGACATAGTACTATCTGAAGACCCAGTTATTCCACTTCTGGACATTTACCCCAGAGACACTCCAATATACAACAAAAATACATGCACCACAATGTTTATTGTAGCTCTATTTATAATAGCCAGAAACTGGAAGCAACCCAGATGTCCTTCAGTAGATGAATGAATACAAAAATTGTGGTACATTTACACAATGGAGTACTACTCAGCTATCAGAAACAATTGCTTAACGAAATTCTTAAGAAAATGGATGCATCTAGGGAATATCATCCTGAGTGAGATAACCCAGTCACAAAAGAACAGACATAATATGCAGTCACTGATAATGGGATACTAACCCCAGAAAGCTCTGAACACCCCAGAAACAACTCACAGACTGTGTGAAGTTCAAGGAAAAAAGTATCACATCCCCCTTTTCTTCCTACAGCCCCTCCCAGTTTCTCTCCTATCCCCTCAAATTAATACCCTCTTTTCCTATATTATTGTTAAATATAGACATATTTGTATGTATATGTACCCAGAAATACTTAATTACAACCTTAAAAATGTATTTGTACACTTCTATGTAAAAATCCTTAAAAATTTGTACATTTATCTTTGTTTTTTAAAATAAAGTTTTTCAATTAAAAAAAAAGAATGCCAGCCTCCAAACCATAGATATCTGCAGTTAAAAATATTTAAATTGATTAATATAAAGCTAAATAAGTGAATTTCTTATAAAGTAAAAATCTTATCGACTTTAAGACTCTAACAGGCAGTTCTTAACACTATCAGAGGAGAAAACAGAAAAACTCTGCAATACAAAGGGCTCTGATGGGTCTAAATAAAACGACAAGTTGGAATTTTTCTTCTTGTCTTTAGAGTTCTAAGCTTAAATATCTTTAATTTATCACAATATCCATGTAAGTCTCTTAATGCTTGGGAAATTGTTCAGAAAAAGAATGAGACATAAAATACAGTAGTTCATACTAAATTCCCTTAGAAACGTTGCTCACACTCATCATTATTAGTTTCAATTCAGATTCTTATTTTTCTCCTTATAGGCTATGAATATTTGTGTGATATAATGACCAGTGTTCAAAGTCTTTCATTAAATCAAACTCAAGAATTTTCCCAAACTCAGCTTTTTCCAACTTGAATGGGCTGTTTGTGAAAAAACTAAGCTCGGAGACACAGGGACAATTCATCTTAAAGCCCAGAGACTCAGCTAAAAGCCAGCAGCAAAGTGAGTCCTCCATACTCCTTCAAGTACCCCTTTGGTTCTCAGTGCAATTTTTCATAAAATATGAATGCATGTTGTCTTTTTGGTGTGTGGGAGGCATGCTGTAGAAAACATACCAAAAATGGTCCAGCTTGAGATCTGTATATTCTGATATCAAGAATAACTTTGATTATAGAAAGAAAATGCCATTTGTTTCAGACAGTATATATAAGTTGGTATGACAGAACACCATTTGCACATAACTGTGTGTGGACACATCTTTTGTCTCATTAGCATAATTTCACAATTACCCCATTTACTCCTACTTCTCCTTTTTATCTTTTAAGTTCATGTTTTGCAAAAACATAACATATTTACACCTCTAAGATTAATAACGGTGTAGAGCATAGGGAAGAAGAACATACAGACACTACAGAATGACTAACCAAGGAAAACAGGGATATTATGCAATTCAAATTTGTTTTTTTAAGAGCTGTATAAATTACACTATTCATGTAGTGATCTCATCTCCTTAGATGCAAAGGAAAGACCTGTTAAAAAAAGACCTTGTATAATAACATCGTGTTACCACAGGGGTTCTGTGACCGACCAGGGTGAAGCATACACTGCCCCCAGAGTTGATAAGAGAGAAAAACTCTTTGGTCAAGAACTGAGTTCCATTTTTTTCTGAAGGCAACTTTCCCACATCAATTTTGGTAGGTCTCATGGTTTATCAGATTTTCTGGGGAAATTTTTGATAAAATGAAATGTTGCCTGATCTCTCAGGGTAAAAATAAGGGTGAGATGTGCAAACAGAAGATTGAGGCACGACTCCAGTTCCAGGTCCTCTCTGCCTGTGCCATCCCTTGTGCTTCACCTGTGCACAACATTGGTCTAGTTCTCAAGGAGCAATTAGTACTCTGTGTTGCATGAAGTGTGACAGGTATTTTCCTTTCTTTCTCTCAGGACATACTGTCTGTGATAAAAGCAAAACGGACAAAGACAGAGGGTATTTTTATAATACCTCCCAACAGAACATCATTTGAAACTCTGAAGGAAGAGTTGGATTCCGGGGAAGCAGTGAATATAAGAAATAAATCGGTGCATGATGTAGCATGGATCTTAAAAGTAAGGAACATCCTTGCATCATTCACCCTCAAGATTCCTCTGAGTCTACATGAATAGTCTTCTTCATTATGCATTTCCTTGAGTGATAGTAGATGTGTGTGAGAGAAATCTGGTAAGCTCAAAGATTTCTCTACTATTCCCAACATAAGGGATAGGGACTCAAACAATAATTCAGCCAGAATGTGCAGTGATGTAACTACATACCTTTCAGTTATACATTTTCATGTGGCCATGAGGAGGGTCACTTCATACACACATATGAGAGTCAAATGCATTTGACTCCCAATGTTCTTCATTCTCTGGCACTTTCTCTTTTTTTTCTGAGAGACAAATTTCTCTTCCTCAGTGTACAATAATGTGAATAATTCATGTGTCTCTTTGCCATACTAACAACTAGGACCTGATGATCTGTTTGTCTTTGTCTCACAAGATGTTGGTCCCCAAATGCAGGTTCTCATGGCTGTAACACAGGTGTTCTTAATCACTCTGCTATCCCTTCTGTACCAGGAATGGTATTTTTATTTTATTAAAATTTAAATTCATTCATATCATTTCACCCCTCCCTCTTCCTTGCTCTAAGTTTTTCCCCCTCAATTTCCCACATCTGATAAAATATATGGTCTGTTTTTATCTTTGTTTATATGCATGTAGATTTTCCTCTAGAAGTTTGTCTTTACAAGATTTACTCATACCCCTTAGTGTTGCTAACATGAATGACATTTTGTTGAAAAAATGTTTTAACAAGCATATTATATTGTGGGACTATAAAAGTAAATCCTCCCACACATTTCTAGAAGGTTCAATATCAAAGCTAATTTGTTGATCCTCTAGAATACAATCTTTTTGACTCTTTTAACCAATTTTTGGAGCCCAAGGATGAGCAGTTAGTAACTAATATGTACTCAGTGGGTCTTGGAACTACATGATATTTCTTTTCTCTGTCTCTTGAATAGCTGTGGTTTTCTGTAACAGTCTCTACCCATTGCCAAGAGAATTTTCTTTGATTCATAGGTAAAGGCTACATCATCTATAAATATTAGCTTAAATATTTGCAACTGAGTTGTGAATCTGCTTGTTTAAAAAAACAGTGATAGGACCTTCTCTAAGAGCCATGAACTCATGTAATCCCATGCTTCCAGGAATAAATATGATATTCTGCACCTGAGAAATCAGTAGTAATTTAGTATGATTTACATTATCATATTGTATATCCCTGCCATTTAAAAATAGTATTTGTTCTGATATATTGATCTCTTTTGAGTCCTAGTTTGCTCAGCTGTTCATGTGAGACATGTAGAGCTAAGAGGAGATCTTTCTGTAATCCAGGAACATGTAAAAATCTGCCCTTCATTTTTCAGATTTAAATAAAAAATTACTGGACTGAGATATAGGTCAATGGTTTAACTAGGGGAAGTTTAAGAGCCATACTGCAAGTTTGATCTTACCAAAATTTTAGAGTTGAATATGTTTTGAGTAATCTCCATAATTTATATTTTCTGCAAAATATGTTTTCTCTCTATATAAGGAACTCTTCTAAAGATCAAAGGGAGCCAGATGTTTTCTAAGTTATATGACCAATGGCTTGCAATAAATGCAAATACAATGACAAGGACAAAATAGCAGCTGTGCAGAGATAATGACAAGCAAATAGTGTGAACAACACCAATGAAATGGTGTAATATTTGCTTACACACATTAGAGATTCTACATTACA
Source organism: Micromys minutus (assembly GCF_963924665.1). Taxonomy (NCBI): domain Eukaryota; kingdom Metazoa; phylum Chordata; class Mammalia; order Rodentia; family Muridae; genus Micromys; species Micromys minutus. Next base: position 4,465,925 of record NC_137964.1, on the reverse strand, counting down.
GAAATATTCACTAAAATACTGATTAATAGCAAAGGGTTTCAATTGTTCAAAAACATGGAAGATATTTTCAAACAAAAGTGTGACTTGAGGAGCCACAGTGGACCATGCTTATAATCTTAGCTTTGTATTCCTGTTAAATTCTTCATTTTGCTCCTGAATTTAGGTAAATATTTCAAGCAATATTTTAAACATACATTCTTATTTCATTTTATTCATGGAGGTCCATACATAATGTACAGTTACTCAGCCCCCTTTCTTCATGTTTACAAATTGAGTAAACTTGTTTAAAAATTACTGTCTTTTTGTTCAGTCTTTTAGAAAAACTACCACCATCAAATGCAGCTCTTCTGATACAACTTTTTAGAATATTACATAAAACTGAAAAAAATTCTTCTTCGGTTACTAAAATATCATCTTATAATCTATCTATTGGGTTAGCCCCATATATCCTATTCCTTCCTAGTTACAACAGTGAAGGACTGGCAAATGATATCACAAAAAAAGGTAATTAGAAATGAACTTTATGCCTAGCTTTGATAAGCCTATACAAGGAGACAGGAATACAGGATTATCCTGAAACACTGCATTATTTTGTTGGTGGTGGTGGTGCTGCTAAATGCTTTGGTTTTATTGTTGTTTTATTTTGAAAGATAAGAACAACTTTGAAAGGTGTCCTTCTGAAGCAGGAGAATCATTGGTGCCTTTTAAGTAAGTAAAATATCCATGGGTATTTGAGCTCAATGACCCAGTCTTTGTCATTGTGGTTTACAATATCCTTACACTATCCCAGTGAGAACAAGTACTGTAAAATGCTAAATAATCCTGAAAACTGGGTCAGCAATCAAAATCTGTTTTAAACAGACAGGAGTGTGTGAAATTCTACTTGTTTTCTTTTTTTAATTGAACAACTTTATTTTAAAAAACAAAGATAAATGTACAGATTTTAAGCATTTTTGCATAAAAGTATACGAATATATTTTTGTCAGTACTTGGTTTTTTTAAAGGTCTGATAGTGTGCATTAAGATCTTTATAGTTACAATGAGCATAAAGTACTTGTAAAACAATATGTAACCTGGAATTAATCAAAGTTTTCTTGGTGTGTAAAGATTAAGCATGATGGTTTTTCATTTTCTTTTTTCTTTTTTCTTTTTTTGGCCTTAAGAGAAGACAATGAGAAACTAATCATATCTGATGTAGGGTGAATCTTTCATTTGAGACTGTTTGTCTGAAGATGACACTTTATGTTTCACATAGGAGGGCACAACAGAACAACATCAACATATAACTTTCCAGAAAGGAATCTTCTAAATGAAGATTCTGCTCATTCCATTTCAATGATTCCTTCTACCTCCCACTTAACCAAGCAGAAGTAATTACCACAAGAAACAACTGTAATATTATAATTGTTTATAATATATGAATATTTTAATTATAAAATATAAAACCACAATATTTGTTACAAATTGTCTCCCTAACTATATACATTTTATGTTGTATATTATATATTCTTACTTAATTTAATAAGTGTTGTTAAATTATATTATTGTTTTAATGTCAATTTGTCTGATTCATGATTTTTTGTAGTATTTGAAAAATGGCATCTTCTAACTTTTTTGGATTATCTCTTTTATTCATATTTCAAATGTTATACCCTGTTCCCCGTACTCTCATACCCCTTCCTCCTACCCTTATCAGACAATGTTATTCTTTACTACATATAAAATTGTAGCCATGGGTCTCTTCATGTGTATGCAGTGGTTGTTGTTTTATCCCTCCTAGCTATGAAGTGTTTTTTTTTTTTTTTTTTTTTTTTTTTTTTTTTTGGTTGATAATGTTTTTCCTCCCATGAGGTTTGCAAACCTTCCAGATCCTTCAGTCCTTTCTCTCGATCCTTTGTTGGGGTCACCAAGTTCAGTCTGATGGTAAGCTGCAAGCATCCTCAACTGTATCAGAATGACTCTGGAAGAACCTCTGAAAAAGCATTCATATTTGACTCCTGCCAGTAAGTATTTTTGGCATCAGCAGTAGTGTTTGGATTTGGTGGCTGCATATGGGGGAGGGTGGAATTCCCAGGTGAGACAGTCTCTGGTTGATCTTTTCTTCAATTCGTACTTCTCTATGTGTCCCTTTATTTTCTCCCATGAACATTTTGTTCTCCTTTCTAAGAAGGGATGAGGTATCAACCTTCTGATCTTCCTTCTCTTTGAGCTTCATAAGTTCTGTAAATTGTTTCTTGTGTATTTAGAGCTTTTTGATCTAGTATGTGCTTATAAGTGAGTAGATACCATGAGTGTTCCTTTGTTACTGGGTTACTTCACTCAAGATGATAGCTTCAAGTAATTTTATTACTTTTTGATAGCTGGGTAGTACTCAATTGTGTGTGTGTACCACAAATTCTGTATTATATTGGATATGTTTGTAACATATTTTAATTGAAATGCAATCATGCCATTTTCCTTCTTACTTTCTCTTTTCTTCTTTCAGTAACTCCCAGGCATTCTTCCTCCAACTTTCCTCCTTAAGTAGATAATCTCGGCAGATATGTGTATGCCTGTATGTATGTATGTATGTGAAATATATGGGACAAAAATAAAGAAAAAGAGGTTACCAGGAAGTATATATTTAAAGAGTTATACCATAATTATACATGTGAAAGGATATGGAAATGTATTAACAAAATTTTCAAAGAAATTATCATAAAATATAATAAAATAAAACAAAGTCTAGCAACCAGATTTGGACAAAACAAATATCAGCCCAAGAGAAGCAAAATAAAATAAAGTAAAATAAAATAACAAATAAAAGAACACTTATTCTCACATCATATGTAACACACTAAGCTGCAAGCAATAATGTGCATGTACAAGAACCTGGTAGAAGCATGTTTAGGTACTGGCTGTGTTGCCCCAGTATCTATGAGTTCATATTAACTCTGATCATGTTGGTTTTAGAGAGCCTTGTGTTCATGATATTCTCTGTGCCTTAGATCTTCACAAACTCTTCCTGCCTCCTTCCCAGGGGTTCTCTTAATTATGACGGTAGGGATTTCATGAAGACATCATTTAGAGCTGAGTGTTTCAAGCTCTGTGTGTGTGTGTGTGTGTGTGTGTGTGTGTGTGTAAAATAATTTCTTATATGAGTTACATTTTCTATCCTTAAAGTTCTATTGTTTAATTCTGTTGTTACTTATTACTGGTCATTAAGTTGATAATACTGTACATACTTGCATTGTCTATTTTTATTCATTTATCCCGTAGTGGCCTCCTGTCTTTTTCTTAATACTCATAGATTCTTTGTAGTACATCAGATTTTTAATGTTGTCTTATAATTTTTTTAGAATTCAGCTAAAATATGAACATTCTTTCCTGAGGAGTCCCTATTTTAGGAGACTCCTAGGCTATTCAAACACTTCATTTTCTGTAATACTCTCTGATTAAAATGACTTGCCATCCTATGTAAAAAAAGCTTCATGGATGGTAAGTTAAATGATTACCCATTTATTATTAAATTTCATTCAAGCTTTTATCTGTATATATATATATATATATATATAATTATTTTATTTGTAATGCCATTGTAATTAGTATATATATATATATATATATATATATATAAAATGCATCTTGAACTCTATACAGAATTAGATGTTTCTAAATCTGTACAGATCTCACACTGTTCTTTTTCATGGTAAGAATTATTTATACATAGTCTAAACATTTTGTATGAACATAATACTTTACTAAATATATTTACAAGATTCTATACCACGTATCCTCATGTTTTCTCTTTATAACAAAAATGTTGTATCCTTTGGTCAGGTTCTCCTATTGCATAGTATCCCATCTACTGTGAGCCCTGATGACCTCTATTCTACTACCTACTTCCATAAAATTAATTTTGCATTCACTTATAAATGATATTGTTGGAAATTTGTCTCTTTGTAAATGACATTATTGGAGATATATGCATTTAAGTAATAAAATGGTTCATTCAATACTATTCGTTATTGAACAAGTAAGTTTAGTCCAGTTCTTTGAAGAAATGAAAGGGTAAGTTTGTCTTTAACTTGTTTTTATGTAATACTGAGAGTACTAGACGTCATTTTATATCTAATCAAACTTCAACCAAGCACAAAAAATACTTTAATAATGCACTATAACCAGAGATATTTTTTTCTTATTTTATTAATCTTAGAATTTGTCAACTTTGACTACTTAAGTAGATGTAAGACTTTTTATTTGCCCACATAATAATATTTTTAAAAACTTTATTTTAAAAAACAAATATAAATGGACATATTTTAAGCATTTTTTACATAAAAGTATATAATACCTTTTTGTCAGTATTTGTTTTTTTCTTTTTTTTTAAAGGTTTGATAGTGTGATCAAGATCCCACCAGTTACAATGAGCATAAAGTACATGTAAAACAAGATGCAACCTGGAAATAGTCAAAGTTTTCTTGGTGTGTAAAGACTTTTTTTAACAATGAGCAGACTGTATATGTAATACAGGGTACAAGGCAGAATTTGTCAATGTGTTCTTGGTAGGTAAAGATTGAGCATGACTATTTTTTTTGTTTTGTTTTCTTTTTTTCTTGGACTTCATACAGACTTGTGAGTTGTTTCTGGGGCAGTGTGAGCCTCTGGGGTTAGCTTCCCACTATCAGTGACTGCATATTATGTCTGTTCTTTTGTGACTGGGTTATCTCACTCAGGATGATATTCTCTAGATGCAGCCATTTTCTTAAGAATTTGGTTAAGTCATTGTTGCTGGTGGCTGAATAGTATTCCATTGTGTAAATGTACCACAATTTTTGTATCCATCCATCTTCTGAAGGACATCTGGGTTCTTTCCAGCTTCTGGCTATTATAAATAGAGCTGCAATGAACATTGTGGTGCATGTATCTTTGTTGTGTATTAAAGTGTCTCTGGGGTATATGCCCAGAAGTGGAATAGCTGGGTCTTCAGGTAGTACTATATCCAATTTTTTGAGGTATTGCCAGACTGATTTCCAGAGTGGTTGTATTAGTTTGCAACCCCACCAACAGTGGAGAAGTGTTCCTCTTTCTCGACATCCTCGCCAGCATCTGTTGTCATCTGAGTTTTAGATCTTGGCCAATCTGACTGGTATGAGGTGGAATCTCAGGGTTGTTTTGATTTGCATTTCCCTGATGGCTAAGTATGTCAACCACTTCCTCACATGTTTCTCAGGCATTCGATATGCCTGAACTAAGAATGTTTTGTTTAGCTCTGTACCCCATTTTTAATGGGGTTGTTTGATTCTCTGGTGTCTAGCTTTTTGAGTTCTTTGTATACCTTAGATATTAGGCCTCTATCTGATGTGGAGTTGGTAAAGACCTTTTTCCATTCTGTTGTCTGCCATTTTGTTTTCTTGACAATGTGCTTAGCCTTACAGAAACTTTGCATTCTCATTAAGTCCCATTTGTTAATCTTTGATCTTAGAGCTTGAGCCATTGCTGTTTTGTTCAGAAAATTTTTTCCTGTGCCTCGGTTGTCTACGGTTTTCCCTACTTTCTCAACTAATAGTTTCAGTGTATCTGGTTTAATGTGGAGATCTTTGATCCACTAACACTTGAGCTTTCTACAAGGAGATAAGAATGGGTCTATTTTCATTCTTTTGCGTGCTGAGTGCCAGTTGGACCAGCACCATTTGTTGAATAGGCTGTCCTTTTTCCATTGAATGTTTATGTCTCCTTTGTCAAAAATCAGCTGACAATATACATGAGGACTCATTTCTGGATCTTCTATTCTATTCAATTGATCCACAAGCCTATTTCTGTACCAGTACCATGCAGTTTTCAGCACAATTACCTTGTAATATAGCTTGAGGTCAGGGATAGTGATTCCTGCAGACGTTTTCTTGTTGTTGACGACTGATTTCGCTATTCTAGGTCTTTGTTATTGCATATGAAATTGCACATTGATCGTTCCAATTCAATGAAGAACTGGGTTGGAATTTTGATGGGGATTGCATTGAATTTGTAAATTGCTGTTGGTAGAATAGCCATTTTTAAAAGTTTGATCCTTCCAATCCATGAGCATGGGAGATCTTTCCATTTTCTGAGATCATCCTCAATTTCCTTCTTAAGAAGTTTGAAGTTCTTGTCGTACAGGTCCTTCACTTGTTTAGTTACACTCAAACCAAGGTATTTCATAGTTTTTGTGACGATTGTGAAGGGTATCTTTTCCCTAATTTCTTTCTCCACATGTTTGTCCTTTGAGTATAGGAAGGATACTGCTTTGTTTGAGATAATTTAGTATCCAGCTACTTTGTTGAACTTGTTTATCAGCTATAGGAGTTCTCTGGTGGAATTTTTGGGGTCACTCAAGTACACTATCATGTCATCTGCACAGAGTAATGTTTTTATCTCTTCCTTTCCAATTTGTATCCTCTTGATCTCCTTTTGCTGTCTAATTGCTCCAGCCAGGACTTCCGGTACTATGTTGAATAGGTAGGGGGAGAGTGGGCAGCCTTGTCGAGTCCCTGATTTTAGTGGGATTGCTTCAAGTTTCCCACCATTAAGTTTGATGTTGGCTGTTGGTTTGCTGTATATTGCTTTTATTATGTTTAGGTATGGACCTTGGATTCCTGTTCTTTCCAGGACTCTTAACATGAAGGTGTGTTGAATTTCGTCAAAGCTTTCTCAGCATCGAGTGAGAAGACCATGTGAATTTGTTCTTTGAGTTTGTTTATATGGTGGATTACATTGATGAATTTCCTTATATTAAACCATCCCTGCATCCCGGAGATGAGGCCTACTTGGTCATAATTAATGATCATTTTGATGTGTCCTTGGATTCGGTTTGCAAGGATTTTTTGAATAGTTTTGCGTCAATGTTCATAAGTGAGATTGGTCTGAAGTTCTCTTTCCTTGTAGGGTCTTTGTGTGGTTTACGTACAAGGGTTATTGTAGCCTCAAAAAATGAGTTAGGTAGTATTCCATCTGATTCTAACTTGTGGAGTAGTTTGGAGAGTATTGGTGTTATATCCGCAATAAATGTTTGATAAAATTCTGAATTGAACCCGTCTGGACCTGGGCTTTTTTTTGTTGGAAGGCTTTTGCTAATTTCTTCTATTTCTTTAGGTGTTATTGGATTATTTAGATGGTTTACTTGGTCCTGGTTTAACATTAGGATCTTGTATTTGTCTAGGAATTTGCCTATTTCCTCCAGATTTTCCAATTTTGTGGAGTATAAGTTTTTGTAGTAGGATCTGATGATTTCTTGAATTTCCTCAGTTTCAGTTGTTATGTCTCCCCTTTCCTTTCTGATTTTGTTAATTTGTATACTCTCTCTTTGTCGTCTAGTTAGTCTGGCAAAGGGTTTATCAATCTTGTTGATTTCCTCAAAGAACCAACTCTTGGTTTTGATGATTTTTCCAATGGTTCTTTTTGTTTCTATTTGGTCTATTTCTACCCAAATTTTGATTATTTCTTGCTGTTTACTCTTCTTGGGTATATTTGCTTCCTTTTGTTCTAGGGCTTTTAGCTGTGCTGTCAAGTTGCTGATGTAAGTTCTCTCCAGTTACTTTTTGGAAATACTTAAGGCTATGAGTTTTCCTCTCAGTAGTGCTATCATTGCATCCCATATGTTTGGGTATGTTGTGTTTTCGTTTTCATTGAATTCTAGAAAATCCTTAATTTCTTTCTTTATTTCTTCTTTGACCATGCTATCGTTTAATAGAGCATTGTTTAGTTTCCATGTGCATGTGGGCTTTTTGTTGTCTTTCTTGTTGTTAAAGACCAGCTGTAGACCATGGTGATCTGAGAGGATTCATGGGAGTATTTCAATCTTCTTATATTTATTGAGGCTCGTTCTGTGTTCAATTATGTGGTCAATTTTCAAGATGGTGCCATGGGGTGCTGATAAGAAGGTGTATTCTTTTACTTTACGATGATATGTTCGGTAGATATCTATTAATTCTAGTTGGTTCAAAGTCTCTGCTACTTTTGCAGTGTCCTTGTTCAGTTTCTGTTTCCATGATCTGTCCATTGGTGAGAGTGGGGTATTAAAGTCTCCCACTATTATTGTGTGGGGTGAAATGTATTTTTTGAGCTTTAGTAGGGTTTCTTTTATGAATGTGGGTACTTTTTTATTTGGAGCATATATGTTAGGGACTGAGAGTTCCTCCTGACAGATTTCCCCGGTAATGAGTAAAAAGTGTCCTTCCTTATCTTTTGTGATAACTTTTGATTGGAAATTTACTTTATTCGATATTAGAATAGCCACTCCAGCTTGCTTCTTCGGGCTGTTTGCTTGGAAGTTTTTTCCAACCCTTTTCTCTGAGATAGTTTCTGTCTTTGTCTCTGAGATGAGTTTCCTGTATGCAGCAAAATGCTGGATTTTGCTTATGTATCCAGTCTGATAGTCTATGTCTCTTTATTAGGGAGTTGAGTCCATTTATGTTAATAGATATCAAGGAATAGTGGTTGCTATTTCATGCTATCATTGCTTTTGTAGGTTGAGTTGTGTCTGTGTCTCTTTTTTCTTTTTGTTTTCTTCCTTAGGAGTTTTCTTGTTTTTACTAGGATTTCGTTCCCCTCATTGTATTGGGTTTTCCACCTATAATTCGTTGTAGTGCTGGGTTTCTGGTCAGATATTGTGTAAATTTAGATTTGTCTTGAAATATCTTCATCTCTCCATCTATGGTGATTGATAGTTTTGCTGGGTATAGCAGCTTGGGCTGGCACTTGTCCTCTCTTAGGGTCTGCATAATGTTTAACCAACCTCTTCTAGCTTTCATAGTCTCTGTTGAGAAACGGGTGTTATTCTGATTGGTCTGCCTTTATATGTTACCTGACCTTTTTCCCTTACTGCTTTTAGTATTCTTTCTTTGCTTTGGGCACTTGGTGTTTTGACTATTATGTGTTGGGAGGTATTTCTTTTCTGGTCCGACCTATTTGGAGTTCTGAAGTCTTCTTTTATGCTCGTGGTCATATCACTCTTGAGGGTAGGGAAGTTTCCTTCTATGATTTTGTTGAAGATATTTACTGTGCCTCTTAGTTGATACTCTTCTCCCTCTTCTATTCCTATTATCCTTAGGTTCGGTCTTCTCATTGAGTCCTGGATGTCCTGGACATTTTGGGTTAGGAGCTTTTTGCTTTTTCATCTTCTCTGGCTGATTAGTCTATGTTTAAAATGTTGTCTTTGTTCCCCAAGATTCTCTCTTCCATCTCTTGTAATCTATTGGAAATGCTTGCAGCTGTGACTCCTGATTTTTTTTAGGTGTTCTACCTCTAGGGTTATCTCTTTTAGTGTTTTCTTTATTGTGTCAATTTTCATTTTAAATTCCTTCTTCCATTCCTTCATTTCTTTGGTTCTGTTTTCCTCTAGTTCTTTTAGTTTTTTGAGTGTTTTTCTTGTTTCCTCTTTAAAAGCTTCTGATTCTTTTTGCTTTTCCTCCTGTTCTTGTTGAAGGATCTCTATCATCATCTTGAGGCATGATTTTAGGTCTGTGTCTTCTTTTTCTGGAGTGTTTAGCATTGCTGTGATGGGAGAGTTGGGTACTGGTATTGCCAGGTTTCTTGGTTTCCTTGGGATATGCTCTTTTGCTTTCCTCTTGCCATCTTGTTGTCAGTGATATGTTCTTGCCTTTCCCTTGCACCTGGTCTGTGTTCCTGGATCTCAGCTGGTCCAGGTGGCAGATGGTGCGAGCCCTGTTCTGCACCCCAAAGCTGCAAGGTGAAAACAGAGGTCCCAATGCTGGGTTCCTCATCCCTGGATCAGGCAAGGCAGGGGTGCGCTTTCCGTACGCACTCAGCAGAGATCTCTCTGTCCCCTGGCTACTCGGATCCCCTTCTAACCAGGCCTTTGTCTCTCGGAATTCCACATTTTTCTTTATGTAGTATTTTATACTATTTATTTAGAATCTCTAAATTTAATTAAATATATTATTTTATAGATACTACTAATTTACTGTCAATGTCATAAATGACTGCATTGGACATTCTTCCAGCTTTAGGAAAAATGTAAATAAGAAATATGATGCAATTTTTCCCATGCATCATGTCAATGGTTACTGAAAAAAAGGATACCAGCAATAACTCAAGTTTTATCAAGTGAATTTTTTTATTTTAATCTATAATTTAGTTTTATTTAATATTTTGTGTGTATGTGTGTGTGTGTGCATGAGGCAGAGCAAGTGTGGGCATTGGGATGTTAGAGTGTGTATGTGGATATCAGAAGAGAGCTGTGGACAGCAGTATTAAAGTTATACCTTGCTTAAGACAGTCTCTTTCTGTTTGGAGGAATATGTGTACTACCATAGCTAGCCTGCAAGTTTCCAATGTTTATTCTTTCTCCTATTCCCATCTCTACTCCAGAAAACTGATACTATAGATATGTATTATGGTGTCTAGCTCTGTCCAATTATGGATTTGAACATAGATTGTCATTATTTGATGACATTTAATTTTACTAATTGAGCTGTATCTCTTAATTATCTTTGCATATTGGGAGGATAAAGAGGTTTTTTTTGGTTTCTTGTTTTGGAGTTGAGAACTACAAAGTGAGCGAGAAGTGCTTCATATACTCTCCAAATTCTTGGCTATAGAGTATTTCGTTCATCCTGATACACTAAGCTTGGCTGCTGGAGTTGCTTGTGGCATGTGCCTGGGCTGGAGCCTTCAGAGCCACCTTGGGATGTTTCCCCCAGAACCCAACAAGTGTGACAAATAGCAACACAGAGACGGGAGAGAGTGCAGGTTACAAACTGATTCTTGTGGTTCAAACTGACTTAAAGATCGGGAAAGGGAAGGTAACTGCCCCATGTTCTCATGCTGCAGTTCCTTCTTACAAGCAGGCTCAAAGGAGAAACCCCTCAAGTGCTCAAAAAGTTGGAGTGCTGTGGCCAACTCAAAGGGGTAGTCAAAGTTCCAGATGAAAATACCCTCGTTCAATTACTTGCCCATGCAAAATCCTTGGGACTGACTGTAATTTTAATACAATATGCTGGATGTACTCAAATTAAACCAGGATCCCTAACTGTCCTGATAATTGGGCCAGGACCAGTAGAACTGATTGATGAAGTTGCTGGCCACATAAAACTTTACTAGGTAAACTTTTGCTTGACAGTGATTCTGTCTGAAAACTGTGGAGCCTGTTAGTAAAAATAAATGCTTAATCCTTATGCCCATGGATGATTCAATCCCTCTTAAGAAGGGGAACAAAATACTCAAAGTAAGAAATATGTAGACAAAGTGTGGAGGAGAAACTGAATGAAAGCATTCAGAGACTGCCCCACATGGAAATCCATCCCATACACAGATAACAAATCCAGACACTATTTCAGATACAGAAAAGTGCATGCTGACAGGAGCCTGATATAGCTGTCTCCTGAGAGGCTCTTTAGAGCCTGAAAAATATACAGGCAGATGCTCACAGCAAACCATTAGACTGAAACAGGGTCCCCAGTAGAGGAGATAGAGAAAGAACTGAAGGAGCTGAAGGGGTTTGCAACCAATAGGAAGAACAACAATATCAACCAACCAAACTCCCCAGAGCTCCCAGGGACCAAACCACCAACCAAAGAGTACATATGAAATGACCCATGGCTCCAGCCACATATGTAACAGAGGATGGCCTCATCAGATGTCAGTGGGAGGAGAAGCCCTTGGTCTTGGAAAGTCTTGATGCCCAGTGTAGGAGAATGCCAGGGTAGGAAGGTGGGAGGAAATAAGTGGGTGGGTGGCAGAGCACTCTCAAATAGGCAGAGGGTAGAATGATGGGATAGTGAGATTCTGGAGGGGATAGCATTTAAATATAAGTAAAGAAAATATTCAATAAAAAATAATGACCAAAAAGCTACTCTGGAAATCAGTCTGGCAATTCCTCAGAAAATTGGACATAGTACTACCTGAAGATCCTATTATTCCACTTCTGGTCACATACCCCAGAGATGCTCCAACATACAATAAGGGCACACACACCACAATGATCCAAGCAGCCCTATTTATAATAGCCAGAATCTGTATAGAAGCAAGATGTCCTTCAGTAGATGAATGGATACAAAAATTGTAATATATTTTCACAATGAAGTACTACTCAGATATCAGAAACAATGACTTTATGAAATTCTTAAGAAAATGGATGCATCTAGAGAATATTATCCAGAGTGAGGTAACCCAGTCACAAAAGAACAGACATAATATGCAGTCACTGATAATTGGATACTAATTCCAAAAAACTATGAACACCCCAGAAACAACCCACAGGCCATATGAAGCCCAAGAAAAACAAAGGCCAAAAAATAAAATCCTCAGTCCTTCATAGGAAAAAATTAATGTATAGCATCCTTTCAGAGGGTGGCACACCTGGACCTTAAATCATTAATAATCCAAGAGCTAAGAATATAACCTTGTGGCAATTTCTGGTATTCAAAGATCATTATGCTTAATCTATACTCACCAAGAAATCTATTTTCATGTTACATTCTTTCCTACATGGACGTTATGCATATGGTAACTAGTGGGATTTCAATGCATGCTATCAAACCTCTGAAAGAATTAAGTACTGACAAAAATATTCATATAGTGTTATCTCAAAATACCTTTAAAAATCTGTATATATATTCCTCTTTTTTGAAAAATAGTTTTAAGAGAGATAAAAAATGACTATGTAAGTTGAATTTCAAGCATGGAGTTGACACTGAGACCCATTTTTTGCTGAGGAGCTATTGGCTGGTGATGGATGCTGGAGATAGTCACATACTTGGCTTTGGGAGGATGACCATTGGTAGCCAGCTTATACCATAAAAGTTGACTTCAAGAAACATAGATGAGCCAGCGGTGAGCCAGCGGTGAACCAGTGGTGAGCCAGCGGTGATCCAGCAGTGATCCAGGGACACAGGACTGGTGAGGAGGCGTTCTGACTAGCCAGAGTGCAGAGAGATCTCTGAAGAGCACACAAAAAGTGCAGTTCCTCAGACCCCCTCTCCACCCAGCTTGGTTCAGGGAACCAGTAACCTGGCATCAGGCTATTCCCAGCTGGACAACACTGAGTGCAGAACACACACTCAGACCATCTACCACCAGGAACAGTGGGGAGCCAGAGGTGAGCCAGCGGTGATCAAGGGGTGATCCAGGGACACAAAAATGACAACAAGATGTCAAGAGGAAAGGTAAAGAATGTACCCCAGGAAAACCAAGACAACCTGGAAACACCAGTACCAAGCTCTCCCACCACAGCAAACAGCAGAATGTCAAACTCTCCAGAAAAAGAAGATGCAGACCTGAAATCATACCTCAAGATGATGATAAGGATCCTATAAACAATAACAAGAGGAAAAGCATAAAGTATTAGAAGCTTTTAAAGAGGAAACAAGAAAAAAAACTCAAAGAACTCAAAGAACTAGAAGAAAACAGAACCAAAGAGATGAGGAATGGAAGAAAGAATTTAAAATGGAAATGAACACAATAAAGAAAACACTAAAAGAGACAACCCTAGAGATAGAAAACCTAAAAAACAAATCAGGAGTCACAGATGCAAGCATTTCCAATAGACTACAAGAGATGGAAGAGAGAATCTGGAGGGATGAAGACAACATTGAAAACATTGACAAAACAGAGAAGATGCAAAAACCAAAAATCTCCTAACCCAAAATGTCCAGGAGATCCAGGACACAATGAGACGACCAAACCTAAGGATAATAGGAATAAAAGAGGGAAAAGAATATCAACTAAGAGGCACAGTAAATATCTTCAACAAAGTTCCGGAAGAAAACTTCCCTACCCTTAAGAATAAGATGACCATGAGCACAAAACAAGCCTGCCGAACTCCAAATAGGTTGGACCAGAAAAGAAATTCCTCAAGACACATAATAGTCAAAACACCAAGTGCCCAATGCAAAGAAAAAATATTAAAAACAGTAAGGGGAAAAGGCCATGTAACATATAAAGGCAGACCAATCAGAATCACACGTGATTACTCAAGAGACTATGAAAGCTAGAATATCCTAGACAGACAACATGCAGACCCTAAGAGAGCACAGGTACCAGCCAAAATGTCTATACCCAGCAAAACTCTCAATCACCACAGACAAAGAGACTATTCCAAGACAAAACTAAATTTACACAATGTCTAACAACAAACCAGCACTACAACGAATTATAGGGGGAAAACCCAATACAAAGAGGGGAACTACATCCTAATAAAATCAAGAAAAGTCCTAAGAAAGAAAACCAAAAGAAGAAAGACATACAGGCACAGTTCAACCTCCAAAAGCAAAAAAGGCAGGAAATAGCAACCACTATTCCTTCATATCTGTTAGCATAAGTGGACTCAATTCACCAATAAAAAAAAACATAGGCTATCAGACTGGATACATAAACAAAACCCAACAATTTGCTGCTTACAGGAAACTCATCTCAGAGACAAAGACAGACACCATCTCAGAGTAAAAGGTTGGGGAAAAACTTCCAAGCAAATGGCCCCAAGAAGCAAACTGAAGTGGCCATTCTAATATTGAATAAAGTAGACTTTCAACCAAAAGATATCAAAAAAGATAAGGAAGGACACTTTTTATTCATAAAAGGGGAAATTTGTCAGAAGGAACAGGCAATCCTTAAAATATATGTTCCAATACAAAAGCCCCAATATCTATAAAAGAAACACTACTAAAGGTCAAAAAAGCATTGCGCCCCACACAAAAATAGTGAAAAACCTCAATACCACACTCTTACCAAGGGACAGATCATGGAAACAAAAACTGAACCAGGACACTGTAAAACTAACAGAGGTTATGAACAAAATGGAATTAATTGATTTTTACAGAACATATCATCCTTAAAAAAAAAAAGAATACACCTTCTTCTCAGCACCTCACCACACCTTCTGCAAAATTGACCACATAATCGGTCACAAGATGAGTCTCAATAGATATAAGAAGATTGAAATACTCCCATGCATCCTTTCAGATCACCATGGTCTGAGGCTGGTCTTTAATAAAAAACAAAGACAAAAAAAGCCCACACACACATGGAAACTAAACAATGTTCTATTAAATGATATCAGGATCAAAAAAGAAATAAAGAAAGAAATTAAGGATTTTCCAGAACTCAATGAAAACACAACATACCTATACCTATGAGATGCAATGAAAGCAGTAATGAGAGGAAAACTCATAGCTCTGAGTGCTTGCAAAAAGAAACTGGAGGGAGCTTACATCAGCAACTTGACAGCACAGCTGAAAATTCTAGAACAAAAGGAAACAGATACACCCAAAAGGAGTTGACAACAAAAAATAATCAAACTTAGAGCAGTAATAGACCAAATAGAAACAAAAAGAACCACTGAAAGAATCAAGAAAACCAAGAGCTGGTTCTTGGAGAAAATTAACAAGATTGATAAACCCTTAGCCAGACTAACTAGAGGGCAAAGAGAGCGTATCTAAATTAACAAAATTAGGAATAAAATTGGAGAAATAACAACTGAAACAGAAGAAATTCAAGAAATCATCAGATCCTACTACAAAGGCCTATAATCAACAAAGCTGAAAAATCTGGAGGAAATTGATGAATTCCTAGACAGATACAAGATACTAAAGTTAAATCAGGACCAGATAAACCATCTAAATAATCCCATAACACCTAAAGAAATAGACGCAGTCATCAAAGCCTCCCAACCAAAAAGAGCCCAGGTCCAGATGGGTTTAGTGCAGAATTTTATCAGACATTTATTGACGACATAATACCAATACTCTCCAAACTATTCCACAAAATAGAATCAGATGGAACACTACCTAACTCATTTTTGAGGCTACAAACCCTTGTTCCTAAACCACACAGAGACTTTACAAGGAAAGAGAACCTCGGAACAATCTCACTTATGAACATTGATGCAAAAAATACTCAACAAAATCCTTGCAAACCGAATCCAAGAACACATCAAAACGGTAATCCACCATAATCAAGTAGGCTTCATCCCTGGGATGCAGGGTTGGTTTAATATACAGAAATCCATTCATGTAATCCACCATATAAACAAACTCAATGACAAAAAACCACATGGTAATCTCACTAGATGCTGAGAAAGCATTTGACAAAATCCAACACACCTTCATGTTAAAAGTCTTGGAATAAACAGAAATCCAAGGCCCATACCTAAACTTAATAAAAGCAATATATAGCAAACCAACAGCCAAAATCAAACTTAACGGTGCAAAACTTGAAGATATCCCACCAAAATAAGGGACTCAACAAGGCTGCCCACTCTCCCCCTACCTATTCAACATATTACTGGAAGTCCTGGCCAGAGCAATTAGAAAGCAAAAGGAAATCAAATGGATACAAATTGGAAAAAAAGAAGTAAAAACATCACTCTTTGCAGATGACATGATATTGTACTTAGGCAACCCCACAAATTCCACCAGAGAACTTCAGGAACTAATAAACAAGTTCAGCAAAGAACTGGATATAAAATTAACTCAAACAAATCAGTAGCTTCCTATATTCAAAGGACAAATATGTGGAGAAAGAAGTTAGGGAAAAGATACCCTTCACAATAATCACAAAAACTATGAAATACCTTGGTGTGACTCTAACTAAGCAAGTGAAGGACCTGTATGTCAGGAACTTCACACCTTTAAAGAAGAAAATTAAGAAAGATCTAAGAAAATGGAAAGATCTCCCATGCTCATGGATTGAAAGGATCAACATTTTAAAAATGGCTATCTTACCAAAAGCAATCTACAGATTCAATGCAATCCCCATCAAAATTCCATTCCAGATCTTCATTGGGTTGGAAAGAGCAATGTGCAATTTCATCTGGAATAACAAAAGACCTAGAATAGCGAAATCCATCCTCAACAACAACAAAACATCTGTGGGAATCAATATCACTGACCTTAAGCTATATTACAAGGCAATTGTGCTGAAAACAGCATGGTACTGGTACAAAAATAGGCACGTGAATCAATGGAATAGAATAGAAGATCCAGAAATGAGCTCCAATGTATATGGTCACCTGATTTTTGACAAAGAAGCTGTAAACATTCAATGGAAAAAGGACAGCTATTCAACAAATGGTATTGGTCCAACTGGCACTCAGCATGCAGAGGAACGAAAATAGACCCCTTCTTATCTCCTTGTACAAAGCTCAAGTGTAAGTGGATCAAAGATCTCCACATTAAATCAGGTGCACTGAAACTATTAGATGAGAAAGTAGGGAAAACCTTAGAACTCATAGACACAGGAGAAAATTTCCTGAACAGAATACCAATAGCTTGAACTCTATGGTCAAAGATTAACAAATGGAACTTAATGAGATTGCAAAGTTTCTGTCAGACTAAAGACACTGTCAAGAAAGCAAAACGGCAGCCAACGGAGTGGGAAAAGATATTTACCAACCCCACATCAGATAGAGGCTTAAAATCCAAGGTATACAAAGAAGTCAAAAAGCGAGACACCAGAGAATCAAACAACCCTATTAAAAAATGAGGTCCAGACTTAAACAAAAAGTTCTCAATCAAGGAATATCGAATGGCTGAGAAACATCTAAGGAAGTGCTCAACATCCTTAGCCATCAGATAAATGCAAATCAAAACAACCCTGAGATTCCACCTCACACCAGTCAGATTGGCCAAGATCCAAAACTCAGATGACAACAGATGCTGGTGAGAATGTGGAGAAACAGGAACACTTCTCCACTGTTGGTGGGGTTGTAAACTGATACAACCACTCTGGAAATCAGTCTGGCAGTTCCTCAGAAAATTGGACATAATACTACGTGAAGACCCAGTTATTCCACTTCTGGGCATTTACCCCAGAGATGCTCCAACATACAACAAAGATACATGCACCACAATGTTCATAACAGCTCTATTTATAATATCCAGAAGCTGGAAAGAACCCAGATGTCCTTCAATAGATGAATGGATACAAAAATTGTGGTACATTTACACAATGGAGTAACACTCAGCTATCAGATACAATGGCTTAACCAAATTCTTAAGAAAATGGATGCATCTAAAGAACATTATCCTGAGTGAGAAAACCCAGTCACAAAAGAACAGAAATAATATGCATTCACTGATAACGGGATACTAAGCCGAGAATTCTCTGAACTCCCCAGAAACCACTAACCAACTGTGTCAAGTTAAAGAAAAAAAAATAATATATTTTAATTAAAACAGAACTGTATCCCATCCCCCTTTCCCTCCTACATCCCCTCCCAGTTTCTCTCCTATCCCCTCAAATTAATACCCTCTTTTCCTATAATATTGTTACATATATACTTACGTGTATGTATATATACTCACAAATACTTAATAACAACCTTAAAAATGTATTCATATACTTCTATGCAAAAAGGCTTAAAAAATTGTACCTTTATCTTTGTTTGATAAAATAAACTTTTTCAATAAAAAAAAAGAAATATCTCATGCCTCTTCTCTAAGAACCACTACCTGATCTGCTTTTTTGCAGTTTGAGTGCATCAACCAAGACTTCTAGAGTCTCTTGGTAAGGGCAGAAGTCCTTCTTCAGGTATGTTTTTAGTGCCTGGAACAGGTTACAGTTAAACACAGAGGTGATATCCATGCAAGAAAAACTTGCAGTTGTCTTCATCCCAGTTGCTTCCATCATGACCTCAGCATACCTCAGTTCTCTTTTTTAGTTTCTGAAGTTTTTTCTTAAATATCTAATCCTCCCTGTTAAAAAAGTAGAGTCCTACAATTAAGGAATAAACTTGACCAATGTGACTATTGCTGAGTTTTTGTCTTTAGGACAAAAAACAAAAAAACAAAAAAACAAAAATTTTAAATGCCACAGCAACTCAATGTTTTCATAAGGATGGCACAATGCTCAAAACATTTATACCTTACTCTAAATAGACTCTAACTGGAAAATAACAAATAGAAATATATATATATATATGCCTTTTTGTGAGAATCCCAAAAAAAAAAATCTAAAGCTAAATAGTAGCAAACAAAAGCCAGTGACTGTGGGCACAGGAGGAAACTCCAGGAAAACTTGGTTACAACTCAAACTCAAGATTCCTAGCACAGAAATCAATGTGCACATCAGCTGTCACACACTAACAATGAAAGAAAAAGAAATAAGCTCTCAAGGTAGCTGAGAGAACAAAGTCACCTGTCTCCAAGCCTGATGACCTGAGTTCAACTCAAACCTTCTATGTAATCAAACAGGAGAATGAATTCCCACAGATTGTCTTCTAGTCTCCATAGGCAATATACATATGTACTCATATGTAAACAAGTAAATATGAAATAATTGCTTTTTTCTGCTTTAGTTTATTTGACACTGGGCTTCACTGTGTATTCCTGGCTGTCCTAGAACTCACTCTGGAGATCGACTGTACAGGAACATTCAGAGATCTAACTATCTCTGCCTCTGGAGTGTTGGGATTAAAGTTATCAACACCATCACCCATCTCTTAAAGATACTTGTTTTAAAAGCAAAAGGGAGGTAGAGAGATGGTACAGCACACACCTGATGGCCATACAGAAGACAAATTGGGCTTCCAGCACCATGTCATGTGGCTCACAGCTACATTTAACAACAGTCCCAGGGGATCCAATACCATTTTCTTCCATCTGCAGGCACTACACACACACACAAACACACACACACATTTAAATGACACTATAAAAAAGATTAAGTCACACATTGGAAGCCATTTTGAGTCCTTTTGTGTCTCAGCCTACCTGCCAAGCAGAGTCAAATCAGGTCAGGGTCTGCTGGCAGATTTCCTGGCCTATTGACACATGGAAGGATCAGAAGGCTCAAGGTCAGGTGATGAATGTTCTGTTACTCTTGGAAGGAAGGAACAAAGTGGAATGAAGGAACAAAGCCTTCAGATGGTTACAGATGTTGAATTAACATCAAAGATTTTTCTCTCCTGGCTTGTAACTTAGTTTGTAAAATATATAAAGCCTAAGAGAATTAAACTCAGGGCTGCAGATAACTGCTAAGATTCACAGAAGAAAGACTTGGGACCTCCTAGCTACTTTCTTGACAAAGCCAAACAGCTGCTAAACATGGGGAAATTACAGGATAGAGAGGAAAACATGATGTCTAGACATATTAAACAAATATTGTTTAATACCAATGTTAATTTCTATAACCCATGGAATAATTGCTTTGTTCAAAGATCATTTGTCCTCCCAACCTTTTCCTCTTGATCCTCTAACCCCTTGGTAGCTTGGCTTCTCCCCTAGCACCCTGCCTCATCCAGTTTCTGAAGCAGCAAATGAGCAACATGCAAAGACCACCATCAACCAGGTTTTACTTCAGTACCAAACTGTTCCCAACGTAGGAAGCCACTATTTTGATGACATCTCTTCTTTATAAAAAGGAAACAAGGAATTGTGGGGCAGATAGGTGGTGCTGGGAGAACAAACGGGTTGAGTTTAGTTGAAGCCATGAAAGTGACTGTGAAAGCAAACTCAAAACAGTAGGTGCTTTCTGAACTCCCGGATTTGGGAACACACTCTGTCTTAATGCTACCACAGTGGCAAAGCAATAGAAATCTCTAGCCATGCCCCAAGTCACGCCTCCACAGGAGAAGGTGATATAGACTCTAGCCAGATCAGACACTTTCTAAGTCCCAACAGCTCTGGCAAACCTCAGAGGCAAACCAATGGGAAGCAGGTGATTTGATTCCTAACTGTTTAAAAAGACAGAACAAAGGGAGAAGCATGCAAAAATAAAGCACACATGTTGAAATCTCCTCCTCCATCTGGGTTTCTTTGTTACCATCGGAGCTTAGGGAAACTCTGCTTAGGTGCTTTTTGCTGTCTCTGCATTCCTTTTGAGAGCCAGACCAGGGTTAACACACCTCACCAGAAGGGCTTTAATCTCAGCAGCCCTCTGACCATTGATGTGCCAGAGTTCACAGGTCCTGACTCTATATTGGTACCCCTCTGGAATTTGATCCCATTCTTCCCAGCTTAAGTTCCTACACACTGGCCTGAAATTGGAAGAAGGTGAATTCCTTTGGACAGGCTGTGTGAAGCTGCACTCCCTCAGACAGGCTGTGTGGGATTAAGACTGTCCCACAGTCTTCCAGTCACTCCCCATGAGGGGCTGATTGAGGGTTGACTCCAACACACTGGAAAATAAACCTCTTGCATTTAAATCAAACTCTGTTCTCATGGTTCACATGGTGGGGGAGGGTTGCCGGGTAGTTAGACTTACTTCAAATCTTACAGCATCTAACAGTTACCTTGTTGATCTTGTGCTTCAAACACAAGGCGTTGAAAGCAAATCCTTTCATATCTTCCCCTTGTTCAAAAACCTATCTTGGTCCTGCCTGAAGAGGTAACAACAGAGTAACACTAGGATTTAAAGTAAGAGGTTTACCCTCATTTCTGTTACATTTTAAAGTCACTAGAAAAAGAAAAATCAACATTTCTCGTCTCTATTATCTGTATGGCATCCTCAGAACCTGAACTTCGCTCCTATTTTGTTCTCTAATAACTGCTCAAATACTTTTTTTCCTTTGTGCATGGGGTATTTGCCATGTATATAGCATACTTTAATTTTCAAATGTTTGGAAATACAAAGGACAATTATAATAGATGATCTCTACCAAAATACATCAGGGAACATGGTAAACAGTACTTCCTTCAATGATATAATGAAGAAGAGATGAAAGAGGATGTTTTCCTTGACATTGTAAACTACTCTAATATAGTATATAACCAAGTCATTTATGTGGATAGGGTTTTTCCTCTTGTATACATATTTTTCATTTTCTGACATCAGGATGATGTAAAACACTTTGAAATATGTACACAGCTAAAGACATGGCCAAGGACTTAAGGAAGTTTATTACCAGAAACAAGGTCAGGGTTTGACATCTTTCTATATTTCCTGCTATTAAGAAGACACAATAGCTTAATTTTCATAGAGTTCAGCATCCATATGAACCTGCTCACACAAACACACAGAAAAATATCATAATTAAAATTAAAAGATGTTGAACAAATATTTTCTTCTGATGTACTTCTAATATTCATCACTATAACTCAGTGGTGGAGGCATCTGAAGGTAAATCCAGAGTTTTTTCTTTATTATGAACTGGCTCATGTAACAGAAAGCAATTATATAAGCTTGCCCAAAAACCTGTCTGCAGTGTCCCACACATATGCTAAAGGAAGCCTTCTGCCAGATGGTTCTGATTGGGAAATAAAGTTACCAGCACCAATTGGCTGGAGAGAGTTGGAGTCGGGACTTGTAGTGTTCTGGGGAAAGAAACACAGGAGAAAGGGAAGAGGGCCCCACCATGAGAAGAGCATAGGACTAACCACCCTGGGAAGGAACAAGAAGGAGAGATAGCCAAAATTTAGGAACAAAGGGAAAACCAACACCAGAAGGGGCCCCTTCCAGATTGATTCTGGAAAAGTAGCAAATATAAAATATAGATTCAATAAGTATTAATTCAAGAATTTTGGAAAGAAATGTGTTAGCCACATATATGTCCAGGAGTGGCCAAACATTGTGCTAGTTAACGCATACTAAAAATAATGCTGTGCTTTGTGTCTTTCATTCAGGGACAATAGAGCTTTGTATGGTTGCAATCAGGCCACTCCACCTGAGGAATAAAGAGAGAATTAACAGTTTCCATCTATACTAGAGGACACAGGGTCAGTTTTTCTTTAGTAGTGTAGCACCAGATAGTTATATTTGCTCCAGTGGATGGTGCAAAACTATGTAGATAAGGGCAGCACTAGTTAGACTTAGTGGGTGGTAAACAGAAAAGAAGGCATGAAGTTGGGGAGGTACATTTGGCAAGGTATTGAAAGGAAATTGAGGGGAATGCATGAGTATATATGAAAAAATAGGTGTAAACATGAAATTATCAAAGAATACAATTTTTAATAAATTTTTTAACTATTTTTTTCTGATTCTCCCTTATTCAAATTTCTATCTTATCTCATAATATATATGAAACCTTCGGGTCATTAGGTCCTGTTCACAGGACTAAAATGTGCTGTATACAAAACTCGATGACCTAAGTAATCATCACTCTCACCCAACTGTGAGCCATGTAAGCTATGATAATTACCTACCTGAAAGACATGCCCATTTCAGCACAATATTGTGCCACTATGGCACAGATGTTATTGGAGAAACCACTCAGGTGTTAAATTTTATTTCAGGCACACTCCAGAAGATGGAATCAATAACAAATACTGTCTATGAAGCCACAAAACTGAGACTTGATATGTCATGAGATCTAGGTGAAAATCTATTAATATAAAGATACTAAATGAATGTAGCAATAAAAGAGAATCCTGATAATATACTTCTCTAGTCATAGAATAGTGCATCACCCAACCTGCATTAGAGAAATTTCTTTATGCAACAGTCAATAATTAAAGAGAAAACCTAAAACTTTCAAAGATTAAAAAAAAAACTTTGAAATGCTCAACTCTAAAGAGGTAGGTGGTGTATAGCATAATTCTCCCCTCAAAGCTCAAATGTAGAATGAAAATAATTGTAAGAGTCAGATGTAGTATATGACATTAAGGAAACAACATTTACAGACACAACATGCAGGTGTGCACACAAACTCACAGAGACTGTGACAAAATTCACACAATCTTCACAAGCTCAAATAAGAAAAAAAATCCTAGTAGTGAGGATTTCAAAGTCTATCAAAAGACACATTGTAAACTGAGAGCTTCTGAGAGGGGAAAGGCGGGTATTCTTCTATGGGATGACAATGGGTATATCAACTACACTCCAGGGCAGCCCTCAATCCCAGGAATAGCTATCCAACAAACTTGATGCCATAGTTTTTGTTTTATTTTGAAACACTGTGAGAAAATATAAAGTGTGTGGGAAAGGAGAGCAGATAGAATCTGGGAAAAGTCTGAGTAAAAGATTTAAGATGATCAAAATACATTTAATAAATCTCACAAAGAAAATAAAAAACACTTTAAAAATTGGATTTTAAAAGAGATATTTATTTATATTTCCAGTATGACTTATTGTAGACTATTGCAATTAAAACATCTGATGCTAATTCTACAATTAGAGTTATCACAATGGGTTGCCTTGTCATCAAATCATTATTGATCAAATTACAGAGACATGGTTACTATCAAAAAAAAATCAAAAGAAATTAACAGACACAACCAGATGTGGATGGAGATTGTCCCATGAGAATTAGCAAAGGCAAATATCCTGTTCTATCACTGACTTGTAATTATCTTTATATTAGTTGGTACTTTATATAGACACTGAGTAAGAAAAACAGATGTTCTACATCTTTAATCATGTGTCAAGACAAGTCAAATAAGTCCCATTTTTATCTGGAATTCAGTCAAGAGATAAATTAAAGGAATCAATGTTCTTAGACACCACCTTTCTGAAGAGCCCAAAAGAAGTCCTTGAAACGTCATGCTTCAGTTATAACTGCATCCCGTGGCACAACCTTTAGAACAATTGGTTTTTCTGGTTGAAGAAGTCCTTGTCTGCTTAATGTCAGGGGTATCTGTAATAGGGGTAGAAAAGTATTAAGAAGCAACAAATGAACCAACAAGAACCATGGAAAGTAAATGAATAAATAAGTAAATAAATAGTGTTTGGGATAATAATGCTTTGCAGGAAAAAAGTTGCATTTAATATTGTATGATGTGGCATTAATTTTCCCTTATTCTAAGGGTTGTATCAATTAGATTTTGAGAACTTACATCTAAATATGCACTAGGTAAAATTGTGATTGAGAAACTTCAGAAAATGCAATGTAAATGCTTTTTGTAAATGTCTTATTTTACTCTTTTATAATTTTAAGTACTGTACACATGATTTTGATGGAGGCATACAAACAAGATGTACATATAAATATTTAAATAAATGATATTGTTAATTTGCAATTAATGTTTTTATGAATAAAAATAATAACAGTAAGCCATATTTTCAGGCATTTATAAAAGATTTTCAATGTGAAAATTAACCTCAAAAACAATTTAGAGCTTGAGGAAAGAATAATGTGAGGTGGTATACAAATAAGATGAGCTGTCCTTCAACACACAGAGAAAAACAGTTTTTAAAAACTGGGGGTTTTTAATGACACATGCATGGTGAAAATAACCTGCAGGAACCAAAACTACAACATGGAGTAAATAAGGAAATAAACCTAGGGGGAAGATTCATTTGGAGAGTGAACAGGAACATAAAGATACATAGTTTATGGAAATATAACAACTACCTATTTTCTAGAGCAGAGCTCCTGAGAAATGACCTGGAATCACCAAGATGACCCATAAGGTAAAAATTCATCATAACATGAAACTTTTTAAAGACTTAAAGTTTACATATAAGAGTGTTTTGCCTGCACATTACATATATGCCAAAGTGGGAAATCTTAAGAGAATCCAGAGTGGAACAACAGAGTCCCTGGAATTAAACTTACAAATGGTTGTGAGCTACCATGTGGGTACTGGACACTAAACTTAAGTCCTTTCAAAGAGTAGCAAGTGATCTTAATGACTGAGACATCTCATGAGACCCAGCAACTGTCTTTTGAAACAATGATTCCCAATGCAGCATGACATGGGATGTGAGAGATGAGCTTTTAAAGCCACATTAGGGTAAGTTGTACTAGGATATCAAGAAAGACCAGACATTTTACATTTCTGATTAGTTTTTTGAGACACAAAGTCAACATTGGCTTCAAATTCACTAAGTGGCCAAGGATTTTTTGAAATTATGATGCTCTAGCCTCTAACTCCTGACTGCAAGGATTGCAGGTATGTGCCAACACAGCTTTTCCATGAAGTTCTGCGAATTAGAACCAAAGATTTGTGTATGATATGTAAGCATTTGGCCAGCTGAGAAAAATCTAAACACCATGAATGTGCTTTAAACCTCTTCTCTAATTCTAATTTACATCAACTGGTTGAAAAAACTGTGAGAGGAGGAATTCTATGAGCTCTGAATGAAGAGTACAAAACACAAAAAAAGATTGAAGACATGACCAATGCACCTCTGGATGGTAAATGATATAAAAATCTCCAATGAACATGACCAGAATTTTAAACAAAATGCATTGAATCCTGTCACACTATTCTATAATATAGAAAAAAGGCTCCTTAGTTACTACCTAGATACAAATACCTTATTTAGCCAGAAAACAAATTATTAAACCTCAAACTTGGATAATCATTTTTATACAAACAACCTCTCATTGGAAAAATGCCTCCTATAAAACACTTTATAAAGAGAATTTTCTCCCTCACCTGTGTTTCCTTACAAGGATGGAAGGAGAAGTTCTGCAGAATTTTGATGAGAGCAAGTTTCATATTCATGAGAGCAAACCTCATGCCAATGCAGTTCCTGGGTCCATTTCCAAAGGGCAGGTACACATAAGGATCAATGCTGCCCTTGTTCTCTTTGCTGAACCTGGAGACACAACAATAGATGACAAGTTCACAGAGAATAAAATCGTAAGAGCTACACATATAAAGATGCCTTTTAACATATAACCAATATACAAAGAGAATTTGTGAAAGGTTCATTGAACTTCTGCTTGCAGAAATTTGCTCTGAGAATCTTACACTAAAAGTCCATTCCATTCCCCTCAACTTATAAGATTCTCTATATGGTTGAGATAAGAAAAATGCTGTTTCAAAAATGAATCCTT
This sequence comes from Micromys minutus, assembly GCF_963924665.1. Lineage (NCBI taxonomy): Eukaryota > Metazoa > Chordata > Mammalia > Rodentia > Muridae > Micromys > Micromys minutus. The sequence continues at coordinate 4,439,293 of NC_137964.1, read as the reverse complement.
GTGTGGGCACACAGTAGTGTAATAGTGGTGTTATGGTGTAGGGGAAAACAACCATTTTCTGATTGGATAGAGGGCCAATTCACTGGGGTAATTAATGTCTACAACTAAAACTTTGGTCAATATCTCATGTCTGTACACATCATCAACAAGAATGTAGTACTCATGTTTTGCTAAGTGGACATAGTATCAAAATGGCTTCTAAATATTTATCTTTACACACAAAAATTAGTGCTGATCTCAGTCTTTGTCAGGAAACCATTAGTTTGCAGTTGGAACAGTAAACACAGAAACTCATGTCTGGTAATAGTGCTAAAAAGAGATGGTGGAGACCCTCCAAAGCTCAGGAAGCATTACAAAAGAAGGGGAAGTTGGTTGTGATGCTGCACACTGGTAGGATTTGCTGAAGGGGTCAGACACATGAGGATCACAAAAGAAAAAGCAGAAAAAAATGTTGGAATCAAGGAATAAAATAAGTGCTGTCAAGTATTATCTTCTAGACATGATGTGCCCATTGCACTCATGAACTGACAGTAGCTGTTAATAACTACATAAGACTAGACACATCATCAATACATCCTGGAGCAAAAGGGAGCCCGTGAGATGCAAACTCCCTAAAGAAGTGCTGGTAATAAATGTTTGGTGCACAGGAGAATCATTTCTTTAGTGGTTTAGCTCAATGATGAGCTGACCATTCCCAGTCTTTAACTCATACAACTATATTTATGCAAGCAACCCTAATAAAACTCACAAGTCACAAAAAATTAACAAAATAAAAGAGGAGGAAGACTGAATGAAGATAGACAGAGATTCCACATGATTGGGAGAAAAAAAGAGTCAAGGCAATGTGAGGAGAAAATGACAGAATGCATTATCCATTCATGTGTCAAAAAAATAAAAAGGAACTACAAAGAAAGTACATCTTTAAACACTATAAAACTATCCAATATAATACTATGTTCCAACTCTAAAAGCACATTTCATTTAGGCTACAGGAAAAGTGGGTTCCTGACTCACACTTGAGTGTTTTATTAACTATTTGAAAAGGAGGAAAATATTCTGTGTTTAAATGGTCTTATTTTCTTCCCCCTCTCACTTCATATCTCTTCTCTTTTCCTTTTCTATGTCATTCTCACAAAGTAGGAATGGATGCAAAGCATACTAAAATCATCTTATTATAAGAGAAACCATACCATACACAGGTATGCATAGTGTGACCCATTTCCTTCTCCTGTGGTACTGGTACCTTTCAGGACGGAATTCCTCAGGTTCAGGCCAGTGCTGTGGGTCATGCTGAAGAGCATAAGTTGGAATCATCACTATTGACCCTTTGGGGATAAACAAACCATGGATTTCAACATCTTTTTTACAGACTCTCTCAAGTCTATTACCAATTGGATACAATCTGAGGGTTTCATTCACCACCATATCCAGGTACTCCATCTCCATCACAATATCATAGGTGAGAGGAGCCTGGGAAGAAATAAAAAGGTTTCTGCTGAGAGTTTCGATTAACTTTTAACTGTGTCTAGTATTGAATTCTCAGAATCCCCAAACTCAAGTATATACATACATAAATACATCCATAAATACATACATACAAAAATGTTTTTTAAAAAAAACACCTGATTTGAAAGAAGGCTCAGTGATGTGAATACTAGTGCATAGTCAAACACAAATTTACAAACACACACATTCACCCAAAAATGTATACATACATAAACACACAACATGCACATATTAACCATCAATCACATATTCTCTCTCTGTCTCTGTCTCTCTCTTTCTGTCTCTCTCTCTTTCTGTCTCTCTACCCTCTCTCACAACTCTCTCACTCTCCCCCACCTCTCACTCCCTCCCCCCCCCCTCTCTCTCTCTCTCTCTCTCTCTCTCTTTCTCTCTGTCACACACACACACACACACACACACACACACATATACACACACAAACACCACTATGGGTGACATAAATATGTCTTTGTTGAGGTTTTTTCCTTGTTCCTCCTACACTATCCACTCACCTTATTGGGCAGAGCCCTGTCGATCTCCTCCTGCAGTTTCTTCTGGATGTCAGGGTGAGTGGCCAAGGAATACAGGACAAAGGAAAGTGTGATGCTGGTGGTTTCATAGCCAGCAAAAATAAAGATAATTGACTGTGCTGTGATCTCCATGTCAGTCAGGGCTGGAAGTAAGAAAACATCTCAGGTAAGAATTGTCAGGATGGACTATCAAGGAGGAGATGAGGAGAAAATCCAATGAGCCCCTATGTTCCTAGAGAGGCTATGGAGATGTCATTTAGTAACTCCGAGACTGTCTTCACTGTGACAGCCTCATGAAATATCCAGAAAAGCAGTATGCTTCAGGCAGGTTGTCCCAAAGTTTCTGCTACTCCTCATCATCCCAGTGGGAAGCTACAAGACATGGTTTTTCCTATTTGTAAAATTTATTTTTATTTATGAATATTTCTGTATCTGGGAGTAAGTGCCATGTGTGTGTAGGGTGCCATGTGTGTGTAAATGGAGGCCAGCAGATGGCACTGTAGGCCACAGAGATAGAGTTACAGTCAGTTGTATATCAGCTACCACAAAGGCTGCAATTATGTTGTTGATAAATTCGTTCTCCCAATTAGTTTAAGTTTTTACTACTAAACTGAAACTGGACTATAAATCCACAATCAGTGGCTATTTTTAAAATAATGTTTATTTTAGCAATCAAAAATGAGAATGAAGGCCTGAAGATATGAAGCTCAGTAGCTGGGGTACGGGTAGAGGTATGAAGCCTTGGGTCCAGTCCCCAGCACTTTTTACAGCAGACATGGTTATGTTTGTGTTCTGTGTTACACTAGAAGATTGACTGGAGACAAGAGAGCCAGTGATGGAAGAATTTGGCTTCTAGGCAACAAGCAAATCATCTGCTCAAGGAATGAACATGGACAGCTGCCTAGAAGCTCACTTATTGTTATAAACAAGGCACACTTGGTAGGTCAGTTTCCACAAAACAAAAATTCAAATCAGACAGAGGACTTGTCCACAAAGACCCAACACCTAGGCAATTCTATGTCATAGGAAGCTTCCTTTTGTGAAGCATTTTTCCACACTAAGTAATAAAAGGCCCTCAGAATAAATCCAAAGAACACAATAAAATCTAAGATGATAATCAAGGACAGAAGGCTACTTCAAGGCTAAGGTGCCATCATTCCACATTGAGGCAGATACAACAGTTCTGTGAAAACTATGCTACATGATAGCACACACCTGTAGTCTCAGGAGTTAAAGGTCATTCTCAGGAACTTCGTGAATTTGGGTAAACCTGGACTACATGGCCCTTGTGGCAAAATGGTGAGGAGTTCTAGTAGAATTTGAAGTTAGCTGATGACATGAAATGGTTTCAAGTGGGCAAACAGGAGAGGACTCGGAACACAGAATACCTGGTTACTTTAAACAGTAAACGGAGGAATCCAAAAAATCATACTGCTACATATAACAAAGTGTGGGGGGAATAATTTATTGGGTAAGAATAAAATAGTCTTTTTCCATTAGCTACTGATGCACACGTGTGTGGAGCTGACATGCAGTGCTTGGGTCAGGAATCCGTTGAGATCAGTTGAAGCCCCGATACTGATTATGAAAGTACTCATGAAATGGTAGGTGTTTTCTGAAGTCCTGAATTGTGAGCCCACTCTGCCTGAATACCACTCCAGTGTGGCATCCTACAAAACTCTAACCATTCCCCAAGTCCCGCATTCACAGGAGAAGATGTTGTAGACTCCAGCCAGATTAGCCACTCCCTAAGTCCCTCCCCAGCACACACACTTAGCACTAGAAAAACAACTATGGCCAATCTCAGAGGCAAACAAATGCTAAGCAGGTGTTTGGATCCCAGGCTGTTTAAAAAGGACCAAATAATAAAAAGAGAAGGGGGAAAATAAAGCACACCTGTTGAAACCTTCTCTTTGGTTTTGGCTTTTTTTGTACTCAGTGAATGCCCTAATCAAGAGCATTATCACTGGCTCTGCACTGTTTCTGAGAGTCCCCTTGTAAAAATCCAGGTGGGACAGCACACCCATATTACCAAAACACTGTGAATGGCTGGGACCTCCAGGCAGCAGGCTTATCTCCTGTAATTAAAAGACCCTGTCTCAAAAAAGAAAGCAGAGAGCAATTGAGCAAGACACTGTGTGCCTTTATCTGTATCTATACATACACCTAGGGTTGCACATGTGCACATACTACAGGACATGTATGTACTACAAAAAAAGATTTTTAAAAACTTTAATTTTTTTTGATGATTTTTGAAGACAGGGTTGCTCTGTGTAGCCCTGCCTGTTCTGGCATCCATGATGTAGACTGGGCTGCCATTGAACTCACAGAGATCCACCTATTTCTGCCTTCCTAGTGCTAGAATTTAAGGCATGCTCCAGCACTGCCGAACTATGAATGATTCTTAAGTACATAAAAGAATGAAGAGGACCAGTGCATTTATTCAAATATTTTTTCCATAAGTTAATTACACAACACACAAAGGAAAAGTAAATCTTTCCATGAATTTGAATACAGAAGTCTGTTCACTAGGGGATCTCCAGATTTGGATACATGTCCTCTGACTCCTTGTTTAGACACAGATGTCTAGGGAGGGCATGGAGACTGTGCTGGGAAAATCACAAACAGCACTTGTGCTCACCCAGGTAACAAAGAGGCAAGTGGAGAGGTCCATCATGGCCACTTTCACATTAGGAGTAAACTTTTGCTCATGGTACATGACCTGAACGAGATCAAGACTCTCAAAACTTCCAGCATGGATGGGCCAGACTCTCTCTGAGCTCTGTTCTTTGCTAAGGAACAATTGGAAGGTAATAGGTATGGAGGGAGGGTGTGGACACTGGTACATTACTCATGTGGCAGTGGATGGACCCACAGCCATTCTTATATGGTCATCATCAGCTGGATTCTATGGGGGAGTCCAGAAAATTCTGTGATTATAAGAGCCATATCTGTTTTTCTACAATGTAGCAGAGGTATCTTTCTCCTAGAAAAGCCTGACTATATATATTCTCGTCAACCCACCCCCACTAGAGAGCTTCCTTGTCCATAGACAATGAAAGGCTTGCTTACCTTTATGAGACTCTTTGTCTTTGGGGTTACTATGAGTGTTCATCATCAGCTGAAGAAGATCTACTCGGTGCTGAAAGCAGAAAGAAAAGATGCAAAAAATGGAAGGTCAATGGTAAGGTCAGAGGTCAGAGAGGGATCAGGAGTACAGAACCTTAACTTTCTTATTTTGAGGAAGTGGTTCCCTTAAATTCAAAACTGTGGATACAATTGTTTGAGTCAAGGAACAAAAGCAAGAGCAGATAAACTAGAAAGAACTGGCTTCTACTAACTACATTTACAGTGGATTGCAATAGATAAAATTTTAAGCAATCACTTTTATACTTTGAAATCATTTTTGAGGAGGAGTAAAATAGTATTTCCTTTTTAATAATTTGTATTTGGTATTTGAAAGTCTTATTTATGAAAACAAATAAATATGGTCATTTCAACCACACAGTTTTCTCCATTCAATTACTTCTGTATCATCTGAAACATTTTTCCTCCACACTCCATGCCAACTTCTTCATTGCCCACAGAATCCAGCTAATGATGTACTCAAATGCATGGCTGTGGAGCCATCCACTGCTACATGAAAAGGCTACCAGTGTCTACACCCTCCCTCCACAGCTATCAACTGCTTATTGTTCTTCAACCATGTACAGAGCTTGGAGATGTCCTGGCCCATCTGAGCTGGAGTTTTGACAGTCTTAATTTGTGCAGGTCTTGTACCATGTCAAATTTTTCAGTCCTTATGCAGGATATTCTAGTTTTCATTCTTGTTACTTAGTGTTGATGCCTAGCTCATTACCAATCAATTATTAAATATTCAACTTCTCCATCCCAAGAAAATATAAATATTCTTGCTCTGCATGTGTAAATTTAGGCTATTCTATCAACCATTAGCATGCATCTCAAATGTTTACAGCCCAACATCTTATCAAACTGTGAACTTATCATGAAATCATCATTTATTACCTTCTGTTTAGAATCCAGGCGGGTTTCCTTCATTTTGTACACAAATTTTTTGAAAAATTCTATTGAATCTTTTGGGAATACACTGATATTTAACATCTCATATATTGATGTGAGGGATGGAAAAAGTACTGAAAAAGGAAAAATAAATTTTAATGAAAATGCAAGTGTCAACTTAAAAAAAAAAGAAACTTAAAGCAATCCCAAGAATAAGTCACCAGTGTCTCAACATTAAGCCATCTCTCTCTCTCTCTCTCTCTCTCTCTCTCTCTCTCTCTCTCTCTCTCTCTATCTCTATCTCTATCTCTATCTCTATCTCTATCTCTATCTCTGTTTCTCTCTCTCTGATCTTGCTCACTCTGGGTCAGCACTATACTGCAGCTTCCACACTCTGGAATAAGAAAAGTTGCAACCTGACTCTTAAGTTAAATCTGCTACAGTAGTCTATGTGAATTCACAAAGAAAATACAGGGCCATTAGATGGCTCAACAGCTAAACATTCTGCAGTTGAGCCTACAAACCTGAGTATGATCCTTGGATCCCACTGTGAAAGGAAATGTGTGCTCTGATCAACACATGCCACACAAACACCAAATCATACAGGCACACAAAGATCAGCCAAGGCTACACAGAGAAATACTGTCTCAAAGTCTCCCCCCAAAAAGAAACAAAACCCAAGCATAAAGGCAGGTGGGCAAAAAGCATGAAGAAGCTTTGGCACATTCCAATGACTCAGACTGAGACACTGCTTTGGGACAATGGAAGAACTATCCCTGATCTGGACTTTGAAATGCAGAGACAGAGCTGGGTCACATCCATCTGGACTCAGGGACTGTTCACAGACTGCTAAGCACACAGAAGAGCCTCAGAAGCACTCTACAACCTGAGCACAGGTGAGCCTCCACTTCCTCTCCACTGACAATCTAGGGAGAGGCTTCCAGGAACTCACAGGGTACAGGTAGTGTGCTGTGCTGACTCTGAACTGTCTGTTCTGGCCCAGAGACAGAGATGGGCCACAGCAGTCAGGACTCACTGCCAGCCCTCAGAAAGCTGAACACCCAGGAGCAATTTCCCTATCAACCCCACAGACCCACTGAAGAAACAAGCTCCAGTCAGAGACATCAAGATCACCTAACATCACAGATAACAAGATGGCAAAAGGCAAGTACAAGAACCTAAGAAATGGAAACCAAGACAACCAGGCAACATCAGAACCCAGTACTCCCACCACAGCAAGTAGTGGAAATCTTGACACACCAGACAAAAACAAGATATTAACTTAAAATCATACATCATGCTAATGATGGAGAACTTCAAGAAGCACATCAATAACTCCCTTAAACAAATAGAAGAGAAAACATATAAACAAGTCAAAACCCTTAAAAGAAAAACAAAATAATAATTTAAAGAGCTAAAGAAAAATACAACCAAACAGGTGAATGAATTGAAAACATAAATAGAAACAATAAGAAATCGAAAAAGGGAAAAGCCCTGGAGATTAAAAAAAAAAAAAAACTAAAAATGAGATCAGGAGTCAAAGATAAAAGCATCACCAACAGAATACAAGAGATGAAAGAGAGGATCTCTTGGGAGAAAAATAACATAGAAAACATTTTCATCTGAGAAAATACAAATATCAAAAAGCTTCTAAACCAAAACATCCAGGATATCCAGGACACAATGAGGAGACCAATCCTAAGGGAGAGAGAAGATTCCCAACTAAAAGGCCTGCTAAATATCTTCAACAAATTAAGAGAAGAAAACTTTCCTAAACTTAAGAACAAGATGGCCATGAAAATGCAAGAAGCCTACAGAACTCCAAATAGATTACACCAAAAAAAGAAACTCCTTCTGAAACATAATAGTCAAAACACTGAATGTTCAAAAAAAAAAAGAAAGAAAGAAAGAAAGAAAGAAAGAAAGAAAGAAAGAAAGAAAGAAAGAAAGAAAGAAAGGAGTTCCTCTAGGAAGCGGAGTCCAGTTACACATTATGGTTTGCTGTAACCCAGAAGAAAATGGGTTTGATCAAGATGGATTATTGGATAGGCTCAAAAGGAAGGGAGTAGCACTAGTAGAAGGTGTGGCTTTGTTGGAAGAAGTGTGTCACTCTGGGGATGGCCTTGGAGACACTCCTCCTAGCTGCCTGAGGATGCTCAGTCTGTTCCTGGCTTCCTTTGGATGAAGATGTAGAACTCTCAGCTCCTCCTGCACCATGCCTATGTGGATGCTGCCATGCTTCTGCCTTGATACTGGACTGAACCTCTGAACCTGTAAGCCAGCCTCAATTAAATGTTTTTATTTATGAGAATTTGCTTTGTCATGATGTCTGTTCACAGCAATAAAACACTAACAAAGACAATGAGGTATTAAAAGCTGCTTCATCATGCATTCATATATAAGAACTTGCAGCCAAACGTTTGGCGTGAAAGTAGTAAACTTAGTATTGATTTTACAAAGGATTATTTGCACTGTTAAAAATTAGTTTTGCTTTTCCAAAATTGTGGTTATGCTCTAATGTTACAAACAAATCTTTAAAATTATGGTAAAACTGCCTGTGTTCCATTGGATGCAGTTTGCAGTTTGATCACAGGCTCAAGATTTTAACTCACATATTTGTAATTAAGGAAAAACATCAGGCAGGTAGAGATTGTTGCAGCTTTTTGAAGGGTTGGTGAGGATGTGGAACTTAGGAGAATATTACAGCCTGATTTACCACTTCGGCTGCCATTCCAACGAATTATCGTAGATTTAAAAGATTGCTTTTGTGCTGTTCCTTTGCATCCTCATGATTGTGGAGGAGTTGCTTTTTGCTTGTCTGCTTGTGGTTTTGAAGAGCCCTTGAGGCAATGGGTGTTTTCAAAAAGTTTCGCCTCAGAGAATGACTGATATTCTTTTATTGTTTTGCTGCTGCCTCAATGGCTGGACATTAGGACTTAAAATCCTCAATGTTTACTGTTGTAGATGCCTTGTTAACTAGAGTTTTTGCTTTTATAGTGAGCTCTTTAATTTTTGGAAGTGGTTGTTGCTCCAGAAAAGGATCCAAATAATTGGGTTATCAGTCATCCTAGTCCCCCTCTACAGTTAACTGAGAGATGAAAAGTTTTGCAGAAAATATAGAGGAAACAACAGATATTATATAGATTATGATCAATTGTTGACTGTCTGTATTTTTGCCTTACACCACAGCAGTCCTTTTGGCAAAAGAAACCATTAGTGTAAATTCGCCTTTTTTCTTCTTTAAGTAAAGTTTTAACATCCTATTATGTAACCTTTGCTGTGTTAATATGAAACTGTATGATAGAATCATGAAGATATTTTTTAAAAGGGAATATCTTAACCTGATGAAATATGTGTTCCTTAGTCTAAAAAGCAATTAAATTGGTTATTACTAAAAGAAAGAAAGAAAGAAAGAAAGAAAGAAAGAAAGAAAGAAAGAAAGAAAGGAAGGAAGGAAGAAAGGAAGGAAGAAAGAAAGGAAGAAAAAAGACAGAAAGAAAGAAAGAATACTAAGGGTGGTGAGGGAAAAAGAATAAGTAACAAATTGTGGGGCGCCGCCTTCACATTCTCCATTACAAGATGGCGCTGATATCCGGCTGGAGTTAGCAGTAAACAAGTCATGTGCGCACATGCTGGGTAACTTGCCACTCCTTGAGCTCTGCCTCTCCCGTGGCGTCATATGGCCTGATGAGTTTCAACCAATCAGGGGGCTCCACGTCCAAGGCAAGGACTGATTCCTATATAAGGGGACGGGCTAGATAGTTCGTGGTCTTCGCTTCTACTTGATGTAAGCTTATGCTCTGCCTCTCGAGAGCATTAAAGCTTTACCACAGAAGAATCCTATTTTGTGTGCCGCGTCGTTCTTGCTGGCAAGACTGTTGCGCGGGACATCTGGTGCCTGAACCCAGGAACTCGACCACTCCATCGTCTGCACCACAGAAGACCCCCTGTCTTCGGGAAGGGAGGATCCAGAACTGCGGGAAGATAAGTTCGGCAAGGTATGTCTGACCCTGGATCTTTCTTTAAATTTGGTTTAAATCTTCCACGGCCTGGGAAGGGTCCATAGAGGCTCTGGTCTTTGTCAGTGCAGTTTTTATTCTCTTCCTCTTAATTTCCTCTTGTGTCCAACGGGGCTAGGGTTAGTTTTGTGCTTACTTGCCTTTTAGTTTCACCTTGTGCCGCAACGTAAATAAGCCTCAGGCATCACATCGCTATGATGGGCTCTTCACACTCGACCGTTACAGCCCTGCAGTCAATTCTTAAGCAGAGAGATCTAAAATTGCCCACCCGCATCTTACAGCATTTCTTAAAAGAGGTAGAACGTGCTGCCCCTTGGTTTGCGGTCTCTGGGTCTCTCTCACCAGCCTCATGGAAAAAATTGGGTAGAGATTTAGACTGTGTGCAGACTGCCAGAGACCTCGGGCCTGGGACCATGGCCATTTGGAGGATGGTACAAAATTATTTAAAAGATGATAGTTGTAGGCCCGCTATCGCTGCGGGGCAAGAGGCATTGAGTGGAGTCCAGGATAGACTATCAGAAGCTGAACAGAGTGAGAGGGTGGGCGTGCGCCAGAAAAGATATTTCCCCCCTAAGGAAAAAGGACCTCCAGGTACGCTGCACAGCGGGAGAGTTGTTACCCACAAACCTTCAGATTTTCATTCCCTTATGCCCTCTAATATTAAGAAAAGGAGAGTCAGCTTGTACCCTGTAGAAGACCTTGAGGCTCTTAACATTGATAGCCTCGATGATGATGATGATGAGCGAGAAGGCTTAGACCCAAAAGAAGAAGCAGAGCTAGATAAAGAAGCTGCTAGATATGAGGAAGAGAGGTATCACCCTGATGAGCGGCGCAGACCTCTGCGTGCGCCATTAGCCGTTCCAACAGCACCTCCTTTACCGACAGCCCCTCCTCCTTGTGAGACACGCGCACCTTTAAAAGCCTTCTCATTCCTCCCAGAGAGAGTAAGGAGACAGGTGCATCTTGCATTATGCCACAAAAATTTGATGATTTTAAAAGAGGCATTTCCTATATTGTTACAGGCCCTAAAAAGTAAGGGCCTATATATTGCCACAGAAAAGGTCCAGATTTCTGATACCGGTCAATTCCTAGGGTCTGTGGTATTCCTGATAAGATTGACCCTCAAAAGCTCGAGATAAGAAGAGATCACCTCCACACTCTTAATGATCTTCAAAAATTACTGGGAGACATCAATTGGCTTAGACCTTTTCTTAAGATTCCTTCTGCTGAACTTAAACCCTTATTTGATATTCTAGAAGGAAATCCTCATGTATCCTCACCTAGAAGTTTGACCCCGCAAGCAGAAAGAGCATTACAGTTGGTAGAAGAGGCTATACAAGATGCACAATTGGCTTGCATAGATTATGATAAACCTTTTTCATTATGTGTTTTTAAAACGAACAGACTCCCTACTGCTGTGCTTTGGCAGCAAGGACCATTATTGTGGGTACATCCTAATGCCTCGCCAGCTAAAATAATTGACTGGTATCCAGATGCTGTGGCACAATTGGCGCTGAGGGAACTAAAATTTGCAATCACACATTTTGGCACTGAACCACATTTGCTAATTGTTCCCTATAATGCCATACAGGTTTCCACTATTGCTGCCACTTCGAATGATTGGGCTATCTTAGTCACCTTCTTTTCGGGGAAAAATAGATAATCATTACCCAAAACACCCATTTTTACAGTTTGCTTTAACCCAACCTGTAGTTTTTCCCAAAGTAACGTCCTGTAGTCCCCTAAAAGAAGGGTTAGTGATTTATACTGATGGTTCCAAGACCGAATTGGGGGCTTTTGTGGTTAATGGACAGATCTATTCGAGGCAATATACAAAAGCCTTTCCACAGGTGGTAGAATGTCTAGAGGTTCTTGAGGTCTTACAACGTTTCTCAGAACCTATAAATATAGTGTCTGATTCATCTTATGTTGTTAATGCTGTCAATCTGCTTGAGGCGGCTGGCATTATTAAACCATCTAGCAAAGTTGCCTCAATTTTTGCGCAAATTCAAAACTGCCTTCTAATCAGAAGATCACCCTTTTATATTACTCACATTAGAGCTCATTCTAGATTGCCAGGACCTATGACTCAAGGCAATAATTTGGCAGACAGGGCTACAAAAATGATTACTATAGCCATGTCTTCGCCTCTAGAGGCTGCTAAAAGTTTTCACAAAGACTTTCATGTAACTTCTGAAACTCTGCGACACCGCTTTTCCATTTCCCGAAAACTGGCTCACGATATTGTTGTCAATTGCCAAAATTACAGTCAGTTTCTGCCTGTGCCCCACTCTGGAGTTAATCCTCGGGGCATCCAACCTATTCAAATATGGCAAATGGATGTTACCCATGTCTCCTCTTTTGGTAAGCTGCAATATGTACATGTATCCATTGACACCTGTTCGGGTATAATTGCAGCCACTCCCTTATCTGGAAAAAAGGCCTCACATGCCATCCAACATTGTTTGGAGGCTTGGAGTGCCTGGGGTAAACCAGAGTTCTTAAAGACAGATAATGGACCTTCTTTTACCGCACAAAAATTTCAACAATTTTGTAGCCAGATGTGACTCATTTTACAGGTTTGCCGTAAAATCCACAAGGACAAGGTATTGTGGAACGTGCTCACCGCACCCTTAAATCATATCTAATAAAACAAAAAGGGGGAATTATGCAGGCTTTGCCCCCTGTGCCTAGGACCGCAGTATCCATAGCACTAATCACCTTAAATTTTTTAAATCTTGATGACCATGGCCATACGGCGGCTGAAAGGCATTGCCTACCCATGGACAAACCAAGAGAGATGGTGAAATGGAAAGATGTCATAACTAATAAATGGAAAGGACCGGATCTTGTGTTGATCAGATCCAGGGGAGCTGTTTGTGTTTTTCCTCAGGATGAAATAATCCCTTCTGGGTCCCCGAGAGGCTCACTCGAAAAATGGTGGAGACTCCTGATGACAGCCCTGTTCCTGATGCTTTGGAACCAGAGAGTCAGAGGAGAGGCAAAATGGGCAATTCTGTCGGCATTCCTGAAACCAATTCCAGTAGAACATGATGCTTCAGTCTTCCCTGAGTTTTTCACCACTGATATCAACTTGGGTGGGGGTGGGACTCTTTGGAGCAATCCTTTGCTGCGGACTTGTGTTGCTTCTCTGGCTGGTTTGTAAGCTCAAGGCCCAAACAAAAAGAGAGACAAGGTGGTTATTGCCCAAGCGCTTGTCGCTCTGGAACATGGAGCATCAGCCGATATCTGGTTGTCTATGCTTAAGCAGTAGGTCACTGGCCAGACAGCTCTTGCACTCCTAGAACTTCAGTTCATTGCACAGGATTAGAGTGTCTGGTTTGAGCAGCCCATGAGGGATGCCGAGCAAAGCATCACACTGAGAGCCCCTTGTCGCGGGATATCTCTGGGAGATATGTCATTTTGCATGAGGGTTGCCTGCCCCAGTGTCCCTCCCTCAGAAAAACAGCAGAATGGCAGGTCAAGAGTACTACGGGCTACAAAAAGCCTAGCAGTTACTCCTGTACATGGTCTTTATACACCTTAATGAGGATTTGACTTTTATCTCTGCCCTCCTAATATGGGTGTCCTACTTAGCTTAAAGAATAAAAGAAAGGGGGAGATGTGGGCGCCACCTGCACATTCTCCATTACAAGATGGTGCTGACATCCGGCTGGAGTTAGCAGTAAACAAGTCATGTGCGCACATGCTGGGTAACTTGCCACTCCTTGAGCTCTGCCTCTCCCGTGGCGTCATATGGCCTGATGAGTTTCAACCAATCAGGGGGCTCCACGTCCAAGGCAAGGACTGATTCCTATATAAGGGGACGGGCTAGATAGTTCGTGGTCTTCGCTTCTACTTGATGTAAGCTTATGCTCTGCCTCTCGAGAGCATTAAAGCTTTACCACAGAAGAATCCTATTTTGTGTGCCGCGTCATTCTTGCTGGCGAGACGGTTGCGCAGGACAACAAATAAAGGCAGAACAATCATAATTACACCAGAATTCTCAGCAGAGACTATGAAAGCTAGAAGATCTTGGACAGACATCTTGCAGAGCCTAAAAGAACACCAATGCTAGCCCAGGCTATTTTACCTATCAATACTCTCAATTATCATAGATAAGGAAACAAAGTATTCCAGACAAAACCAAATTTACACAGTACACAAAAACAGCCCTACAAAGGAAAATAGATGGAAAGTTCCAACATAAGGAAGGAAACTACACCCTAGGAAAAGCAAGAAAATAATTTTCTTGCAACAAAATGAAAAGAAAAACACACAAACACAATTATACCTTAAAAACAAAATAACAGAAAATAACAATGCTTATTTCTTAATATTTTTTAACATCAATGGACTCAATAACCTAATAGAAACATATAGACTATCAGAATGGATATGTAAAAAGGATCCAGCATTATGATGCATACAGGAAATTCATCTCAGCAAAAAGGACAGACACAAACTCAGAGTAAAAGGCTAGGAAAAAACTACTCAAGCAAATGGTCCCAAAAAACAAGCTGGAGTAGCCATTCTAATATTAAATAAAATAGATTTTTTTAACCAAAAGTGATCAAAAAAGATAAGGACACTAATTACTCATCAAATAAAAAGTCAATCAGGATGAACTCTCAATCCTGAACATCTATGCTACAAAAAATAGTCTACAAAATAGAAACAGGAGGAACTCTACCCAGCTTGTTCTTCAAAAAGCCATCAATTCTTACATCCTTGTACAAAACTCAAGTTCAAGTGGATTATGTGGACCTCCACATAAATCAAGGTATACTGAAAGTATTCCAAGAGAAAATAGGCACAGGTCAATTTGTTTCTGAACAGAACACCAATGGTTTATACTCTAAAGTCAAGAATCAACAAATAGAACATCAAGAAAATACAGTTACTGAAGGCTAAGAACACTGTCAAGAAAACAAAAGAGCAACCAACAGATTGGGAAATGGTCCTTACCAATCCTACATCTAATAGAGGTCTAATATCCAATATCTACAAAGAACTCAAGAAGAGAATCAAATAATCCTACTAAAAATGGGGTACAGAACTAAACAAAGACTTCTCAACTGAAGAATATTGAATGGCTGAGGAGCACCTAAAAAATGCTCAACATCTCTAGTCATCAGGGAAATGCAAATCAAAACAACCCAGAGAGTCCACCTCACACCAATCAGAAGAGCTAAGATCAAAATCTCAGGAGACAGCAGATGCTGGTGAGAATGTAAAGAAAGAGGAACATTCCTCAATTGTTCGTGGGATTTCAAGCTGATACAACCACTCCTGAAATCAGTTTGGCAGTTCCTCAGAAAATTGGACATCGTACCACCTGAAAACCCAGCTCTTCAATTCCTGGGCATATACCCAAAAGACCCTCCAACATATGACAAGGACACATGCTCCACCATGTTTATAGCATCCTATTTATTATAGCCAGAAACTGAAAAGAACCAATATGTCCTTTGCCAGAATAATAGATACAGAAATTGTGGTACAATTACACAATGGGGTACTACTTGCTCTTAGAAATAATGACGTTATTAAACTCCTAGGCAAATGGATGGAACTAGAAACTATCATCCTGAGTGTGGTAACTCAGTCACAAAAGAACACACATGGTATGCACTCACTGATAAGCGGATACTAGCCCCCAAAAGCTCTGAATATCAAAGAAACAATCCACAGACCTTAGAAGCTCAAAAAGAAATAAAGCCAAAATGTGGATGCCTCAGTCCTTCTTAGAAGGGAAAAGAAAGCATTCACCAGAGGAAATACAAGGTTGAATAGAGGAACAGGGATTGAAGAAAAAAACTTTCAGAAATTGCCTCAACTGGATATCTACCCCATATGCACCCACAAAACCCAAGCACTATTGCTGATGCCAATAAGTGCTTACTGGTAGGAACCAGATATGGATGCCTCCTCAGGGGCTCTTCCAGAGTCATACAGATACAGTTGAGGATGCTTGCAGTTAACCATCGGACTGAACATGGGGACCACAATAAAAGAGCTAGAGAAAGAACTGAAGGAGCTGAAAGGGCTTACAACCTCATGGGAAGAACAACATAATCAAATAACCAAACACTCCACAACTCCCATGGACTAAAACACCAACAAATAAGTACACATGGACAGACGCATGGCTCCAGTTGCATATGTAGCAGAGGATAGCATTGTCTGGCATCAATGGGAGAAGAGGCATTTGGTCCATTAAATGTGTGTTTTCCCATTGTAGGGAAATGGCAAGTCACTGAGGTGGAGAGAATGATTGGGAAAGAGAGCACCTTCATGGAAGCAAGGGGAGAGGGAGGGAGGAAAAGAGCAGGGAGTGGGGAAGTGATAAAATTTGAAATGTAAATACAAAGAATATCCAATAATATATTTTTAAAATCAGGAAAAATAGAAAATCAAATATTCTCCCTCACTTCCAGATTCTTGTCTATATGAATAAATGTTTTAAAAAGTTCTAAATATTGATATCATCTAACATAAAAGCAGATACATAGGACAATATTAGGTGACAAGGATGGAATGTAGGCAGAAGGACATGTGAGATGTGTATGGAAATATAATAGAAAGTTAATAAAACACAAAATGACACACCGTGGTTTGTTGTACCCAGAAATGTATAGATAAAGATAGATATAGTGATAGATATAGGGGTAGAGGGAGGGAGAGAGGGAGAGAGAGAGAGAGAGTGAGAGAGAGAGAGAGAGAGAGAGAGAGAGAGAGAGAGAGAGAGAGAGAGAGAGAGAGAAACAGTTAGCACTCCCAGAAGAACAAGGTTTAATACCAGCATCCACATAGTTTCTTTGAACAATATATATAACACCAGTTCAAGGAAATACAAGATCCCCTTATGGAATTTTAGGTACTTCATGCACGAAAGCAAAACACCCATATGCAGAAAATTTTAAAAAATCTTATAAAATGATAAAGAAATTAAGCTATGTAATAGAAAACCTATGCAGGTGGTGGTCATGCATTCCTTTAATCGTTGCACTCAGAAGGCAGGGAAGGTTGAACTAGGTGAGTTCAAGACCAGCCTACTCTACAGAGTGAGTTCCAGGTTACTTAAAAATAGACAGAAAAACACTGATTCTAAAAATTAAGAGAGGGGGTGAGGGAAGTAGATGGAGTGGGAGACAATGAGGGAGGGAAGAGTGAGAGGAAGCTTTAGAAGCAAACATTAAAACATCTAAGTCCTGCATTTCTGGAAGACAATTGGAGGTACTGTAGCTGCAGCTACTGTAGACAATGTATGTTCAAAGGCTTAATATGTTAAAAAGTCATTTACTTTTTAACTCAGAAATGCTCATACTGAATATAACCCCAAAAACATAAAAACAAGTATTTAAATATAACCTTGTGTATGAAGGCTCATAACAGTGAAATTCATGTCAAACACGTGTGACTAACTTCAATGTCTCTCAACAGACAGAGAGTAGAATTTGCTCATAGACATAGGACATAGTGACACATTCTTCCTTTAATATCGCTTCATTTAATAATGAGAGAGGCCTGTCACAGACCACATAGTCCATGATAGCATTCATGTGAAATGCCCATAATACTCAGAGAGGAAGTAAATCAGTGGCTCCTTGAGTAAAGGCTGCTTTAAAGTTGCAACATGACTAGAACAAGGTACTCTATGGTTTGCACTGGCAATGGGCCAACTGAGCCTCTAGTTGATGCTGATCACATAGATCAGAGTTCTGAACATAAGGGACTATTGTGTACTGAGCTCTAAATGGAGCTTTTTTTTTATCAGTTTCCCACACATCAAGGCTCAAGGGAAATCATGTAAGAGGCTGTGGAAATGAAGTCAGAGGCTGGAATGGGCATGTAAAATACCATATCCCAGACATGGCAGGGCCTCTCCTGAACTGACCGTCTGCATCAGACCAAAACAATAATATTAGTCAGCATCCTAGGAGGCACCACTGATGGGGCTCAACTGGCAACTGAAGAAGATAATGGGACAGAGAATGGGAGGAAGATGTATCTCAGTTTCTAAGCACTGTGAGACATTAGAGTTAGAGCTAAGTGTAGTCAATATCATACCTGAATGATCTTGCTACTACCATGGAGAGTTCTGGATTTACAAAAAGCCAAATTTGTAATAACACAAATGAAAGGATTCTAAAATAAAACAAGGACTCAGAGAGGAACACTGTAATTCTAGTCCTCAAGAGGCAGAGGTAGAGAGATCACTGTAACTTCAAGGCCAATCTGGTACACACAGCAATTTCCAGGTTAGCTGGAGCTACAATGTGAGACCCTGTCTCAAAGAAAAGCAAAGTTTAACAACATAAGTAGTCAGGCTACATGTCTCTGAATGCTCTGAAACACTAAACTGTTCCTTATATGGCAGGTGAACTACTCACCACTAGAGCCATGCATTTGGGGGAAATGAGGAAGAGAAAGGCAGAACTGACAAACATGGCCAAAGACAAGAGCAGTGGAACACAAGAAAGAAGAATCATCTACACACCTACTGAAAGTAACAATGGATCAAAAAAATCTAATCTTAAGAGCTTCTTGGCTTTCTCCACAAAAGGATCCTTCGGATTGTTGAGGGAATCGACGTCCACTCCAAATGATGTGCTGGTGATCACATCCATGCTGTAGGCACCTAACACTCTAAGAAGAGAGAAGTGTAGTAATTTAAACATGCCTCAGATAGTGGGAAAGTATTCATATTCTTGAATGACAAGCAATGGCACCTCAGTGTGAACCAAGCCCTTCCCAGCCTAACCACACTTTATCACTGCAAACTTCATGCTGTCACATTTCTTCTTTTTAAACTGTATGTAATGTCATCTAATGACTTAAGGAGTAAGGACAAGCAGTTGTCTCGTGTAAACTACAATAGAAAGATGGCCATGCACCCCAGTTTCCATTCCTCTCCCAGGATCACAGTGATGGACCAGCACTCACTCTTTCATATAGACAGGTTTGCCATTCTCTGCCTCTTGCCTCAAGTACTTTACCAAAATGTCTCCATACTGTTCGATGATGGGGAACATCTAAACAAAACAGAAAAGCATCCATAGTTAGGATGGAGACTCCAGTCACACAGGCTGCAGTTAAAAGAACTTCAATCACCTCCTTGAGTTTTCCACTGGTGAAAGTGGGGGACAGCAAGGCTCGGTATCTCTTCCAATCCTCATCCTTAGACACAGAGATGGCTTTTCTCATAATCCCCACTGGGCCAAAGTCCTGGAGTCAAAAAATATAGTATAAACAAAAAAAAAGCCTTTGAAAAACCAGGTGTAAGCTCACCTGCCGATTGTAGTTCCAACCTTTTATATTCCAGGATCCTTTTAAATGTAAATATCTCTGTGGTTGGAAAAGAAGGTCCAGAGGTGGAGCAGAAGATGAAAATAAGACTTAGTTGATCTCCAGAGGGGAGCAGATGGTATTTGCTTAGAGATATATAGAAAGTAATCTTTGCATGTAGCAAGATCTTCAGGTCTGTACGTCCTGTATTTACATGAGCAATGTGAAAAGGATGTCTTCTTATGCACTGTGTTTTTCTGTCTGTTTATCTGTCTGTCTGTGTGCCTGTGTATGTCTGTCTCTGGGTCTCTCTCTCTCTCTCTTTCTGTGTGTGTGTGTGTGTGTGTGTGTGTGTGTGTGTGTGTGTGTGTGTGTGTACATGAGTACTGGTGCACATACCCATGTGTACTCATGTGGGAACAGAGGTTAGGCTTCATTGTCTGTAACTCTATATGTAATTTTATAGATGAGGTCTCTCTGAGAATCTAGAAGGCTCTAGTGTGGCTGGAGTTGGTACTAAACAAGCACCTGGGACCTTCATGTTTCCACAGGAAGATCTAGAAGCACATATAAATGCTTCATGGTTTTTTAAAGATTATTTCACTATGTTATGCATTTAGCCTATTGTTCCTTGTGTTACAAAGTTAAATTTCATTCATAAAACTGCTTACAGTAGTGTCTGCACATAAGAAACCAAGGGACTCTGCTCCCAGTTGTATTCAGTTGGTAAATAAAGACGGCAACAGCCAATTCCTGAGCAGGACAGACAGAGGCGAGACTATTAGGATTCAGGGGCTTGGAAGAGAGTTGAGGAAGAAGCAGAATCACCATGAGAGAGACACAGAACAGACCAGCTGACACTCCAAGTAACTGTGGACATGGAGACTGAAGTGGCCACCTCCTGTGGGGAGGCAGGACTTTGACAGGATGAAAGGGACACATCAAACCACACACAAAACCATCCACCCAAAAACTGTCTTGCTAAGAGATGTGCAAAGATAAAAATGAGTAAATGACCAACTAATGGCTGACCAAATGTGAGACCCATTCAGTGAGAGACACTATAAATGATACACTGCCATGCTTTCAGAAATAGCATAACTGAGTCATGAGAGGCTTCATACAGCAGCAGAGAGAAACAGGTGCAAAGACTCAACCAAAAATTGGGCAGAACTTGGGGAGTCATGTGGAAGAGTTGGAGGTAGGATTAAGTAAGCCAGAGGGTTCAAGCACACCACAAGAAGATCCACAGTATCAACTACAGGGGACCATGTGGGCTCACAGAATCTTGGTCACCAACCAAAATGATTACAGGGACGGAACATAGCCTCCCTGCACATTTGTAGCAGAAGCACAGCTTGGTCTTCTTGTGGGGCCACTAACAGTTGAAGCTGGGGCTGTCTCTGAGTTGGTTGCCTGACATATAATCTCATCTCCCTAGCTAGACTGCCTGGTTGGGTCTCAGTGGGAGAGGAGGCTCTTCATCCTGATGCTCCTGGATGTCCCAGGGCAAGGTGATACACAAGAGGGAACTTCTGCTTCTCTGAGTAGAATGGGATGGGGCTATAGAAGAGGAATTAGAAGGGTAAGACTGGGAGGAAAGGAACAGGGGGAGCTACAATTAGGATGTAAAGTTAATAATTAATTAATTAACTAATTAATCAATTAATGAAAAAGCAAAAGGACCTACCCGCCGGTTTGTGAAGACAGAAAAGCATTCTTTCACTAGCACATTCTTGATCATCTCTGCATCTGTGATTCCTAGCACAGGCGTTGGACCATCAAAAACCCTGTGTGGGGAAGATAGCTGATGAACCAGGTTCTGAAGTGACATCCACACCCAGTCTTTGATCCTACTGCTGGAGGACCCTCACTCGGCTTATACAATTCACAGTCACAGGGGTTCCCAGTTCAGCCTGAAATACTGATAACATACACAGTGGAGTCTTTGTAAAATGATACATAATGACATTGAACATAAAATGAGTCACTAAAGACAAAACATCTGTGAAAGGTACCACAGTGAGAAATAACAAGTAGAAATTTGCTAAGTCTACATGTGTATATGTAAGAATTTCCTATACCATTTTCTATGATATTGCATATTTGAAATATTGCTAGAATCTGGAGAGATGGCTCAACAGTTAAGAGCACATAGTCCTCTTCCAGAGGACCCAAGTTTGGTTCCTAAGATGGCTCACGACGAACTGTAACACCAGCTCCAGAGAAATCTAATACCTCTGGTTTCCATGATAATTTATAATCATATACAGAATGACACAAACATGTATATGAAGAGAATTAGAAGTATAGATTTAGAAATAAAATATTAAAGTAAAAGTTAATAATTACATCTTTAAAAAGAGATACTAATCTCAAATATTATAAAGTAAAAATAATAAATAATAACCCCTTCAAAATATAAATGAAAACATTGTTCTACCTAGGAGCTACTTGCTCAAACATTTTAATCCTCTCACTCAAAAGTCAGAGGCAGGTGGATCTCTTTAACTTGGAGGGTAGTCTGATCTATAATGTGAGTCAAGTACAACCAGAGCTACATATAGAGAAAGGCTAACTTGAAAATAAAACAAAGATTTTAATCTTAAGAATAATAGAATAAGTCAATATCTGATGTTGGAAATGCAGCTCAGTCTTATGATGCCTGCCCTGGTTTTTATACATTGAGATGAAAACACAGAATTTAACTGAAGTGCCTGTATCTAGTTCAGCCAGGTCAGGTAGTCTGAAAGTCAGGACAGAACGAACACGAAAGCATGGAGAGGGGAGAGCTGCACAGGCTGTCTTCTGTACTCCTGAAATCACTGCAGCAGGGATTCCATCACATGCCCTGTGCATGACTGTCAGCATTCCAGCAGGAGTTTTGTAATTTTGATCCTGCCTGAGGATATGCACACAACTAGTTCCTGGAGGGGGGAAGCAAAATGGCCCAAAGGTAGAGACACCTGAAGATGTCAGCTCAGTCCTGGGGATCTACTAGGAGGAAAGAAAACTGACTGGAACAGGATGTCATCTGATACACACTTTAACCAATAACCTTTGCAGGGACTAAGGAGAAGGCTGAGCAAATGAAGGCACCTGTACCAAGCCTGATGACCTGAATTCAGTTTCCTAGAAGTAGAGAACTAACTTTGACAAAATATCTTCTGACCTACATTATGCACCAGGACACAGGTCCCCATTCCCTGAAAATGTTGATCTAAAATAAAATATAAACAACAGTAAAGTCTGTGCATGCACTGAGGAAGCTGTTTCTTTTAATGCTATGCATGAACCATTT
The DNA here is from genome assembly GCF_963924665.1 of Micromys minutus. NCBI lineage: Eukaryota > Metazoa > Chordata > Mammalia > Rodentia > Muridae > Micromys > Micromys minutus. The sequence goes on along the minus strand of NC_137964.1, from coordinate 4,416,626 downwards.
GCTGAGCCCTTAGCTGGCTCATTGCCCCCAGACCCCTGCTATCAAATGACATACTAAGTCCACATTAAAGTATAGAAAAGTGGGCTTCTCTGGGAAAATGAGGCAGGGTGGAAAGGAGATGGGACAAAACATTTGCCAAAGCAAATTAGTGGGAATTAAAGCAATGCATTGCATATCAGGCAAAGGAAGCTTCAGAGGAGAAACAAATTAGAAGGTCACACTGTGAGCAGTTCCTAAAGTTTTAAAGACTGGTGAGTAGGAGATCTGGGCAACCAGGGAGCAGAGAGATCTCTGCGGAGTGCGCACGGAAAGCCCGCCCCCGCCCTTCCTTATCCAGAGACCAAAAACACAGCATGGGAACCTCAGCTTCCACCCGGCAATTTTGGGCCACAGAAAAGGGCTCGCCCCATCTGCCACCTGGACCAGCAGTTCCTAAAGGTTTAAAGACTGGTGAGTAGGAGATCTGGGCAGCAAGGGAGCAGACAGATCTCTGTGGAGTGGGCACAGAAAGCACGCCCCCGCCCTTCCTGATCCAGGGACCAGGAACACAGCATTGAAACCTCTGTTTCTACCCTGCGAATTTGGGGCACAAAACGGGGCTTGGCCCAGCTGCCACCTGGACCAGTGAAGATCCAGGGACACAGACCAGATACAAGGGAAAGGCAAGAACATATTACTGACAACAAGATGGCAAGAGGAAAGCAAAAGAGTATATCCCAAGGAAACCAAGACAACCTGGCAACACCAGAACCCAGCTCTCCCATAACAGCAAACATTGGAATGCCAAACACTTCAGAAAAAGAAGACTCGGACCTGAAATCATACCTCAAGATGCTGATAGAGATACTTAAACAAGAACGAGAGGAAAAGCAAAAAAGAATCAGAAACTTTTAAAGAGGAAACAAGAAAAATGCTCAAAGAACTCAAAGAACTAGAGGAAAACAGAACCTAAGAGATGAAGGAATGGAAGAGGGAATTTAAAATGGAAATTGACACAATAACGAAAACACTAAAAGAAATAACCCTAGAGGTAGAACACCTAAAAAAGAAATCAGGAGTCACAGAAGCAAGCATTTCCAATAGACTACAAGAGATGGAAGAGAGAATCTCGGGGGCAGAAGACAACATTGTAAACATAGACAAAACAGCCAGAGAAGATGCAAAAAACAAAAAGCTTTTAACCCAAAATGTCCAGGAGATCCAGGACACAATGAGAAGACCGAACCTAAGGATAATAGGAATAGAAGAGGGGGAAGAGTATCAACTAAGAGGCACAGTAAATATCTTCAACAAAATCATAGAAGAAAACTTCCCTATCCTTAAGAATGAGATGACCACGAGCATAAAAGAAGCTTTCAGAACCCCAAATAGGTTGGACCAGAAAAGAAATACCTCCCGACACATAATAGTCAAAACACCAAGTGCCCAAAGCAAAGAAAGAATACTAAAAGTAGTAAGGGGAAAAGGTCAGGAAACATATAAAGGCAGACCAATCAGAATCACACCCGATTTATCAACAGAGACTATGAAAGCTAGAAGAGCCTGGACAGACATCATGCACACCCTAAGAGAGCACAAGTGCCAGCCCAAGCTGCTATACCCAGCAAAATTATCAGTCACCATAGATGGAGAGATGAAGATATTTCAAGACAAATCTAAATTTACACAATATCTGACCACAAACCCAGCACTACAACAAATTATAGGTGGAATACCCAATACAATGAGGGGAACTACATCCTAGTAAAAACAAGAAAACTCCTAAGGAAGAAAACCAAAAGAAGAAAAAGACATGGACACAACTCAACCTACAAAAGCAATAATAGCAGGAAACAGAAACAACTATTCCTTGATATCTATTAACATACATGGACTCAACTCCCCAATAAAGAGACATAGGCTATCAGACTGGATACATAAACAAAATCCAGCATTTTGCTGCATACAGGAAACTCATCTCAGAGACAAAGACAGAAACTATCTCAGAGTAAAAGGGTGGGAAAAAAACTTCCAAGCAACAGCCCCAAGAAGCAAGCTGGAGTGGCTATTTTAATATCAAATAAAGTAAATTTCCAGCCAAAAGTTATCAAAAAAGATAAGGAAGGACACTTTTTACTCATTACCAGGGAAATCTGTCAGGAGGAACTCTCAATCCTTAACATATATGCTTCAAATAAAAAAGCACCCACATTCATAAAAGAAACCCTACTAAAGCTCAAAAAATACATTTCACCCCACACAATAATAGTGGGAGACTTTAATACCCCACTCTCTCCAATAGACAGATCATGGAAACAGAAACTGAACAAGGACACTGCAAAACTAGCAGAGACTTTGAACCAACTAAAATTAATAGATATCTACAGAACATATCATCCTAAAGCAAAAGAATACACCTTCTTCTCAGCACCCCATGGCACCTTCGCGAAAATTGACCACATAATTGGACACAGAACGAGCCTCAATCGATATAAGAAGATTGAAATACTCCCATGCATCCTCTCAGATCACCATGGTCTATGGCTGGTCTTTAACAACAACAAAGACAACAAAAAGCCCAGGAGTCTGGCTCCAAAATAAGAAGTTTTAAATGGGCTGTAGGTATCTTTGTGGTAGAGAAGTGACTTGCCTAGCCAGTGTGAATCCATAGGTTTGATCTGTAGTATTTCTGTTAAAACCAACCAAGGATAAACAGCTAAACCTCACTTTTATTTAGTATAAAAAACAAGATAGGTAAAATGTGTATCTTTTAAAACATGTGCACATAGTGTCATTAATTTTCCTTCTTATTTTGAAGATGTTTCCATACATACTATACTAAAATTAACTAAAGGGATTACAATGCAATTAGAAAGATAACATAATTTTCCTACATTATTTATGTGAGAGTCAAAATGCAGTCCTTCAAATAAAGTTGGTCATTGTGGCTCAAGGTAGGACACATTTCCACAATGAAACACTCACTGTTGTATAAAAGGATGGGGGCATCAAGAGCTATGCTTTTTTTGAATAGAAATGGTCCCCATACAATCATGTATTTCAATGCTTGGCAATAGGAAGTGGCAATATTAGTAAGTATGGCCTTACTGGAAAGCAAGCTTTGAGGTCTCCTATGCTCAAGCTATGCCGAGTGTGGTACACAGTCCTCTTCTGTTGCTTCAGATCAAGATAAAGAACTCTTAGCTCTTCCAGAATAATGTCGGCCTGCATGCTCTAATGCTCCCTGATATGATGATAGTGGACTGAACCTCAGAAACCGTAAGCTATCTCCAATGAAATGTTTTCCTTCATAAGTGTGGCCTTTGTTATGTTTTATCACAGAGATAAAATGCTAATTAGCACAGGAGGTTAGTAATATTATTTGTTGTGATAGTAAATAATTTAAATCAAGGGAGAAATTTTCATATTAAATATTATCAGAACTTTAGAAAAATCACATGTAAACACTACAAAAATGGATGTCAAAATGCTAGACATGCAAGGTCTATAGCAGCAGGTGATTGTCACTCTACTATTAGTGAGTTTAGTTTTGTTCCCTGAATGGTAGAGTGAGAAAAGCATTCTTGCATAACAAAAAGAATAAGTATGTATAAAGATTTCAAGCTAGGATTATGTTGCTGTACAGTTCTTTCCCTACAGTGTGAAGTGGCTAAGTGGCTACTGTCACATTGAAGACTCATAGGACAATCCTCAGTATAAAATCCTAGGAAAGCATCATAGTGCTGACAAAGCATAATTTCATTCTGTGAAAAGTCTTTTTCCTTGAATGCTTCATACTTTCATTAATGTAATTATTTAGCCACATGTGACTTTAGATCAAAATAGTCATGTATGAAGTGTGAGGTTCAAACAGAAACACACAGCCAGAGATGTGACCTTACCCACAGTGTGACAGTCATTTACTTAGCATCCAGGTGTCACACAGCTTAAGTCATCTCATCAGGCACTAACAAATGCCAGACAGTTCTCAGCACCTGGCACCAGAAAACTTCATGAGCAACTGAAACTTAGATATTTATGGCAGTTTTCTATGATCTGAAAATACCCTGGTATGCATCCCTGATGTATATCACAGGATTCTGAAGTCACTGGAAAGCTCTTACCAGTGTTCAAATACTTTCTCCTGAGTAGTTTATGGTTCGATGGCTAACTCTATAAGGATACAGAACTTGGTGTATTTATCTTACATTTAAAAAATTTGACAAGGTAACTTTCTACTGTGTATGTTATGAAATATTTAGATTTCTTCATGGTCATAAAGCCAATAAACTATTCCTTTGGGTACCCCAAAAAAAAGGTCACACTGAGTAAACATCAAGGCATGGGAAGATACCCAGAGGTCACACACTCTCAGACAGTGGAGGAGGGGAGACTGTGTGAAGGGCATGGGAGGTAGTGACCAGGTTGTAAAATGAACACACAAATAATTAATGGAGAAAAGAAGAACTCAAGTCCATGCAACATCAAACCTTTCAAAGGCCACAGTGTGCAATGTTTTCATGTCAATTAGAACTTTGAACCCTGACCCTTCATAACATGAGGCATCACCTTTACACAGAGAGGTACATGGCTTCATTTTGTAGTCCTTGCACAAGTAGAGTCCCTCCTCCTAAAGAAAGTCAACTCCATAGACCTTTCAGAATACTCACCCCCATATTTTCCCATACTTTTTATAGCATTCCATGTCAAATTTCCATAATCCCTGGAAAGAGAAATAGCATGATATCCATTATTGTCCTGTATGTACTGACCCTTCTGTAGCCAGAGCATCGAACCCTCAGATCCCAAGAAGTCAGATTTATGACTCTGACAAATAAAAGCTCTTATTCAGAAATGTTTGACATATGATGAGGAGGATAGGTGGGTGGGAAAAAGTGAGAGAACATGACACGTGACACCTTCCTGTGGCCTCTGCATCCCACACACATGTATACAGACATAACATAACTAACATACATATACACAAACATACCATACATATTACATAAACACACAAGCAATGATGATGATGATAACAACAAACAGAATTGTTTTAAAGAATTTCCAAGGTAAGCACAGATTCTGTAGGAAGAAATTCCTGAGCAGATAGAAACACAAACTCTGACACTTGCCCTCTGTACTGAGCTTGGGAATGTCTGTCTAGGGGAAGGACCATGGCCAGGAATCAAAGTAGGTTGGTCACAAATGGTCCACATAGTCTTAGCCAATATGGTACATTACATTCTCATTACTCAGTTTTTTAGTAACTTTGTTAAATTGTTATTTCCCTAGTCTCCTACCTTTTAACAAACATTGATAAGAAAAAAGAAGATTAAAAAAACTACACCACACAGGTGACTGACAACCACCATCTTATCTCAGATGTTCTCACTTGCCACTCAGAGTCGTAGATTAGACTGCTGCCTTAAAAAAAAAAGAGAGGCAGCTATAGGTACAATTCATTACATACAATAGAGCAATTTGCCTAACATATGATTTCTTGCATCTCAGCCTCAGCACCAAAATAAAAAGAAAAAACCAAAACCAAAAAAAAAAAAAAAAAAAAAAAAAAGAACCTAAAAAAATTTCACTAGGCCTACAGCAGTGATTGACTTTGCAGAGGGTTTAAATTCCGTTCCCAGAACCAACATCCTCCATCTCACATCCATCTCTAACTCTAGCTCCAGGGAATCCATCGCCGTCTTCTGTCCTCCATAGGTCCTGCATTCACATGCACAAACACACACATACAACCTTACAGAAATAAAGTCTTTCTAAACAAATCAATAACTAACCAGGACCCCAGTCTCTAAAGAAAGAGAGAAAGTAAATCCTCTAGTTCTAAAGAACCTAAATATGCCATAAGAGTACAAGCAGAGTCTAGGATCAAAGGAAAAGCATTCAGCAAAGAATTTAAGTATATAAAATGTAAACTAGAAAGATGTGTCAGTGGGAAAAGCACCCTGAGAAAACAAGATTTTGATTTCCCAGGATCTGTATAAATGTCTATCAGGAGATAATAGAACCAGATCCCAAGACTCATAGAAAAGAGACCCAGAGGGGAAGTTGACTAGATAAACTAGTCAAGACAGAGAAAGCCAGGTCAAAGTGAGACACTCTGTCTCAAAGGTCAAAGTGCAAAGCAATCAGGAACATACTTAGTATTATACTTGACTTCCACAACCACATACACACATGTTCACATGCATATGCCCCTGCATACACATATGGGCACTCACACACATACAATTGCCTGGATACACTCTATAAAAATATTTACACACACACAAACATTGTGTGAAATTTTAAGTTGACAATACAGCCCCCAAGGTCCTCACAAATATTCTCGAGTATCAAGAGAACACACAGTATGGGGCCTGACATCTCAGAGTTTCATCATATGGAGCATTTAATAGAACATTATTGGCCACAAACAGAAGCCATATAAAAAAGTCTCAGTCAATACTCACATTGTAGTAATTCAACAGAGTGCCTAAAAATGGCAGAGGTGTGGGCCCAGGAATTCCCTGTTTCTTAAAAATTCCATGTGTACGGGTTCCATAGCTATAAAGGGAAACAGAAAGATTTGTGGCCAAACAAATACAGAAGAGGACAGAGAAGCAAGACCATCATCAAAAATTGAAACAAACCAGCAACGTGGCTGACCCGCCAGTTCCCAGAGAGCTTGGGAATGGTGGAAGGCCAGTGTGCATATCTGCCTATTGCTGGCATCCACGTCTGCTGAGTTCTCATAGATATAGAGAGAAACAAACTAAGTCAAGTCATACATAGTCTAAGTCTTATCAGTAAACTACTGTGAGATGATTTTGTGCTGTGTGTATTCAATTGCTGATTTCTTACCCACAGATCTAGTTACAGAACTCTGAATCAGACTTTTGTATTTTTGTAATTATGAAGCATCATCTGAGGAGGTATTTTGTAAAACATTGCTCTCCACCATTTTCTGATTGGTTAAATCAAGGATAGAACAACCCATAGCTGAATGGTAGGGGGGAAAGTGAAACTTCTGTGACAAGAGAGAGAGAGAGAATCTCAGGTGGGACCTGGGGACACAATGAAGAAGTAGGTGCCAGAGTAAGGCTACAATGGCATGTAATAGATGACGTGATTGGGACATAGGCCAGACCAGCATAGCCAGGTTAGAAGAGATAAGAATATGTCAGCTTAGTTCTCTGTGTCATTATACAAACCAAAGTTGGACATAGAAAACACCATGCTTTTACAATAAACCTCAAAATACTAAGTGGAAATAGGGTGAGGTTGAGGTGCCCAGCAGATCACCATAACCTCAGTATGAACTTTAATAAGTTAGTGCCACTGGGGCTATAACTCAGAAGAAAAGAGTTTGTCTAGCATATATAGGCGCTAGCGTGAGCCCCAATATTACCAAAACATTAATGTGCAATATTAACTCCATCATCACTTCATTTTGGGTCTTTGAGATGATTCCACGAGTAATGGCACTGGATGCTAAGGTTAATAGTCTGAGTTTTGTCTTTAGGACCCACATGATAGGAAAGAACTGACTCTGAAAACTTGTCCTCTGACCTACACACAAACACACATACACACACACACACACACACACACACACACACACACACACACATACACACACACACACATGCACACAAATACACACACATACAAACACATACATAAAAACTTTTTGCAAGAGTTAATGTCACATTCTGCCATCTCTTGGAGAAGATTTTTGTGCCCTGTGTGTTCAAATGCTGGTTTCTAAACCCTGAGACATTGATACAGGCCAGACATCAGCAATGTCATCAGTATTGAAGACTCTCCTGTATCAATGCAATGTAAAGAATGCTCCCAAGCTATCTCTGATTGGTTAATAAAGGATTTAACAGAAAATGACTGGACAGGAGAGTTTTTGGCCACAATGCAGGTGAGGGTTCAGGAGAAGAAAAGCCACCAGGAAAATAGAGGAAAAAGGTCACCTTGAGGTGAGTCATGAGAAGGAGTCAACAATGGAGCTCACAATGAAGACACACATGGAACAGAGTAAGCCAAGGAAAAAGTCAAACTGCAATTAAAATGGGACCTGTGGCTGGGATGTAGATAAGTGTGTGAGTTAGAAGAGCTAAGATCCTGCCCAGTCATCGTCTGTAAAGATTGCTAATAAATTCAACAGGTCTCTGTCTAGATTATTTAAAGTTAGCCAGGTTACAAAACTGCCACTTAGGTTCATAGCAGCTCTATTTATAATAGCCAGAAGCTGGAAAGAACCCAGATGTAAAACAGTAAATAAATGGATACAATAATTGTGGTACACTTACACAATGGAGTACTACTCAGCTATCAGAAACAATGACTTAACCAAATTCTTAAGAAAATGGTTGCATCTAGAGAATATCATCCTGAGTGAGATAACCCAGTCACAAAAGAACAGACATAATATGCAGTCACTGATAGTGGGATGCTAACCCCAGAGGCTCGGACTGCCCCAGAAACAACTCACAGAAGTTCAAGAAAAAAAGAAAAGAAAAGAAAACAAACAAACAAAAAACATTATGCTCAATCCTTACACATCAAGAAAACGTTGACTAATTCCAGGTTACATCCTGTTTTACATGTACTGTTTGCTCATTGTAACTAGTAAGACCTTAATTCAGAGTATCAAACATTAAAAAAAAAGAAAAGAAAAAGCCAAGCACTGACAAAAATGTATTTGTATACATTCGTGCAAAAAAACGTTTAAAATTTTTTTCTCTTATCTTTGTTTTTTAAAATAAAGTTTAACAAAAACTGACACTTTTAATACCATCCTAGCTATGCCTGTGGAAGTTGTCAGATCACATGGAACTCTAGTTACAAATGATTGTGAGCTCAAGGTGCAAGAGGGAGGCAAACCTGAGTCCTGTGAAAGAACAGCCACTGCCCATAACTACAGAGCCATTATCTCTCCAGCCTGATTCTGATATCATTTTGATCCTCCCAATAAAAACAGAATAGAGGTCTGATTATCATCTCAATCCTCAAGACGTGGTAGAAGAATAAACTGTGAAAGTCACTCACCGGTAGAGGAGCACCAGGATGATTGCCAGGAGGAGCCAGGTTTCCAGTGACAGAGCTGAAACCAGGTCCATCTTGTTCTCTATCAGTACTTTACTATTCTGTGTTCTCCCTCCAGCTCTGTGTGAGCTTCTGCAGGGCTTCCCTCAGCCCACTCTGCTGCACTGAGGCCAGTATGCAGTACTTATATGCTAGGAAGATGGGTGGGACCAGGGATCCAGCCAGTAGATGGATCACATCTGCATCACCTGGACTTTGATACTCTCTTCCCCTAGATAGTTCATAAAGTTCATCCACAGGCTATTTTGAACTATTTTGAACTAACAATCTGTGTGGCATCAGTAAACACCAGTGCCACATGGAGAAGACCAAAGGTTCTTAGTTTCTATCAAAAATTCAAGCAAAATCAACAACATAAAAACCCTCTTGCCAGCACAGGTTTCATTCAAAAATACATGAAATGAAGACAAAATGACATCATTTGCACTACTTTACTGAATGTATTTCTCATTTGCTGATGAATTCTGGAACTGCCCATGGACCTATAACTCCCATGTGACGTCTGTGAACCAAGCACTAGTCCTCCAGAAGAGCAGCAAGCCAGCTTATCCCTTGAGGCCTCTCTTCAGCCCCATGATGAATGTTTGTTTGTTTGTTTATTTGTTTGTGCAAAACTAAAAAGAAACACTAAGAATACTGATAAGAATTAGTTGGGAGAAAGACAGCCACTTCTGATTCTGTCCCCAGTGTGCTATCATAGGTAATAGACTTGTACAACCCTCCACTCAGAGAAGAGAGTCAGAAGAATCAAAGTTCAGAGACAAAGTTCAAAGCTACATAGCATATTTGAGACCAGCCTGCGATACAAGTGACATTGACTAAAAAAAAAAATTCCTATGCTACATATATGCACCAAAATTCAGCAACTGTCACCTTTTCCTGTTGGTGCCCATGAGAAAGAGACAGGCCCTGCCTTTTTGCTGAAAGAAAGAAATTGTACTCAGTTGTGAACCCACTGGTGACTGGTAATGAAAGGCCCTAAAAGATGGTTCTGAACACACAGCCATATACATGGCTTACATAAAGTTGTCAGGAAACAAAACAAGTCATGAAAGTGGAAAGGAGCTTTGCAGGGAAGAAATGTGGGTGACAGAGGTGGGGTAACAGAAAGAGGGGAGAGATTTAACCACAATGAATTCAACAGAGAGACAGAGAGACTGACTGACTGACAGACAGACAGACAGAGAAAAAGAGAGAGAGATTAGTTCATTTAATAAAATAATTAAAATAGCAATTGAAATGCAGAGAGCCACTGACAGCAGGGGAAGCTGAAAGAGTCCTGCGGGAGAATGTGGAGGAGGATTGAGTGAGCCAGAGGGGTCAAGAACACCACAAGAAGATCTACAGAGTCAACAAACCAGGAAACATGGGACTCACAGAGACTGAACCACCAACCAAAGAGCGTACATGGACTTAACCTAGGGACCCTAAACATATTTAACATGTGTGCAGGTTGGTCATCACGAGAGTCCCCAACAATTGCAGCAGAAACTGTCTCTGACTTTTCCCTCTGCTACTGGATATCCTTCCCCTAAATGGACAGCCCAGTAGTCCTCAGTTGGAGAGGATGCATCTAGTCCTGCTGAGTCTTGGTGTCACAAGGAAAATATCCTAGGAGGAACTTCACCACCAAGAGGAAAAGAGAAGAGGTACTGGGAGATGTATTTCTGAGGTTGGGACTGGGAGGAGAGGATGGAGGGGTTGCTGTTAGCACAAATTTTTATTAAAAATGTAAGTAGAAAAAAAATAACAAAATTCCCCAAGCTCAACCAGGATCCAAGGGCTCCTAAGTGTAGGTGGAAGTACAAAAAAAATGGACTTTAGAAAAATCACTCAAACAACATCTGCCTAGCTCTGCCTTCTGACTGCTGGGATTAAAACCATGTACCTATGGGACTTGGGCCATAATGGAAACCCTGATTCTTGGTTAAGACTGTAGATGTCTTGGGAACAATAAGTGAGATGGAGGAAGTTTTCTAGCCTCCTGAATATCAAGAATCCCTGCATTGCCATGAACACCACACTGCCCCTTGGGGTACTGGCCACACCCAAGACACTCCTCCACAGGTAGACATTACTGCAGGTCACATAAGCTCAAAGCAAAAGCAAGACCACACCCAAATATATAGACAAAGTCTTACTAATCCATCAAGCCAGGCCAATAGGAAGTACAGTTGTCAGACTCCAAACCAATTCAAAACTTATATATATATAAAACATGGGTCGATAGTAAAGACGCGTGTAAGACTCATTCTACCAACTGAGATCCATTGTTCTAAGAGCTGATAACAGATCTAATTGGGAAGAGATCTCCTCTCCCAAAGCTTCTTGAATCTAGCGCTGTAGCCTCTCACTGGAATCATTCAGCCTGGCCCGGTGCAGAATCTCAGGCAAGCTGAACCCAGCAGTGAACACAGCCAAACTAGTCTCCTTGATCTAGCAGCAAAGCGGTGGCCAAACTAGTTTTTCTCTTTCTATTCACCCGAGCACGTACAAGCCAGGTGGACCCAGCAGCGGAGGTCGCCCCTATCTACCCAGAGAGCTATGTGCGATTTCTGGCTCCAGGTCACACATGTGCCCAAGAATGTGGAGAAAGGGAACATTAGGTTCAGGATCAGGGGTGGAAAGAGACAGGAGAGAAAACCAAAGGATCAGGATACTGACTAGAAATCTGCAGCTGCTGGGGTGACAGTTTGGGGCATTTCTAGGGAAAGCTGGAGACTGTAATAAGGAAAAATCTTGGGAATCATTGTGGGTCAACTTAGCTGAGAAGCATAGCAATTTGGATGTGGCAGCTAAAGAGGCCACCTCCTGTAGTCAAGCAGGATGCCCAGAGGAGGGATAAGAACAAACACTGATTCACAAACATTTAGACCTAAAATTTGGTCTGTCTACAAAAAAATACAGTAAGAAAGATGAAGCAGAGACACTGGGCATTATCAACCAATAACTGACCCAACTTCAGACCAATCCCATGGGGAAGCATCAACTCCTGACACTATTAATGATACTCTGTCAAGCTTTCAGGCAGGAGCCTAGCATAACGATCCTCTGAGAAGTCCACCCAGCAGCTTGGTAAGATAGATGCAGACATTCACTGCCAAAGACTGGACAGGACTTAAAGATACAAGGAGAAAACTTGGGAGTTGACTGAGGGCTCCTGAAAGGGATAGGAACTCCACAGGAAGACCAATGTAATCAAATAACCTGGAGCATGGGAACTCTCACTGAACCATCAAGCTAAGAGTATAAGTGGACTAAACCTAGCCCCCAAACCTTCGTACATATATAAAAAATTTGCAACTCAGTCTTAATATGGGTCCCCCAACAACTAGAGTTAGAGTTGTCACAGAAGGTGTTTCCTGTCTGTTGTGGTAGTTTTATAACATGTGCTGCCTTTACCCGGAGCTGTTGCCCAGATCTGACCACTCCCAGCTCCCTTTTCTCCCACCTGGTTTGCTCCTGGGATCTGTCACAACCAGCCCTCTGCAGGATTCTTTTTCTGCCCACCTGTGCTCCTGGAGAGGTCGAGTTACCAGCCAAATCCTGAGACTTTTGAATCCATGTATAAAATACACGCACTCTGCGCCATTACCTTTAGAACCGGCCTCTAGGCACACTTCCTAAGCTCTGATATATCCTGCTTAAAAATGCATGGCCTTATCAATTTATTATCTTCATCTTTCTCTCTGTCCTAAACATAAGTGTCTTGCATCAGCTAACTCTGGCTAACATCCTTGGACTCCACCCTTAGCAGAGAGCACAGGCACTAGCTGGCCTGAGACCGTATATGACTGCTGTTCTCTACCCATTTCAAAGCAAGGCACAAAAAGGCTTCATCTCTTTCCCTGCAGCTCTTTTTCCTCTTAGGATCTGAAAGTCCCACCAGTACCTTCCTTCCAGCAATTGGCACTCCAGGCTTCTTTATTGACAAGGCAAGAACCAATTGGAAAACAAGACCTAAGAGACAGAAAGTCCTCTGACAATTGTCTAGAGAATCTGTTTCCCTAATGAGTCTGCATTGTCTGGCCTCAATGAGAATATACCACATAGCCAGTGAGAGACTTGATGTACCAGGGCAGGGGCATGGGTGAACTCTGCACTCTCAGAAAAGAAGGGGAAGGGAAACAAGAGAGCAGCTATAGTAGGGTACCATGATGAGGGCAGCAACCAGTATGTGAAGGAAATATGTAAATTAATTAATGAAGAGAAAAATGAACAAAAAGTAGCACCACTGTGAGACTGATTGGTCATTTGGAACACTGATTCTCAATTGAGACCAGTTGAAAACCCAGGAGGGAAAATGAGACCAAAGGAGCTTCCCTGATTCTCAGGAAATCAGAAAGCCTTACACTGCCATAATTAGTACATAATCTTCACACTGTCACAAACAGTGCATGGCTCCACAAGTCATTGGCCACACCCTAAGTCTCACCTCCACAGGAGGATTTGACATAGACCTCAGCCAGATTGGCCATGTCCCAAATCTCTCCCTGCACATAGATGTGACCATATTTAAGTTCTAGGCAGAAGCAGGACTGCCCCAAAATATGTATACAAGGTCTCCCTAAGCCCTAAGTCCAAGCAACTAGGAAGCTGGTCGTGAGAGCCTGAACCATTTCAAAAAATTTCCTTATACAAAGTATAAGTGAATAAAAAGTATGAGCACTAAATTACTTAAGAAACACATGTAGAAAGCATTCCTCTGCCTGAGTTCCTTTGTTTAAAAGAGCTGATAATGCTTCTAATTGGGAAGAGATTTTTACTCCCAAAGTTTCTTGCATGCTGCACCAAAGTCGCTCACCCACACAGTTCAGCTTGCCAGCAGTGACAGCATTCCACTGCATCCTGCCAGGATTAGCAGAAGATGGATGTTCTTGAAAGCTCAGACCAGAGTTCAAATGTCTCTCTGAGTTTTAATCACATGTGCTCTGCTGAGCATCTGTCTTAAGAGCTCAGGCCGGAGTTCCCACACCCCAATGAGCACTGTTCTTATGCTTCCAAACCTGAATTCATGCACACCAACTATGGTGAAGGTAGCAGAGGCTGCCTTTCCCCAACCAAAGAGCTGTGTGGGACTCCTGGAACAAGGTCCCACACACCACCACCACCAAGAGATTCATAGCAACTTTTTAACCTTAGTTATAGTGGATCCTTTTTCTGGAATATGCAAGCAAAGCAAACACACACACACACACACACACACACACACACACACACACACATACCAAAAACACAGAGAGGAGGAGAGGGAAAAGAACAGGGATAGGGGAGGGAGAGAGTGAGAGAGAAAGAGAGAGAGAGAGAGAGAGAGAGAGAGAGAGAGAGAGAGAGAGAGAATCTTTAAAAAAAAGAAAAAGTCATATCTCCCTAAAAGACTGGAAATAAATATGATACTGATAAACTTTTTCTATAAAGAAAGATTGAACTACTAGATTTCACCAAGCTAACAAAAATGTTCTGCAAAAGTATAAAGTAAACATTCTATCTTCTTTTACATTCTCTGAGAATTTTACACAAATGTACTGTACTTCCATAATTATTAATAATATCTGTCCCCCCTACAACTTCTCCTTTTACCCTACCACCTCTCAACTTCATATACATATACATACACAGGCCAAGTCCATTTAGTGCTGATTATGTGTACATCGGTTTAGGGATGACCACTTGAAAGTTGTCAACTCACAGCCCACAAGCAACATGCACACAGCATCACTCTGAATACAGCCCAAGACAAAATCATAAACTACGTTAAGCTTAGTGGTTAGGGGGTGAATACTAATTTCTTGGGCTCAATTTGTTAGCCATGGAATGAGTTTTGTAGATGGCAACACTTTGTTACAAAGTCAAACACTTGACTCGGCTGTGTGATGATTTCAACATTAGCATATGCAAAGTTTTTCTCTAGACCTCTCCCAACACAAAACTTTACAAAAACAACACATTATCTCAGAACATGGTCCTTCCACTGACTTCACTATTGAAACTTCTCTTCCTTTCACAAGACCCACTTGTGCATCATGCAGTAATCAGGAGGTGTGATGGTTTAGATATACTTGGCCCAGGGAGTGGCACTAGTAGAAGGTGTGGCCTTGTAGGAGGAAGTGTGTCACTCTGGGGATGCACGTGGAGACACTCCTAGCTGCCTGGGGATGCTCAGTCTCTTCCTGGCTTCCTTTGGATGAATATGTATAACTCTCAGCTCCTCCTGCACCATGCCTACCTGGATGCTGCCATGCTTCTGCCTTGATACTGGACCGAATCTAGGAACCTGAAAGCCAGTCTCAATTAAATGTTTTTATTTATAAGACTTGCCTTGGTCATGGTGTCTGTTCACAGCAATAAAACCCTAACTAAGACAGGAGGCAAAGTTTGAAGATAACTCAGGGAAATAAGTATTTGTTCGACAAATCATTGAACTCAACAGATTTCATGGGTAGCAAAGGGGAGTGGACAAAAATATGTGCAAAGGTTCATTTGCCAGGATCAAGTGAGTTCACAAGTTAGAGCTCTAGAACATTAACTGAGACAAGGGCTTATTTGATCAAAGAACAGTTCTCCTGCTAAAACTCAGTAAACACTAATCACTTTGTGTATTTTCTATAAGTTACATTTCTTGTGTATTGAAACTGAATGCCACAGTGTGTGTGTGAGAGGTCAGATGACAATGTTAAGTAACTAGTTCTTGATTTTCACTATGTGATTCCCAGAGACACACTTGAAGACCTTGGGTATGAGAACAAGTGTCTTTACCCTCAGAGACACTACCCTACCTTTTTGTTTGGTTAATTGGTTGGTGGGTTGGATTGGATAGGGTTGCTTTAATTTGGTATTACTTTTTTAATAAAATTTGTTTATTTTACTTATATGAGTCAATTATACTTTCAATGTCTTCAGACACACCAGAAGACGGCATCAGATCAAAGAACAGATGGTTGTGAGCCACCATGGGGTTGTTGGGAACTGAACTTAGAACCTCTGAAAAAACAACCACTGTTCTTACCCACTGAGTCATCTATCCAGCACCTGGTTTGGTTTCTTCCAGACAGAGTTTCTCGGTGTAACCCTGGCAGTCCTAGAACTCTCTCTGAGGACAAAGCTGAACTCAAACTATGAGATCTTTTTGCCCCTGCTGCCAAAGATCTGGGTTAAAAGGCATGTGCCACAACAGGATGTATGCAAAACCCTTTTTAATGTATAAAAAATTATACTATAATATAGCTATCCTGGTGAGCTTTAAGTGTCAATTTGGCACAACTTAGAGTCACCAGAGAACGGAATATCAGTAAAGGGATTGTCCACATCGCATCAACCTGAGAGCATGTCTTGAATAAATTATCTTGATTACTAATTAATGTATTAGGGTCTACCACATTGGGAGCCTCCTCCCCTAAGCAGACAGCTGAGGGCTACATAAGAAACCCAACTAAGCATGAGCCTGAGCACTCCAGCCAGCAACAAGCAGAATTCTTCTATGGTTCCTGCTTGAAATTCCTGCTTGAGTTGCTGCTCTGACTTCCTTCAGGAATGGAGTGTAACTTAGGAAAGGAAACAAAAGCCATGCGTCCCTTTACACTTAGTCAAACTGTTCTATCACTGTAACAGAAAAGCAACAAGAATGATAGCACAGAATAATGAGACTCATTATGTAGACCAGTCTGCTCTGGAACATATGGGCCTCTTGCCTCTGTGTACCACATGCTGAGATTACTGGCCTATGGTCACCCTATCCAGCTCACATTTCCTTTCACATTCAGTGGTAAGAGATATCTAAAGAAACAAGTGGCTGTGGTGCCTGCCATCCACTGTGATTTTTCCAGAGAATTCTGCCTGTCTTGATCAGTTCCTGGTACCCTAGCCTAATTTCACACTTCTCCCTAGAATCCTGAGGCACTACCATTTGCCCAACTGAACTTTAATTTGTCCTGTACTTGGATGCATCGGTCAGAGACCAAACAGTAAGATGAGACCTAAATATGACCATCCCAGAGATGCTGAGCCAGGGATAGTGGTGCAAGCCTTTAAGCCCAGCACAAAGCTGGCAGAGGCAAATGGTTTTCTGTGAGTTATAGGACAACTGGTCTACATAGTGAATTCCGAGACAGCCAGAGCTACATAATACAGCCCTAAAAGTTTGGTTAAGAAAATAGCAGTGAGCACCACTGGGTATGTAACACACTAAAAGATGTCACCAGTGGCTCCAGGAGGTACAGAGTATCTGAGGTGCCCAGAGAGTGTCAGGGATCACCATAATGTTCCTCCACATGCTCTGCCATAGAGACTAAAACAGGAGAGCAACACACTTCATTCCAAAACGGTGAAACAGCCCAGTTTAATTATGACTGCTGTCTTGGTTCATTTTCTGTTGGTATGACAAGTTCATTGAGGCTGGTGACTTATTTACAAAGAGCAAACAGAGCTAGTGACTGTTGCCAAGATGTGATAATGACATGGGGGTGGGGTCCACAGGAGACAGTCACTCAGGAGAGCACAGAGGGAGGAGGGAGAGTGCAAAGGGAGAGAAACAAGACATCTGGTGAAATTACACAAGGGGGTAGAGTACAGGGCAGAAACTGGACTGGGAAGGAGGAGGAATTACCAAGGGGGGAGGAGTGGACATCTCTGATTAATGACACAAGGGCTTACTCACTGTGTCTCATAGAAGAACACAGTATTTGTTCCTCTTGAGATTGAGGGAGAAAAAAAGAGAAGAGACAAGAAAAAAATGTTCTTTGCTGTAAAAAACCAATGTCCCCACAATTTCTGTCACCATGGTTAAAGAAGCAGACTAATCTGCATGTTACTTTTTTGGGATTGATTAGGGGAACTATCTGTTGTTATTGTTTGTTTGTTTGTTTGTTTGTTTGTTTGTTTGTTTGATATGCTTTTTATGCTTCATGCTTTATTCTTGAAGTAGGTTGGGCTTACATATGTATATGAGAGGGGTTTAACCTTCACACAGGTTCACATATTCAATGTAGCACATTGCATGCATGTGGAAGCCAGAGGATGATGTCAGATGTCTCTCTTCATAGCTCCGAAATACATATAGGAGCTTGGTGTGAGCACTGAGTTAAAAAAAATACCTCTCAAATCTTGCTAGCAATGCTTGACCCAGGAATTCTATCTGGTTCTACCAAATGGCTGTCATATGTATATACCTTTTTAGAATGCCTGGGCTTCTGATATTTGGTCCTCAGATTTCCACACCATGTTTTATACACCAACTCTAATCCAGCTCTTGGGTAGCTGGGTTAGTAGTCTGTATTTGTTTGCCTTTTCAATTGTCAAGGATCTAACACAGGCACTTCAACAATTGTTTTTTGTGGGATCTCCTACATATCTTTGACATGATATATATTGTTCCAACCTATAGCTGGGACAGATTTGTTTCTGGGTTTTTTTTTTTTTTTTTTTTTTTTTTTTTTTTTTTTTTTTTGAGAGATTTGTTTCTAACACAGGAGTTTGGGGAATACATAAAAGCCAGTACTTTTCATTATCCAGTATGTATGTTACTTCATGGTTGCAAGCTGCAGCATCTGAACCAGAATTTTTGTTGTTGCCAATAATAAAAGAATCTAGTTACAATAATTCATGTTTTACAGGAGTACATATACACACATGAATACACACACAACACACATACAAATGGAGGGGGTGTTATTAATGTGTATGAGTGTACATATTATATATGTGGTATATGTGTATATGTTAGAGTTTGTAAGTGGAAACTAAACTAGAGGACAACCTCAGACATCTATCTTTTTTAAGATTGAGTCTTTCACTGACCTAGAACTCACCAAATGCCTAGGTCTGTCTATTTAATAAGTCTGAGTCCTTGGTCTGTATCTGTCTACCAGTTCTTTGATTACAAGTAAATACCACTGTGATGGCTAATTTCATGTCAACTTGACACAAGCTAAAGTTATGTGAAGGAGGGAGTGCAACTGAAAAAAGGCCCCCATAACATGAGGCTGCAGGCAAGCCTAGTGATTGACAGTGGAGATCCCAGCTAATTGTGTGAGGTGCCATCCCTTGGTTGGTGGTCCAGGGTTCTTTAAGAAATCAGGCTGAGCAAGACATGGGGAGCAAGCCACTAAGCAGCACTCCTCTTCAGCCTCTGCTTCAGTTCCTACCTCCAGGTTCTTGCCTTATATGAGTTGCTGTACTGGCTTTCTTCAGTGATAGACTACAACACAGAAGAGAAAGATAAATAAATCCTGTCCTCCCTAACTTGCTTTTCTTTCATGGTGTTCAACACAGCAATAGAAACCCTAAGTCAGTCACCATGACTGTTCTCTCTGGTACATTTTGGTTATCTATCCCAAGCCCTCAAGCTTGCAAGGCAAGCACTTTAACAAAAGAACCCTTTTTCCAGGCCCCAGTCTGTGAGTTTTGTGCTATTGATGTTAAAAATCAGCAACTGCAGAGTCAGCAGGAAGCTCTATGATGAGTAGGCCCCTAGAACATATCATTGCTAGGTGAGGTAGAAAGACCCATCTTAAGTGTAGGTGGTACCATCCCAGGTGCTGGTGCCCTGAACTGTGAGGAAGAGAAAATTCCCCCTCTCTCTCCTTCCCACCACCCCCCAGATTCCTGACTGGATGCATTGAGAAGAGCTGTCTCATGCTCCTGTCATCATAACTCCTCCACCAAGATGAACTATAACTTTGAAGTGTGAGCTAAAGTAAAGCCTACTTTCTCAAGCAGGTCTTGTCAGCTACCTTGTCCCAGAGAAAAGAGTACAAAAGAAGTGGTGCTGGGCTTTCAGCTGTGGCAGCCATCTTCCATGACGATGCACAAAAGGGACAGAGGAGAGGCACTTGCTATATGTTCTCTAGGCCTTATAGGAAACATGAAGTTGTTCCTTTGGCTACATATATGTCAATTGATAAGAAGGGTGATATAGTAGACATCAAGAAAACGGGCACTGTTCAGAAAGAAATGCCCCATAAGTGTTACCATGGTAAACTGGAAGAGTCTACAGTGTCACCCAGCATGTTGTGGGCATCATTGTAAACAAGCAAGTCAAGGACAAGATTCTGGCTAAGAGGACCAATGTGCAGATTGAGCATATCAAGCACTCAAAGAACAGAGACAGCTTCTTGAAGCAGGTGAAGAAGAACAATTAGAAGGAAAAGGAAGCCAAAGAGAAGGGGACCTGGGTTCAGCTGAAGCGCCAGCCTGCACCACCCAGAGATGCCCACATTGTGAAGACTATCAGAAAAGAGCCTGAGCTGCTGGAGCCGTTCCCTATGAATTCATGGTCTAATGTACAAAGAGAAATTAAAGATCTAGAATGCAAAGTGAAAAAAAAATTTGTTCTGGGATTCTGGTGTAGGTAGCTCCAGGATTTTCTATGCAAAATGAAGACATCTGTTAAGTACTCTATAGACGGCTGGTAAGGTGGCATCTAAGCATATGATTGACTGGAAGTCACTTGGATGATGGAAGCTTCCTCATGCTGTTATCTAATTATAAAATTATGCTATAAGGTTTATTTCTTTCCATCTATGGTACCCAGAACAGATTATTCCCTGGTCTGTGACCTGTAGTGGGCCTTGGGAGTTAGATCCATGAGCCAGGCCATGCCAGCCTATACTAGAAAGAAAGTTGAACCTGCTTGTTTTTTAACCATTGGGAAGCAAGTTCAGATAGTAGTTCAGAGAGGACAATTTACAGAGTAACATTAAATTGCCTAATAGGTCTTTCTTTTATCAACAAGGAAAGATATGGAATACAAAGAGATTACTCAGCAGTGAAGAGCCCATGCCATTCTTGTAGAGGACCTGATAGGGCTCATAGAACCCACAATGGTGGCTCACAACCGTATGTAACTCCAGTTCCAGGGAACCAAACTAGTACTGTGCACAGACATGATGCATTTACATATGTACAAGTAAAATATTTATTCAACCACTTTTTTTCTGTGTCATGGGTTCTCTGTAGCCTTGGCTGTCCTGGAACTCACTCTGTAGACCAGGCTAGCCTTGACCTCAGAGTTCCACCTGTCTCTGCCTCCTGAGTGCCAAGATTAAAGGCATATGACACCCCTGTATGGCTATATTTTTAGTATAGAAGAAGGGGAGATAATAAAAAGACATGACCAGATATAACTCCTCCTCAGGCCCACTGGTGCTCATGACATTCCACACCTTAAAGACTTCAGCAGTTGATACAGACCCAGGCTAGGGAACAAAGTTGATGCCTGGTTGCCATCACAAATGCATGACAACTGTCATATGGGCTTCAGTGGGAAATGTAGTTCCAGTAGCTCCCGTGGTATCTGAAGGTAATGAATGATGATCATATCTGCCTCTGGGTGAAACCCACAGGAGGGAAGAGGAAAAAAGCTGCAGACCCAGGCAAGTGTCAGCATCTTCAGGAGAACTGAAATCACATCTGCATTCTACTACCACAGAATAAACGTGGACATCAGTAACCAAAGAAACTACAAAACAGCACTCGTGCTCAGGGAACATAAAAAGCACATTGCTGAGTGACACTTGGGACAAAAAGGAAATCAATAAGGAAAAGTTTATATTCCTATAAATGAATGACAATTAAAACATAACACACCAAATATACAAAATATAAACATGGCATACCCAAATATATGGAACATAATGAAGGCATCCTACAAACATCCAAATATACACAATACAATGAGGGCATCCTAGGACCAACTTTTACAACACTAATTGCCTATGCCAATAGCTGAATCCATTTCATACTAACAACTTAATGGTACCATTGAAGTCCTTGGAAAAAATAACAAACAAGATCCAAGAACCAAGAAAAGTAGACAGAAAGAGATCCTCGAAGTAAGCTATGGACTTAAAGAAATAGGAATACATATGCACTAACTAGAAATTAAGAATAGAAAGTTACTAGTAGCCAACCCCATCTGAAAGGTCAGGCACTTCAGAAACAGAGAATAAAACATAGAGATGAACCTATACACAGCCTTTTCTCAAAAAAAGGCAAATGTAGACAGAGGGAAATGCTAAGACAGAGGTAGTGGGATATGCTTGTAAACCCAGCACTACAAGAACATCATATTATTGATGGAGTAAAAATCTATGTACAACCTCAAAAATCAAAGGGTTTGCAGGGGCTCAAACGTCTGATGAAGAGAACGATTTTTGACATGATCAGTGTATCATCCATTAAATTAACAAAACTTTTTAAAAAAACACTGACTGATCATCCAGAGATCCTGAGTTCAATTCCCAGCACCCACATGGTAGCTCACAACCATCAATAATAAGATCCAATGCCTTTTGCTGGTGTCTGAAGGCAGTGATACTGTACTCATACACATAAAATAAATAATCTTTTTTAAAAAAGAAGAAAGTCAGAAAACTTATTGAGAAGTCATTTTGTGCCATCCCTGAACTTTGACCTTCTGCCTCACCCAGGGGACACCATGAAATTCAGCTCCTTCCTTTCCATCTGGTCAATCCTCAGCTGCAGCCACAGTTCCCAAGGACTCAAGTAGAGTTGGCATGGGTGGGAGACTAAGACATCTACATTATGTTTGGATTTTCAGACTCAAAAGGAGAGTTATAGAGTTGTGGGGCCTTCCGTTGAGAATTCCACGATAGCTTGGAAGGTCAGATAGGTGTTTGCAGCAGCACTGGAGCCCCTAAAAAGAGCCCCGAATTGATGAGGTCTGTGAGAGGTATGCAAATGAGGCTGAAGTTGGTACCTAAATAGAGCAGAGTGCCTTGTACTGTAATGAACCCATCCAGATGAAGGGAGTGTCTCAGTCAAGTAAGCAACCATGAAGCCTCTGAAAAGTGATGCCATTGAGGCAGACCAGTCCAGGGCAGTGTGACCCTGCGGCAGTGAGCACAGAATGTCACGCTTGAGCCTTAGGAATTAATGCTTCTGTTGATAGGCTTCAGTCTTGATTTGAACCAATTTCTCCAGTTTCTTCTTTTTTTATGTTTTTAGTTTTGTGTGGTTATATTTGTTTGTTCACTAGTCTTCCAAGACAGGGTTTCTCTGTGTGCCCATGGCTGTCCTGAAACTCATTCTGTAGACAAGTCTGGCCTTGAACTCAGAGATCCACTTGTGCTGGGATTAAAGGAGGATGTCACCACCACCCAGAAATTTCTCCATCCTCTCAGCCAACATCTTTTTTCCTTTACTTAGTGAATATCTCAAAACATGCTTTCTCTGTATATGCCTGGCTCTCCTAACTCTCTATATAAAACAGCCCAGCCTTGAACTCACAGAAATCTGCCTGCCTCTGCCTGTGAAGTGCTGGAATTAAAGGTGTGCACCATCACTACCTGCTCTGCTTCTCCCTTTTTGAATAGGAATGTCATCCACATGCCTGTCCTTAAAGTACCTTAAAGTATGCAACAGTTTGTTTTTCAGTTTCCATTTGACAATAAGGTTGTCTGACCCAAGCTTCAAAGGAGACTTTGAACTTTGATGTTTTGAGTAATGTTAGAGTGGCATAAGACTTTGTCACTATTGGCATGAAATGAATGTAGTCCATGTTCTGATATCAACATGGACTATAAGGACCAGGGGCAGAATGTCAAGTTTCGGCGTGATTTCTTCCTCCAAGTGCCCATGTATTGAAAGCCCAGCTCCCATGTCCCAATATTATGAAATAGTAAAACCATTAAGAGACAGAACCTATTGGCCCTAAGTTTGACATCGGTATTAACCTCCTCAAAGACTCCAGAAGCATCAAAGATAAGGGGAAACAAATGATGTAAAAGACAGAAGGTGGGAAGGAATGCTACATGTGAAACCCTGTATTTTGCGCATGGTGTGGCCATTGCATTCATGACTTCACAGCAGTTGTGGTCACCTGCACAAAACCTGACAGGGCTCATCCACATCCCCATAATGGGGAAGACAAGCAGGGTTTCAGGAGACCTACCATTCCCTAAGGAGCTATTGGCATAGTAATTAGTAAGTTGCGGGTGCTCCAGTTAATAGCCTTCCACCTACACGCCCACAAGCAGTGGGTTCCACACACAGAAACAGACAGAGAAGCAGGAAGCCACTAGTGAGAAAGAAGTGGTTTAGCAAGAGAGAGTGAAATAGGTTAATCCGTGAGAGAAGTGACGAGGAGTCATTACACACATACAGGAAATTATCAAGGAACAAAGTATAGATAATATTCCTTAAATATTTTATTTGATCTAATATACACACATCCATATGCTTCCTTGCTTATTTTTTGGTGGATTTATGCATGACTACTGTGTTCATATTATTTCTACCCCATCTTGTCTCCCCTCCAACTCTTTCTATGTCCCCCACACACTACCCTCTCTCTCTCAAGATTTTGGCCCTGTTTCTAAACAATTATTATTTACACACACACACATGTATATGTATTACATGTATATATATATACATATATATATATATATATATGTATATATATATATATATATACACATAAGTGTGTATGTGGGCCCATATAGTGTTTCTGGGGTGTACCTGTGGTTAGGGATGACCACTTCCAATTGACTATCTTATCAGTGAGCTCAACCTTGAAGAAGACTGATTCTTCTAGCCATTGATGGCCTGTAGCTCTTCCTCTAGGGGTAGACCCTTGTGCAACTTCCCCATCCATGTTGGCAGTGTTAGCTGGTTGTATTAAGTAGGTCTTGTTTAAGCAGTCACACTATAGAGATTTTATCTCTACACCAACACCACCTAGCATCAGTCATCCTGGTCCTCTGGCTCTTAAATCTTCCTGCCTCTTCTTCTAAAACATTTCCTGAGCCTTAAGTAGAGGTTGCATTACAAATGTCCCAACTAGGGTTGTAACTTTAGGACCACTTACTCTTGGTTTTGACCAGCTGTGGAACTCTGTATTGGCCTCCATCTGCTGCAAAAAGAAGCTTTGTTGATCAAGAGTGAGAGCTACACTTACCTGTGGGTATAAGCATGCTTATATGATTTGGTGTCATTTGCAATACCACCCTTAGAACATCAGCAGTACTTGGAAGTGAAAGGACTGGGAGGACAGATAAGTTCCATTTCCGGACTGCCTGTGAAAATCTGCTACAGTTGATTAAGACTCTGGCTTGTCAGCTCAAGAGAAGCTAATGTCACAAACACACAAGCATGAGCAGGGGTTGGGGGAAGGGGTCAGATAAATAGTATGGTGACTCATGGATCCTGAGAGTACAAAAAAGACCAAAGATGAGAAAGCCCCAGGAAGGTTACAGGCATGAGACATCAGTGTATCTGCTGTTCCCTAATCCTGCCCTGTGAATGTTTTAGTGGAGATGGGACACCTGACCCAGAAACTCTAGGCAGAATGTTTCCATCTATAGGAAAATAGTCTTCCCTTCTTGGAAAAAAAAAATTCAGCTTATTGGCCAGAGAGGTATCTCAGTGGGTAAAGGAGCTTGCTGCTGAATCTTGATCTGAATATGATTCCTGAGAACCCACATAGTAGAAAAATAAGAAACGTGACTCCAAGTTGTCTTCTGACCTCCACAAGCACCCCATGGCATTCGTATTCATATTCATATTCATCCAAACATAGAAAAATAAACATAATTTTTGAACATTTTTTAGACTTTTAGATTTTTATTTGACATGTGTGTTGTGCCTACATGTTGTAAGGAAGAAACCACTGACCATTTTAGTAATAATAATAACAATACCAATAATAATAACAATAAGCCAAGCAGTGGCAGCCCAAGGCATTATTAGGAGGCGGTAGCAGACATATCTCTGTGAGTTCAAGATCATTTTGGCCTAATAAGTGAATTCTGGAACAACCAGGGCTACACTGAGAAACTCTGCCTCAAAATAAAATAAGTAACAACAACTACTACTACTGTGTGTCTGCCTGGCACGGTAAGAACAGCACACAGTAGAGATGCTTTTGGGGGTTTTATATGGGTAGATGAAGAAGAGGGGGCTAAGATGGTGAAACAGCGGGTGGTTAGCTGGGGTTTTCACGCAGAAAAGATGATTGCTGGTAGTAAGGAGAGTTCAGACAGCTTCCAAGCGCTTCTGAGAAACACTTTAGGGTTCTGCTTCAGGAGGAAAACCAGCACAAGTGGAGGGTCAAGTCATCTCCACAAGCATTGCCACTATGAGACCTGCATTGGGAACGTAGTGCATTCAAGTCTGTGCATCACATGCATGCCTGGTGCCCATAAGGGCCAGAATCAGGCATTGAACCCCAAGAATTGAAATTATAGATAACTGTTAATCACCATATAGGTGCTTGAAACTGGACCCAAGTTCTCTGCAAGAGCAGCAACTGCTCTTAACCTCTGAGTCATCTCTTCAGGCCCCTTAATGAACATTGTATTCACTACTTGTCTTATGTCTATGACAGGGTACCTTACAGACACTACCTAATGAAGACAGGTTCACCTGGATCACACTTCCAGAAGGTACAGTCCATAATGGTGGGAATGCACAGCCATTAAAACAATTTAGGCCATTGTGACAGAAGTCTATGGCTGGTCACACCATGGACGCAGTCAGGTAGCATAGAGTCTCCAGACCAGACACAGAACTGGATACAACATTCAAAGCCAGCCTCTAGTGCCCTCCGTCTACTTGCTAGGCTCTACAACCCAAAGTTTCCATTACTTCCCAAGATAGCACCACCAGCTGAGGACCAAGTATTCAAACACTTGTGCCTGAGGGTGATAGTTTGGGTACAGACCATATCATCCAGTTAGAAAAATAAATGAATTGTGGGTTCCGGAGAACAGCTTAGAGGGAAAACTTACTTACTGCACAATCACAAAGAGCTGAGTTTGGAGCCCAAAGACTCATGAACGATGGACATGTTGTGAAGTCTACAATCCCAGGGCCCCTACCATGAGATAGAAAGCAAAGACAAAAGAACACTATGTACTGGTTAGCCTACTGTATGCAGTAGTAAGAAAGAGTGCACCCTCAAAACAGGGTGGAAGGTGTGGGCCAGCAACAGAGGTTGGCATTTTCATGCATAGTACAGCATATGTACACATGCACACATGCACTTACACATAACACACACACACACACACACACACACACAAGCACACACACAAGAAAAGACTCATCCAGGCACAGTGGTACAGGTCTGTATCCCAAGTATACAGGAAGCTGAGACAGGCACATTGTGAATTCAATCCCATCTAGACTACATAGTGAATTACAGGCTATCTTAGGCTATTGTAGACAAAATTCACAGTGTACACATGTCAGCTATTTAGTCTAAAGAATTCTTGATTGTGCTGTCCTTTCAGGAGCAAAACAGAGATGGGAATGTGCAATGAAGGGTTAACACAGTCTGGGCTGTCCAAACCGTTCATACTCCAAAGAAATGACTGGTAACTAAATAAGCAAAATCAGACAAGTGTGTACTTATCTTTTATGAGGTTGTGCCAATATCTCAGGTGCTTGAATATTTGATACTGAATTGGTGGCTGTTTGGAGATTAGTAGGCATAGCCTTCCTGGAGGTAATAGGCCACTGGAGACAAGCCTTGGGAGTCTCAAACAGTGTGTGCCATTGGTCATGCCAAGCTGTTTGAGATTGCTTTAATGCTTTGTCTTACTTAATTCAGCTCCCAAAATCACATGGGAAATCTGTGTCCAGACATTGAGGGTCTCTGTCCCCAATTGGTTTTTGATTAATTAATAAAGAGCCAGTGGCCAATGGCTGAGGGGGGGGGGATGAAACTGTTAGGATTCCCAGGAAAGAAAGACAGAGAGAAGAAGAGGTGAGAGAAATGTAGGACAGACCACGCACCAAAATGGAGCAGGAGGGCAAGACTGTCTGAAATTTGGGTGCAAAAGGAACACAACCCCATGGGAGGGCTACCCTGAAGGAAACATGGCAGCAAAGATAAAATATAGATTTAGAAAGTGTTAACTTTGGAATACCAGAGGGGAAATGTGCTGCTAATCATGGAAGGTATGAAAGTACAACCATTGAGCTAGTAAAGGCATATCAAAATATAAAGGGTAGGTGTGTACGTGTCTGTGTGTGTGTATCTGTGTGTGTGTGAGTGTGTGTCTGTCTGTGTGTGTGTCTGTGTGTGTGAGTGTGTTTGTGCGTGTGTATGTGTGTGAGTGTGTGTGTGTGTGTGTGTGTGTGTGTGTATTTAATACTGAAGTCCAGAAAACTCTGGCAGGTGGTAAGAAGTATACACCTGCCAGGAGCTCAGAGCAGATTAACTATTTACCACTACCCAAGCTAGCTCTATTTGCTCCCTGTTTTGTGGATGGAGATGTGAACCCTCTGCTGCTATAGTGCCATGTGTGCCTGCCTGCCTGCTGCCATGTTCCCCTCAGATGGTGATGGACTCCTATTCCTCTGGAACCATGAGCTCCAAATAAACCCTTCTTACTAAAGTTTCCTTTGTCATGGTGTTTGATCACAGCAACAGAGAAGTAACTAAGACACAATGCATACATGATACACAACTAGTAAGAATCCTGGACACCAAAGTTAAGATGTCAGATTATGCTGTAGATATAAATGTCTTCTCCAATCGACATGTACCAAGTGTTTCCTTTCTGATGGTCTGTTTGATTGCAATATATTTTCACAAACCCCACAGTAAAATGAGTTTTGTAAATGAGAAGCTGAAAATTGGGGCTGAAGAGATGGATCAGAAGTTATGAGATCTTGCTGCTCTGCCAGAGGACCTGAGTTCAGTTCCTAGCATCCATGTTGGGCTACACACTACTGTCTATAACTCCAGCTCCAGGGCATCACCTGCTTATGTACCGGGAATATCTTGTGTGTGTGGTTTTCTTTTTGAAGAAGCTGAAAGGCTTTTGGTTTTGGTTTGGTTTGGTTTTCTTTGGTTTTGTCCTGAGACAGGGTGTCCTACCTGCACTGGCTCTTAAAAATCACATGTCATAGAGAATAACCTTGAGTTTCTGACCCTTCTGCCTCTACCTCCTGAGACTGGGATACCAGGCATGCACCACCTAACCCAAGCTTAAGCAGTGCAGAAGATGGAACTTAGACCTTCTCATGGTTCCTAAACATTTTATAAACTGAGCCTCATCCCTAGCTCCTAAAGCAATCTTTTTTATTCCTCTATGCACTATGCCTACTGAGAGATTCTTGGGAGGAAGTGCTAATCTAACCAGACACCAGTGTGGTTTTTTTTCAGGCTCAGTGGGACTATACTGCCTGCCAGTTGTCCAGGTTTCCTCACCTAAATCTTTGTGCAATCTGTTCCAGAGGGGGTTTAAAGCTCCCACTAGGATACCAGGACACTCTTAGGAGGTATACTCCTCCAGGAAAAGAACAGGCAGAGCTGTCAAGTAAAAAGAGAGAGCCTTGTTTAGCTCTAGGGAAATGAAGTCACAAGGAACAGAAACTAGCTTTCAGGAACCTCCAACATCAGCTGCAGGACACTCTGCCCTTCTTCATCAGCTCTTTGAAGAGGTGTGATGTTATTCTAGTTCCACTCTGCTGGTGTATAACATCATTTTAACCAGAAGCTACTTGGAAACTAGAGGGTTTGACTTAACACCTCCAGGCCACAAGCCATCACTGAAGAAAGTCAGGGCAGGAACCTTGGAGAAACACTGCTTGCTAGCTTGCTCTCTGGTTTGCTTGCTCACAGCCTCTCACTTATCTAACCCTCTTATATTGTCCATGATGACCTGAATAGGAATGGTGCTGCCCAAAGTGAACTGGGTCCTACTGCATCCATTCGTAACTAAGACAACCTCCCACAGTCAAGCCCAGAGACCAACCTAAGTTAGGCAATTCTTCAACTGAAGGTTTTCTCTCAGATGACTCTGCTATGTTTCAAGATGACAATTAAAGCCAACTAGGCAAAATGAGTTTTAGAAGGTGATGCCACATAGATAAGGCACAGGCTACCATTAGTTTCATCTAAAACAGAGCTGTACTGTGAACCTCTATATTCATTTCTGTGAATAACCTCAGGATTCACAGAGAATCTTTGAGTAACTTTCTGAGGAAAACTTTGAAAAAGACCGGGTACCAGGCAGTGGTGGTGCATACCTTTAACCCCAGCACTCAGAAGGCAGAAGCAGGCAAATCTCTGAGTGCAAGCCTGTCTGATCTACAGAGTGAGTTCCAGAACAGCTAGGGCAACACAGAGAAACAATGTCTCAAAAATTGAACAAAAAAAAGAGAGAGAGAGAGAGAGAGAGAAACTAAAAACACCAAGAATCAAAGAAACAGCAAGGTCAGACTGCACAGAAAAAGAGACAGAGAGAGGAGACAGAAACAAAGAAAATGAAGGGGCAATTGTAACAGGATTGTTGGTAACAGGATTGTGTGTGTGTGTGAGTTTGTGTGTGTGTGTGTGTGTGTGTGTGTGTCTATGTGTCTATGTGTGTGTCTATGTGTGTATGTCTATGTGTGTCTATGTGTATGTGTCTATGTGTATGTGTGTGTCTATGTGTGTGTATGTGTATGTGTCTTTGTGTGTGTGTGTATGTGTCTATGTGTATGTGTGTGTCTATGTGTATGTGTGTATGTGTGTGTATGTGTGTGTGTATGTGTGTGTCTGTGTATGTGTCTAAGTGTGTGTGTATGTGTGTATGTGTTTGTGTGTGTGTGTGTATGTGTGTGTGTATGTGTGTGTCTGTGTATGTGTCTAAGTGTGTGTGTATGTGTGTGTATGTGTGTATGTGTTTGTGTGTGTCTGTATATGTGTGTGTGTTTGTGTGTGTGTGTGTGTGTGTGTGTGTGTGTGTGTGTAACTGACATTACAGGCAGTTATGAGCCATGGGAAGTAGATGAAGCTGGGCAATCTTGGGGCTTCTGGAAGAGGAGTGAGGACTCTTAGAGAGGGAACTATCACCGGAGTCCCTTCTCTCTCATTCACATGAATATGAAAAGCCATTTGCACTCGTGGTTATCTGACCTGGCTCTCACAACTATGTATTCTTGGTTTACAGATCCCAGTATTCTGTGATCCAAACAAAAATTCAGAGATTGCTGACACAGAAGAGACTGAGGCAGGACTATTGACTGATTGACGAGAACAAATGACTGGTAATGACACTCGTGTGGTGCTTCCCCACCATCTGGCTTGTTAAAAATTAACCGAAGACCTCAACTGACCACATGAACTTAAGTAGTTCAAACTATACTCAGATATCCTCAGGCAGGCTGACAAATTTGTCACATCTAAGGAATAACACGGTTAGGAAGAATCCTTGGATCTGTCACATAATGCTGACAAATCTTGAATGATTCTGTTTTCTCGTAATATGGCTGCCAATCTGGAACCTAAAATAGCCATTTCTTTACAGTCAAGGATGGCATACCTGATCCCAGCCATGCAGCCTAGTTTAGGGGAGCCAATTCCTTTTCCTGACCTCCAGAGGTACCAGGCACATACATGGAAATGAATAAAGGCAGACAAAACAAAAATACACATAACTCATGTTAAAGATTAAACAAAGACTTTCGCTGACTGCATAAGTCTTAGAAAATTCTTGTGACTGCAGCTGTTTCAAAGAGTTACTTGTATACCCCAAAAATGTATTTACCCAAAGAAGATCATCTGTAGAAGCTCCTGAAAAAAATAATAGGATTATACATATTAAATTATCTGAAGAGCAAGATGTGGTGATGCTTTTTGTTGATTCCAGCACTTAGGAGGAAGCAGCAGACAGATCTCTGAGTTTGGGGCCAGGCTAGGCTATAGAGAAAGTTCCAGGATAGCGAGGGCTACACAGAGAACCCTATATCCAAAAAAAAAAAAAAACATTATCTGGGAAATGTTAATGAAGAATGCTCACTTGTTTTGTCAGGAGGCAGAGACAGGAGACCCCGGAAAGCTGAGTAGGTAAGATTAGCAAAATCTGTAAAGTCTGGTTTCAACAAAGAACCCTACCTCAGTAAAATAAAAATAGAAAGAAACCATGAAAGGCACCCTCACTTCAGGCTGACACACATGGACATGTGAACACACGTACACACTATTTTTATAAAGCCAAATCAAAGAGGCTTCCATTAGCTGGGAATGGAATATATAGAGAATCAAATTCTGTAACTGTATGGATTGTTCAGTATCAAATGTTTGAACCCATGAATGCACTACCAATGATTCCTATAAATCATTGCCTATGATTAGGATTGTATCACTCAGTATGAGCAAAGTCCTAGATCCCATACCAAGTGTTGAACAACAGTGACTGCCCTGACAGGAAGCAAACAAGTAGACAGTAAAGGTTAGAATCCAACCACAGCCCACATTTTTCTTCCTATTGATTTTTAAGTGTGTCTGTGTGGATGTGCATGTGTGTGTACACATGTGCATACATATATGTGTAGGTACCCATAGGGGCATTAAATCCCTAGAGCTGGAGTTACAGTGGGTGCTGGGAGTTGAACTTGAGACCTCTGGAAGAGCACAAGAACTCTTAACTGCTGAACCATCTCTCCAGCCCTTTACTCTGCATTTCTTGTAAGAACTGAGTCTAAAGGCTCAGCAGGTGAGAGCACTGGCTGTGCAAGCAATGGGAACTGAGTTCAAATCCCCACACCTAGGTAAAAGCTGAGCATAACTACATACACATCTGTAACCACAGTGTTGTGGTGTGGTAGACAGGAAAATCCCCAGGGCTTGCTGGCAAGGTACAGCTTGGTGGGTCCAGACCAGTGGAATGTCCTGTCTTAAAGTCCCAACATGGATGGCTAGAAGACTCAGTGATTAAAAAAACCTAGACTCGGCTCCTAGTATATGGTACATGAGAGCTCATACTCATTCATAATCCAGAGGAGACAACAGCTTCTTCTGACCTCCAGAGGTACCAGGCTCATACATGGACATACATAAAGGTAGACAAAACACATATATTCACATAAAAATAAAAAATTTTAAATGTATTTTTGTTTACCAACAAGATAGGGACATCAAGATGCCTTGGTGAAGCCTTGAAGACCTGGGTTTGATCCTTAGAACTTACATGGTGAAAGGAGAGAACCAACTCCTTCATGTTGTCCTCTGACCTCCACACATACATGTAAAATAAGTTAACATATGTTTTATTTTTTTTTTAAGATTATTTTAGTTCCATCCATTTGCCTGAAAATTGCATGATGTCATTGTTTTTTAAAGCTATGTAAAAATTTCATTGTGGGGCTGGAGAGATAGCTCAGTGGTTAAGAACACTGACTGCCCTTCCAGAGGTCCTGATTTCAATTTCTGGCAACTACATGGTGGCTCACAACCATCTGTAGTGAGATCTGATGCCCTCTTCTGGTGTCTGAGGACAGCTACAGTGTACTCATATACAATAATTAAATAAAAATCTTTTTAAAATCCCATTGTATAACTGTACCACACTTCCTTTATACATGTTTGGGCTGACAGTATTCTAGCATGTTTCCAGTTTCTGGATATTACAAATAAAACTGCTATGAACATAGTTGAGTCCTTATGATAGGATGGAGTGTCCTTTGAGTATATACCCAGGAGTGGTATAGCTGGCTCTTTAGGTAGATAAATACCCAATTTTCTGAGGAATAGACATACTGATTCCTATGGTAGAAGAGCGTCCCCTTCCTCCACATCCTCCCTAGCTTGTGCTGTCACTTGTGGTTTTAGTCTAAGCCATTCTGACAGGTGTAAGATGGACTCTCAGAGTCATTTTGATTCTCATTACCCTGATGGCTAAGGTTGATAATTATTTCTTTAAGTGTTTCTTGGCAACTGGAGATTCCTCTGTGAGAATTCTGTTTAGATCTGTACCCATTTTTTATTAGATTAGTTTGTTGATATCTAGTTTCTTTTGTTTGTTTGTTTGGTTGTTTGGTTGGTTGGTTGGTTGGTTGGTTGGCTGGCTGGCTGGCTGGATGGATGGTTGTTTGGTTGGTTGGGTGGGTGGGTGGGTGGGTGGGTGGGTGATTGTTTGGCTGGCTGGCTGGCTAGTTGGCTGGGTGGTTTTTTAAGACAGAGTTCCTCTGTGTAACAACCCTAGCTGTCCTGGAATTCACTTTGTAGACCAGGCTGATCTCATGATGTCCCATTTATTGTTAATTTTAGTGCCTGTGCTATTGGAGTTCTGTTCAGAAAGTTGTCTCCTGTACCAATGCATTCAAAGCAGTTCCCCACTTTCCCTTCTGTCAGGTACGGTATATATGTTTTTATGTTGAGTTCTTTGATTCACTTGGATTTGAGTTTTGTGCAGGTTGATAATTAATCTATTTGCACTCTTCTACATACCAATATCCAGTTAGATCAGAAACATTTAAGATGCTTTCCTTTTTTCCATTGTCTATTTTTGGCTTCTTTATCAAAAATCTGGTGTGGACTTATGTCTGCATCTTTGATTGGATTATATCAATCAACATGTCTGCTTTTAGGATAAAGTACAGCTTGAGATCAGGGATGGTAATACTTCCGAAAGTTCTTTTATTGTATGGTACTGTTTTAGCTATCCTTTTTGGTTTTTTTTTTTTTTTTTTTTTTTTTTTTTTTTTTCATATGAAGTTGAGTATTGTTCTTTCAAGGTCTGGGAAAAAAAAGTGTTGGAATTTTGATGGGGATTGTGGTAAATCTGTAGATTGCTTTTGGTAGGGTGGCCATTTTTACAGGAATTTTACTGATCTATGACCATGGGAGATCATTCCATCTCTTGATATCTTCAATTTCCTTCTTCAAAGGCTTGAAATTTTTATCATATAGATCTTTCACTTGCTTGGTTAGAACTACCCCAAGATATTTTATACTATTTGTGGTTATTATGGAGAGTACATATAGATTATTACTATTACTCATTAATTTTAGTATACAAAACCCCTGTCTCTGCCTGGCTTTGGAATACACAGGATATGCTAAGGTCCACTTCGGCCTCTCATCAGAAGCCTGCCATTGGGCTTGGGTGTCAGGGAGCTACCAGCATTGTCTGAGATCAGGAACAGAAAGAGCTGACCTTGTACACAGACTTCAGCATTACTTACTGTGGGCATCTCTTCCAAACATGGACTTGGAGACACAGCTAACAAGATAGGAGAGTGGTTTCTAAATATTCAATAATGAGAGCTGGGGAGACTGTTTTGTGACTAAGAGCACTTGGTGTTCTTGTAAAGGACCTGGGTTCAATTCTCAGCACCTACATAGTCTGTAACACAGTCCCAGATGATCTGGTATAGTTTTCTAGTCTCCATGAGCACTAGACATACATGTGGTACACATGTATACATGCAAAGTGCTCATACACATAAAAATAGGAATGATGATGGTGAACTGGAGAGATTGTTCAGTGGTTAAAAACACTGTCTGTCCTTCCAGAAGACCCAGGTTTAATTCCAAACATCTACACATGCCCTTTTTCCAGGAAGCTTCCAGAAAAACATGTGTCTCTTCTCAGTAAAGCATCCTCTCATGTGTCTGCTTCAATATAACATCTTCTTACAAGACTGTTCTCAGAAAAACATCACACATCAAACTGAGTATCTAAATAAACCAGAAACTTACACTTCAGGCCTGTAAACCCCCGATTCTCCATATTACAAGTAACCCCAATAAACTTATTTGTTTGCTAGGTGGGACCCTGGTGGTATTGGTACTTTGGTATGTTGTTGGTTCCCTATCTGGGGTGGCGAGACATTTGTTCACATCTTCCCAAGCATACACACACACAAGCACACACACACACACCATCACCACCACCACCACCACAAAGAGACTCATGAGTTAAATAAAAAAAATTAAAAAAAGATTGCCTGAATAGTCAGCTGGGTAGTGGTGCACACCTTTAATCCCAGCACTTGGGAGGCGGAGGCAGGCAGATCTCTCAAAGTTCAAGACTAGCCTGATCTACAGAGTAAGTTCCAGAAGAGCCAGGGCTACACAGAGGAAACCTTGGAAAATAAATTTAAAAAAACAAATGTTGTGGCTGTCTGCCAAAATTAAAAAATGGAAAACAAAGCCACATTTCTAAATTAATCCAAGTAATACAACTGTTAGTCATTAGCACTTTTCTTTGTTGTGTAAATACACACACATTCATGTGTATAGAAATACATGTGCATGTATATGGTGGTCAGAGGTTAGCTTCATTCCTTATGGAACTTTTTTTGTTGTTGTTGTTAAAATATCTTTATTGTACATGTCAACTTTTTTTTTAAAGATTTATTTATTTATTATATATAAGTACACTGTCACTGTCCTAAGACACACCAGAAGAGGGCACCAGCTCTCATTATGGGTAGTTGTGAGCCACCATGTGGTTACTGGGAATTGAACTCAGGACCTCTGGAAGAGCAGTCAGTGCTCTTAACCTCTGAGCCATCTCTCCAGCCCACCTTATGGAACTTTAAAACAGGGGATCTCATCAGCCTTGAATTCACCATACTGAGATTTACATGGGTTCTAAGGATCAAATTCAGGTCTTCATACTTGCACACCAAATACGTTAATGACTGAACCATCTTCCTGGCCATTACTTACCTTATTTACAAAGCAGATTGGAAAAACAAGTCTCAGAAAAAGATGTCAGGAGGCACTGTGAGAAAGAACCCAGCTTGCAGTTCTAAGAGCACACTAATGACACTGATATCAAGGCCAAGGTTGATATTCGGGGTCTTCCTTTCTCTCTTCACCTCATTCACCAAGGTGGATCTCTTGATAAACCCAGAGCTATCTTAGTCTGGCTACCCAGCTTGCTCTGGAGACTCATCCCCAGTTTCTACCTCCCACAAACTAGGCTAATAGGCAGGCAGAGCAGCCATGCCCACTGGGCTCTTATGTAGAGTGCTAGGGGTCTGAACCCCAGTCTACAAGCCTGCACAGCAATCATTTTCCTTGCTGGGCCACATCTTTAGCCCCAGATTGTCATTTTTAAAGAAATTTGTTTTTAATGCAGTAGATGGCATTTTAATATGAACAGGTATCATAATTCTCCTAACCTGCACACATGGCATTTTTGAGTACCTGACAGAATATATGAGCACACGTGTGTACACACACACAATTTTTACAAATCTTAGTAAAGAGTAAGCATCGGGTGTGCTATAGTTAGAGGTGGTTGTGTTCCACTCAACGTGGAAGCTGGGACCAAACTCCGCTCCTCTGAGAGAACCACCCTCAACTACTGAGTTACCTCTCCAGCTCTCTTTTCTGTCGGTGAGATGTGACCAGTTCCTCCTGTGACTGTCCCACAGTAACTGACTATATAACCTGGAGCTATGAACTAAAATAAATCCTTTTTCCCTTAAGGTTTGTTGGTTGCTTGTTTGTTTTGTCAAGTCATTTGATCACAGAAACAGAAAATGAAACTAGAATAGTTGGTATTCGGGTCCCTAAATGTCTCAGATGGCAAGAGTCCAAACAATCAGAGGAGAGGGACTATTCAGTATCATAAGATGGGTGGTAAATATGACTCAGGTCAAGAAGCTGACTGGGCTTAACCCTCACCCTTCATCCCAGCACTTGGGGAGCAAAGCCAGACAGATCTGAGCTGGAGCCTATCTTGGTCTACATAGTAAGACCCTATCTTAAAAATCTAACAAATGGCTGGAGAGATGGCTCAGTGGTTAGGAGCACTGGCTGCTCTTCCAGACGTCCTGAGTTCAGTTCACATGGTGGCTCACAACCATCTGTAATGGGATCTGATGCCCTCTTCTGGTGTGTCTAAAGTGTCTTAAGTCTAAAGTGTCAGTGTCTAAAGACAGGAACAGTGTACTCATACATAAAATAAATAATAAATCTTTAAAAATACAACAAACAAAAATCCCTGAGACTCAGAGGAGACTGAAGATGAAGTTCATCCACTAAGATGTAAAGCTCAGGGATTTCCTTAAGATGTTAATGACATGTACATATGTCTCTCTGTGGGTATGCATTTGTGTGCAGAGGCCAAAAGAGCATGTCTGATCCCCTGGAGCTAGAATTACAGAAGTTTTGAGCCACTCAGTGTGGGTGCTGGGACTCAAACTCAGCTCTTCTGCAAGATCAGTGTCCAGTCTTAATGGCTGAACCACCTCTCCAGCCTATAATACCTTTTATTCATTTTTGTATTTATGGGAGGTCTGAGTATGTGTGAGTGAAGGTGACCAAAAAGGCTAAAAGACAGAAGCCTGCAAGAGTGTGCAGGTCCCCGGAGGTGCAGTCACACCCTGGTGTGAGCTGCCAGAACCAACGTGGGTCCTCTCTACAAGAAGAGCACTTCTCTGAACAGCTGAGCTGTCTTCCCAGCTCCAAGCTCGGGGACAGAGAAGCACCTAGCACACTGCCGGACCTCAATAAACACAGGATGAGTAAGGTGAGAATAAGAGTTAGCCAGGCCTAGCGGTGCAGATGTGGAGTTCCAGACAACCCAGAAAATGGAGCGGGTGGGTTCAGAGCAACATATAAAGACTTTAAAATAAATGTTTTGTGTGGAGCAAGGGGTAGAGCTGGATATGTAACTGGCCTAGCATGAGTCAGGCCATAGGTCCAATACCCTGTGCCCACCCACAAAGGCCCTCACTCTTTCTCTGAAATAGTACATATACTAAAGTTCCCTCAAAAAAAGGCATTGATATTAGTCTCTCTTTCAGATTAATTGACCAGGAATTTTCAGGAAAGTTGCTAATTGTCTTAAAATATTTTCACGTTTATTCAGTGATCAGTAGCAAAATATTAATTTCCTAGTGGCTGTGGTTAGTGCAAGGAATGAGATGGGAAGACTTTACAGATGAGAGTAGAATGTTCCAGTCCATGACAATAAGGCTGCCAAGAAAGCAACATAAACAAGGCTTCATGAAAGAAGTCCCCACCTGAGGTGGAAAGTGAGGTCCCACACAAGGACAGGCTGGCACAGGAGGGTGCCGAGGTTCTGATGTGGCACTTGAAACAACACGTGCTTTGGGATACTTACAAGCTACTGCTCCGATTTGTTCACACACGCCACGGTATCATTGGTTCCATTCCCACGGCATTCTGAGAGCCAGGAGCACAGTAGATGTCTAATAAATATTTGTAAATGAAAGACGGAGGGAAGGCAGGCCTAGGCTAATGATCTTGCAAGCAAGACAGAGCTCTCCACAGGAAGAGCTTCAAGGCTGGGCACATACCTCAGTCAGTAGAGTACCCCACCTAACACGCACAAACCCTGGGTTTCATCTCCAACATAGCATAAACCAGGCATGGTGGCACACTCCTGCAATTCCAGCACTGGGAAGGTAGAGGCAGGAGCACCAGGAGTTCAAGATCAGCTACAAAGTAGTTTGAGACCAGCTTAGATAATGAGACCTTAGCTCAAAAACAAAACCAAAAAAAAAAAAGAAAGAAAGAAAGAAAGAAAGAAAATGAACTTCAAGCTGCCTATCTGCAATAAAAGTCTGCCCTTTCCTCTGAACTTGCTCAGAAGGTGCGTTCCCATCCCCACTGTAGGATAAAAATCCTGAAGCTCAGGATAGTGTTTCCCTATAACAGGTGAGGGAAACTGTGTGCCTTCTGCAAGCTTCCGCCAGGCTCTGCCCTCCTCCTACTTGAGCGCACTCTCCAGTCCCTCACTGGGCACTACTCAGACCACTCAGTGCAAGACAAGTAGCTCCTACGGCAGAGCTGTTCCCGTGGTAGGCTCAGTGCACCGGAGGCTCCTGGCGATGCTGGGTCTTCTGATGACGGTTGAGGATGGACCTCTGGTTGAAGCTGCGGCCGCAGGCTGGGCAGTGGTAGGGCTTCTCGCCGGTGTGGATCCTCTGGTGTCGCACCAATCGCTCCCCCTTGCTGAAGCGCTTGCCGCACACCTGGCAGCCATAGGGCTTCTCCCCGGTGTGGGCACGCCGGTGCACCGCCAGGTTGGCATTCCTGCTGAAGCTCTTGCCACACTCGCAGGTGTAGGGCTTCTCCCCGGTGTGCGTTCTTCGATGCACCAGGAGGTGCTGCCTCCGGCTGAAGCCCTTCCAGCAGTCAGCACACTTGTAGG
This sequence comes from Micromys minutus, assembly GCF_963924665.1. Lineage (NCBI taxonomy): Eukaryota > Metazoa > Chordata > Mammalia > Rodentia > Muridae > Micromys > Micromys minutus. Next base: position 4,376,655 of record NC_137964.1, on the reverse strand, counting down.
GTTTCTCCCCGGTGTGGCTGCGCTGGTGCACCTCCAGGTGATGCCTCTGGCTGAAGGTCTTCCAGCACTCTCCACACACATAGGGCCTCTTGCCCAGGTGGGTCCTCTGATGCTTGGTGAGATACTCCCTCAGGGTGAAACCTTTCCCGCACTCCACGCAGCCAAAGGATTTCTCTTCTTCGTGGGTCCGCTGATGCCTGACAAGGTTGGAGCTCCGACTAAAGCCTTTGCCACACTCGGGGCACTGGAAAGGCTTCCAGAAAGAATTATGGGTGTTGAGGGCATCAGGCAGGGGGACCCCATGCTGAGGAGCAGGAAGCCCAGGCAAAGTGGTCCCAGAGCCCCCAGGCTCCTGCTCACAGGTGCCCCCTGGCCCAGGAACCTGGATGGCGGCTTCTCCAAACCCATCGGAAGTCAACCCAGCAAATGCTCTCTTCAGGTCTTCCTCCTGGGGCTTAGCCTCCTTCTCCTTGCCCCCAGCACCTGTGTGGCAAAGGGTAACACTGGTGATGTTCCACACACCCTCCAAGCCCAGCAGCTGCAGCAGCCGGCTCTCTGTACCTGTTTCTCTGCCAGCTCTAGGACAGTTCTCAACCTTCCTGACGCTGTGCCCCTTTAATCCAGTTCCTCATGTGTGCTGACCCCTAGCCATACACTTATTTCACTGCTACTTCATAACTGTAAGTTTGCTACTGTTATGAATCGTAATGTAAGTACCTGATATGCAGGACTAAATCTGCATCTGATATGTGACTCCAAAAGGGTCAAAACCCACAAGTTGAGAACCACCACTCTGGACCTTGTAGTCTGACCTTGTAGCCCTCAACTCTTTCCCACTTACAGATGTGAGCAAGTCTAATTCCTTCCACACCACAAGCAGGCAGAGACAAATGCTTATAACTCTTACTGAGGGCTTCCTGCATGCCAGTGGCCATGTGGGCTGGGTTAGGCTAGGAGACACAGTATGGACTTACCACCATCCCAAAATCTCCAAACACAGAAACGCACTTCTTTCTTGAGAACTGAAAGGCCTATAGGCTGCCATCTCTCCTCTCAGGCCCCTCATGGCTGCCACAGTCATGATGCCATCTACACATCACTAACATTCAGCCTCTGTCATGCTATCTGTGGCTCTTTAGCCGCCCTCCTCACACCTGAAGACTCACTCTGCCACTGTGATACTGTGGTCCTGCCAGCAAAGCATACCTGAAAACAGCTCCTCTCTTTCTATCAGTGACCTAAGAAACTTGGTGCCCTATGACTTTGCCTCCAATGCATCCCTTTATCTTGGTGGTGGTGGTGGTTTGTTTTGGAACAGAGTCTCACTCTGTAAACCAGGCAATCCTGAGTGAGGCCTGTATAGCCTCAGCCAGCTTCCTAGTGTGTCCCATCAATGGCTCCTCTTCCTTTCCTTGGGTTCACAACCTCAACACCTTTCACTTCCATGAGCCCTGAACTCTGACCTTTCTTAACTCCTTACCACCTCCCTGTCCTGATACTAAATTGCATGACAGATTTTAATACCCTCCCACTGAATTTTCTACTAACTCAGACTTTTACTTCCTTCAAAATCTAACTCAGTGGGGCTGGAGAGATGGCAGTGGTTAAGAGCACCGTGCACAGCGGACCTGATTTCAGATCCCCACATGCACAGAACAAGCCCAGTATGGTCTCTTGAACGGCTGTAACAACAGCACTGTGGGTGGCAGAGACAGAAAGATCACTAGAACCGCCAGTTTTAACTGAAAAACTCAAGCTCCAGGTTTAGAGAAAGACCTGGCCTCAGAGGAATAAGGCCAAGTGATAAAGGGAGAAACTTTCTGGGCATGAGCACAGGCATGTGCATCCGTATACATGTATATAGCACACGTACACAAATGTAACTTAGTGACTCTCTTCCCTGGCCTCTTTCATACTGCCCTCACCAGTCAGGCCTCACTGTCTACAGTTGTCCAGACACATGCAGGCACGCTGCATCCTCCCATCCAGCACATCCCCAGCCCCACCTCATCCCAAACCAAAGCTGCTACTTAGGGCCTGCATGCAGGGGCTGTTCAGTCCCCATCTGTGGATGGACAAGATCCACGCTCCTTTTCTGCTCCTCCACTTTCTCTGCAGCCCTCCTTGCCCTTCAGTCATGGGCGCAAAACCAGTGTGTTGGCATCAATGACCTGCCTCGTCACAGCCAGTCACTGCCTTACGTTTGCTTGCTCCATCCTATTTCCTGTTGTTAGCCCAGGTATGTACCAAGCCAGCTTCTCCAAGACTCCACACTCTCCCCACCTGTTCTGTCAGCAGCACCATGGCTAGGGCAAGACTCTTAAGCTACAGCTCCCAAACTCCTCTTCCTCACCTAGGCCAGCAAAGTCTTACCTGGAAGGACCCCACAGTCCTGTGAGTCCACATATTCCCCAAAGCAGTCGATCTGAGCTGGGGCTACGTGCCTCCACTCCTCCTCAGGAAAACCCAAAGTCATGTCTTTAAATGGCCCCAGACCCTGAAATGACAGGAGATTGCAGTAGATAAAGAAAGAGCCCTGGGAGCTAGAGATGGCCCAGCCACTAAGAGCACTCACTGCTCTTGTAGAGGACCCATGTTCAGTTCCCAGCACACACATGCACACACAAGGCAGCTAATAACTGCCTATAGCGGCCCTCTTCTAGACACTGAGTGCACCAGGCAAACATGGTACACATACGTACATACATGCAGGCAAAATATTCATACACATAAAAATAAAAACAAATTTAAAAAGTTGGGAAACCTAGGGTTGGTGAAATGTTTGGTGGGTTAAGGCACTAAACTACTTGCTGCTAAGCCAGATAACCTCAGTTCAATCCCTAGAAATGAAATGGTGTAAGGAGAAAAACTCCAGCCAGCTGTCCTCAGACCTCCACAAGAGCACTGTGGTATATCCCTCGACACACATACACTAAATACATTTTTAAAAACAAAGGTGGGGAAGTCCACCAGTAGCATCAAAGAGAGGCTCAGGTAAAGAAAAGACAGAAGGAACTGGACCCTGGATGAGTTGGGAGAAGAACTGCCATCTCCCAACAGCTTTAACTCGGGGTAACTGACATGCTCAGACCATGTGACCATGGCCCTGCTAGCCCCCACCAACTCAGCATCCAGATGTCACCTGCATTCCCTCCTCAAGCTTGACCCACCTCTGTGTATCTCCTTAAGCTCCACCTTAAGGCTGTTTAAAAAAAAAAAATGTCCAGTAGCTAAAGCCTAATGATCCACGCTCTATTCCCCAGAACACACATAAAGATAGAAGCTGAGAAACAATCACATAAAGCTGCCCTCTGGCCCCTCTGAACACATGCATATCCAAAACAAATAAATAAAATCTCCAAAATAAGTATGTCAGCTCACCTGGGACGTGGCTGCAAGAAACCCAGCAGCAATGTCTTGATCTCTGGCACTCACAGAGGGAAGCCCTGGACCCACGTGAAGAATGGGCAATGCTGGGCAAAAACAAAATTCACGAAGGTATCAGGGCTCTTGTCTGTCAGCTCAAAGGCACCCCACACCTACACACACAACCTCAGAACCCACAGACCAGAGAATTACATCAGTACCACAAGGACCCACAGCCAGAAGTTCTGCCTGTTCTGGCTCAGACTGTCCCAGCCCTGTCCCCTCAGAGTTAGGCACACTCCTGAGTCCCTCATGAGGACAGCTTTCTCTCTCAGCTGGATGTGGTTTGTTCCCCCATGTGATATTTGATACCTCTCCCGTATCATTAGCATAGTGCCCAGTAGTTCTAAAGGGTGTGAGAAGAAGGGAGAAGAAATGATTCGGTAACAAGGTTCAACATGTACCCCATAAAACTAGTCAAGGTGTAAAAAAAATACATCTGCTTCCTACTGGGGGAGGGGAGGTAGCTCGGAAAACTCACTGTGGGTGGGAGGGACCCTCCATCCTCATTATCTGAGTCTTACCTTGCTCCTGGAAGGCTTGTGTCCCATCGCCAGGGCCCTGGCTCAGCTGTTCTGCGGTGCTTGGGCCTAGGCTCTGAACTCCTTCCCCCTGGGCGATCCCCCACTCAGGCTTGACTTCTACTGGCCCCAAGTGGATGCCTGATTGCCAAGATCCTCCTCCAAGGGCTGTGACCAAATGTTCTCCCTGGGCATGGCATGGAACCTAAGAAGAATCCCCATACAAATTAGCTGGAGGCTGTTAAAGAGAGCTGAATTAAACTTAAAAGAGAAAGCAGCTAAGAGCACATACTACTTTTGCAGACCTAAGCCTGGTTCACAACCATGTATATATAGCTCTAGCTCCAGGGGTTCCAACATTCTCTTCTGGCCTCTGTGGATACCAGAATATATATATATATATATATATATTATATATATATATAGTGTCTAACACACAGACACACACACATAATAAAAATACAAATTTATAATCTTTAAAACAAAAAGGTGAAAGGGAGCTGAATACCAGCATTCATCACTACTTCTTTTTTTTTAATTTATTTATTTATGTATATGAGTACACTGTAGCTGTCTTCAGACACACCAGAAGGGGGCACTAGCTCTCATTACAGATGGTTGTCAGCCACCATGTGGTTGCTGGGAACTGAACTCAGGACCTCTGGAAGAGCAGTCAATATTCTTAACCACTGAGCCATCTCTCCAGCCCCCTCACCACTACTTCTTGAAGGTGGATGGAGTGTGGCCAACTGTCTCATCCTCTGACACCACACTTCCCCAACAAACTGTGAGCCAAAATGTGAGCTCCAGCACCTTCCCCCACCACCCTTCTCTCTTTCTCTCTCCTCCTGGCCTTGGACACTTATCTAAGCCAGGTGATGGAGGCAGAGGCAGGTAGGACTCTGAGTTTGAGGCTAGTTTGGTCTACAGAGTGAGTTCCAAAAAAAAAAAACAAACAAACAAACAAAGCAAAGATATCTATTTAAAGGCTGGAGAGATAACTAGATGGTTAAGAGCACTGGCTGCTCTTTCAGAGGAACCTGGTTCAATTCCCAGCACCCACAAGACAGTTAATAATTATAACTCCAGTTCTAGGATATCAGAACTCCAGAGGCATTGTTGACACACGCTACGCAGACCTACACACAGGCAAAACACCCATACACATAAATTTTTTATAAAAATTAAAAATAGTTTTTTCCGTTGTCTGTTAGAGACAAGATTCCTCTGTGTAGCCCTGGCTGTCCCAGAACTCACTCTGTAGACCAGGCTGGCCTTGAACTCAGAGATCCATCTGCCTTTGCCTGCTGAGTACTGAGATTAAAGGCATGTGCCATCACTGTCAAGCTTTAAAAAAAATATTATTTAGAATGTCTTTGTGTGTGTGGTACCTATGCATGCTGCATGCATGTTCACATCGAGTGGGTGCACATGCATGCACATCAAGCACAGTGGGTGAACTCTTTCCCTAAAGATCTGCACCCTGCATATTTAGGCAAGGCCTTCACGACATTTCTTGCTTGCTGACTTCCCCCAACTCTCTAGCCAGCTCCCTCAGAGAATGCCAACTCCACCTCCTGAATGCTGGGACCACAGGTGGACCACGCCCACCCAGTGGACCACGCCCACCCAGTGGACCACGCCCACCAGTGCGGACATGGAGGCTCGGAAACCAGAATCCAGTTCTCGTCCTTTCACCTGCTGAACTGGCTCCCCGGCCCTAAAAAATAAATGTCTTTAATACACCTCACTCTGCTCCTCAGCTCCTTTCTGCAAACTGATTTTGCCTAAGTGGAGGTCCCTAAGGGTAAATAAGGAATCCCAGAGTGACAGACTGGAGTTGTGCCTGAATCTCAGTTGCCTCTGGCAGAAGCACTCCCATTAGCCTCCTCCCAAGGACCTGTAGAGCTTACAGTGGACCTGGAAAACAATCACAACTGCTTCCATTGGATTTGTGGCTCACCAGGGGTCCCCGATGCCCATGGACATCTTTCCTAGAGATGGCTTTCTTTTGTTTACTGTTTTAAGTGTGTATATGATGTGTGTGAGGAGTGTGTGTTCATGCGTACATACTGGTTCCCATCTTCTACCTTATGGTACACATTCTTGCTCATCACTGCTGACTCTGTCTGGCTCCCTGGCCTGCAAGTTTCCGGGGGGCTCCTTTCTCTGCTGCCAGTCTCACTGCTGGGATCACACGTGTGCAGTATCTATAGGTCCTGGAGACCTTATCTCAAGGCCTCACGCTTGCACTGCAAGTGCTTACCCACTGAGCCATCTCAACCCCTGAATCTTCAACCCCTCTCCAGGAAAGGCCCTCTGGGAACTGGGGGTCAACGGAGGAGGTCCCATGTCTCATCTGTTCCCATCACTTTCTCAACCTCTTCATCTCTGATCCCCACACCAACCAAGAAAGGCGTGGACACCCTCTTCTCACCCACCGCCTTGGCCTCCGTGCTCCCCATTAGCTCCTCCACCATGGCCACCAGAGCCTTGCCGCTGTCTGGGCTGTGTTCTCGGATCCAGGTGTAGAACTCTTGGGGCAGGATGGTGAGGAACTGCTCCAGCACCAGCAGTTCCAGGATCTGCTCTTTGGTGTGCAGCTCCGGCCTCAGCCACCGCCGACACAGCTCCTGGAGCTCTCTGAGGGCTTCCTGGGGACCAGCAGCCTCTTGGTAGCGGAACTGCCGAAACCTCAGCCGAAATGCCTCGGGACTAGAGTCCTCCCCACCCCTGCCCCACGGCAGCTCCTTCTCCAGTTTGACCACTGGAGCACCCATCTGCTGCTGAGGATCTTCTGCCATCTCCAGACGCTCTTTCAGCATCTTCAAGCTCCAGCAAATCTGAGGGTGACAACAGGGATGACCCGTCTGAGAACACAAGATGCACAGAAGGTCAGCCCATCCAGTGACCTCTCAGAATTCTGACATCTATCATGGAACTCCTATCAACTGACTTGAGCTTAGGTCAGTCAGGGTGGTGACAGTAGAGCAGACAAAATCAAGACAGATTTTTAAAGTTAAAACCGAGAAATTCTCTAGAGGCTTGACTATGATAGTGTGCTCGGTGTAAATAAATACTGTGCCATACTGGTTACTACACTGTGCTTGATTGCCTATAACCAGACAGTAAAACCCTGATGAAGACACAATACATTTGGACACAGGAAAAAAGTCAAGCTGGATTTGACCTGAAATTTCTTCCATGCTAGCTGGTTTTCATAAGGCTAGAAGGTGCTATATGGGCCACTGGAGGAGAGAAGCCATTGCTGGTATTTCTCAGCAGGGAGCTTGCGTGCTACGGTAATGAATAACCTGACAGGCAAGACAAGTCCCCTGGTGCAATGGCGGCATGAAGGTTATGGAAGTAACCAAGCGCTGTCTGCCTGAACTTGCAGCTGCTCCACAGGAGAAAATTCATGCCTGGCACTGCAAACCTGCTCAAAAGTCCATAGCCAGGGAGGTTATAAGCCTAAGGGAGAAGCTACTACCGTGGTATTTCTGTCACACCACCTTCTAAATATTCTGGTCTGTACCTATAGATTGGTGCTGTTCTCAGCCTTGGCCAGGGAAGCCTCTGTGTACTTCCAGGTAATGCAGAGACTCATAGCTGGTCAAAGCGCTGAGACTAAGTAACTGTTGAGTGCTCGGGCATAAATGGGACATCTGTATCAACACCCCACACAGCCAAGGCTCAGGAAACATAGAAGGGGGGACAGAAAGAACCTAAGAGTCGGAAGATGGTGAAGAGTGCAGTGAAATGCTGTCTTCTGGACGTGTCATGGCCACTGCACGTGTGAACTTACTGCAGCCATGGTCATCTACACAAGAACTGAATAGGACTAAGCCAGTGAACTCAGTCTTCATCCCAAGGAAAAAGAAGAGGTCATGGAGTTGGAGGGGTGTAAGAGGGGTAGGGTAGATACACTCAAGAGGTATCATATGCGTGTACAAAAAAACGTCAGAGAATAAAGTGAAAGAGGAGACAGGGAGAATATGCAGGCAGCTACAGCTGTCTCCTCCCAAATCTCGGGAGGTCTAAAAGGACAGATGAGGCCGGAGAGGCAGCTCAGCGATTAAGAGCACGTGCTGCTCTTGCAGAGGACCCAGGTTCAGTTCCCAGCATACACATGGTGGTTCACAACTGTCTGTAACTGCAGTTCCAAAAAAAAAATTGTTGCATCTTCTGGACTCTTTAGGCACCGGGTATAGGCATACATGCAGTGGAGAAAGAAAGAAAAAAAAAAAAAAAAAAAAAAAAAAAAAAAAAAAAAAACTCATCACGTAAAAATATATCCAAAAAAAGAAGAAAGAAAAAGTTGGGTGTACTGGTGCACACATTTAATCCCAGAATTGGGAAGAAGAGTCAGGCAATCTCTGTGGGTTTGAGGTCAACCTGCTCTACATAGTGAACTCCAAGACAGTCAGAATACATAGTGAAAAACCTGTCCTCAAAAAAGAAAGAACCTGAGAGCCCAAGGCAGGACGAGTTCCATGCCAACCTGGGTACAAGGAAACTAGAAGGGAGGGAGAGGAGAAGATGGAGGGAGGAGAGAGAAAGGAAGGAACGACAGGTGGAAAGCAAACATTACACCTAAGGAAAAAGAGACTGCAAATGCAGACCGTAAAATGAGTTTTGTTTACTTCCGGGACAAAACAGGCCCCAAGCTCAAAGCAGTAAAGATGCTCTGCTCATTACCGCAACTAGCGGGCGACAGGCCACGACCTTATGCTACACATTCTAATCGATGTTACTGTATTTCTTTATCCGCCTATTAAACCGATTCCTCCTTTTTCCATCTACAACACTCATCTTTCGGCTGCATAGAGCTTTCTCGAACGTTCCAGCTATTGCCTAGCTCGGTTGGTCGGTGCCCTGGGGGCAAGAGGCCCTCATGGATCTTTCAGGCCTCTGGCAGACAGAGGTGCCGCGTGGCTATTCCAATAGCTGTCTTGCATCTGTGTCTAAAAACGCTTAGCGTCCCTTCTCGGAGTCCCAGGGTCAAGGTCTTCCTGGAATTCGTGGACACCCTACGTTAGGCCCCCAGCCTGGCCCGACCTACATGGATCTTACCTGAGATCACGGCTGTGCGAGGAGATAACGACCTTCGGGCCGCCGCTGCACAGCCGAGTTACAGCCCGATCCGTCCAGCCCCGCCCCGGACTCGGCCGCGGCCTTGACTGCGCGCTCAGCACCTGCCCCGGCCTGCGCGGACCGGAAGTAGGTGGCGGATGCTGTCAGGCAGGTGCCCTATGGAAAGGGCCCGTGTCCGGTTCCTCTCTAGGATGCTGGGAGGTCCCAGAAGGAGGTTTATCTCTATGGTCGGTCATGGCCACTCCAGGCTCCCATCTCCTGACACTGTTGCACTTCCATACCTTCTTTTTTAATGAATCTCTACAAAAAGAAGATTTTTCTGCCCTAGGCTAAGAGATGGATTAGTCTATGTGTATAAACATAAATATTTTAACATTTTTATATATGTATTTGTTTAGTGTGTGTCAGAGGACAACCTGTGGAGTCGGTCCTCTCCTTTCACGATATAGGTCCCAAGAATAGAACTGAGACCATCGGGCTTGGGGGCATGCACCTTGACCCACTGAGCCATCTCACTGTCCCCAAACATAAATATTTAGAAGGCAAATGGACAGTGTGTTCTTTTAGGAAAGGTGATGGTTAAGTTTTAAACGCACCTTGACGATCTAGGATCACCGAGGAAGAGTCTTTAATAAAGTGTTAGACAGTTCCTCCCTGCCAGGCTGGCCTGGGGCATGATTCAGGAAGAGCCAGTCTACTATGGGTGGGTTTGGGTCATGAACTGTATAAGATTAGAGAAAGGAAAGTAAGCATGCATATACTAACTCATTTCTCCCTGCTTTTGACTGTAGATATGATGTGACCATATCTACATGACATGGTAGATAATTGTCTCTTGGTTTGGTTTTGCTTTGTTTTGAGACAGACTCTATGTAGTTCTGGCTGTTCAGAAACTTGCTGTATAGGCCAGGCTGGCCTTAAATTCAGAGAGATCTACCCCTGCTTCCCAAATGCTGGGATTAAAAACCGTCCGTACCATGCCTAGCTAATGACTGTATGCTTTTAACTTTCTAGTTTTCATGTATGAACTGCTGCAGAATTCCTATAAAAGACATGTATACTGGCTCCTCTGGGAAAACAAAGAAACATCTTGTGATAGAAGGGTTGTTTTAGAGCAGATGACATTTTAGTTAGGATTAGATAGGATTTCCTCTTTCAGGAAAAGACAGAAAAGGCTGTTGGAACTAGAGAGTGGTGCACATCATTAATATTAGCACTGAGGAGGCAGAGGCAGGCAGATCCCTGTGAGTTCCAGGCCAGCCCGGTCTACAGAGCGAGTTCTGGGACAGCTAGAACTACATAGTGAGACTTGGTCTCAAAATTAAGTAAACTTTTCATTTTGGTAGGGTTTGGTTTTTGCTCTGTTTTTGTTTGTGTGTGTGTGTGTGTGTGTGTGTGTGTGTGTGTGTGTTTGTTTGTTTTTGTTTTGTTTTGTTTTGTTTTTGAAACAGGGTTTCTCTGCATAGCCTTGGATGTCCTGGAAATTGCTCTGTATACTAAGCTGTCCTCAAACTTAGAGATCAGCCAGCCTCTGACTTCTGAGTGCAGAGGTTAAAGGGATATGTCAGCATGCCCATCTTTGAGTGTAATTCTTTAATGCCATTAATTCAAATATCTATTATGATTATGTTCTTTTTTTAAAAAAAATCCATTCATTTTACTATTGTAATATATTGTCTCCTATTGGCCTCCAGGTTTATATTTTGAAGAACAGTTCAACATAGTGCTGCTGCTATCTTTTCCTCTTCCTCTTCTTCCTCCTCCTCCTTCTCCTCTTCTTCTTTCTCTTCTTTTTTTACAAAAAAAAAAAAAACTGCAAAAAAAATCAAAAGGAAAAACGATACAAAAAAAAATCCTTGAGTAGCCAGCAGTTCAAGGAACTCCGATCTTATTCCAGCTTCGATCCAGGCAGAACTGCTGCCGATACAAAGGAATGGAGGGTTAGCCAAACTTTATGAAAGGCAGTAAAGACCATCAGGAAGCGGGAGGTACACTTAGGAGTGCTCACACAGATGGAGGAAGGGCAGAACTCGGGTCTTCTAGGGTGATGTTGCTGATCCTTCAAGAAACAGGAGACCCCCCCAAAAGATTATCCATCACTACTGGCTGTGGTGCCTCACACACTTGGGAGGAGAAGCAGGTGGATCTCTGTGAGTTTGAGGCCAGCCAGGTCTACATAATGAGCACCTCCCTAAAGTAGACAAGCAAACAAAAGCAAGTACTGTGCCCACAGCACTGAAGGGGAGACAGGAGGATCAGAAACTCATTCATGGCTCTACAGCAAGTTCAAGGGCCGCCTGGGCTACATAAGAACTTGCCCCATCCCACCCCAAAAAGATAAAGTAAGTTGGCTCAAGTGCCTTCACCCGCCTCTTTCAATGCATTTGCATTACCTCATACGCGTGCCCAGGCCTGAGCACATCTGCAGGGCACTGCCCACAGCTGGTTAGGGTCAAAGTCCAGACCCTGCTTCAACAGTTGGGATCTCCCCTTAGCTGATGCTGTGCCCATTCATGTGGGTGCTAAGGGTGCCCTCTGGATGCTGGGAACTCCAGCCTCACAGAGCACAACCCTTCTTCACCCCTGCACAGAGCTCTCCTAACTTGGAGATCTTGTGCCTACAACTGTTTCCATCCCACCAACCTGACTTATAATAATTAGCCTCCTCCTGTCTTCATATCTTCCTCTCATCAAAAGAAAGTGGAGACTCAGAGAAAATGTCATTATGGGGCCAGCAAGATGATTCTTCAGGTAAAGGCACTGACACCAACCATGATCCTGGGGAGAGCCCATAATATGATGGACATAGAGAACTAATTTCTAAAAGTTATCCTCTGACCTCCACATGCATGCAACAGGACGTACATACACATACACATGTGTGCTGTCATGTAAACATACATACAAGTAAATAAATAAGTTCAATGAAAACTTTTAGACAGGTGGTGATGGCACACACCTTTAATCCTGTCTCTGTAAGTTTGAGATCAGCCTAGTGTATAGAATTCCAGGACAGTCATTACTGCACAGGGAAACCCTATCCCATCTTGAAAAAATGACACTATTTCAGTGAGGATTGGCAACACTGCTTTGTGCTCCTGGAGGATCTTATGCATGCACAAACACACACACACACACACACATACACACACACACACACACATACACACCACACACACACACCACACACACCACACACACATTAGCTTATTTTTAAAATGCCTTGGCTACCTCAAAGGCTGGGCACTCTTAAACCTTCCCCTGCTACGCCAGGCCCAAGGCCACTTACCTGAAATCTCACGTGGTTGGTTGGCTTTATCTCCTGCTGCTTCTGCCTCTCATCCTTCTTCCCTGAGTCACGGCGATTCTACTCCGTTCCTCTCTGCGTCCCACCTGAGCAACTCTAAGTGTCCACCCCATGCCCAACCATTAACCATTGGCATCTTTACTGATCAATCAAAAACCAATTGGAAACAAGGACTGTCAGCATCTGGACACAAAAATTCCCAATTGAATCAAACCATTAGACCCAATCTCCAACACCACCCAAAAACATTTTTAAAGAACTGTCACTGTAGTCTTGTTTTGTTCTCTACCCCAAACCTGTTCTGTCTCGTCCACACACACACACACACACACACACACACACACACACCAGTCCCTACATTGGCCCCATCTCTCTTCCCTCCCTTCCCAGGTGGCTCCTTACTGGATATGAGGCTTCCGACATCTGATATGGAAGCAGTTTTTTAAAAGACCACTAAGAAATACTTCTGGGTATCCTGGTTCGTGAGCCATACCCAGAAGGGGGAAATGGAACCCAGTACAGTAGTCCATGTGTAGCCTATGGGGGTCAAGGTTAGGGTGGTGGCCCAGGTGAATCTCTTCATAGCCTCACTATCTGCCGTCAGCACCAACTGTGCAAGTGAAATGTGATGGCAGAGTGGTCCAGCAAAGCAAAGAGGATGCCTCTGTGTAGCACACAAGTACAGCTCTGTCCGTTCACTTTATGGTCTACAATCTCTGCGACTGACCTACAACACTCATGAAATGCTATCTACCAATAGCTCACTGGGGGTTGTTAGGCATGGTGAGGGGCTTCTCTAAGCATCAATTTCTTCATCAAGAAAGACTGGGAGGCTGGCCTAGGCCCTTCCCACAGCCTCTAACATGCTGCCATTTTAAGCCTTCAGCTCTGTAGCCGGCAGGGTATCTCCTCCCTGCACTTTTGTGTCAGCTGTTTGCCTTTGGATTACAGAATGAGAACCTGGGATAGACAATGACGCTGAGGTCTCAGGGGCCTGGCCAGAGGAAGTGGGAGTTCAGGTGAGGAGGACCCATACATCCAAGATGGACCTTTTGCTGAAACATGAGCAGGGTTGGAGGGGGGTGTGGGGCAGTGGACCGTGCCATCAGACAGAAAACTTGGTTAAGGTCGAACAGATTCAGAAACCTTGACAATTCTCATAATTGAGAATGGTAGACATATAAAACTACTTCCGACCAGGTTCCTGACCTGGAACATGTGACCATGACAACCCATGGAGAGGACCGTGACAATCAGCCATGGAGGCACAACACCTGAAGTCCTTCCACGTGGAGATGGGTCATCCCTAACACCAAGCCAGTGGAAGCATCAGCCTTTAGATCCCAACCCACTGCAAAAATGTGTATAAGACCCTATCCACAGGAATAAAGTGCACAAGTTATTTTATCAAAGACCATCTGAGAGCCCTAAGGGAAGAGTATTCTCTCCCCAAGCTTGGCTCCTAGCTGCCTGCTGTGTCCGTCAGAAGAAGCCCAGCAGCTTACCTTGCTCCAGCCAGAACCCCAAAGATCCCCTCGAATGGCACCACATTCACAGACTAACAGGGAGAGGTCCTAAAATTCACCTTGGGAGGGTCAGATATCCACAGCTTCAGGCACACTTCATTAACTAATCATTTTTTTTCTTCTGCGCAGAGCCAAGGAAGAAGAGCTTTCCTATAGTGGTGAAGGGCCCATGGGCGAAGTCAAGAAGACTATTGGGAGCCTGACATTCGACAAGCAAGGCCAACCTGTTTGGAGGCCTCCAGGGGAGGCACTGTGGCAAGCCCGGCCATCTGGCACAGCAGAATTAGGGAGAGAATTAGGTAAGAGAAGAAAATGTTGAAGCAGCTGAGGTAGCAGAATAAACTCCCTTTTGTTCTTAAGACTCTATTCTAAGTTAACTTGCCCTTAACATGGCCTCCCTTGAGATCTGAAAAAAAAAAAAAAAAAAAAATCACAAAATGTCCCTGGCAGCTGCGAAATAGAGTTAGCAGCTGCAGCTGGCTGATAACAAGAGTGGGCTAAGAAAATATGTCTTTCCCAGGTCAAGGTGCTTCTTCTCAATGGATACTCCCTCCTTGTGGTTTAACCAGATGCTGTAAACCAATTAGCAGAAAGACCAACATTCCTTTACCCTTTTATGTAATGCCAAGGCTTGGAAATCCCCCACTTGTGGTTTTTTTTCCTTTATAAACCCCCTTCACTTAGACCTGGGGTGCACTCTTTGGTATCAGGAACTTTCACCTTAGAATTCACTGGTGATATTATCCATAGGCAACAGGGAACTGCACATCTGTTGCCATGGCAATGGCCATACATTCCCATCATACATTTGTTTCAGCTCCCACCTTTACCTGGGAACAGTTACATCACAGTTCAAATGAAAGGCTGAGCCTCCTGCTCCCCTTTCTCTTTCTCTCCTTTCTCTCTTTCCCTTTTTGTCTCCGTTGTCCTCAGTAAACCTTGTCGAGCGCCCCACGTCCCGCCGGCAGGAAAAGGCATGCAACAACAGGATTCTTCTGCGAACAACCTTTATTGTACAATACTCTGAGCAGGGGATCTCCACGTGGGAGAGAAATGCACCGCTTTTATATGCCCAGGAGACTTGTGTCGCTACCTGATTGGTGCGCCCTCCAGTAACTCATTAGCATGCCCCGAGAGCGGGCTATGACGTATGTGGCGCATGCGCTCTAAGTCTCTTGGCTGGGCAACAGCTCTGTTTGCTGAGTCCTCGGTGGGAAGCAGGCACCATGTTTGAGTGCGGCACAAACGGCTCTCTACAAAACCTCTTCCATGTGGAACCGTACTGGCCTGGTGTGGTCTGTCCATGTGTGAGCCATGATTCTGTTACAGCACACTCTCCTTCCTGTCCCATCAGGAAGGTTAGTGGCCCACGAGCTTAGATAAGGACCCTCGTGCGATTACATCGGGTTGTAGTTCCTGGTAGTATGGAAAGTGTGGAAGATGAGGCCATGAGATGTTTCTATTTTCTTTCCCCACATCCCTGCAAACATCTACCCTCAGTGCCAGGTGTAGAGGCCAATCTGCCACCTACTGAAAACCCTCCCTACAACCAGGAGCAGGGGCTATCTTTGGCTTCTGTGGGCCTGGAGGTGGAGGTCCTGGGATGTGTCCTTCTGGACCCGACATCCAGATATGCTCATCACTGTGACTGGACAGAAAAGCACTTTCCTCGGACCTGGGAATGGCCTAATATACTTGGCCCCTTCTCTCCGGAGTCTGCTCTCTGCCCCTCCCACTCTCCTCTGCCTTCTCCTCTCTGGCCTGGACTCCTGTCAACCTTGGGGCCTTCAATTCCTCGGTTCTACAAGGATAAGATAGGCTGGTCCAGAGTCTGAGGCGTCTAAACCTTAACTGGATTGACTTGTAAGCCACATCTTGGCCCTTCCTGCTGACTAGAACAACATACATTGACCATCTCTTTTGATAGCTGGCCCTTATGGGTCTACCCAACCTCAGCTATCTGAACACACCTTCAATACTTCTCTGATTCTATCCTTTTGCTTACATTGGCTTCAGCCTTGGGTTGATACTCCCCCTCCAACCCCCCAAAACGCATATCCATTTCATCCCATGAACATACCTTTCCTTTTATAAAGTTCTTCAAGCATGGCCCAGCGGTGGTGGCACACACTTGGGAGTCAGAGGCAGGCAGATTTCTGTGAGTTTGAGGCTTACCTGACCTACAGAACTAGTTCCAGGACAGTCAGAACTACACAAAAAAACCCTGTCTTGAAAAACCTAAGGAAAAAAAAATGAAATCTCCAAAAATCCACCCTTCCTATCCCCAGGCCTCTGCACACATGGAATACCTCCACCATCTCCCAGTACTCCAAACTGATGTCTTGGTTCCTTTCTGGGATTCTCTTCCAGTGCCTCAAATCATACCTCTGCTGAAGACTGCCATTTGGTTGGACCACTCCATATGGCCTTTTCAGGTAACAACCATTAGTCACTACCTTAAAAACAACTATGCACTTACTGGTTGCCCCAGGTGAGAACCGTGGTGGAGACTCTGGGAGGAAAACACAGGAAGAACTCTTATTAGCTACGCTTGTTCTTTAAAAACTGGCGGGGGGGGGTGGGGGAAGTAATTCCAATGGGTCACACAAGGCACAAAGCTTGAGCTGACCTAAGGTCCTAACCTGTGTGCCCTCTCATCAGCCTGCCTGTGCTTGAGTGATAAGGACGTGGGTCAGCGATTTGACATAGGGGTTTTTCTGAGCTCTGATGATCTGTCCTGTCCTCAGACTGGTGGGACTGCCATTTTTTTATGTCCCCCAAAGCCACAGGGATGGTTTCTAGAACTCAAGATAAACGTTAACATGGTCCGTGCACACCCTAACTCCACTGAGGACACCCCACTGATGCCAGATAATGTTCAGCTTGGGGCAGTGGTTGGGGAGAGAGCTTCTCTACAATTTCTTTGTTCCCACCTCAGGAGCCAACCCTCTTGTTCCCAGCTTGTCTGCCCAGTCTCTGCTTGAGGCAACATTAGGGTCTCTGTCTCAGGGTATCACTGACCTCCAGCTGAGTTCCCAGGGGCCCAGTTATGTGCAGGTTTGGACCTGTTTGGGCTTCAGGCCTAAGGCTGCCTTTGGAATGCAGAGGCTAAGCTCTCCAACACAGGGCTGCTCAGCTAGACCCTAAGGCAGTGCCCTCCTGGGGTCAAGCTTCAGGTCCTTGACTCTCAGACCTGCCAAGGATGCAGACTCAGTCCTCCCTCCTGCACATACAGCCAAAGCTCAGGGGCTCATCTGCCCTGGGGGAGTGAAGGGGGGGAGAGGTGAAGAGCCTAGGCTGGGTTGGTGGTGGGGGATGCTTTTGCTCTTTTGAATCCCAGCTGCCATGACACACAGTGTGACTCTTGCTCTCAAGCCTGATGACCTGAGTTTGACCTGAGTCAAAGCCACAGAGCCAACAAGGTGAAAGAACTCACTCCCACAAATTCCTCCTTTGGCCTCCACATATGCACTCTGACACAAATGTGAGTGGGAGCACCCACACGGACACATACATGCAACAGAATAAATAGAAATACTTGCAAGGGAAAATAAAATACTATGAAGCCTTTCTGTTGGATAATGTGCCTAGAAAAGTCCCAGAGCAAATACAGGGAAGGAAGCATAGGGATCTCCCATCCTAGATCAACAATATGAGGGCTCTCCCATCCCTCAGGGCCCCTCCAGACCCCATGCAGCTGACACCTGCTTTCCCAGTACATCAAAATCACCTGCCTGGATGATTTTAACCCCTCCAAAAAACTGGGCTCTGGGTGAAAGAAGAGACTTGCAGTCCTGGGATGTGGGGCGGGGTTCTAGCCACAGGAAGCCCCTCACTGGGCTGGATACATGGCAGTCTTTTATCTGGTTATACTTAACAGTGGAGGCATTTAGCATTCTGGGTGGGGGTGTTTTTGTATGTTGCTCTCTCTCTCTCTCTCTCTCTCTCTCTCTCTCTCTCTCTCTCTCTCTCTCTCTCTCTAATCTCATTCTGTCTGTCTGTCTGTGTTATGGTAGTTTCAGCCTTCTTCAGCTTTTTTTTTTCTTCTCAGTTTGGGACATGGTCACAAAAAGTTATTCAGGCAAGCTGTGACCTTGGGACATTACTACTACTACTACTGCCTTCCAAGTAAATGACATTACACACTTGAGGAACTAGTTCCAATCAGTATGCCTTCCTTGGTTTTTCTTAAGATTTATTTATTTACTATTCATAAGTCACTATAGCTGTTTTCAGACACACCAGAAGAGGGCATCAGATCTCATTACAGATGGTTGTGAACCACCATGTGGTGGCTGGGAATTGAACTTAGGACCTCTGGAAGAGCAGTCAGTGCTCTTAACCGCTGAGCCATCTCTATGGCCTGTATGTCGTGTGGTGTGTGTGTGTGTGTGTGTATGTGTGTGTGTGTGTGTGTGTGTGTGTGTGTGTGTGCCATGCATGTTACAAAGTACATGTGGTACATGTGGAGGACAGCTTACAGGATTTGACCCTTTTCTTCTACAGTGTGGCTCCCAGGGATCAAACTCAGGTTGTCGGGTCTGGCCATGATAAGTCCTTTTTCTACTGAAATGTCTAGCCAGCCCACTGTTTTGTATTAGTGCATATTAACTGTACAAATGTGTCTCCCTATGATACTCTCATATATGTGAACAATGTACTTTGACAATTTTCACTTTCTGTCACCTTGTTTGTTTGTTTGTTTGAGACAAGGTTTCTCTATGTCGCTCTGGCTATCCTAGAACTCACTCTGTAGACCAGGCTGGCCTCAGACTCAGAGATCTGCCTGCCTCTGCCTCCCAAGCACTGGAATCAAAGGCGTGCACCATCTCTGTCTGGCTACTCTTTTCTCCTTCCTCCCTTCCATAGGTTACTGCACTGTTCAAACACCATCTTCTATTTCATTTGTATTTTCTTCAAATTTATTTTCCACATCAAAGGAACAGTTTCATACCTGTCTTCCAGAGTCTGGTTCATGTTTTATCAAATACTCCCGGTTCCATCCATTTCCCTACACAGGGCATGAGACATGATTTTGTTCATCTCAGTCTTGGTCACTGCTCTATTGATGTGAGTAGACACCATAACCAAGACAGTTCTTGTTTTGGGTTTTTTTTTTTTTTTAAGCATTTATTTAATTAGTGGCTGGCTTACTGTTTCAGAGACTTAGTCTATTATCAACATGGCGGGAAGCCTGGCAGGCATGGTGCTAGAGCAGTAGTTGAGAGCTACATGCTGATTTACAGGCAGAGAGCACAAGCTTAGAACTGACATGGTATTTTGAAATCTCAAAGCCCCAGTGACACAGTTTTTCCAACAAGGCCACACCTCCCAATCCTTCTAATCCTTTCAAATAGCACCACTCCCCAGAGACTACACATTCAAATATGAGTCCTTGGAGGCCGTCGTTATTCAAACCACCACAATCTCCATAAGTAACCCATAAAGTTAGTTTTCTGTTGTTTTCCTGGTGTGTGACAGGGTTCTCTGTGTAGCCCTGGCTAGCCTGGAACTTGCTATGTTAGACCAGGCCTCCTGAGTACGAGGATAAAAGGCATGCACCACCACATCCAATATAACTTGTAAGATGTAAAATGCCATTGGAGCTGGAGCTAAGTTGGAAAAATAGGCTTACCTAGTATGCATAAGGTCTTAGGTTCAATCCCTAGCACCTTGTAAACCAAGCATGGTTACAAACACCTTAACCCTTAGGAGATAGACAGGAGGATCAGAAATTCAAGGTCACCTACTACTATGTAGTAAATTAGAGGCCAGCCTGGCACAACTGCCTGCAACTCAACTTCCCTGGACACAGGCTACTTCTGGCCTTATAGGTGCCTCCATTCCCATGCAGATACTCCCTGTCTCAGTCAGGGTTTCTATTCCTGCACAAAACATCATGACCAAGAAGCAAGTTGGGGAGGAAAGGGTTTATTCAGCTTACACTTCCACACTGCTGTTCATCACCAGAGGAAGTCAGGACTGGAACCCAAGCAGGTCAGGAAGCAGGAGCTGATGCAGAGGCCATGGAGGGATGTTACTTACTGGATTGCTTCTCCTGACTTGCTCAGCCTGCTTTCTTATAAAACACAGGTCTACCAGTCCAGGGATGGCATCCCCCACAATGGGCGGAGCCCTCCCCACTTGATCACTAGTTGAGAAAAATCCCTTACAGCTGGATCTCATGGAGGCATTTCCTCAATTGAGGCTTTTTTCTCTATGATAACTCCAGCTTGGGTCAAGTTGACACAAAACCAGCCTTTAAATAAATAAAAATAATTTTTTAAATCTCTTAAAAACAAAAATTGAGGCAGGATCTGGCTGGATGCCCTGTCCTCCCCACCAGTCAGTTCACACTCAAAGAACAGAAGAGGGAGTGTGAATGGACCACACTCAACGGGAGGATCGGTCTGTCAGAAGCATACCAGCAGGACTCAGCAGTGCATCCAACTCAGCTCAAGCAGTCCAGGTCTTCACTGATGTAGTTCCCAGGGGTCCCAGAAGGGTTGCCTACCCACTTTTGGATCTCCACTCTGAATGTCATCAGCCTCCGACTCATGCTCTAAGCTTTAGCCACTTTAAGGAAAACAATTTCTTCCTCACCCCCACATCATCCCACATTCAGCATCTCCCAGGGAAACACTCTGATTGGCCCAGCTAGGGTCAGAAACTCCACTCTGGCTGAGATTAGCAGTGACCCAGGTGGAAAATGCAAGCGACACTCCAGTGGCCAGGTAGCTATGTTCACCTAAGAAGCCAGCAATTCAAACCACTGTGTGTGTATGCTCAGGGAGTGCATACACTCGTGCAGGCATCTTACTTGGTAATAATCATTATTTGAGACTGAATTGTTCTCATCATGTAGACCGGGTCGGTCTCAAACTCATACAGTTCCACCTGGGTCTACTTTCTGTGTGCTTGGGTTAAAGGCACAACAGGGCTTTAATCACTGGGCGATCTACCTGGTCCTATTTTTTAAGTGGTTAAGCACTCGAGGCCAGGTATGACGGCAATGCCTACAGTGGAAGCACCTGGAAGGTGAAGGCAGGAGCATAGAGGGTTCAGGTCATCCTAGGTCACACAGTGAGATCCTATCTCAAAACAGACAAAAACAGTAAAAGGAAACACATTGTCTCTCCAAGATACCTAGAATAAATGTTTTAATTAATTACTCTTTTTTAAAAAAGATTTTCTTTATTTATTATACATAAGTACACTGTAGCTGTCTTCAGACACACCAGAAGAGGGCATCTGATCACATTAAGGATGGTTGTGAGCCACCGCGTGATTGCTGGGAATTGACCTCTGAAAGAGCAGTCAGTGCTCTTAACCACTGAGCCATCTCCCCAGCCCCTTAATTAGTTACTCTTAATTCTGTGTATATGTACGTGTCTACCTGTGGGACGAGGGGGGTCAGATACCCTGAAGTTGGAATTGTGAGCCGCCTGATGTGGATTCTGAGAGCTGAATCTGGGTCTTCTACAAGAGCAGCCATTGTTCTTAACCTCAAAGGCATCTCTCCAGGCTCCTTAGAAAAACTATAACACGGTCCCCAAAGCAAGTACTTACAGAAACTGTTTCTCCTTCTTTATTCAAATTTACAACATATAGTTTATTCAGAGAGATGAGATTTTCTTTTAATTATTTGTCTTTAATTATATGTAGATGTGTGTATATGTACTCCTGTGCCATAGCACACATGTAGATTATATTAATTATATGTAGATGTGTGTATATGTACTCCTGTGCCATAGCACACATGTAGATTATATTAATTATATGTAGGTGTGTGTATATGTACTCCTGTGCCATAGCACACATGTAGATTATATTAATTATATGTAGGTGTGTGTATATGTACTCCTGTGCCATAGCACACATGTAGATTATATTAATTATATGTAGGTGTGTGTATATGTACTCCTGTGCCATAGCACACATGTAGATTATATTAATTATATGTAGATGTGTGTATATGTACTCCTGTGCCATAGCACACATGTAGATTATATTAATTATATGTAGATGTGTGTATATGTACTCCTGTGCCATGGCACACATGTAGATTATATTAATTATATGTAGATGTATGTATATGTACTCCTGTGCCATGGCACACATGTAGATTATATTAATTATATGTAGATGTGTGTATATGTACTCCTGTGCCATGGCACACATGTAGATTATATTAATTATATGTAGATGTGTGTATATGTACTCCTGTGCCATGGCACACCTATAGAGGTCAGAGGCAGCTGGGGGAGGTTTATTTTTTTCTCTCCACTACAGGGTTTCAAGGGATGAAACAAAGGTTTTCAGGATTGGCAGCAAGTGCCTTTACCCACTCAGCTCTCTGACCAATGCTTCTTTTACTTTTAAAACAAGGTCTTATGTGGTTCAGGCTGATTTTGAACTCACTGTGTATTCAAGAATAACCTTGAGTTTCTGACCCTCCTGCCTCCACCTTTCTAGTGCTGGGATTTATGGGCCTGAACTTCCGTGCAGTTTCTGCTGTGCTGGGACAGAATTCAGCATCTTCTCTGCAGCAGTCCTGCACTCTGCTGAGCTGTCCCAGCCCTATACCCTTTTGATGATAAAATATTTACAATAGGTACTTTAAAGTGGAGGAGGCTTAAAAATAATTTTAATTGGGCTGGAGAGATGGCTCAGCAGTTAAGAGCACTGACTGCTCTTCCAGAGGTCCTGAGTTCAATTCCCAACAACCACATGGTGGCTCACAACCATCTGTAATGGGATCTGATGCCCTCTTCTGGTGTGTCTGAAGACAGTTACTGTCTACTTGTATACATAAAATAAATAAATCTTTAAAAATATATATAATTTTAATTATATGTCACACTGTTCAAATGTCTCAGATTAGGATAAGATTTGGGTTAGTTGGGCTTGAAGTGCAGCCTTTTCTGGAATCAATTCTTAAAAATTTAATATTTATTTATTTTATATACATGAGGGCTTTGTCTTCACAGATACCAGAAGGCACCAGATATTGTGAGCCATCATATGGTTCCTGGGAATTGAGCAGTCAGGTCTCTTAACCATTGAGCCAAATCTGCAGTAAAAATTAAATAAAAACAGATTGGTGCAGTACATGACTTTAATCCCAGCACTCGGAAAGCAGAAGTTGATCTAAGTGTTCAAGACCAGTATGGTCTAAAAAAGAAAAAAAAAAAAAAAAAAGAGAGCTGTTTTCCATTTCCCCCCCTCACCTGAACATGAAATGTTTCCTAAATAATAACAACAGCAGATTTTATGTGTTATCTTCATTGGACTAAGGGTTATTATACAGATAGTCAGAACACTGTCTTTTCTGAATGTGTTTGTGAAGTTGTTTCAAAAGAGCACTTAAACCCATAAAATATAGTGTGTGTGTGTGTGTGTGTGTGTATGTGTGGGGGGGGTGTAGCAGTTCACTGAAAGTCTAAAGGGCTGCTAGAATCTGAACTGTGTGGCTGGGGAGTGTGAGTTAAATCTTTTAGTGCCTGTCTGTCCCACAAAGATAAGCCAGCCTGGTCAGCTTCCTGCCTTTAGTCTGGCAAGGCTCCTACTTCCCACTCTAGAGATGAACTATGGTGACATCGCTCAGGTGGTTCTCCAAGGGCTGGGACTCATCCTCGAAGATACTGATCCAAAACAGAGATCTCCTATTAAAAAAATCTTTAAACAGAGCTCAAGAACTGGGTGTGGTTGTGCACACTTAACACAGCCAGGAGTAGGAAGGCTGAGGCAGGAAGTTCAGGAGTTTCTGGCTGGTCTTAGTTATAAAGCAAATTACAGGCTTGTGTTGGCTGTACAGTAACACTGTCTCAAATTTCAAACACACACACACACAAATGGGTATGCAGTTATTTCAGAAATGGTTATAAAGGGGGAGCTCCCGACCCAGCCACGAGGAAGCCATCAAAAGCTTTCTCAGAAAAGGAAACTTTGATTACTTCCAGTGGGATACAACCAAACAGAACCAGACACCTCCGACCAAGAGATAGGAACCCGAGGACCCAGACCTACCCTCAGAAGTCCTCCCACCAGGAGATCACTGCCCAGGCCCAGCACTCCATGGCTCAACAAGCTCCTGACAATGGTCAGCCTCCAACACTGTGGACCTGGAGCCTTGGAATGGAGCAAAATCCACCTGCACTTTCAGGTCCCACCTAGGCAACTCAGAGGTCCGCCTCGATGATGGCTTGTCAAGGTGCCATCCCGGAATGAGAATGCTTTGGGTGTCCATGGTCTTCATCCATGAGCTTCTATACCCACCATCTTTGCTTCAGTGGATCTGAAGTCTGGTTTGCATTTTATTTCCTGTCATGGCCCCAAGTAAGCCCTGTCGGTCCTCCCCTCAATTCCCTAGCTCCATGATCACCAGGCCAAAATCCATGCGGGCTGAACTGTATCCGGCTGTTCTTCCCAACCCCTTCCAGACCTACCTGAAGAGAGAGTTCCAGTTGCTACCGGTGAGTGAAAAAGGATGAAAAGCCTTAGAGCAAGCTAGGGATCCTACTTAAGTGATGAAGCAGGGAGGAGGGAGGAAGGAAGAAAAGTTGAACTGTCCATATCTATTGTGCAGAAACAACAGCTGCCGGATGCTGGGCACTTATGCCGACCTGTTAGCAATCCTCACGCACCTATTTTACATGCCAGCTGCAAAGAAGCACACCAACGCATACATTGAATTCTGCACCTCAAACAAAACCCCAGGCATACAACTGGCTCCTTGAAGGACATTGGGGGACTGAGTAAAATGAGCAAGAGGCAGCTTATATTCTACAGCTCACGTTACCAGTTGCCATACATGGGTAAAATAGAAAAGAATTATTTTCAAAGTCAAGACTGAATGGAAAACATCAGCAAATTAAATAATAGTGCTTGGGTTTGTGTGTGTGTGTTTTGTCCACTTTAAAAATATTTTTTAGTCTCAGATTAATCACTGACTTATATTCTGAAGGACACAAATGTTATGAGACAGATGCCAGTCTGGTAACTCCAACAGGAGATGGTACCTACCATTCATTAGACAGGTCTCTGAATGTAGGGTCTCCATATCCTAGACCAACCTTGCTCATATTGTGGTAAGCCCAACCATAACTCTTTGTTGCTATTCCAGAACTTTAATTTTGCTGTTGTGACTCATAATGTTAAGTATCTGATATGCAGGATATCTAATGTGACCCCAAAGTGGTTATGCTCCATAGGTGGAGAAACACTTCCCTAGACTAGTTCCTCACACCTAAATCCACTCATTCCTTAACTTCTGTGAATTGATTTTTATATCTGTTTATATTATTTTGGGGGTCTCAATTTTATGTTTTTACTTATGTGATGGAAAGCCCTCGTTGAGGCTGAAGGATACTGTGGGTTGATGTTAAGGTGATTTGGACAGTGGAGTAGATGGGGAAAGAGGCTGGAAGAGCGGAAGAGAAGGCAGGAGACAGAGATTGACAGTGGCAACATGGAAGCCAATGTTAGGCTTTTGCAGTAAGCATCTTTACACCAAATTATCCTGATGGTCCAATTTTGGAGGTTTTAAAATATACTGTGTGTGGGGGTGTGTGTATAGTAACTTGCATGGGGGTGGCCCACAGAGTGCATCAAATCCCCAGAGGTGGAGTTAACCTGCATGCAGTTTTGTGTCACCTGGCATGGGTGCTGGTATTTAAATAGTTCTTGCTGTGTGTTGACACTTTTAATCTCAGTATTTGAGAGGTAGAGGCAAGCAGACCTGCATTTGAGACCTCACTGGTCTACACTGTGAGTGCTAGGACAGCCAGAGCTAATAGTGACAAAACCAACAAAAAGATCTAATAGAGATTTTGTTTATGTGTATGGTGTATTGCCTAAATGTGTCACATGTGTACAGTGACCATGAAAGTCATGTTTCCCAGGAACTGAACCTGGGTCCTCCAGCAAAGAAATGTTCTTAATCACTACACTATCTTCCAAGCCCCAACTTAAAAAATGTACAATCTTAAAAACTTGTATTTGGGTGTGCCAGTGAACGGTAGGAATGTGGAAGTTAAAGGGTAACTTGTAGAAGTCATATCTCTCCTTTCAACATGTGGAGTCCAGTGATGAAACTGGTTTGGCAGAAAGCATCCTTACCCACGGAGCCATTTCACTTTTTAAGCACTTGCTATGTGAACTGGTACCTTTTACACTTACCTTCCACTATGCTTTTATTGCATAGGCAAGTCATATAAAATCTCAAGTGACACTTGAGTTGAGCAAAGCCCAAGAATTTCTATTCCCAAAGCACAGCATTAATAACCCACAGTCCTCTTAAATCCATGAATTAATTTCAGGCTAAGAGTTTTATGCCCATCAGATAGTTTGGCTAACAGAAAAAGCTAACAAATTTAGAACACTGAGAAATGAACAGGGAAACTAATGGTGATGCAGGGATGTCTGGGCAGGAGATAGACAATCTGAGGGTTTGACCTGTTAACCCATTGTGTCAAAATGATCCTAAAGTCTATAAATTACTTAAGATACTCTCTTTCGCCGGATGGTGATGACACATGCCTTTAGTCCCAGAACTTAGGAGGCAGATGAACAGCAGTCTACAGAGCTAGTTCTAGAACAGCCAGGGATATATAAAGAAATCCAGTCTCAAAAAAAAAACTAAACCAAACCAAACCCTGACATCAGTTGGAGCTAAGATTACTAATACTGTAGGAAGAGCTTCAAAAAACCCTGTAACCTGGGAATTAGCCATAACAGACTCAGACATTAACTTGTGAAACCCTAAGATCTCTAGCCTTTTTGCGTAGCTTGACTGTCGGGCAGAACTGTGGTGAAAACCAAGTTTGAATGTGTACATAAGTGTGCATGCAAATAAATGAAAACAAATCAATTAAACTGTCCAGATAAAAGATTTCTTCTTTCCTTTCCCTAAGACCAAAGCCTGAATACAAACTCATACTGTTATTACACCAACTAAAGATCTACCTGAACTGACAAGTGACTTCAAAAACTATTTTGGCATTCCTTTTAAAATTTATCTTGCTTACCAAAACATGTTTAGAGCTCTACTGAAATCACAAGTTGTTTGATTTTATGTACTGAAGCAACCTAACTGAACCAACACTCATTCCTGGGGCTAGAGAGTTGGATTAGCAGTTAAGAACACTGCTTCTAGAGCACACATGGTAGCTCAAATTTGTAAATCCAGTTTCAGGGGACCTAATGTCTTCTGGCTTCTATGGACTCCAGGCACACATATATACACATACATATGCAGGCAAAAAACTTATGAACATTTAAAATAAATAAATCTAAAATACAAAACCACTCAATCCTAACTGGCTGCAGAGGTCTGTGGAAAGGCAAGCTAAGCATCAATAGAAAGTGAACCACTCTTGTGAATATCACAGAACTAGGGGCAGGCATAGTGAGGAATTTCAAGGTGCCTAGTGTTTCTGCCTGGGGCCTGCAGAACTGGTTCAAAATAAAGAGTCTAAGAGCGCTGAACACACCTTTATTCAAGTAGAAGTACAAAAGCACGTTCCTAACCCAAATGCATACATGTGATTTTTACAGATTCTAGTACTTAGGGATAAATCAAGTCCTCTGCCTCAGAAGTGACTATTGGTCTCTATAAGTAAGAGTATACATGTTTGACAGGGACAAAAAACATGCATTTTTCATTTGCTTTTACATTTAGATCAATTTGATATATGTTGATTTTCTTGCCCTGATGAGACACTATGCTTGCTGATGGCAAAGAAGTAAAATGGTAGGACTATCCTAGAGGTTAGCCACAAGGTTTACAGTGAGCAGCATATTTTATATATTGGTTGAGGATCCCTAGTGAACATTATGATATCTGAACTATGAAAGCCTCAACTGCTTGATTGACAACTTGAATTTTAAATAACACTTTTCTTATTCACAAGATGTTATGAATTTTAAGGTGAAAAAAATGTTTTGACATCATGGAAAGAATCATGAACTCTATGTAGTATAGGGCAGTAACCCTGAACTCAACACCTGTGATCACTTCTATAAATCAAAATAGCCATGATCCTTTATATGGCCTGCAGATGCTATTAAAATACAAAAATAAAATCTAGGCACAGGAGCACATGCCCTTAATCCCAGCTATTTAGGAGACAGGAAATTTGTGTGAACCCAGGAATTCAAGGCCAGCCTGGGCCACAAAGACTGCATCCCGACACAAAGTATGGCAACGCACAAACAATTATGCACAGAGCTTGACACTTCAAAATACTGCCCTGGCTTGATGAAGGGAGTAGAGGGGGAACAGATAAAGAAGCAACCCTAATGATTAAGGTTTTACCAGGAACGGACCTGCCACTCTTGAAATACTGTCTAGATACATCACTAACAGCAATACCTTTATTGGAAGGCTGTATTCCTTATTCTGATTTGTGTGTTGTTTCCCTATCAAAAGCAGACCTGAGCATTTTGTTGGCCTTCAATATAGGCATATAAAAGAATTCTAAACGTACACATACATGCAAAGTAGGCACTGAATAAATGTAGCTAGGCCAACGGGAGTCTTACTAGCTCCTATGTCCTTGTCATCTCTTTTAGAGGGCTGTGGATGCAAACAAGGCAGCTAAAATCTTGGACATCACTTGCAAGTGTTTGGGTGCCTGCCACAAACTCAGGAAGACTAAATCCTCCAAACTTATGGATGACTGAGTGGAAGTAACTCTTTATCAGGTGGTGAGAAGTTAACCAGAACACCATTTAAGGATGCCTAAGAGAATGCAGAAATCAACAGGAAGCCAAGGGTGTGGCTATAGAAACAATAGCATGTAGGGTCCTCAGAAAAGAACAGACCTGAGTCTCCTTTGGAGAACACTTAGGCCAACAACAGAGAAGGCTCACTGAGCTACTCTCCAGAAGCTATATCAACACTGGTACATTAACAGCATCCTATGTAAACTGTGAATAAGAATCAATTTCAAAGAAAAATGTTTTAATGTGTATAGGCCAAATTAAAATAAATTCACTCAAATGAGTTCTCTAAGATGCTCGTACCTACTTAGAATACTTATTAAAGGACACTGTTGAGAAAATGACTTTGTTCACCAATTGTCTTCTGGATTCAGTTATTCTTCAGTAAAGACTGAGACTAAATAGGAATAATTGCACAGAAGTAACCATTTTCTCTCTAATACTTTGATACTGGTTAAGGCCTGAAAATAGTGGTTAAATTTCACTGTTTGCATTTTATCAGTCTCATCTGGTGCAGATGTTCTCATCTTAGCATTTATATCATACCCAGACTCACATCTGGAACATTCTGATGACAGATGGACCCCTGCTCACATATTTGCCACATTTGCTACACCCAAATGATTTCTTGAGTCAAGGATTAGGTTCTTCAATGTGAGCAAGCACTTGGGGTACAACTTGAGTTTCCTCACACACACACACCTATATCCTCGCAGGCTTTATGCATGGCACAAATTTGACACTGAACCAACAAGGTAGTTGACTGATGGCTTTTTCACATTTGACCGTGGAATTTTACCCCAGTACAAATTCCCCAACTGTGACTAAGGTATGAAAATAATCTGACAAATGTACCATATTCTATATAATCTAGCATTGATTTACAGGAGCCAATGAAGAATTTAACACCCCCCCCCCAAAAAAAAAAACCTTCCCAATATTCATCACATTAAGCGGGTTTCTCTCTGGTATTAATTCTCTGATACTGACCAAGGGCTAAGCTATGACTGAAGACATTATCACATTCAGTACGTATGTGACTTCCCCTGGTCTCAGTTCTCACATATTGAATGAGGCCTGAACTTGATTAAATGTCTCCCCAAGTTCATTGCATTCGTAAGGTTTCTCTTTGGTATGGACCCTTTCATGTTGGATGAGGTGCGCTCTCTGATTGAAGTTCTCTTCCCATGCATCACAATCAAAGACTCTTTCTCTAATGGGAACTTCTTGTTGCAGAGTAAGATCGGAACTGTGACTGAAACTTTCCTCATAATTGTTGTATTCATATGATTTCTCTTTCCTGTGCATTTTATGATGCTGAATAAGGCATGAGGTTTGGCTGAAAGCTTTCCCACACTCATTACATTCATGCAGTTTCTCTCCTGTGTGAATTCTTTGATGCTGAATAAGATGGGAATTCAATCTAAAGTCTTTCCCACATTCATTACACGAGTAGGGCTTTTCTCGGAAACGAATTCCTTGCTGTTTAGCATAGGCCAGCCCACATTCATCATACTCATAGGACTTCTCTTGATGATGCAGTCTCTGATGTTCAACTAAGTATGAGGTGTGGCAGAACTCACTGCCACACACGGTGCACTTACAGACTGTGTCCTTATGTGTTCTCTGATGCTGAGTAAGATGTACACTTCGGCTGAAGACTCTTTCACAGGTCCCACACTTGTAAGACTTGGCTTTGGCATGAACTTTCTTATGTTGAAGCACATCTGAGCTCTGGCTACAAGACTTATCAGGTGCATCACAGGATTTATCAGATGCTTCACATTTGTAGGATTTCTCTCTAGTGTGTATTCTTTTATGTCGACTAAGACTTGAGCTCTGACTAAAAGATTTCTCACATTCCTTACATTTGTAGGGTTTCTCTCTTGTGTGGATTCTCTGATGTCTAGTAAGAGCTGAGGCCTGATGGAAGGTTTTCCCACATGTATCACATTTATAGGACCTGTCAGTAGTAGGCATACTCTCCCATTTATTAAGGTGGGACAGATCCATTAAGCTTTCCTTATAGTCAGTACTTTGAAAATTCTCTGTTAAATTTATGGGTTCCTGTTCACCAACAGCTGGGTTCTGGTTGAAGTTCATGTCATATTTATTGTCATCAGTGGTCTGTATTCTAAGAACTCTTTGATCTGTATCAAGTGTGGAGTCTAGACTGAAGCTTTTTTCGGGTTCAGTGTTCTTCTCACTGCTGAAAGTTTTCTTGCTGATTGTTATTTGTCTAAACTCTCTCTCCAGAAAGAGAAATTTTCTTAGAATCTCCTGGAGCCTTTCTAATCTGTCCTCAGACTTATAAACCTCTCTTGTTTCAGGAACTTGAGCAATATCTTGTTTGAATTTTCCTACTCTCACTTTATATGAATGTACTTCTTCTGAAATTTTCCGCTTAGGAATCAACAGCTTGTTTTCTTCTCTGGTCTCTCCATCTAATACAATATATAAATAGAAAATGCAAATGTAATCTATATCCTGTGCTTAATAAAAATAAATAAAAATAGGAGGAAACTAAATAATTTGTATCCTCTAAGATAAGCAAATTTTATTTACTTCAAAACAAACAATAGGAGATATAAGGGCACAGCAGAAGTAAGGCAGCCAATAAGAGATTTCAAAGGAACAAACATTAAAAATGGGTTAAAAATGAGCCATAACTTGAACTGGGACCTAGCACAATTTACATGAAAAAAATTAAAACTGTAGAGACAAGCAGGCTCTCTCCCTACTCCATTATGGCAGAGCTCTCTGTATGCTGAGAAAGCTCAGCCAGACCATGGCTCAACACCTGGAGTTTACTTTGCCACGGATTCATCTGACAGACTCTGCCTTACTCACCTGAACAGTCATCTCTTATGACTTCTCTATTCTTAGTTTCCAGATCAAAGACTTGTAGATCTTGTTCCCGCTGAGAGATTCCATCAGGCTTGAAAATTGGAAATCCTGCTCACAGAGAAGGAAATGGAATATAGCAATTTATCATCATATGCTGCACTACCCTCTTTTCTTTTTAGTAATGTAACCATTACTAAATGTAACCAAACTTATACAGAAGATAAATTCTAAGAAGGTATTTGTCAGAAAGA
The DNA here is from genome assembly GCF_963924665.1 of Micromys minutus. Classification (NCBI taxonomy): domain Eukaryota; kingdom Metazoa; phylum Chordata; class Mammalia; order Rodentia; family Muridae; genus Micromys; species Micromys minutus. Next base: position 4,344,959 of record NC_137964.1, on the reverse strand, counting down.
TCTGGAGAATGAAGAGGACTGGGTCCTCTAAGGAGTTGAAGTGTGTACTCTGATAAAAGGTATGCTAAGTACAATTCAGTGACTTCATGCATGGGTGTGTATCTGTCTTCACAGAAGTTATCATTAGTACTTTGGTGATCAAGGGCACAGTGTTGGCATCAGACCTGGTCTACAGGTACCAAATGGCATTCTGAAAATGGAATGCAAGCCCATGCTATACAGTAACTTAAAGTATAGCAGCAAACCAGTGACAAATGAATGATTAAATTTAGCCATATCCTAAAGACAGACAAGTTTAATAAAGAACACCGAAACAAATTATTTCTGGTTCTTCTTCAGCACAGTAAGATAATGGTTAAAACAATTTACAATATAATTCTAATTAATATTATGGTTTTAAAACTCCCTACATATCACCTCAAGAAATAAACAGGTGACTCAGTGATTTAAAAGGACTTAAACTGCTCTAGCAGGATTAAGTTTGGTTCCCAACATCCACATGGCAGCTCACATTGGCTATAACTTGAGCTCCAGGGAATCTGAAAGACTCTTCTGGCCTCCCTGGGCACCTGTACTCATATGACATAAACACACACTCAGATACATACATATAATTAAAGAGGACTGCCCTGGTCTACATAGCAAATTCCAGGACAGCAAGGGCTACATAAAGAGACACTGTCCTAAAAAACACTGAAGAGATAAAAATGCTTATTTACCTTAATTTGATCACTGCATATATTTGAGTATTGAATGTTCCAGGAACTTTACAAATATTTTTACTTTCTTCAGTGAACATAGGGAAAAAAGGGTATGCCACATCTTCACATCAGAATTAGCATATACTTTACTCAACAAGCATTTATGGGATACATCTTTTATGAAAAATATGGTGGAGATAGAGAGCCCAAGCAAATGGGCCAACACGTCTCAAACAATTGAAGAACCTCACATTCTAAATATAGAGAGAGCTATAAACACTGACTACCCCATGCTATGGTGAAGGAAGGATAGTAAAGTGCATGCAAAACAAACATTCTATTGTCAAGAGGACTACTTAAATCTCCATGTGTGAGTGGGGTGTGTGTGTGTTTGTGTGCACACGCACCTGTGTGTCTTGAGACAGGTATCACTTTGTAGGCCTTGCTGGCCAGAAACTCTGTATAGCCCAGGCTTTTTACCAGTAGGACAAACCTGCCCTCAGGCTTGAGCAGCTCAACTTTTAATACTAAAGCAACAGGAAACTTGCTTAGTACACAATTTGGATGTTGTTAGACACAAAGGGCAGTTCTTACATGTCCTGAGCATGGGAAGTGTCAAGGAGCATATATGCATTATTTGGCTTGAGTCCTTCACCTCCAAAAATCTATCTATATATTGCATGTCTAACTTTGTCCCCATTATCCTGGCATGTTACCACATAAATAATGTTTATAGACTCTTAAAAACAGCATAAAGATCAGTTCAGTTGTCTTGTCAACTGAGGAACTGATAACAGTGAGGTACATATAAACAATGCAATTGTTCAGCTATAAAGAAAATGAAGGAGATAGAGAGTGAGCACACAAACCTGATATACACACTCATACCCACACGCGTGCACACATAAACAAGCAAACACGCACGCATGCAATTTAAAGTAAGTCTTTTTTTGATGGGTTGTAGTAATGCACACCTTTAATCCAAAACTGGGAAGGCAGAGAAAGGAGAAAGATTTTTGTGATTTGAAGCCAGCTGGTGTACCTAGCAAGTTCCTGGCAGCCAAAACTACTTAGTTTTAAATATACAGACAGGTAGTTCTATAGGTTAAGTTCCCAGATAGCCAGGGCTACATAGAGAAACCCTGTCTGGAAACAAAAAACAAAAAGCAAATTAACTTAAGTTGGAAATTTCCATTTTGCTGGCTAGCTTTCAGTGCTATGCTGGGAAGGAAATCATCAATGGTCTTATCTGTGAACCCTTCAAGCTACAGTATCTCCTTAATAGGCAAGCTGTACCAATTGATCTAATAGTGCCATGACTATTATTGGGATAACCAAACACTTCCTGATTGGATTTGAGGCCAAAAGGAGAGAATGTATGCCTGACAGTATAAACCTGGTAAAAAATACACAACTGGAAAGATTATAGATAGGTTTTGCTTCTGTTTTCCTAAAAGAATATGGTGTCAAACTGACTTCTAAATATAGTTATACTAAATTAGTGCTGATTTCAGCTATGCTAAAAGGCTCTATATGCAGAAGCACGCAGGGCAATGGTTAATGCAGACTAGTCAGAGTTGAGAACAAGTTACATTTGAGTGCTTAGCCCTAAAGAGAACATCTCCATCACCCTTCTATGAATCAAGGAACATTACAGAGAGGGTGGAGGAGGGGCTGTGAAACAAAAGCCGTTGCTTTCATGAGCTCACAGCAGCAGTGGTTGGTTACTTACACAAGACTGGACCCATCAACATTCAAATATGGATAGGGATGGAACTCAGCCCCACCTTTCCCTGGCTCAGTGGTTGAGAGTGCTGGCTGCTCTTCCATAGGACTGGGGTTCAATTCCCAGCACCCACATGGCAGCTCACAACTTTAACTCCAGTCCCAGGAATCAGATACCTTCAAAGATACATGAAGGCAAAATAACAATGAACTTTAAAAAATTTTTTTAAATTGGTCTCAGGCATTATCACCACTAATAATGATCCTTAATAACTGATCCATGAATCTTGTAGTCATCACTTCTTTTGAACAACATACTTAAAAACAGTTACAGAGTGCTAATTTTATACCTGTCAATATAAGAGCTACCCAATTTTATAAAAAGGGCACTTGGGGACTGGAGAGATGGCTCAGATGTTAAGAGTACTTGTTGCTCTTGGAGAGGACCCCAGTTTAATTCCCAGTACTCATGGTGGTGCATAACTATCTATAACTTCCAAAGTATTCAAATGCCTTCTTCTGACCTCCATGGGTACCAGTCATGAACATGGTACAAATACATTCAAGCAAAAAAGACGTAAAATTAAATGAACTAATCTAAAAAATATTTTTTAAGAGCATTGGACTGGAAAGTAGGAAACACGGGAGAATATTCAAGAACTAGTAAAAACTGAAGGCATTCACTATTTCTGAATCCCAGTTGAGGTTTAAGTAGTCAATCACCTTTTGGACTCTTAACTTGGGTCTTTCACATCAAAACAAAGCACTACTAAGCTTCATTAGAACAGCTGCCTCCACACATACGGCCTGGGTTTTATATCCCTGACATGAAAAAGTAATATTCATTCTGTAAACTATGACACGAGGCCGGTTTGTGGTGGTGCATGCCTTTAATTCCAACACCTGGAAAGCAGAGGCAGGCGGATCTCTATAAATTTGAGACCAGTCTGGTCTGAGTGAGCTCCAGGATAGCCAGAGCTACATAGAGAATCCTTGTCTCGAGAGAAAATGTCATGAATGCCAGGCATGGCGGTGGACTAAACCTATTTTTCATTTGGTTTCCTTTGTTTTTGAGACAAAGTGTCACTGTTTATCTCTGGCTGGCCTTAACTTCAGAAAGACACATCTACCTCTACTTCCCAAGTGCTGGGATTAAATCTGTGTATCACCATAACCCGCCTAGCCCATGCCTTTAATCCCAGCACTCGGGAGGAAGCCTGATTGGCCTATATATAGAGTTACAGAATACCTGGCTTAAAACAAACACATGATTGGACCTATTGTGTCAAAGGCATAAAATGCTAAGAAAAGATGTGCTTCAGGGACAGAGGCAGGTCCCAAGCCTAACTTCTCAGAGCCTCAGTTTCCTCAGAAGAAATCAATACTACCCTCTATGGCCAGTGAGATGACTTAGCAAAGGAGCCTGTCATCAAGCCTAGTGACCTGGGTTCAATCCCCAGAACCCACATAGCACAAAGAGAAAACTGATTGGAAAGTTGTCCTCTGGCCTCAACATGTAACTTTTAAAGAAGTTTTTGCTTTGTTCTTTGGTTTTTGTTTTTGTTTTTGTTTTTTTTTTTTTTTTGTTTGAGACAAGATTTCTCTGTGTAGCCATGTGTGCCCTGAAACTCAATATAGATTAGACTGACCTCAAACTCAAGATCGGCCTCCTGCCTCCCTAGCGCTGGGCTTAAAGGCTTTAAAAGAAGCTATTTAAAGAGTAATATCCTCTGCTTGTTGTCGAGCAATGGCAAGGATTAAATGAAATATACACAGCACGTAGCATACAGTAAATAGCCATGACAACAGGAAACATTCTATGGAAATTGCTGCTGTAAACTCTGCCTTTGGTTTATTTACTGCTGTCTAGTGCACACACTATCAAGGACTACCCTTGGTGCCTGTGATAGACACAAACACAGCCATGGTTAATACATGAGCTGGAGACACTAAGCCATGGATTGAACCATAAAGGTCTTACTACCCAAACACTAAGTACAATTAGTAAATGCTTATATAACCTTATGTTTCAGATGGAGTATGGTGGACCCACAAAGATAAAGTGAATTTCCAAAGATGTTAAAATAGCTGCTAAGAATATGCTGGCTTGGTCACAAAAGCAAGCTGGGTAGTGTAGGAGGGCTTCTTATAGTGCATGCGGGTATGGATATATGTGTGTCCTTTGTGTGTGAAAAGATGACAAGATAAAATGAAGTAAAGTTCCACTTGGTGGTATATGAGCTTGAATTAAATAAACTACTACAAAATTTCTTTACTACAAAAAGTACACAAGTGAACTGTTGGAAATTCTGTATTAGGTAAAATTAACAGTAGTTTACAATTATATATAGATCATTTTACAATTTACAAAGCTTTAAAAAAATACATCCATTTTGATACCCTGAACTATTTAATTTTTGTACCCCCTACTTCCCCTCTATCAAAGACAGCATCAAAACACTTAATTAGGAAAGGTAATATAAATACAGCAATTGGTTAGGTACCACAAAGAATCAGGTCCAAGAAGACAGAACTTAAAGGAAGTAGAAAATGATAACCATACATGAGGGAAGTCGGGGTCACCAGTGAGGTGTCACAGTGGACAGCTATACTCACTCTAGAAAGAGCACACGGCCTCTGTTCCCTACCCTAAAATAACAGAAAAAGATGTCAGCTGAAGAGAGAGTATTAGCTTTGTGGTGTTTCACACAAATAGCTGATCATCAAGTGTGGTTTATGAATGAACTGAGTTCCAAATACACGTGATTGTAAGGTAGGCTTCTGTGTTAGAAATTCACCACGTCATTTAGGGAGCAGCATCTTTACATAATGGTGGCATCCCAAGAAACATATATTCCATCAACCAAGTTTGATATCTTACAATCTTGGAAAAGGAGTTTCCAAGCTGGGACGAGCACTCCCGATGGAAAGCCGATACTTGGGCCATCTCTTGGTGATTCCTGCCGTAAGGACTGCAAGTGTTTCTCCAGAGAAAGCACTTGCCTGGGTATGACTCAGGGCTGGGCAGGAATTCACACAATGAATCCGGGTGGTGGGAAGGCGGAGAAGTATGCCTATAAAGATCAAAGAGCCAGGAATGGAAAACATACGAAAAACCTTCCCAATGAGCAAACTGCCTCCCACATGTAAGAAAGTTTCTTAAATCTAGCATGTAATCAGGAAAGTTTTAAAAAAAAAAAAAAAGCCCTATATGCCAACAAAAAGTAAAAATGGGGGGGTTAACTATACTATAGATGTAAATGCACAAAGAATGTATGCAAGATCAAAGACAGGCTAAAAAAGCTGCAGTGAGGGTAGGGGACACGAGAAAGCTCACATCAAGTGGGCTGTCAACAGCCAGGTCCCTTCCCTGCCCACCTCAGGGGTATTTCTCAACACTATAGGTTACCTCATCTCAGGTATCCTTAAAACAGGGAACCATGATTTAAGAATTTAGCCCACATAGTATGGCACATTTTGACCCTTCTGATGCTGGGGTAAAGTTACTTGGGATTATCACCTAGGTGATGCACTCCAATGAGAAATACAGCGAGTCACACCTTTAAAGGGCTCTCAAACCTGCTTGTTTGAAGAAGAGTTTGAGGATCTTAAAAAAGTGACTACTCATCAAGAGATTTTAGCCTGTCTTTTAAATGTGTTTCTTTAATGAAAAAATCTCAGATACAGGGCACAAAGGAATCAAGAGTCCAGCTAGGGGGTTGAGATGATCCTTAAGGCTCTATTTAAAAGAAAGAGGGAGAGGGAAGGAAGACGGAGGGAAGGAGGGAGGAGAGAAGGGAGAGAAGAGAGGAGGAAAGAAAAGGGAGAACTTAGTCAAAGGACAACCAAGTTTCTCTTTGCTAACAGGAAACTGCTGCCCCTCAAAAGCAAGAAACAAACTGGGGATAGATAAGGAGTATAAGGTCTCCTCCTGATAACCCAAAGTAACCCTAAATTTACCCCCCCCAAAGGAAAGCACCTTAAAGATGAAGGGCTGAGAGTGTCTAAGACCTGTTAACTGAGCACACTCTACTGACCACCTCAAAAGCCTCACACCTACTCTGAAAGAAAACCAAACAGGTAAATTGGTCAACAAGAGGGTCCTTACCCAGTGAAACCACGTTTCCATAATTCTCTAACATCACTTCTCTGTAGAGCTCCCTCTGAACAGGGTCCAGGCATCCCCACTCCTCTCGTGTAAGATGCACAGTCACATCCTCGAATGTCACAAACTCCTGAAATAATAATTCTGGCTGCTCTCAGGAATGGGCTACTATAGCACCATGGCCAGAGAATGAACATGACACAGAGGGCATCTAGTAGCTGTTTATGTTGGGGAGGAGGGAGCACAGACGAGAACTTAGAGAATAAATCCCATGAGTACCCATCATAGACTCATGGACAAAGATGGTGGTGGAGATGGGAAAATCGTTTCCGTCAAATCCAGGTCTCTGAAGATGATCTGTTCCCAAATTACTACTGAAAAAATTCCAGGCAAGGGTTAACAGATGGGATGAAAGAGAGGCCACACTCAAGCAACAAGAAACCCTGAGGAAAAGCAGAGGGTCCCTAAGCTCACCTGGTACCTGGCTGTCAGGAGCGCAGCTGCCTGGTCTCCTGGGCTTCCCTCATGGGGAAGAGCAGGCACCTGGGGAACAGGTGGAGCTGAGGGAGGAGAAAGGAGCCAAGAGTGAGAGCGGCCCTTCCACGGGGCTTCCTTTCTGAACACTTCTCCTGCCCAAGGTATGTGTGTGGCATCCTCCTTCACATCAGTATTCTAGTAAAGCTAACATTTACCAGGTTTCAGGTGTCCACGCCTCCTCAGTGGTTGCTCCTTCCTACTTACACAGATTTAGGACCGTGATATGGATTTTACTAGGAATCTCACTTTATCCTCAGGACATGACAGCCCTTCCATGGAAGGGTAAACATTATACCTGCTGTTATGATGAGCAAGGCAAAACATAAAAACAAACAGTATTCCCTGACCAGCCTGGGTTACAGAGTGAAAAACGTGGTCTCAAAAACCAGAAACAACAGCAAAAAGAAGCCTGAAGACATAGCTCAGTTGGTTTGGTGGAATGCTTGCTCGGGATGCATGATGCTCTGGGTTTGATCCCCAGCACCATGTACTAGGCAAGGTGTCACACAATTGTAATCTCAGCACCTAGAAGGTGGGTATAGAAAGTGATCAAGGCATAGCAAGTCCAATGCCAACCTGCACTACATTAAGACTGAGAAGAGTTGAAGGGAACTGGGTGTGAGGTGGAAGCAGGTGGATCTCTTTAACTTCAAGGCCAGAGCTACCTAGTGAACAGGACAACCAGGGCTATGCAGAGACCCAAAACAACAAAAAAGTTGAAGGACTTGATGATAGAGTTTTTAACAAGCTTCTGTCATTTTCCAAGATGCCATTTACTACAAACATCATTCTGCCTTCATTTTGTTACTGGGCACGATCTCTGCAACCATTGTGAGGCTTCCAGAAACAAGGGTCATGTTTCCTTTATACCCTCCAACAATGCCCCACAGTACCTTACCCATAATGATACACCATCTGTACTTCAAGTTCCCTCAGGCACAAGTGCTATTCTATAAAAACTAAGACATAGCTCTTACATAATAAAACCAGCAGCTAAGTTGGTACTGAATGCCTACGCTCCCAATGTAGTACGGAGGCTGAGACAAGATTCATTCAGATCATGGCCTGCATACTACTAGACTAGCCTACATAGCAGGTCCCTAATTCAAGGGAGAGAAAACCTATTTAATTATGTGAATGTATAGTTAGTACGTAACATCTATGCATTTAAACAGACATGGTTGCTTTCTTGGCCAAAATTATTCACAAACACTGCAGCTGCAATAGAATGGCAGTTAGTAAAGCACACTGAATCATCAGGAGAGGAGACACGAAGTGAAGGGAACAGAGGAGGGAGGAGTAAAAGTCAGGTAAGGGTAGTGAGATGTGGCAAAAGCAGCTTGTGTTAAGTTATTCTGCTTGTGGTTTAAGAGTGAAGTTCACATGTTCTAAAGGACAGACAGCCAAAGCAGGATGATGTGCTTATTAAAGACTAGCCACACTAACAGAAGGCCCAAACCACAGGACTCACAACTGCCACGCCCTTCGAGTTCTTCCTTTAAGGCCCACCTTCTTATTCAAGTCCCTGGCCCCTCTCATTGATACCAGGCCAGCATCCCTTAGTATTCCCATCCTCCTAGAAGTGTTGTCTCAGACTTACCCCCAGTGGATCCCTGCTCCATTTCCGTGTCCTGCAGAAACCGAAGCTCTGGGGAAAGGCATTCAGACTGGCTCTCCAAAGACTGAAACTGGACCCTTGGTGAATCTGCTGCTTCTTGGGATGTTATTTCCTCCATCCCTGTTCAGGGGGTCAATGACCATCACTGCCGGATGAAATTAGGAGGAATTACTTAAGTTAAGATGTCCCATAATTTCATAGTCTCAGGACTTAGCAAACTATTTTATATTTGATAGATTTTTTAAAAAATAGTTAAAAATACATTTTTTTTTCCCATGATGGTGTCTCTCTTTAACAGAGCCCTGGCTGTCCTGGATGCACTTTGAAGACCAGACTGGCTTCAAACTCAGAGATTCACCTAAGGGCTGGGATTAAAGGCCCACCACCACGCCCAGCTAAAAGCAGGTTTTAAAAAACAGCCAGGAGGTGGTAGTGCAAGCCTTTAATTCCAGCACTGGTGAAGCAGAAACAGGTAGATAGGAGTTTGGGCCAGCCTGATCTACAGATCAAGTTCCAGAACAGTCAGTACTACACAGAGAACCCGTCTTGAAACCCATCCCCATTCGATTTCAGTTTGCCACTGCCCACAGACCTAAGTTTCTCTATATGCAATTAGTTAAAATGTATGGTAATTCGGGCCCAAGAAGGGAAAAAAACCTAATAATAGTTACCAAAATAAACAACACAGGAGCTGGATATATGTATTACTCAAGGGTAGAGTACTTCCTAATATGCACAAGACCCTGACTTCAATATCTAACACCCTCTCCCTTCACAAAAAAAATAGTACCATTCAGTTTCAAAACTTAAAACCCAAACAGTAAGGTATAATAATTCGATATTATTCAGAGTCTGCTGAAAAATCCCAAATCTGAGGTATTAAAAAAATATGTATCACTCGGCCTGTAATCCCAGCTCTCGGAAGATGTAGGCAAGAGGTTAGCCTCAAAGCTGTCAAAAAAAAACAAAAACAAAAACAAAACAACAAAAACAATAACTACCATTAAAAAATTTTTCCACATAGTACAGTAGCGTAAATCTTTCTATAGGGCGTCTTAAGTATTTAGAGACTCAAGTTGAGACCCAGAGAAACATGCCAGTTAAGATTACTCATTGTTTTTCTCAAAAGCAGGCCCCTTAGGAATCATGTGGTAACCGGTCAGGCCGTTCTGCATTACTCAATGGGCCCAATAAATAACAACTCACTTAGGAGACCTACCCTTAGGGCAGTCTGATCGAACAACCGGGGCGTAGCATGAGGAAGGGCTCTGAGGAGCCAGGTGTCCTTCAGACCCAAGGACGGGCCGGGGTTCGATCCACCTTCCAGCACCCTCCTCTAGGCTCCTGGCCCAATCGAAGGCCTCGCCCAGAGCCACCCTCCACCTACTTCCCTTTTAGGCAAAGGTTCGATCCCCAGAAGGCGAAGCGGGCCACAAGACCAAGCTGCCACCGGGACCCGGGCACTGGGTTCGCACCGCAGGGCCACCCCGGCTCCCTGGGCTTAGCCACGAACCTGGGATGAGAGGAAAACAGGGCCGCGAGTCCGGCCTTCCGCGCGCCCCAGCTCCGGGAACAGCCGTCAGCCCGCACGCGGCGCTTCCTGCGCGTCTGCCCCGCGGGCCAAACAAGCCTTCGCTTCCACGGCGACGCGACAACGGCTCCCCCGGACTCACCCAAGTGGAGAGGCGGGTCTAGAGACTGTACCGTCACGGAGACGCTCCTCGCTGAGCTGCACCAGCCTTTCCGGGACCACTCTCCACTGCCAGAAGGCTGGCGCTCTGCGTCACTTCCGGCGACGGAAGTCCACGGGAGGGCGGTCCTGGGTGAGGTTCCCGGATGAAGAGCAGGGGTGAGGGTGTCAGGGTCGAGCTGTCAGATGACAAGCACGGGATGAGGTCTCGTGGGTGGGGCCTCAGAGTCACTAGACAAGGCCTTGGTTACTGTTTTGCTTGACTTTTCCGAGGTCGCACGGCCCTCCCTGCTAATTGGGGTGCATCTTATACCAGGAGGGCGACAGAGGTTGAGAAAGAGCCCCCCTGACTTTTCACAGACACGATCAGACCCCTGGCAGGAGCCTCTGGGAACGTGCACGAGGAATCCTAGGCAGAATATGAAATGCCACTAAAGACTCCTTGGGCCCTTACAGCCCTTGTGCCCAATACTGGCTTGGGCGGGCCATATTTCTCCTAGGAAGAACCTGATACCAAATTGCCCACAGAAGGGGACGTACTAGGTGTTGCCCTGCCTGGAAGCGACAAACACATTCCCCAAGAGGATTCGCCCAAGGTCACCAAGATATTCCTGTCTGGCCATACTTTGATTGCCACCCTTTCCTTCCCATTTGCTAGAACCTGCCCACCCACCATGAGGCGAGCAACGTCTTCAAACAGTTCTCCACTGAGTGCAGCTTCACAAAGGGAGCAAGTTTGACTGAGGATTGTCTGAAACTGACACAAAACTAAGTCTCTCCTCAAGGTTGATCATCTCAGCTACTTTTGCAAGCTGAGGTGAAAAGCTAAGACTACCATAGTTTTATTATGGTTTCCCTGGAAATCAGTAAAGCTCTGAATCTTGTCGTTTATACTCTAACTATTTAGAATTAGGACGAACAACTGCTTCATAAATCGAGCGTTTTAAGATTCTGCCCAGGGGCTGCAGACATGTCTCCGTGTTGAAGAGCACGGTTGCTCTGGTAGAATGCAAAGTTTCACCTAGTTGCCAGAACTGTGGCTAACCACCTTGTCACTCAGTTCCAGAGAAAGATCTGATGCCCTCTGACCATGGGGGACACTGCCCACTCCAAGTGCGCAAATATGCATGCAGGCAAAGGAGACACATATAGAACATTATTTGGCTTGGAGAAATGGCTTAGCAAGTAAAAACCCTAACTTTTTACAGAGGACCCCAGCTCAGTTCCCATGTTGGCTCACAACCACCTGTAACTCCAGATCTAGAGGACTGGATGTTCTCTTTTGGGCTCCCGTCACACATTTGGCACATGCATGTGTGTGCATGCACACACACAAATAACACACACACAAATAAATCTTAAAAAAAAAAAATACTGCTCACAGCAGGTGTGGTAGCCTATGTGGTAACCTATACCTGTAATCTAGCACTCAGAGGCAAGTGGATCTCTGTGAGTTCCCACACTAGTCTACATAGTGAGTTCCAGGCTATCTAGGGCTATTTATGGTTTTGCCAACTGCAGATAATTTCTGCAATTGTGTGATATTTGAAATTGTGGGAACTTTTCAGAGAGTGTATAAATGCTAGGGCCCCAATAGGTTGTCAGCCATTCAGGTAGGTTGGTTTGATTCGTTGGTAGTTGTGCCCAAAGAAGAAACAAGAAAGAGATCCCCGAATCTAATTTCTCTCCTGCCCCCCATCTTTCTCACCTATCTAGTGATAGGGGGTAAAACTGGAGGCAGGGATAAAGGGTGTGTGAAAAAGAAGAATCCACAAGTAGCAAAGAGCAGCTACACAGGACAGTCTTTCTGTGTAGGTAGGTGTATGTATGTGTGTATGCATGTGTAGATGTGTGTGTGTGTGTGTGCATGTATATACCAGAGGTTGACACTGTCACTAGGCATTATTCCTCAAGTACTGCCCTAGAGCTGACCGATTAGGGCAGGCTAACAGCAAGCCCCAGAGATCTTCCTGTTCCTCCTTCTCCAGTACTGGGATGACGACACAGGCTATCACCTGGCTGCTTTTTTTTTTTTTTAAAAACTGGGTCTTTGGAGCCCTAGCTGACCTGGAACTCATGGATCTCATGGATCTGTCTGCCTCTGCCTCCTAAGTCTAAGTGCTGGGGTGAAAGGTGTATGCCACCACACACAAGGAGGCTTATTTTTTCCTTGTGTAATGCAGGTTCTGGAGACTGATGTCTGGTTGGTATGTTCCTGCAACCTTTATCAACTGAGTCATTTCCCCAGGTGTCACTCTGTTTAATCTCCAGCCCTTGCTCCCAGCATCAGTGTGTCTTCCCATTCCTGCTGTTTTCTAATTCCAGGGAGGAAGCCTTTGGTTGGACACAGGGTCCACTCTGTAATAGCCCAGGTTATCCTAGCAGTCACCGAGTGGCCTTACTGGCCTTAACTCAAGATCTTTCTTCTCTGCTTCCGAAGTACTAGGTGTGTAAAAGTGTGCCCCACACCAGGAAGGAAGTGAGTCCTAATGTTGGCCTTGATACTACCTTCCTGGTCGCCAGGTTTATTTGGGTCATTTGTCATATGTCATGATACTAGCTCCTGAGATATGGAGGTAATGTTTTTAAAGATTTCCCTTGCTCTCAGAAAACTGTAATGGGGGTGGCAACATGTTTTTTAACTCCTCGAGTGTCTTTGACATGATACAGCAGTTAGGACAGCAGAGCTTCAACACATGGGCAGGATCTCTAGCAAAAGCAAGTGGCTGTTTGCCACTGGCAGGAGCAAAAAACGACATGACTCGTTTGATTCAGTGGCTGACACTTGTAATGCCATCACTTGGGCAGCTGCAACATGAGGACTGCCATGTTTGAGGTCAATTTTGGATTACATAGTGAATCCTAGGCCACCCTGGCTTATAGAAAAACTGTCTCAAAGGGAAAATGGGACTCAGGAAGCTTCAACACGATAAAACTCTCAGAACATCTCTCAGCATGGGAGAAGCACTTTCAGGCCTGAAGATTTGAGTTTGTTAACAGATTCCATATGGAGAGAAAGTAGTCTTTTTTGTTTTGTTTTGAAGGTAGCTTCTCTATGTAGTTCTGGCTGTCCTAAAACTCACTCTGTAGACCAGGGTGGACTTGAACTCAGAGATCTGCCTCCCTCTGCCTCTTACGTGCTGGAATTGAAGGTATGAACAACTACTGCCCAGCTAAGAAATGACTCTTGAGAGTCAATATAAAAATGAGATGGGCAGGACTAGAGAAAATGGCCCAGAGGTTTGGAGTTCTAGCTGTTCTTCCAGAGGTCCTGAGTTCAATTCCCAGCAACTACATGGTGACTCATGACTGTTGAGGCCTGCTCCTTTTAACACAACTGCAGCCATTTTGTATTCAGACTCCATTTTTCTCATCAGTGAAATTAAGTTCAGGTTCTCAGACTCCACTTCCCAGAAGAAATTACCCATAGCTGACACTGAAGAATGCTTCTTATAAGCCCCAAAGGTGTGGCTGAATTACTTGTACCCTGTTAACTCATTGTTCTGAAATTCCCTGTTCACCACCTGTCTACCCCCACCCCCTTACCTCAATCAGATTAAAGGTTAGCTGATAATACTTTGTCTAGTTAGCCAAAAATGTTGTACCACTTCATGGCTTGCCTTCAAATTTTTGAACCTGATTTTTCATATGAAGAGCCTGCCTTGAGGACAGACTGGTGCCACAAGTAGGTTTTCCCTTCTTGTAGACCTGGACATCCAGCATTATGGTGTGTGTCCAATAGACTGACTATTCTTGTTTAACTGAGATTGGTGTATGCATGGTTTGTGTGGTAACACCCAAACCCCAACAATAACCATCTAGACATCTATAATGAAATATGGTGTCCCTTTCTGGCATGCAGGCATACACGAAGGCAGAATGAATGAATGAACGAATGAATAAATGAATAAAATGGGATTGGGCAGCCAGGCATGGTTCATGCAGCCAGCACTCCAGAGGTCTAAAAGAGCTTCAGGCCAGCCAGGACTACATAGCTGGAGCCTGTGTCTGGGACAGGGGATTTGTGCTTGTGAATTGAGTGCAGAGAGGCCAGAAGAGTGACAGCATCTCCCGGGGCTGGGGTCACTGCACTCATGAGCCACCTCACATAGGTGCTAGAAACAACATTCAGATCCCTCCTAAAAGCAGTTTGCAGTATGCAGTCTTAAACATAAGCCATCTTTCCAGCCTTTGACGGGTATTTTACCACAGTAAGGTAACTAAGGTAGGTTCTTAGCATGACACATTTAATATTAGTTTCTTTCCTAAACAAAACGATACCAATGAACCAAGGGTTTAGCGATGGTGATGAGTTCGAGCTAAGCAGTCATGCCGTCATGCTCAGTGATGCCAGAATACTGGGAATATTCCTGACCAAGCCTGGAGCTGCGCTCTGTACCCCGCCCCGCCAATGAAGATTGTATTACTTGCTGAAAATACCTGTTTCTAGTGTGGTGTGATTCTTCAGAGACAGCTAGCCTAGCACAGACAGCAGGGGGAAAACAAATCGAGACCCTATCTCAAACAAGGTGGAAGCCGAGGACCTCTATCTGAGGTTGCACTTTGACCTCCATACACCCACCCTGGCGTGTACACAAGCAGATCACACTTGAAGACAAAGGGCATCAAGCACGAGGGTGATTCTGACAGAACTGAAGTTTGGCTTGATCCCCAGCTGGGTTTTGGAGTTCAGACAGCAAGCCCGTGGGGCAAATGGCTCAGACTTCTATAGATCACATCACTGGCCAGAGGCACAGGGGGAGAAGTCCTGCGTGAGGCAGCTGCAAACCGGACAATCAGCAGAGCGCTTAGTAGGTAACATGGTGTGGCACTTAGGAAAGGGGGTAGGGCTAGTGATCTAGCTCATCTGGTATTCTAAAACACATGAAACCCTGGGCTCGATCCCTAGTGCCACATAAATCCTCAGCACAGTGGTTCAACACAGGGAGGCCAAGACAGAAGAATTAATTCAAAGTCATCTTCTACTATACACCAGTCTGGGTTATAGGTAGGTACCCACAAGGCAAATTCTTTAATTAAACTCAGTGCCCACCTTATCAGTACACTACGCCTGTCTTTCTTCTCTGATCTCCCAAAGCCCCTCTCCCACAACCAAGGTGACTGACCAGCATTATCATTTCTCACAAATGTACAATTTAAATTTTAAACAAGTTGCTTTTTTTGTCCCCATCTCCCACCCCCACTTTTTTTGTTTGTTTGTTTGTTTTTTGTTTTTGAGACAGAGTGGACTGGAGAGATGGCTCAGTGGTTAAGAGCACTGACTGCTCTTTCAGAGGTCCTGAGTTCAATTCCCAGCAACCACATGGTGGCTCACAACCATCCGTAATGAGATCAGATGCCCTTTTCTGGTGTGCCTGAAAACAGCCACAGTGTACTTATAGATATAATAAATAAATCTTTTTTAAAAAAAGAGACAGTTTCTCTGTGTAGTCCTAGCTGTCCTAGAACTCACTCTGTGACCAGGCTGGCCTGGAACTCAGTGATCCACCTGCCTCTTTCTCCTGAGTGCAGAAATTAAGTGTGTGGGCCACCACTGCACCAGTGACTTCAGTTTGTTTTTCTGAGACAGGGTCTTATTGTCTGACTGGGAATTTCCTATATAGACCAGGCTGACTCAACCCCCAGAGATATGCCACACAATTAAGTCAAATTCTTAAAAATGTGTGTTTGTGCTTGCATGTACCAGGGCAAGTGTGGAGGTCGGAGACCAACTTGCAGAAGTCGGTTCTCTCCCTCCGCTATTCGGTTCCTACGGTTGAACTCAAGCTGTCAAGACCTGGTGGCCAGCACTTTTACCTACTGAGCCCTCTCATTGACCCTCAAGGACTAACTATATATTGCCAGTAGAATTGAACTGAAAAAGAATGCTTCACAAAGAAGCTGTAGACTGGCGGTATCAGCAAGAACATACCCCATCCATCCTCCGAACCCCAATTTTACCAGAGATGTAGATTGTCCTGAAGCTGTTTATATTCTAGTCACATGACTCCAACTGAACCTTCCCATTTTAATTAGTAAAATAAAGGAAAGCCAGTGACTGGGTGGGGCAAGGGAATTAGAGAGGGCTGAGAGGTCTGAAGAAGGTCAGAGGACTGAGGTTAGAGGTCGAGGCAACTCGAAGCTTCCCAAGGACCAGCTGGACGCAGGTGGGATTGATTGGTGTTAAAAAGCTATTAACATTAAGGGTTTTACAGGTTAAATATCTCATATAGAAGGGCAGTTTGTATCTTTGTCTATTTGATGTAGTCTTGTTGTGTAGAGGATTTGTGGATTGAGAGTTGAACATATAAACCTGTATGAAAAGCTGTCGCGCTGTAGAGTTGTGTTTCTGTGGGATTTTGGGGTACAGAAATATCCTGGGACAGAGGTGGAGAACAGGTGGTAGGAAACTGCCAAGGGAAGGGAGTTTCGAGGACGAGTTGAGCTGTGGTGGCAGCTCAAACCAGGCGCCAGAGGAGCGTGCGGCTCCAAACTAAAATCGGGCCTGAGGAGTAGACCACAGGGCCGACAGAGAGATAAACGTTTGTTACTTTTTAATATTTACTGCAACAGAGAGAAACTTCAAGTCAGCTTCTTTTCAAAAGGTTTAATACTCAGGATGGGAACAATGGCTGGAGTATTCTAGTGGTTGGGACAGTCGTTTGCAGAGATGTACCAAGAGGAATATCTCTCAGAAGAGGTCCTTTCAAGGCACGACTCTGAATAGCTATGCTGTTAAGGTGGAACTACAGACCAGCTATTTCTACAGCACTCGTGACTCTTCTCGTTATTTTTCTGAGTTTCAAATAAACAAAGACTTTCCGTCATCCACAGGACCCAGAGGTGTGTGGGTCTGTCTCTTGGTCTCTCTGTCTCTCACCCAGGGGTCTCACTATGTAACTCTAGCTGGCCTGAAACTTGCTATGTAAACCAGATATTTGCCTGCCTCTGCCTCCTGAGGCGTACGGGCGAGCACCATCACACCTCGCCGGAGGTTCCGAGCATAAAGATGCTATTGGAGCACTCAGTGGATGCTCCAGTGTCCCTGAAGGCTAAGCTCTACCTCACAGGGTTTTCCCTCCTCTGATGGTTAAGATGGAAACATTCTTGATGTTGTTACACTTGTGAGAGCCATGGAAGGATTCTCTAAAACCAGGCTTCTTCCCAACAGATTCCTGGATGCTTCAGGTGCTTAGGTATCCGACCTCTCATGGCTTCGCAGATGCTTGAAGAGGCTACAGCTCCAACCGAAACTCATCCCGCACTCTTTGCACTGGAAGGGCTTCTCACCAGTGTGGATTCTCTGATGTTGACTGAGATGAGACTTCAGACTGAAGCCCGTCCCACACTCACTGGGGCAGATCTTCTGTTGCTGTTTTGCGTGCGGACACTGGCTGGTGCTGTCCCTGCTTGCGTCCCATCTCTGGGGTTTCTCTGCAGAGTGAGTTCTGGAATGCTGGATGAGGTCGGAGCTGTAACTAAAGGCTTTCCCACAGGTATCGCACTGGTAAGGCTGCTCCTGTAACTCCAGCTTCTTATCTTCGATTACAGTCAGGTTCCAACTGTAGGCCTCCTCGCAGACCCCGTTCTTCTCGCTCTTCTGGCCCACGTGGAGCACTTGGTGTTCGAGGAGGCTGACGTACTGGAAGAAGATCTCTCCACACTCGAGGCACTGGTGCGACTTGTCTCTAGAGTGGAGCCGGAGGTGACCAGCGAGATGTGAGCGCCTCCCGAAGCCCTTCCCGCACTCGGGGCACTTGAAGGGCCTCTCCCTGCTGTGAACACTCTGATGCTGAACAAGGTGGGACCTCACTCGGAAGGCTTTCCCACATAAATGACAGGTGTAGGGCTTCTCACCCGTGTGAACTCGGTGATGTTGAGTGAGGTGGACGCGCTGGTTGTAGCTTTTCCCACATTCCTCACACCTGAACGGTTTCTCCCCGGTATGGATTCGCCGATGCTGAATGAGGTGTGCGCTCTGGATAAAGCTTTTCCCACATTCGTTACACTTGTGCGGCCTCTCTCCTGGAGAGGGCTTCTTGTGGGCATAGCTGAATTCACTGCAGTCTGTCCTCTTTGAAGAGGACTGTCCTGGGGTTTCTTTCATGGAAACCCCCTGCTGTCCACCTGCCCCATCCTGGTGTTCACAGCCCTCACTGTGACCTTCAGCCTGACAAGCATTCCTTTGGACTTCTGATGGCTCCATGTCTGCTTCTGGAAGTCCTGGCATTTGTGTAACGTTCAGTTTACTGTTCTTACTTCTGTCGCTGCCTAAAAGACAACCAAACACAAAGTTCATCAGCAGCTATTTCTCAGGAAGGAATAAGAAGCTGTCGGAAAACAAAACACAACCTGGTGTAACAGGAAGGACAGAGGAGACACATGGATGTACTAATGCCCACAGCAGTGGGGAGAACGCTGGCACTGAGCAATACAGAGAATAAGAAAATAAATCAGGAAGAGAAAGGGGAGTTCTACTGGGTCAGGAAGAAAGGGGCAACCTGCCTGCAAGCCCAGCAGTGGGGCCAAGGCAGGAGGATGTTGGGTTTGAGGCTAGCCTGTACTACATGAGTTCCAGGCCAGCCTGGGCTATACAGAACAAACTGAGTGGAATGGGGAGGGAGTGGAGAGCCAGAAGTAGTGACTCACTCCTAAAGTCCAGTAGTTGGGAGCCTAAGACAAGGAGCTTACAAACTAGAGGTCAGCCTGGGCTACAAAGCAATCCTTGTATTTTGAAGATGGAGGCAGGAGTTTCAGAAATCCAGTGTTAAGACTACACATAGTCTAAGGCCATTCTGGGCCATGTGAGATGCCATCTCAAAAGAGAAGGAAAAATTAATATTTAAAATTTAAGTAAACGAAGAATAAAATAAGCTATAATCCTCACCCACTACCACAACCCATCTGGCGTTGTTTTCAGTTTGCATTTGTTTGGTTGTTGTCGTTTGAGGCCAGGCCTTACTGTGTTGCCCGGGCTGGCCTAGTTCTGAAGTCACATTCACCCTCCGGCCCTTGCTTCCTGACAGCTAGACCTACAGGTATCACCACCACGCCCTGCTCTTCCTCCCTAAGCTAAGGAATGAACGTCTGCCTCTAACCACTCCTGGAACGCATGCTTCCCAGACGTACATCTTTGGGATTTCTCTCTGAAGTGGCGCTTCAGGTGCTCGATCAGGTGCGAGTGCCGCCCAAAGCTCTTCCCACACTCGCTACAGCCATACGGCCTCTCCCCACTGTGGACGCTGTGGTGCTGCACCAGATGAGAGCTCACTCGGAACGCTTTCCCGCACACCTGGCACTTGTAGGGCTTCTCGCCGGTGTGGACTCTCTGGTGTTGAGTGAGGTGAACCCGCTGATTGTAGCTTTTCCCACACTCCCCACATTTAAACGGTTTCTCTCCCGTGTGGATCCTCCGGTGCTGAATGAAATTTGAGGCTTGGAGGAAAAACTTCCCGCAGTCACCGCATCTGTGGCCTCGCTCGCCGTTCGATTTCTGCTTCCGGTTGACATCGGGACCTGAGTTCAGAGATCTTTTCTGCCTGGAATTCCCGGAAGTGGGATTCACCTGCCACCTCTGCACCATGTCCTTCAGGTCACTGACTTCTGCAGACTCTTGACACTGAATGTCGTTCTTTTCCGTGCTTTCTGAGGCCACCCAGTGTGGGTCAGCTGCATCAGAGACCTGCGGCACCACAAGCTCTAAGTTGCCCTCCTTGGGCTCATAATCTGAAACGAGAGAAGGGAAATAGGCCAATTAGCTAGTCCCTAAATCCCAAGCAAGTGACGGAGGAACACGGGATAAGTGAGTAAGACCACGTACATGTTAGGAATTCATGGCTTTGGAAAATGACGATTCCCGAAAGCAAGGCTTTGGAACGCACGGATAGGATGCACGTCAGTGCAGAAAGGTGAGGATGTAGCTCAGTCAGTACAGTGTTAGTCAAGCTACGAGAAGGGAAGCCCCAAGTTCTACCTCCGGTTAGGGTAGGGCACACCAGTGACCCCTACACCTGGAGGTAGAGGCAGAAAGATCAGAAATTCAAGGTCATCTTGGCCACATGGAGTTTGAGGCCAGCCTGAGATACATGAGACCCTGATGAAAGAAGGTGAGAAAGGAAGGGAAGGCAGCTGGGATGGCAGCTGCAAGACACCATGTCTTGTTTATACAAAGCTAGGGGTGGACTTTAGGCCTTTGTGCATGTTAAGCAAGCATTCTTCCAAGTAGACTACAGATGCAGTCGTCAAATTATTTGCTCATTGTTTAAATTCACTTGTTTTTTTTAAAGATGTATTTATTTATTATATATAATTACACTGTAGCTGTCTTCAGACACACCAGAAGAGGGCATCAGATCCCATTACAGGTGGTTGTGAGCCACCATGTGGTTGCTGGAACTTGTCAGGACCTCTGTAAGAGCACTCTTAACCACTGAGCCATCTCTCCTGCCCCTTAAATTCATTTTTAATGTGATGAGCATTTTTTAAAATTCTGGCCATCTATGCTGCTATCAGAAATCGGCAGGCATGAAAATGAGAGAATGTAGCCTTCCTAAGAGAAGTGAGGCGATCCACTGAGCTCCGCAGAGACAGCACCGGGGCAAGCGAGAGCCGGACGGACACTGGGCAACTCTGCCTCGCAGAGGAAAATCAACTAAACATGGGCAAAGGAGATCCTACGAAGCCGAGAGGCAAAATGTCCTTAAGTGCATTATTTGTGCAAACCTGCCGGGAGGAGCACAAGAAGAAGCACCCGAACGCTTCTGTCAACTTTTCAGAGTTCTCCAGGAAGTGCTCAGAGAGGTGAAGACCATGTCTGCTAAAGAAAATGGAAATTTGAAGAAATGGAAAAGTGACAAGGCTCATTGTGAAAGAAAAATGAAAATCTCCCCCTGCCCCTCAAAGGAGAAACCAAAAAGAAGTTCAAGGACCCCAATGTCCCCAAGAGGCCTCCTTCGGCCTTCTTGTTCTGTTTTTCTTTTACCCAAAAATCAAAGGCGAGCATCCTGGCTTATCCACTGGTGGTGTTGCAAAGACACTAGGAGAGATGTGGAACAACACTGCCGCGGATGGCCTGCTGAAAGAGAAGTGCATAAGAAGTAAGAAGGACACTGCTGCCTACAGAACCTAAGAAAAACCTGATGCAGCAAAAGGGGGTGGTCAAGGCTGAAAAGAGCAAGAAAAAGAAAGAAGAGGGAAATGAGGAGGAGGAAGAAGAGAAAGATAGAGAAGAAGAAGATGATGATGAATAAGTTGGTTCTAGCACATTTTCTTTCTTGTCTATAAAGCATTAATCCCCCTGTACACAACTCACTCCTTTTAAAGAAAAAACTGAAATGTGATGCTGCATGAGATTTGTGTTTTTAAAACTGTACAGTGTCTTTTTTTGGAAAGTTAACACACTATATGTGTCTTTAGATGGCCCTGTCCTGGCGGTATTTTCAATAGCTACTAACCTTGCCTGGTACAGTCTGGGGGTTGTAAATTGTCATGGAAATTTAAAGCAGGTTCTTGTTGGTGCACAGTACAAATTAGTTATATATGGGGACAGTAGTTTGGGTGGTTTTTTTTTGTTTTGTTCTGTTTATTTTTTCTTTTGGTTTTATTTATTTATTTATTTATTCATCTTCAATTGTCTGATACAGCTTATATGAAGATTTTGTTGTTCTGTTAAGTGAATTGCAAAAAAATTGCAGCTGTTTTGTTGACATTCTGAATGTTTCTAAGTAAATACAATTTAAAAAGAAGAGGAAGAAGAAAAGGAGGAGGATGAGGAGAATGTCGCAGAAACCCCTGAGCGTGGTCAATGTGGGGACAACAGTGAAGTTGTAAGGATGGTGACACAGACCTGCAAACCCTGCTATTTGACAGGCTCAAGTGGAAGGATCACAAGTCCAGGTCATCCTGGACTGCACAGTAAATTCAAGACTTACCTGGACAGCTAGCTAAGATCCTTTCTCAACACAGAAACTAAAAGGGGTTGGGTATGGTGGCACACATCTTTAGTCCCAGCATGAAGAATGTAGAAGCAGGTGGATCTATTGAGAGTTGGAGGCTAGCCTGGTCTACATGTCGATTTTCAAGGTAGCTATGGATATATAGAGATCATGTCTCAAAGGGAAAAAAAAATAGACGGGGCAGGGGTTGGGGATGAGCTCACTATACATCAGCACATTCAGAGCACATGCAGATTAGTAGAATGCAAAAGGGTAGAATGCAAAAGGTCCTGATTTCAACCTGCAGTACCACAAAAAGTAAAAGACAGAAATCAGAAATTAAGAATGGTATGGTTAGGGCCGGAGAAATGGCTCAGCAGTTAAGATCACTGGCTGCTCTTACAGAGGTCCTGAGTTCAAATCCCAGCAACCACATGGTGGCTCACAACCATTTGTAATAAGATTTGATGCCCTCTGCTAGTGTGTCTGAAGACAGCGACAGTGTTCTTACATATAATAAATAAATAAATAAATCTTTAAAAAAAAAAAAAAAAAGAATGGTATGGTTAATAGGCAGAGCAAACAAGTATTACTGGATTTCGATTCACAATCCTGCCTGAAACTTCGATGGGTACTCAATGCACACATATACACTGCATGCCCTCACACATGCCTCTGATAACTCCTAAGTGCCTCTATATTAACTGAAATACATAAGCAACACTAGTTAGATTTAAATTATATAAGTGAGCTATATTAACTTAAGAGACAATGAAGAAGATATTTGCATTAAATACTTATTTTTTAAATTTGTGTGTATCTGTGTATGACCTATGTATACAGATGGACTTGGAGATTGCCTGAAACTGGATTATAGTCAGCACCTGGCTCAGGTGCTGGGCACTCAACACAGGTCCACTAGAAAAGCTCGAGAACTCTCCACTTTAAGTCATGCACCCAGTTCAAAATACAGTGTATTTAATGTATAATCAATGCAATGAGATAAGACTACCTGTAAGATAGGTAAATGGTGACAGAACACATGCACAGTAAATCGGACAAATCAGAATCCAGGGGCTGGTGAGATGGCTCAGTGGGGCAGAGGCATTCACTGCCATGCCTGACCACCTGAGTTTGATCCCTAGAACCCACATGTTGGAAAGAGAGAACCAATTCCTGCAAACTGTCCTCTGACCTACATAGGTGTGCTATGACACATGCATACCTCCCCTTGCTCCTTGTTAAGGGGTTGGCTGGTCCAGTCCTTTCCTGAGGCCCTGACATAAGGAGAAAGATTAGTTCCCAGCCTAAAACCAGGCAGGGACTGGCTTGTCAGTAATGGCCTGGGGCCAGGGCCTTGGGGAGTTGAAGTTTTCTGGATCTTGAGAATTCAACTTCTGCCCCCTTGAAGGGTCAGGGTTATCAGTCCCCAGGCCACTGAGCGGCAGGTCTGTAATGCAACTGAGACATCCTATGCTCCCTTTGTGCAGCGCTGCTTGACTAACTTCCTGCTGACTGTCCCACTGTATGGGGACAAAGTTTCTGCTGACTTTGACCTATTTTTCCTCCAGCAAGCTGTAAATAAGATGGCATATTTCTTTTTTTTTTTAAGATTTATTTCTTTATTTATTATAAGTACATCATATCTGTTATGGCATATTTCTTAATAAACTTCCATGAGCCATCAGTTTGTGCCAGACCTCCTAATCCCAAGCTTTCCTGCCTTCTTTATTTTAAAATAAGGTCCCCCTCGGGACCCTGTACTGAAGAATAACCGGTTGGTTCAGATCAACCTCCAAAAAGTAAATGTAAAAAGGGGTGGACCGGTGATATGAGAATGGGAATGGAAAATGCACGAGGTAAAAGGCTACAAGAACTAATGCCCGGGCTGGAGAGATGGCTCAGCGGTTAAGAGCACTGGCTGCTCTTCCAGAGGTCCCGAGTTCAATTCCCAGCAACCACATGGTGGCTCACGTACCACATATACTGTGATCTGATGCCCTCTTCTGGCATGCAGGTGTACATGCAGATAGAGCACTCATACATTTACAGAAAAATTAATGCCACTGAGATACAGTAATCCCTACCATCATACTAAAGAAATACTCAGTGAAGTCTCCTGTTCTCACGAGAAACCTTCACTGTCAAACAGATTGTATCTAGAATCACCTAGGAAACAAACATCTGGACGTGTACTCCCAGAAGGTTGAACAAAGGAGGGAAGACGGGCCTTGAGTGTGTGTGGCACCATCCCATGGGCTAGAGTCTTGGACTGTACAGAACTCCCTCTGCTTCCTGGCTGTAAAGGCGGTGTGAGCAGCTGCCCCATACACCTGCCGCCAGGCCTTTCTCACCAGGATGGGCTGTCTTCCAAAACTGTGAGCCCAAATAAACATCTCTCCCCTTAGGATGCTTCTTTTCGAGGATCTTGTTCCAGAAATGAGAAAAGTAGTGAAGACAGGAGTTTTTCATGAATAAGGATTATTCTAATAAGAATTACCCCAACTTGGGCTTGACAAGAGAAATGTCTTGGTGATTAAGAACATGTGCTACTCTTGCAAAGGGCTGGAGTTTGGTTCCTAGTCACCGCTTCAGGTGGTTCACAACTACTTGTAATTCTGGCACTAGGTATGCACATGGTTCATACATACATACAGGCACTCCAACATAAACATATAATTTAAAAAACCAACCAACCAACCAAACAAACAAACGAACAAAAAAAAAGGGCTGGAGAGATGGCTCAGAGGTTAAGAGCACTGACTGCTCTTCCAGAGGTCCTGGGTTCAAGTCCCAGCAACCACATGGAGGCTCACAACCATCTGTAATGGGATCTGATGCCCTCTTCTGGTGTGTCTGAGGACAGCCACAGTGTACTTACATAGAATAAATAAATAAATCTTAAGCTCACTGCCAACATTTTGCATCAGTTGCATGGTGGTGACCACCTTTAATTACAATGCTTAGAATCCGAGAAGCCAATCTGAGTTTGAAGGCAACATGGTATACACAGTGAGCTCCAGGCCCGATACAGTTACACAGGGAAACCCTATTTGGAAAACAAAAACAAAACAAAACCCACAACATAACTACAACAGCAACAAAAATTTAGCATCTTCTAGATTGTAAAACTGGGTTTACTAACCCCAGCATTTGGAAGGCTGAAGCGGGAGAATCAGGAATTCAAGACCACTTGGGTATACATACTGAGACTATCTGAAAAAACAGATACGGGCAGGAAAAGATAGCTCAGTAGTTAAGAGTGTTTGTTTCTCTTACAGGGGGCCTGAGTTGTAAGCACATGTTATCTATAACTCCAGTCTAGGAGCGCTAACACCCTCTTCTATCCCATGCAGGCACCCAACATGCACATGGTCCACATGCACACGTGCAAGCAAAACACTCACACATATAAAATTAAATAATCTTATAGAACAAAAACAGAGCTGGTAACTTGACTCATCAGACAAAGCCACTTGCCTTGCAGGCCTGACAGCCTAAGGTTGATCCCTGTAACAGACATAAATGTGAATAAACAGAAACGATTCAAAGTTGTCCTTTGCCAAGTGTGATAGCGCACACCTTTCATTCTAGCATTCGGGAGGCAGAAACACGTGGATCTCTGTGAGTCTGAAGCCAGCCCGGTCTACAAAGCAAGTCCAGGCCAACCAGAGCTACACAGTGAGATCCTGTCTCAGAAGAAAAAAAGAAGTTGTCCTTTGACCGCTATACAATGGTACGTAAACACATCGTAAACATGTACAATAATAAATAACATATGCACAATAATAACCAAGTAAAAATGTAAATCTATCTCCCTCATATTAATAATCTTAACCACACCCTTATTAAGCTAGAAATATCTCCAAACACATGTTGATTTACTTTCAAAGATTATAAGGTAGAGTGAATAGGAGAGATGGCTCAGCAATTAAGAGCATTGGCTGCTGCTGCAAAGGACCTGGGTTTGACTCCCAGCACCCACATGGTGGCTCACACCATCTCCAGTTCCAAAGGACTCCACACTCTCTTCTGGCCATGCGGACACCAGGCATGCACATGGTGCTCACACATGAAGGCTAGCACTCATACATATAACAAAAGATTATAAAGTAAAGCTATGGCGATTAAAACATGCACGGGTGAAGGACACACTACACAGACTCTTTACAAGAGAACAAAACTGGTCAGTCCTCCCCATGAGGTCGGTAATTCTTACCCACAGGAGTGGTACTCTCACAATCCTCCTTTCTGCCATTCCTACTAAGAGACTTCTGGGACTGGTCCAAATGTCCCCATTCCTCCAGGATGAAGGACACAGCCACATCAGCCACATCTTCAATTTTCACCAACTTCTGAAATGGGAGATGTCTGCTAAATTCCCACTCCCTGTGTGCAAATGAGGGCAGTCTGCAGTGAGGGCAAAACCTGGGAACACTAAGTCAGAAACCAGGGGAGAGACTGCATCCAAAGGGCAGGGACTAAGCAGAAAGGAAAAGGACAGAGGGAATGAATGGAAGGTATCAACTAAGGACAGACCCGGCAGCTAGTTAAATACATATCTGCTAAACATGGTGTCACAACCTAGACTCTCTAGGCAAGTGAGTCTCAATGAGCAAATGTCTAGATCAAGTCATTCTGTAGACAGCGCTGTGAGGACTCTTTTCTTAATTAAGGAAATAATGCAGAAGACCCATCTTACTGTGGGTGGTACCATTCCCTAGGTTAGGTTCCTAAATTGAGTAAGAGGAGAAAGAGAAAGTTGAGTGGTTACCCACTTATTTTTCTCTGGTCTGGAGTGTGGATATGATGGGAGAGGTGACCACTTGTCTCAAGTTCTTGCCACTCTGACTTCTGTGATTCACTGAGACCTAAAGGGAGCTAAAATAAGCCTCTTTTTTTCCCCATAAGCTCTGTTTGTCAGGCTATTCTCACAGTAACCAGTAACAAAAGTAGGTCAGAAGGGGATGGAGGCTGAGAAGGGATATGGGTTCTCATGGAGGGCAGAGGAGTGCTAGCTCACCTGGGGCCCAGCTGAGAGGAGTGAAGCTGTCGGCTCCTGGCTGTCCTTCAGGGGAACAGAAGGAACCTGGAGAACAGGAATGGCTGAGCGTAGAAAAAAAGGAGTAAGTGAGTTTCTGGTCAGGTCTGCAGTGCCATCATGCCCCGCCTTTGCCCAAGGACCTGAGGCACCCAAGCTAAGGTCATCTTGGCTCTCAGGGGCCTATCCATTCTGGGCCTGTGCTCCCCTGTCCTTTATAGTCCCTCTCTTCCGAAACACCAACCAGCTGGGCATGTGTACCTTTAATCCTACTGCTCAAGAGACAGAGGCCAGTGGATCCCTGAGTTTGAAGCCAACCAGGGACACTTAGTGAGACACCACCCCACTCCCCCATCTAGAAATAAAATCTCTCAGTCTCCTGCTTTGGTCAAGCTAATCCCTCCTGGGCCGTTCATCAGTAATGGATATATTCAATTATGCTAAGGCAAATCTGCATCTCCCAGAGTTTCACACAATGTGCTAACAGTCACTTTCAGATCTTCAGATCTCAGAACAGGGCAGATTCTGTCTTACTCTATGTCTGGACTAACCAGAGTCTCCTGCCTTAGCTTCCCAAGCAGCTGGTACCACAGGTATATGCCGCTGTGCCCAGCAGTATGTACTCCTGACAAGTTCTAATAGATACAATATAGTTTTCGAGGTTTTCTTATTAACCAACTTAAGATGGTTTTAAGAGTAGGACTAAAGCCACGCGTGGTTGTGCACACCCTTTAATACCAGCACTTAGGAGGCAGAGGTAGGCAGAAGGATCTCAGTGAGTTCAAGGCCTACCTGTTTGACATAGTGGATTCAAATACATCCACAATAGAGCTACATAATGAGACCCTGTCTCAAAAACAGAGAGAGACTGTACAATATTTATATTGAGGCTTCCTAAAGAACAAAAAAAAAAAAAAAAAAAAGAAATTGTTTTACAACTAGAATGATACTTATTATAATATTTTTTAAGATTTATTTTTATTTGATATGTATACATACGGTGCCTCCATACCACGTACATGCACAGCCCACAGAGGTCAGAAGAGGTCATCAGATCCCCTTGGAAAGAAGGCTACAGACAGTTGTAAACTGCCATGTGAGTCCTGGGAATCAAACCTGGATCCTCTGGGAAGAGAGCAGCCAGCCGACTCTTAACCACGTCAGCCCCATCTCAGCACAGAATGACAAATGACTTGCCACGAATGTCCACACAAACACTGCTGAAATCTACTTCCTCATCACTGTTATTAAGCATTGCTCGTTCACTGTTCCCAGCAAGGCCACAAAAGACAGTGCCAAGAACAGAAGCACACTGGATGCTGCTCTGTCAACTTGACACGAGCTGGGGTCATCTAGGAAGAGAAACTCTTAACTGAGAGAATGCCTCCACAAACAAGACTATAGGGTGTTTCTTGACTGATGACTGAAGAGAGAGGGCTTGGGTCACTGTGGGCAGTGCCACCCCTGGCATGGGGGGCCTAGGTGCCATAAGAAGGTAGCTGAATAAGCCATGAGGAGCAAGCCAGCAAGCAGCACTTTTTCCTGGCTTCCACAGCAGCTCTTGCTTCCAGCTTTCTGCCTTGAGTTCCTGACCAGACTTCTCTGGACAGTGGACAAGCTAGAAGATGAAATAAACCCTTTCCTCTCCAAGTTGGTCTTACCTATTTTATCATAGCAAGAGAAAGCTAATTAAAACGAGAAATTCAGCTGAGAGGTGATATCGAACACCTTTAATCCCAGCATTTAGGAGGCAGAGGCAGGCAGAGCTCTGTGAGTTCAAAGCCACCCTGGTCTAAAGAGAGAGTTTCAGGACAGCCAAAGCAACACAGTGAGACCCCATCTTGAAAAACAAAACAAGCAAACAAACAAAAACAAAGCAACAACAACAATCCAAAAAACCAAGAAATCTGTACCAGGAGTGGGGTATTGATGTGACCATATTAAAAGGACTATGGCATTCTTGGTCAGTATTGCTCAGAATCATTCAGCATAAAGAACTTTCCCAAGTGATGCTTCCCAACAAGATCTTGGACCATCCCATTATTCCAAAAGGAAAGTATTGCACAATAGTGACCTTTAATCTGTAATGATATTTGCATGTCAAAATGGACTGCATATAAAGAAGTTTGATTTTTACTGAAGTTAAGTATCTTAAAATTTTGGGGGTTTTGTGGGAGGTCTAAGAGGCTGGGGATGTAGCTCAGTTAGTAGAATGCTTGCCTAATATATATGGCCCTTGGTTTTCATCCCTAGTGTTCTGGCTGGTTTTGTGTCAACTTGACACAAGCTGGAGTTATCACAGAGAAAGCAGCCTCAGTTGAGGAAATGCCTCCATGAGATCCAGCTGTAAGGCATTTTCTCAACTAGTGATCAAGGGGGGAGGGCCCAGCCCATTGTGGGTGGTGCCATCCCTGGGCTGGTAGACCTGGGTTCTATAAGAAAGCAAGCTGGGCAAGCCAGGGGAAGCAAGCCAGTAAGTGACATCCCTCCATGGCCTCTGTATCAGCTCCTGCTTCCTGACCTGCTTGAGTTCCAGTCCTGACTTCCTCTGGTGATGAGCAGCAATGTGGAAGTGTAAGCTGAATAAACCCTTTCCTCCACAACTTGCTTCTTGGTCATGATGTTTTGTGCAGGAATAGAAACCCTGACGAAGACACCTAGAATCACAGGCACCAGACATTGATAATTCAAGTCACCATCAGTTAATATTGAGTTTGAGGCCAGTTATAGACCCTATCTAAAAACAAACAATCAATCGTGGCGTGGGGCTGTAGAGATGATTCAATGGCTAAAAACACATAATGTACTTGTAGAGGACCAGAGTTCAGTTCCCAGCACCCACATCGGACAACTCACAATCACCTATAATCCAATCTTTTCTGGCCTCTGCAGGTAATGCATACACATGGTTATGTAAGAAAAACATTCATATATATGTGTGTGTGTTTACATATATGCATGTATGTATGTATGTGTGTTTAATGTTAAAAACCTTTTAAAACTCTATAGTCCCTATTCTTAGTAACATCATCTTCATTATCATTTTTGCCATACTTCTGCTTTGGGGGTGGGGGGTGCCAGAAATGGGACTAAGGGTCTACTCTACCACTGAGCTGTGCCCTGTCCCTATTATAGCTTCCTCAGTTTTGTTCTGTTTTTGAGACAGGGTCTCAAGCAGTCCAGCCTCAAACTCCCCATGCTAAGCAACCTTGATGATCCTCCTGCCTCCACCCGCTGTGTTGGGATCACAGGTGTGCTCCACGCCGGCTTATGAAGTAGTGGCGATGGAACCCATAGCTTGCACTCTCGGCAAGCACACTGCCAAGTGAATCATGTTGCCAGTGCCCTTTAATGGATTTAGAATGGAAGTGTGATATAGTCTTAGTCACCCTGCCCACACTCCAGGCCCTCTTTGCCCATGTGACCAGGGCCCCCATCTTCTAGTCATATTGACTATTCACTGAGTAGATGAACCTCACCCGTCTCCTCCAGAAGATTCTGTGGCTCTTGATTGGACTGGGCCTCCCCAGGCAGAGACTGGTGACTGAAGGGCTCCTGCGTGGCTCCGGGTGGCACCATCTTCTGAGGAAGTACTTCAGGACATGTGGCAATCTAACAACCACAACTACAACCAATCAGCAAAATTATAGATGGGGATGGGAAAGAACCCATTAGTGTCCATTAGACTGTCACCTGTCCCCTTGCCCAATACTCAGCTTGTGTCTACAGTGAGCCAGTTAAGTAGCAGTTTAACAAATATAGTTTATTTCTACTAGGAAAAAGACTTCCATGAGACATACTTCATTACGAACCCAGTGTTGGATGGGAAAGAAACACAACTACAAGACAGAGCAGAGAGATCCACTTTAGCCGAGAGGCTAGGAAAGGGGACCACTCCATAAACACCTAGGAGGTGTTAAGAAAGGGCTGAAGATATGGCTCAGTGGTTAAGAGCACTGGCTGCTCTTCCAGAGGTCCTGAGTTCAATTCCCAGCACCCACACGGTGGCTCACAACCATCTGTCACTCTAGTTCCAGGAGATCTGACGCCCTCGTCTGACCATTGTGAGTCGCAGGCATACACGTGGTACACATAAATACATGCAGACACATACACATAAAATAAATTAAATCCAATTTAAAAAAAAAAAAAAAAGAAGAGGATAGAGAGATAGCTCAGTAGCTAAGAGCACTTTTGCAGAGGACCCAAGTTCAGTTCCCAATACCCATGTTAGTTGGCTCACAACTGTCTAGTTCTATGGAACCCAGTGCCCACTTCTGGTTCCTAAGGGTATTGGCACACACACACACACACAAAAACACACAATTTTTAAAAAGAAGGCATCCAAAGGCAAAGGTGAAGAAGAAACCCAGGCACAGGAAGAGTTTTCAAACTCTCAGACAAAATCAAGGTGTCTGGTCCAACCCAGGACCCCTAAGAAGCTGATGGTGGGTAAAGGTTAATAAAGGAGAGATGAAAAGGGAAGTTGGAAAGGCCATTACAGGACCCAGGAAGTCATTGCTGGTCCCACTAAGGTTTAAGATAGCTTATGTTCCACGTTCCTATAATTCCAGCATTCAGGAGGCAAAAGCCGGAGGACTGCAGCAAGGTCTAAGCTAAACTAGGCTATACCCTGCCTCAAAAAGTTCATGTCCAACATGATTCCAAACGCCACCATCCCACTCTGGGCCCCCAATTCAACCTAGGGTGTATATAATTACTCTGCTCCAAGGCGTAGCTTACTCCTAGAAATTCCAAAAAGCATTAAGACCCTGAATTCAGATAAAGCTGCTGTTCCTGCCCTTCCTTATATCCTTAAGTTTCAAAATAGCTTACGATTCAATACTTCTAAGAGCTGCAGAGTTGGCTCAGTGGTTAAGAGTATAGATGGGTCTCCAGGGGGACATAAACAATTATATTAGAGAAAGGAAGGAAGAAAGAGAGGGAGGGAGACAGAGAGGAAAGGAGGGAAGGGGAGAGAGAGAGAGAAAGGAAAAGAAAAGGAAATTTAAACATTCTAACCAGGCCTGGTGGGACAAACCTGTAATTTCTTGAATTGAGGCAGGGGGACAAAACATTCAGCACCAGTCTGGGCAAGCTAAAGAGACCTTATTTGAAGATAAAAAGGTAAAAGGGGGCTGGGATATGGCTTCCTGGCAGAGTACTTTCATACGCTTAGAATCTCCTAGTCAGGGGACTGGGGTTTGGTTTAGAGGTAGGTTTGCCTAACATATGTGGCCCTGGGTTCAGTATCCAACCCCTCCCCCAAAGGGGAGGAAGCTGGGGAAACAAGGCATGGTGGCATAACTGTTGCCTCAGTCTTCTGAAGGGAGAGAGGTAGGAAGAAGATCAGAGGTTTGAGGCTAACTTGGGTTACATGAGACTCTGTTTCCAAAAAATAAAAATAAAAATAAAAATAAATTAAAAAAATAAAGAGCAACATAATTCCTTCTGCTAGATGGTCTTTCAAAATGGCTGCAGTCTGGCTACAGGTCAGCAACCACCTCTCCTCTGCTTCCTGAGTTACAGGATGACCTAAAGATGACCAAGAGTCTAAGGATGCTCTGGAATTCTGAATTATCTATCACACGCAAACTGGGAATGAGGAGACTTGTATTTTACACTTAAATACGGGGGCTCTGAGGGACAAGTGGGATCCTCAAGCAACCTTCAACACTTGTAAATCCATGGGCCTTTTGTTTTGTTTTTAGACAGGATCCTCCTCAGAATCCCAGAAATCTCAGCTTCCCAAGTGCTAGGATTAAGGGCACATCCCACCAATTTGAGTTCTTAAGTTTGTAAGGAGAAAACCCTGAAAGGAAAAATCAGGGGCAAGTAGACTAACCAAACCAAATGCCAAAATTGTTTATACCTCAAGATAATTTAAAAGTAGATTCAAAAACAACCAATAAGACCAACAAATATCAACAACAGATGTCCCAAACAGGCAGAAGTTTAACAAGTGATAAAGATATCACTGTACTTTTGAGATAGTGTCTCTATAACTTTGGCTAACCTAGAACTCTTTGTAGAACAGGCTGGCCTCAAACTCATAGAGATCCACCTGCCTCAGCTCGTTGGGATTATAGGTGCCCAAAGATGGCATTTTTATCAGTTTGGGTGAAAAGATTTCCTTAAAATCAACTGTGCTATGGTTGGGAGGGAGATGCTAGAGAGATGGCTCATGGGTTAATGTGACAGCACATGCTGTTCTTGCTAAGGACCCAAAGCTAGTTCCCAGCACTCACATCAGGTGGCTCATGAAGACCTGTAACTCCAAGTGTCAGCAGACTCCGTGCCTGCCAAGGGCACCTGCA
Source organism: Micromys minutus (assembly GCF_963924665.1). NCBI lineage: Eukaryota > Metazoa > Chordata > Mammalia > Rodentia > Muridae > Micromys > Micromys minutus. The sequence goes on along the minus strand of NC_137964.1, from coordinate 4,311,292 downwards.
CTCACACACACAAATCCAGACACAAAAGCACACAATTCAAAATTTAAAAAAGAAGAAGAAGAAGAAGGACTGGGACTAGAGAGGTAGCTGAGCTGTTTAGAGCACTTGTTACCACTGCAGAGGACCTGGGTTCAATTCCCAGCACCCACATGGGTGGCTTACAACCACCTGCAACTCTAGCTCCAAGTGACATTAAAACCCTCATCTAGGCTCCATAGACATATGTATACCTACCACTTATAAAGCTTCTAAAGCATGAAACTCAGGAACCAGGAAATAAAGAGTTAACCTGGTTCAACAGTCACTACAACAGATTCCACAACAACCCATTGAAAACATAACATGACCATCATACAGTGGGCACAGCACCTATTGTTTAATAGGTAAGAAACGCGAATAGGTTGGGCTGGAGAGATGGCTCAGTGGTTAAGAGCACTGACTGCTCTTTCAGAGGTCCTGAGTTCAAATCCCAGCAACCACTTGGTGGCTCACAACCATCTGTAACCTCTTCTGGTGTGTCTGAAGACAGCTACAGTGTACTCATGTAAATGGATTTTTAAAAATAATTAAAAAAAAAAAAAGAAACACAAGTAGGGAACATAAGCTTAATTTTCAAAAAGAAGGGGAGAAGAAACACATTATTCTTTTTTTTTAAGATTTATTTATTTTATGTATATGAATACACTGGTGCTGAACACCAGAAGATCCAATTGTATTGGATTCCATTACAGATGGTTGTGAGCCACCATGTGGTTGCTGGGACTAGAACTCATGACCTCTGGAAGAGCAGTCAGTGCTCTTAACCACTGAGCCATCTCTCCAGCACCACATTATTCTCTAAAACGCATCTCATGTTAGGTATAGCGGCACATGCCTTTCATCCCAGCACTTTAGGGGGAAGAAGAAGGTGGATCTCTGTGAACTCAAGTCTACATAGGGATCTCTGGTCCACATAGTGAAATCCAGAACACCCGAGGATACACAGTGAAAGTGTCTCAGGAACAACAGCAAAGCCAGAGCACAAACGACTGAAGCACCATTGAGCTAAGACCACATGGCAGCTCCTTCCTTAGTGTACCTGTTTCCTCTAACAGCTCACCTGTTGCCTGCGCTCCTCCAGTTCTCTCTGGATACTCTCTATCACAGCCACGGCTTCTTCTCCGCTTTCGGGGTGATGGTCTCTCACCCAGGCCTGAAACTCTTGGGGCAGGATGGTGAGGAACTGCTCCAGCACCAGCAGCTCCAGGATCTGCTCTTTGGTGTGCAGCTCCGGCCTCAGCCACTCACAGCAGAGAACCCGGAGCTGGCTGAGGGCATCGCGAGGTCCTGCTGCCTCGTGGTACTGGAAGTGCTTGAAGCGCTGGTAAAAAGTCTCAAGCACGGGCCGGTTGTATCCCTGCATCCAGGAGCAGTCCTCCTCTTCTACTTTCACTATGAGAAGGTCTGCTTGCTCCTGGGAAGTCTCAGTGGGAGGCTCTAAGTGTGTAACTGCCCTGGGTTCTGTCATTATCCTTCCAACTCAGAGTCTCTAGAGGCTGCCCGTTACACTAACCCAATTCGTCCTCTGCTCTTCTAAAGGGCACTTTTTGCAGTGAACAGTTTTATTGGTATGTCGGGAATTATTATTAGCCAAAAGAGGTGGCAACGACGTTCATCTACACTAAAGAAAACCACTCAACAAAGTCATTCACTTTAAGACATAAACTACAAGTTAGTCATCACTTCACCCATAAAACTAATAGTGACTACGTCCAGTTTTTAATAACGCAAAAAAGGGTGACATGTGGCCCAACTTAAAACAGTTTTAGAAATGAAAACGTCCACTTCTCTTAAAAATAACGGGACAAGATTATTGCAGACAGAGTCGTTTCTTCTCTCGATCATAAGCCAAACTTAGGTCAGAATAGGAGTGAAAACCATTAAAATGGCCATATCTCGTCCTGGCTTTCAAGCCATAAGGACTTGACAGATAAACGGAAGACTTCATTAGTTCTAGGAGAAGCACGGTTATACTCAGAAATTTGGACCTGTATTCTTCCGAAAAGCTCCTGACCCGGAGACAGAGACCAGCCAGGTCAAGGTTAGGGACAGGACCCCAGTGTGGACACAATGCCCTACCGGCTCCTCTCCAGTCTCTAAGTCCCGGGGACCCAAAGATCAAACTCCTCGCAGCCTAGGCTTGGAAGATGGAGTTCTCACAAGTCAAGAGAGAGGCACGTCCGACACTTTCCAACAGTTCATCGCCGGAAGTAACCAAGTGCTCGCTTCAGCCATAAATCCCACCCCCAAGAGTGCTTCCGCAGCCTCTCTAGGAATCCCGGAGGTCCTAACGGCGCAGCGGGAGGGAGGAGCTACTCCTGAGCCCGCCCCCTTGTAGAGCTGACCAATCAAGCCACCCTCAGGCAAAAGGCTACTAGAGCCTGACTGCCTGGCCACTTTTCTAAACACTCGGAAAGACATTCTAGGGGAAGGTCTCCGAGGCCGAGCCACACACTCTCGCGTCTGATTGGTCGAGCACACACACACACACACACACACACACACACACACACACACATACATACACAAAGACACACACAGAGAGAGAGAGACAGAGACGCTCTGGAACTGAAGTAGGTCTGCATCTGCCTGGTCACTTTTCTAAACACACGCAAAGATATTCCCTAAAGTGGCGAGATCCAGAGGCTCCTGGGACTACATCTCCCAAGGAGCCACGCGCGGACAACACAGTCTAGCCAATGTGGCTGTGGCTCTCCTTTTGCCTGGGCTTATTAATTAGCTGCGGGCTGGGGGTGATGGGGGGGGAGGTGTCAGATGTGACTGGCTCCGTGATAAAGGCTCTTACTGCCAAGTCTGATGACATGAGTTCGATCCCTGTATTTGAGACATCCAAAAGTTGTCTCTTGACTTTCACAATGTCTCTGTGTAACACGCCCTCCCCCACACGCATTAGGTAATTTTTTAATGTTAAAAGGCATCAGGGAGTCTGTTCTGAAGCTAAGTGGTTATATCAATTGATTGTTAATACTTTTTTCTCTTCTGCACTTGACTAGCCTTTAAAAAAAAAAAAAAACAAAGAACAAGACAAATGCAGCAGAGGGAGGAAAAAATGTCTGTATCAGCTGGAAAGCTGAAGAATGTGCCCAGAGCATGGCAGCCAGGCGGCTAGGGAGAAACTACACTTTGAAGAAGGGGAGTTTTGCTTAAAATCTGTTACCCTAAATTGTAAATCTCATTTTATTTTTATTAAATATTTGTTTATTTATTATATGTGAATACGCTGAAGCTGTCTTCAGGCACACCAGAAGAGGGCATCAGATCCCATTACAAATGGTTGTGAGCCACCATGTGGTTGCTGGGATTTCAACTCAGGACCTCTGGAAGAGCAGTCAGTGCTCTTAACTACTGAGCCATCTCTCCAGCCAGTAAATCCCATTTTAAATAATCTATCCCTCTCTTGTGGTGTTTTCATCGTTTTCCAAATCCAGCCAGCCAGCCAGGACATGGCCTGGGGCCCTTCTAGTGCAATAAGGAAGGCGAACCATCGAGATGCATCTTAGTCCTCCAAGCGCTTAGAGAGACCTTGCAAAGGTGCGGCCTATTCTCAAAGCGGGGAGGCGGGGGGATGACGCACTTCCTGCCCGGTTTGTTTTTCTGTCACTTGCCGAAATGAGAGTTTAAGAGGCTGCGTTCGTGGGTGTGCTGTGTTGGTAGTGGCCTTTTCCTGGCCTCGTTTTTGGGAGAGGGTACCAGTCTGTCTCGGTTTCAGAGGTCTGTGAGATCACTGGACTTTGCCCTTCTAGAAAACAAGCTCAAGCTGGACGGTTCAGAAGCTCCAATGGCTGCGGGCTCTGGGGTCGCCCCACCACCTCTCAGTGCTGGGTTTTGTACGGTGAAAGTGGAGGAGGACTCTCCGGGGAATCAGGAGTCCTCCGTTTCCGGAGATTGGCAGAACCCCGAAACTTCTCGAAAACAGTTCAGGCAATTGCGCTACCAGGAAGTGGCCGGCCCTGAGGAGGCGCTGAGCCGACTTTGGGAGCTCTGTCGGCGGTGGCTGAGGCCTGAGCTGCGCTCCAAAGAACAGATCATGGAGCTGCTGGTGCTGGAGCAATTCCTCACCATCCTGCCCCAGGAGCTCCAGGCCTACGTGCGGGACCACTGCCCTGAAAGCGGGAAGGAGGCTGCGGCCTTGGCGCGGACTCTGCAAAGAGCATTGGACCGGGCCTCTCCCCAGGTGAGACTCTAGTGGGCTCTAGGTGGCACCAGAGAGATGGTTTAGTGTTTCAGACCCTGTGCTACTCTTCCAGAGAATAAATTCAGTTCCCATTCATAGCTCTAACTTCAAGGGACCTAATGGCCATCTTCTGGGCATCTGCATTCACGTGCATATGTGCCCAGTCGTGATGATTCAGAGAATAAAACCTGGTTGTACACACACATACACACACACATTGAATGAGAAAGGCCCCTATAGGCCCATATATTTGAATATGTTAGGTTTGTGAGAAGTCACCTTGGAAAAATAAACTAGTACTCAATGATACTTATAACTGGATTTTAAATATACTCCGATGTTTTGAAAGGCAGAATCTCACTATGTATCCCAAACTGGTCTTGAACTCCCAGAGATCCAGCTTACTGTGCCTCCAAAGTTCAGGGATTAAAGGTGTGGACCACCATTCCTAGCTTATTGAAACAGCTTTCGTGTGCCTTTTGGGATGCAATCTACAGTCATTGTCAGTGTGAAAAGTCTAATTTCTTTTCATGTTTGTTCATGTGTGTGACTATGTGTATGAATATATGTCACATTTGTGGGGGTGCCCCGAGGAGCACAGAACAGGGCATCGGAACTGGAGTCACAGGCTGTTGGAAGCTGCCTGATGTGGGTGCTGGGAACTGAACACAGGTCAGTCTTCTGGGGGAGCATGAAGCACTCTTAATTTCTGATTCATCTCCCCTACCTGTGAAAAGTTAATCTCAAAATATTCCGTAGACCTCCCCACAAGATGCCATTTTACATATTTTAGCTGTGTTTTCCCATCTCAGCACTATTCGGCATTTGAGTGAATAACTTAGTTGTTGGGGACAGACACTCAAGCACTTCAAATTTTGAGATCTCAGATTAAGAAAATGCTGGAGGGCTGGAGAGATGGCTCAGCCATTAAAGGCTAGGCTCACAACTAGAAATATAAGGAAATTCGAGAGCACTGATTTCTTCCCTGACTGAACTGTGAGACATTATGATATTGTGAACAGTATCGCTCACAGGCATTTTAGATACAGGGAACTCAGCCAGTATAAACGTGTGTGTTAACCACATACATGTATACATACCATGTTTAAGTCGGTTTGTCACTGTGGCGGATATTTAAGACAGCTTCAGGAACAAAAGGTTCACTGTGATTTAATGGTTCAGAAGTTGAGTCCTTCTGATCAGATGAACTCCTTGTGTCTGGGCTTGGGGTAAGGCAGCAGACACTGTTACAGAAGGTCTGCTGGGGCAGATTGTTCACTTCCTGGCAGTGAGGAAGCAGAGTGGGGATGCAGAAAGGGGCGAGCTAGATGCAAGATGGAGCTCTCTGGAACACTTCTCTGCATCTTCCACCTAGGATGCCTCTCCCCTGCCCCCAATTGAATCAGGATCTTATGTAGCCCAGGCTGGCCTAGAACAACCCACTATGTAAGGGGCGAGTATGACCCTAGAGTTTCTGATCCTTCTGCCTCCGCTGACTGAGTTTTGGGATTATGAGTATTTGCTCTCACATCTGGTTTATGTGGCGCTGGGGGTTGGGCTCAGCTTTGTGCATGTCAGTCCAGTCAGCGATCTTAAACTGAGCCACAGTCCAGCTCAGATTTCCATTTTGATAAGTCAGTGATAGAACTCAAATATTTCACTCATTTTCATTCACCCCAGGTTTTTATAGATGATCCACAGCAAGTCTTTTCAAGGTCATAGGAGGAGCCAAAAGGCGGTAGCATATGCCTTTAATCCTAGCACTTGGGAGGCAGAAGCAGGTGCATCTCTATGAGTTCAAGGCCAGCCTGGTCTACAGAGTGAGTTCTAGTACAGCCAGGGCTACACAGAGAAATCCTGTCTCAGACAAAACAATCAACAACAAAAAATTACATGTGGCCTTCTAGTGAGAATCATAGAGTATCTTGAGTCTGTATGGATGTGGGGCCTGTCAATAAAAAGCTTAGTCATGAAATAGGAGGTGGGACATTTGGGAGGCAGAAAGGATTCTGAGATAGTGCTAGGTGTGAGAGATTTCCTCGGGAAGATGAGACAAGATGGACACATAGTACCTCAGCACAGGTAACCAACATCAGGGCAGAATATACCTTAGAATAAATGGGCTAATTTAAGTTATGATTTCATCAGAGAATGATGCCCTAGCTATATGCCCAAGTTATTTGTAAATATATTTTGGCTCTGAGCTTTATTTCTGGGAGGAAGAACCAGACCAAACTTCGACAGAGAATGGTAACTCTTCTCACTGCAGTGATAAGAGCAACTCAAGGAACAGGCTTATTGAAAAAGAGCTGAGGTCAGGAAGGCGGTGTGGCTTGTCACCTCACTTCAAAGTTAGCAGTAAGAAGAAGGTAAATGCTAGAGTTCCCTTGTCAGTAGCAGATCCCTTTGGTGCCAAGTTCACACATCATCTGTGGTTTGTCACTTGACTCCTTTCTCTCTAGAGACTGGCTTCCCCATACACTAGCGGTAGTGTTTTGCAGTAAGAGCAAGTACTGAAGTACTAAATGGAGATCTTATGCTGTTCTAGGGCTTTGTGACTTTCAAGGATGTGGCTGAGTCTCTGACTGGGGAAGAGTGGGAGCAGCTGGCTGCAGCTCGGAAGGGTTTCTGCAGAGAGAGCACAAAGGACCCTGGGAGTGCAGTTGTCCCTGGTAAGTGCTGCTCTCCGATGACTTGTTGCATGTGTGGCTTGGGTACGGAAGCTGCTCAAGTTTATTCCCAGTTGCTGTGAGAAAACAAAGCAGCTCAGGGAAGGAAAGGGTTTACTTGGCTTTCGAGACCAGGTCACAATCTACCACTGAGACAGGTCAAGGCAGGAACCTGAAAGGTCTGCTTGCTGGTCCTCATAACATTATAAGGAAGAACAGTAGGACATGAAGGTTGCTGTCACAGGCTGGCTTAGCCTCAACTAGCATTCTCTCTCTCTCTCTCTCTTTTTTTTTTTTAAACAACAGCTTGTTTTGGGTTCTGATTTTTTTTTCCTTAATCTTCAATGTGTGTGTATGTTTCACTATGTTTGTGTGGAGATCAGAAGACAAACTTGGGTAAGAATTCTCCTATTACATTGTATCCTGAGGATCATCAAACTTAAGCTGTTAGGCTTGCTATAAGTGCTTTTACCCACTGAGTGATCTCTGCAGCCAGATCAATCAGCTGTCTTATACAGTTCAGGATCGTCTTGATTAGGGATGGTATCTCTCACAATGGGTTGGCATGGTCTACATCAATTAAGAATCAAAGTAACCCCCCACAGAGAGCTCACAGGCCAGACTGATGTAGGGAGTGCTTCAGTTGAGGCTTTCCTTTCATAGGCTGTGTCAGGTTGACAGATTTGCTAAGCAAGATTACTAGCTGAGGTCTCTATGATCTGTGAGCTAGTTTGCCATTCACAAACATGGGTTAAGAGCCTTAGAATTTCTTTTGTGACTTAGGCTGGGTTTTTCTGTTCTCTATTTTATTTTGTATACAGGTGTTTGTTTCTAATAATTTTTGTTGTGTTTTTGAGACAGGGAGGGTTTCAGTTTAACTCTGGCTGGTCTGGAAGTTACTGTGAAGCCCAGGCTGTGTGAGCTTAGAGATCTGAGGGCTTATGTTCTGGGGGGCCTCACATGGAGATCTCTGGTCCAGCCAGGTGCATGGGTTCAGGTCAAGGAAAGAGGGTCTCCATCAGGGAGGGGAAATTGGTTCTTCCACCTCCACTTCTGGTGCTGCGCCACTTCCATTTCAGCCACTGCTGTAGGATGTCCCCCTGAGCCAGTGGGAGAATCCTGCAGACGGTGCTGGAGAGCTTCCCAAGCAGCTCTGCTGTTAAAGCTCTTATGACAGAAGCTTTCAGATGATGGAGTAATTCCTGCACACCTTTAATATTTCTGAATAGGCTTCTTATATACAGTTTTGGGATGGTTCAGAGTCTGGAAGCCGGTACTTTCTATTGGCTTGGCCTGAAAGCTTGGGAATACCTCATCTACAAATTTGGGGGTATGGACTTCCAAGTCCTTACCTGAGTAAGGTATGACTCTTCTGGGGTATGACCTCCTGTGACTCAAAACTCCACAGGGGGCTGTGGGGGGGGCTGTAGCTTGGTTTGAGGGGCCTGATCTCCCAGGAGACTAGGAAGTTGCCTGCTGTCCCTTAGGGTCCCTGGGGCCTCAACTCGACCAGGAATCAGGGTACCCTTCACCGAACATTGCCCCACAGAGATCTGCCTGGCTTGGCCCTCAGAGTGCTAGGATTCAGGGTGTGTGCCACTACACCTAGCCTTTAATAATTTCATTATTCTTGGCGTATTCATATGTATTAGATTAGAATCAACCCCCATTCCTCTCTTTTCTGTTCCCACTTCCTCTGGTTTCCTTCTTTTCAGTATGCCATCTGCCATTCCTCTCTTATCCCGTCCCTCTGGAATTCTTCTTCCCAAAATGTTTCCTCCTGTATTCAAGTCTGTGGTGGGGTTTTTTTTGTTTGTTTGTTTGTTTGTTTTTGTTTTTGTTTTAATTAGGGCTTGCATGTGCATGAGTGTGGGGTAGTTTCTTAGAGCACAGGCAACTTGACAATGGCTACGTCCTTGAAGAAAAAAAGATCACTCTGGCTCCCCCAGAAGTGATTAATAACCCATAGCTCTTCAGATAGAGATGGGATGTGATGTGCCCCTCCCCATCTCTGTGGTTTTGTGGGTGAACATGCTTGTACTAAAGGTGTATGTGTAGAGGCCAGAGGACACTTTGTACGTACCTTCCCCAGTCCCAGATTGAACTGGCATTGGAACCCTGTCTTCATATGTTGGCATCACCAGCTGTGCCCATTAGAGCTCATCTGGAGAGACTGTCTCATATTAGCGCAGCCCACATTCATGGGATAAAAGCTGTCAGCATGTTCTGACATCCTTTCCATGTCTACCTCGGTGGAGTTGGGTAGCTGTAGGCACCAGTGCAGAAGGAAAGCTGTTTGCTTGTGCAGGCCATGTGCCTACCCCTGATGGGCTCAGCCCCACACAGAGTCTGGTGGAGAACACCTAGAAGCTGGTTAGAGGTGCTTCCTTTGCCAGCATTTCTATTTCCCTGTCACACAGGGGCGAGATAATAGCAGCTTTTTGTCTTCATGTTGCAGGCTTGGAAACTGGAGCTGGGAACACAGACGTGATTTTAAAGCAAGAGATTTTAAAGGAGGCAGAGCCACAGGCATGGCTACAAGCAGTGTCCCAGGGAAAGGTTATCAAATGTGGTGATACCTGTGAGGACTGGGAAGAGCAGCTGCCAAAAGCTGCTGTCATGCTGCAACTCCCGTGTTCTGAAGAGCAAGGGTGCACTGCCGCCCCGAATCTCGCTGGTATGTCCAAAGCTGAAAGGGATTCCAAAAAGAATGAATTTGGAAACAGTGGCAGTTCTGTCCTTGGTCAGCACATCCAGACAGCAGAGGGGCTGGGTACCAATGTGGAATTTGGGGACGACCACAAACAAAGCTTGCATGCAAAATGTCATATAGTGAAGCCTCACAGCTCTGCAGACAGTGCTTTGGGGCTTCTTGAGAGCCAGCGGCAGCTCCATGAAGACAAGCCTTATAAATGTGAAGACTGCGAGAAGAGATTCAGACAGCGCTCAGACCTCTTCAAACACCAGAGGACCCACACAGGTGAGAAGCCCTACCAGTGCCAGGAGTGTAGGAAAAGCTTCAGTCAGAGTGCTGCCCTTGTCAAACACCAGCGGACACACACAGGCGAGAAGCCATATGCCTGCCCAGAATGCGGAGAATGCTTCAGGCAGAGCTCACATCTGAGTCGGCATCAGAAGACCCATGCCAGTGAGAAGTACTATAAATGTGAGGAATGTGGGGAGATCTTTCATATTTCCAGTCTGTTTAAACATCAGAGACTCCATAAAGGGGAGAGACCATACAAGTGTGAAGACTGTGAGAAGAGCTTTAAACAGCGCTCGGACCTCTTTAAGCACCAGAGAATCCATACAGGAGAGAAACCCTATGTGTGTTTTGTCTGTGGGAGAAGATTCAGTCAGAGTGCAACCCTCATTAAACATCAGAGAACTCACACGGGAGAAAAACCTTATAAGTGTTTTCAATGTGGTGAAAGATTTAGACAGAGTACACACCTTGTCCGACACCGAAGAATCCATCAGAATTCAGTCTCCTAGCTTTCATGTCTCTGCGTGACTTGTGGTTTTTGCTGTTGCAGCTATTGAGGAAAGGTCTCCCTGTGTATTCCTAGCTGTCTGGCAGTAGCTATGTAGACCAAGCTGGCCACAAACTCAAGAGATCAACATGCCTCTGGCTTTACATCCTATGTGTTGAGATTAAAGGTGCCCACCACCTTGCCCAACATGATTCTTGTTGTGAGTGTTCAGTTGTTTGTCTACATGGTGCACTGTCATTTGGGATATCCCAGTCACTCACAGACAGATTTCCTTAGGCCTCACACACAAGACCACAGGTCTCATTTGAACCTTTCTATTTGGTTGGTTTTTGAGACAGGATCTCACTATGTTGCTCTGGCTGTCTTAGAATACTATGTAGACCAGGCCTAGAACTTGGAGATGTGACTCCTGAGTGCTGAGATTAAAGGCATGCATCATCACTGCCCAGCTTGATGTGAACCTTAACACGTTTTTATAAAGAGTTTCATTGAGCCAGACATTGTGACACACACCTTTAGTCCCTACACTCAGGAGGCAGAGGCAGGAAGGTCAGCTTGGTCTGCAAAGGGAATCCCAGGACAGCCAGGTCTATTATAGAGAAACTGAAAAAAAAAAAAAGATTTTCATGGGGCAAAAGAGTCCAGCAAGTAAAGATACTTGCCATGTATACCTGGCAACCTGAGTTTGATCCCTGGAATCTGTGTAAAGAACAAAAGAAACTGACTCCTCAGAGGTGGCCTCTGGTCTCTACACATGATCACTCACATACACATCAAGCACACAAACAGTAATAAATGTTTTGCATTTATTTATTGGGGGTACACGCTCCATAGTGTACATATGAAAGTCACAGAACATATGAAGGAGTTGGTTCTCTTCTAACCTGGAGATTCCAGGGATGACCTTAGGTCATTACACTTGGCAGCAATGTCTTCACCCATTGAGACATCTTTCTGGCCCAATAATGTTTTCAAGTTTTATATATATATATACATATATATATATATGTATATATATATATATATATATACATATATAAGCATATATATGTATATATATACATATATATTTATATACATATATATGTATATATATATACACATATATATATATTTATATACACATATATAAACTTCAGAGGAGGAGAAAGAAGTATAGGGAGTATTCCAAAAGATGAAGTGGGGCCAGGAGCAAAGGCTCAGCAGTTAAGATGACAAATGCCACTCTTGCAGTAGACCCGAGCTTGAGCCCAGCACTATATGCATCTATAACTATAATCTTTTTCTGAGGCTTCTCATGAGACAGAAGGAAGTGGTCCAGGAGAACATCCTTGGGGTCTTCAAAAGGAGACTACAGACATAGCATTTGAATCCTATGGTGTCAGGGTTACGGAGACAGTTCCATGGATAGTGCTGTTTGCCACCAAGTCAGACAACCTGAATTCTATCCCCAGGACCAACTGATACCCAAAGGGTTTCCTCTAACATCACATATGCTATGCCACATACATACCTCACCCCCATGCTAAATATTTTGTAAAATTCCCCAAGACCTGGGATATGATTCCACTTTGCTTTGAAGCTTTATGATTGGGGTAGTCCTAGAGCTGAACGATTTCACTGTGAGTACCAAGAAGAGAGCTTCATAGTTCAGTGCCAGAGCCTTTGCCTCTCAGGCACAAGGCCCTAGGTCCAATGATTCCAGTATCTCAACAAAACAAAAATGAAAATTGTTCTGTGACTTTTTGTTTCAGACAAAGTCTCTTTAGCCCAGGCTAGCCTCTAGCTCACTGTGTAGCCCAGGCTGGTTTCAAAGTCACAGTGATCCTCCTGCCTAATGCTTTCAAGACCTGGGATTATTGTAGTATGTCACTCTATCCAGCTTTCCCATGAGACTAAACGTGCAAGTGGCTAGAAAGTGAACTACAGGGTTGGGGAGACGTACCTTCCACCTTAGACCATGGCCAAGTTCATCCGTAACTTCGCAGAGAAGGCACCGTCGATGGTGGCCGCTGCCGTGACTTACTCGAAGCCTCGATTGGCCACATTTTGGCACTACGCCAAGGTTGAGCTGGTTCCCCCAACCCCTGGTGAAATCCCTACAGCTATTCAGAGCGTGAAAAAAATAATCCAGAGTGCTAAAACTGGTAGCTTCAGACACCTTACAGTTAAGGAAGCTGTGCTGAATGGCTTGGTGGCCACTGAGGTGTGGATGTGGTTTTATATCGGAGAGATCATAGGCAAACGTGGCATTGTTGGCTATAATGTTTGAAGACCAATCTTTAGCTTCTGATTTAAGTTCTTATTTGAATATTCTTGGACCATGTGTAATGAGACTGCAATCTGAATAAAGTCCTAGCTGTGAAAAAAAAAAAAAAAAAAAAAAAAAAAAGAAAGTGAACTACAATTGTGTTAGCAACAACTCTAAGCATAGTTCATCCTCTTTATGAACACAAAGCAGTAGGTAAAATGGGACTCTTTAAGAAGATTCCTCACTTGCTTTCCCTGTGCCCCAAGACAGGGCTTCTTTGTGTAGCCCTGGCTGGCCTGGAACTCATTCTGTAAACCAGGCTGACCTTAAACACCACCTGCCTTTACCTCCAGAGTGCTGGGATCAAAGGCCTGTGCCACCACTGCCCCTTCTTGCTAGCTCATTAAGATCCTGAAAAGTTAAAAACATTCAAAGCTGAGCCCCTGATACTGACTCTACACTCAGTTCTAAATACAGGCAGACTCAAATGTTCTGAGAAGCAGGGTTTGGTGGTAAACACCTATAATCCTAGCACTTGGGAACTTGACCTAAGTGTTGGGCTGGTGTAGATCTTTGATCCAAGATAGAATCATCTAAGACCCTAAGATGACGATCCATGTGGGACCACCCAGCCCCTTCAGGGAAATGGTAACTGAACAGTCTACACTTCTCAGAGGTCTGCTGACCCCTTATCAAAGTAGAACTACTTGACTACAGCCTCCTAGACTAATGGCCAGAGTGCCACCCACCCCAACTAAACTTTGCATACTGCAGTTCCTTTTGCTTGGAACAATTCCCTTTTCTTTAATGCTTTCCCGCCAAACTCTAAACAGTCCAAATATCCAGAGTTTACCACAAGGTGAACTACAGGAGGATTTCTGGTGGTTAGATAAAAGCCAGCATTCCTCGGGAGCTTGTGAAGTCCAGTTCTCTGTCAAAAAAAAGTCATTTTCCTTACCTTTGGCAGAAGGGACATATGGCTACCTGGGGCATTTACCAGCATATCAAAATGCACGCTGGCCTCCAGTCTCTCAATATCACAAATACCTGTCACACACGGCAAAGTCCATGCTACAGCATCCTCGCTATTTTTATCTTCTCTACGTTGCTACCTTCAGGTCCTAGGCTTCCCTCCCCCCAGGTAGTCATTCTCCTTATAACCCTGCTATTCTCACCCTGCAACCGCCACCCCTCATCCTCTCACTCTTAAGTTACCCTGACCGTGTCCAGTCAGATGCCCATGTTCAGTCTACTCTCTGCTCTGACCCTTCCAGATGCCTCTGGCGGTCCCACCCATCTCTCATATCTTTAATAAATACCTCCCCCTCCCCACATCCAGGGCAATGAAAAAACTGTTCCCGTGTTCAAGGTTTCTCTGCTTTTCTTCTTTCTTTTCAGCATTGGGAATGGAACCAAAGCCTTAAGCACTCTGGGACTGAGCCACATCCCTCATTTCTCACAACAGATCCAAAAGCAGAAGATAAAAAGCCAGAAAAATCCCTTTTCGTTTTGCCCTTTTCTTCGCCTGGGATAGGCTCCAAAATGTTCGAAGTGACGACTTCCTTCCCAGGAGCCTCTGCTTCCAGCGCCCGCAAGGGTGCGTGCGCCCTTCCCAGCAGCCTTCGCGCGCGGCTGGGTTTCTGCGGACACCAGGACTTTAAGATGGCGTCCCTCGGTGAGTCCTCCGCCCTTGCCTGGCCGTGGGGTTGGAAGCCCGATTTGGGCACAGGCTCCATGGCCATAGTGGGGTGGGAAGGAACTGCGGGAACTCTCGATCTTCACCCGGGGACTTCACTGTGGCCTCCCCGGAAGCTTGCTGGATACTTCCTATGAGGCCCTGTGTTGTCCTCCTTTCGTACACTCTGCAGCGGATTTCTGCTGTGAATCGCCTGGCCTGCCGGTGGAAGACCCAGTCAGCAGGGAGAGGCTTCTGCGAGCCTGCACTTGCATTGCCGAGAACCATTTGTCTAGCTCTCCGCGGAGGATTAAGCTGCCACTTTTTCCTCCTGCGCGACACAGGCAGGGACACTTGAACCTTAACGCACGTCAGTGAGTGCCTAGAATGGTTTCCGACACCACATTAAGTTACATCGATTGAATATGTCTACCAAGGTGAAGTGACCTGTTCAAGGTCACCAGTCCTGAAAGAGCCTAGCTGGGATTCAGACCTAGGTTGGCAGGTCTCATGGTAAATGAGATTACCTTTCAGAGATGTCCTTGTACAGACAGGCAGGTGTTCCCTTAACAAATTCGAGTAAATCTCTACACTCATTCATTGTGCACTGTTGGGATTACATATTATTATTCGTTTTGTTATTATGTGTCATGAGTGTCTAGGTATGGTCATGGGAATTCTGGAGCTTGTGTCCAGGTTAGAGGACAACTTAAAGGAACTCCAGTAGCCAGGCTAGCCATTTCGCGGTTGTCTAACCTCCTTTTGAGACAGGCTTTCTCCATGTAGCCCGGATTGTTCGTGAACTCGAAGACACAGCCCTGTATTAGCCTCTATCTCTGAATGCTAGGAGTACAGGCCTATGCCTCTACACTTAGTTCGTTTCTGTTTTCCTTATCTCAGCCTGAGAAGGTGAAGGGTTAGGGTGTCTAAAAACAGAAGTGTGAAGAAGTGTGGGGGGGTTTTTTTTGGTTTGGTTCATGGGTTTTGCATGATAGGATTTCTTTGTGTAGCTCTGGCTGTCTTGAAACTCATTGTAGATCCAGTTGCTTCTGCCTACCCAGTGCTGGGATTTAAAGGCCTGTGCCACTGCCTCCAGGGAAACTTTTATCTGTGAAATGGAAGGGACAGCTGCTCTGGAGGCTAAGCACGATTGCTCTGAGGTAAGGCCAGCTGGACCCTCCTCAAAAAAAAAAAAAAAAAAAAAATTGAAAAACAGAAGATTTGCACCCCCCACCCCAGGGTTTCTCTGCTGCCCTGGCTGTTCTTGAACTCCCGCCTGCCTCTGCTTCCCCAAGTGCTGAGATTGAGGGTGTGTGCCGCCATACCCTCACATTTGCTTGTTTGCTTTTTTAAAAAAGACAGGGTCTCCCTAAATAGTCCTAGATATCCTGAAACTCACTAGGTAGACCAGGTTGGCCTAGAACTCATAAAAGTCTCCCTGCTTCTGCCTCCTAAGTGCTGGGATTAAAGGCATGTGCTGTCATACCCAGCTTGAAGTTTGCAGTCTTAATTAATAGAGGGTTAGTGTGAAGAGACCTTTGAATGAAAGATTAAAGAGTTTAGTACACTTAACTAGCTGTAGGTAATGTATGCCTGTCGCTGAAGCAGGAGGATTGCCGTGAGTTTAAGGGTACTATATAACAATACCCTATCTCAAAACACACACACACACACACACAAAAAGATAGTCAGTCCAAGAAAGATACTGTGTGTCTGTGTGTTTTAAGTGTGTGTTTGTGTGTAGTACTAGAGTTACAGCTCAGTTGGTAAAGTGCTTGCCCAGTGGGCACAAAGTCCTGGGTTCCACCCTCAGCACCACATAAAACCTGTAATTCCAGGTAGTGGGGAGCAGGATCAGGTATCCCAAAGACATCAGCAGCGGTTTGAACACAGCTTGGGCTACATAAGATCCTGTCTCAAACAAGACAAAAGAAGTTGAGCATGGTGGCACACGTATGTATGTTCCATGTGTGTGTGCGCACAGAAGAGCCCAAGGGAGAGTGTGGAGATCAGAAAACAACTGTTGGGTCTGTGCTGCTGCGCACACTTTTAATCCAGTTCTCAGGAGGCAAAGGCAGGCAGATATCTGAGTTCAAGCTCAGCCTGGTCTACATAGTTCCAGGACAGGAGGGGCTATTGAGAAAGGCCTTGTCTCAAGAAACAAAAATAATTGGGAAAAAAAAAAAAGGCAGATCACAGTGAAGGATTCTGATGCTGTGCGCTGGGCATCTGTTTCTCCCTTGGGATATTTAAATGAGGTCAGTTCACATAATCTGATCTAATTCAATGTGACTCCAGTGAAAGAATCGGAGGTCATGCCTCCTAAGTATTCATAGTTTTTTATGTGAGGGAAATAAGTTACCAGTAGCACATAGGATTTGGAGCCTTGGGTGTGGAGATGTTACCTGGAGCTGGAGAAATGGCTCAGTGGGTGGTGGTGACAAAAGGTCAGTTCCCAGCTCCCACACGGTGGGTCATATTCATCCTGACTCTAGTTCTCTTCTGACCTTTGTACACCAAGCATGAATACAAACATGCAGGCAAAATATCCATGTGCATATAATAAAAGTATTAAACTTTTTAAAAAGCGATGTATTTCTATTTGATGTGCATTGGCATTTTGCCTGCAAATATGTCTATGTAAGGGTGTCATATCCCCTGGAATAAAGTTATAGACAGTTGTGAGCTGCTATGTGGGTGCTGGGAATTGAACATGGATCTTTTGGAAGAATAGTCAGTGCTCTTAACTGCTGAGCCATCTCTCCAACTTCTTAAGAATAAATCTTTTTTTTTTTTTTTTAAAGATTTATTTATTTATCTTTTGTACATGAGTACACTGTCACTCTCTTTAGACACACCAGAAGAGGGCATCGGATCCCATTACAGATGGTTGTGAGCCACCATGTGGTTGCTGGGAATTGAACTCAGGACCTCTGTAAGAGCAACCAGTGCTCTTAACTTATGAGCCATCTCTCCAGCTCCCAAGAATAAATCTTAATATTTATATAAGTACACCATTTCTGTCTTCAGACACCAGCAGACGGTATCAGATCCCATTACAGATGGTTGTGAGCCACCATGTGGTTGCTGGGAATTGAACTCAGGACCTCTGAAGGAGCAGAGCCATTAAGCAGTGCTCTTAACCACTGAGCCATCTCTCCAGCCCCCAAGAATAAATCTTGAAAAGAAATTATTTGCTTTTTTTGAGACAGGGTCTTACTGTGTAGTCTTGTCTGTCCTAGAACTCACAATGTCCAGAACTCACAGGCTGGTCTTACAGAGTTCTGCCTGGCTGTTTCCAAAATACTGGGATGATAAAATACATGCACCACCATGCTCAGCTCTTTAAAAGTATTTTTTGTTACAGTATTTTGTGTGTGCAAGCATATGCAAGCCACAGTGTGCATGTGGACATCAGAGAACAAGTTGTGGAGATCAGTTCTTCCACAGACCCTAGGGCAACCCTAGAGATTGTACAGACCTATCCTGAGATGGGCTTCCAGAGCATGAAGACAGGTTGTGAGGTTTGATCTGTTTCCGTCCTGTGTATGGGTTCCTCTCACTGCAGGGTCACCATCACAGCTGTGTGATGGCTGAACAATACCATAGGGCTGTCGAGCTGGCTCAGTGGTTAAGAACACGTGTTGCTTTTGCAGAGGACCTGAGTTTGGTCCCCAGACCCTGTGTACTTTGGCTCACAGCCACTTGTTAATCCAGCTCCAGTGATCTGATACATTTGTTCTCCTGGGGCACCTGTACTCACGTGTGCATACCAGTATACAGACATGTACACATAAATTCTTTCAATGAATAAGGCAAATGTTAGGGTTTTTATTTTTTGAGATAGAGGTTTGTTTGTTGTTCACCCTTTGACATCTTGATCATTTTGTCTGTACCTCCTGAGAGCCAGGATTATGGGTATGTGCCCTTGTGCTTGGCTTTGTGGTGTCCTAGGCTGCTCCATTTTATTCTCTCCTGTGTCCTTAGCTTTCTTCTTTACAGTCGTTTCTCAGTAAGCTGTTAGACATTGTTCATTTAGAAAGCTTTTTTTCTTTTTTAAACTTTACTTTTTATGTCTGTGTGTGCTTTTGCCTGCATGTAGTCTGTACACCACATATGTGTCTGTATTAGAGGCGACCAGGAGACAATTGGATTGCAGATTGCTGTGTGATGCTGGTAATTGAACCCAAGCCCTCTGAGTACTTGTCCTCTAAGCCATCTCCAGCCCCTGGCATTTAAAGCTTTTGCTAAGAAGCTCTACCATTACATAGGCTTAGGCCTACAATAGTGGCTGTAGTGTGTTCTATTTATTCACAGAATGGCTCGGGTGCTACATCTGTGCACTTCATCTACTTGCAGGAACACTTGAAATGGTGACATGGGAGAAGTGTTGTGTTGCTGTAGAGTTATTCTATGTTTTTGTTCTGTTTTGCTTTCAGTGCCATTGAAGGAGAAGAGGCTCATGGAGGTTAAACTTGGAGAGCTGCCAAGCTGGATAATGATGCGGGACTTCACCCCCAGTGGCATTGCAGGAGCCTTTCGGAGAGGTCAGTGTCTTATAGGCGAGAAGGCAAAAGCAGTGCTCTTGTCTTAATCTGGGCAATAAGGTCCGTGCTGTCTGAGATTTGATGGTCTTGTGGAGGGTAGTTAAGTCCTGAATTTTTGTATTTGCACGAGCCTATCAGAAGCTGACTGTGTGGGCAAGGGAAATGGCTCAGTTGGTAATGTGGACTTGAGTTTGGTTTTCCAGTGCCCATGTAAAAAGCAATGTTTGCTTGTAGTTCTAACATTCAGAGGCAGATGCAGGAGGATCCTAGGAATTCATTTGCAGCTGGTTAGTTAATTTGTCAGCTCCAAGTCTGATGAGCAACTTTGTTTCAGAACCTGGTAGCTAGAAGTAGGAAGCTGCCTGATGTCGACCTTTGGCTTCCACACACTTTGCCCTCACACCTATGAATGTGAGAGTGCACATACCGTTAACATGCACACATAAACAGCAGAGGTGAGCTCTGAGATGTTTTGGCTTAGGAAATGTTTTGCAGTGTTTTGAAGCTATAAGGCTCAAGCTGGCCTTGTACTTCCCTTCAGCCTGCCTCAGCCTCCCAAATAATGGTGCCACCATGCCCAGCTCACCGCTGTGCTTGTAGCCTGGGAAGCTGGAGGCATGAAGGTCCAGTGGTCAGGGTTACCTTCAGCTGTTACCAAATCTGTCTCAAAAACAAACATTACAAACAAAAAGAGACTTCTTGGAGAAGAGGATGAGCGTGAGTAGTGGTGGCCCAGCCTGTACTGTACAGCACTGGTCAGATCATCCAGTGGAGATGTGCGTGGCCTCGGTCCTCCCCCAGAATATCCATTTTCCTGATCTGGCCACCATATGCTGCTACTCCTGTGATTTGGCCTAGTTTAAGACTTTGCTCCCAGTTCTGCCCTAGAATATTCTGTCTTTGCCCTCATGCCTATTATAGCTGTCCAGGAACTTCTATGGCCTATGCTCATAGCTCCTCCCACACGGCTCTTGCTGTTTTAAACTTTTAATACCTATCAGATCATTCCATTTTTCTTGGTGCTGCTTTTGTTTTGTTGTTGGGGTCTTGATATATAGCCATGGCTAGCATAAAACTTGTAGACCAGGCTGGCCTGAACTCAAGAGATGCCCTGCCTTTACCTCTGAGATGCCTTTTTTGTTTGTTACGAGACAAGACAGTCTCAGATAGGCAGGCATCAAAATCCATATGTTGCTAAGGAGAGCTTTGAACTTGTGATCCTTTTGCCTCCACCTACAGTGTACCATCTCACCGATTCATTTATTTTAACTAACTAGAGTATGTGTGTTCCTCTCTAGTGAGTGCACCTGGCTGCATCTATTAACCCTACACCTGACATTTAAGGCATTCAGTGTTGTCAGGAAGTATAGTATGTCTGACTAGCTTACAAATAAATGAGACTCAGACGATGGTTATTTTATTTGGCTTTGACAGTCACTGGGGGTAACTCCTAAACTACTCTTCTAACTGCTGGCCTGGCTATCTCCCCAGTGGGGTACTCCAGATACTTGCTGTGTCTCCTGGTCATGAACTCATGGTCCATCTCCCCTCATGGCAGCTTTCTCTCTCCTGTTTTTCCTCCTGTTTCAGCTTTATCCCAACCAGGTCACTCCAAACCCACCTACCTCTAATCCCTCCAGTAATTGGCTCTAGCCAATTTTATTTAACCAATAGTTTTAAATCAGGAAACAAGGTTTGCACAAAAAACAAACAAAAAAAAAACCCTTGTAAACATGAGAAATCACTCATGTAGGCTTAGACTTACTGGGTATAGAATTTAGCATTATAATACATAGCAACAGACCAAACCTCAACAATGAAAGGCTTAACCAATCTAGCTGGCTCTTATGGGCTGGTGTGTGTGTGTTATGGAATCTGGAGCACAATTAGAGTAAAAGAGGTGGAGATAAAGTAAGAGCAACCTGAGCCATAGGCACATCATTAAAGCCAAAGAAAAGGTAGATGCCCTGTTAAATGGGCTTAAGACCTGGGGCTAGTCTTGAGTTATGGAGACAGAACCTCATAGGGTATTTTGTGTTACCCAACATCACCAGGAAGTGTAGCCCTAGGGATCCAACTGTGCACTGTCTGTATTATTGGTAGTGTGCACCTCCTCTTTTGCAGGGTACGACCGGTATTACAACAAGTACGTCAATGTTCGGAAAGGCAGCATCTCAGGGATTAACATGGTGCTGGCAGCCTACGTGGTTTTCAGCTACTGCATTTCTTACAAGGAACTCAGTAAGTATACTAGATGACTTGGCTTCCTGCTACCCAGGAGTATGGCTTTGTTAGATATGGCAGCCCAACTTCTTAACAGTGGAGCTTTGGGATGCGCCTTACCTGTTTGTTCTTCCACCTGAGAAGATACAGTGAATGTGGTATGAGACCCATTCAAGTGAGGAACCCAGGAAAAATAACATGAAATTAGGCTAAATTTAAGATATATAAAGTGTTAAGTTAAAGATATAAAATGTTGAAAACTGGCTTACTCTCCTAGTAGCTGATGTGAAGAGGGCAGTAAGTGTATGCTCTAGGGGCTATAGTGTCCTGGCAAAGCACAGCCTTTCTTCAGTCACAGACCTGGGCTGCTGATGCCTGATAGAAGACTGGGTGAGAACATCAGCCTCTGACTAGGCTTCATGGCTGTTCTCACAGCACCAGCTCGCTAGTCTCATTGGACCTGGGCAATACTTGTTGCGGGGCTGTAGTGGATGCCGGTGGCGCCGTTTGACATGGGAAGAAATTAGCCAGGTGGCAGGTCCTAACTTACCTGGAAGGACTTACAGGTTGGATTTAAGATGAGTGGTCTGTTGCCATCACTGGTAGGAGACTTTTTCCTATCTCTAGAACATGAGCGGCGACGCAAGTACCACTGAGGAGGACACACAGCTGAGCATAACTGCCTGGCCGCTCCGATCAAGAACTCACCCGGCTGAACCTTCTACCCTGACAGAGAACTAGTGTCCAATAAATGGTGACTGACCGGTTCATGTACTACTTGCTTGGTGTGGTCATTGTTCTGACTTGTCCAGTCTAAGATTTTAACTCATTAATAAACCTGTGAACACCATTGTGTGCTTGGAATTGTGACCCAGCTCAATGTGGGGTTTCCAACTGTTGTAGAGAATAGTCCTCTACCATAAGCATTGTGGCCATTGGTTGGCTGACCAGTATGAAGCACAGACCATTGAATCATGACAATTTTTCTCTTTCTGGACAGGGTGAACACTTAGCTCTGGTGTTCTGAAATTGACTACATACACTAGGCTAGCCTCAAGCTCAGAGATGAGCCTGCCGTCTCCTAAGTGCTGGGAAATAAAGGCATGTGCCACCATGCCTGGCTTTATGGATATTTTGCCTGCATGCATGTATGTGCACTATGCTTTATTCTCACAAAACTGAGAAAGTTATCAGATCCCTTTGAACTGGATTTACCCATATGAGCTGCTGCCATACGAGTGTTGGGAATAGAACCCATGTACTCTTAAGAACAGTAAATGCTTTTACTTACTTTTTTGTTTAAATGTGTATGGGCATTTGCCTGCATCATTTGTGTTTCTGGTACTACAGAGGCATAAGTCCCCTGGAACTATTTGGGGTTGGCCCGAAGATCTTCTGCCTTTCAGCATGAGGTCCACCAGCAACTGGTAAAATGGCTAGAGTTAAGTCCTAGTGGGTGGATGACTAGCAAGCTCCTGGCTGTCCCTGCAGCTGCTTATGGGAGAGGGGGAGTATAGTGGGTTTGGCCTCATGCTGCTGCTCTTCTAATGTTAATTTTGGTCCCCAAAACTGTTGGCACCATGACACTGAAGGACCCTGCCCCAGTTAATTCTGATTGGTAAACAAAGATGACTGCAGCCAATATCTGAGGAGGAGAGACAAAGCCAGGGTTTAGGTTTTGGGGTGGGGAGGTTGGGACCAAGGAGGACACCATGCCTTAGGAGAGTGCAGGAAGGATACCAGAACAGCCAAATAAAAGGGCCAAGAGAATGCTAGGCCCATCTTTAACCTAACCTGGTTTGATGACTAGGTATCATCAAACCATATGAGATAGGATCTTTGTGAGATTGGTATCAAGGGATGACAGTTCCTTGGGAGTCTCTTAGGTAATAAAACACAGGCTAAAAAACAAGTTTTTTAATCAACCTCATAGAAAGTATTCTTATAACTGAACTTGGATAGGCCCACTTGCCCAGCAGGTTGCAGGTGATGGATTCACATTTTCTAGGCTCAAGGATGGGTGGCTTCTGCATGCCACAGGTGTCTGAGTGGCAGGAGGTAGGCGCAGATTAACTGGGTCAGCTATTTAAAGGTGGTCTGCACTGGCTGAAGGTACACTTGAAGCACTGTCAGATGCTCCGCAAGCAAGCAAGCCCAGAAAAGCAGCTCAGCCTGGGGAGCCTGGCACCTCTCCCACATTAGGGCCGGGCCAGGCAGTAGGTGCTCCAAGTTTGTCAGGAAGGGCTCCTGTGTTCAAATCACATTCATAGGCACAGCTTCAGGCGTCAGTAGTTCATGGAGAAAGCAGGCTGACCTGGCCACAACCCCACATGATGATCCACCCATCCTTTTTAGGTGCTGGTGTTTAAATGAGAGGCCCTGAGGGGAACTGCCAGCTGTCTTCCACCCAGGACCAAGCATAGCCCTTCCCAGCTTCTCTCTCCCCAACAGGGCAGTGTGCAGGGAGTCCAAAAAAATAAAAAAAGAGGCACTGATGTCCAGGCAACCTCTGGCTCATGGGATCCAACTGAAGCACATGGTCCTTTTTAAAAAATAAAATTATAGTAAAATGAAAGGACAGACATGGTCCCTCAAAATGAGCCCTGACAGGTATGCCTGCAGCTCCAGCCAGAGTCCTGCCAGTACAACATTCAGCAGCTAAGTGCATGCTCCCAACAGCAGGGCCCTCAGGCTGCTCCACAGTGATTCCAGCTGCTGCTGCTGCTGCTGTCACTGTCCACTGAGAAAGGCCAAATGCCCCTTGGTGCATCTGTTGGCGTAGTGTCCTTTTTCACCACACTGGGAACAGGGAGGGAAGGAATGGAAAAGAGCGTGAGAGTTCTGATGTTAACTAAAGCAGTGCCCACCAAATAACAGCCTGTGAGGAAGCTTGAAGAGGTGAGGAGGCTGACACGGACCAGCTCCCTAGCCCCACCACACCTGCAGCAGGCCCAGGTCTGCCCGACAGGCACATTCACAGTAGTAAAGAGCTCCCCCACCTGCCCCTCCACAGGGCAGGACGATCACCTTACCTCTGAGCCAATGTCTGGCGTTCCTAGAGAAGACAGGAGGGACCAACCGGACAGAAGCCACCAGGCTCCTGCCCCAATTCAGGGAGCCATTGCTGAGAACTGAGGGTGAGCTATGCTTGAAGCTTCCCTCCTGGATCTTGCATACGGATCAAAGCTATCTGAGGGCAAGCTTTGATCACAGGGCCAGAGCAATCTGAAAATCTTTCAACCTGGAGAGGTAGAGCTGGTAGTGTTGCCTGACAGAGCTATCACTGATCCTAACTTGGCCCTTCTCTCTAAACGGCCTTGGTCTAGCACTGAGCAAATGCACAAGGGGCCACAACTCGATGCAAACTTCCCACCATGTCCACATGCCCATGTCAACTCCATCCTGGACACATTCTGTATCCAGCTCACTCGCTCTTGCACTCTCTTCCGTGCTCTCTCGCTGCCCCCTCCCCCCCAACAAGGTCTTACAGTAGCCCTGGCTGGCCTTGAACTCAGAGATCTGAGATACCTGTCTCTAGCTCCGAACTCAGATCTATGTGGATGAGTGGTCTAGATAGTAGCCAGTGAGCCTTGGGTTATGTGACCACCAGAAGGAACTAAAGTCCTAGTTCAGGACTGGGCACATACACTGCAGCAGGCCCAGGTCTGTGTTAGGTACGTGTTAGGGTCTCAAGACTGAGTGTTTGCATCGTAAAGAAGACAATGCTGCATAGTGCTAGAGGGGAGCAAGATGACAGCTAAGCCGCATGAGGATGCCATCTTTGAATACTACCAGGAAAGCTCCACCTCCCAAGCTCCACACATCTCCCATAGCCTATGGCACCTGAATCCACAGATAACTTCCCTTCCCCCAGGGATATAAACTTCTCTGGGATAGAGCAGGGCTTCAAAGAATGCCTGTTTGTGTAGCATTGCCTTACAATGTATACAATGTATTCTCATAGCTCAGAACCACTAGCAAAAAAGATGCCAATGGTTATCAGACAAGACTTTAAAAATGCCCAAGTGTTCAAATTAGCACTGTTGTTAAGAACAAAGCCATAAGCAATTAGTCTTTTAACAGCTCTGGTAAAATAAGCTGGGGTTATGTAGTCACTGAGAAAGACCAGGCTCCACACACTGTTGTAGAGATTGATCATTAAGCAGAAAGCAAGGCTGCATGCCTCTAGCAATGCACAGGCATGGGATGAGCCTAAGATGCTACAAAGAAAGGGTATGTGAATGAAGCTCACTCTAGGAGTCCATGGCATGCTTGTGTAGGTGTTTCCCTCTAGTGTTTTTTCTGTTTATGTGTGTGTACGTGTGTGTTCATGCTTATGTGACTGTCCATGCACAGAGGCACCAAAGTGAGTCTTCCTTCTCTCTACTGAGGCAGAGTCTCGAACCTACAACTCACTGATGGCCTCACCTGGCTCCAGGGATCTTGTCTCTACTAATGATCTGGGCCACACCCACCTAGCTTTTATTTAGGGATCCAAACTGGTCCTCAGGATTACACAACAATCATCTCACCCACTGAGCTGCCTGTGTCTGAAGCCCTCCTCATCTAATTCTACAGATGCCACTGCTGATTTACCACGTAGGACATTTCCCAGTATGTTCTGTGCTTTTTAATCACAAGTTCATCTCTCCCTCAGATAGCAGTGGTACACCCTAAAGCTTTCAACTGTTCAGCTCTCATCAAAGATGCAAAGACGAACCAAACTCATGTAAGGGCTGCCCAGCAAATACAAATTCTCATGAGACTCTCACCGAGAGTCTTCTTGGATAGGCTAGGGTGTGTTCCTAATCCAGTTCCTGTGAGCATGGAAAGATTTGTCCTGTTCCTTTGAGATGCACACATAGCTGTTTTAAGCATCACTCTACCCTTTTTGAAAACTCATTTCAGAGCACAATGTGCTCACTGAATAGCATGTGCGCCCTTCCTCCATGCGGTCTTGGCAGTGTAGGAAGTAAGATGGTGACTAACCCACCACCTGTACTCTTCAAATCAGCAACAACAAAAATGTTCTTACTGTCCATAAACAACCACACATCTGTAGAGTGAGGGAACGACCACTTACTCAAGACCTTGTCCTGTCCCCACCCCCACCCCACCCCTCCTGAGACTCACCTTGTAGCAAGTGACTTGCTCCAGCGGCCGGGGTCCCCGGTTGCCTGCACTGCTGTTTTGACTCTGCATGACCCCAATGACCTGCGGGGCTCTCTGCTGATTGGGAGAAGAGTTCTGACTCGTTAACTGGATCAAGGAGGACGACCTTTGTAATGGCGGATTGTTACTTTGCTGGAAAGAGTTACACAACACGGTTTTACTGCGGAAAACACGTGCACGCGGACTACCAATGGGGACAGGAAAAAAAAGAGGACGGGACCTCTCCTGTATAATCAGCAGGAAGAGGGCTTCCGCAATGGCCTGCCCCAGGAAAGAGGGCCGAAAAGAAAGTTCTGGTGATGATGGCAGGAGCTGCTGTCCAAAAAACACCATGCAGACACACAAAAACGAGAACTAAAAGGAGAAAAGAAAACATGGACGAGACAAGAGGAAGTCTCTGGGCAGTGGGGTGAGGGCATGATCAGGCCTTACTTTTGTTTCTGAGGTTCTAGCTTCAGGTCAGGATGAACGCTTGGTTCAGCCAGATGTTTAGCAGCCTACACGGCGAGCAACAGTCACAGAAAAACAGTTGGAGCCTGACATGCTGGCCTGCAGTCTAGGGGCTGAAAGGGCCCTCCTCTGGGAGTCACATGGAAAGGGGAGTGGGGCTCTTAGGGAGGGATTCCAGAACAGTTCTCCTCCAACCAGATGGGATCTTGGCTCTGACCCATGAAATATCAGGTAAGAGCTAGGAACCCTCAGGCTATCAGCTTTCTTAGGAAGTCTGATCCGCTTGGTGCCACCTGAGGGTAGGGATCTATACAAGCCCTTCAGGACACTGGGCAGGACTAAAAGGGGACATGGGACCTGACTTAAAAGCCAGTCAGGCAGTGGGAGGATTCAGAAGGGCAATTAGCTTATGCAGAGGCCTGCTGAAGGCCCTGTCTGTCATGCAGGCCAGACCTTCCTCTGGCCAAACACACCACTCCCATTTGTCAGCCCAGGGTACCCTGGTTTGAGCACAATTGTACATCCCCATTTGTCCATGAAATTTCCCTTTCCTTGTGCTAAGGGAGCCACACTGACTGAATTGTGGGTCTGGGAGTCCTTTATTCCTGTTTGTGACAGGAATAATCCCCACAGACATGAGCTCCTATGTCTGTCACTGCTTGTCAGTGTCCCCTCAGGTAAATCCCTCCCTCTGGGAGGCCAAGTTTCCTCCTTTGTGAAGGGAAGGTTCTGACTCAGAAGCAAGAACAGCAAATGTTGGCCCAGTCCCCCCTTCTCTTGTTCCAGCTCCCAAGGCAGACACCGTTGAGCCACAACTGCACAGTCCCACATTTACAGTGATTCTATTACATGGACCCATCTTCCTCCCACTCTGGGGCTCACAACCCTTCATCTCTAAAACAAGAAAACTGCTTTGCCCTGATTTTTCTGTTGGAATAAGAGGGCACACCCCTCTCTCTTGCTTCCCCTGCTGCCCTATTCACAGGGCCCTCTAGGGGGGTCTACAATAGACCTTATACAGAGTGGGTAATGAGACCATCTCAGCAGGCCGGTGTGGCCAGAGAGACAGCAGGGTACAATACCTTTGTTGGAGGCTGTGTCTGCTGTGGTAGTGGGGGCTGCTCAGTGGTTCCCATGGGTAGTTCAAATCGGGGGCTAGCCAGAGAGGAAGACAGGGTATGAGAGGAGTTAGGGCCAGGTAACGTTTGGAAAGGCCACACTTATCCTGAGCAAAACAAAAGCAATTCAAACTTTGGACACCGGGCACGACTGGCCCTTAGGCAAGCGCTGCTCTAAAAGACATGGCTGTTCTGGTCCTTGTGCTGTGTCGGAGGAGACATGTATAGAAGCCCCATGAAGTCTAGAAGAGTACCAAAACCTCCAAATGACATACAGAAGCACTCAGTGACATGCTCACCTGCAAGCAGGTATCCCTGGACCAGAGAGATACAAGTCCCTCAGGGTTTTCATCTAGGAGCAGGTGGCTACTTGCCTTCAGTAAGGCAGGAACCACAACACAAACCAGCAAATATTACAACTGATGCAAATTGAGTGATGTAGCCAAAGAAGCAGTAGACAGGAAAGCTTTCTACAGTCCCTATGGCACTTCAGACAGAAGCCTAGTACCACAGCTACCAAGTGACACATGTGTCTTAGACTCTCAAGGTCAATGCTATGGACCTAGGAGAAGAATGCTAATCCTGTGGGACAAGAAGAACCCACCTTCAGAGGTCCAAATGGCTTTGCACTTGACCATGCACCATTAGCCACCAACAGCAGCGACTGAGCTCTGAACCTAGCTAGGGGTTTGTATGTGGGAAACGATCAATCTCTCTCTTCCTCCTGGCTTCCATCCATGTATATGGAACACCAAGCTCAGGGCCAACACAGGTGAATCCCTAACTCTCTAAGCGGCTTGCAAGGTGCTATGTGAGAACTGTTCTAGTACACAGGGCCCATAGTTTCTACCAGGGACCCTGTAGATTCCGCAGTGGCCACAGCTCACAGAAGGCTAAATGTTGGGCTAGGAAGAGCTGCCTTTGGGCTCTAGAAGCAGAATCATCAACAGCAAGCATAGCAGTAGCTCCTTCCCACCTCTCAGTTTTACTAAGACCATAGGGTGGATGCCATCTAGAGACTCCAGCCCAGCTGCACCTAGAAATCACCCAGTGGGCAGCAGCTGGGTTGGTAGGAGGATACTCACTGCATGAATTTGCACGATGGTCCCTCGGGGCAGAATCCAACAAGGTAGTTCACACAAATGACTCTCCGGGTGTGCCGATGCCTGCACAGGGGACCTGCAAAGCCCGATCCGGGTTGTTCAGATGGCCTTTCAAGTGAGGGAAGGCCTAAGTGTCCCTTACAGTCAGAGCCCTGCTTGTACTGCTTGAGGTACAGAGCCAATGTAGCTTCAAGTCTTATTCACAGGGGACAGTGTGTTGCACTGAAAAGTGCAAGTGGGAACACCGTATGACAGCCTTATTGGGAGGCTTTAGGGAAGTGAGGGTAGGAAAATGTCCCACAGCGGTTTACAGTGGCACCTACCAGTAACCACAGACTTAGGAGACTAATACAAGAGAACTGAGTTTAAAGCCCCCTGGGCTATATATTCATACATACGAATATACTTATATTCATAAAAAAAACAATAAATAAAAAAACCTCACTGGCCACAGTAGTTTTGCTGAGCCAGGTAAGGCAGAGGAAGTGGTCTTCAAGAGGATCCAGCCTTGGGCTCAGGTGAGCTCAAGGAGGCCTGCTGTCACCTACCATGCTTACAGAAGCCACGGTCATACCAAGGACAGTCCTTGATCTTGGATTCGGGGTCGATGTGCAGGAAGGGGCACTCCTTATTGCTGCATTCCCCTGCAGGAAATGTGTACAAATGCCTCATGGAACTGTGCTGGATTGTATCCCAAAACAAAGGAATCAGGTGGTTCTAGTGTCTAGGACCAGCTTGCTCATGCAATAGCCAAGGGCAAAGTCTGCGGAGCACTGACAAGTCCTGCCTTCACACATCACTACACCGGGAGGATATGAACACAGCCTGGGAGATCCCAAGGTAGTGCGGGGCTAGATATTGTACATCTACTGAAACCGGGAAACTCTTCACACCTATGAGCTCACAGAAGGTCCGAGGAACTCTAACTTATAGGAGAAACACTGGGTGGACTATTCGGGAGTTCAAGGCTGGGTCTCTGTTGTAGCATGGATAAGCCTTGCTGGTGATAATGTGTTGACAAGCACCTCTTGGTACATTAGGCTGGCTGGACACACCTCCAGGCTGCCCTCTGCAATCAAAGCTAACTTATTCTGCATACAGTGCAAAGGAATGCCCAGCCCTCTTGCTTAAAGACCCAGTGCTCCTCACCTAGCCACAATGGCTTCCCTGATACCAAGACTCCTCAGCCTCTACAGGCCCCTTCTTAGCATCCAGCTCAGGATTTCTCTCAGGGACCTTCTCGGATCACTTTGCTCAAGCCAATTATGAGGAGTGTATTTCTTCTATTCATTTCCTTCACAGTATTTTCCATAACCAACTCCCCGTTATCCCCTTAGTTTACAAAATGCCTGAGTCTGGCCCACTGCAACAAAACTCTAGCAGACAAGGAAAGGTCTCTCCTTTAAGATGGAGACGGAGAGGATCCCCAACACAAGTGTGTGCCCCATCTGCCAGCAGCTACGAAAAGTAGATGGCTGTACAATGGCCAGGCAAGTGAAGGGGCCATTAGAGACTTGGGAGCATGCTTAGATCATGGCTATTAGCTTAAGAGGGACACCCCAGGATAGCTTACAGGGGGTGGCCCTATTCGTACTGTTCTGTGACAAGGTGAGAGATGGTAATGGTATGGATGTGGCATATGAGACAAGCTTGAGAAGGAAGCCTGCACCCCATTTCTGTCTGTGTGACCCTTCTGCTTATATTGCTTCAAAAAAAAAAAAAAATCAAACAAAACAAAACCAAAAAACAAGCAAGGTTATCACCAATAATAAATACACATCTTAAAAAAATAAAAATAAAGAAAACGGGGAGTCAGCACCCAAAACAAAGCATGGTGACTCTCACCTGTTAGCCCAGCACTTGGGAGACTGAGTGAAACAGGAGGTTCACTGAATAGTGAAGACCACCCAGATCTACATCGTCAGTTACAGACTAATGCAGGCTATAACGCAAGACCCAGATTCATAGTCACCAAAACCCCACGATACTGAAACAACCAATGTCTCCTCTAGTAACAATGCTGTGAAACTCAGCTCGCCACATAGCCTCTGGAAGCCTTCTGACTTCTTTTTGGCAGTGCACAGGACTAGGAAACACAGAAGCCCTTGGGCTAACCATCAGAACCTCTGAGACACCACTAATGGTAGACTGGAGGAGATCACTGGGGACTAAGTTCAGTACGAACTCCACTCTGCCTTGATTCTCCATCCAGGCCACTCCAATCACTAGGGGCCTCTTCATCTCTAATCAGCACTCAAAGCAAGCTTAATTTCATGGGAAGTGTAGGTTCACTTCTACCAGAGGACAGTCATCCCTAGACTTGCTCTTCTGAGTATTGCTGGGCTAGCCATGCTACTGTCTAAGGTCACATTCCCAGTGAGATGTGGATTTCAGGGGTAAGGCTGCCACAAGCAGCGACAGTTTCCAGCCAGCTGCCATGCTTGCTCACTGGGATTAGTCACTCAATGTCCCAAAGTGCTCCAAACCCTGAAGTTCCACAGGGACATGAAGTTACAGAGAATGATAACACCCCCTTACTAAAGAACCAGCTCAGGTTGCCAGGCTCTGCCCAAGTACTGGAAAGATGGGAGAAACAGAGGTACAGTGGATTCCACATGCCTTACCGAACTTGGAGTAAAAGTAGCACTCTGGCATCTTGGTCATGTCATATTCATGCAAGAACTCACACTGGTCCCCTTTCTTGCACAGTCCTCTCAGCCAGTGTTTGCACACAACTGTCTTCTCACCACTAATGTGACGGAATGGGCACATGCCCCCTGCCAGAAGAGTGAAGAGAGATACAGGCTCAGGTGGAAATGGACCTAGGGAAAGTTGGACAGCTGTCACCCACACTTCTCTGAACCACCTGAAACCAGCAGAGGTGTTTCTGGAGAAGGCAATGTAGATTTAGGTGTAATACCGGCAAAGAAATGTTTTGCCTCTTCGTATACCAAATGTGCCTAAAGTGTCTGCAAAGGCCAGAAAAGGGGAGAGGGGGTATGAGATCCCCTGAAGCTGCAGTTACAGGTGGTTGTGACTTGCTATGTGAGTGCTGGAAATAGTCATCTCTCTAGCCCTACTTTAAGCTTAATAGCCATGTATTTGAGTCTAAAGAATTTCAGAAAAGTACAACCAGAACCGACGGGTACAGTGGCACACACTTTTAATCCCAGCTGTCCAGAAACAAAGGCAGTGGATCTCTGTGAGTTTAAAGCCACTCTGGTCTATACAGTGAGTTCCAGGGCACAGGGCTGCACAGCAAGGCCTTGTCTATAACGAAACACTAAAATATCATGTCATAATCTCACAGATATTAAGGCAGATACATAATAAGCCTCGAGTGAGGTTGGAGGGATGAACTGGCTCCTTAAACAAACCAACCCAGCAGTTCTGGTGGTGTGTGGGCACTGGAAATAAAAAAGTGGAGGGGTGGCAAAAGAGTAAGCCTTATAGGGTACCGAGGGCCATGAGCAGAATCCTAGACTCCAGGTAGGCCATGTCCTACCATTCAAAGTGCTCTGCATCCTCAAGATGACAATCAGCTTTATCACTGAAGAGCTGTGACAGACACAAGCAGGAACAGTGTCCTGCAGCAGGGTATGGCCTACCCAGATGGGAGAGAGCCATCCTCTGGGAATGTAACAGAGGCCGTCCATGACTGGAGGGCTGCTGAGAGTAAAGCTGTGACTAAGAAAGAAATGTTCTACGCCTTCACCATTCAGTTCAGCCAGGAGCCTCGTGTGGCTGCTAAGTATGTGAGTTAGCAGAGTATGGCTGAGGAATGACTCTAAAGTTTTTTTTAGCTGGTCGGCACATGTGTGGCTCCCAGCTATGGGACAGCCATTGTGCCACAGATTAAGAATGCTTTTGTAGCAATAGGGTCACATTCCTGGTGGAATTTCAGGAGTCCCATAGTGTGAAGCACATATTATCTGGGAAACTGGGGTTCCCTTTTGGGATTCTTAGTCTCACCAATAAAAGTTTAGAAGATGGACTAAAAAGAAGCCTAGGACAATTTTATTAAAGTTTGAGAAAAACCAACAGGGCCCAGCCTACTATCTGTGTAGTTACCTAACAGTCAGAGGGCAGAAGAGCTGAGCAAATATGGTAATGAGACCAGGACCCGATGTGAAGTGAAGCTGTTTGATCCACCTCCAAGGTCTACTGCTTCAGCAAGTAACTGCACAGTGGAGGCCAAACTCACTGGACCAGTCCATCCATTCAGAGCATCCCTTGCTCTGATCTGTGCTCCCTACTCAAGTGTCTGACACATAAGGTCCTGCCCACAAATACCTATGAATTAGTGGATAGCTTGGCTCACATAGCCTCTGTTGAGGCCTGGTTAGTGTTAACAAGGCCCCAGGAAAAAAAAGTTGGCTAGTCTTTGACTAGGAAGCCACAGAGGAAAAGTGAGCTTGCATACACTGAAATTTAAAATTTAAAAAAAAAAAAAAAAAAAAAAAAAGTCTGTACTCAGACACTGGGCATAGCTACATGTAATTGTGGGACCACAAGAAGTTCCTGAAAGTCTCTATGCCCGCCTCTCCATGACTAGGAGAAGTAACAGAAGACGGCAACCTTTAAGCTAGGCAGGTTCAGTCTGTATTAAGATCTTGGGTACCATAGTCCAGCATCCTCCTAGCCTACCTAAGCCCCGGCTTCATTTAGGAACCTTCATCCACAATATAATACAACTGAAGGTAATACAAGCAGATACCCAGTGACCTGAACATTTGCTAGAGGGCAAAGTAGGGGCAGAGTGTAGCTGGAATTTCCAACTCCAAGAAACCCA
The DNA here is from genome assembly GCF_963924665.1 of Micromys minutus. Taxonomy (NCBI): domain Eukaryota; kingdom Metazoa; phylum Chordata; class Mammalia; order Rodentia; family Muridae; genus Micromys; species Micromys minutus. The sequence continues at coordinate 4,277,564 of NC_137964.1, read as the reverse complement.
TGTAAAACACACACAGTCCAGTTATAATTGTAAGCTATAAGCCTAGATTGGGCAGATCTAACACTACGCTAACTTACTCCCCAGCTGTTAAGACTCCTTGTTACTTGTGGTCTCTCTTAACCACGTGCTTCAGGTCCATCATGGCTTCCTCCTCCTCTTCTTCAGTCCTCTCTCCTTCCCTTCTTGTCCTCCTCTCTCTGTCTGCCCCTACTCTCAAACCTCCTGTCCCACAATTCTCCACTACCCAATCACAGGCTTTAACCTTTATTAGCCAATTAAAGGAAGAAACTCATATAAAACCACCTAAATACATGATAGACTGCTCATCAAAAACAACCTCTAAAGAGACAAAATTAACATCAAAATACAAACAACATCAAAACAACTCACAACACAGGATACCCCAGAAAGGATGTGAAGAAAAGTTTCTTACCTTTGCCACAGGCAGCTTTCAAAAAGAATTCACATACAGCAGCCCCCGACTCTGTAAAAAGGAAAGAACCAGTTATCAGTTAAAGCTAGGTACCCAGGATGTAGTGAGCTGGCAAAAAACCCACAAAGCCCATGCCTGGCATGGTGACATATCCCAGTACTCGGGAGGCAGACAGGTGGATCTGAGTTCCAGCCTGACCAGGTCTACATATTTAGTTCCAGGCCAGCTAGGGCAATACAGTGAGACCCTGTCTCAAAGCAAAAGCCACTTTTTTTCAGTCAAACTTGTAAAATATGACTGTACTGTGGGACTAAATATCTGAGAATCTTCTGGAAACCAAGAACTTTCAAAACATTTAAGAATGGGTGGAAAAGACATGAAGGAAAACAAGATCAGAGAAATAATTACCCCCAGCTCAGACCTCCCATAGGGGTTAATTTGCAGGTATATTAGTATGAGACAGAGAGGGGGAAATGAATGGTCTCACAGGAAATAACAATCACAATGAGGCTTCAGAGCAGGGAAGATTCCGGAGCTAGCAGGTGCCTCTTTAGACTTTAGCCTAGTGGAAGAATATAATTGAAGATCAAACAGACCTTAAAATGCAGGGTCTACACTGAATTACAAAGGAGCACAGCCATTCATCCCCCAAGTGCAGCCAACTCTGGGAGGGCAGAAAGTCTATAGAGTCAAGAATGTGGCAGAAGTCAGTGAGACCAGGGCTATTCTGATGAGTCCAGAAACTCACCAGTCATGATTGCAGAACAAATCTTGGATTCATAAATAGTTTTCACTGATTCATCAGCATGCATTTTTCAGAAAATTGTAAATTTTAAGAACAAAAACCAAAGATGGCATTTCTTTCTTTTTTTCCCCTTTTCCTTTCTCCAAGAGACAGGATTTCTCTGTGTAACAGCCGTGGCTATCCTAGAACTTGATTTGTAGAGCAGCCTGGCCTCAATTTTAGAGATCTGCCCCGCCTCCCTCCTGAGTGTTGGGATTAAAGGCTCGAGCTACTAGAGATAAAGTGGTAGAGATAAAGTGCAGAGGTGATGCTGGGTATGATGGGAGACACTGGTGATCCCAGTACCAGGGAAAAGGAAACTGAGGCAGGAAAATTTCAAGTTCAAGAAAAGCTACGTAGCATACTCTTGTCCAACTATGGTTACATAGCCAGACTGTCTCAAAACACAAAAACAAAGAAAAATAAGTAAAACAAAGGCTGGAGATGTAGCTCAGTTGATAGAATGCTTGACAAGTGTCTTAGGGCTGTATTTCCTGCAACAAAACACCATGATCTAAAAGCAAGTGGGGACAAGTGGGGACAAAAGGGTTTATTCAGCGTATACTTCCACACTGCTGTTCATCGCCAAAGGAAGTCAGAACAGGAACTCACACAGGACAGAAACCTGGAGGCAGGAGCTGATGCAGAGGCCATGAAGGGGTGCTGCTTAAGTAAGGCTTGCCAAGCTTGCTTTTTTATAGAACACAGGACTACCAGCCCAGGGATGGCACCATCCACAGTGGTCACTAACTGAGAAAAGGCCTTACAGCTGGATCTCATGGAAGCATTTCCTCAACCGAGGCTCCTTACTGATGACTCTAGCTTGTGTCGAGTTGATACACAAAACCAGTCAGTACAACACGCATTCACAAAACTCTGTGAGTTCAGCAGCTAGCACTACATAAATGGGAAATGGAGGTGTAAGTTATCTTCAAAGTAGAGAAAAGGAGAATCAGGAGTTCGAGCATCCTTGGCTACATAAGGAATTTCAGCCAGTCTTGACTATCTAAAATAGTCTCAAAAGCAAAGCAAAACAAAACAAAGAAACATGATCTAAGAACAGTTGTTATCTTTCTTTCTATTTAGAAGTTAGTCTTACTTCCTTTTTTAAAGTCAGAAATCCAGCCATAGGGATTGGAAGAATGGATAGAGAACATATCTTCAAGGCAGAAATTTATATTTCTCAAAGAGCATCACAGGAGGGTCTGTAGCCTTTCTGGGCTTTGACATATCCAACACAACCACAAACAAGAAATGAGTGCCAAGGGCACCTACCAAGTCTGGAACTGAGCTGAAGAGGTACCCATACTATGCACATCCCTGGCTCTCCAAGGGAGACTTTGGCTATTTTGGGGGTTCTTTCATCTTCTACCCTTCTCCACCCCTCTTCTTCCACCCTTCAACCCCCTAACACTAGATAAGAGAGAAAAAAAAAATAGAGGTGAGAAAGGGGGCAATGTTATTGTTAAGACTGCTTCCTGGTGATTAGGGGACATCGAGTTCCTTGGGGCAAGTGTGATCTTTGCTGTCAGAAAAGATCTAATTTCGAATTATTTCTTCTTTGTGTACAACTACTTAGTAACTCACAGTCTTGGGGCCCTAGCATTTATATACCCTCTTAAGAGTCCCCAGAATTCCAAATGTCACACAATTGCAAAAACTATCCGCCACTGGCAGTACACACTCCTGCTCAAGGCACTGTCATCAAATCGAGTAAAAGCCTAGTGCTTAAGAGTAGACATATATGCAAGGACGACCTGGACAAAGAGGACAGTTATGTCTGAATTGAAGCGGCTCCCCAAAATGTTAGATATATCCCACCAGAATGGGAAAACCGTCACGTGAGGAGGGGCAGTAAAGGTAGCTCAGTCTAAGAGTTCCCCAGGGGCTAGTGTTGGGACGGGTGACCCGGAGGTGGGATAATAAGAAAAACGAACAATTCTAGGATAAGGAAAGATTTCCCAGGAGTTAGACTCAAGCAAGCCTGGGATATGAGGGTCTACTTGGAGTCCTCAAACGTGAGAGACCCTCATACTCTTCTAACGTCTAGTTCTGACTAAAGTAGACAGAAGCACTCTAAGAGGTGGAAATGGGAGACATTCTAAAACTTTGCTGTAGTTGGACAGGGTGGGAAAAGGGATTTCCACTTCGGGATAATACACGTTCACTTAAGAGTTAAGCGAACAACCGACACGGTCCTACTGTCCCGATGACGGCCACGGAGCAGTCCCCAGGGATCAAGGATCCAGGGAAAGGTCTCCCGAGTTCAAGTGACACCGGGAAGTCCCAGGACGGAAGCGGAGGAACTAGGCGAGAGAGGGTCCCGGGGTCCCGGGCTGGGTTAGCCTCCGGTCAGAGTCGCCCACCCGCCGGGCCCCGCACTCACTATCCATGCCGGGGAAGGGCAGCGGCTGCGCCCCGAGCTGCTGCTCCACGGCGATCTCCAAGTCGAACTTGATGTGATCCACGCTGGCGATTATTTCCTGCATTGCGGCGGCGGCGGCCTCGGGCCCAACTTCCCCACAGGTCTCACAGCCGCTCTCCGCACCTTACACTCACTGACTCTCCCTGTCTCCTCGCTTGCCGCCGCCGCAGCAGCCGCCGCCCCGCGAGGGATGCCGGGAGCGCCTGAGCCCGCGCTGGCTCCCTTTCCCCATCTAGCCTCAGCCAATCGAACGCAGAGTTCTGTCACTCCTTCAGGCCTGGCTAGCCGCTGACTGATCGCTTGTTTCTTTCGGTTCTGTAACGTAATGAACGAGAGACGGCGACGCAAGTGCGCCTGCGCGGAATCTCCACCACGCGCGTTGAGGGTAAGGACGGTGTCTCTGGAGACGCGGGCGGTCGACTCTGAGGTCGTCTTACTAGGGTCTCACTGCATAGAATGCTCAATGTGAGTTTCTGTTCAACCCTCAAAGGAATCCCGGAAACCGGGCCTAAATTGGACCTGAGAGACGTTATCCAAGCTCAGGCGTCAGATGAGGAAAACGGAGACTCTGAAGGCCTGGGGAGAGGAAGCAAGGGGCGACCCTAGGGTCCCAGGTCTCTCTGTGGGTGGATGTCTAATGCACACGTTTAAAACTCGGATAAGGGGGCTGGAGGTGTGGCTCAGTTGGTAAAGTGCTTGGGTTCGAGCCCCAGCAGCGCATAAACCGGTAGTGTTCCTACATACTTGTAATCCCAGTAAGTGACCAGTGGAGGCAGGAGGATCAGAAGTCGAGGCCAGCCTACATTACCTGAGACCCTGGAGAGCGAGTCAACCTTCTAGTACACCTAAGCATGCATATATATATGTGTGTGTGTGTGTGTGTGTGTGTGTGTGTGTGTGTGTATGTATTTTAAAGATTTATTTATTATATTTATATGAGTACACTGTAGCTGTCTTCAGACACACCAGAAGAGGGCATCAGATCCCATTACAGATGGTTGTGAGCCACCATGTGGTTCCTGGGAACTGAACTCAGGACCTCTGGAAGAGCAGCCAGTGCTCTTAACCACTGAGCCATCATCTCTCCAGCCTTCCAGCCCTGCCCTCTTTTTTTCTTATAATTTTCTGTTTTCTTCCTTCTTTCTCTTTTGGAGACAGTATCTGACAATATCTCTGTTGTAGCCCTGACTGGCCTAGAGCAGGCTGGTTTCCAACTTCGATCTGCCTGTCACAGCCTCTGAGTGATGGGATTAAAGGTGTGCACCAGTACGAGTTGTAAAAAAACAACTTTCTATACTGAGGATTGAACCTAGGAACCTAGTGCATGCTAGAGAAGTGTTCTTCCCCAGAGCTACATATACCCTCACCCCCCCACCCCCCTCACCACCACCCCCACCCCCCGCCGCCGCCGCCCCATGTGCATTACAGTCCTCAGCCTCAGGCAGTTGAGCATCAGGAATTTCAGGCCTGACTAAGGCTTTCTCTCTCGTTTGCTTTTATTTTCTTGGGGTTTTTTGTTTTGTTTTTGAGGAGGTGGGGTTTTGGGGGGTTTTTTTGTTTGTTTTTTGTTTTTTTTTTTTTGAGACAGGGTCTCGTGTAAATTGGTCTTATTTGTAGCAGAGGCTAACACTGAATTCCTGTACATCTTTTTTATTTAAACACATTTATTTATTTATTTATTTATTTATTTATTTATTTATTTATTTTCACACCATGAGTGTGCAGATCAGGTACAGCTTGTACTACAAGTTCTCCTAGGCAGGTTCAGGGATCAAACTCAAGTCACCAAGCTCTGTAGCAAGCACCTTTATCTGCAGAGACCTTGGGCCTTTGTTGTTGAGACTGGGGATCTCTAGGTAGCCCTGACTAGCATGGACTCACTGTGTAGACCAGGCTGACGCTAAACTCACAGAACTCCTCCTGCCTCTGTCTCCTTACTCTTACTTTTCTGAGACAATCTCATGAAGCCCAGGCTGACCTTGAAGCTGAGGATGACCCTGAATTTCTGACTTACACCTAACTACATGCTGAGATTATAAGTTCAGCCCATCTCCCACTTCCCACCATGACATCACTGGGGTCCCATCGTGACCCTGAGCCAGGGCTTCCAAACTCAGAGCCCACCCTGAGACTACACTTTCTAACTTTAAAACAGAGGCTGATGCACTTTTCTTGATTTCAGGCTGCAGTGGCTCCAGGTGGCCAGTGATGGACCTCCTAAGACTCTCCCGGCTCTTCTCCCGCCCCCACCCCAAAGGACTGTCTGTCCTTCAATGCCTGGATCTTCTCAGATGGACAGGAGGCAGGGAGGGACCTGCACCGCTGAGGGCTGCTTTCTGCAGCTCTTCCTCCCACCTTCCCCAGGGCAGGGGGAGCCAGAAACAAATGAGAAGCCTCTGCTCTGACTCCAGTAAGCTCAGCACTGTGGCTCCTCAGGAGGAGGAGGAGGAGGAGGAGAGCTTTGGGACCCTCTCTGACAAATTCTCTTCCCGGAGAATATTCCACAAATCAACAGCCGAGCTCTATAACCTGCAGCTCAAGGAGCAGGGTGTTGAAGAGGAAGAATTGGAGCCCAGACAGTGGCAGGGCCGGAGGAACACTCCATACTGGTACTTCTTCCAGTGCAAACGTCTGATCAAGGACGGAAAGGTCTGAGAATGTAATGGGATTTAGCTTGTGTCTCTGGCCCTTTAAGAATTCTTAGCTGTGAGAACTGCTTGATTCTATGACCTTCAGTGTTGGACGCCCCTTGGATTTCTGGGAACAGGATTGTGTGTGTGTGTGTGTGTGTGTGTGTGTGTGTGTGTGTGTGTGTGTGTGTGTGTGTGCTGGATGGGGTGTGGGGGCTAGAAGTGTGAAAAGAGAAGGCAGTTAGTGAAGACATTGTTAGGAGACAGTTGGACTGGGAGAAGCTGAGCTGAGCAGATCGGCTAGAACAGTTGTTATAGCTTGGAGCTGTTGGTATTGGGGAGACTGGGAAAGGACTGTTAAAGCAGACTGTTGGGGAACCGAGGGAGGAAGAGTTGAGAGAGACGTTTGAAGGGGCTGGGCTGGAAACTGGGAGGAGGGCAGGCAGGATGTTCAGAGAACTGGTTACTGTTCTAAAATAGTTAGGCATTTCGCATGAGAACCCTGGGGTTTTTCCTTCTGCTGGGTTAGCACTTTACATGGGGCAGCGCAGCCTTTCAGCTGTTGAAGTTGGGGTGTTCAGTGCTCAGTCCTTGGGTCTCTGTTATTTCTGTTTACGTGCACTTGTGAATGTGTGTGCCATGGTACACATGTGGAAGCCAGAGAACAACATATAGAGCTGGTTCTTCCTTTCCACCTTTATGCACAGCCCAGGGATTGAACTCTGGTCACTAACGCTGCAAGCTCCTTTATCTGCTGAACCATATTGCTAATCCCTTACCCACCTTTAACTCACTCACTACATGGCCGTAATTCCGTTAGTCTCCTTGTCCATGTCAGACTTCTTTGGATCGTGATTTATTTTTCTCTTAACAATTTGACCTGTAAATTGTTGCCAGCTCTGACTACGTTTTATTCTTTCAGTGCTGTCTTGCTGGGTAGCCTTGGCTGATTGGTACTGACTGTGTAGCTCAGGATAGTCTAAAACATAATTTTCCTGTCTCACCTTTTTGAGTGTTGGGATTACCTACACACAACTTATTTTACTATGTTATGCTTTTTCACAATCTCAACTGTAGCCCTGGCTAAGCTGGAACTCACAGAGTCTACTGACTCACAAATACTGGATTACAGACATGTAGTAGCACATCTAGCTTATTTCATTTGTTTGGTTTTATTACTTTTTGGTATAGAATCTCTCTCTTTGCATTCCTGACTGTCCTAGAACTCACTATATAGGCCAAGCTGGCCTTGAACTCAAAGATCTACCTGCCTCTGCTGGGATTAAATGCATGAACTACTATACCTGATTTATTTGTCATTTTTAAAATACTTTATAAACTTTGTTTCTGTCTTTTTTTTTTTTTTTTTTTTTTTTTTTTGGATAGGGTTTTTCTATGTAGCCCTGGCTGTCCCTGGCTGTCTCTATAGACCAGGCTGGCCTCAAACTCAGGGACCCACCTGTCTCTGCCTTCTAAGTTGTAGGATTAAGTGAGCTTCTACCCAACTCTAGAAGCTCACTATTTATTATTTATTAGCTCCCAAATAAAAGACACATAGACCTGGTAACTCGGCACGTGCCTGAAGTTAGGAGCATCCCTTGGAGTGAGCTGCCTGATGTGGGTGGTGGGAGTTGAACTCAGGTCTCTTGCAATAATAGTACATGTTCTTAATCATTGGGCCATCTCTCCCGCCTGAAACCTGGTATTTTTATTAACAAGCTGCAAAGCCTAAATTGGGCAGGTTCTAAGACTATTTTAACCCAACTTGTCTATTAATAACCAGATAAGTCCCCCCGTTATTGCCAGCAGTGTCTTGCTTTGTTGCAATAATGTCCCCTGGGTGTGCTACTCCTGGTTCTGTGCTCATGGTCCATCCTGCCTCCTGGTGACCTTCTTCTTTCCTCTCCTTTTCCTAGTGGACTCAGTCTGAAGTCCCACCTCCCTCTTAGACCCCCTACTTAGTCTGAAGTCCCACCTCCCTCTCTCCCCTGCCCAGTCACAGGCTCTAGCCTTTTATTGACCAATCAGAGAGTACTGGAGAGCATTCCTTACAGCACATTGGTCAGTACAATGCCCATGCCCAACCTGATCTTTGGGCACAGAACTCAGCATCTGAATACACAGCACACAAGACCAACCCCAACACTGTTTTCCTTCTGCTTGTGGATGTATGCATATATATTCTGGGCACCCACAGAGGTGAGAGCATTAGATCCCCCAAAGCTGGCGTTATACATGGCTATGAACAGCCTGGCAAGGGTGCTGGGAATAGAACTTGGGACTTCTGGAAGCTTCTGTGCTCGTAGTTGATGCCATCCCTCCAACCCCCTTATATATTTCATTTTGAAGGCTAATCCTGAGCCTTTGATCCTCCTGCTTCCCCCTCTCCAACTGGGAGAACTGGAGTTTCTGTGTACAGAACTGTCCCAGGTTTCTGTGAACAGAACTACACATAATCCCTGTTACACTGGGGGTTGAACCCAGGGCTTCATGCAGGTTAGACACGAACAGTCAATTAAGCTACAGCTCAGCCCTTCCCTCTTTAATTGCATTTATTTTAGTGTGTTACTCTGTATTTGTGTGCACATACACATAGCAGGATGCATATATGACAGACAAGGACAATTTAGGGGACTCAGTTCTCCTACCATGTGGACCCTAGAGACCTAACTCTAGTTTGTAGCCTTGTTGGCAAGCACCTTTACCTGCTGAACCATCCTGTTCCACCAACACCATTTATTTTGGCTTTTCCGAGATGGATTAATCTGTAGCCTTTTAGTCTTAAGCTTGCTATGTGGCCTGGGTTAGACCCAAACTCCTGCCTCATCTTTCCATGTGCTAGAATTACAAAACACATCGTCATGCCCAGCTTATTTCTTCCTCTGCATCTTTTCCAGCCAGAGTAGTAGCCTCATGAGCAGGCTTCCTTTTCTGCACTACCTCCCGAAGCGAACAGACCTTGCCTGGCTCGCGGGAGAACTTAGTAGCTATTGTCTAAATGAACAGATAAGAAAAAGGAGTGAGAGCCCATCTCTAATCCCAGCACTGAGGCAGGCAGAGCTCTGGATTTGGAGCCAGCCTGGTCTACATAGTCATACCCTGTCTCAAAAAAAAAAGAAAAGAAAAAGAAAAAGAAAAAAGGAAAGAAAAGGAAATTGGGCTAGGTTTTTAATCTAGTGATAAAGTGTCTGCTAAGCATGTGCAGGCTCTGGGTGCGCTCTTCAGCAGTACCACAGAAACAAAGACTAAGGAGAACAGGGACAGAGACAGGGATGGTGTGGGGAATTAGACATGGGCAAAGACTGCTTTGGGGAGAAGTTTGCAGTCGGAAGAAGGAGGGGGGAGCTGCCACCCTGTATCATCTCAGAAGGGTCTCTTCTCCTCCCACTCTCTTCTGGGGGCCTTTAATTTTGGGTATGCTTTTGTTTGTTTTTAGGAAATGGTTTAAGAGTCCCAGGCTTTGTAGCCTAGAATAGCTTTGATCCTCCTACCAAAGCTCTCTCTGACTTGCCGAAGGTCTCAGAAGCGGTCTTGAGCCCCCTCTCCTGTCGCCTCTTACCCTAGCTTGCAGAGGCCCTGGATCTGTTTGAAAGGCAGATGCTGAAGGAAGAGCGCTTGCAGCCTCTGGAGTGCAACTACACGGTGCTGATTGGTGGCTGCGGTCGCGTCGGGTACCTGAAGAAGGCCTTCAGGCTCTTCAATGATGTGAGTGTGGGTCAGATTAAAGGGCCAAAGCTCTGAAGTGCGTGCAGGTCCTGAGCATGATGTCACACAATGAGGCAGATGGCATAGGCTTGTTGACGTTGAATCCAAGTTGAGTTTACTTTGAGGCATGAAGTGAGGTGACAGAGACATGCTTTGTGTGCTTGGGCTATGTGGGGTCCACATGCACTCTTCCTTCTCTGCTGCCACACCCAGTTAGTCTATGTTCCTCTCAGAGACCCCACACTTCCTCACACATGCATCCTGTTTCCTTTTCCTTCATGAATCAAGAAAGAGTCTTACTCAAGACAACTGTAGTCTCAAGTAAAAGACGAGCCATCTTTTCCTGAGGCCAGAAGCTAAAGAAGCCCTTGGTCCAACACAGACTCTGCTAAACCTAGTCCTCATATCTGGTATACTAGTACAGTTTCACAGTCCATTGCCAAAGCAAAGGAAGTTTCTCCCTTTCTACATTCATTTGTTTATTCTATTGCATTGGTGTTTTGTATGCATGTGTTTCTATGTGAGGGTGTCAGATACTGGAGTCAGAGACAGTGAGCTGCCTTCTGGGTACTGAGAATGAAGCAGTCAGGACTCGTAACCACTGAGCCATCTTTTCAGCCCCCCCCCCTTTTTTGTTTGTTTTGTTTTTTGGGTTTTTTTTTTTTTTTTTTTTTGAGATGGTCCTACTGTGTAGCCTTGGCTAACCTGGAACTCACTATGTAGACACTGCTGATCTTGTACTCAGAGATCCTCTTGCCTGTCTCCTGACAGGCATTTGCCAACATGTTTGACAAAACTTCACTTTTTGGCAGGGGGTGTTTCAAGATAGGGTTTCTCTGTGTAGCACTGACTGTCCTGGAACTCAGTCTGTACACCAGGCTGGCCTTGAACTCAGAGATCTACCTGCCTCTGCCTCCCAAGTGCTGGGATTAAAGGCATATGCTACCACATTAAGTTCTAAAACTGCACTTCTAAAAGGACAATTTAGGTATATAAATTGTTGTAGTAACTTTTCTAAACCATCTATTTCATCCCTGGTTTCTGAGGAGAGTTCACCAGCTTGTGAGCTCTCAGTTAGTGGACACTGGTCCTCCTTTTCCAGAACAGACCCACTCTGTGTCCACCCTGGATGGCCCAGCCTCAGAATAGGGCCATTGGAAGCACCTGATTCAAGTATGCCAGCTCTAGAATATTCTTTTAAGTGCCCCAGGAGGACGGATGGTTTCCTGCTAGCATTTCTGGGAATACAGGCTCCATTTTCATATAATCCTCTGGTGAAGTCAGGAGTTTGGAAACTGTATATGAGGTGCCCCTTGTGTCAGCCTTAGCTCCTGGGCTAGATGGATGTGGTAACAAGCCTTTCTTGGGCCTTCAAAGTGGCCGCTGATCTCTTTCTGCATCTAGCTTCTTCTAGAACCACCTTCAGCTTTCTCCTGTTTCAACAGATGAAGAAGAGAGCCCTGGAGCCCTCGGATGCCACATACACAGCTCTGTTCAATGTCTGTGCAGAGTCCCCATGGAAGGACTCTGCCCTGCAAAGTGCACTGAAGCTCCGACAGCAACTCCAGGCCAAAAACTTCCAGCTCAACCTGAAAACGTATCATGCCCTGCTGAAGGTGGCAGCCAAGTGTGCAGATCTCAAGATGTGCCTGGATGTCTTCAAGGTAGGGGCTCCCTTTTTTCTTCTCTTCAAAGGTGGGACAAGTGTGAGAGACTTACTGTCTTCCTACACCTGGAATGTCCAGGAGAGATGAGACAGCCTATGCTTTATGCTGGGATTCACACACAAATCCAACAGGACCTTCCGGTGGCCTCTGTCACACAGTGGTAGGCTGTAAGCAGAAGAGCAAGGGGGGGAGTCCCTGCACTGAGTGGAAGTATAGGGGTTTCTAAGAGGAACAAGTGATTTAAGGTCTTGCCCGCCTTGACACTGAAGAGGCTGGCGGGGATTGTACTTGTGCTATACATGGTTGAGAGATTGTTCAGACATTCTAGAAGGTGTGTCCTTGCACAAATGAGGAAACGGAAGATGAGAAGCTCAGGGTCTTGTCCTTACCCATACCAGTAGTTGGGTGCTGCTGGTGGTGGGTTGTGAAGCCGGTCCTGTGAGTCCAGAGCCTCCGGTACAGGGGCTGCCGGGATCAGCTTTGCATGTGTTCTTGCCTCTAGGACAGAGCTAGGATGACAGGCTTGGAGGTATCGTGTGTGTAGGGTGCTTCACTTGGGAGTTGGTTCTAACTGGTACCAGGGCAGTATCCAGGCCCCTATTCCTTAGATATGCACGGACCTGGTACTGAACTGGGTCAGACCAGGCCTTGCCATAGGTTCTGAGTGAGACTTCCTTTTTTCCCAGGAAATCATCCAGAGAGGGCATGCAGTCACAGAGGAGACCTTCTGTTTGCTGCTCATGGGCTGCATCCAGGACAAGGACACAGGCTTCCGGCAAGCCATGCAGGTCAGTCTTACCTGGTGCCAGGGTTAGCAGTGTTTGGTGTCTCAGTCAGGGTTTCTATTCCTGCACAAACATCATGACCAAGAAGCAAGTTGGGGAGGAAAGGGTTTATTCAGCTTACACTTCCACATTGCTGTTCATCACCAAAGGAAGTCAGGACTGGAACCCAAGCAGGTCAGGAAGCAGGAGCTGATACAGAGGCCATGGAGGGATGTCACTTACTGGCTTGCTTCCCCTGGCTTGCTCAGCCTGCTTTCTTATAGAACCCAGGTCTACCAACCCAAGGGTGGTGCCACCCACAATGGGCTGGGCCCTCCCCTCTTGATCACTAGTTGAGAAAATGCCTTACAGTTGGATCTCATGGAGGCATTTCCTTGACTGAGGCTCCTTTCTCTGTGATAACTCCAACTTGTGCCAAGTTGACACACAAAACCACCCAGTACATTTGGCTTTTGTTTTTAAATGATATATGTATGTGTGTAGGAGCCCAGAAAAGGATCTCCTGAAGCTGGAGGTATAGCCTGTTGTAAGCCACTTCAAGTGGGTATGAGGAGCCATACTCAGGCCTTCTACAAAAGCAGTCTGCTCTCTTACCTGCCAAGCCTCCTCGCCAGTCCACTGTGCCAACTGTGTCTTTATACCTGCCATCTTCCAGCCTTCATGGAATCATTGTAGGGCATGTTCTTTCTCAGTTTTGTAGACAGCATGGAAAGGCTTGTGGAAATACTGCCTCTCTAGTGAAGGCAAAGATCTTTGTAGAAATTATTTAGATCCTGGCCCTTCTTCCTGCCTTAGAGCATCTGTGTTCCTGGATGAAACATACTCACAGCCTTTGTATTTCTGGTAATCCTTAAACAGCACAGGAGCTGGGCAGATGGCTACCCTCTGTGCTGTTAGGATCTACTTTCCTATCGATAACCCCACATTAGTACTTACTATATTTCATCTGGGCTGCTCTTAGCTCCAGTTGGGCAGCCCATGGCAGTTTCTCCTTCCTTTTCTGCACCTTCTTTTTTCTTGTGGTCCTCCTTTGCCCCCAAGTCCAAGAAACTTAAACCCCACCTATATCTCTTCTGCCCAGCTATAGGCTGTCGATATCATTAGTTACCAATCAGAATTAACTTCGAGTACAGGGTCACTGGGGTAATATGCAAACTCCTGGACTTGGGGGCTCAAACTTAGCATAACAACAGACAATAAAAGACAAAACCTCAACAACAGATGTCCCATACCTTTCTTGCTCAGACTTTCTACTTTTGGGGTTCCTGACCGTTGCAGTATGTTCACTGGGGCATATGTTCAGCCCCATCCCTCAGGCTGCTTCTCTGCTTGGCAACTCTGCAGGTGCAACCCCAGTGTACACATCGTCCCTAAGTGAGACACACACACACACACACACACACACACATATTGGATAGACGGTTTCTTTTTGTGATCTTTACTGTCCTAGAACTCAGCCTGTAGACCAGGCTGGCCTTGAACTTATAGAGATCTGCCTGCCTGTCTCCCAGGTGCTGGGATTAAGGTGTATACCTCACTGCTCAGCTTTTCCAATCCCAGAGGTAACCCCCATCATGTGCTATCTAATGTGTTCACTACAGTTTTGACAGCTGATGCCAGATACCTGTTTAGATGCCCTGTGTCCAGATACACATTTTAGGAAGCTTCCTGGCCAGTTTATAGAATGACAACCCAAGATCACAAGGTTGTGTCCCCTCTGCAAAGAATTTGGAAGCAGTATCATGATAGGAACAAAATGTAATATGAACCTATCAATGCTAATGGCCTGTCAGTGCTGCATCCTTCCTGAGTGTCTCTTCAAGGCACTGACAGCCCCTTTTGCAGGTGAGGAAACTGAGGCTCACAGAGCAGGTTACCTGAGATACCACACCCTCTAAGAGCTGTGACTTAGGGCTAGGGAGTTGGATGGCTCAAAATGTAAGAGCACTTGCTGTATAAAGCACTTGCTGTATAAAAACACTCAAGGACCTAAGTTCAAGTCCTCCGAGCTCAGAACGCGATCCTGGCTCTTTGGGCAGCAATGGCATAAGGATTGTTTGATCTTGGTGGCTGCTGGCCTAGCCCCAGCTCCAGTGAGAGAGACCCTATCTCAAGAGAGGACACTTGCTATTCACCTCTGGCCTCTGCATATATACAGATGGACATACCTGTATACAACAACTAACACACACACATTAAAATGAAAAAGAATAACTACTTAAAGTTAAGATTATCTGGCCCAGCAGGTCTCTGTGAGTTTGAGGCTAGTCTGGTCTACATTAATAGTTATAGTTTGAAGGGCTGGAGAGATGGCTCAGTGGTTAAGAGCACTGGCTGCTCTTCTAGGGGGTCCTGAGTTCAATTCCCAACTACATCTGTAATGGGATCTGATGCCCTCTTCTGGCCCGCAGGCATATATGCAAGCAGAACACCATACATAATTAATAAATAAATAAATAAATAAATAAATAAATAAATAAATAAAGTTCTAGTTTGAGACATTGTCTCAAAACAAAACAAAAAAAGCTGAGATCAACTGGTTCTACTGTGTGAATCCCTGCCACCACATTTCATTCCAATAAGATGGTATACTAACCATTCACTAGGAAGAGCTGCCAAGACTTTGCCTTATTGAAGACCTTGCTCTAGTAGTCATTGGCCCCTTACAAGGTTTGCCCACCAGGTGCTAACCTTCCAGCCCTCCTCTGCACACCTCTACTATGGTGTCCAATGGTGCCCTGGCCCAAGTTGTACAGGTTCCTGTCAACACCAAAAGAAGAGGCAGATGAGTTAGTGCCCTGTCTTTAATCCCAGCACCTGGGAGGCACAAGCATCTCTGAGTTGAGGTCCACCTGATCTACATAATGACTTTCAAGGCTACCTAGTGAGAATCTGTTTCAAAAAGCCAACCAAACAACTAGACAACAAAGGGGCTGGAGAGATAACTCAGCAGTTAAGCACATTGGCCTGGATCCTGTCCCTAGTCCACCCATAAGATCTTATAAACATGTAAAAGTGTCTACTGCCATGCCTAGCATTAGGTTGGACACTTTGTAGATTCTTTATTAAATCACTTTTTTAAACCTATGTTTATTATATATTTTTAATTTTCTTTATGCTTTATTTATAATATTTATTATATATGTTTGTGTGTGTGTTTGAGGGGATGTCTGTATTCCATCACACAGATGAGAGGACAACTTGCTAGGTTCTCCCGTGTAGATTCTAGGGATTGAACACAGGTCTTGAGGTTTGGTGGGTGACCTGCCAGTTCGCCCTTTCCCTTTTTGACGGCTCATTATATTGCTCTGGTTAATCTTGATCCCACCTAGAAGCTTTACAGAGACTGAACCTAGGACTTCCACACTCTTAATCACATCCCTGTAGATTGTCCAGAAGCTGTTTGTATTTTAATGTTAATTCCACTTCCCCAAAAAGGGCAGCCTAGTCTCAAGACTTCAACTGATCCTTCCATTTTAATTAGTAAAATAAAGGAAAGCCAGTGACTGGTCAGGGTGAGGGGGTGGAGAGAAGGGAGGACTAAGAGGTCAAAGGACCAGAGGTCAGATGTCCCTGAGGCAGAGTGGGTGAGAGGAACGGAGGTTAGATAACATGGAGGTTCCCAAGGACCAGCTGGACCCAAGTGATATTCATTGGCATTAAATAGCTATGAACATTTAAGAATTTTATAGTTCTAATATCTCATATAGAAGGGCAGTTTGTATCTTTGTCTATTTGATGTAATCTTGTTGCATAGAGAGTTTGTGGATTGAGAGTTGAACATATAAATCTGTATGAAAAGACTGTAGAGTTGTGTTTGTGTGGGATTTTGGGGTACAGAAATACCTCAGGACAGAGGCAGAGAACAGGCAGTAGAAAACCGCCAAGGGATGGGAGTTGTGGGGACAAGTTGGCCCGTGTTGGTGGTTCAGATTGGGCGCCAGAGGAATGCGCGGCTCCGAACTAAAACCGGGCTTGAGGAGTGAGAACTCAGGGCCAGTAAAGAGATAAACGATTATTATTTTTTAATAATTACTGCAATGCATCCCCAGCAATTTCTTTCTTCTCTGGTGCTATGGTTTTGACCCAGAGCTTCAAACATGCTAGGCACATGCTCCACCCCTGGGCAGCCCCTGCAGGTCTTGTTTCTTGCTGGTTCTTCTTGAGGCAGCGGAGGGAGAAGACATGGTCTTAAGAAATATTTAAGGTTGCTGGACAGTAATAAAACATTTACCTGTCTTAAGTCTAAGTCACTTTACTGCAGTAGCTGACCTGCCTTCTGTGAGTTCCTCTGAGGTCAAGAACTGTTTAGCAGAGTTCATCAGGAAACAGAAAGGGACTAAGTAAAAGGATTTATTGCTAGTGCTCCTTTCTCTGGTGAGTCAGTCAGAAGCCTCTCTGGCTAAGCTGACTTTAACTGTTTATGAACCAGAAGGAAAAGGAAAAGAATTAAGATGCTTTGTACAGGCAAATATGTGCAGACAAGTATGCATTCAAATAATATACCCACACTCTGGATACGCCTGACACATCTGTCTCAGTCAACTCCACACATATTCATGCATGCTTACGTACATATACATATAGCTACACACAAACATAGAGGCAGACAGACATATACATTTAGAAGGATGGATGGGTGGATGGGGCAGAGCTCCCCAAGCAAAACCATTCAACCAACAGTGTTATTTCTTTTCTCTGGTCTTTTATACATTTAGACAAAAAGTTCTTTAGAAAATTACCTCAGAGATAAAGTTACAGAAGAACGTTGTTATTAAGTTCAAAGCTGTGTCTCATTATAGTATACTCATGAAAAGTTCAAAGCAACAGTTTCTACAGGGCCTTGCCTTACCATAGTGTGCACACCTGTGACTTTATCCTTGTACCTAAATGTTTTTCCTTGAACACAAAATTGTCCCAAGTCTGTTTCTCTCTTTAGTGTGATTATGAAAGCTCATTGTATTTTTTAAAAATATTTATTCATTACATATATATATATATATATATATATATATATATATATATATATATATATATGAGCATACTATGTCTGTCTTCAGACACACCAGAAAAGGGCATCAGATCCCATTACAGATGGTTGTGAGCCACCATGTGGTTGTGGGAATTGAACTCGGAACCTCTGGAAGAGCAGCCAGTGCTCTGAACCACTGAGCCATCTCTCCAGCCCTTTTTTTGTATTTATTATGTAGCCTTTACTTACTATTCTGAGGAGTGGGCATGTTCTGTTCTTGATTCTAACTTTATTACATCTTTTTAGCAACTAAGACCATCTCCAAAAACTTTCTTCCTAAAATTATTTGAATCAAATCAGAAATTCTATAGAATCCTTATCTATTTGCCTGTATAGCATCACTACAACATAGACATCTTCATAGGACTGCAGAGATCTGCTCAAAAGGGTGGGTCAATACCTAGTGACTGTTATTGCAGGAGAAGCATATTCATTGCAGGAATCTGTCCTTAAATGAATTTCTCATGGGCCTTGCCTAAAGGAGCAAATTAGTTGTAGATCTTAACCCAAGGCAGACTCATCTAAGGAAGATGGCTGCTAGTTTTTAGCTTCTGCTGAGATAGCTCGTGACAGCACTACTCACTTTTTCTGAAGGCCTGTAGGACGAGAAACATATAGCTCTGACATTTGTTCTTTCCTTCAGGTGTGGCGGCATATGCTGAGTCTGGGGATCAAACCAAGCACACATGGCTACAACCTCCTTTTGGGGGCAGCTCGAGACTGTGGTCTGGGGGACCCGGAGGTTGCCTCCAGGTTGCTCCTGACGTCTCAGGAACAGACTATCCTGCTCCAGCCCCCAACAGGCAGGCATCTGGCAGGGAGGAAAGTCCAGGCCAAGACAAGGCATGGTGTGTCAGTCAAACATGTGGAAGCACTGGAGAGGCAGTTGTTTCTGGAACCTTCTCAGAAACCCGAAGAGTCACCAGCCTTTCCTGAGGCCTGGGTAACAAGCAGAACCCAGCCTGAGGTAGAAACCAAAGCAGAACCTGGCCACATAGTAGCCATCACCCCACTGGCCCTGAAACCCCCCCACTTGGAGCTAGAAGTCAATCTCCTACACCTTGGGACTCTTCCCCCT
Organism: Micromys minutus; assembly: GCF_963924665.1. NCBI lineage: Eukaryota > Metazoa > Chordata > Mammalia > Rodentia > Muridae > Micromys > Micromys minutus. The sequence goes on along the minus strand of NC_137964.1, from coordinate 4,259,025 downwards.
GCTGTTGTCTCCTTTGGGACAGTGGCCACACCTGCTGATAGGCTGGCTCTGATGGGGGGCCTGGAAGGCTTCCTGGGCAAGATGGCAGAGCATGGGCTCCAGCCAGACATCAAAACCCTCACTCTGCTGGCCGAGGTGGTGGAACCTGGGAGCCCCGCAGAGTCCTCGCTGCTCTCCATCCTGGAGAGGCATAGGGTGGAGGCTGATGTAACTTTCTTCAACACTCTGATAAGGAAGAAGAGCAAGCTGGGAGACCTGGAGGGAGCCAAGGTAGGGGCTGTCTATGGGGCCTCCCCACTCCTCCCTCTATGACTTTCAGATTCTAGATCATAGCTTACTAGTCAGCAGACATGTCTAGAGCCCTGTTCTAGGCTTGGCCATATGTCAAGGTAGGAATTGAGCCACAAACCAGCCAACTGCACTGCAGCCCTACAACCCAGAGGAAGGGTATGAAGGGCAGTCATGGAGAAGGTGAAGGGTCATGCTGACATGCTGAGATACTGGGTTCTAAAAGGCCGAACCTGTCATTACACTGTTACACTGAGGAGTGGGACATAAGATGGGCAGGCACTTCATTCAGGAACAGGACTGTAGAGTTGTTCAGTGGGCTTAAGAATCACCATGAGGGCTAGAGAGATGGCTCAGTGGTTAAGAGCACTGACTGTTCTTCCAGAGGTCCTGAGTTCAGTTCCCAGCAACCACATGGTAGCTCACAACCACCTGTAATGAGATCTGATGCCCTCTTCTAGTGTGTCTGAAGACAGCTACATTGTAGCATATATAAAATAAATAAATCTAAGGGAAAAAAAGGATCACCATGAACTGGAGAGGTGCCTCAGTGGTTAAGAACACTGGCTGGTCTTCTAGAAGACACCTATATGGCAGCTTATAACCATCTGTAACTTCACCTCCAGGAATCTGACATGCTCTGGCTTCCATGGCCACTAAGTATTCAAGTGGTACATAGACATAATGCAGGCAGAACAGCTGTACACGCTAAACAGTGTCCCTATGGGGAGGATGAGGCCAGCTCCGCTAGTGAACTGCTTCTCTAGAATACGGTTCTGGGGTCCATTCCTAGCACTGCATAAGCTGGGTCTGGTGATGCTCACCTGTAACCCCAGGGGCTGGGGTGGGGACAGAGGCTAGAGGATCAAGAATTAATGTCATCCTTGGCTGTACTGCCTTAGTTAGGGTTCCTATTGCTGTGATGAAACACATAAACAAAGCAATCTGAGGTTTCATTTGCCCTATGCTTCCACATCCATGTCCTATCACCGAGGGGAGTCAGACAGGCAGGAGCTGATGCCGAGGCCACGGAGCATGTCGCTTACTCACCATGGCTTGCTTAACCTGCTTTCTTATAGAACCCAGTCCAGGGCTGGCACCACCTATAGTGGAGTGAGAATACCCTACAGCCCCATCCTGTCTAGATACTTTCTCCATTGAGATTCCTACCTGTCAGAGAACTCTAGCTTGTGTCAGGATGGCATAAAACAATCCAGCAAGCCAAACTGAAAGTTCAATGCCAGCCTGTGACCTTTTCTAAATTTAAAAGGGGGGGGTGGGGGGCTGAGTACAGTGGTGTACTTGTGGGTAGAGGTAGGTAGATGTTCAAGTTTGTGTAGTGAACTCCAGACCAGCCGAGGCTTTGTAGTGAGACACTGACTCAGCACCCCTTCCCCCAGGAAGGAATTACCATGAGGCACCCTATATATCTTTCCTCACCCATATTCAGGGCTGTCTGCTGTCCGTTAAGACCGACAGGCACTGCCTGGTCATGTGGCTCTCTCCATCTCACTTACATAGTCAGTTTTGTTTTCTTTTGTTTCTGGTTTTTCGAGACAAGTGTTTTCACTGTGTAGCAGCCCTGCAGCCCTGCAAATTGCTTTGTAGACCAGACTGGCCTCAAACGCAGAGACCTGACTGCCTGTGCCTCCCAAACATGGCTCCCAATCAGTTTGTATGTAATGCTGGCTTTGACAGAAGCAGTACCCTGTGCATCTGTGAGTCAAGGTTAACAGAAACAGTGCAGAGCACACCTTCCTCTGGTCAAGCTAAGACAGCACAGTCCTCCCTGGGGCCCTCCCAGGCTGAAAGGTACCCCCTTTACCATACCATACGGTTCAGTGCTGCTTCCTGCCCATAACAGGAGCTCCTGGTTTCTTGGTTGCATGGATGGGCAGCCAAGGAACATGGGACAGAGGGTAGGAAGGGCAAATAAGAGGACATTTGAGACAAAGGGGCATGCTATCTTGCTGAGTGCTGGGCTGAGACTGGGATTGCCATTCAGTCAGTTGAGAGTCAAGGAGTAGAGTTGTGTTCCTAGGTCTCTAGCATATAGCAGTGACTGATCAGAATAGGCCAGAGCTTTTGGGTCACAGGTAACAGTTGTATGTCTTTACAGGCACTGTTGCCAATCCTGGCAAAAAAGGGAATTGTCCCCAATCTGCGGACTTTCTGCAATCTGGCCATTGGGTGCCGTCTGCCCAGGGATGGTATGCAGCTGCTTGCAGACATGAAGGTGAGGGACCCAAACCTAACCCAGAGCCTGCTGTCCATGGTTCTGGGAGAACTCTGGTATTTTCATAAGAAAGTTGTTGGGAAAATGAGGCCCAGCAGGATCAGATGAGTATGGGGCATAGCAAGAGGGGCAGTACCTCTTCTAGTGTAGAATGACCATGACCCCCTCTGGGAACAAGTGGATTTTGAACCACTGCAAAAACTGGCCTTGAGAACTTGAAGTTGGTGTTTGTTCTGATGGAGAGATGTGAATAGGGCTCAGCCTCAACATCCTGGAGGGATGGACCAGAAGTCCTGAGGACAAAGGGTAGTTTTCACTGCCCTGGCTCCCTCTGATGCACAACCTCTCTGACCCTCTCAGTTCTTGCTGAATGTATTTCACCTAACCCCAGCAGTGGCCACTTCCTAAGGACCAAGTAATGTCCACGCTTTCTATCGCCCAAATAATTTGGGCTGTTCTAGGCTCTCCAGCACTTGGTAATGACAGTCAACTAGTAAACTACAGCCACGTCTGAAGAGGTCCTCTGTATCTCATTTCCTGCCTCTGTTGACCCGAGCACCAGTCTTTCTCCCCAAATAGGGCATACTTGTTTTGCGTCTGCAGAGGGCTAGAAGTCTAGTTGTCCCATCCCACACCTGTTCTGGTGCCCAGTCTGTGGAGCAGACCTGTATGTGGACATGGCTCTGTCCTACCAGCCACCCCACCCTGCTGACCATGTCCATGGTGCTCATGTTCTAGAAGTCCCAGATGACCCCGAACATCCACATCTACAGCACCCTTATCAACGCAGCCCTCAAGAAGCTGGACTACACATATCTCATCAACATCCTGAAGGACATGAGGCAGAACAGCGTTCCAGTAAATGAAGTGGTCATCCGCCAGCTGGAGTTTGCAGCCGAGTACCCTCCCACCTTTGACCGGGTATGTCCACCAGGCTTGCTGTGTTTACTGTCGCCCTAACTGCTGCCATCTCTGGTTTTGACCTTCAGGTCTTGACATTCATTTTCTTAAGAGAAGCCCAAGGCCCTGAGCCACATTGACTTCCCTGGAGCTAACAGGTGGTTGTGTTGTGTGCCTGGTGTAGATGCAGGGAACTGAACTCAGATCCTTTGGAAGAGCAGTATGTCTGTTCTCTTAATCACCAAGCTATTGCTGTAGCCCACTTTTTGTTTTTATTAGCAGAGTGACGTAACTCAGGTTGGCTATGACCTACTTACTGATTCTCCTGCCTATACAAGGGCTGGGCTTATACGTGCACACCATTGTCCAGTCTAGCCTTTCACAGGTCCACCGCCCCTTCCTCCAGAGAGCAGTCTTATGATACCACGGCTTACTGTGTTCACTGTACCACCTAGGTTTAGAGGTAGCCTGGCTGTTCAATGCTTACGTGTTGATTGGTGCTCAGTACTCACTCACTGAGTGGTTGTGTACTGGCACTGCAAGTGACAGTCTGATGATGTTACCCCTTCAAGGACATCAAGCTCCTTTGGTTTGGGACTGTTGAGTCAGGCCTACAGTGCACTGATGGCAACTATGGCCTAGATAACCACAAACCAGGTGGGAAGGGAGACAGTGAATGGGCGAGAGAACACAGTTGAAGCCGTGCTCAGGAATGGCTGCCATGAGCAGCACTTGCTGAGAGAGAATGAGTGGTCAACAGGGTAGGCTGTGCTGAGCATATCTGAGCATCTGTACGACACCTTCTTGTTACCTTTTGAAGAACTGAATATGGTGAAGAACTGAATATGGGTGTTTCTGTGCAGCCCTGACTGTCCTGGAACTCACTCTGTAGACCAGGCTGGCCTTGAACTCAAACCCATCTGAGTGCCGCTGGCTCCCCAGTGCTGGGATTAAAGGCCTGTGCTACCAGCATGGGTGTCTTGCTTGTCTGTGTACAATGTGTGTAGTCGCTTAGATTGGCTGAAAACATCTGATTTCTCTGCTTTCTTAGCATATTTAATATAATGGGTTTCACTGTGAAGCTTTTGTCTCTGTCACTCACACTGACAGTCCTGTGCATCTCTAATTATAGTACAAAGAAAAAAACACCTACTTGGAGAAGATTGATGGCTTTCGGGCTTATTACAAGCAGTGGCTGAAAGTGATGCCAGCAGAAGAAGCCCCCCACCCCTGGCAGGAGTTCCAGAACAAGCCTGTAAGGGACCAAGACAAGGCGGAGAATGCTGGAGGCCTGAGGGATGGATGACGGAGCATGCTGCAATGACAGGTGCCCAGCCTTCACTCTGCTGCTGGAGCCCAGGAGACCCTAAAACTTTACAAGCCAAGAATATTCCAGAGGCACCAAGCATTTTACAGGAATAGGTGTAAGGACAAATGCTGGGTTCAGGGTGCCCATTTCAGGCCAAGGCATCTTGACAAACAATCATGGTCACATGGCATCTACGACATAGAACCAGGATTAAGTCCACAGCCTGCTGCTCTGAAAGAAAGAAAGAATGTAGCTAAGAGGTCTAAAGGTTTTATTTTACAGATCTTAACTGGTGAACGCTAAAGCTGTCACCTGTAGAGCTCATGCTTCCCCCTAGGTCTTTTCTCTGAGCACCGCTCTGAGAAGAGCTGCTTCAGGAGGCAGTGGCCCAATAAGCATGAGCCTAAGGTCCGAAAGTCCAGGATGCAGAGGAGTCAAGGGTGTCAGCCAGAGCAGCCCCGGCAACCGCAGTGTGTGCACTCGATGATGCGACCCTGTAACAGAAAAGGAACATTTGAATATACCGTCACGGGCCTGTACACTCCTACAAAAACCTGCTCAACAGGGTGCTAGTGGAATACTCCCTTGCAGAGCATCTAGACAGTTCTATCTGGGCACTATCAGCACCTTTGTGAAATGAAAACAGTGTATGACTATAAACAAGACATGCCACTGCCTAAAGGACTAAAGCCAGAGTTCTTGAGGCCACTGGGGCAAAAGGTCTGCACTTTAGTTCCTATAGTCAGAATAGTCTTGGTCCAGGGGCATAGTGGCTGGCTGAGGACTAGAGCAATGTATTTTTAACTCCTTTTCTGGAGACCATGAGCCATTCTAAACAAATAAAGTTCTCTGGTAAAACTTAGAGTCTCATAAAGGATGACCCTTATTTTCTGGTCCTGCCAACAGTTACTGAGTGCTAGGATTACAGATTATACTTGTATATCTGGCTCTATGGGGCATTGGAGATGAAATTTAGGACTACATTCATTCTAGGAGGCCCTCCACCAACTAAAGCAACAATACAGCCCTGAAGCTCAGTTAAACCTGAACCATGGCTGGGACACCAAGAGTTTCTTGGGAAGCAGCTACTGCTCGCTACACATAGCCCCACCCCTGGCACAGAGGACAGAGCTGCCTGCTGAGCTGAGGCCATCTGCGCTCAATGAAAACTTTGGTGCTTCATTTCAAGGGTCTGGAGAGTCCAGCTACTGCAAACCAGCACTGCTGCTGGGTGCCTGACCTACCCTTGAAACCAGTTTCTCTTTTTGAAGCAGGATCTCAGTTCTAGTTCAGGCTGAGAATCCTCCCAAGTGCTGGGATTAAAGGCATGAGCCCTTCCTCCTGGCTTTGCAACAAAGTGCTAGCAAAAGACACGCAGAGATTAATGTCCCTGTGAGCCTAGTGGGACAGGTTAGCTGACAGCCAGCCTTGCTAGCATAGGCCTCCCATCACCTCAGAGCTACTGTCATCACTACCCACCCTAAGGAATCAGGTCTGATTCTGATCCACCAGCAGTACTGAGATCAGCCTCCAATCCCACCTGGAAAGGATCCCCTATCAGAACTTTTTCAGAAGGGTTCTAGTGACAAAACTACTCCCTAAAATAACCTCTATGGTCAACTACGGCAAAGTTTTACACAGAAACTAACTCCCCATCCAACCATCAGGCATTACCACTTCCAGCTTGCTTTTGGGAACCCGGCAAATGCAGTTGGTGCCAAAGTTGGTGTCCCGAGTCTGAATGCAGCGTAGGCAACACAGATTCTCATAGCCCTGCTTCTTCCACTTTGCAATCAGGTTTTTGTCTGCATAGCCTTCTTTAATGCAGTATTCATAAAGTTCTGTCAGAAAGTTGGGGACAAGGCATCAGAACATGGTAAGACACACCTGCCTTCACCTTGGACTAAAAGGAAAAGTTGAGCTGAGTATGGTGGTACAAGCCTTTGATCCCAGCACCTGGGAGACAGAAGCAGAACAAAGTCTTTGAGTTCGAGGCCAGGCTGGTCTATTAAAAAAAAAAAAAAAAAAAAACTAAAATACAACAATAGAAGCCAATAATCCCAGAAATTAGCAGAGGCAGGTAGAGCATTGTGAGTTAGAGGCCAGTCTGTATATAAGTTCCATACCACCCGGGGCTACATGGTATAACCTTCTTTCAAAAACGACACACACAAATTTCTTCATCTTCCGTGGTAGGAAAACTGATGCTTGATAGGTTTATAAAGATAACCGTTACTTTAATTTTCATTTTTGGGAGGATCTCACATTACAGTCAAGGATTACGTAGAACTCCCTATAATCTTCCTGCCTCAGCTTCTCAAGTGCTGGAAGTAGAGGTCTGAACCATGACAGTCTTTTTGCCTTTCTTTTCTCCTTCCCCTTCCACCTCTTTTTCTTCCTCTGGTTTTTTCAAGACAAAGGTTTCTCTGTGTAGCCGTGACTGTCCTAGAACTCACTCTGTAGACCAGGCCTGCTTCTGCCTCTGGAATTCTGGGGTTAAAGGTGTGCACCACCAGACCCAGCTTTTTATGAACTACTGTATAAATCCTGAAAGCCACCCAAGTATAAAGAAGTCAAGAGGCAAGATGGCTCAAGGGCAGAGAATGCTTTCTATACAGGCCTAATGACCCGAATTTGATCCCCCAGACCCACATGGCAGAGAGAGAGAGCCCAAACCTGCAGGTTTTCCTGCAACCTTCACATGGAAACCATGGCACAGGCTTACCTTCACATGTATGCACACATAGTAACAGTTTCTTAAAGGGTAAGGAATTTAGTCAGTCATATTTACCTCTGCTTATAGCTTTCCTTTTATAGAAGAGGTCGAAGATGTAGCGGGTTTTCTGGTGATGGATCCTGAAGATAGGCCACAGAGATTCCACTTTCCTCTTTCCCTCATGGGGTTCAGTTTCAGCTGGGAAAATAAAGCATGTATGTGTTTTTGGAACTAGTCTTTCTGCGGAGGACAGGACTTGTTTGCTTCCTTAACTGCAGCTGATTGTTTTTATCTTCATGCAGATAAGAATGAAAATAGTCAACAATTAAAGGCTGACAACCTGGGAATCCTTAAGCCCTTCTAGCAGAATGTAAAAAGATGTAGAAAATGCCCAGCAATTCCCCAAGAACTTAGTTACCCCGAGTCCAGGAATTCACCAAAGAGCGCTAAAAATAGACTCTTCCTCCACATTCTAATTCCTTTATTTTCAGAGTGGTGTCAAATCTCTTGGCCCATAGCAACCTTGACTATAAGTTCTGGGTATTTCACAGAGACAGTCTGGCACAATCAGTTGAGAAAAGAGAAGTTAACATTGGCTTAATAATTACAGCTGTATGTTTGACCTCATAATGGCAATGATCAGATAGCTATAAGCAGGTATTCCAAAGACGGTTTTGAACAGAAATTCAAGGGAAGCTGAAGAGAAGACGCAGTGGTTAAGAGCAGCAACTGTTCTTACAGAGAACCCAGGTTCTATTCCCAGCACTTAGGTGGCAGCTCATAACTCCAGTTCCAGGGTTCCAACATCCCTCTTTTGGCCTTTCTAAATAATAGATACAAATGCAGTACGAGGCAAAACACTCAAATATATTTTTTAAAAAAAGATATTTCAGGGAGCCCATGGGATAGATAAGTAGGAAAGGGTGCTTGCTCCCAAAGCAGATAAGAACTGACTCCTATAAGTTGTTTCTAACCCCTACATACTAACTTTGTAGTACTAACCTTGCCACACACACAAATACCAACTTAAGTAGTCATACTATAAGATGGCTTTTAAAGTTACCACCTTGCCAGGACCTGGAATCACCTAAGGGAAACTCACTTGACTAATGAGCTAAATCATGCTGGCCTAACGGAGGCAGAACAGACTGGCTCTGAACATGGTGATCATTCATATGCTGGAGGTGTGAGGCCTGAACTGTGTAGAGTGAAGAAAGCTAGATGGTTGAACTTCTGCATTAAGCAGACAGCATGTGTTCATTTCTCTCTCAAGTTTCTTATATTTTGTTTTCTGTATGTGAGTGTTTTGCTGGCATGTATGTATAAGCACTAGTGCACCTGCTGCATGTATGTATGAGCACTAGTGCACCTGCTGCATGTATGTATGTATGAGCCCTAGTGCACCTGCTACATGTATGTATGTATATATGAGCCCTAGTGCACCTGCTACATGTATGTATGTATGTATGAGCACTAGTGTACCTGCTACATGTATGTATGTATGAGCCCTAGTGCACCTGCTGCCCAGGGATGTTAGAAGAGGTGCTGGCAAGAGCAGTCAATGCTCTCAACCACTGAGCCATCGCTCCAGCTTCCTTCTCTGCTTTTGACTATGGAAGGGCTTAGAATTGCCTTGGCATCCCCTCAGTGATAGACTAGAACCTGGAATATAAGTCAAATAAACGTTTCTTTTCCTGTGTTGCTTTTGGTCTGGTGTTCTGTCACAGTAACAGCCCTCAAACTAGGACATACTGTGCTCATCCTTTGATGTACTTTCCAAAGACAAGCAGACTGTAAAGGTTTCCAAGCACAAGATCACCATGGTGCCGTGTGGCAGAAACTGCAACATGGTGAAAAGATCATGGGATAAAGACTTTCAGACACCCACAAAAGGAATGTGAATATGTGACAGAGCTCTAGGCCAGCCAAAGCTAGAGTCTCAGAAAGAAAAAATGGCATGAACAAAAAGACTTAATGGGACTATTCCCAGCACCCACATCAGGGTAGCTTACAGCTGCTTGTAACTCCAGCTTTAGGAGTTCTTACACCTTCTGGCATCTCCCAGGCACCTCTGCTCACATGCATACGCCCCACCCACACCCCAAAGTAAAATAAAATCTAAAAAACAAACAAACAAAAAAAAAAACCCCCGAAAACACAGTGAGCTGGGCCTTGTGGGACACATTTTTAATCCTAGTGTTGGGGAGGTGAAGACGAAGAGATCTCCATAAATTTGAGGCAAACTTTTTTTTCAGGACAGCCAGACCTATGTCTGATAGAGACCCTAAAGACACTAAAAATCAAAGACACCTGACCTTTCACAAATACACTAATAATACAACAACAACAAACCTTTAGGGAAGGGAACGATATTCTCACTAATGTTATCTTGCTCTTGAGAACTTTCAAAACACAACCAGTTTCCTGCAAGCCTCTTCTCAGTGTTTCTCTTTCTATCCTTGGAGGCTCTGAGCCTTGACACTGTGCAGCACACCCAGGCAGGAGGACCCCACTCACCTTCTCTCATCTTTTGATCTAGTTCATCCAACGTTGGTTCAATCAACTCCCAGCCATCAGGAGGTGCTTTGCGGCTTCTTTTGACTTTGGGCATTTCCCAGCAAGATAGCTTGTAAAGATCTACAAGAAAACCAACTACTTTCTAAGTCTCAGGCTGCCAACGGGCTTTGGCAGCCGTCCTGCTGCTCCTCGAGCTGTAAAGCTCAGTGTGACGTATGTTCTGCCCTCACGTAACCATGTGTTGTTTCTGCCCCTATTTCAGTTCCAAACCACTGTCTCAGTATCCTCCCCAGACTCTTCTCTGGGCACCGGCTGTTCTCCATCCCCAACACACTCTCCAAAACAGGGAGGAATAGGAACATCAAAGCAGCCCAAGAATAAAAACACTTGAGGCCTTGCTTGAGATCTGCTGGAAGGTAATTAATCTATTACTTAGCTCATGACATAAAGCATCTACAGTAGAAAAGAGAAGCAAGACAGTCAGAACTTCAGTCAAGGAGAGAAAGTTCAGTCAGGAACTTTAACTGACTGCTTCACTTTCCTCAATCAGCTTCTGCTGGAGCTATGAGCAACATATTTGATGGTGTCACCTCTACTTGTTACAATTTGTTCTTCTGCTTGGAAGGCTAGTCTGAAGAATCTATTTATATTCAGAACTCTGTTGGGCACTCCAGCTGGATGCCTGAAAGTGGCTTCCCCAGTTGATTTCTGTTGGATGCTTTGTTATCTACCCTTCCCTCCCAATTCTCTCTAGCTATTGCTATCTACTTAATAAACTTACTCAAACCAAAAGTATGGCCATGGTAGATCATTCTTCAGAAGCCCAAAAACAGCTACTTAGTGTCCCCAGATGGGAATGGTGACAAACACACACATTATCCATGCTTGTGTGAGGTGGAGCCAGAAGGATTAGGAGTTCAAGGCCAGTTTTGGGTATATGGTGAGTTTGAGCCCAATCTAGACTACATGAGACCCTGTCCTAAAGAAAAAAAGAGGAAGAAAGAAAGAATGAACGAACGAAAGAGGTGCACAATACCTTGGGTCTCTTTCCTACGAGAATAATATAAAAATCCTTGGTCTTCACAGTTATAAACCTGGGTTCTTGTCCAGATTTACCAATTCTGTGTCTTTGGGGGAGATCACTTTTCCTCTTCAGTCTTCTGTCTCATCTGTAGAGTAAGAGCAGTAGATTATGCCGCCTGTTAGATAACTACCAAAATGTCTCTTTTTGGAGCAACGAAGTGGGCCAGTCAAAATCTAAATAAAAAGCTTTTCTATTTCTATTTTCTATTGCATAAAACTTTCTAGCTGGTAAAGAGAGGCCTATAAGCATAACCGACTCAGCCGTTAAAAAATATATTCAGTCTCATCCACTCTATGGTGACTGACACTTTACAACACCCCACCACACACTAACAATTTAACAAATGAAAATTCAAACTCTAAGAGGTGGACTCAGGGTCACATAGCTGACTGGCGAATCTAACAGATTAAAGGCTCTGGTCTTCCTCATCAGTGGTCTTTGCTCGGGTTTTTCCAGCGCTTTCGTAAAGAGATAGACTGATAGACTGAATCTAAGCCCTTCCCAGGGCGCGCAGCCTGATTAAAGAATCACTTTCTCCTGACCCAGGAGGATTCGACCCGAGAGACTCTTGTGTCCGGGGAGAGGTAAAACGAAGAGGTGATCGTATCAGGAGGAAAGAGGTGTTGGGCTTATAGATGTAGAAGAGTTTGGGGAAAAAGATGAACGAGAGCGAAGTTACGGACGGGCCAGTAACGGAAAACTCAAGAGCAGCATCTGAGGAAAAAAAGGGGTATTTAGACAGAAAATGGTCCCAGAAGAGGGAAGCACACACAGACAAGAGAACGAACAAGCCCCAAGTTTACCATCCTCTGTGCAGACGATGAAAGTACCGAGTCATCGGGGACTCCAGCCTCTGCCTCTTAAGCAGCTCAGACAAGTCTCCTGGCTGAAACCGTGGCCAAAGATCTAGTACTCAAGATAAACACTCACCGGAAACTCAAACATCTAGGGCCGCCACTTCTTTATTGACGGCTTCCGCTCCGGTGAAAAACTCTTCAGAATAAGGCCCTCGCGGAGCCCCGCCCACCTCGCCCGGAGTTGCGTCATCTTAGGTGTCCGTGGTAATGCCTTTGTAAAATTCCGGAAACCGTACGGCCCTTTTCCTCTCACTTCCTGTGGTGGTGGCCCTCACGGCTACGTGTCTCCTCGGACAGGGCCACCGGGGAACCTGGATTCCTGGCAGTACACGTTCTGGCCAGGAATTCAGGCACCTCTCAAGACAGCCCGGCCTCGGTGAGATCCCAGTTCCTCGCGGCGGCGGCGGCGGCGCGCAGAGAGGGACCAGGCCGGGCGGAAGAAGTCGATTCCAAGACATTTCCGGTTCCGGTGTCAGTTCGAGGCGCCGCCGCCGCTGCAGCCGCCGGAGCCGAGATGCCTAAAGGAGGTGAGGGGGTGGGCGCGCGTGGTTCGCGTGGCTTCTCTAGTGGCGATCGTAGGCCGGCTGCCGCCGTCTCCCCAGCCTGCTGGCCTAGGGCCTCCTTAGGAGATCCGCGCCAAAGGAGGCCATTCCCGTCGCCTCCCAGCCATGTGTGGGCCTCGACGCTCAATTGTCCTGACTGGGAAGCCGAGGACCACAGTGATCGAGGGTCTCTCCGTCGGGGATTTTTGAGGAGACTCACGGGTGCTGGGTCCTTGTTCCGAAAGAAAGCGGGACCCAGGAGTCTCTGCTCCAAGCCTCGGGAGTGTCTGAAGTTTGTCCTCCCATTTGGCTGGCCGGAGACTGAGTCACCGCGTCCCGCGCTGGTGCGGGGCCAGTCTTACTCGAGCATAAAATGTGGCTTCTGTCGAGCTCAAATGCGGCCCTGCCTGCCTCATAATAAGACCTTAACTTGATGATGTGGGACCTGGCATTGACTCTCTCCTTGATCCGTAGCCATTAATGATGTGCTTCTGAGCCAGTCGCCTAACTTCTTTGTGTCTCGGTTTTATCTGTTCCAAAAGAGGGGACATTGATTATATCTACCTCTTGATATGATGAAGGGTGTAAACTAGATAACCCACGTATTCAGTCCAGTGCCCCGTAGCCCCTAAATGCCTAGCTATTACTGTGTGTGGAGGCCAAGAAGACAGCGTTTCCCATCTTACATTGTTTTTACCCCTTAGAATCAGGGGTTTGAATACCAGTATATTGCCATCTTAATTCTGTGGCCTCAAACAAGACTTTCTTCCAGCTGTTTTCTTCATCTGACCTACAGGGGTAATAAGGCTTAGTTTGATGAGTAGAAGATGGGAGGACAAGAGTTATATGATGATAGAATAAATTGCTCCAAGATGTTCATTTAATGTTAGCAGCTCACGTGTTAAGCCAGTTAATGCAGTCGGTCCATAGGAACATCTGACTAGAGCTTTTTCAAGCTTAAATTGCTTCCTGTCAATATTCAGATATGGGGCTTTACCGGGCGAAGTGCGTCTAAACCTAACTCTCTGCTGATCTGTCCTGTGTCTGAAAGAGCACTGTCTTTTGTTCCGCAGTCTCATCTTTAAAAGGCAAAAGAACTTTTTCAGCTCCTGACTCTAAAGTTGGGAATTACAGTTCCACAGTCTTAAATATGAAATCCTAGCTAATTGATTTAGTCTTGGTTTCTCAGAAGCTTTGCGGGCAGACAAGACTTGTTTCCTTGCTTGGGCCAAGATAAGAAGACAGTGTTAAAAACTATTTTTAAAATTCCCCAGGAGCAAAGGACCTGTTTTCAGTGTAGTGTGAATTGTTTAAGAGTCTTGAAAGAGTCTGTGTAAACCAAACTAAGATCAGTATCCCATAGAGAAGTATAGGGAATGTGATAACCAGTTGTGATCTGTTACCACAACCTGGAATATTAAGAGGCCAAGAAAGGGTGTTGCTTGTTTTGTTTTGTTTTGTTTTTAATGGTAAAGCTTGGTATCTTACAATAAGCCTTTCATGAGCATACCTAGATACCCCTGGGAACTTGGGCAGTCATTAAAAATGGGTGGTGTAGGCTGCTGGCAGCCCAATTACAACTCTGCAGCTGCTGTCTAGGAAGTCATTGTGTCTCTGCAGTGGTCTCCAGAGCTCAGAGCAGCTCTTAACTGTCTAATTATAGATTCTCTACTCACAGCAAGGGGTCCTCGGAAACCAGGAAAGTTCCTGTTTGGCAATAGGGGTCACAGCCACACCTGCATCCAGATAGCAGGAGGTCGCAACCCAGCTAGAAGACTAGCTTTAGCAGGAGGTGGTCTAGTGTTCTGGCTAAAACATCAGATGTGGCACTGACCCTCTTAATAATCAATTATCTCCAACAGTCCTGATCAGCGTTAGGCTGCTGTTGGGTCTATATTTAACATTAATTTTGCTAGTTTGATTTTTTTTTAATGTGGTGTGTGTGTGTTTTGTATTTTGTCCGCATGTACATACATGCGCTGTGTCCATGAAGTGCCCGCAGAGGGTGGGAGAGGGCATTGAGTCACCCAGGAATTGGGGAAACAAAATTTTGAGCTGCCCTGTAGGTGCTGGGAACCAACTAGGGCTATCTGAAGGAACAGCAAATGTTCCTAACTGCTGAGCCCTTTCTCCAGCTCTGTTTGCTAGTTTGATTCTTAATAGAGTTTTCTGTTGGAAGATTCTGGGCTTTTAGCCTGTGTTCTCCGTATCACCAAGATGAACACGGAGTATTTTATTCTTCCTGCTGCCATTGGTGTAGTGTGCTTATGGAGCTGGTGCTCACTCACATTTTACTACCAACCAGTGTATTAGGACAGATTCTCGGGCGTTTTGTGTTGCTTATCCAATGCCATGCACAAGTCCAGTTGCTTTTACTTCCATGGTAGGCTTGTGGGGAAAAAGGAAACTGAGGCTCTGGGAGGGTACAGATATAGGAAATAGTACAGCTGAGATTGGAACCCAGAGCTTTAGACTTCAGAATTCTTCCTCTTTTACACATTGTTCGACATTAAGTCTCCTTCTCTGTGGTACAAAACCAGCAGTGGCTCTTGTGCTGTACCTTTGTTTAAGGACCAAAAGAAGCCATGACAAAGTCCAGAAAGGAAAAGGCCTTGGTACCAGAAGGGGCATCTAGGTTTCATGCTTCCCTGTTTGCACCTGAGAACACTATTAGGATTTTGCTTGTTTGTGACAAGGTCTCACTCTGCCCTTCATATGTAGACCAGGCTGACCTGGAACTCAAGATCCCTATCTTGCCAGCCTCTGTAGTCTCGAATGCTGGGACTGAAGTGCACACCACTCTGCCCAGCTATATTTGGATTTTAAGAGAATAGGATTCAGTCAGACTGGATCTCCCTCTCCTCACCTCAGGTCTTGTTCTTAGGAATCTACATCTGGCGATCAGGTGTCTTAAGCCGCTGCTTTTATCCTTTGAGATCACTGTAGGTTTGAGTGGTACTTGGTGAAGGTAGGTGAGGTTCCCTTGGGCTGAAAAGGATAGTCTTTTGGGGGGTCAGTGTAGTGAAGGCTGACTTTTCTCTCACCTTCCTAAACTAATGATCTTTGTGCAGGTAGAAAGGGAGGCCACAAAGGCCGAGTGAGGCAGTATACAAGCCCTGAAGAGATTGATGCCCAGCTACAGGCTGAGAAGCAGAAGGCCAACGTGAGTACATATCTGTCGCTCCAGTGGTCCAGTGTGTTGCCTTGCTTCTGGGGAAAACAGGAAAGGACTACTGTTCTTCAAGAGACGTCACACGTGAGGGTGGGAAGGACACCAGATGGCAGGTGTGAGCCCTGGAGCAGCCAGTCACAGTCACAGAGGGGTAGCCCTATGATTGGACCAACAAGAAAGGACTTTGACCACTTTGCAGTAGCTGCCTTGGTGGTCTCCACTTGTGGTCATGATTGCCTGCCTTCTAGAGACCCTCTCTCTACTAGCTGCTGTCCATCTACCGCTCCAGCCAATTCCCTGCAACTCCCCACACATGGGGCTGCCTGCCAGACTATACAGCATACAGCCTGCCTTCCCGCACCCCCACTGTCCTGTTCATTGATATTGGCTCTGTTTGGCATCACCTCTTCTGTGACTTAGTGAGGCCTGCCCTCTAGTTTAAACTGACATAGTAGTTCTCTTTCCTCTGGGCTGGGATATCCTGTCCTGTCTACTTGTACCTGCATCCTCTGCTCAGAGAATATCCACACTTGAATTAAGGGCTTACGGGACTTCTGAGAAAGGGAGAAGCCATCTCTAGCTGTGAGCTTAAGATGCCTTTGTAGAGTTCCTGACATGGGACCTTGGAGAATGTGTAGGTGGCTGTTAAGAGAGGATGGATATAAGGTTTTTATTGGACTTTCTTACTTTATTTTTTTGAAACAGAATCCATGTAGCTAGTTTGCACTCTTGGCAGTTCTGCTGCCTCAACCTCCTATGTGCTGAGAGGCTCTTTTTTTTTTTTTTTTTTTTTTTGGTGAGACAGAAATGTAGACGCTGCTAATATGGTCTTGGGCATTTGGTGCCAAAAGGCCATATGTGGGTAGGCATCACCATGGGAGCATACATCCAAGAAGGCATGACCAGGAAAGTTACTTTGGCACAGTATTTAGTTCCACTCCTGGGTCTTTGTGACCCTGTGAGGTGAGCTTCTTCATGAGCTGACCAAGATGGCTGCAAAGGGGTCAGGGTCTTTTGTGGTTGTATCAGTAAGCCCTTGGTTTGCGATGCGGACTGGCCTGGGGCCATGCTTAGTATGACCTTTGTCATGCAAGGCTTGGGCCTTCCAGGGGCTTAATGTGAAGGTCCACAGTCAGAGGGCGGCTGTGGGTGTTACATTTTTGGGGATCTGTTTTGCATTTTTGATTCTGCAGGTTGTCCATTTCTGAAACAGGAAGAAGATGAACAAGAGGAAGGTGGAGATGGGGCTTCAGGTGACCCCAAAAAGGAGAAGAAGTCTCTAGACTCAGATGAGAGTGAAGATGAAGATGATGACTACCAGGTGAGTCTATAGGCTAGAGGCCACACTTGTTCACTGGGCAGATAAATGTGTGTTTGGGTTTTTAAGAAAGATCCTATATAACCTGTCCTACTGTGATCTCTTGACAGTTCTGCCTCCCACTCCCAAAGTGCTGGGTTTATGAGCATGTACCACCATCCCCAGTTTGTTTTGTTTTTTAATTGGGGAAGAGAGGGAAGTAGATACATACCATGGTAGCACATGAAGTCAGAAAACAGCTTTGTGGAGTGGGTTCTCTCCTTCCACTGCTGTGTGAGTTCCAAGGATCAAACTTGGGTGATCAAGTTTGCAAGACCCACCTACCTGTTACTGGGAGTTAGGGTCTCATGTATCCTAACTTGGCCTCAAACTTGTATAACTGGTCCTGGCCTTGAACTGGTTGATGAACTGGTCTTCCTGTTTATGCTTCCTAGTGACGTCACATGCCTGCAGTTAATTACTAAAAGCTCTAACTCTAGGACTCTGGATCTAATGGGAACATACAGTGAAAATGGAGTAAATGAACAGTGGAAATTCAAACTGAAAAGTGCTATAACTCAGACTGAGAATGGAGAGGATACTTGGAATAACGCTGTGCTAAGGAGGTGACTTAAGCCAAGGATGGAGCCAGCCATGTTTAAAACAAAAACAAACAATAAATGTTAGAGCAGTTGAGGCAACCAGACAAGCAAAGTGCAAAGGCCCGGGGTGGAAACAGGCTCTGCATGTTTGAAGAACAGAAAATGGGGGCTGCTGGGCTGTGGCGTAGCAGGCAAATAGTGCCAGACAGTGGGCAAAGAGGCAAGGGTACCTCTAGTGACAGAAGAGCGTAGGCTTCACCACATCAGGGACTAGGCAGGGGCAACTGGATACCTTGTGCTTTAAAATGTATTTACCGTGGAAGGGGTGGTGTGCAGCATGCTGTGATGTGTGTGTGGTCTACAAGCTGTGGGAATCATGGGTCCTGGTGATCAAACTCAGCTCATCAGGTTTTTGCAGTAAGTGCCTGTACCCTATCCAGCCTGTCGTCCCATCACTGATTTTGGCTTTTTGAGGAACAGATGCTAAAATGTTGTGGTAGAATCCAGGAGACGGTATCCGTGGCTTGCTCTTCGGTGATTGGCAGTATAGAGTAGATGAGTGGATAGACTCCAGCCATGTTTGGGGCATCCTAAGGGAAGGAAGGATCAGGTTGGGTAGGTCTTGTTTGCCTGTTGCAGAAAGAGGTAGTCAAGTTGGATGTAGACACATGGAACCTGTGGTTAGATCAGTCAGCATCTGGAAGCTCCTTTCTAGTCATTTTAAGGAAACCTGTAGAACTAAAACTGTTTTCATTTCTTCCAGAACTTCCCCAGATAAGATGATTTAGCTTCTTTTTTTCCTTTCCCATTAATTTATTCACTTTATGGCCCAATCACTCACACACACACACCGGCGGCGCCTTCCAGTTTCCCCCTTTCACAAGCCCCCCACTCCTGTTCTCCTTCTCAGAGAACTGGGAGGCCCTCTTGGTACCAACTGCCCTAGCATATCAGGTCACTGCAGGACTAGGCACATCCTCTCCCGCTGAGGCCATGGTTTAGCTTCTTAAATCTCTTCTTCCCTACTCAAAGCAGAGATTGCAACACCATGGCTCACCCTGCTCTGAGAGCCCATCATGTGGTTATTTAAAGGAAAATCGGGCTTAGGATTTCATGGGAAGCTGGTGCTCTGGAGACTAGATCGAAAGTGGCAGTGATCCCTATTGACCTTGAGCTGCCAGCCCTGCTGGGGCCTGGCACAGGTTGCCATTGTACACACTCATTTTCTTTGCCCCTCCCAGATTGGTGTGGAAATCCAAAGTGATGGGCTATTGGTGGCTTGGCCTTCTGAGGTCCCCCAAGACCAAACCTTCTGTAACAGTCCTGTTCTGTCCTAGCAAAAGCGAAAAGGTGTGGAAGGGCTCATTGACATTGAGAACCCCAACCGGGTGGCACAGACGACTAAGAAGGTCACACAACTGGATCTGGATGGGCCAAAGGAGCTTTCAAGGAGAGAACGGTAATGTCTGCTTGGTGGGCCTGCAGCCTTAGTACACAGACTAGACCCAAAGCAAGCCTCCAGCTCCCAGCCACACCAACAGACTCATTGACTGCATGGAGTGAGACACCTCATGGCCTTTTAATAGGCCAAAAGCTGCTAGGATTCTAGCCTGCAGCCCTGTTCAGATCCCATGATTGCTGAAGAACGTAATCCGAAAACTACAGGAAAGGGTTTAAGTATCACTGAGGCTGTGGAAGACACTCTGTTTCTGTACCTCTCTATTAGGTTTCGTTTGGTTCGGTGAGAGAGAGGGAGAGGGAGAGAGAGGGGAGAGGGAGAGGGAGAGAGAGGGGGAGAGGGAGAGGGAGAGAGAGAGAGAATGTGATTGGTTGGTTGATTCCCAGAGCAGAAGGGCTCTTATGCTCTGCTTACCCCCATCTTCAGGGTTCTGCCACTTTACTGAGCAGCCATGAATAATTTGCTGTCCCCTTTGGGCCTCAAGTTCTCACCAGTACCAAAAAGATCCCTTTACCCAACAGAAATGATGACCATGAAAGCCTGCAACTTTCTGGTACTTGGTCTTCACTGAGGTGGCTCTGCAGAACCTTGAAGCAGCCTTGGTTAGTCCTGAATAACTAAGAGACATCTCAGTCTGGCACATTCCTGCCAGAATCTGCTGGCCAGTAGAGTTATCTCTACACCTCCGTAGTAGGTGTCTTGTCTAGTCTCCCCATCCGGCCCTTGGTGGCTGAGTTTCTTATTCATTCTCCTGAAGCAGGTCCCCATGCTTTGCTTCCTACCATCTAGCCTTGTACACTAGGAAGGCCTCCAGAAAGCCCCTGTGCTGCCCCTGCCAGGACTCTTTATTATGTGGCTCCTCCAAGGTATCACGTTCCAGGCACCCCTCCTAGTGAGACTCACACAAGGGGACTGATGACCCTTCCTCTCTGCATGGAATTCTGCTTTTATTCTCAGCCCACCTGGGGGACTCACCTGGGCTACAGTAAAAATGTTCTATGTCCCGGTGCTCTCAAGTCAGGGACTTGTACCTTCTTTACGGTCATCTCTGGAACACAGTGTTCTTGGTTTAAAGTTCCCTATTCTCAAGGTGGCCACTAAACTCTCTGAAGTCTTCAGGTACTAACCTGGTCCCTGCAAGAAGGCACTGTCCCCTTTTGGGCCATGGTTCTCACAGGGGGTTGCCACCCATTCCCTTTCCTTATTTGAGAGTGTCTACCAAGTGTCTACTCAGCTGAGTGCTCTCTTCCTTTGTCCCTGAGTGCTTTAGCTAACAGTGATGACACTGACATCATTTTATCCAAACAGAGAAGAAATAGAGAAACAGAAAGCAAAAGAGCGCTACATGAAGATGCACTTGGCTGGGAAGACAGAGCAGGCCAAGGCTGATCTCGCTCGGCTGGCAATCATCCGGAAACAGCGGGAGGAGGCAGCAAGAAAGAAGGAAGAAGAAAGGAAAGGTAGGTTTGAGCCTATCAGCCCCAGCCAGTTACCTGACTGGTTTTAGACAGGACCCTGAACTCTGTCTGTGAGGTTGGAGAGGCTGAGGAATGACAGCTGCCTGACCACCCATGTCAGCCAGTAAAGCTTTACAGTCTCTGGAGAGATGCTCCTGTCCACCACCATGGAGTCAGACGAGAGTTGAGATTAACAGAGCACTATTTAGTGGTCACTGACCGACTCCAGCAGCAAAAGGCCTCAGCACCAGCAGATCTTTGAGCCTCGTAAAGACAGAAGTTGCTGTGTCTAGAGTTGTCATCCCATCCAGGCTCTTGTGGTGGAGCTGTCTGTAAGAGAAACTTAGACTAGGCATCAGCCTGTGTGCCACTCCTCACCCTCCTTCCCTCTGGGCATCTAAAGGTTACTCAGGGTCTCACAGGCCTGGATATGTTTAGGGGAGTGCTTTACCTTAGACCCTCCATGAGAAAGGGGGCAGGGGTGGTTATGAGAGAGATCCCTTAGCTTACTTTCCTGCCTATTTACCTAATTATGAGGAAACTAAGGCCTCGAACTGAGAACTCACCAGGGCAAACATATCACCCTTCTCTGAGCTTATGTATCCTGACTAATTAGGCTTCCCAAACCCAAGCAAGAAAGGACTTGATGTGCAGCTAGGTGTTGTTTCTGTCTTGAGACGTTAGAGACTTCAGAATAAAGAGAGGTTGGAATTGCAGGGTTCTGCCAGGGGTGTTGAAATTCCCAGTGGCCACCCGGCTGCTTGTGGGTGAGCCTGAATGAATAGCCATTCAAGCACAGCAGAAACATCTGGATGCCTGGGCCCTGTGGCCTCAGCAGAAATTCTCTCCCCTGAGTGGCAGCTTGGATTTTTCTTGGCTCTCTATTAGCTCAGTCTGTTTGCACAAAATATGTTCTGAAGTCCTGTGATTCAGAGGGATGTGGGAGGCATTTTTGCTATGTTCTAACTCCCACCTTTCCGTTCCAATCCCTCAGCAAAAGATGATGCAACTTTGTCAGGAAAACGAATGCAGTCGCTCTCCCTGAATAAGTAAGCTGGCCTGTGGGAGGAGATGCCGGGGAACTGGGCCGTGCCGCCAGGACCTCTGCCATGTCTCACCCACCCTGTGCCCTGGCGCCGCTGCAGCAGCCCCTATGGCCAGGAGCCCCTACCTACGGCCTGGGGCCTCCTCTTCATCTTGGCACAGAAATTGTTCAGGGGATGTGGGGGGGGCTGGGGGGAGGGGCAGCTGCTATCTTTGAGACAGAAAGATGCAGGACAGCATTTCATACCTAACCATTTGAATGTTTTTGCTGTTTTTAGAATTTGGAACCCTGGTTGGGAGGGGGGTGCCTGGGAAGTGGGGTACAGAGATTCCATTTGTCCAGTAGTTTGCACGTTGGTGGGGGGTAGTGCTGGCAGCAGCTGCTGTGGGAGTTGACAGCCAGCCCGGATTGTCTGGGTGCTCACTCGGGCTGTCTGGGAGCCTGTGCTGCCAAAGGTCCAAGGTGTGTGCCTGGCCAGTTCCGTCCGATGAAGCTTCTCTCTGCTCTGTCTCCTCCCCACCCACCTGGTCAGGGCTAGTGCCCATTTTTAACCTACCCATTGATCATTTCAAGAAACCTCTGGTTACTGCATCACCCAGACAAGACATGCTCCTCAAATTCAACTTGTATATTTGGCAGATTAAACAACATTATCGTAAATCCTTGTTTGGCAGTTCTATCTGCTGTCCCTATTTTTGCTCGTGGCATGTACCAGCAGGGTTCAGGGCTCACACCTACCTGGGGAAGCACTGTCAGACTTTTACACAAATTAAGGTGCAGGGCCTAGATATCAGTGATGTTTCTGAAGACCAGTCCTGAACCTATAACACTGGAGTAGTTTAGCTGCCCCTGTGAGCCTGCAGGTGCTGTCTGCTGGTCATATCCTAATATTGTGCTGGAAGAAGTTTCTCAAAGGCACCCAGGAGTCACCACAGCCTGAGCTACCACCTCAATCCTTAGCATTGTGGCAGTGAGGAAGTTAACCTGGTGCTAGCCAGCGAGCTGCTTGTACATTCAGGCCCAGTGAAGTCCTGTCCTGGCCCCATCTGAGTGGAATGCTGCATGTACTCCCTAAGAGATGGGGGGTGGGGCTTGAGGGTCTGGACATGTCAGGGTCTAATACGAGTGACTTAGTGGCGGACATTTGAGTCCATTTTCTAGGAACCGCAACTACAATCCCATGGGCCTGACCCTAATGGCCTCTGGAGGGATCCTGCAGCTACCCAGACTCAGGGCCCCAAGATTAGGAAGGTGATGGCTTTCTAGCAATGCCCTGTTGCTAGCCCTAGGGCAGTAGTAAAAAGGTTGTCTGTGAGAGGTTTGTGGGTGGGGGTTCCTGCCAAGGGTTCCTGGTTGAGGTTCCCAACACCAGACTAAAGTGTACAGCTTGGGTTGAGGCAGAGGTGTGCGAGTGTGGGTGGGGATTGTTGGAGACCATGGATGTGATGAGCAAACTCTAAGGCCAAGGCTGAATTAAAGAATAATGGGGGCTTGCTGCTTCTGGTTCTCACCATAGGAAGTCTTTGATGTAACTGTTAAATAATTGTTCAGATGCTGTGTAAAAGGCTAACCCAAAGACAAAAGGCCTTAGACTAAAACACAAATAGGGGATTGTATAAAAACCAATGAACATTTACTGGAAACCAGTTGCCTACATCATAGCGGAGGAAAAAAGATATCAACACTAAGGTCCAGAGCCAGGCGTACCCCATTTATATCAGAATCACACCACTTAACAAGTGACTTGAAACAGAAGGGTCTCAAGTTCAAGGCTGGTCCTGACAGCTGAAGCCCAGGCAGTTTCGTTTCCAGTAGCCCCATACACCAGCCACCTTCTTTCAGACAGACAAAGGCAGGCACCTTCCACATTTGGTATGTTTATTAGCTCACATGAAGCAGTTCATGGCCAGCATTATGCTTTGGGTTTTTTGTCTTGTTTTTGGTTTGCAATAAACAACGAAAGCATTTCTTTAAAAGGCACATTTTCGTTAAACAGGTGGGAAGTTTCTTGCCCTCCTTGGAGAGAGAGCATCCCCTTGCAGACCTTTACTGCACCCTAGAAGCATTCAGCAAAGCAGCCCGTAGCCTCCCAACCCCCTTTCCCTCCTCCCCAGCAGTTGGGATGAGGGCAGCACTCCTCACAGCTCATTTGATCTTCAGGTCCTTCAAAGCTGACTCCAAGCTCTGCAAGGAGAGAATGGATAGGCTGGTTCTCATCTGTCCTGCAGAAACCTCACCCATCCCAGCCCCCGCACAAAATAGGGCTGAGTTTAAATCCCAAAATGCAAGAGAAGAGATGGTCCCCAGCCCAGGCCCAGGGTAGCTCACCTTCACATCCCAGATGCTCATGCCACCATCCATGCCTGTGGTACAGAACTGTGAACACTTGGCCTTGCCCCCGCTGAGCACTGAGATTTGACTGTAGGAAGGTTGGGTTTAGGGGCCAAGCTTGCTGGCCATGAGCTCCCAGACCCACTCCCATGAGAAATAATACCAGGATGAGGTGGCACTAGTCAGGAAACAAGGCTTGGAGAAACAGTGTTGGCGAGGGAAACAGTCCTAAACTTGAATGTGTGGGAAAAGTGGAATGCCACTGATGTCCGGAACTGGGCTCTAGGAGAACACAGTGCTTGATACTCAACAATCCCAGAGGCTGGGCTTAGTTTAGACACTGGCTCAAACAACCTAAGGCTCAGCTAGCCAAAGACCAGCCGAGTACATGCTTCCTAGTAAGCTACAGGGGTGAACCCCTGTGGTTGATAGCTTTGGGGTTTTGGAGGGTTTCCCAAAAAGGTTTAGATTCATTCAACTGGGAAGGAATCTAGCAAGATACCTACCCCCCAAGAAGCCTGCATTCTAGAAGCCCCAATGTGCCTAGGCAAGCCCTAGCCAGCCAGACATGTAGAGCCAGGATGCCTGCTAAGTTCCTACTGCTGGAGCACCGCTTGGAGGTCTGCCTGCTTCCTTCTGTAGTCCTGTCCTGTCCCATCACCCCCATTCTCCCTGTCTCCACCCCCAGCACCATGCTTGGCAGCCCCACCTTCCTCTGGCTCCCACCCAGCCCTCTGAAGTGGTCTCTGGAATCACCTGACACTGTTCTTGTGCAGTGAATCCAGTCCGGCCCCTGTGGCTGCACCCCCCTCAGAGCTGGCCTTCTTGTCGAGGTTCTGGAAGCGCTCTCGGGCTGTCAGGCCGCGCTGGGAGCTCTGCTTGGGCACATCTAGCCGGCCACCAAAGCTCAATGTCCCCGAAGCGTTGTCATAGGTAAACAGCACCGGGAAGCAGTCGTGGCCCTAAGGAAGGAATGAGTGTCACTGAAGCATCATTTGAGGTCAGGACTTGAGAAAAGGACCTCAGCCATAGATGTATCAAGGGCTAATTGATGTATGTCTGGGACTCTTTCCTTGGGCAGATCTCCCCAGCTGGGTGATCCTCCAGGCCGAAACCAAGCCCTCCGTATTAGACAAGAGTGGACAGAAGGGGCCATAGCTTTGGGGACACTTGGTAACCCTGACTGTTCCCAGGGGCCTGCCTCTAAAGTTTTACTTCACTCTCCTTTTTAATTGAGGTGTGTGTACTGCGCCAGTTGCCAGGGGTACATGTAGAGATGAGAGGGCAGCCTGTGAGAGTTGTTCTCTCCTTTTACCCTGTGGGATCCAAGAATTGAACTCATAGTCATCAGGGTTGGCACAGGTACCTTTACCCTCCAAGCAATCTTCTAGGCCACAGGCCTGACTTTTCAGTTAGATGTGACCTTGTCATTTGCACCGGCCAATGTGAACAAAAAGCTAGGGCACAATTTTAGGATTCTTGCACACTCTAGACAACTGGGGAAGCACTGGAAACAAAGCTTCCATCAGACTCCCCTTCCCCATGGCACCCACACTGGACCCCTGTGCTAGAGAGCCCCTAGGAAGCTGTCAGTGTTCAGTCCTTAAGGGGCCGGTCCCCTGCTGTGAAGAAGCCAAATTCATCCAGTACTGGATCTCTTTTATCATTCATGTGACCCAGAACAGACAGAGGTTGGCCTACATTACAGGGCGAATTAAAGGCCAGTGTGGAGATTGTAAAGGGAAGAGAAGACCAGCCTAGGCTACACAGTGAGACGTTAAAAATACCTTGGGCCACACACTGACAGCACAGAAATTTTGTCACTGCCACGTAACCCAAACTATTGTGCGTATTATATGGATGAAGTAAGGACAGCAGGAGGGGGAGAGATGGGTGAAGAGACTGTTCACAGACCCTCCCCCCTTCACCTCCCCAAATACCACTTACCGCTGCCACTAGGCTATTTTCTGTGATGAAAGTGACGGCCAGCAGTGGTAACGTCTCCGAGGCCAGGGTTGCCACACTGAAAGAGAGACTGTGTCAGCTACATCATCCCCTCCCTCACCCCAGGTTCAGTTGCGTTTACCTTCCCCAGCTCTCTGGCCCCATACTCACGCCATCTTCTTCTCAGCATTTACCAGGCACACAGTGCTATCATGGCTGACCCACGCAACTCGACTCCCACTGGCCGAGAAGCAGACACCATGCACCCAGCCACAGCTGCTGCTCGATTCAAACATCAGCTCCCCAAAGGGCATCTTGGAGCCCCACGGTGTAGGAGCTGGCCGTTCCTCCACCTCCTTGATATAAGCCGAGAAGATCCTGGAGAGGAAAGTGAAAGGAGGAGGGGGTAGGGAGGAGTCTGAGAATGGAGTCCTCCCCAAAGCCAGACAAGTGCACTGTAGACCCTAGACTTGATCCCAAGGGACTGGCATCTTCAGGCTTGATGGAGTCTGAGCCTCTGCTCTCTGTTACTAAGATGGGGCTGGGATGGCAGGCCTCCCCTTGGGTATGGTTACAGAGGGAGTCTTAGTTCCTGCAGGCTAGATATTTACAACCAGTTCCCAGAGCGGCTCTTGTTCCCCAATTCTGCCCCCTCCTCTTGGCCCACACAATGCACATCTGTAACAGAGGGTCATAGATGGTAGCCTGGGCTACACACCAAGACACTATCTCAAGAAAAGGAAAGCAGCGGATGTGCGCACGTGAGACGTCACCGTCTCTGGTGCCTACAGTTTGCCAAGTGAGAATTCAGACTTGGAAGAGTTCTAGTCTGCCTGGAGCTGGGAGGGAGTTTCGGCTCACTGGCCGAGAGTCAGGTCCAGAAGTGAGAAATGACCAAGTGAGTTTTGTTCAGGTCAGTCATTCACACGCTAGTGGGAATATGGACGCACGTTTCATCTTCAGTGAAAATCAGTGGAGGAGGAGCACCTGGGGAGACTCTGCTGGCACTCAAGAGATGGCAAGGACTCCATCCACCCCTGGGTGCTAGCAGGCCATGATGGGGACCATCTGCAGGGTAAACTGATGTCTCGGGGACCCGAGGTCACCCTGTTGAACATCAGGAGCTAGTCCTGCTGTTTGTCCAGTAGGGGTCTCCCAGGCAGATACCTAGCTCACCTGCACTTGAAGTCACAGGAGCCTGCGGCCAGGAGCACATTGTTGGGATGCCAGTCCAGGCTGAGGACAGTAGAGCGGATGGGCTTTTTGATGTGTTTGCACACCCACCTAGACACATGGGTAAGAAAGGCAGGCAGGTGTGTAACATGGATTAAAGCATCCTGGGGACATTAGGGTCTAAAGGTGCCTCAGGTAAGAGACACAGCACCTACTTCAGGCAGTGATGTACTAGGTTCCTTCTGAGGTTAGAACTCTATGCTATGCCATAAGATCATGTGGTTCTAACTGGTTAGGGTGCAAGACCCTGTCTCAAAAAAAAAAATCCCCCACAAAAGCCAGGGTTGGTTGGAAATGTGGTCCAGGGGCAGGCTCTTACCTAGCATGCATGAAGCCTTAGATTTCATCCCTACCCCTGCACTGACCAGGCATAGTGGGGCACACCTGTCATCCCAGTTTAGGGTAGCGGAGGCAAGGGGAACACAAGTTCAAGGTCATCTTTGGCTATATACTGAGGTCCTCCAGCCTACATTCAGACCTTGTCTTCTTTAAAAAGGAACATGTGGCTGGATATCCATGAGTGGTCTCTGAAGTCTGACACCTACTGACATGTAGGCATCAGGCCCTATTCACAGTGCTGCCGGGAAGCTGGTGGCGGTGTGTGCATAGAGCTCCCTGTAGTGTCCCCAGAAGTAACAGTAGTGTGCTCTGTGCCCCTTTTATTACCATGTCAGAGCTGTGGAGTCACGGTAGAGAGACCCTCCGCCTCACCAGTAAGGCTCAGGGGACAGATGAACAGGGACATTCTGATCCTGCAGCCTGTAAGTCTGTAGATCTGGGTGCCACCAGCACCCGTTCCCCAGTCCAGGTTCCTCCACCCCCAGGCTTCTCTGGCCCCAACCAGGCACCTACCAGTCATTCTCCTGCTCAAAATAACAGATGGAAATGACGCGGGAGCCACTGCCCACGGCGAACTTGTTCTCATTGGGGGCCCAGCGCACACAGCGGGCCGCTCGATTAATCCGGAGAATGACCAGTGTGGGCTTCCACGTGCGGCCCTTCAGCGTCCACACATAGGCATTGCGGTCTGTGCCACAGGTCACGATGCGGTTGCTCTCAGGGGCCCAGTCGATGCCTGTCACCTGCCCGTTGTGCTCCTTCAGCTCGTGCACCTTGTTCCACTTGGTGCCGCTCCTCTCGTAGATGTGCACCTCGTGGTTGTTGGGGCAGATGGCGATCTCTGCAGGGAGGCAGCAGTGTGGGGGCCCGCCCTACTCACCTCTGCTGAAACCCCGATGTCCTGCTGGGCCACTCCTGTACCCAGCAGTCTCAGGACCCTGGAGCCTCACCCTATCCCACAGCTCTAGCTTAGCAGAGTCCCTACTGCCCTGCCCTCTTGGCTCTGGGCCCTCCTACCCATCATGCCCTTAAGTGGTGTGTGTGTGTGTGTGTGTGTCTGTGTGTGTGTGTACACCCGTGGGAGTGCCAAGGCATGGGAATGCATGTCAGAGGGCACCTTGCAGCCAGGAGTCCTTTTTCTCCACCGTGTGGGTTCTGGTGATGAAACTCATCAGGCTTGCTGGGCAAGCAGTGCTGAGCCATCTCACTGGCCTGTTTTGTTGGTTTTGGAAATAGGTCTCACTGTGTAGCTCAGGCTGGCCTCAAACTTATAAGCCCCCTGCCTCAGTCTCCTGGGTTCTGGGATGACAGGTGTGCACTACCACCCACC
Source organism: Micromys minutus (assembly GCF_963924665.1). Lineage (NCBI taxonomy): Eukaryota > Metazoa > Chordata > Mammalia > Rodentia > Muridae > Micromys > Micromys minutus. The sequence continues at coordinate 4,230,367 of NC_137964.1, read as the reverse complement.
TGAGCAGATCCAGGAGGCCCAGGCTGTTCAGCCAATCCACCCAATATGCCAACATCTCCCATTCTACCTGCCTGGCACCCTCTGCCTGTTCCTCCCACTACAGTGCTACTCCAGTGGACCCAGCTGGTCCCAAGCAATCCCCGTGTTCGGAGGCCGGCATGCAGAAGTGAGCACTCACGTGTACGGTCCTTGTTCCAGGCATGGCAGCTGATGGGCTCCACCAGGAAGCTGTGGTAGGCCATAGTCACTTGTCTCCTGGACCTAGGGAGGGAGGCAGATTGCAGGTCACCTGAACCCTGCTCTTGTCAGGAAGGAACAGTCTTGTCACCCTAGTTTCCTGACTGGCTAACTACATTACAAACTCTCCTTGAGTCCTAGAGAGCAGGTGTCACAAGATGTCCCGGGCAGCAAGAAACAAAAGCTAGGTGGAACAGAGCTTGGGACCCAAGGCAATGACACTATGTGAGTAGGGGCTGGGACCCTGAGCCACCCAGGCCTGCTACTCTTCACCTCAGTTAACTCAGTGTAGGTTGCCCCCCACACACACACACAGTCCCATATAAGAGCAGTGGAAAAACTAAACAATATCCCTAATCCACTTAAAGCAGAGCCTAGCTCACAATTCATCTAAGCCAGTCAGGGCCCGGGCCTCCCTTCCTAGGCCCTGTGGGTTGAGCAAAGCAGGCAAAGCGGATAAGACAGCTGGCATTCTGGGGCCAGGCTGGGTTCCCACAGCTTCCTCCCCTCCACACTCAGGATCAGAGGTCTCTGAGACTGAGGAGGGACACCCAGCCTTCAGGCTTCCCAACAGTTCTGCTGACTAAGGAGCCATCTCTGGGCCCTTGGCTAGCCTGAAGCACGCGGTCCCTCCCCCAGGGCATTCACCATGCTTCTCCCACATCCTTCCAGATGTGCTTCCTAGCCACTCCAATCCACGTTTTCACTCCTCTCTAGCCTTACTCCACTAAGACACCCATCACCTCCCCCAAATCCCAGCTCTGCCCAACCCCTTCCCCACCTCCCCAGAGTCATGGTGCTTTGAGAGTATAGAGATACATCTTGGCACTGTCTGCCAACTGTGTGGGATTGACAGTACATGGCCGAAACTCCAGCAATGGAAGAGGAAAACTTGAGGCCACCGTGGGCTACACAGACCTTATCTCAAAAAGAACCAGAGCTGGGGATGTAGCTCAGTTGGCAAGAGAATAGTCGTAAGTTCAAAGTCATCTTCAGCACATAGTGAAGTCCATCCAAGCCAGTCTGCCTACAAGGCTGTCTTATAGGGTGACTGAGTAGTTCACACACATCTACCAGCCAGTCACACTTTAGCAAGAGTGCTGGCAACACACAGGAGGCAGAGAGGGGAAGACTCGTCTTCTCATCCTGTCTAAAAAGCAACCTGACTAGCAGAGCACCTCAAATCCAGAGGGGAGGGGGCAGAGAGTGTGACCCACTGCCTGTCATCCAGCTTGATGTAAAAAGTACACAGAAGCTACTCGGAGTGGCACACACCTTTAAAGCTCAGCACTCACCAGAGGCAGGTGGATCTCAGTGTGTGCAAAGCCAACCTGATCTACACAAAGTTCATGGATAGCCAGGGCTACACAGTAAGATTCTGTCTCAACAAAACAAAGCAAAACCCACACACTGAGAAATGCAACCAGGAGTGGGGTGTGGTGGTGCAAACCTGTAATCCTGGCACACAGGAAGCTAGAGAGAATTTTTTTTTTTTATTTTGGTACTGTTGGGATCTGACCCAGGGCCTGTCCACTCTATTGCTGAGCTACACCTTAAGACCTCTCATCCATCTGTCAAAGAGGTGGCCCAGGGAGACAGCGAGACTGCTTCTGATCTATTATTACCAGGAAAACAGAAATCCTGGGGAAGCCTGGATCAAATTTCCTGTCTGGCTCCAAGCCATCTCCTGCCAGCACAGGGCTGGGTCTCTGTTCTCCCAGGTGCATGGCCCACACAGGGTTACTCCCTGCCAGCAGACCCAGGGCTGGGAGGGGCAAAGGAGCGAGTGTGGAGTGGGGCTGTCAAGCTGAATGAAGAAGGGTCTGTATCCCTTGAAATTCTTAGCAGGGGCAACTGAATGGTGCTCTGGGTCTTCAAAGTGACTTGGGGGGGGGGTCTTTGGCATGATCCCAAACTTTTTTAGACAGGAACATTTTTTTTTAATTTATTTTATGTATGAGTTCTCTATCTGCATGTACAACCACCTGTGGGAAGAGGGCATTAGGTCCTATTACAGATGGTTGTGAGCCACCAAGTGGTTGCTGAGAGTTGAACTCATGGCCTTAACCACTGAGCCATCAGGCAGCCCCACAGACACAATTCTTACACTGTGCCTGGTAGCACATACCAGTAATCCCTGTACTCACTCTAGAGGCGGAGGCAGGAGAGTCATGAATTTGAGGTCAGCTTCAAAAGCTGAGGGTTGATTTTATTTTGCTTGTTTGTTTTCTTTCACAGTATTGGGAATGGTACCCAAAGCCTTGGGGATTCTAGGCAGGGGCTCTACCACTGAGCCACACCCCAGCCCCTCACTGGGGGACTCTAGGCAGGGGCTCTACCACTGAGCCACACCCCAGACCCTCACTGGGGATTCTAGGCAGGGGCTCTACCACTGAGCCACACCCCAGCCCCTCACTGGGGGACTCTAGGCAGGGGCTCTACCACTGAGCCACACCCCAGACCCTCACTGGGGATTCTAGGCAGGGGCTCTACCACTGAGCCACACCCCAGCCCCTCACTGGGGGACTCTAGGCAGGGGCTCTACCACTGAGCCACACCCCAGCCCCTCACTGGGGATTCTAGGCAGAGGCTCTACCACTGAGCCACGCCCCAGCCCCTCACTGGGAGATTCTAGGCAGGGGCTCTACCACTGAGCCACACCCCAGCCCCTCACTGGGAGATTCTAGGCAGGGGCTCTACCACTGAGCCACACCCCAGACCCTCACTGGGGATTCTAGGCAGAGGCTCTACCACTGAGCCACACCCTAGACCCTCACTGGAGGATTCTAGGCAGGGGCTCTACCACTGAGCCACACCCCAGCCCCTCACTGGGGATTCTAGGCAGAGGCTCTACCACTGAGCCACACCCCAGCCCCTCACTGGGGATTCTAGGCAGGGGCTCTACCACTGAGCCACACCCCAGCCCCTCACTGGGGATTCTAGGCAGGGGCTCTACCACTGAGCCACACCCCAGCCCCTCACTGGGGGATCCTAGGCAGGGGCTCTACCACTGAGCCACACCCCAGCCCCTCACTGGGGATTCTAGGCAGGGGCTCTACCACTGAGCCACACCCCAGACCCTCACTGGGGGATTGATTCTAGGCAGTGGCTCTACCACTGAGCCACACCCCAGCCCCTCACTGGGGATTCTAGGCAGGGGCTCTACCACTGAGCCACACCCCAGCCCCTCACTGGGGATTCTAGGCAGTGGCTCTACCACTGAGCCACACCCCAGACCCTCACTGGGGGATTGATTCTAGGCAGTGGCTCTACCACTGAGCCACACCCCAGCCCCTCACTGGGGATTCTAGGCAGGGGCTCTACCACTGAGTCACACCCCAGCCCCTCACTGGGGGACTCTAGGCAGGGGCTCTACCACTGAGCCACACCCCAGGCCCTCACTGGGGGACTCTAGGCAGGGGCTCTACCACTGAGCCACACCCTAGCCCCTCAATGGGGATTCTAGGCAGGGGCTCTACCACTGAGCCACACCCCAGCCCTCCAGGAATACTTCCATTGCTGAATGAATTCCACCCTCCTGCTGTCTGTATTGAGGAAAGATGTGTCAAGGACCTGCATCACAGTAATGCATCAACAACAGGGAGAGGCCTTCTGTGGTCCTAATGGATTAAGTGGTCAGAAAAGCCACTACCTCTACCTCAGGACAGCGGCGGCTGGTGAGGACCCGTGCAGCTCCCCTCCTAAGCCAGCCAGGCAGAGCCTCAGGCTCCTCTGCTGCCGAGGACATTCTTCCAGCTCTTGTGTCTCAGACTTCCTTCCAAGAGTGCTGGGTGAAAACTCCGACAGCATGTGCTGCTGCACATCAAAGACACGGGAGGCTGAGGCTGGAGGATCATGAGTTTGAAGCCAGCTTGGGCTTCATAGGGAGACCCTGTGACTGATAGAGATGGTTGGATGCTGGTAAGAGGGCTCACCAGTTAAAGTGGTTCCAGCCTAGCCTGATGACATGAGTTTGATCCCCAGGACCCACATAGTGGAACAAGGGAACCAATTAACTCTTGTAACTTATCCTCTGATCTACACCCAACACACAAATAAATAAATAATACTCTAGCACTCCATTCTGGCTGGGTATCCTTCGCCCTGGCCCCTTGGCTTTTCTTGGCTGTGTTTCCTTGAACCACACACAGTTTGGCTGGATTTGAGACTTAAGCCAAGCCAGGAGTTGCCTGCAGCAAGAACCTTGGCTCCACAGGCAATCCAGGAAGTCCCGCCCAGCTCAGGCGCTCCACTACGGCCAGCGGCAGTTTTCTTTTTTATTTTTTTTTTTATGGTGCTAAGCCTTACTCAACTTCCTGTTGTGGGTAGCCTGGGTGGTGTGAGCGCCCTCCAAACCCCCAGTTCCTCCTCCTCTAGGCTGCCCTTGAAGGCTTACTGAATGAGGGAAAAGTCAAACCCAGTCAAACCCAGCAACACAGATTAAATTCTAAAATACTGTAAAACTCCAGTTTAAATAATCAAAACAAAACTTCTCCAAAACTCAGTGCTGGCAGGGCTGTGGAGAGATCCTCATCTGCTCTGTGCCTCTAAAGGGCAGTGTGCTGCCTTCTAATTCCAACGGCTTGTGTAAGAAAAGACAGAACACTGGGCTGGAGAGAAGGCTCTTTGCAGAGAACCTGGGTTCAGCTCCAGTAGCTCACAACCACCAAAAACCACCAAATAATTACTCGAACTCCAGGGAACATCATTTTCCACCACCCCAGGGCTCCTGGGTGTGTGTGTGTGTCTTTAAAAAGAGAGAATAACACTGATGAACTTAGTAACTTGAAGAAGCAAACTTTTAAAGCCCTCTCAGGATTGCCTTACTACAGAAAACCCTTTATATATCAGTGAAAAGCCCACAGACCATTGGAGAGACTGAAGGGTGTGGCTCGTTGAGGGCACTTGCCTAATAAGTTCAAGGCCTTGGGACCAAGACAACAAAATACTTTAATTCTAGTTGAGGTTATTTGTAGTTTAAAAGATCCCTATATGTGCTCACCTTTAATCTCAGCACTGGGGATGCAGAGTTCTGTGAGTTCGAGGCCAGCTCGAACTGGCCTGGGGAGCAGAGAAAAGAAGGGACAAGGGGAGAGACAACCCAGAGCAAAAAAGAATCACTAGAAATGTTCATTCACACAGAACTTCGCCGTACACTCTTGTGTGTGTGTGTTTGAGTGTCTGTGAATGTCCGGGAATTCGAATCCAGATCCTTATGCTTCCCCGTCCCCCACCCTCACCCCTGTCGGTGCTTTTTGGCCCTGCTCCATCTCCCAGCCCGCATATTCTCTTACAGTCGATGCCAACCTGGTAGATCTGTTTCTTTTTTATTGTCCACGTGAAGAAGTTGAACTTCCCTCCAAGTCACCCCACAGGGCTGCAGCTTCGGACCCCAGCCCACCCTAGCACCCCACAAGGCCAGGTTCACCCGTCTGCCGCCGCCGCCGCCGCAGCAGCAGCCAAGCAGGCACACTGCCAAGTGTGTTGGCCACATCTGGCCGCTAAGCCCCTGGATCTGGAAGGTCCCCATTTTCCAGGCAAGGCAAGTAGAGCTACAAGGGCGAGGTGGCTCGCCTGCGTCACCAGCCACACCGCCCCAGGCTGGAGCTGCCTCGCGGGAACAAGCTCCAGGGCCAGCACCTGGGCGGCTGCCCGCTCACGGGCCCCACCGGACCTGCCTGGTCCAGGATGGCCTGGCTGGGTGCCCCTCGCGCCGCCCCGGTCCGCTCGCTCGCCCCGGCCTTGAGACCCAGGAACCTGGACCCCTGCTGGGTGGGCATGGTCACTGTGGGATCAGGCGGGGCGGGTATGGTAGCTCATTTCCCGGTCCCAACAACCCGGAAGGCTGAGGACCGAAGGGGAAGTGACTGGGCGTGGGGCCCTGCGCCCAAAGTAACGGGGCGACACGGGGCGCGAGGGCTAGGGCTGTGCCGCTTCGATGGCGTCGAGTACGCGGGGAATCTCTGCGATACTTCCCACCGCGCCCCGCATCCCCAGAACACCACCCCCCTACTTGCTCCTCGCCAGCCCCACCCTCGCCGGGAGCCCCACCAGGACCCCATGCACGCAGCTCTCCACTCCTCTTATCCCCATCCCCCTCACCGTCGAACATCGCCTCGAGTCCTCTGACTTCTAGGTGGCCTCAGACCCCACACACACCTCGCGACCACCCCACGCTCCTCACCTCGGGTCTCCTCGGCCGCGGACTCTGGACAGTCGACGCGCCGAACCGGCTCTGAGACCCGCGCAGCGCCGCAGCCACTTCCTCGTGGGCGGGGGGCGGGGCCTTCGGGCACAGCCCCGCAGGGACGGGGGCGGGACCCGGGCGGCTGTGGCCGGATCCCAGGGCCCGCCCACCCCTCGGGGTACCAACCCGCCCGGACCTCAGGGAAGTCCAGCTCAGCTCAAGATTCGTCCAGAGATGGCACCCTGTGGCCCTTAACTACTCTCTGAATGAGGAAACTGAGGCTGGAAGAGAGGGGAGCTGTCTGAGCAGCTAGAGGGCGGGAGCCCGAGAGCGGGCCACCAAGAATTCAGAGGTTTTGAGGCCTCATGCAGGCACCTCACAACTTTAATGACTCCTGCGGGGCCCCGCCCCTCGCACTCTAGGTGCACCACAGCCGCTGTTCCCCAGACTCTCGGTGTCCCAAAGATGGCAGAGTCGCTGGTGTCCAGGAAGAAGAGTACTGCCACCCCAGGTGACTTCTTGCTTCTGTAGTCCACACACTTCCCTCCAAGTTACTGAGCAACTTTGCAGCCACCTGTGGCAGGCGATGCTCCGGGCCAAGGGTCATCCAGGTTAGGTGCTTCTGACATGTCTTTCTTTGCCTCCGACCTCGTGAGCGATCCTACCTAAACTGCCCCCTGTATCCTGTAGCTCTGACTGTGGCTTCTCTAGGAATCGCTAGCATGCTTAGAGGTGCCTGTGACATGGTTGCACCTGTCATCCCAGCCCTGGGGAGGTGGAGGAAGAAAGATGGAAAGAGGAGGTTCAAGTTCATCCTTGGCTGTATAGCCTGGGCTACATAAAAACCTTGCCACAAAAAATAAATAAATAAATAAATAAATAAATAAATAAATAAATAAATAAATCTAAGAAATGGTCCAGCACGATGGCTCAGATGGCAAAGGTGCTTGCCACCTTAAGGGCCTGAATGGAACTTCCAGCACTCACAAAGTAGAAGGAGAGAATAGACTCCCTCAGGTAAGTAGATAAATGTAATACTTTTTTGTTTGTTTTGGTATTTTGAGACAGGGTTTCTCTGTGTAGCCCTGGCTGTCCTGGGATTAGCTCTGTAGGCCAAGCTGCCCTTGAACTCAGAGATCTGCCTGTCTCTGTCTTCAGATTCTGAGTTCTGGGGTTGAAGCAGTGTACCCCATGCTTGGTGCAGTGAAATGTTCTCAGTTTGGGCGGCTGCCGCAGTGAACACCCTACCCATGCTCAGTGCTATTCTTGTATGGGGTTAGGATTCAAACCCAGGGCCCTGTACACACAGCAAACACTCTACCACTGAGCCACACCCCAAGCCTGGCCTTGAGCTTGGGGTTCTCCAGCCCCCAGACCCGCTCAGTAAGATTTAATTCAGATTGTCATGAGTCATGCTCCTCCCACCGCCACAGAGGAGCCTTGATCCTGCACCGCGCTTTGCAGTCCCTGTGGGTTTGTATCTGTAGCTTTGGCAAGCGGTGTCTTTAGCCAGGAAAAGTGCACCAGCAGTCTTCTTCCTGGCTTGCAGTCTGCCCCTGCTCACTCAGCTCTCTAAAAGCTCAGCAATGGCCCCAAGAGGCCCTGAGTGATCTGACTCCGAGAGCTTGTGGTGTCCTGTGGTCCTCTGCCCTGGGCTAATGACCTAAAATGACCCAGTGTCTTCAGAGGATGGACAAATAAAAAAACCAAACCCAGGACTCTAGGCAGTGACCTACTACAGAGCAACCCCTGTCAATGAGCTGTCTGAGTGTTTGCTGTGCTTTGCTTTTTTTATGATGGTGGGTATAAACCCAAGGTCACACCCCCATCCCTCACTGAGCTTTCTAACAGGGGGGTTCTATCACTACAGGGTGCCTCAAGCCCCCATCTGCTTTATTAAGTTAGTTCGTGATTGTTTTCAAATGAATCTCTGAGCACTGCTTCTTTCTGCTATGGGACTGATTGCCACTGGCTCTTCCCCCCTCTGACCCTGGTAGAGAGACTGCGTGCCCGTGGGATTCGCTCAGCACCATCCCTAAAATGAATGAATGAATGATTAACAGTGCTAGGAAACTGAGTGGAATTCTGGTTCTGCCACTGAACCTCTGTCTCAGTCCTTGCTCTGCCTCAGTTTCCACAACTGTGAAGTCAGGCTTCACAGGCACCGCCTCCAACCCCGCCTCATGGAGGAAATTCGATGTTAAGCGTCTCCTGAAGTCTTCCTTTAGAGGGTCTCCTGCTGGTAGATGTGATTGGATCAGGACAGTGCTCACCCAACAGAGGGTGAGTCCATTGAGTTCTTAGCTGAATGCGACGGTAGGAGCTTGAATCTCTTGAGAAGAAAGTCACTGGGGTAGAGCTGACTTGCTCCCTCTGCTTCCGGGCTGCTGGAAGGTGAGCAGCTGGGCTCTACCACACCCCTCTGTGCTGCCACCCACTGTGGTTCCAAGTGGCCATACACTGAAAACTTTGAATCCACGGGGCAAAGCAGACCATGCATTCGAGTGTGCATTTGTGTGCATGTGTGTGTTTGCCAGAGGTCAGCCTTCTTCAGACAGCTTGTGTTTTGAGTTTCGCACTGGCCTGAAATTCAATGAGTGTTAGGTTGGTAGAACTCTGCACCCTAGGGATCCCCCTGATTTCACCTCTCAGTGTTGGGATCACAGTCTGTGTGTGTCACTGTGCCTGCTTTTGTTCATTTCTGAGGCAGGTTCGCACAGTGTAGCTGGACTCACAGTGACCTGCCTGCCCCTATTTTCTGAGTGCTTAAATTAAAAGTGTGTGCCACCGTAGCCAGGTAGCTTTTTTTTTTAAAGTAGAATTAATTACTTTTATGTATATGGATGTTTTGTTTGCATGTATATGCACCAAGTGTATGCAATACCCTTGGGGGTCCCCTGGAACTGAAGTCACTGTTGTTGAGAGCCACCATGTGGGTACAGGGAATTAAATTCAGGTCCTCTGCACGAGCAGCCAATGATCTTAACCAACAAGACCCTTGTACACCCCTCCACCCCCCAGATAGGGTCTCTCTCTATGCCCTGGCTGTTTGAACTCACCATGTAGACTTGGCTTGCCTCCGTCTCTGTGTAGGAAGGATTGAAGGCATGTGCCACCACATCTGGCTTTCTTCCTGGTGGGTTCAGGGCTGGAACTTGGATCCTTGTCAAACAAGCACTCTGTCATTTCCCCAGCCCTTTCTTCCTTTTCTTTCTTTTAACTTATTTTCATTTTATGTGCATTGGTGTTCTGCCTGCATGTATGTCTGTGTGAGGGTGTCAGAAATTAGAGTTACAGTTATGAGCTGCTGTGTGGGTGCTGGGAATTGAACTCTGGTCCTCTGAAAGAGCAGCCAGTGCTCTTAACTGCTGAGCCATCTCTCCAGCCCCTTGTTTTTGTCAGTTGTCGTGGTTCAGATGGTATGGACTTCTGCCAGTTGTCCTGTGACCTCCACATGTGCACTGTGGTACGAATGTCTCTGATGCAAAACGAATACATAAAAATACAACAAAAACTAACACAAAAAGAAAACCTCAGACTGCAAAGCTCTTCCCACACCCACGTCACCCCACCTTCCACTCCAGGGTCTTTATAGCCCAGGCTGACTCAGAATTCAAAATCCTCCGGCTCCCAGGTTGCCAGGGTTACACTGACAGGGAGCACCACAAAGAGGGAGGGAGCTTCCAAGTGAAGCAAGTCTTTGGGGAAGAGGACTTGGGGGACGCCACCCTGGATGGCTTTCTGTCTCCTCAGGAATGTGCACACAGTGCCTTGTGAACGAAGATGGCCCACTCTCCCATCTCTGCTGCATTTCTGGTTTCCAAGAAATGTAACCTCATACAGGTTACCTAGGAGGAGGATGGGGCCAGTACAGCATCTTTCTTTAGCATGTGCTGCTGACGCTCAGCTCTCCCTCCCCCAACCCCTGCATCAGCCTTGCTGCAACCCAGGCACAGCTGACTGGACTGGTCAAGACTGTAGGAGCCCTTCCTTCAGCAGCTCCAGATATAATGTCCCCTTTGTTGTAAGGGTCAGAGCAAGGACCCTGACACTAGAAGACTGTCAGCTGTTCGCAGGAGAGAAGGGCCATACCTCTGTGTAAAGAGGTCAAAGGTCCAGGGAGGACTGTCCAGCAGCAACCTCTGGTTAAAGGTTGTGAGGATGGTGCATGCACTTTAAGGATGGATACCTAGAGCCTAACCCTAAAAACAAACTGAACTGACGAAGACGGGTGTGTTTCTCTGTGGAGAACAGGAAGAGTATAAAGAAAAAACACACTTGCACACTTGAGATTTTTCTTTAATTGTTTTTTTAGCACACAATGCACACACATCCCTTCCCCTTTAAGTTAGTGTGACAATCTTCCATAATAAACTACTTAACGAGAAGCTTTGGTCAAAATGGAATGAGAGCAAAATCAAAACAAAACGAAATGAAAGAAAAAGCAAAACAAACCACTGCGGTCTCTAAATCCCACACGTCACCCACGACATCCACACAAACACGCGCTAGTTGCTTCAGTGTGACAGTGTTTCCTTGGGCCAGCGATCCTCACCACCATGGGAACAGCAGAGGGTGCTCGGTCCCGTTCCTCATGCTGATGGCAGAGGCTCACACGGCTTCACATTATCCGGAGACCCTGGATGGAAGACTCTAGGGTCTTGGGAAAAGCACAAGACTGATCAGCCCCGAGGACTGGCTGCCTGTCTTCCTGCAGGCACTGCTGCCCTCCTCCTGTGGAGCGCAGGCCCACCTTCCTCACCCACACTCTCCAGGCCTCAGCTCTAGGCTGATTTCCCGGGCTCACCCCACCCCACCCTGCATGATCCCCCATCCTCCCTTTCTTTTCTCCCAAGCGTACTGAGATTAAATCTGTGCACCATCGTCACCCTGCTTTTTCCTTTCCTTTTTCTTTTCTTATTTTAGACAGGGTTTCACTGCACAGTCCCGGCCTGGAACTCTCCATGAACCAGGCTGGCCTCCAACTCAGAGATCTGCTTTCCTCTAACTCTGGGATTACAGATGTGCATCACTATGCTTGGACTTTTAAGATTTATTTATGTATTTAAGTATATAATGCTTGTCTGCATGTATGTATGTACAGCCCTTGTGTGCCTGGTGTCCGTGGAGGACAGATGCCCTGGAACTGGAGTTACATTTGGTTGTGAGCAACCACGTGGGTGTTGGGAACAGAATTCTGAGTCCTAAGCAAGTGGTCTTAACTGCTGAGCCATCACTCCAGACATGTACTATCACACCTAGTGCATGTTTGTGTGTGTGTGTGTGTGTGTGTGTGTGTGCACATGTGTGGTGTGTGTGGTGGGGGGGCAGGGTATGTGTGTGTTTTCCATTTTCTTGGCTCACAGCATTGGGGTGGGGGTGGGGCATGGTCTTATTCTCTAGTACAGACTGGCATTAAACTAAAAGCAATCCTTCTGCCTCAGCTTCCCAACTGTAGGTATTACAGAAACGAGCCCTACACCCAGCTTTATTTCTTAAATAAATTGGTGTAAACTATAAAAATATGTCCATAAACAAAAATGTTGGCGGGTGGCCAACGATGGCATCAAGGTTTATTTTGAAAATAGGAGACATCAACCACCACTGAGAATGGCGGTCCCTCCTGCTTAGAGATTCTGGGCCAGCTCTTCTGCTGCACATTGCAGCTGACACTGTATTGAAGAAGAAAACGGTGTTTCGTGGAAACACCCGGAAATGAAGGACCAGGGCAGTGCAGTGTAAGCGTCCTCCCTAACATGTTCTATCCCCAACGCCGCAGAAACCACAATCGAGAGGACTTACCTTGAAATCCCAAATGGTCATGGCTCCATCAATGCCAGTAGTGCAGAACTTGCGACAGTCCTGCTTGTCCACTTCATAAATAGACACTTGACTAAGAGAAGAGCAAGACAGAAGTTTCAAGGCCTGTGGTGGATGTAGCCCCACTCTCCCCACCAACAGTAAGGTGCGCTCAAGAAAATGAACTCTTGGGGGCTGGAGAGATGGCTCAGTGGTTAGAGCACTGACTGCTCTTCCAGAGGTTCTGAGTTCAATTCCCAGCAACCACGTGGTGACTCACAACCATCTGTGATGAGAGCTAGTGCCCCCTTCTGGTATGTCTGAAGACAGCTACAAGTTTACCCATATAAATAAAATACATAAACCTTTTTAAAAAAAAGAAAGAAAAGAAAACAAACTCTCTTCACTCTTGAACGTCAACACGTCCATCAGTCTTAGAATATAACAGTCAGAGTGAGACAATATCCCACAGCTGGGTGACAGATTAAGTTCCAGATCCATCAGGGTTACATAGCAAGTCTCTGTCAAAGCAGGAGTGGGCTCAATAGCTTAGGATATAGTTCAGCTGGCAGAGTGGCTGCCCAGCATACATGAGGCTCTGACTGAATCCCCAATACCACGTAACTGGTGTATCTGTACATGCCTGTTCCCTAGCAGTGTAAAGGTGGAGGCAGAAGATTAGAAATCCAAGGCCATCCTCAGTAACCTATGCCATCCACTCTCTGACCAACCTATAGTGAGTCTGAGGCCAACCTAAACAATATGAAATCCTATGACAAAAATGAGGGGGGGGGGCAGGAAGAGGGGGGACAATGGCCTCATAGCTCGTGATGGGTAGGAGGAGGGGAGGGGCTCAGGGGCTCAGCAGTGATGCAGATATGAAGGACCGTTTTGTGTTGTCAAATAGAGGCATAGCGAGAACATGACTGAGGCCAACTGGTTCCCAACATTCCCTCCCAAATCAACCTGCAAGGACAGCCAGAACAGGAGGCCCAGAGCCTTGCACAGGGGCTGGTGCTGTGGCTCAGTGGGGGAGTTCAATCCCAAGTCCAAAACACCAAAGACAAAATAAATGAGATAACTTATTGCAGTGTCAACGGCAGGCAGTCACTCCTCCAGATCCTAGCAAAGCTGCACAGATAACGAAACAACCTGCGTGAGCTAATCATCTGGACAGCTTCCAACACTGACTGCAGACAGCTGCTTCTTTCTCATCTCAAGGGACCAAACTAGGAACGTCTCCTGCCTGTCTGAGGAGCGGACAGCAGACTACAGCACACAGACTACTATACCGCCCGTGAGCTAACAACCTACTGCTACTCTTCTCATCTAGTTTATGTTGTGCGTGTAGAGAGCAGATGACAACATCTGGGACTAAGGTTTCTCCTTTCACTGTGGAGGTTCTGGAGAGCATGCTCAATTGGTTAGGCTTGGCAGCAAGCACCTTTGTCTACTGAGCCCACATGCTGGCACGTTACCAACACTCTTGCCTCAGCCTCCCAGGTGCTGGGACTACAAGCCTGTGCCACCATGCCCAGCATGAACCTACTTTCTACCCACAATGGTAGAATACTCAGCCAACTAAGCCTTCTCTGACAAGAACCACTCTCTTCCTCCTGAATGCTGGGGACAAATGTACCTTGCAGGGCATAAGGATAACATGGTGGCAGCCCGCTTTTGTTGTCTTTGAGACAGGGTTTCACCATGCTGTAGTGAGAATTATGGAATTTTGGTTTCTTTAAGAAACACAGGATGCCATTTCATTTTAATCCCAGCACGAGATATGGTACTGCTTCGGCCTGATCACTATTTGCTAACTGCAGATAGTTTCTGTGATTGTGTGATATTTGGAATTCTGGGGCCTTTTCAGAGAGTATATAAATACTAGAGTCCCAATAGGTGGGGTTGGTGGTCTTTCAGGGGTGTTGGTTATGACTTAGTAGTTGTGCTCAGAGAAGAAATAAGATAGAGATCCTTGAATCTAATCTCTCTCTCTTCCCTCTATCCTTCTTTCTCTCCTATCTAGTGATGTGGAATAAAGGGTGGGAAAAAGAACTCACAAAGTAGCAAAGACTAGCTACACTGTGCAGCCTTGCCTGGTCTGGAATTCACTATGTGAGTTATATAGATCAGGCTGGCCTTGAAGTCACAGAGATTCACACGAATCTCTGCCTCTCTGAATGTTGGGATTAAGGCTCATGCAACCACACCCAGCCAACTCCCTCTCTGTCACAAACTGAAAATAAAATCCTAGCAGCTGGGAAGGCACAGGGGTAGTGCTGCTCTCATTCCAAGGACACCGGGGCCTGCAGCACAAGGGACTTTTTGTAAAAAAATGACATGGAGTAAGCACCTTGGCCAGCCGATTTTCTACAGAAGTCCAGTGCCTAGACTCCAGGCCGAGGTGGCTGATGGTACCTACGTGATGCTGTTCTGGTGCAGTGTTTCCAAGGCTGTGTTGCGGTCCTCAGCAGTGGCCCTTTTGTCCATGTTACGGAAGCGTTCCATAGCAGACATGTTACGCTGGATGCTCTGTTTTGGGACGTCTAGTTTGGACACAAAGGTCAAACAGCCACGGTCATCGTAGTTAAAGAGCATCGGGCAGCAGTCATGGCCCTGAAATGAAAGATCGGTCAGCACAGAGGGCTCCCTGTCTACCTTCCATCCCAGTAGAGTGCTCATAGTGTGGCCTCTCACAGTCTGGTTTTGTGAAGGGATGTGCTCCTGTGCCTGTCACAGAGCATGCATTGTTTCTGGCTTGGAGTTGCACTTGGTACACAGTGAGGATGGCAGATACTTACGGCAGCCACAACGCTGTTCTCTGAGACAAATGACACACTGAGCAGCGGCAGGAACTCCGTTCTCAGAGTTGAAACCCTGAACACAAGAACACTTGTTTCATTAGGGGAACCACACAGCCCACACTCCTTCACAGACAGAGGACAACAAAGGCCCCATTCTCAGAGTGGCTTCTGCAATGTTAGACAACACTTCTCTAAGAAGAGTTCCCTGACCTCTCCTTACAGGAATTTCAAGCATAAGGTGACCCCAAAGTGACCTTCAGAACCTGAAGCCTTGAAGTTGGAGACATAATATGTGCAAAGCCCTGGTTTGACCCCTAGCACCCTCTAATCAATCAGTCAAGTAAAAGTAAAGGACTAGCTCTTCCTAGCCCGGGCCTTGCCCCTTGCTGAAGGGTCTCTACTCACGGACCACAAGTTGTCCTTCCTTTCTGCCTTTGTCCCAGTGCATGGCTCTGCTCCTCTTAGCCAAGTCCTTACACCTTGGCTCTGACTGTTGTCTTGCAATGGCTTTTCCTGCCTTACGTGCCATAGCTCTTGCCGTCAATACCGCTGGTGAGAGTGCACCCGTGCTGGCGCCACAGTTGCTGGCTGGCAGACATGCCCAGTGTGAGCCACCATGAGATGAATCTCAGTCTCAGCCATCTCACACTCAAACAGGCCTCGTGCATGTCTGTGAGTGTGTGTGAGTGTGTGTGTGTATAAACAGATGTGTGTAACTAGGCATGGCAGAAAAACACCTAATAAGTTAAGGGCACTCTACTTTCTGTTAAGGCGATGTAATTTCTTGCATGTGTGCACACCCATATCTGTGCAAGTGGAAGCCACAGAAGGACATCAGATGTACGACTCTCTTTCTGGATTATTTCCTCAAAGAACAATGAACCAGAAGCTCAATGTTTCGGCTACACATGCTGGCCAGCAAGCTCCCAGGGTCTGCCTGCCTCTACCCCTCTATTCTGAGGTCACAGGCACATGGCCATGCCTGACTTTTACATATGTGCTGGAGATTTAAATTCAGGTCATATAAAATAACTCTTACCCACTGAGCCCTCCCCAGACTACAGGATGCACATTTTAAAGCTAACAGCTGCAGGCTCATGTACACACCTATAATCCCAGCATTTAGGAGGCAGAGGCAGGCAGATCTTGTTCCAGCCCAGTCTGAGCCTCACATTGAGCTTGATGACAGCCTGGGCTCAAAGACCCTGTCTCAAAAACATACACACCCCACAAAAATAGCTAACTGCCTTTGTCTCAGGAGGCCCCTGATCGGGTAGCTAAAGGACTAACCCATGCTGTGGTATAGTAATGCCAGAGAAGGTGATAGTGGAGTGGACCTGGCTGGAAAAGGCAGCTTACTAGTCAATACGTGCAGAGGAGACATATGACACTCACAAGTGCTGAAAACTGTCAGCCTACAACAGCCTGCACAGAACCAGTCCCACATTAAATATCACCGAAAGTAAAAAGGGAGATTAATGTGTGAAGTATAGGACATAGACCTACTCTGCTAAAAGCACAAAGATTAAATGCACATATATGTTGTGAGCGTTCCCGTGTGTGTGTGTGTGTGTGTGTGTGTGTGTGTGTGTGTCTATAACAACATGTGGAGTCAGTCCTCTTCTCTACCAAGTGGACTCCAGGATCAAGACACCTTACCGAGTGAGCCATCCCCTCAGTTTCACATGTTGGGTGTTTTAAGGTTCCTGCTATGTAGCCCAGGATGGCCTCAAACTAATGACCTCCCCTGCCTAGGCTTCCTGAATATTGGAATTACAGGTTTGCACCACCATGCCTGGCTTATAAAACATTTATCTGGGAGGCTGAGGCAGGAGGATCATAAGCTTGTCACCAGCCCAGGTTACATAGGAGTTCCAGACCATGTTTTTAACATGGACCTTTTACAAAAGAATTCCTATAGTAAATTCAGCTTAGCAAAGATATCACCTCTGAAATGTCCTGTTTTGTGCCTCTCACTATGACTGCTTCTATACATAGAGTGGTAAGTCTAGAGACTGTCACAAGTTTCTCTTAGCTGCCCGTGGGGAAGGGCTCCCAGTGAAGTACAAAGATTCCTAAGAGGAGGCCTCCAGGTTTCTTCCTTTGCTACTGAGCAAACTTTACTCCCATGTCTGATAAAGTTCTTCCAGGCTGAGCTGGCAACACCCTCACAAATGAGTCATTGTAATTCGGGTTTTCCAAGTAGCATGAAGGCGGCATTGTTCTGTGATAGCATGGAGTAAGAATGGAACTCTTTTTCTATTTTTTTTTTTTTTTTTTTTTTTTTTTTTTTTTTTTTTTTTTTTTGGGTGGTGTTAGAAAAAGAAACTAAAGGTGTGTACATGCTAGGCAGGTGCAAAATTCTCAGTCCTGGTTTTCTGAGACGGGCTTTGGCATGTAGCCCAGGTTGGCCTTGAATTTATAATCCTCCTGCATCTACATCCTGAGAGCCAGAAGTAGAAGTCTGAGCCACCATGCCTGCTGTCTACTGGCACAGCCTCGAAGGTGAGGGTAGGGATGGGTCACTGGACCCTCATCTGGGATCCCAGCTGCTCTATCTTGCGTCTTGCAATAGCTGTACCTAATTCTGCACTAGCTGCAGGTGGTCTATGGAGAGGCTTCCATGCATAAGTGTAGATGGCTAACTGAAGTAAGGGGAGCCTCTGTGCCTCTTTGCACATGTCACCATCCATGCCAGGTGAGGGCTTTTTGGTGCTGTGTCTGCTTTGGGGTCACCCATGCTCCTGAGAGTAGCCTCTGACCTGTGCTCTGTACGTGAGCCCAATGAGCTCACTGGTTGGGAAGTCGAACCTTGGTAGAATTATCCTTTGGTTGTCATGTGCACACTGCATCGGGTGAACGGGTGCTTGTTCACTTCTCCCTGCGGAAAGGCTCACAGGACACAGAACAACCTGGCTATTCTGAAGGAACCCTTGTTAGCAACATACCAGGAGGGTCTGCAAAGGGACACCAGTACTGCAACCAAGAAGTGTTTCTGGAAGGAAGTCCCCACTCTTTGAAGTCATTAACAGGTATTTAGTACCTGCCTGCAACTTTAAAGACAGCTACAGTTGTTGGGGTGTTCGAACAATACTACGGCAGGGCAGCCTCAGTGTGGTGCTGAAACCTTCCACCCATGTCCCACCTTCACCTGCAAGGTAAATACTCACTGCACACTTTTTGAGGCATCAGCAACAGACACCGTGCTGTCATGGCTGACCCAGGCCAGGCGGCTCCCACTGGCAGAGAAGCTGACCCCATGCACCCAGCCGCCGGTGCCACTGCCACCAAACTCAGACATCAGCTGACCAAAAGGCATCTTGCTACCCCAGGGTGTGCTGGCTGGCTTCTCATCCACCTCTTTGATATAGGCAGAAAACACTCTGTTGTTCAACACATAGAAAAGAAGAAAAAAGCAAATGAAAAAATATAAATATAGGCAAAGGCACCTGCAGCTGTCAGAAGGCAATCCAGAACAAAGGGGCGAGCTTGAGCACAAAACGTAGACAAGATCAGTGCACAGCAGTGGCAGACACAGCGGTATTGAGGGTCTCCTAACCACAGGTGAAGAGGCACTGCTGTCACCCCACGTCAGACTGCGCTGACAGCAGGGGTAGCCTTTTCCTCCTACTATAGCAGCATCCTCAGCACAGCACTCCCAGAAGCACACAGCCAGTGTCAGGTGAGAAACAGCCAGATACCAACTCACTTAAAGGCAGATGAGCTGGAAGCTGAGCAGCGCACACCTTAGTCTCAGTGCTTGGCAGCCAGAACAAGAGGGTCCCTGTGAGTGCAAGGCCAGTCAGTCAGGGCTACACAGTGAGACAATGTCTCCCCAAAAGGGAAAATGTTAGGGAACCAAGGAGATGGCCAGTGAAGTGCTCACTGACCAAGCATGAGGATCTAAGTAAGATCCTCATCACCCACATAAAAAGTGGGGTATGGCAGCACCTATAACCAAGTACTGAGCAGGGTGGAGACAGACCCTAGGGCACACTGGCCAGGCAGTCTAGCTGAAATAGCAAACACCAAGTTTGGTGACAAACTGTAGATTGTCCTGAAGCTGTTAGTATTTTAATGTTAATTCCACTTCCCCAAGAAAGGCTGCCTAGCCACAAGATTCCAACTGAACCTTCCCATTTTAATTAGTAAAATCAAGGAAAGCCAGGGAACAGGCTGGGCTGGGTGAGGGAAGTAGAGAAGGCTGAGAGGGTGGAGGAGGTCAGAGGATGGAGGGTAGAGATCGTGGCAACATGAAGCTTTCCAAGGACCAGCTAGACCCAGGTGGGACTGATTGGTGTTAAAAAGCTATGAACATTAAGGATTTTACAGGTCTAATATTTCATATAGAAGGGCAGCTTATATCTTTATTTGATGTAATCTTGTTATGTAGAGGTTTGTGGCTTGAGAATTGAATATATAAACCTGTATGAAAAACTATTGGGCTGTAGAGTTGTATTTATGTGGAATTTTGAGGTAGAGAAACACCCGGGACAAAGGCAGAGAATAGGCCATAGAAAACCGCCAGGGAAGGGAGTTGCATGGACAGGCTTGGGCCATGAGGGCGGCTCGGACCGGGCAGCAGAGCTGAGTGTGGCTCCAAACTAAAACTGGGCCTGAGGAGTGAGACTTCAGGACCAGAAAAGAGATAAGCATTTTTATTTTTTAGTATTTACTGCAACAACAGACTGTCTCAAAAAATAAGGTGGGAGAGAAGAAGATAGTATCTGAAGCAAACTCTGGTACGTACACACACACACACACACACACACACACACACCCTCCCACCCCCACATGCATACACAACACAGAGATAGATAAAACTAGAGGTGAACACACTAAAAAAGCTAAGAGGACATTGAGAAAAGGCAGACAGCTCCCTATCCCTGCCAGGAGGGCCCACTGTCACCTTTATGGCAGGGACAGTCTGTGATGAAGAGGAGCTTTAGCAGCCAATGTCCTCAGTCTTTTGCTAACTCCCTGTTTCCATCTAGTTCCCCACAGCTGTGTGTACTGCGCCCAGACTCAGGAAGGGGAGGGACAAAGAACCATTGGACCCTGCCTTCCAGTGTTTTTATTCTTCTCTTTAGAAAACACCTGAACCTAAGTGGCGCTCACCCGTAACTCCAGCCCCCTGGAGGCTAAGGCAGGAACAGCAGAAGTCCAAGGTAGCCTAGCTAGGGGAAGAATAGGAGGAAACTGAATCTCCAGTCTCCCTAAAAAAAACTCCAGGCTTGTTGGTTATAACTCACACCTTTAATTCCAGCACTTAAGAGGCCAAGGCAGGTGGATCTCTGAATTTGAAGCCTGGTCTACAGAACAAGTTCCATGACAGCCAAGGCTACACAGAAACCCTGTCTCAAAAAACAAAACAAACAAACCCAAAATCCCTTTGGTTCCCTAAGCCCAACTCCAAATGAGAGTGGTAGTTGAGACTCTGGAAGATTAAGGTCAGTAAGTGGCAGCATTGAGCTCTCTTGTGTGCGGGGCTGGGCACCTCCTCCTTCTTAGTTTTTTATTTTCAGTGTTCATAGCTTTTTAACACCAATCAATCCCACCTGGGTCTAGCTGGTCCTTGGGAAGCTCCATGTTGCCACAATCTTTCCCCCTCCATCATCTGTCAAGTTTTCTGAAAAATTTTCACATAGGGCAGTGGTTCTCAACCTTCCTAATACTGCAACCCTATAACGCAGTTCCTCATGCTGTGGTGACCCATCCCTCAATCATAACATTGTTTTTGTTGTTACTTCATAACTGTAATTTTACTACATTTATAACAATGTAATTTATACATTATTATAGTTGATAATATCAATAGCTGTGTCATCTAGTGGTCTTAGGTGACCCCCGTGAAAGGAGTCACAACCCACAGGCTGAGAAACCCTGAAATAGGTACTGGAGGTGGGTGTGTTTCAACTCTGCCACCAAAAGACAACACAAAACAACAGTGTTATGTTTTTCTTTTTCTAAGGGGAAAAGTCCCTGATGAAGAACAACTTTTATAAAGCAATTCTGTGGTATGATTCCTAAAGCTCTTAGCAATGTGGAAGATTTCCTCTAGCCTCTGGCTAATGACAGACAAAACACTTTAACTGAGAAGGACGTGCAGGAACAGCTCTCAGTACGTTCACTCTGTTATCTGCACTCCCTGGCCTGGAATACAAAATGAGGAACTTAAACAGTGGTCCAAAAAGACAGGCATGAAGTTGCATGCTTAAAATTCCAGCACTAGGGGCTGGAGAGATGGCTTATTGGTTAAGGGCGCTGACTGCTCTTCCAGAGGTCCTGAGTTCAAATCCCAGCAACCACATGGTGGCTCACAGCCATCTGTAATAAGATCTGATGCCCTCTTCTGGTGTGTCTGAAGACAGCTACAGTGTACTCACACATAAAATAAATAAATGAATCTTTAAAAACAAAACAAAAACTGAGAAAGAGACTGAAAGAGAGGTGGGCGGATGGACACGAATGAGTTAATCCTGAACTTGAAATTACTGATACTCTGCCTAAAGAACATTCACTGTACCCACCAGCCTGCTGTGCCCACTGACCTGCTGCAAGTTCCCACTTACCTAGTCCATCGTATCTTTTTATTTTTAAACCAGAAACACCTTTATTGACAGTTTAGGACAGTTAAAACACACACAAAGACAGAAGTGTAAAATTGCAGCACATGAGTTAATATTCTTCACCTTCATCGTCTCCTCCAGCGCTATCCACCCCAACCTCCTCATAATCCTTCTCTAGGGCAGCCATGTCCTCACAGGCCTCAGAGAACTCCCTCTCCTCCATGCCCTCACCCACATACCAGTGCACAAAGGCACGCTTGGCATACCTCAGATCAAACTTGTGATCTAGGCGAGCCCAGGCCTCTGCAATGGCTGTGGTGTTGCTCAGCATGCACACTGCTCTCTGGACCCTGGCCACCAGGTACCACAGTGGGAGGCTGGTAATTAATGCCAACCTTGAAGCTAGTGGGGCACCAGTCCACAAACTGGATGGTATGCTTGGTCTTGATGGTGGCAGTGGCAGCACTGACATCTTTGGGGACCATATCACCATGGTATAGCAGGCAGCAAGCCATGTATTTACCATGGCAAGGGTCACATTTCACCATCTGGTTGGCTGGCTCAAAGCAGGCATTGGTGACCTCTGATACTGTAAGAGCCCCCACTGTATCTTTAAATCACTGTGTACCAGCTCACTCTCCCAGTATCACCCCCCTTCCCCGTTCCCTATATATAGGTCTCATATATATATATATGTATGTATATGCCTCATATAGCCTAGGCTGGCCTCAAACTCACTATGTAACTAGGGATAGTTATGAACTGATTTTCTTGCCTCTACATCCAGAGTGCTGAGGTTACAGGCATGCACTGGCTTATGCAGGGCTGGAGGATGGAAGCCACTGAGCCGCATTCCCAGCCCCAGTTTCTTTTCTAGACTGTGAGTTCCTTCATCTTTGAGTCCCTCACAGTGCTATTATAGACTTTGCAAAAAAGGAACCCTACAAATGGCTGCCAAAGCTGAATAATAGGCAGCTCAAGTCTCTCAGTACTTTATCCCCACCTGCATTTGAAGTCACAAGAGCCTGCAGCCAGCAAAACATTGTTGGGATGCCAGTCCAGGCTGAGAACTGTGGAGCGAATCGGCTTCTTAATGTGCTTGCTCACCCACCTAAGAAAGGAGAGAACTAATTCACACTGTTCTCATAAGCAAAAATAACATTTTCCAAGCCACCCCAATAAAGCTACTTCAAATCCAATGGCTGAACTACACTTTTATAACTATCATGTAAATTTTGAAATCCACAAGAAATGTTAGCTCCTACTACTGAAGTAAGTCCTATAAGTACGATTATTTTTAATGTTCTAATGACGTCTTTTGATTTATGCCTGAGTACTTTTTTATGGGCTCCTTGCTCAAGGGTGGCCCATATGCTTGCTCTTTGTTAGATATGTTTCCTATACATAGTTCAGGCTGGCCTTAGACTTGCTACTCATGCCCAGACTGTTCTCAAGCTCCTGAATGCTGGGATTCCATGTGTGCACCACCTGGCCTAATGGCTATCCTAAGCTGGGACATTTCGCAGCTGCTTTTCAAAGACCACACCTGAGACCACCGCCCTATTTACCTATCACAGGGGACCATCTATCATAAACAGTAAACAGTTCTATGGCTCAAACTCAACCAGTAGGAAATGTTTCCTATATGAATTAAGAAAAGTTGAGGGGTTGGAGAGATGGTTTGGTGGTTAAGAGCACCGGCTGCTCTTCCAGAGGTTCTGCGTTCAATTCCCAGCAACCACACGGTGGCTCACAACCATCTGTAATGGGATCTGATGCTCTCTTCTGGTGTGTCGGAAGACAGCTACAGTGGACTCACATAAAGTAATTTCTTTTTTAAATTGAGAGATGGAAAGGGAAGGATGAAATGAAGGAAATGAAGGAGGGAAGAGAAGGGAAAGAAGAAGGAAGCAATGGCTGAAAGGAAGTAGGAGAGGAAGGAAGGAAAGGAAAGATTAAAAGAAAAGGTGTGGGAGCTGAGTAGTGTGCATAAGAGAATCAACAGGTATTCAGGGAGAGGATACGAGAGGGAATAACCCTCTACAGCTTAGGAAGGGCCACTGCAGTAAACACAGAGCCTCAAAGGTCCCAAAAGCACAGCATCCAAGCATGAACTATACAAAGCGGAATGAGAGGGCACATGCAACATTGCTCACCAGTCATTTTCAGACTCGAAGTAACAAACAGAGATGAGCCGGGCTCCGCTCCCCACAGCAAACTTGTTCTCAAGTGGGGACCACTTCACAAAAGTGGCTGCACGGTTAATCCTCAGGATCACAAGGGTGGGCTTCCAGATGCCATCTTTCTGACTCCAGACATAGGCGTTGCGGTCTGCCCCACAAGTGACAATACGGTCACTCTTAGGAGCCCAGTCAATACCTGCAAGCGAGACACAGGTCACTTGCTGTGCCTGGCCAGTGACAAGGGACTAGGCTATTGGCAGGTGATAGCTGGACATGGGGTAACAGTGGGCTTGGTGGTTTCCCCTTTCTATGGTTATTATCTCACACAAAACCAAGGCTGTTTCTCTCCCAAGGACACTGGAGGACGAAGGGTTCTTACAAAGCCAGGTAGAACAGAACTAGGAATTGGTGGATTTTTTTGGGACAGGGGGTCAAGAAGCCTAGGTTGACCTTGAATTTACAATGCAGCTGAGAATACTCTTAAACTCCTGATCCTTCTGTTTTTTCTTATTTTGGGATTACAGATGCCACCATCATGCCTAGCATGCACACACACACATAAGCACACACACACACACACACACACACACACACACACGTCATATGAGATTTTTATAGTAAAATGGTTTGGAGCTTGCTTTGTTTTTGCATATGTGTTGCACACATTCCCATGTGCCTCTGAAGGCCTGAAACTGACATCAAGCGTTTTATCATTCTCCACCTTCATTTACTGAAGCAGGATCTCACTGAACCCAGGCTTGTCATTTCCTGCTGCTCTAGCTACCTACCTTGTGCTGGGTATCCCTGACTCTTCCCTCAGAGAGCTAGGATTCTAGACAGCAGTCTGCCCAGCATTTCTGTGGGCTCTGGGGGTCCGAACTCCAGCCCTCACACTAAAACAGCTAAGCACTTTATCCACTGAGTTGTCCTCTCAGCCCAGGAAAATATCTTTAAAAAGTAGCTGGGCATCAGGCAAGTGATGAACACCTTTAATCTTAGCACTAAGAGGCAGAGTCAGGTGGATCTCTGAGTTCTAGACCAGCATGATCTACAGAGTGGGTTCTAGGACAGTCAGGGCAAGAGAAACCCTGTCTAGACAAAAAAAGAAAAGAAAAATAAAGAGAAAAAGAAATAGCAGCCATGTGTGCTGGCACATGACTTTAATCCCAACACTCAGGACATGGAGACAGGCAGATCTATGAATTCAAAACCAGCTTGGTCTACATAGAGTTCCAGGCTATCCAGGACATGAGACCATGTCAAAAGGGTGTGTGTGTGGAGGGGGTAGTGATGATCAAGTGGCTAACCCCAAGAGCCAGCTCAGAGAGTGCCTGGAGCTCTGCCACACGCCACACTGCTCTGTGAAATGCCGACAGTGTCTTGTAGAGTTTGTCAGATCCTACCCCTCGTATTTACAGTCTGAGAGAACAGCCTACTGTTAGAGGTATATTTAACTTTTCTAAGTTCCTCAGATCTTCAGAAAATGGGTCCAAGTTCAAAGGACCCCAAGTGATGTAGCAAGAAAAGTTATAGCTCAGAAGCACCACATACAAGCCACCTGGTAAAAGCAGGAAGCATGGTTAGGAACCACGACGTTCAGGGATGCTGGACAACTTCTCTTGTATTCATGCAAAGTGCACACACACAGAAGCCGGAGATCCACCTTGGGCAGCTTCCTCTACTGCTCTTCTCTTTTCCTTTTGAAACGTCTCCCTGCACCTGAAGCTCTGGCTAGCTCGCTACCCTACTACCCAAATCCCAGGATTATATGTGCATTCAGCCATGCTGGTTTTTGGGGATTCAAACTCTTGTTCAGGCTTTCGAGGCAGGCACTTTATCTACTGAGCCATCTCTCCACCCCAAGTGCTAAGCAGCTTTAAAGGGCACAAAAGGTCCAAACCATGTTAAGTTGGTTTTTGTTTGCTGTTTTTCTGATCTAGCCAAGAATATCTTTAGGCTAATATGTGTATGATAGTCTTTTGTAGCTCAGGCTGGCCTCAAACTTCCTTAAGTAGCAGAGGATGACCCTGAAATCCTAATCCTCTTTTCTACACCTCCCAAGCGTTACACCTTTTAGAGACAATGACCAAATATAAGAACAATCTAAGCAATAAATGGTTTGTTGGTTTTGGGACAGTTTCATACTTAACAGCACTGAAGACAGTACATGGATGTCTGAGGCCCTGCATACACTGAACAAGCCTGGCTGAGGTCTTCTAGGGAAGCAGAAAAGACCCCAGACAAGGGGCCTTCATTCTCTTTCTTACTCCTGTCTATCTTTTAAGCGTTCTGGCATAGAAACCGAGATGGTTTCCTGATTCAGGAAACTGTCTGAAGGGTCACCTGACAGGGTGCTGGCTATGTCACTTCTGCTGTAGTTTTAACAACTTGTATTTAGAGCATGAGCATGTGGGCTTGTGCATATCATGGTGCACGTGCGGAAGTCAGATGACAGCTGGAGGGAGCAAGTCCTCTTCTTCCATGTGAGTCTCAAGGACTGAACTAAGAGCATGACACTTGGTAGCACATGCCTTTACCCACCAAGGCATCTCACTGGCCTCATTCAAAAGCCACTCTTGCTTCTAAAACAACACAAAGGAAGATGTGTCTCACAGCAAAGACAGTCAGCTGCAAATTCCCTTGGTGCTCCCAGTTCCCAGGGTCTAGCTCTGGCTTTCCTGGCTCATTCCACCTGTAGAGCAGGCTCAGTGCCCTCACTGACTACCAGAGTGCTGTACACCGGCTGGGCCACAAGAAGCATGTAACAAAGTTCTATTTTCCCCTCAAATTTTTTCTAAAGAAAAATTCAGCCAGAAGACTTGTGGAGCAGGAGCAGGCAGATCTCTGTGGGTTCAAAACCAGCCTGGTCTACATATACTGAGTTCCAAGATAGCCAGGGCTACATAGAGAGACCCTGTCTCAAAAAACCTGAAAAAAAAAAAAAAGAAAGAAAGAAAGAAAGAAAGAGAA
Organism: Micromys minutus; assembly: GCF_963924665.1. Classification (NCBI taxonomy): domain Eukaryota; kingdom Metazoa; phylum Chordata; class Mammalia; order Rodentia; family Muridae; genus Micromys; species Micromys minutus. The sequence goes on along the minus strand of NC_137964.1, from coordinate 4,203,618 downwards.
AAGAAGAATAAAGGAAAGAAAGAAAAGACTTAGTAAATCCTATGTGAAATTCAAGGATCCACTCAGCTTGATGGGGCTCTTTATGTACTGAAGAAAGTGCTTTGTTTGGAAATCACACCCTGAGCCTGCAGCTGCCTTACCTGTGATGTGTCCGTTATGTTCCTTCAGCTCATGAGCTTTTGTCCACTGACCCCCATTCTTCTTGTAGATGTGCACCTCATGATTATTGGGGCTCAGGGCGATCTCTGGAAAAGGAAGGCAGCAGAACAGTTAACAGGTCCATCCCTGCTGTTATCCGCAGTGCTGGAGTTTGAGCACGGAGAATTGTGACTACAAGGATCTACCACTGAGCCAGACCCCAGGCCCCCCTGAACCCCTGCATCAGCTTTCCAGTGCTGAAGCTTCAGGCACGAGCCACCATGAGCCAAAATGCAAACATTTTGTGCATCATGTTGGTGCTCAAAAAATTTTGGATCTCCAAGCATTTCATTTATGACTTTCATATTTAAAAAACTCAATCTAAGCCAGGTGGTGGTGGCACATGTCTTTAATCCCAGCACTTGAGAGGCAGATCTCTCTCTGAGTTGGAGGCCAGCCTAGTCTACAGAATGAGTTCCAGAATAGCCAAAAAATTTAAAAAAAATAAAAAATAAAACAAATTTTAAAAAAAGGAAATTCAAATCTGAAATGTACAAGTACAGAAAAATAAAGACTGGTGCAGCAGATATATTACAATCACTGATTTATATGTTTTTAAAGGCTGACGTTTATATTTTCTCACAAAACTGAAATATGTGAATCCTAAACATGCTTACATGTGAGGAATATCAAAAGTATTAGAAAAGAGGGCCAAAGATGTAACTCCATGATAGAGTACTTGTCTAGCATTGGAGAGACCTTGGGGTCAATGTTGTTACACAGAGAGAGAGGGAGAGGGAGAGCTGGGCGATAGCTCAATTGGTAATGGCTTGCCATATAAATAGGTGGACCTGAGTGTAACCCCTAAACCCATGTAAAAACTGGTATAGCGGCATATGTCCATAACCTCAGCACTGGGGTTGGGGGTGGGGCCAAGATGGAGGATTCCTGCAGTTCAATGGCCACTGGCAGGCCAGCCCAGCCAAACTAAAGTGCTCCAAGTTCACTGAGAGACTTTGTCTTAAAAAAAAAAGGGGGGGGGGGTTGGCAAGGAGCAATTAAGGAAGACACTTGACAGGGATCTCTGGCCTCTATACAAGCCCACCCCCCAACAAAAGCATCAGGAAATTCAAAGCACACTCACGGGTACGATCCCTGTTCCAGGCATGGCAGGTGATTGGCTCTAGCAGAAACTGATGCAGAGACATGATTCCTAAGTGTTTTCACAGGTCAGAAAGCTGTAACGAGCAACAGGAAAGAAAACACAATGTCATGTAGTAAAAGTTTAAGTTGTCAGTGGGACCCAACATTGATCCCCCATTAGAGAAGACTCAATCTCAATGCAAAAATCAATCCCATAACAAGGACTAGAGCACAGAAACCACCAGTATATGTATAATCTACTCTCAAGGGTCACCACCTGATTCTCAGATCACAGGTTAAAGACTGATGGAGTTGAATATTTAGCCTCAACCTACAACTTCTCACAGGACTTTCTAAATTATGAGAAATCTGGTAAGCATCACCTTGACCAAGTAACCAAACCTGTAGCTACAAACAGGGGAGCGGAGCAATCTAAACCAACAGTTCTGGAGGAGGGAACATGACCACCAGCATATTGTAACTTGAAAACAATGATTTAATTTGTCATCCACATCATATAAGAACAAAATGGATACTCAAGGCGGGAAAGCCTGATGTAGCTCAATGGGATAGTGCTTGCCCAGCATGTGGAAGACCCTACTTTAATCCCACAATGACCAAGTCATAGCCATTATAATTCTAGCTCCACAGTGTCTGCACTCACAAGGACATAACCCCAGAGACATAAATACAAATAATTTTAGAATAAAAGTAAATCTGACCAACTGTGTCTCAGCACGCAAGAGGCGAAAGGATTCTGGGAGAGTTCCAGGATGGCCTATAGAATAGACTCTTCCTTAAAAGAAAGTCAGTGAGTGAGTGAGTCAGTCAGTCAGTCTGTCTAACAGGAAGTTACAAATCCATCCTAGATAAACCTTGGAAGATGATCAACCCAGTTATGAAGCATACCTGCCAAACATATTTACTCTAAATCCAATCAAGGTCTGGATTTCACTTTCAGGTTATAGGAGATAAAGTGGAAAGGCGTAGTTAAGCAACACCAAGAAATGAAGTCAAAACTGATGTAGCTCTTCAGATACACTCAGCGGTTAAAGCGCTTTGCTGTACAAGCCAGATGTCCTGAGCTCTGGTCCCTCAGACCCTGAAGAGAACTGGAAACAGAAGCGAGTGCCTCTGTGGTTCCAGTGATCCTACAGGGAGATAGAAGGTGGAGACAGGAGACTCTCAGGAGGGCCTCGGGACACACAGTAGTGTGCAACAGAAGGGTCTCTGTTTCAAACAAGGAAGAGGGTGACGACTGACACTGGAGGCTGTCCTTTGACATCTGGACATGCCGTGGCACATTTCCATGCATGCACACCACACTAACACAGTTCTCATGTATGCACACAAACACATACATGTTCGATCACTCTTGTCTCTTTCTAAAATCCTAGAGGTGCCTTCTAGAAAACAGCTTGCCTAGACTATTTTAAAAGGCAGTATGGACAGGTATGGTAGCAAACAGCTGAGATCCCAGCACTTGGCGGGTAGAGGGAAGAATCTGTACTAGATTTCAAAAGAGCTATGAAAATCAAATTTCTTAAAAGATGGTTGATTATAATTAGTATACTTAAAAATAACCACAAAAGACATGTGCTGTGTAACAAATTTGAATTACATTATTACATAGCAGCATGAAATTATCTTAATCCTAGCTATGATAATGGTATTGCCTCAGCTGGAACAAGTCTTAGCCGTTATGGGGTGAAGTGATGATGTGTTTGGGATGAAATGTCCTTTCTTCTCACTATAAAGTCTTGGCTGCCTGGAGCTCACTATGTAGACCAGGCTGAGATCCACCTGCCCCAGCCTACTAAATGCTGTAATTAATGTCTTTTCATCTGAGATAAAGTCTTTATATGTAGCCCAGGCTGGTTTGCAATTAACAATTCTTCTGACTTAGTTTCCTGATTGCAGGCCATGTGTTTCCTTGCCCAATGAGACAGAAATTCTGACACTAGCAGAAAATGAATGGAAGAAACATCAGAAAGTTATGAGGCAAACAGCAGGTAAACCGCATAAGCAAACCTGAGTGCCTGTGGCACAGAAAAGAAGCACTCTGCTAAAGGAACCCAAGGTCAAAAAGAAGAAAGCAGACCCTAACTAAAAACACTGCTAACTGTCTCCAAAAGACTCGATGTAAGAGCAAAGCCATCAACCTGCACATCTGTAAAACCAGCATTTTGGAGGAGACAAAAGGATCAGCAACTCAATGTTATCCTCAGCTATCCAGTAAATACAGGGCTAGCCTGAGCTACCTGCAAAAACAGTGAAATATTAGTACATTTTTCCTTTTATATGTTATAGAAAGCAAACTGCAACTCATAAAGAACCTTTAATTTGACTTTCATCTTAATTAACTTACTTTAAAATATTTAAAAATTTTTAGAAGTGTGTGTGTATATCTGTGTATGAGAGAGAGAGAGAGAAAGGGGGGGGGTGCTGGATTCTCCGGAGCTGGAGTTACAGATATGGTGCTAGGAACCAAATCTGGGTCCTCTGCAAGAGCAGTATTATGCATGATTAAACACTGAGCCATCCTTCTAGCTCCTTACTTTTGGGGGGGCCAGGGCTGGGAGGAGGTGAGCAAAGTAAATAACTGGGCACTTCAAACAAGCCAAAAAACTTTATTAAAAAATAAATCCAAGTGAGACTGCTTAATTTGTTTTTTTTTAAAACATAAGTTCCCATCTTATGTTTTATATGTGGTGGCGAATGGCTTTGATGCTGGCACTGGGGAGGTGGAAACACTTGGTTTTTTATAAGTTCCAGGTCTGCCTGACATGCATAGTGAGTTCTGAACCAGCTATGGTTATGAAGTAAGACTTCTACTCTAAACAAACAGCCAAACAAAGCTTCAAGTTGGCATGTGCCTGTAATCTCAGCACTCAGAAGGCAGAGGCAGGAAACTCAGTACTCATTCCAGGCCAGACCAGTTGGTTACACAGTGAAACCTTGTCTCAGAACAAATGGTCAAGGGCTAGTATGATGGTTCAGTGAGTAAGGGGGTTTGGTGGCAAGTCTAGTTACCCGAGTTTGGCTCTCTTCTACTACGTAGGATCTAGGAACCATCTGTCCTCTGACCTTCACATATGCACCACGGCACATGTGCACATACACAAAATAAAGTGAGTATCACAAGCAAACAAAAAAGTTTCCAGATGCACACTACATGCATCTCTCATTTCTGATACCTGACACACTTACTCTAATCTTGTCACATATTAAACTCAAAATAACATCTAATGGGAGCAGGAGAGAGAAAGTTCAATGGTCAACAGCACTTGCTACTCTTCTAGAGGACCAGAATCCAGTTCTCAGCACCCATGTCAAGCAGCTTCTGTGTACATCCAGCTCCAAAGAACCTGACACCTCTCTGCAGGCAACCACACACATAAGGCAACACACACACAAATAAATCTTTTTATAAATGGATTGTCACAAACAAATAATCCTAACTGTAAGCAATGTACCTTAAAACCCAAATCTGATAAAGTTGCTCGTTAACTGGACAAAACTTTGTAAGTTAACTTGGATACCCACATGTATGCACTATTTCATGAAGAGCTGGACGTCACACATGCAGATAATGACTTTCTCACTCTCCCATTCAGTTTTTCTAAGGACACATTTCCAAAAAAGAAGACTAGTCATAAAACAGCAGAATTACTTCTATAACTGCATTTCTAATTTTGTTATATCAGTCAAGTCCTATAATTGAATATACATTCAGACATATCCTTCCTCTATAGCCATCTATTTTAAGCAACAATTTTGTACCAAGTAAAATTCATTCATATGGTGATAATTTTAAGTCACTAAACTGCAGGTGATATTTAAGCAATGTTTGAAAATCTTAACAATGCTCAAAAGGAGAAAGGGGAACACAATATGCAATGACATGAACTTAACAGGTTTTACTGGGAACTCAGGAGGCAGAGGCGGAAGGATCTCTGTGAGTTCCAGGCCAACCAGGACTATATACAATTAACACTGTCTCAAACAAAACCAACCAACCAAAACCCAGGCTTCTGTTGCCGCTGTCCAGCACTGAGGGATGAAAAGGGCTTCCGTTTTCACTTAGCATAGTCTTCCTGCCCTGCTGGTGAGCCAGTCTATGCATGGTGCATACCAGGCAAGGGCTCCACCAACCCAACCACATTCCCAGCTTTTGAGTGAAGTCATTTTAATATCTGATTAGCCATGGGATCTGGAGACAAGGGGACCTGAGTTTGAACATTTTAACACATGCATACAGTCTGGGCAAATTTTTCATTTCCTCTCCAAATGACATTACAAGACAACTGTCAAAAAGATTAAATAAGTTAGCACATAAAAGCAGCCCAAAACTGATCCCAATAAGTTAGTTCTTTGGTCTTTTGGGTTGTAAGCCTAGCTTTAAATGACAGAGTCATCTTGCAAGCCCAATAAATTAGTTCTTTTTCTTCCTCTGACACAAAGCTTTGGACAAGCCCTCGAGGGATCCTCTGAACTTGGACATGTCTACATATGTTGGTGTCTTGGCCCCACTCCACCGGAACTTGACAAATTCACATAAGTTAGAATTTCCATTCCCTGTTAGGGTCAATTTCAAGTCTGTGATTCATCTAGTTTCTAATTACTCTTGTTGCCCAACCCAGCAATACCAACAAGGTTACCACACCCTGCCAATGTTCAGACAGGCTTCATTCTAAATTCCAGCTTCATCAGACCATCTCCACACTTTCTGTGGAGAACTTATTTTGACCCAACACTAGATGATTTAGATCAAAACACTGCCACCCATCCTCCAAAGGAGTATGCAATTTCCAAAAGGATCCCCCAGTTATGAACAGCAGATGAACTGAAGGTGCCCCCCCACCCCAAGATAGCCAGCAACTTGCTCTAATTAATGGGGCAAGCATCCCGAACTCATAACTTCTAGAGGCCTGAAATCCTAAGGCCTACATAGAAACCAAAAGATGAAGTGAAACTGTTAAAATATGGTGCCAAACTAGGTCATTTCAGAAACCCGGGCAACGAGGAGACAAGAGAGAGACTCCCAAGCCACACCATGACAACAGATGGCTTTAGACAGAGATTCTAAGCTGCAATTTATTAAGTGCTTCCCACGTTCCCAACCATGTTAAGTATCTGAATGGGGCTAAAAACATAAAGAAATCCCAGTCCTCAAGTCCTTCTCTGGAGGAGAGAGAGCACAAAGGAAAGGAAGGCAGATGTGCATCGAATGTCTCAGAAGCACTAGTAATGGCTGCTATCTATTTTCAGATCAGCTACCCTGGGTTAGGAATTACTGTAAGCAACTTAAGCAAATGAACTCCACACGAACCCAATAAAACCAAGGAGACTAAGAATCTTCTTACTGCAGCTGGGGAAACTGAGGCATCGAGAAGTAACCTTCCCAGAGACACCTGACAGAGTGGCAGAGTCAAATGAGAACTCTTGCGGTTCTACATAAAGGACCCTCTGAATCGGAGCGCAGAGAAGAGTACAACTTTGACTTGCGGGGGCGGGGGCTAGAGCAAAGGAATCTTCAAGCTACTCGAAAGATAGGTTTTCTCTCTTGGGGAGGGTTCCCCAATAACTGACGGATAGAAGGCTGCGCTAGGCAACATCCTAGACGTTGAAGAGATGAACAGATACTCGTGACAAGCCATCGGGGAAGACCCGCCCGTTTAAAGTAATTTTACAGGTTGTGGTAAATGCTCACAGTAGGGGTGCAAATGGTACTGTGGGGGTGTCGGAGACCAAGCTGTTTCTTCTCACATCCGAGAAGGAGGGCAGCTAGAAAGTGCCCAGGAACGCTCGGTCTGTGTGTGTGTGTGTGGGGGGGGGGGTTATCAGGGACTCAGGGGTAACCAAGAAGAACGGAGATGCCGGCCCCCCCAGCTCGAGACGCCGCGCCACCGCTCTGGGCCCGCCACCCCCGCGTGCCATAGAAATACAAGAAACGGAGGCGACCCAGACCAGACTCTCGGCCCTGCGGCCTCTTACCTGGGGTCGGGGAGGTCGGGAGGTCCGGAGCGGACGATTCGCGGACTCTGGTCAGTCGACGCGAACAGGCTCCGGCGGGCGCGGACGGAGGAGGGAGGCCTAGAGGGAGCGGCTGACAGATCCCGGAAGTGACCAGGGCGCCTGCGCAGAGCGGCCGCGCTCGCCTGGCGGGCGCAGGCGCAGCACGTAGCCTTCTTTGGGATGCTCTCAAGAGCTGCTGTTCCTCAGGTGAGGCAGCCGCTAGTCAGCGCTAGGGCGTGCTTGTGCTCCTACTCCTTTCTTTAGGGGGGTTTAAAAATACACACACACACAGACACACACAAACACATTTCCGAATCATGGCCCAAGTGTGCACTGTTGGAAGCTTCTCAAGTACTTTTTGTTATAAATTACTGAGATAGGATCTCTCAAGCCTTATGATTCTGAAAATTAAAAAATATTTATGTGAATGTCTGTGTTGGTGTGCACATGTGAGTGAAGGTGCCCGTGCGGGCTACAAGAGAGCCACAGATTCCCTTGGAGCTGGAATTGTACGCTACTCCATGTGGGTGCTGGGGACTGAACTCAGGTCCTCAGCAAGAACAGTACGTAAGCTGAGCCATCTAGCCCTTGCAACTGTGTTTGTGTTCCTTCATAGAGGGTGAGTCAGAGCTTGTAGACCACTTTCTGCCAGGAGGTCTATCTCTGCCATGAACCCCCAGTAGAAAGTCTCATGTAAGCCTCATGTCTACCCAAGAGTCCTCTTGACCGTTCCTATATCAGGGTCACTTGTTCATGTACCCACAGTGACACCACAAGGAGGCCCAATGGAAATATAGGAAGAGTATTGGCTATGCAGATGCAACTTCTAAGAACTGCCCTGAACCCCACACCAAGTCAGACTGTTGCTCCTGCCCTGGTAGAAATTATGAAGCAACTAGTACCCAGGTTCTACTACAGGTAGGCACCCCAGCCCTTGTCTTGTGGTGGTCTATATATTTGACCCAGTGGACAGTAAACACTGCCTTAAAGGAAAACAAGGAAGTAGTTTATTTTGAGCCAAATATAAGTGAGCGTTACTCAGCAATGCTCAGATTCATTACCCTGAGTGCTTGTTCCACCTTGAAAGCATTATGGTCTGTTGGATTATTAGTGTGTCCATGTGATGTGTGTAGGGGAAGCACATGAATGGTGGTCAGAGGACAGCTTTGTGGATTCGGTTCTCTACTTTCACATTTACGTGGGTTTCAGAGATCAAACTCATGTTGTCAAGCTGGTTCAGCAAGTGTTTTTCCCACTAAGCCATCTTGCTGGCCTTTGGTGAACTTTTATAGTTGCAGAACAAGAGAAAGCCATAAACCAGTCCATTTAGCAGAGTTCCATTGGTGGGAACATCAGGTAGGAGGGCTATAGTAAGAGGAGTCAATCTTTCAGCTTAGCTTAGAGTACTCTTAGCTGTAGGGTTGGTGAAAGCTAGAGGCCTGCTGATACATGGCAACGGCTTTACATAACAAGCCCGAGAATGTAAAGCTAGGTATAAAAATAAAGATGGTGGCTGGGGGTGTAGCTCGGTTGACAGTGCTTAACCAACATTCACAAAAAACCTTGGTTAGCTCTCCAGCCCTGTATAAACCTGAGGCAGTGTCACATGCCTGTAATTGCAAGCACTTCAGAGGTAGAGAGAGGAAGATAAGAACTAGTATAGGTTACATAAGGGTTTGAGGGTAACCTAGACTACATGAGATTGTGTCTCAAAAATGAAGATTCAGTGGGCTGGAGAGATGGCTCAGTGGTTAGGAGCACTGACTGCTCTTCCAGAGGTTCTGAGTTCAAATCCCAGCAACCACATGGTGGCTCACAATCGTCTGTAATGGGATCTGATGCCCTCTTCTGGTGTGTCTGAAGACAGCTACAGTGTGTGTGTGTGTGTGTGTGTGTGTGTGTGTGTGTGTGTGTGTTCTATTTAAAAAATGAAGATTCAGAAAGGGAAGTAAAGGCTAGCAGATGGCTACTAAAAGGTTCAAGATGCCCTGAGATACTTTGGGAGTCTGTAACATTTGATCTCTTTCTGATACATCCTAGGTGAGCAAGGTCAAGCCATCTGCAGAACTCTTAAACAGAGAAGGGACTTCAGGGAATTTCCGCTCAGAAGCCCTTGATTGCAAGGCACTGTCTGCTGAGGTGAATCTGCAAAACTTCCAGTTTCACACCATATGGTATTATTTACAGTTAAATAGTTTGGTTGTTAACAGAGTCCTCCCTGACTTAGAGCTCTTGTATTTTAAGTTTGTTCCACAGCTACAGGTTCTGTCATGGGGGAGCAAAGAAATGGGGTGGGTAGATAAGTATAAATTGAATATCCATCCCTCCTAGGAGACAACTTGACCGAGGAAAAGTAGCATCTACGGAAAGCAAGCATTCTTTATGCACTGTAGTTTAAGTGAGCCATTTCCTGAACGTATACAGTTGGTACCCAGAGCCGAAAACAAACAAGGAAAAACTAAGCTGTTTTATATAGACTCCAACTCTTTACAAAAGACCATTTCTTCTTTGGAGAAGTTCAGTCTGGATAGATGAAAATATACTGTCTTCGGTAAATTACGAGGGGTTCACTGTCATGCTGGTTTGTTGCTTTATCTTGGTTGTGAGGAAATCCATGCAAAAACCACTTTAGGAAGGACGGGTTTATTTTGCCTTTGGTTTGAAGGGCTGTGGTCCCTCACTGCTGGGAAGATATGGCAGAGAGAGCTGGGGGCTGCTTGTAACAGGCATGTGCCCCTGCACCCAGCCCACAGTTGGGAAGGAAGCAACAAGAAAAATAGTGTTTAGAACCCCAGCTATGGGATGGTGCCTCCACATTCAGACATGCCCAGATATGTCTGCCTGGAGATGGAATCTCATTGTGTGGCCCTGGCTAGTCTGGAACTTGCAACGTAGGCCAGGTTCACGCAGACTTTACAGAACTCCACCCGATTCTGCCTTCCAAGTCCTGGGAATGAAGGTGTGCGCCACCAGCCAGCTTCTTCCATCTCCTGAGTCACCGTTGAGCATGTTAGCCTAAACCTTTCATGTTTTATGGGGGCAACTGAGGCAGCTGGGTTCTCGGTTTTACACAAGGCTCTTTAAATCAAGCTGCCTTATTCTCCAACAACAGAACCTACAAACACGTATTGAGACTTGAAGTTTTTGATACAAGGTAAGGGAATGAGAATGGCCTCCTGCTCTGGTCTCTCCCAACAGACCCTTGTGACCCAGTATAATCGGTGGAATTCCAAAGAGAATAAGTACTGAATTTTTCAGTGCTTGCTTTTTAGACTTCTACAGAAATGCTGGTCTAGTATCCAAAAGGAGAAGTCTGCCTGTAAAAAATTAGTTATCAGGGAAAATGGTGCTCTGGCTTCTCGTTGCTTTTATAAAACACTTGGGATCATCAACTTACAAAGGGAAAAGTTTGGGCTGGAGAGATGGCTAATACGGAAAGCACGTGCCATACACCTATAAGGACTGGAGTTCAGATCCTCAGAACCCACACAGAGCTGATGCAGTAGCACACATCTATAGTCTACTGTGTCTATGACTGGGTGGGAGAGGGACATGGTTAAATCCTAGGAAACTCACGGGCCAGCTAGTCTGGTGCACACTGGTATGAACAGGAGACCCCGCCTCCTACAAGGTTTAAGAAAAGAGCCGACACCCGAGGTTGACCTCTGACCTCCAAAAGCTTACCATAGTATCTGTGCACCAATGCTCACATGCACACTGTATACACATACATCACATGCACGCACATCATATGAGATTGGGCAGACCCATTGCTTTGGGTCTGTGGTGGATGTGCGAGATGGTAATGATAGGGAGCATGTGGCCTAGCGAAGTGCTTACCTCAAGGCTAGGAAGTAATCATAAAAAGGTAGTACCAGGATACCCTTCAGAGCTGTGACTCTACGGGGCTAGCTCTCACTAGTTTCTCACTCCTGAGCTCCATCCACAGCAGTTGTGTTACCTTGGGGATGAAGGCATCAATACGTAGACCTTTGGGCGATATTTAGCATCCTACTTATGGAACTGATGCCTAGAAATGCAGAATGCTGGGAGAGAGAGTTAGCCCAGTGGCTAAGAGAGGTACTGCTTGGGCTGGAGCACTGACTGCTCTTCCAGAAGTTCTGAGTTCAAATCCCAGCAACCACATGGTGGCTCACAACCATTTCTAATGAGATCTGATTCCCTCTTCTGGTGTGTCTGAAGGCAGCTACAGTGTACGTATATGTAATAAATAAATCTTTTTTTAAAAAGGGCAGGTACTGCTCTACCAGAGTACCTGAGTTAGTTCCCAACACCCATGCTTACAAAAACCTGCAATTGTAACAGTAACTTTTATTTGCCTGAAGTAATGGTCATCTCTGAGGCTCACTGCCTCCATCTGCTGACCTAGGCCTAGTCTTAGAAGCTTCTAGCCTCCTTACAATTTTATCTAGGGCTAGAATGTTTTCAGTCTCTGAGACTTATTGCTGAATAAACCCATCCTTTCTTGTTCTTTCTGAGCTCTACCTGACTGGTGCAACTCAAATGTTCTGGCTCAAACTCCTCTCCAGGATGACTGACTATCTGGTTTTTCTCTTGGCCTTTGACTGAATCACTTTGCTTGGCCACATACTAACCTTGGCAATCTGTTCTGATCTTCTGTCTCATTCTGTCTTCACCTGTGTCTAGCTTGTTCTTTCTCTGCAACCTGTTTCTCTATAACTGTCCTGGTAAAAACTTCCCTCACTTAAGAAGGCACTGCTGTCTCTTAAGTCACCTCTCTTCCCTCTCTTTTCTCACGAGAGTAGGGTGTGATGTTGAGTTTTGTGGTTATATTATTTCTCTGAGAGAGATTACAAAATACAAGATATTCTGGTTGCTAACCTAAGGACACACTATTTGGGGAGAAAGGTTTTGTCTTTGTGTTTTTAAAAAGGCCTTCCAGAGTTATAAGAGCCAGATTTGATAGAGGGAGGCTGATTGCCTGACTAGATTCAAGAAGATCAAACAAAAATCTCAATACTAAAATGCTTTCTTTTGAGATATATATCAAAGAATGTACAGCTATGGTGAAGCTTGTCATTAGAATGCAGAACTGACCTGCTTAGATTCCTGATCTCAGAGACTACAGCAAACATCAGTGCAAGCTTCCTTCTTGAGGCCTGGCCAGCTTTCTCATCTGCTCCCCACTTCCAGATTCTCAGCGCCCATATTCAGCTTGAAGAAGCTATGAAGAGTCGTCACCCTGATTCCCTGGACTTTGGGGGATGAAGGGGTTTATTCTACGATTGTTTTTATGAGGAATTTAGAAATTGTCATAATCCAACATGGAGGAATTAGCAAGATTGATTTATACAGCCATAACCTTCATTTGGTAACTAAGCTGAAGCCATATCTTACACTGGTAGAAATCCTTCTGATTGATACAGAGTTGAAGTTATATAGAATTTATTTGATACAGTGGTATATAGAATTTATTTGATACACATTTAAGGTTTTCATTGGTATAAGTTCTTATTGATTTAAGTTTGAGATTAATATTGTTTATTTCATATAGTATTGTGCCTATACAATACATTTGGAAATAGGTACAAATGTACCCAGTCCTATAACTGCTATTATACTCTGTTTTTAGTTGATAAATAATATGAGTTAAGGGCCAGATAGCAAACTCATGGTTCTGAGTCAATTAAAAGGGTGTTTTTGAGATATTTTAATTAGATATGGCCAAGAGTAGTCAAGGCTTAACAGTTCAGAAATGCTTTTTGTAAATAGATGGTTTTCAAAAACATCAGAAATCCATAAATTATGACATTTAATGTTATTTATCTTTTGTTGAGACATATCTTCTCCTTACAGTTCCCCTTTGATGGATTTAATGAAGATATTGATCATCTCTACCTCCAGGTGAGGTATACGTTGTGGCTAGGCAGCCACTGGACAGAAACTGCCTATTTCATCTCCAGACTAATACTGTCCAGAAAGGGACACATTATGCAGAATAGTCGACTGATAATCTTTGCCAAGACAAAATTATCAGCGCTTCAAGATTTCTGCATTGCACTACCTGTCAGTGATCCTCAACTAAAAGACTGAAGACTTGCTCTCACATATTACTAACAGGGGGCTGCTAGTGGAGATTTGTCTCTACAACCTGTCTCAGTTCTGGAAGCCATGTTAGGATTCCTATGTTTTCAGATATTCGGCCATTCTTAGATTTCATACGGAGCTGGAGACTAATTTAGTTTTATAGCCTACACAAGCTAATTAACTTTGAGAAAAAAATAGTTATTTAAAATATTTTCAAATGGTAATAGTTATACACACCTTACATTTGAGAGAAAGTTTTTTTTTTTTCAAATAAACAGAAATTGATGTGCAGGTTGATGTCAAGGTGATACATGATTGGACAGTGGAGAGGTAGGCAGGGAAAAAGTCTAGGAAAACGGAAGAAGAGGAGTAAGCAGATTCACAGAGGAAGAAGATGGAGATTGACATGAATGTTTCTCTCGGTGCATCTCTATGTGGCTACTATATCTATATAAGGTTATTATAAGTGTTTTACAAGGGACAGAATTGTACAAGATCATTTGACTTATCTAGGCGGGCAAATTATATTATACTAATTGGATCAGAGTATTTTGGTGTGTTCTTTGATGTGACAACTTAATTGAGTTCAAAGGATGTAGTGGCTGAACACACAAAGCCCACCACAGTAAGGCTTGGCAACAACACGCCAAGGGGAAGTGAGTAAAAACAACCCACCAGGTTTGCCCGGAACAGAAGCAGCAAGGGCGAGTGGAGTGGACCGCGCCCCCGGAACAGAAGCAGCAAGGGCGAGTGGAGTGGACCGCGCCCCCGGAACAGAAGCAGCAAGGGCGAGTTGAGTGGACCGCGCCCCCGGAACAGAAGCAGCAAGGGTGAGTGGAGTGGACTGCGCCCCCGGAACAGAAGCAGCAAGGGCGAGTGGAGTGGACTGCGCCCTGGTCCAAAGAAGCTGGTATCCATGAGTATTTAGAGGCTGCTAAGATATAGATACCCCTCAGTACCACGTGCCACAGTGCCACGAGCGCCACGGGAGCCAGCACTAGTGTGGGTTAAAAGGTTCCCACTTTTTAATATTTACCGCAATACATATCCAGTTCTGTCAGATCTTTCTCTACGCATTACTTTGTCTACCACTCAATTAGATATGACTTTCAAACATGGGTGCTTCCTTCTCTACACTTACCTGTTGCTGTGATAAAAAGCAACTCAAGGGGAAAAGTTATACTAATAGTTCATTCATTACTCTGGGAACGTCAAAGCATCATATCCACTTCAAGAGCAGAGAGAATAATGTCTGAATCTTCTACTTGCTTCTTATACTGCTCAGGATCCTCTGCCTAGGGAATAGTGCTGCCCTCAAGGGTCCAGGTCTTCCAATATCAATTAACAGTCAAGACAATCTCCCACAGTCGTGCTTATAAGTCATGATCTAGAAAATTTTTCCACTAAGGCTCTCTTCTCAAGTGATTCTTGATTTTTAGCAAACTGACAGTAACTAACCACCACAACACCTAATGTACCGCCTTTGATAGCTTAGCAGGGCAGTACTCTATATAGTATTGTTGGCTTTCCTTTGTGATCCCACGGCTGTCTGGAAGCTGCAGCTCATTGTCCTGGCCATTGTCATGAGAAGAGGCCCAAAATCATATTGCTAACCTTGGGAATATGCAAAATTCAGGAACTGGTGAGTGGTTTCTGCTAAGTTTGTATCATTTTCATATCATCATAAAATTGAAAAAAATCACAAGTTGAACTATTGTGAGATGGGTGCTGTCTACATTTGTAAACTAAGCCCAACCAGCTTAGCTTCTAAGATGACACTGGGTGCGTTCTGGTGGTGCTTCTTATTTCTCCACAGACAGATGTTTTGTGTTAGCTTGACTAGGTAACGGGGTGCCTAGATATTTAGTCAAACATTATTCTGGCTCTGTGAGCGTGACTCCAATTAGATTGATATTTACACTGATATACTAAAGTACACGGATCACCTATTCGGATTGTATGGGCCCCATATCCAAACAATTGAAGGTTGGCTGAACCCAAAGGCTCATGCCTATAATCCTGAGGCAAGAGGATTGTTCAGAGGTGTAATTCAGTAGTAGAGGACTTGCCCAGAATCCCCCAGTGAGGAATGGAGTCATGGTACTTTCATGATGTGTAAAATGTTCAGGGTACTAGCACCAGCAAAGAGAAATCTAAAACAAACAATTGGGAATTACAAGATACTTGGTGGCTCCTGGACTCCAGCTCCTGTCTTTGTGCTCCTGGGATGCTGCAAAAAGTTCTGCTTTGACTCTTACCTTCCTGGAACCAGAAAGACAGGTGTGGTATTCTGCTTCTGTGGCCCCAGTGACTCAGAATCCTGGAACGAATTTGGGATTATTCTGGGCTAAATATCAAGGTTTATCTCTAATGAGTAAAGGAGCTTCACATGTGGGGCTGGTGTGTACTCTCGTTTTGTGGCTTTTCAAGATAGGGTTTCTCTGTGTAGACCTGGCTGTCTTGGAACTTATTCTGTAGACCAGGCTGGCCTTGAATTTAGAGATCCACCTGCCTCTGCCTCCAGAGTGCTGGGATTAAAGGCATGTGCCACCACCGCCCGGCTTGTTTACTTCATCATACATACAAGTTGTTCACAGGATAGTGGGAATATTTATTTATTTTATTATTTTTGGGTTTTTTTTGAGACAGGGTCTCACTCTGTGGCCCAGGATAACTCTTTTGCTTCTCACTATGTAGCCCTGGCTGTCCTAGAACTATGTAGACCAGGCTGGCCTCTAACTCACAGAAATCCACTTGCCTCTGTCTCCCAAATTCTGGGATTAAAGGTGTGTACCACCACAGCTGGCTCTCAGGCTGTCCTTGAACTTTTGTCCCTGCCAATTTAGCACCCCCCCTCATGCTGAGATTCCAGGCCTGAGCCACTATACCCTGTGGAAATATGTAATTGTCACTCAGTAGAATGCATATCATCATAGGCTGCTCACAAACACAATCATTATAAAGTTCATTAGCTCCTAATTGCTTAATTACTGTTCAAATGTGTATATTATATGGAATGGTTTAGGAGATTGTTTTGTGGGTGGTGATGGGTTCTAGTAATGTTTAGAGAGATTGGCTTTGCAGGCAGGGTGGGAATATATATTCTTTATGTTTCAAATAAAACAATGTAATATGGGCAATTGTACTGCCGATTGTATGTGGGGGCGTTAAGCCAGGGTCTTATGTAGCTCAGATTGCCTCGTTCGCTGTATAGCTGAGGATGACTTTAGAACTCTGGCTCTCAAGTGTCACCATGCTCAGCTTGACTCCTTTTTATTGAGAATGTTTTCAATAATGGGCTAGGGGCGGGAGAGATGACTCAGGGCTTAAGGGCTCTTGCTCCTCTTTCAGGACAGAGGTTCAGATCCCAGTAACTACATTAGTGGCTACCTAGTGCCTGTAAATCTGGCTCCAGAGATGGCACGCCCTCTTCTGGTTTCTGCTGGTACTGCGTGCCATGTAGTATAACGTGCAGACAAATGCATACGTAAAAAATAAGAATTAATCTTTAAAAAAAAAAAAAAACAGTTGGTCTCGGGAGAAATGGCTCAGTAGTTAAGAGCAGCGACTACTCTTTCAGAGGTCCTGAGTTTAATTCCCAGTAACCACATGGTGGCTCACAACCATCTGTAATGAGATCTGATGTCCTCTTCTTATGTGTCTAAGGACAGAGACAGTGTACTTAGAAGTAATTAGAGTAACACTGCTCACGAGCATAATAGCTCCTGCTTGGTTTCTGTGCTTAAACCTTAGCCACTGCTGCTGAGGAGCCAGGAGTCTCCACTCCGCCCCTACACTCTCTTTGTCGTTGTGATAAAATATCACAACTAAAAGCAACTTGAGGAAGAAAGGGTCATTTTAACTTATGGTTCCAGAGTGATAGTCCATTAATGGGGGAGGGGGATGGCATGGAGGATGGGCGGAGCCATGGCATGGTGATGGTGGTAGAAGCAGGAAGCTGCCCAATCTCATCTTATCAACTATCAGAGAAAAAAGAGAGAACTCATGCAGGAAGTGGGACAAAGCTATAAACCCTCAGGGACCACCCCCTAGTGACTTTTTTTTTCCAGCAAGGCCCCACCCCCTAAAGGTTCCATCACCTCCTCAAACAGTACCACCAGTTGGGGACAGTCTTCAAATACATGAACCTCTGTGGAGCATTTCTCACTCAAACCGTAGCCTTATCAATTCTGTAACCAGCTCCAGGCTTCCACTGTTCTCAGAGGTCTTTGGACCAAGTGTTTCCAGGTTCTTGGTTTCTGTTCAAAGAGTAGAAGAAGCATAGTAGCAAGGGGATTACTCAGAGGCAAAGCAGAAGTACAGCGCGGATGTGCTGCAAGGGAGCTCTGGGCTCTGAGCAAGCAGCTCCACAGTGTCTGCTTAATGGCAGGGGCTTCCTCTCACCCATACATGAGGAGGAGCTGGTTGGTAGGAGTGGGGTGGGGATGACATTCTGTGTGTGTGTGTTACATGTATGTATGCACAGGTACACATGCTTGTGGAAGCCCAGAGTTGATATCAGATTTCTTTTACAAAGGAGGAGGAGTTGGTTGCTAGGAGTGGGGATGACATTCTATGTGCATGTGTTTCTGTGTGTGTTGTATGAGTATTCATGTGATGTCCCTAAACTTCTAATCCTCCTACATGTGGAAGCTCAAAGTTGTATCAGATGTCTTCAATTCAGAGGAGGAGCTGGTTGTTAGGGATGGGGATGGCATTCTGTGTGTATGAGTGTTGTGTGTGTGCTGTGTGTATACGTGTTTACATGTCTGCATACACAGGTACACATGCATGTGGAAGTCCAGAGTTGGTATTAAATGTCTTTCCAGTCACTTTTTATTTACTGGGACAGGATCTCTTTCTCTGAACCTGGAGTTCAGCAGTTCAAGCTAGCCTAACAGCCAGCAACCCCCAGAGATCTTGCGGTCCCTGCCTCCCTAGCACAGGGATTACAGCATGCTCCACTGCTCCTGGCCGTCTTTCATGGGTCTGGTAGTTGACCTCAGGCCTTCCTGTTGGCATGGCAGACATTTTACCAGATGAGCTATTCTTCACTCCTGGCTCCCAGACCGTATTTCCCCTTTTATTAGCCTTCTCCACAGCCTAGGAAAAAAAGAGAGAATGGTTCTTGGTAAGCTAAGGTTACAGTTCTTCTGGGAGAGTGCTTATCTAACATCAGTGGAGCCGTGTGAGTTCCATCCTACATTAAACTGGGCATGATGGAAGACAGGAGGATTAGAAGTTTGGGGCCATCACATGGTTGAGGTTAGCCTTGGTTATATGAGGCTGTGCCTTCAAAGCAGAACAAAATTGAACAACAATAATCAACCCCCCCCCCAAAAAAAAACAAAACAACAACAAGAGAAAACCAGTCTCTAAAAATTCCTAGCAGGTTCTCTTTGATTCAGCTCTAATTCAGAATGTTGGGGTTCTTGTTTTGTTTTGTTTTACAATAAATCCCTAGCCTTGGTTCCTAGCAGTTCATGAGTGGGAGACTTGGAGGTTTTATGATAATTTCCTGAGTCCTGGCAACACCCACAAGTGTGCTACATAATAAGGAAGTTTCTGAACCTTCTGGGTTCCCTACCGAGATTCATGATTGGTTCCCAGAGCAGGAGCGGGGAGGAACAGGGAAAAAGAAAAAAAACAAAAAACCAAAAAACCAAACCTGTGGGACACCAATTTGCAGCCTTGAAACCTATCTCTGGGCATGCAGTAAATCCACGTGAGTAGTCTTTTCTCTGCAGAATTCAGTATCAGTGCCCTGACTCCTATTATTGTGAATAGCGACTGCCATTGTTTTTCAATAATACTTTACATAAAAAGCATTAGTTACTTTTCTCACTGCCACGACAAAATACTCGATAAAGTAACTGGAGGGAGGGAGGGTCTACTTTGGCTCATAGTCTGAAGATGCACAGTCACTTGTGGTGGGGGAGGCATGGTGGCAGGGGCAGGGACAGGAGCAGAAGCAGGAGGCAACTGGTTACACTTCATCCAGGCAGGAAACAGAGAGACATGAATCCTGGAGCTCAACTTGCTTTCTCCTTTATATTCAGCCCACCAAATGGTGCCATTCACATTTAGAGAACACGAACCCACCTCGATCAACACAGTTCAGAAACGTCTCTCACAGATCTATTTAGAAGACTGGTTATATCCATTGCTTGATTCTAGAGCATGTTGAGTTGACAGTATTAAACATGGGGATGGTAGGATGGCTCAGTGGTTGAGCATGTTCCAGGAAACCAGAGTTCAGTCCCCAGCACTTATACTGGGCAGCTTGCAACTTGCCCAGAGGCTCTGATGCCTTCTTCGAGCCTCTGTAGGCATCTGCAAGAATGCACATGCGCGCATGCACACACACACACACACACACACACACACACACACACATCTTATTTTAATTGAAGAATGAGTGTTTTAAATAACTATCATATACCCTTAGAGTATCCGTCACTGTTTTTGTTGTGCTGTATTTCTGCTGGAGAGATGGTTCAGCATTTGAGAGCACTAGCTGCTCTTCCACAGGACCCAGGTTCAATTCCCAGAACCAACCACCATTTGTAACTCCAGTTCAAAGGATCTGACACCCTATTGTGGCCTCCATGGGAACTTTCTGCATGTGGTACAAAGACATACATGTAGGCGAAACACCCATAACCATAAAAAGTAAATTAATGTTTTTTTAATGTATTCTATGGGGGAGGGGAATGGGGTGAGGTACAGTCAGAGGGTGGACTGGAAGGGGGATAGCGACTGGATTGTAAAAAAGATTAAAGAATACTAAATAAATAAATAGATAAAGTGTGTGCTACTCTTACTTGTTATGTGTGTACCTGTGTGTAGACATGTGCACGCCATGACACCTAAGGTTGTGTGTGCTTCTGAGATTCAACTCAGCATGTCAGACTTGAAATTTTACTTTTAACCTTAACTGATGAGCCATCTCACTGCTCCCTTCCCCCGTCTTAGAGCAAAGTTCATATATGTCCTTGGCTGGCCTTGAACTTACTATATGGCTTAGAATGACCTTGAACTCCTCATCTTCTTACTTCTACCATCCAAGAACTGGGACTTTGTCACCATGTCCTGCTGGTCCCCCTTCTTTCTCTCTCCCCTCTCCCCCCTCTCCTCTCTCTCTTCCTCTCTTCCTCCCTTCCTCTTCCCTTCTCCCCCGTTCCTCCTTCCTTCTTTCTGTTATATGTATATATATGGAACAAGGTTTCACTATAGAGCAGAACCACCTGCCGCTGCCTCCTGCTTCCTTTGTATGTCTGTGGTGCTAAGGATCCAGAATTCTGCGTGTTCTAGGCAAACATTCTGCCATCGAGTTATGAACATATGACCCGCACTTTTGAGGGTCACAGGGTTTTTCCAAATTGCTCAGGTAGGCCTTGAACGTGTCACCTTTTTGCCCCAGCCTCTCCAGAAGCTGAGATTAGTGGTGTGTACTACCACCTGGAGGTGCTTCTTTAAAAACCAAACAACTAAGGGAGAAACATCACCTCATCTCATATGACAGGGAATTTAAATTTTTTACATTTTATTTACTTTTATTTAAAAAAAAACACCTATCTATATGGGTATTCCCCTCTAATGTATGTATGTAAACACAAGTGTACAATGCCCTCAAAGGCCAGAAGATGTTGACAGATCCCCTTGCACTGGAGTTGTGGATAGAAGTGAGCTGCCTTGAAAGTGTTGGGAATTGGGCTCTCTGCAGTTAAGAACGTGACCAAATCACAGAGCCTTCCTTTATGTGGGTCGTTCAAGGGGCTGTTTGGAGTTCCAAGAGTGTGAAGAGAACACAGATGAAGCATTTTCCTGAAACAATGATGCTAAGGTCTCATGGACCATCCTGGGATTTCTCCAACAAGAGTCCTGCAGCTTTAGCTGCTACAGTGATGGGCCTGCGGAGACTTCCTTTGGACCAAATATTGAAGTTCTACAGAGCATCTGAGGATAGGTAGCAAATGTTTAATTGTTACACAAAATGACATCTGTGCTAAGTTATTTAAGTCACATTCCAGACTGGGAAAATAGTGCAGTTGTGAAGATTTTGCTGTGTAAACCTGAGGGTCAGGCAGGCAGATGTTTTTTTTTTTTGTTTTTTTTTTTTTTTTTTTAAGTTTTGTTCATTTAATGGATGATACACTGATCATGTCAAAAATCTTTCTCTTCATCAGATGTTTGAGCCCCGTGAAAACCCTTTGGTTTTTGAGGTTGAACATGGATTTTTACTCCATCAATAATATGATGTTCTTGTTGTAGTGCATTCTGAAGTTCTTCCTGTGAAGAAAACTGAACCCAACCTATACCTCTGTGAAATCCAGTCTCTTTGTCAAAAGGTACAGTGCACCTTCTTACATGGCCAAACTGAGCAAAATGTTCTCTCAGCTCACTCGATGTCGCGGTCCAAGGAATTTTTCTGATAAACGCAATCGGCTGACCAGTACTGGAACGCAATGCCTTTATGGCGGAGGCTGCCATGTTAAAAACTGAATGAATCGTCAGATGTTTTTATAGTTGGGGGCTCACAAGAAGGTTCAGTGGTAAAGCATTTACCTCTAAACGTGAGTGCCTGAATTTAACCCCTGACCTCACATGATAGAAGGAGAGAACACTTTACTGTGCAAAGTGTCCGCTGACCTCCACGTGTGTGCGCTGACTCAGACCCAAGTTCAGTTCCTGGAATCTGTGTGTGGCAGGAGAGAACAGACTCCAATGCATGGTCCTCGGACCTCACTCATAAGCTGTGGCATGTGCGTGTGTACACACACACACACACACATGCATCCTCTTGCACATACATGTACACAGTGCTAATGTGAACTTCACATTCCTATGAGGAAGATTCTGCTCCTACCCTTATTTTGTACTTGAGGAAACCCTCTCAAACACTCTCGGGTAAATGGATCGTGCATCTAGCTTAAGTGTGTGTAGATTAGACTGAGATGATCATAAATATTGATGTTAGAATGAAATAAAGGCCCAACACAGAGTGATCTGTCCTGACTGCCTTCAGTGGAACTTTCTGACCATGATCACCAATCAGTCCAAACCAGAATGGCCTGCCTTTTCCCACACTAGTGCGCACCAGCAGTATGCATCAAGTAGAAATTTTATTACTATCTTTTTTTTAAAGACTCTCACAAACTGATATTTTGCCTAAGGTCTTTGAAAAAGTTCTTACACAAAGCAGCAGAGTTGCTGACCGCCAGAGGGCAGTGTTTCTACATTCCGTCCCATTGCAGAGGAGACAACAAAGTCCCCCTGGAGCTGCCTAGAGTCTAGATCCACCCACAAGGGGCTCCTGTGCAGTTCAGACTTGCCTTGAACTTATTATTTATCTTACTATTATTCATCAGTGAGACGTATTCTAAAGAAAGAAAACAACAAGTAAAACAACAAAAAATCCTCCAGGGGCTGAAGTGACGGCTCATCAACATTAGCTCCTCTTGTGAAGTTTAATTCTCAGCATCCACATTCCTCACAATTACCTAAAACTTCTGCTCCAGGGGATTAAATGCCTCTGGCCTTCTTGAGCACCTTCATTCACACACACACACACACACACACACACACACACACACACACACACACACGTGCATTTTAAGAGCGCTAATGCTAGGTGTGGCGGTGCACACATTTAATCCCCGCACACAGGTGGTAGAGGCAGGTGGATCTCTTGAGTTTTCAGCCAGCCTGGCCTACAGAGTGAGAGTGAGCTCTAGACCCATCAGGACCATACAATGAGACACTGTCTCAGACAGACAGACAGACAGACAGACAGACAGACAGAGTTCTAAAGCTGGGCATTTTTGGATACACACTTGCCACCCCATCATTTAGAATCCCAAGGCATGAAGATTATTTTTAATTCAAGGGCAGCCTGGGCTACACAGAGACTTGCATTGGTCAACCTGGGCTTCATAGCAAGACTTTACCTAAAAAAAAAAATTTAATAAAATGCAATAACTCATTAAAACAAGCTGTAGTTGTTTTTCTTTTTCTTTTCTTCCTTTTTTAAAGGATTTATTTGTTTTACGTACATGAGTACACTGTCACTGTCTTCAGACACACCAGAAGAGGGAGGGTATCAGATCCCATTGCAGATGGTTGTGAGCCACCATGAGGTTGCTGGGAATTGAACACAGGACCTCTGGGAAGAGCAGGCAGTGCTGAGCCATCTCTCCAGCCCTGTTTTTCATGTTTCTGTATGGCTCTTGCCCAGGCCACCTGGGACATGCTGCAGTTGCTCCCCTACCTGGGACTTTCCAGAACACCCAAGAATGTTGTGAGGCTCTTAGCTAGGTTAAGTTGCCCCTGCTCTGAGACTCTTCCAAAACACCCAGTTTTGAGAAAGTAAACGAGGACAGAATTTACTGGCTGACAGCCACAAGGTCTCTTAGAAAAGTCCAAATAAGCATCATCATCAGCCTAAACCCCCTCACCCAGTGAATCCAGGGGTCACTGTGACCCAGCAATGAGATGCCACCGCCCCATGCTGTTGCTGGAATCTGCCCTCAGAACTGTATGAAAATTCTGTGCTTTGAAACCTCGGGGTCGTCTCTGTCTCGCTTGCAGAAGGACCCCAGTATACTGGACTTAACAATTAAACCTCTTGCCTGTTGCATCGGACTCAGTCTATCGTTTTCTCAAGTCCTTCTCATGGGGCCAGGGATTGGAGACCAGAGGACAGCTGGAGCAAGGACCACGGTTTGTCTTGTGTGTTTCCGCGTTCTTTCTCTGCGTTACCGTCTGCCTGCCTCTGAGTGGCCGCTGATCAGTTCCGTTTCTGAAACTGTTCGGAGAGTTGTCTGTAAGCTGCTTAAAGCGGCAGGATGCCACAGCAGCAGGAGTCCTGGAGGACGCTTCAGACAATCAATGGGAAGTCAGGTCCAGGAGGGCTTGGCTTCATCTGGGTGCGTGGTAAGGAGGCCACTGCCAAGTCTGTTTATCTCCTGTGGCATTGGTGGCAGGGGCTCCTAGGATTTTGGTTTCTGTTTCTGTTGTGTCTGTGTGGACTTGGGTGTTTGTGGCAAGGCCTCCTAAGATTTTGGTTTATGTCTCTGTTGTGTCTGGACGTTCATGACAGGGATGTCACTTTCTGTTTTTCTTTTTTGTATCTGTACTTAGACTGACTTTTTTTTTTTTTTTTTTTTTTTTTTGGAACATGGGACAGACTGAATCTACCCCGTTAAACATCTTAGTTAACCATTAGAAAAAAGTTTTAAAAAAAGAGTAAACTTGTCAGTGGTAGTTGATACATCACTAAGCTGGCACTCCCTTGTGGTGCGGTCTCCCTCCCTCCTTTCCTCACTGCTGCTGCTTGGCTACAGCCCCACCCCCTCCTGGTTCTCGGCTTGAGAAGGGGGTCTGACCTTGCCCGCTGTGTCCAGCCAGTGGCTCTGTGAGATTTGCTTTCCTGTGTACAGGCGGTGGGCCAAGCCTGCCTTCTTAGCTCAACTCTGATAAGGAGAGCAGCTTCGGTTTTTATAAAAGGAAGGAAGGAAGGAAGGAAGGAAGGAAGGAAGGAAGGAAGGAAGGAAGGAAGGAACCCCTGGCCTCTGCTGCCTTCGGTTGTGGACCAGTACAGCTGCTCCAGGCAGAGCTGCGCAGGGCAGAGCTAGGTAGTTAACTGGAACCAGTTAGTGGGCATCCGGAAGGAGGCAGCGGTACTGAGGGGGCGGGGCAACACCAGCCGAAAGCTAAAATCACAGCTCTTTTATTCAGTTTACATTTCTACTTGGCTGTTTATCACCAAAGAATGTCCTCCCGGTGGTCACAGATGCTGACTTCCTTCTTCTTGGCTCACCTCCCCCTTATCTGCCCTCTATTCCTTCTCAGGCAGACCCGGGAGCAGGACCCCGGGGGTCCAACAAGGGCAAGAGATGCCTGTCTCAGAGGGGCCAGCTAAGGGGACTCCCAGTCGGGCACAACTCCTGAGCAGTCACATATCAGAGCTTATGGCCCTCCAGATGACTGTTGCCTACAATCCCTACAATATTGGCCATTCTCCTCAGCCAATCTGTATAACTGGAAAACTCATAACTTCTTTTCCTGAGAACCTGGAGGCCTTGACTAATTTACTTGAGTCACTCCTTTTCTCCCACCAACCAATCTGGGATGACTGCCAGCAGCTGCACCAGGTCCTCTTTACCACAGAGGAGAAACAATGTAGCATCCTCTAGGCTCGAGGGGGGCGGGGCAGATGGGTGCCCCTCCCTTTTGCCTGTGGGCATAGATGCAGGATTTCCCCTGACTAGGCCTGGCTGGAACTTCTATTCTGCAGAAGGTAAAGAGCACTTAAAAGTCTACATCAGGCTCTGTTTGCAGGTCTTAAGGGGGTTGCAGGGTGACCCACCAATTTGACACAGGTACATGAGGTTAAGCAGGGACCAGACAAGTCACCCTTAGTCTCATGCTCATGGAGGCATCCCCCTATGACCCCAGCAGCAAGGAGCACAAAGCCATTGTGACGATGCCTTTTACAGACCAGTAGAGGTGTCAGGAAAAAAAGCTTCAGAGGCTAGAGAGACTATGAGACAAACCGTTGTGGGACTTAGTGCAGGTTGATGAGAAAGTAAGAGGAAGTAGGATGAAGAGTAGGGTGGAGGGGAGAGGCAGCAGAAATTAAGAGAAATTACGGGGGAAGAGAGGGGAATTCATAGAGGAGGAAAATGGGAAGTAAAGGTAAGAAAGTAGAGAAAATACGTAGAATGAAAAGAAAAAGAAATGAGAGACAAGAGAGGTGACAAGAAAGCAAAAGGAGCAGGAAGCCAGAGAGCTCAAGAGAGACAAGACACAGGAAAAGAATTTGCAGAGGATTCTGGCCACAGTAGTGAGGGACAGGAAATTAAGAACCAAGTCTGGCACTAGGAAGGAGCCTCTAGACAAGAATCAGTGAACCTACTGCGAGGGAAAAAGACACTGGGCAAGAGATTGCCCACGGAAGAAGGAAAGGGGGACCCGTGATCCTGAAAAAGAACCCCTGGGTCTTAAGATATTGGCCATTCAGGAAGACAGCCACTAGGGGTACTAGGGGAGATGGGGTTTGGCCCCCTCCCCAAGTCCAGAGTAACCTTGAAAGTGGAAGAGGAACCTATCCAGTTCCTTGTAGATACAGGAGCTCAGTCCTCTGTCCCATGTTAAACAAAAAGTCTTGGGCTCAAGGGGCTACAGGCACTAAACAATATTCATGGACTACCCAAGGACAGTGGATCTCGGTGTGGGCCGGGCACCCCTCTTGTTCATTGACATTCCTGAATGCCCCCATCCCTTATTAGAGAGACACTTCCTCGCCAAGGTATGGGCCCAAATCCATTTCTTTCCTGAAGCGCCACAAATTAAAGATTGGCAGGGAGAGCCCATCCAGGTATTGACTATCAAATTAGAAGATGAATATCAATTGTTTGAAAATAAAGATCAAAGGGTTCAAGATATGAATTGGTGGCTGCAGGCGTATTCACAAGCCTCGGTGGAAACCACAGGAATGGGGGAGGCTAAGAACCAGGCGCCATCCATGTAGAACTGAAAAGCCCCAGCTAGCCTGTACCCCATGTCAAAGAAGGCACAAGACAGGATCAAGCCACACATCACCCTGCCTCCAACAAGGGGTTCTGAGTAAGTGCCAGTCAGCCTGGAACACGCCTCTCCTACCTGTGCGGAAACCTGGAACCAATGACCATCGGCCAGTTCAAGATCCCTGAGAGGTAAACAAACAGGTGGCTGATCTCCTTCTTATGGTACCTAACCCCTGTAACCTGCTGAGCTCATTGCCCCCATCCAGAACCTGGTATACGGTACCGGACTTGAAGCAAATGCATCAAAGGACTCATCTAGAGGTCGACAAACCTGTGAGGACCATCTTGTGCTCAAATTCTTTTGTGCCAGATTTGACGTGTCTAGCAGGACAATTAGTAAATAACTGGGTGTCATGCTGGAAGGTAAATGCATGTAGAACTAAGGTAGATAAAGGAAAGAGGCCAAGGAGAGATAGACCTGGGGTTTACTGGGAAGTGTGACTTTACAGAGATTAAGCCAGGAAGATATGGATGTAAATATCTATTAGTCTTTGTAGATACCTTTTCTGGGTGGGTGAAAGCCTTCCCAACAGAGAAATGGCAGCAGTGATAGCTAAGAAGATTCTAGAAGAGTTCTTCCCTAGGTTTGGCACTCCTAAGGTAATTGAATCAGACAAAGGGCCAGCTTTTGTTGCCCAGGTAAGTCAGATATTAGCTTATTTCTTGGGGACCAATTGGAAACTTCATTGTGTTTACCATCCCCAAAGTTCAAGACAGGTAAAAAAAAAAAAAAAAAAAAAAAAAAAAAATTGGCCTTGGAGACTGGTGCTGACTGAGTGGGTGCTCCTCCCCCTTGCCCTGTTCAGAGCTAGAAACACCCCATCCTGCTTTAGCCTGACTCCTTTTACAGTTTTGTGTGGGACTCCAGCACCCCTGACTGTTACATGATATACCCTAGGACCTCCCTGTAATAATAATACTGATTTATATGTTAGGCTAAAAGGTTTGCGGGTGATGCAGAGAGAAGTATGGTCCCAGCTGGCAGCTGCCTATGAGCCAGGGACTCCTAAGACTTCCCATCAGTTCCAGGTTAGAGACTCAGTCTACGTACGCTGACACCATGCCCAGACACTCGGGCCCTGCTGGAAAGGATCCTACCTAGGTCTGAGCCATCTGACATCTCCAGTTAGAAAATCGAAAAGAGCGACAACCCCCTAAAACTCAAGATATCCTGCACACTATGATTTGAATACTAGTTTGTCTGTGGGTGGCGAAGGACATCTCGAGAACTGTGAACAATCCCCAGACCCCTACTAGATTTGCATGGCAGGTCCTATCAGCTACAGGTGTGGTCCATGTCTAAAGAATCACCTCCTTACACCTGGTGGCACACTTTAACCCCTGATTTGTGTAAATTAACTGCTGGGTTGGACTTAGAAACGGAAGTTTCTTTGTAACTCTGCTCATGACTTTGGTAGACCAGATGGGTATTTGATTCCTCCTGAGGATACCTGGTGGGCTTGCTCTTCAAGATTGACCATTGTGTACATCTTGAGGTCCTGAATCAGACTCCTATATCATGAGGGCTCCAAGGTTTTTGAGATACTAGAAAAGGGACTGGGTCTAAGCCGGAGAAATTGAGAGCCAATTACAGCCTTAACCCTGGCTTCTGGGAGCCAGCCTGGGAGAGTTAAAAATGGGGATTGCCTTCCTGGCAACTACTACTCCAGTTTTCGTGCAGCCATAGACCTTGATATCCAGCGGGTAAAAAAATTCTATCTCCCACCTTCAGGAGTTGCTCACCTCCCTGGCAGAGGTAGTCTATAGAACAGGAGAGAGCTAGACCTATTGTTTTTACTGCTGGGGGGGTCACTTTAGTTTCAACTCTAATAAGACCCTTGATCATTCTATTGTTGCTTTAAGCCTTCAGAACTGTATATATTTTAAATTGCTTGCTAGCTTTTATCAGAGAACACATAAGTACAGTCCATGTTATGATGCTTTGACAACAATATCAAGAATTACACTAAAATAACCTATAATTTTAAGATTGAACTAAAATCTCCAAAGAAAAGGGGGGGAAATGTATGGCTCTTGGCCAGACCACCTAGGAACATGCTGCAGTTGCTCCCCTACCTGGGACTTTCCAGAACACCCAAGAATGTTGTGAGGCTCTTAGCTAGGTTAAGTTGCCCCTGCTCTGAGACTCTTCCAAAACACCCAGTTTTGAGAAAGTAAACGAGGACAGAATTTACTGGCTGACAGCCACAAGGTCTCTTAGAAAAGTCCAAATAAGCATCATCATCAGCCTAAACCCCCTCACCCAGTGAATCCAGGGGTCACTGTGACCCAGCAATGAGATGCCACCGCCCCATGCTGTTGCTGGAATCTGCCCTCAGAACTGTATGAAAATTCTGTGCTTTGAAACCTCGGGGTCGTCTCTGTCTCGCTTGCAGAAGGACCCCAGTATACTGGACTTAACAATTAAACCTCTTGCCTATTGCATTGGTCTCAGTCTATCTGTGTCTTTGTGAGAGTGGACACCCTGATTGTTGGGCCATTCGGGTCCAACGTTTCTTTTATTAAGCCATTACAGTCATCATTACGGAAGCCATTACAGTTGTCACCATGAGAAATTCTTTCATAACACCTAGATTACAGACACATAGATTAATACATACTCTGAACATACAGGCTGTGAGCTAGGAAAGAGTCTTCATTACCAACATCCCAGGGCTTGATACTGAGCAACGCCACACTGCCTCACCCTTTAACTCCCCCAGAGGCTGCATGTTAACTCCCAAATTCCCCACAGCTGACTTTACTCTCCAGT
This sequence comes from Micromys minutus, assembly GCF_963924665.1. Taxonomy (NCBI): domain Eukaryota; kingdom Metazoa; phylum Chordata; class Mammalia; order Rodentia; family Muridae; genus Micromys; species Micromys minutus. The sequence continues at coordinate 4,173,888 of NC_137964.1, read as the reverse complement.
ACCTGACTTTCTGGCTTGTGCTCTGCATGGGAACCAGTATCTAGCTAGGCCCCGCTCCTCACCTTCATATGTCCTTCCTCTCCACGGGCTGATGTTGAGACCTGTGCCGTCTTGTGTGAGACCAAGAGAGCCTTAGAGAAGGTCCATGTATGGGCAGCACTAGGTCCAGGGCCACCCTTAGTTTATTCTTGTGTGAATATCCTGGTGTGTATACAGAGGTCAGAGGACAACTGGTGGGGGCTGGTTCTCTTTTTCTACCATGTAGATGGTAGATATCAAACTAACTGGTACTGGGCTTGGCACTAAGCACCTTTACCTACTAGGCCCTCTTGTCAGTCCCTGCCACCCTCCCCCAGGGTCGGAAACACTGCACAGCACCCCCTCCCATGATGGATGCAGGTCTTCAAAGGTCCCAATCTCGTTGTTTCCTGAGGGACCAGGGCTTGTTTTGCTTCTGTGACATGCGTATGCTCAGATTCTAAGCTACTGTTCATTAAATGTCATAAATCCATAGTAAATTTTATACATGTATGGGTGTTTTGCCTGCATGCGTGTCTGTAAATCACTTGCATGCCTGGTGCCTACAGAGGCCAGAAGAGGTTGTAAGATCCCCATTATATAACTAAAGTTATAGTTCATTGTGATCCACACTCTAGGGGCTGGGAACTGAAGCCAGGTTCTCTGGAAGAGTAGTCAGTTTTTAACTGTTGAGCTTTTTCTCCAGCCCCCCCTGGATTTTAATTTTTAATTTAAAATTTATTACATTTCCTTATAGGCACAATTTACTATTAATGACAAGCATTACAAGCATTACCTGCTGAGCCAACTTGTTGGCCCCAGAAATTTTTAAAATTTAGATTTATTATTATTTTAATTGTGTGTGCACATGTACATGTGTGTGTGTGTATGTAGGTATGTGAGCACGTTGGTAGGTGTTCATAGACACAGAATGTAAGACCCAAATTGAGTTGTATCTATTTGAGGCTCCCATGAATGAAACGAGAGATCGGGGATCGATGCAAAAGCAAGAGGTTTATTAGTCCAGTGCACTGGGGTGGCACTACATTCAGAGGAGAGGTGACCCTGAATGGCTGTTACAAGCAGTTTTTATATTTTTTAGGGGTACAGGTTACATCAGCAAGGTTATAACTTAAATTCATTGGCTAAGCATATTGACCTTTGAGTCTGTTGGCTAGCAAGCATGTGACAGGTATTCGAACTCCATCTGGGACCAGAGGGTCAGGTGATTATCAGTTAGTACATTCTGCGGTTTTTCAAGAATGTTCCTGCCCCTCCTAAGAACTGTGGGTGGAGAATGGAACTTGGCCTAGCCTTGACCTGAGGCCGTGGGTGTAAGGCTCATGAAAGCCCCTAGGGTCCTTCAAGCCTTTGAGTAGCACTACTGGATGACACAGAGACCCTGAAGGGCTCAGAGAAAGAATGGTGTCCATACCTACCTGCTGTGGCCTCGATGTGCAAGTGCCACTCCTCAGAAACAGAGTTTTGGAGAAGTCTGTATTGGCCAGCAGGATAATCTTCACTGAAGCGATGCCCTTGCCTGTCATGTGATATTTGGTCCCCAACTTGATCAGGACAATTTCTACCATTTCTACTTGCTCTTCATCATCTAACTTGTGCACTGTTAGGTGGCCTGACTGGTTGGCCTGACCTTCACATGAGAAAGGCATAGCAGAAAATGAGGTGATAGTGTGGCATACATTAAAAAACAAACAAGAAAACCAAAACCAAACCTTTGTGTATACGAGTTTATATACACGAGAGACGTTGCTTGAAGCCACCAAGTCCTATACAGGCAGGATGAAACACTCAGATCTTCCTAGGTAGATATTAGCTTCCTATGGTGTTTTGAAATCACATCTATTTTGGAAGGCCAATGTGGAGGTCAGAGTACTACATGTTGGTCTCTCCTTCCACTATGTGGGTCCTACAGACTGAACTCAGTTTGATGGGCTTGGTGGTAAGCCCCTATGCCCGCTGAGTCAGACTTTAAAAAATTTTTATGTATATGAGTGTTTTGCCTGTGTATACACACACACACACACACACACACACACACACACACACATACACATCACTTGTGTATAGTGCCCATGGGGGCCAGAAGGTGGCACTGGATACTCTGGAATGGGAGTTAGCAGAGTTGCCTTGGATTCTGGGAAGGCCCTCTGTAAAAAAACTGCTCTTAATTGCTGAGCCATCTCTCCATATCTGCCTGCCATTTTTTTTTTTGTTTGTTTAAGATTTTATATATGTGAGTTCATTGTTGCTGTCTTCAGACACACTAGAAGAGGCTATCAGATCCCAATACAGATGATTGTAAGCTACCATGTGGTTGCTGTGATTTGAACTCAGGACCCCTGGAAGAGCAGTCAGTGCTCTTAACCACTGAGCCATCTCTCTGCCTGCCATTCTTAATGGATATTTTTTCCTGTGTGTAATGTCTAGTCTTCTTCACGCATGTTGAGGAGAACATGGTGCCACCAGCACCAAGCCTGGAAGATCCTTCTCTAGGTTATCACTTTCTGGTCCTTTCAGTGTGATTCATTTGAACTGAGGCTGATGATGACCTGGGCTGGAAAGCAAGTGCTGGGGACAGATAAGGAAGAAGATGGGGACACTCGCCACCTCTTGGATCTGCCCTTGTGGATGTCATGTTGCACTGCAGCTCCCCTGCCAGCTCCCATGTGTGCTGTGTTGTCTTGTGGTCCTCCTTTGTCTGGAAGACTAGAATCTTGACATGGCATCAACTTTTTCGCTTATAGAAATGCCTACCACCATCTTTAGCTTCCTCCTTCCGACCCTACATGTGAAATTGACTGAATTACTTCCAGGAAAAGGAGGAAGAGGGGACAGTGGCTGTCCCATCTCAGCACCAATATTGAGTGGTGTCATTTCATTAATGGACTCTCTGGTCAAGTGGTTCTGGCTTTGTGATGTCTTGACTGTTGTGGAGAGCTTTTGGGGACGTTTGGCAAGAGTTTGACAATGGGCCGGGACAAGGGCGTAAGCTCAGAGAGGAATCTGATCTTAGAACAAAGGAGTAGGCTTCAGGCAAAACTATGACTTTGGCCTAGGACAAGGAAGTGGACTCAGATAATTCTGGTTGTCTTTACTAGACCTTAAACAGTGATTATGGGATTTTGTTCATTGTCTTGCTTGTTCCCTTAACCTAGAACTGACCTTATTACTATTTGCATGTAATTAAAATAGTATAAAAGCAGAGTGAAAGAATTAAACCTGCCTTTCAGCCTCAGAACTGGCTGGGGGTTACGCTACAGTTTTGTCTAATTGTCTCTTTCTTTTTTTTTTCTCTTTCTTTTTTTTAATCCTCGCTCTGCCGCTGGAGAACCCCGTTGACTGACTGAGCTGGCTTGGTCTCTATTTCCTCTATCTGAGGGGAAGAGAACACAGCTTAGGATAGAAATGATTTCGAAGTTCAGAGTTCAGGGTGTCCTGGACAGGGCATCATGGTTACAGTATCCATTTCCTGCTCATGTATAAGTAGATAATTTTTGAATGGGAGAATTGAGTGGACTCTGTCTTCTCTGGCCATCTGATAATCATCACTCTTTGGCGATGATCAGATTCCTTCTCTGGGAATTGAATGAAGTGGTTTGTTTTTCTAAACCATTCTAAACCTTGATTCTGACATCTTGTGAAGACTGGAACCAGGCGCTGACAGCACACATCTGTAAGCCTTTGGGAAGATAATCCAGAAGGAAGGATTATGAGCTTTGAGGCCAGCCAGGGATACATAGCTCTTGGGAAGCACAGGCAGGTAGATCTCTTAGTTCAAGGTCAGTCTAGTCTATGTAGCAAGTTCCAGGCTAGCCAGGGAAGGCAAGGATGGGACTAGGTCTCCAGCTGCAGGATAAGGGAGGGGCCAGCTCAACACAGTATTTGGACATCAATGCATGCTCAGGCAGCGGCATAGACCAAGGACATCGACAGGGTCTTTGGTGGCAACATGGGTCTCAGGTAATAACACAGACCCTGGTTGCCATAGGACCGTGGACCCAGACATGGCCCCCAGCAGCAAACATGGGCTTGGGTGTTACATGGCTTCAAGTGGTTGCATATGGTGACCAGAGATCAACCTCATGTATTGTTCTCAGGTGCTGTGCACTTTGAGACAGGGTGTTAGCTATTTTTTTTTTTTTTCAGGTGGATATTGCCCTACTTTGTCCGTAAAGCTCTCAAAATAAAGACACAGAAACTTGGTATTTTATACCTGTTAAGACCCACCACACAAATGTCAATCACTTGCCAATCTGGTGTCTCCTGGTCTGCTTCTGTTCTGCCTGTCCTCAAGGTCAGCTTCTCTTGTACATGTGCTGCCAATGATCTATCCTGTGACCTCCTCCCCTCTGTGGCCTCCTTCGAGACTCCTCAGTCCCGCCTCCCTATCCCTTCTACTCAGTCATAAGCCTGAGCAATTTGTTGACCAATCAGGATTTAATAGGGAACACTCTTTACAGTACATTGGTTGACACAGCACCCCAATATCAGGTTACAGCCTGGGTAGGAACACTGATCCCAGCTTCTGAATACACAGCGAACAAGACTAACCAACATTTCCCCGCCTTAGTTCAATGAAAGGCTCTTTCTCTTATAGTAAACTACATACAATAGAAGCAATTATGAAACAGTTGTGAAAACTATCACATAAGAGTTACATTCATAATTTATTTTTGCAACTTAGAAGATAGTCTATTGTCTATTCTATCTTGATGAGTTTAACTGATTCTGTACTTAATCATTTCTATCATGACTTCCATTATCTACCTAAAAAGATCTTATACCTAAAGCATTTTCTCAAATCCTAAACAACTCAGGTTTAGATGTGAGACCATAACTCTCTAGTCCTCAACCTCAGAGACTTGAGAATAAATATTATCTGAGTTCGTAGGAAGTATAGGTAAGCAACTCCCCAAAACTATAGAAAGGACAGCTAGCTGTCTGGAGAGTTTGCCCCAAATCCTCTATAACGTTGGAGCATCAATCTTCAGCCTTCTGGCCCAAGATATCCGGCAGACTTTCTGTGAAGCAGAAATTACAAAGGGCTAGCCTTACCCTGTCCTTGCAGAGCTTGGCAGTCGGCTTCTCTGCAACTAGGTTTGTCCATTTTGGATAGCATTCTGACTGTACTTAAGGCAAGGGCAGATTCTCTCCCAGTGGCAACTTGCTTCATAAGAAGCAAACTCTGTAAGGAGATTTGTTGATGCTCATCTTCTTCAAAGCAGAATGAGGGTGCTACCAGGAGCTGACATGTCTTACTGTAAAAAAAAAATTTTTTTTTTTAATCTTTAAATGACATACTGTGGATCTCTGAGGGTTTTGAAGACCATCTATCTATAGTATATGGATGGGCAAACATTGTTTATTTATAGCTATTTACTGTCTGTTCAGCCTTGGAAACATTTATTTTTTAATAAACCAGACTAGTTTCTGACATGACAGTGAGTATGATTCACTATTAACTTGCATTTCTTAATTATCTCAGTTTGTAATAGCGGCATTTCAAAGGACTAGAAGGTAGCACTACATTTTAAAGAATGACATGGTACAATACCTTAAAAAGAGTTGATAAATAGTATGTTGTAGCAAAATACAACCTCGATTTTGCATCAATATACAAAGATCTATACCAGTGGAAGGTTTCCCCCTAGTAGTAGCTCTAAAAGTTTAAGAGTGGATTCAATAATCTACCCGTTTATTCCTACATCCCCCCCTTGAATCCCACTACCCTTAAACAAGAGAAAAAAAAAGGATAAAGGAAAGAGAAATCCCTAAGTCTAACTTCCCACACTTTATTTAATAGTCTTGATTAAGGACAAAACACATCCATAACCTATTGAACAACCACAAAACAATCCACCCTGCCTTTAGGGAAACGGGGTGTTGTTTTCTTAAAATTTCTTCCTGCTGATTTTAGACATAGTTTTTCTTTTGGGGGCCCAAAGGAAATTGGAAAATGGTCAACTGTAACATTTGTTGTCCAGTCTCTAAATGCAGGCTTTAAATAGTCTTGAAGACTGGACCAAGTGAGCTTGCTGCTTTGAAGTTGTCCTGGAAGGCACATTTTGTGGAAATAGCAACTAAGGCAGTCTGAGGCTGGATCAAGCAGGATGCTGGGATAAATGTCTCAGCATCCCAGCATTCTGGAGGGTGAATCTTGTCAAGTACACCTCCATTCCATCGTTGTCTGGTCATTTTGTTCCATAGATATATAAACTCTCACAAGTAATATACACTTTCATAGTAACATGTATAGAATGTGCCAGGTTCACAGATCAGTTATAAATGATTCTTTGCTTTTTGAACAAGTGAGAAACTTTCTTAAGCTAGTTTGAACTATATAAACAAACTGTAATATACATCTCTAGCTATGCCATATGGAAGTATGGCACATATTAATAAATCAAGAGGACTCTGTAGCCAACAAGATTTATTGGCTATGCATAAACATTTTAAGTCTCAGCAAGTCTCAGAGCCTATTCTATGAAGAGAAATTGGCGTATGTATTACCTGTCTTGTTGGTCTTGTTGATTTCCTTTCTTTCTGTAGCCAAGATCTTCAGGGGGTCTCCCCCTGTCATATTTGATTTTTAATCAAATTGGAAGGAATCCATAGTTTTTCTTCCCCTGTGGGAACATATATAAAACCTCTTCCCAGCATAACAGATTCCCTGCCTCCCATTCTGAGGTAGGACATCTTTTTTTTTGTAAAGATTTATTTATTTATTATTTGTAAGTACACTGTAGCTGTCTTCAGACACACCAGAAGAGGGCATCAGATCTCATTACAGATGGCTGTGAGTCACCATGTGGGTGTTGGGATTTGAACTCAGGATCTCTGGAAGAGCAGTCAGTGATCTTAACTGAGCCATCTCCCCAATCTAGGACATCTTTAAAATAAGCAAGATGATTTAATTCAGTGGGTTTTTTCATAGCCCAGTGTCTTTCAGCTGCAGTTTTTCCTCCTCAATATCAGCATTCAAAAAATTTAAAGTCAATAAAGCATTATGTAATCTATGTCTGGGGGTCTTCATTACCCTTCTGTTAGTCATCTAAGGTACAATTGTATCTTTCTACAATTGCCTGTCCCATAGGATTCTGTGGTATAACCGTAATATGATTTATATTATAAGTATAAAATTGTTCATCTAACTTGATACATGCGGGAGTACTGTCAGTCTTAATTTGTACAGGCATTCTTATAACTGCTACAACGTCTAAAAATGTGCCATTACAGAATCAGCGTTTTCAGAACTTAAAGCAGATGCCCATTGCAATCCTGAATATGTGTTTATAGTGTGATGCACACATTTCAGTTTACCAAACTCTGTAAAACGAAACACATTCATTTGCCAAATTCCATTTTTGGATGCATTTAGGGTTACTTCTTGCAGGTAATGGAATTTGCTTACATAAAAAACAAGTAAGACATTTCCTTATAATTTCCTTGGCTTACTGCCAAGTGATAGGAAAAAATAATTCTTTAAACCTTTGCTGTTTACATGGTGTTTTTTTTTTTTTTATTAAATTCTGAAGCTTCCAGCACATTTCATTCCAATAGCTGATCATTACCTTGTACTAGAGGACCTGATAGACCTGTGTGGGATCCGATATGTGTTATATATAATGGTTGTTTTCTATTTCTGATTATTTGTTGTAGTTGAAGAAATAGTGAAGTGATTTTAGAATCTTCCTGAATAAGTTCAGCAGTTTCTATAATAAAACAGTTGTTCCTGCATATTGAGAGTCAGTTACTATATGAGGAGATTCTAGAAAATCTACTACCACCATAAGAATTGCATATAACAGATTTTGAACTGAATCATAAGGACTCTCAACCACCTTAGTTTTTCTGATTTATACTCTGCCTTTGCTGATTTATTTACATCAGCATAACATGTAGTAGGCTGCAGAAATTTAGAGTTCCTTTTATTATATGGGGAAGAACCCAATTAGTTTGTTTTATCAATTTTATCAAGTTGCTTGCTTTTTGGGGATTTGGTATGAATTTCTCCCCCAAAATTATCGGAAGCTCTTTGCCAGTGTTCATAATGAGGCTATCTCAGTACGAGTAAAAGGTACCACAGCCTCTTCAGGATTTCTTCCTGCTCACTGACGAAGTCTCATTTTTCCTTTTAGGATCAACTTAGAAACTTTTTCTATATAATTTTTTTTTAACTGTGTGCTAAAACTACCCACTATGAGACATACTCTTCCCTCTGCACAGGATTCCTATGGGAGAGTGAGCAGAAGGCAAGATGACTAATACAGACCAGCTTTGGGTCAAGACAATCTACATGTGCATCTCTTAGATTCTTTTCTACCAGAGCCTATTCTTCTTCAGCCTCAGGTGCTAAGTACTTAAATAGTCCAAGAAACTCAGCACCTTGTAAGGCTGGAAATAAATTGCATAGCTCTTGAGTAGTTAATCCAATTTAAGGCCATAGCCAATTAATATCTCCCAGAAGAATTTGAAAACCATTAAGAATTGTTTTTATTTTTTTTTTAAGATTTATTTATTTCATGTATATGAGTACACTGTAGCTGTCTTCTGACACACCAGAAGATGGCATCTTGCAGATGGTTGTGAGTCACCATGTGATTGCTGGGATTTGAACTCAGGACCTCTGGAAGAGTAGTCAGTGTTCTTAACCACTGAGCCATCTCTCCAGCCCCTCTTTACAAATTTTTAATTAGTCTCTACTGACTTGTACTTTCTGTGGTCAAACCTTCTGTAGTCCTGTCTTATATCCTAAATATTGAGTTCCCTCTTTGTATTTTTTTAGGAGCAAGTTGTAATCTCCAACAAGGCAAAATTCTCTTTAATTCACGAATTTTTTTCCTCAGGTATCCCTAATTGAATTAGCCGCAAAGTAACATCCATATTATGGACTGAGGAAAATGCTTATGAATTGTTTCTTATGGCTGTTATACAAAATATTGGCAGGACAATTCAACATCCCTTGTGCCAAGACTTTCCAATGGCACCTTTTAGAATGGACAATTTCTTAATTAGAAACACCTCCCAAACAGCCTGTCTCTAACGTTGGAGGAATACTACTCTGTGTTTTCCACTGTTGCAACATCTGCCACATCTGCCTTCACCTTCTGTATTAGTCAGGGTTCTCTATAGCCACAGAACATGTGGAATGTCTTTCTTTTTTTTCTTTTTCTTTTTTTTTTTATCATGAACAATTTGATTTATTTGCTGATAGCTGTAGTCAAACACACTTCAAACACAGAAGTTAGAGTCTGTATAGTGGAGCCACTGCTTGCCAACATTCTGGTGGTCCATGAAGAGTAACTTGGGACCCATCCTTAGGCTGAGGCCCCAACTCCAGGCAAACAGCTGACGGGTGACTGTTTCTTCTGGTCCCACAGGGGCAGGGAATTACTCCTTGTTCTCATACTTGTGCTTTATATGTTTCCACAGTTTCCCCTCGTTGATGTGTTCGTAGATCGTGTCTGCACCCTGATCGAAGGCCCGCTCGAAGAACAAGGCGCCCACTGCGATGGTGAGGGCGAAGGTGGTAGTCCTGCAAGGAGTACACACGCGAAGCGATCGTCGGCGACATGTTGCCTCACTGCCGAACTCGCGTCCCTGCGTGGAATGTCTTTCTATATCGAGGGAATTTATAATGATGACTTACAGTCTGTAGTCTAGCTCCCAAACAATGCTCAGCTGTGAATCAGAAGTCCAAAACTCTAGTAGTTGCTCAGTCCCACAAGGCTAGCGTTTCAGCCGCTCTTCTGTAGAAGGAGCTTCCAGCCGATGTGCTGGCAAGAACATGCCAGCGGCGAAGATTCAATCTCGAATCTTCCGTCTTCCAATGTCCTTACAAAGGTCTCCAACAAAAAGTGTGGTCCAGATTAAATCGTCGTCCCACAGGGGGCAAAGGGTTTGGGAAGTGCAAGCGGCTTGGCAGCAAACTGGCTGTGGGAACCAGGGCAGAAAGCTGGCTACCACTGGCTCAGATCCCCTTAGCCCTGTAAAATGATAGCACTGGTGGAGACTTGTAATTTACCAGCCAGATTTATAACAGTAAATCTCCAACCCCAAAATGCCTGTGCAAACTCAACCAATATAAATACAAGCTGCAAACCTAGATCTGGAAAATGTACCCTACGTCTATGAATCCCTAGCTACAGTGGCTTGTCCGGGCCATGTGGTTCTGGTTCATCTTCCTTTCCTCCTTCTCTCTGTCTCCAGTCTCTCTCTGTCTCTGTCTCTCCTTCCTCTTTCACCTCCCATCTAAAACTTTCAGCTTCACCCCCTCTTTCCATTGCTCAATCACAAGCTCTAGCCTTATCTGGCCAATTAAGATTTCACCTGACCTCAGCCCTTTTGAGGGAGCAGAAAAAACAGACAGCAATCTATAACCACACCTCTTGGGTCAGGTCTGCACAATTCAGCTCACTCTAAGTAATAATGTCTTCCATATTCCTACTAGGATAGCCCAGTAAGGCCCATTTAAAGTATTCCACTACTTTCTAAATACAAAGTCCTCAAATCCACACTCTTCCAAACAAAAGCATGGTCAGGCCTATCTCAGCAATATCCTAGTCCTTGGAATCAGCTTCTGTCTTAGGGTTTTACTGCTGTGAACAGACACCATGACCAAGGCAAGTCTTATAAAGGATAACATTTAATTGGGACTGGCTTACAGGTTCAGAAGTTCAGTCCATTATCATCAAGGCAGGAACACAGCAGCATCCAGGCAGGCATGGTGCAGAAGGAACTGAGAGCTCTACATCTTCATCTGAAGGCCTCTAACAGAATACTGGCTTCCAGGCAGCTAGGGTGAGGGTCTTAAAGCCCATGCCCATAGTGACGCTTCTACTCCAACAGAACCACATCTTCTAATAGTGCCACTCCCTGGGCAGAACATATACAAATCATCACAGTACTTAAATTTCTTCCACCTCTCTCTGGGAGCTTCTGAGATAGCCATGTTGGCTGGAAGAAAGAACCACCTGTAGATAAGAAAATCAACAAAGAGATTGTGCTAGCCTGCTGTGCATGTTAGCACGTTAAAGTCACCAGGCACTCAGAGTGGGCAGCACACCCCCACACCATCACTGTAGGACATGTACTCTCTCAACAGGCTGTGGTCGCTGTGGCAAATGTGGAACCAGTCCAGGACCCTTCCTTCCTACTGAACTGCATCTCCCACCCCAACAGATGTGTCTACTTTTACGTTTAGACCTGCCAGGGCTGGTTGACATCATGGAAGGGCTCCCTATTCTGAAGAGAAAGAGAAGAGGAGAGGATGTGGGAGGAGCAGAACTGAGAGCAGAGGAGGAGGGGAAACTGAGGTAAGAGTGTAAAGTAGATAAATAAACTAATTCATAAATAAAAAGTAGGGTCAGTATCACAAGTTTAGGTCATCTCAGGTAGAGAGAAGAAGGAGGCAGGCAGGCCAGGAGAAAGGAGGGAAATAAACTATTTTTGTTTTAAAAACAGGGAGGATGGGGTTAGAGAGATGGCTCAGCAATTAAGAGCATACCCTGCTCTTGCAAAGAGTCTAAGTTTCTTGCCTGTCACTCACAAAGGGCAGCTTCACAACCACCTGTAATTTCAGTCCATGGAGATATGAAGTCCTTTTATGACTTCCTAGGGCATGTGCACGCATGCAAACACACACACACACACACAAACACACACACACATATACACACACACACACTCACTCACATACATACAAATAAGTTTGGAAATTCTTAAAAACTAGAAGAAAGAGCCAAGTGTTACCCTACATGCCTTTGATCCCAGCACTAGGGAGACAGAGGCAGGTGCACCTCTGTATGTAGAACAGACTCATCCGTGAGGTGGGGGTTGAGCACTGTACAGATGGGGGTGCTTTTGGCTGTGCATACAGCCACACAGGGACTCATTTTCCTGCTGTAATAGGAAACCAAGAATAATATGGAGTCAAGTCTGATTCAGAGCAGGCTTAATTTGCTTGCCAGGCTCAGATGGACAGACTTAGCTCCAGAAGGATGTCCATGCTTCTCTCCACGACAGAGGAGTGGCATTCAGAGTTAGCTCAGTCAGTGACAGGCACAGCTAAGACCAGCTCCCGCCTTCCTTCCTCCCACCAGACCTTTACAGTTCTGCATGTAGCCTTGCAGGTGGCTGCCCGTCTCTGGGGTCTGGGTGTCTGGCTTGTCAAGGACAAGGAGCACACAGAGACGTCACTCACCTCTTCTGTAAGTCTGACAACACCGACCATGGCTCTGGGTGCGTGATGGTGGCTCTGCTGGGGGCTGAGCTGCACCCCAGCTCACAATCTCCATTCCTTATGCTGCTCTCCACACAGGCAGCTGCCAAGGTCTCGGTCCTCTCTGCCAGAGTGTAATGGCAGTGGGTGCCCGGTCACAGGTGCCAACAGGTCCTGGGGTTGTGGCTTCCACGTGCAGTCAAGGCTGTTCCTGAAGCCGAGCGGGGTGTACAGAAGGGATGACTGCTTGGGGAGGAGACTATCACATTCTTAATTTCTAAACGTCCCCTAATTACATCTTCCCGAGGCTGTGTTCTTCCGCATAGATGGTGAAAATCAGTCTGTGTTAATCATGTAAGTGTCTCTTCGGTTTCTCAGTCTATACACATGTAATTAGGCCTCTGCCTTACACATATAATTAAGCTTTCTTAGAATTAATCGGGGGACTTTGAACAGAACCCTTCAGGCAGTGAGCAGACTTAATACACAGTAGCATTTTCAAAGCTAGAACAACAAATCGAAATTCAGGTACATTAACACAGAGGCATAGTTCAAGGTGATGAAGGGGCTGAGACTCATCCTTGGGAGGTCACAGAGACTCTTAGCAACTGATGATAGCTTGTGCTCTCCTAGGCTCAAGGGACACAGTTGAGGGGACACAAATGCTTAAAAGATCCCTTGGCCAGGGAGCCAGGACTACAGAAGGAGCACACTTCCTGAGGCCCAACCAAGGCTGAGCAATGTGGGATTTTTCTCTCCTCCTGCTCTTCTGTGGGTTTCCCTGGATGGCTAAGGCTCATAGCTGGCTGAGGGCGATGAGAAACAGGACAGGGTGCAGGTGTGATCCTAAGGCAAACATGCCCAAGAGAGGCCAATATGAATAGAAAGATATACACTTCTAGAAGACTTCATCCGTGCTCCTACCACAAGTCAGGAAGAAGAACATCTTACCACTTAGCCCACTGGCCAGTTTCCCATAATGTAGAAATCAAATATGGAGCTCCAGATGGGCATCGTCAGATCTGAGTCAAAGTTCATAATGTTTGTGTAAAAGGGCCTGAACATGGGACAATGTCATATCAAAACTCCATCCACACACTGGACAAGGCAACCTACGGCAACATGTTCAGAGTTAGAAAGACCCTGGACATTAAGCTTTGAGCGCTGGACGTTGCTGGCTTTGAGAGCTTGAGGTGGGCCAGGCCCGGCACTCAGCTCTGAATGGCTGTCTTCTTTCTGTCTACTGTTTGCCGTGGCTGTGCTGGGTTTCACCTTGTGGTAAATCGATCCGTTTCCCCCGGAGCTCTAACTTTTAATGTCTCAGCAATGTTCATTCTTATCTCTGCTACATTAAAAATAATGTCATGAGGGCTGGAGAGATGGCTCAGTGGTTAAGAGCACTGACTGCTCTTCCAGAGGTCCTGAGTTCAATTCCCAGTAATCACACAGTGGCTCACAACCATCTCTAATGGGATCTGATTCCCTCTTCTGGTGTGTCTGAAGACAGTGATAGTATACTCACATATACATAAAATAAATAAATAGATCTTAAAATAAAAATAATGTCACAAAAGCTGGGAAGGCTTTCCCTTGGAATCCACCGCTTGGAAGGCTGGAGCCAAACGTCCAAAAAAAGCAAAACGAAATGGTCTTACATAACGGACGTATGTCAAACCTTGTTTGTACACGTTCTCAAGAACTGACTGTTGGATTTTTCAGGAACAGTATTGAGTGCTTGCTAATGTGTTAATAACTTGAAATTAATTATGGTGGATATTTGCACCATGGGCATTGGCAGACTGTTCAAACCAGTTTAGTTCTTTAGTGTGTGTGTCCACGGTATGTGTGTGTGTTGGCACACACGTGGAGGTGGGAGAGTCACTTATGGGAGTCAGCATGTTCCCTCCACCCTGCGGGTCTTAGGGGCCATCTCTGGCTACCAGGTGGCCCACAAAGCCATCTCCAGAGCTCAACTTGGTTTTGGGAGAGAAGAAACTTGTTCCCAGCATGTATTGACAGTATCAGGCCTGGAAAGCATTTGTACAGTGTCTCATGAGACAATTTTCATTCCTGGCAGAGGAGTGAAAGAAGTACTTATTCGCTTGTTTTCTTACCTCATGGATCTGAGTCTGTCTGCCTGGGATCCAGCTCCCAGAATCTTCACTTCATAGAAGGCAACAGAGACCTGGTTTTTCCCTGTGCTGATGAGACTGTGCACACTTCGGCCTAGGGCATTCAGGGCAGGGCCTGGTGTGCGTAGGTGACCCCTGGGTGTATCCTTGCCCATGTGCACAGCTCCTGCACCTATGAGAAGCTACTGTTCTTCAACCCCCACCTGGTACTAGAGTCAGAGCATCAGCAGTTAAGGTCATCCTTGGCTACACGGTGAGTTTGAAGTCAGCCTGGGCTACATGAAAATGAAAAAGAAAGGGGAAGTGTCTTTGACTTCAGCAGGTTTTTGTTTGTTTGGGCCTCGTGGATTTTTTGTTTGTTTGTTTGTTTTCCTGAGGACCAAGGTATCCTGGTACCATTCTTGAGGTGGGATTGGCTTTCAAAGAGCTCTATGACTCACCCAGACCTCCCCTTGCCTTCTGTGGGACTCAAGGACCCAGCCTCTTTCATGTCTAAGTGGCCAAGGAATCTGAAAACAAAGCCTTGTCTGTGTGGTGGCACATGCCTTTCATCCCAGCACTAGGGAGGCAGAGGATGGCAACTCTCTATCAGAGAAGCCAGCCTAGGCTACATAATGAGTTCCAGGACAGCCAGGGCTGTGTTAGAGAGACCAGGAGAAAGAAAGAGGTGGGAGGAAGAAGGAAGAACAAAGAAGGGAAGGACGATAAAGAAAGAAGGAAGAAAAGAAAATCCTGGTCTGAAGAGCTAGGTCGGTGGTTTAAGAATTGTTTTGTTCTATTGCTATGACAAACACCATGACCAAAAAGAACTGAGGGGAGGAAAGGGTTGATTTCACCTCATCCACTCATCATCGAGGGAAGTCAGGGCAGGAACCCCAAGCAGGAACATGAAGACAAGAATGCTTGTTGTTTCACACAGTACAGCCTCCAATCAGGAAACTCACAGCCAAGAAGTAGAGAAGAAGCAATGGACGACTGCTGCTTGCTTATTTACTCTGGCTGATGCTCAGCTAACTTCCTTAGACAGCCCAAGACCATTTGCTCATGAAATGGTACCACTCTCGGTGGGCTGGGCCTGCCTATATCAACCAACAAGACGGTCCCTCATAGACACAGGCCAGTCAGATCTCAGATGGAATTATTGAACTGAGACTCATAGCTCAGATGGCTGTAGACTAGGACAGGTTGATGTTAAAGCTAGAACAGATACCATGCAAGCAAGCATGAAGATTGGAGTTTGGATCCCCAGAATGCACATATATGCCAGGTAGGTGTGGCAGCCTGCCTGCTATTATAGCCTTGGGGGGTGAAGACAGGATTCCCCAGAGCAAGCTGTCTAGAAATCCTAGCCACAGCAGCAAGCTCTGGCTTTGGTTGAGAGACTCTGCCTCAATGAATAAGTTGGAATTGTGATTGAAAGTGATTCCCAGCTTCAACCTCAGGCCTTCACACACACACACACACACACACACACACACACACACACACAAACACACATGAAGAAGGAAAGCCAGCTGTGAGTTGCTCCCAACTCAATAATATGTCCTTCTGATCGCTCAGACCTGTCAGATTAATAAAAGGGCCTCTGTAGAGGGGCTTCTTCACTCCTGACAAATGCATTCCTTTGAAAGAAAGATCAAGTACAGACAGAATGAGACTTCTGTCCATCCATCTGTCTTATAAGGAAGTATTGACTTCCTTGGGATTTTAATTTTGCTCTAAGTACCAGTTAGCAGCGGAGCTCACAGAATCTCTGTGGGTTTAACTGCAGGAGGCAGTTGCCTTCGGCAGCATTGCCAGGAAAACTGAGCTCGCACGGGGCATCAGGGCTGAGAGTCTATCACCAGCCCTTAATGATGCCAATTACTCAACAACGAATTGGACAGAGACTTTGAACAAGCAGAAGATTTGGAAGTAGGCTGCAGTGTTCTATCTTCCTCTCCCATACCTAGTGAGATGAGCTCTATATTTATAGTGATGGAAAAATCCGACAGCAAACGGGACTCATGAGCTTCCTTGAAGGATCTAGAACAAGGCATTGCGGTAACACAAGTCTACAGGTTGCATAGGAGAGGGGAAACTCAGAGGGTTGCCTTTCTGCTTTCCTTCGTGCTCAATGGAAGGATCTAGAAGGCTGCTTTCTCCTTTATTCATCCTCCTAGAGGACACAGTGAAATAAAAACCAATAATCTGGACATTCGGAGCCTCCAGTCTTGGGTGGAAGGAACTCCCTTTATCCTGGCAATGACCCTGCAGAGGTATAACCTGTGAGGGTCTCAGCGATGAGACCAGAATTCCTCCTGGAGGATTTTCTAGAGCTCAAGATTCTGCCAGCCCTAGCTACTGACAGACAAGAAGCCCATCTATGCAGAAAAAGACTGCAGGGTCAAGGAGGCTCGGTGCAACCTTAGAACACGCTATGCCAAAGAAGGGTGCTGCCCACTGGGAAAAGTTGCTTTGTGTGGTTGCCTAGACAGGAACTGCTAACGATCTGGTTTCAGTGACTAGTCATTACTGATGTGCATACCTAGTGTCTAGAGAGGTTGTTTCTGTGTTCATCTGAATTTTGAGGCAGTCTTGTGTAGCCTAGGGAGGACAAGAGCTTATATGATCTCCCTGCCTCAGCCTTCCATGCTAGGATCACAAGCACACACCGTCATTCCGGGCTCCAGAAAACCATTTGTAAACTAGAGAGTGAATACACCCTGGCACAGACTGCTTAGTGGGACTGTCTCTACCTGTGCTGGTGACAAGCAGAAGAAAAGATGCTCTTTAATGGTGGTTTCCAAATTCTGTGTGAATAAGGGTTGCCTAGAACCCCCCCCCCGGGGTCCAGCACCCACCATGCCCAACCCTTCCTTTCAATGGTGTGATGGTCTAGCTGCAGCTTAACAGCCATGAGTAGACGGATTTCATTTCTCTGCCTGTGTTCTCTCTCTCCCCCTCTCTCACTCTCTTCTTCTCCCTCCCTCCCTCTCTTTATTATTGATTTTATTTATATGATCACACTGTAGCTTTCTTCAGACACACCAGAAGATCCCATTACAGATGGTTGTGAGCCACCATGTGGTTGCTGGGAATTGAACTCAGGACCTCTGGAAGAGCAGTCAGTGCTCTTAACCACTGAGCCATCTCTCCAGCCCACTGTGCTTTCTCTTTAATCAGACTCTCTTTCCTTCTGAAGATGCCACAGATGCATAAGACTATAGGGCAGAAAGCCCGCTTTAAAAAGGTCTGGTCAAGTTGCTTCACCTTTAAACTCAAAGGCACTGTGTGGGCTGAGTATGGTGGCTCTGACTATAATAGCAGACTCCATGAGGCTGAGGCAGGCAGATCTTGAGTTCCGGGCCTGCCTGGTCTGCACAGAAGAGCCTATCTCCAAAATATATATAAAGTAAAGGGAGTGTTTAAAATCAAAGTTGGGTATATACCTCAGTGATAAAAGTGTTTGCCTAGAATCTGACACTGAGGACCTGGAGGCATGGCTCAATGGCGAAGCACTTGCCTAGAATCTGCTGGCAGTGAGGGGCTGTGGCTGTGGCTGTGGCTTAGGGGTAGAGCTCTTGTTTAGAATCCACCAATGAGAAACTGACGTCATAGCTCAGTGGTGGTGTGATTACCTAGAGTCCTCCAGAAAGGTTTGGGGGGGGGTGAGGTTCAGTAGCGGAATTCCACCAGTGAGGGGCTGGGGGTGTGGCTCACTCTGCGGCGCTTACCTAGTGTACGCAAAACTCCGAGTTCCATCCCCAGAAACACAGAGCTCAAATCTGTTTCAGAGAGATAGCTACCAAGTCTTCAGAGCTAGCTCCAGCTTCCTTAGTATAAGGATCCCTGAAAAGGCCTTCCAAAAGTACAGCCAGCAAGAAGATATTGCACGAAGGCAGATTTCCAAAGAACCACCACAATCAGCTTCTTCGCAGGATCCAAGCTGCAGACAAGAGACCGTCCATCTATTAGAGAGTTAACAGTGGACTCCTGCACGCAGCTCCTGCGGTCCTTTCTAGCAAGAGATTCAGCAGTGAAACAAGTGGTTATCTGTGTACTAGCTTTATCCACGGCGACCGGAAGAGGGCGCCAGAGCCTCTGGAGCGGGAGTTACAGGCAGTTTTGAGTCAAACAACACGGGAACTGGGAACTGAAATTTTTGTCCTCTGGAAAAGAGCATAAAGCACTCTTAACCCTTGAGCCATTACTCCAGGCCCTGTTTAAAACTAATTTTTAAACAAACACGGGGGTCGGGGGAGAGATAGCTCAGTCAATAAAGGACTTGGCTTACAAGCAAAAGAACCTGAGTTAGGCCCCCCCAAAAGCTGGGGATTGGGGTTTACACACTTTTTAATGTTTCATTTTTTGTTTGTTTATTACTTAATTTACTTTATATATAAACCACAGGGTCCTCTCCGTCCTATCCTCCCAGCCCACCCCTCTCACACCATGCTCCCCCCCCACGATCCTCCCTTTCTTCCTGGAGAAAGGAAGGCCTCCCACGGATAGCAACCCACCTTGGCACATCAAATTGCAGTAGGACTAGGCACATCTTCCTGAGGCAGCCCAAACAGAAGAAACGGATCCTAAGGCAGGCAACAGAGTCAGAGCCAGCCCTGCTCCTGCTATTACGCATCTCATATGAAGACCAAGCTGCCCAACAGATACATATTCGTAGGGGGGTCTACGTCTATCCTATGCATGCTCATGATTGGTGGTTCAGTCTCAGCGAACCCCCATGCCTTTGCGTTAACACCCCTGAATTTCGATTCGTTGTTCTAGCTTTGAAAATGCTACTGTGTATTAAGTCTGCTCACTGCCTGAAGAGTTCTGTTCAAAGTCCCCCGATTAATTCTAAGAAAGCTTAATTATATGTGTAAGGCAGAGGCCTAATTACATGTGTATAGACTGAGAAACCGAAGAGACACTTACATGATTAACACAGACTGATTTTCACCATCTATGCGGAAGAACACAGCCTCGGGAAGATGTAATTAGGGGACGTTTAGAAATTAAGAATGTGATAGTCTCCTCCCCAAGCAGTCATCCCTTCTGTACACCCCGCTCGGCTTCAGGAACAGCCTTGACTGCACGTGGAAGCCACAACCCCAGGACCTGTTGGCACCTGTGACCGGGCACCCACTGCCATTACACTCTGGCAGAGAGGACCGAGACCTTGGCAGCTGCCTGTGTGGAGAGCAGCATAAGGAATGGAGATTGTGAGCTGGGGTGCAGCTCAGCCCCCAGCAGAGCCACCATCACGCACCCAGAGCCATGGTCGGTGTTGTCAGACTTACAGAAGAGGTGAGTGACGTCTCTGTGTGCTCCTTGTCCTTGACAAGCCAGACACCCAGACCCCAGAGACGGGCAGCCACCTGCAAGGCTACATGCAGAACTGTAAAGGTCTGGTGGGAGGAAGGAAGGCGGGAGCTGGTCTTAGCTGTGCCTGTCACTGACTGAGCTAACTCTGAATGCCACTCCCCTGTCGTGGAGAGAAGCATGGACATCCTTCTGGAGCTAAGTCTGTCCATTTGAGCCGGGCAAGCAAATTAAGCCTGCTCTGAATCAGACTTGACTCCATATTATTCTTGGTTTCCTATTACAGCAGGAAACTGAGTCCCTGTGTGGCTGTATGCACAGCCAAAAGCACCCCCATCTGTACAGTGCTCAACCCCCACCTCACGGATGAGTCTGTTCTACATACAGAGGTGCACCTGCCTCTGTCTCCCTAGTGCTGGGATCAAAGGCATGCAGGGTACCACTTGGCCCTTTCGCCTGTTTTTTAAGAATTTCCGAACTTATTTGTATGTATGTGGGTGAGTGTGGGTGAGTGTGTGTGTGTGGGTGAGTATGTGTGTGTGTGTGTTTGCACCCGTGCACATGCCCAAGGAAGTCATAAAAGGACTTCATATCTCCATGGGCTGAAATTACAGGTTGTTGTGAAGCTGCCCTTTGTGAGTGACAGGCAAGAAACTTAGACTCTTTGCAAGAGCAGGGTATGCTCTTAATTGCTGAGCCATCTCTCTAACCCCATCCTTCCTGTTTTTAAAACAAAAATAGTTTATTTCCCTCCTTTCTCCTGGCCTGCCTGCCTCCTTCTTCTCTCTACCTGAGATGACCTAAACTTGTGATCCTGACCCTACTTTTTATTTATGAATTAGTTTATTTATCTACTTTACACTCCTACCTCAGTTTCCCCTCCTCCTCTACTTCCATTTCTTCCCCTCCTGCCCCTCCCACATTCTCTCCTCTTCTCTTTCTCTTCAGAATAGTGGAGTCCTCCCATGATGTCAACCAGCCCTGGCAGGTCAAAGGTAAAAGTAGACACATCTTCTGTTGGAGCTGGGGAGGCAGCCAACAGCTCTGACTCTGAAGCAGGCAACGGAGTCAGACACAGCGCCAACCCTGTTGTTAGGAGAACCACATGAAAACCAAGCTACCCAACCGTAACATATGTGCAGCGGGCCTAGCTGACCTTACTTCTTGATTGCAAGGATTACGGGTGTAGAACAATATGCCTAGTTCATATGTTAGTAGGGATCAATGCCAAGGTTAGCTCCTGCTTGGTGAGAACTAACAGCCGAGTTACGCAGTGATCCTGGTTCTCATTACGTAGCCAAGGCTGGCTTGGGATCACAGCCATCAGGCCATGGCCTTCCATGTGCTGAGATGAAGGTAACACACCGCTACACAAGGCAGCACAACGCTATTGCACACCTCTCCCTACGTCCCTCTTACTAGAGCAGGAGATTTTCCACGGGAATAACCAGTTTGGACTTCTTGGGCATTGTGTAGATTAGTCTCCTATTCACAAGCAACTCCACTGGAGCCACTCTTCTGTTTTGGAGACACGCTCTCCTGTATCCCAGACTAGTCTCAGGCTAGAACGACCAAAGACGACCTTGATCCCCCTGCCTCTACCTCCCAAGAGGGAGGATTACAATGGATTACTCCTTTGTGTAGTGCTGGGGACTGAAGCCAGGACCTCCCACATGCCAGGAACGCACTGTACCGACGAGCCGCCCCACCAGCCCTGTTTGGCTTTTACATAGTTTTTTGGGAAAGAGCCTCTCATTGAACCTGAAGCTTTCTAACTCAGCTCAACTGGCTCTGCAGTTAAGAGAGCTCACTGCTTTTGTATAATTTTTTTGGTGTTGTTTTGTTGGAGATAGCGTTTCTCTGTGTAGTCCTGGCCATCTGGGAGGTCACTCTATAGACTAGGCTAGCCTCAAACTCAGAGAAAGGTCAGCTTCTGCCTCCCGAATAATGGGATAAAAGGTGCACCTCCCCCACCTGACCCAGAGTTTGAACCTTAACACATACTTTGGGCAGCTCACTGCTCACCTGCCTGTAATCCAGTTCCAGGGGACCTGATCTCAACTTTTTGCCTCTGTGGGCACATGCACACACATGGTGCATATAAACTCTTGCAGGCACACTTATAAGTAAAAGTGAGAAACCTTTTAAACTCTTCACTTTGATGCACGTGAGAATGAACACCAATAGCTTTTCCTTCAAATAAGGATGAGATGGTGAGTTTTCCTTTTTTGTTTGATTTTAATTGTTTGCTTGAAACAGGGTTTCTCTGTGCAGCCCTGGCTGTCCTGGAACTGGCTCTGTAGACCAGGCTAGCCCACACACAACCCCTGACCTAGCTCCGAGCTGGAGCTCTCTGTCTCTCATCTTTCTGCCTCTCATCTCTTTTAAGGAATTTGCAGTTGCCTATGCAGCCCTGGGTCCACCTGAGTCTCTGTTCAATTTTCAAGATACCAGCATATGTGTGTTGGTGCATGCATGTACAGGTGTGTGTGCTGTGTGAACATACATGTTTGTGTGCAGGTGTGCAAATGCATGTGGGGGCCAGAGGACAACTTCTCCTCAGGAGTCGTTCACCCTGTCTTTTGACACCAAGTCAGCTAAGCTGCCTGGACAGTGAACCCCAGGGATCTACCTGTCTCTGTGTCCCCAATGCTGGGCTCACAAGTACATGGCACCTTGCCCAGCTTGTTTGTAAGGGCCCTGGGAATCGAACTCAGTTTCCCATGCTTGTGCGGCAAGCACTTTGCTGACTGAGCCATCTCCCCAGGCCTGTTCATTCATCCTCTTTCTTTCTCTGCCTTCTCTCTCCCATGTTCCACTTTCCATC
Organism: Micromys minutus; assembly: GCF_963924665.1. Taxonomy (NCBI): domain Eukaryota; kingdom Metazoa; phylum Chordata; class Mammalia; order Rodentia; family Muridae; genus Micromys; species Micromys minutus. The sequence goes on along the minus strand of NC_137964.1, from coordinate 4,151,366 downwards.
CTCAATAGTTTATCCAGGGCCTTCAATGCTGAATGTCCCATGTCACCTCCACAGCACTCAGCTGGGCGTGAGACTCACGGGAGAGACCCAGGCTTCCCATCCTGAGGCAAGCCAAGCAGTCCCTAGGCTTGGATCCTTTGGAGTTCAAAGCTTCCCCCATGTGTTCTCAATGTGCACGCAGGCCCAGAGGCCATCACTTTGGTTGGAAACAGGTCCGTGGGGAAGGGTGAGCAGCCTCAAAACACCTGCTCTCTCCCGAGGGCATTTAAAGCTGACTCTGGGGCCAAATGTAGCCGCTGTCTGTAGGTGAGTGCAGGTGAAGGGTGGCCTGTCCCTGTGCATGTTGGTGTGGGGAGCTCTCGGGCCACTTCTGCCTGGCCACTGACTGACTCTTGTTTCTGTAGTAGGTAATGAAACTGTCTAGGCTCTTAGTTCCCTCTGATGAGGACAGAAAAATGGGGGCTCCGCTGCTGTGTAGACTGCCGTGTCTCCTGGTTGAAGTTAGCTCTGGCTTATGACCCTGACTCTAGAATGTCCTTACGGCAGCCAAGTAGAAAGCAACAACGGCTGGGGACATGCTTACTCTGCTAGGCCCAGATAGAAACTATCCGGTGCAGACAAGTTTATTTACTTTATTATAAAATAGGCTTTTTTTGTGTGTGTGTGTGTGTGTGTGTGTGTTAGGCAAGTTTGCCTGACTCTGGGCTAATATATTTAGGACACACTAAAGGTGCCTGGAGCTAATGTCCAACAAGTTAGCTCAGATGCAGTTTTTCCCTTTTGAGGCCATGTCTCCCTAGGTAGCCCAGGCTAGCCTCACATCCCAATCCTCCAGCTTCAGCTTCTAGAGTGCTGAGATCTGAGGCCTGACTTCCAGTGCATTTAATTTTACTTATGATACTTTGAACTTTCTGGTGGCTTTATTTGAGTAGAGTTTTCCAAACAGCAGCCTAGAGCTCTGTATCCCGAGTGTTACCTGTTCTCCTGGCTCCCAGAAAGATTACCTGTGGTCTTGTCAGTCTGACCAGATCCTTACCGAATAGTATTCCGTAGCCCCAGGAATGTTTAGTCACCTAAGTAGAGGGCCTGGCTGCCTGCCCACTTGTGCTCTACAGGACAGCCATGGGCAGCCTTGCTGTGCGTTTTCCCAGTGATGAACTTGGCACATGGCACTCCTGGGGCATTGTGCCTGGATGGGAGAAACCACATAGGGGAGCCAAGGAATGGGATGGAGCTCCACAATCTAGCTCCCAACCTTCCTTTGCTCCAGGTGGCCTCAGAAACTAGGCTGGGGCACCTTAAGGCAAAGGCCACTGGCACCCTTCCAGGGAATACACCTCACTCAGTCCTGTCCAGTTCTGGTTTTGGTGTATATGCGACTTGGAGGGAAGTGGGTCTCAGTGATGCAGAGGAGACTTCCGACATCGGGATGCCAGGTGCAGATACGAGGGAAACCACGGTACAGATCAATGTTTCTCCCCAAGATTTACTCTGTGTGTGTGTGTGTGTGTGTGTGTGTGTGTGAGAGAGAGAGAGAGAGAGAGAGAGAGAGAGAGAGAGAGAGAGAAAGAGAGAGAGATGACCTGAAGAAATCGGCTCTCATCTTCCACCTTGTCTGTCTTGGGGATCAAATTCAGGTGGTGAGGTTTGACTTGGTAGCAACTGCCCTTAGCTCCCAGGTTTTTTATAAAAGCAAGGTCCCGTGTAGCTTACTCTTGTCCTAGAGCCTCCAAATATGAGGATGACCTCGAACTCCTGCTTCTTCTACTCCGTTGCTCTAGTGCTGGGATTCTCGGTGTATCACCGCACCTGCTTTGAGATCTGCATCTTTTATGAAATATTATTTGACATCACGTAGTATGCGGGTGGGGTGTGCATGTGAGTGCTGGCAGAGAAGGGGTGAAGGAAGGGGTTGGATCCCCTGACACTGGCATTGAAGGTGGTCAGGAGTCATTAATGTGGGTATCAGGTATAGACTTCCTGTTCTGGACATGATCAGGACAGCACAGTCTCGTAACCGCTAAACCATCTCTCCAAATAAGTATCACCTTTACTTGTGTGGGTGTGCACACATGTGCGGGGGTCAGAGGACACTCACAGGCTTCAGTTGTGTCTCCATCACATGAATTCTGGTAAATTAAACGTGGTCTTTCCCCCACTGAGCCACTAGCTGGCTCAGAATCTGCTCTTAAGGGAGCACTGTGAACAGGGTAAGCCTGGGGGATGTGGGAAGGCAAAGTTTTTCTTTTCTCTTTAAATGTATGTGTGTGGGTGTCTTGCCTGCATGAATACCTGTGCCTGGTGTCCAAGGAGCACCTGCCCCAAAAAGGAGTTATAGTCCCTGGAACTGGAGTTCCAGTGGGTTGTGAGCCACCATGTGGGTGCTGAGAATCAAACCCAGGTCCTCTGCGAGAGCAGCCAGTGATCTTAACTGCTGACCTGTTGCTCCAGCCTGTCTCAAAGCCTGTCTGCACTGCAGCTGTAGCCTGCTTTGTGGGGGTTTCACTCTTGTTTATGCTTTTTTTTTCTTCAGTCTTACAGCTTATTGTCGTTGTCACCTCGGGCCTTGACTGCGCGCTTGCGCAGTGGGTACAGCCGCGCCTTCTGCTGCCGCTTCTTGGTCTTCAGTTTCTCCTCCTGCGGCGGCGCTCGGCTCTGGTCTTCTTGGGTCGCAGGTCCAGGGGCTTGTACTTCCTTCCCTTGTAGATTTTCCTGAGGTTTTCCTTTCGAGTCTGGTTAACGACAGTGAGGACACGGGCAATGGATTGGACGCAGCGCCACCTGTCACTTTGGTGAAGCTGGGACAGTTCCACCTTCAGATCGTCCAGTTGTCTCAACAGCTCCTCCTCCTTGCGTCCCAGGTCCTGAGCCTTAATCTTGGCCACTGCTGCGTTGTTTACGCCTGAGGCCGCCTGGTTCGAGAGCTACTTTATGGCTTTTACAGGGCCTTGGGAGTGCCACAAATCCAGGAGAAACTGCTCTTCTAACTTCGATCTTTAGATTATCAGTATTTGACTCAAAGCTCTTTTGACAAATTAATGTGTGATGTGTGTGGTGTGTTGTGTGTGGTGTGTTGTGTGTGATGGGTGTGTTGATATGTGTGTGTGTGATGTGTGTGTGTGATGTGGTGTGTGTGATGTGTGGGTGATGTGGTGTGTGTGGTGTGTGGGTGATGTGTGGGTGATGTGTGGGTGATGTGATGTAATGTGGTGTGGTGTGTGTGATAGGTGTGTGTGATGGTTGTGTTGATGTGTGTGTGTGATGTGTGTGATGTGTGGATGATGTGGTATGTGTGATGTGTGGATGATGTGGTGTGGGTGATGTGTGGGTGATGTGTGGGTGATGTGGTGTGTGTGATGTGTGTGTGATGTGTGTGAGTGTGTGATGTGTGTGGTGTGTTGTGTGTGATGGGTGTGTTGATATGTGTGTGTGTGATGTGTGTGTGTGATGTGGTGTGTGTGATGTGTGGGTGTGATGTGGTGTGTGTGATGTGTGGGTGATGTGGTGTGTGGGTGATATGTGGGTGATGTGTGGGTGATGTGATGTAATGTGGTGTGGTGTGTGTGTGATGGGTGTGTGTGATGGTTGTGTTAATGTGTGTGTGTGATGTGTGGATGATGTGGTGTGGGTGATGTGTGGATGATGTGGTGTGGGTGATGTGTGGGTGATGTGTGGGTGATGTGTGGGTGATGTGGTGTGTGTGATGTGTGTGTGATGTATGGGTTGGAAGGGTAGTCCACATGCCATAGTGGGCTACCGAGATCAGAGGACACCCTTACAGAGTTGGTTCTCTGCTTTTCCTTTAACTGGGTTCTTGGAATGGTACTCAGGTGAGCAAGTTTACAGGGTAAGCACCCTTAACCTGCTGAGGGGTTGCACTGCCGGCTACCAGTATTTAATTCTTCATGCAAAATGAACACACCTATCTCTCTAGCAGGCTAACTTGCTTCTGCCTTTAATGAATAGTAATGATCTAGGTACACATTTTTTCTTTTTTTTTTTTTTCTTCCTTTTTTTTTTTCTTTTTGTTTAAAACAGGTTTTTACTGCATAGCACTGGCTGGCCTGAAACTCTCTATAGATCAGTGGGTCTCAACCTCTGGACTGAGTTTGGAGGAATCAAATGACCCTTGTACAGAGGTCACCTAACACTATCAGAAAACATAGATATTTATGTTACAATCCATAACAGTAGTAAACTTACACTTATGGAATAGCAGCAAAAATAATTTTATAGATAGGGGTCACCACAATAGGGGGAGCTTTATTAAAGGGTCACCCATCAGGAAGGTTGAGAACCACTGCTCTTTGTAGACCAAGCTGACCTCACATTGAAGGGATCCTTCGGTCTGCCTTTCAAGTGCTGGAATTATAGACATGCACCACTGTGCTCAGCTTATTGCTTAGTCAAGTGTTGTAGCAGTTAAATATCCCTTGCGTCTCTGAAGGCTGAGGCAGGAGGATTGCTACTAGTTGGAGACCAGCCTGTTGTACAGTGTCTCAAAAAGGCTTAAAATAAGTGCATGATTTGTTGTCAGTAATGTTTGATTTACATCATTCTTTTTTAGATGAGGAGAGGGAGAGGGGGAGGAGACAGGGAGAAGGGGGGGACCCAGGTACACAGGAGGAGGTCAGAGGACAACATTTGGGGGTGAGTTCTCAGCTTGCACTTTCTGCTCTATGGATGGAACTTAGGTCACTAGGCTTGCCCTTGCCAAACAAGCACTTTAGCTGCAGAGCCACCTTGCTCCCCTGAGTTGTGTATCTTGCTTACCTATTTCATAGAACACTAGAGTGAGGGTCTCAGGAAATGTCTTGGGTGAGCCACGCGAGGTGGTGAACTGCGTGTTGGTAGGTAACACCTGTAATCCCAGCACTTGGGAGGTGAACAAGAATGAGAGGCTCAAGCCCCCCTTAGCAGCACTGAGACTTTGAGACCTGCCCGGAGAGAATAGGACCCTATCTCAAAGCCAATCCAACACAAACAAAACAAATCTTTGCTGAAGGTGGTTGAAGTGGAAAGAGTTTTTGATGCCCTGTGCTGGACCAAGTTGAGGAAGTTGACTAAAGTTTAGCTGTGGCAGGGCTGAAGGTGGTTCTGCCCCAGTGAGTGTGGGGTTGGGGATTGGGTAAAAGGGCAGCTTCCTGTTGGGTCCCACTGGCCTCCCTCCTATCCCATCCAGGTATCCTTGCACACTGCCTGTTGAGGACATCTGTGTTTTCTGCCCAGCTTACCTTGGCCATAAGTGACTCAGTACAATTGAGGCTGTGTGTTTGTATTTTCAATGAGACCTACTCACGCAGTCTGTGCTGGCCTTAAATCCCCTATATAGTCTTGAAAAACATTTTTAAAAAGTCTTTGGATATATCTTATTTGCATGTGTATGAATGTTTTGCCTGCATGTTTATGTGCACCAGGTTCATGCTTAGTGCCTAAAGAAGCCAAAAGAGGGCTCTGGATTCCATGGGACTAGGGTTATGGATGGTTTCGAACCACAGTTTGGATGCTGGGAACTGAACGGCATCCTCTATTAAAAAAAGACAAAAACCAAACAGTACCCTTAAGCATGGAGCCATCTTTTCAGCCCAAGCCCTGGAATTCTTGATCCTATTGCCTCTATTCCCAGTGCTGGGACTGGGACTGCGTGCACCAGCACTTTCAGTCGTACGGCAGTAGGAATGGAACAGGGCTCTGTGTGTGCAAGCTCTTCCAACTGAGCTGCATCCCAGCTGACGCTGCACTGGGTTTTCTGCACTACGTCCAGGACCGGTTCCCACAGTTGCCACAGCGACCACAGCCTGTTGAGAGAGTACACGTCCTACAGTGATGGTGTAGGGGTGTGCTGCCCACTCTGAGTGCCTGGTAACTTTAACATACTAACATGCACAGCAGGCAAGGACGATCTCTTAGGTGATCTTCTTATCTACAGGTAGTTCTTTCCTCCAGCCAACATGGCTACCTCAGAAGCTCCTGGAGGGAGGCTGAAGAAATTTAAATACCGAGGCAAAGAAATGTCCGTGAGTATAAACTAGGGGCCTCGGCTGACGTGCTCATGGGTGAGGTGCAAGCTGGGTGTGATGGCGCACAATGGTGATCTCAGCGCTACAGAAGCAGAGGCAGGAGGATCTGAAGGTTTGAGGCCAGCCTGGGCTACAGAGTAGAAGGGAAAGTCCATTTGAAAGCAAAAGCATAAACACAATGAGCCCTGGTCTGGGACCATGGCTCTATCTCAAGAAGTCACAGTGTGGCAAGGGAGACCTAACCCTGAGAGTTGTCCTCTGACCTCCACACGCTGTACACACACACACACACACACACACACACACACACACACGGGATGCTGAGTACAATTAAACTTAGAAAACAAGGGGCTTAGAGACATGATTCAGTAATTAAGAGCACTGCTTACTCTTCAAGAGGACCCAAGTTCAATTCCCAGCACCCACATGGTGGCTCACAATGGTTTCTAATTCCAGCTTGATGAGATCTGATACCATCTTCTGGCCTCTGTGAAACACACACACTCATGCATGCAAGCAAAATACCCCTAAAATTAAAAAATAATAAAAATAATAATGAGGTAATGTCCTTTTTTCCTGAAACCTGGCTGTAACAACTCCAACAACTTGTTTTCCTTATTAGTTGAGGCGACAGCAGAGGATTACTTCCAGCCTACAGCTCCGGAAGACCAGGAAAGATGAACAGGTGCTAAAGAGAAGAAATATCAGTCTATTCTCCAGTGACATGGCTTCTCAAGCACTAGCTAAAAAGGTGTGTTAGAACTCTGGGAGGGAAATCCTGTGCTGGGTATAGCTTTAGCTAGTATCTCTAGCATGAGGAGTCTTAATAGAGTCAGAACTTGCTATTTAATTCAGCTTTTAGAAGGAGGAATTGGGCTGAGGTTGTCACTTAGCAGTGCTGGCCTGCGATCCCCAAGGGAGGGTCTAGGGTGTGGTTCAGTGGTGGAGCCCCCCGCCTAGAATCCCCCAGTGAGGGGCTGGGGTGTGGCTCAGTGGTAGAGCCCCTGCCTAGAATCCCCCAGTGAGGGGCTGGGGTGTGGCTCAGTGGTAGAGCCCCTGCCTAGAATCCCCAAGTGAGGGGCTGGAGTGTGGCTCAGTGGTAGAGCCCCTGCCTAGAATTCCCAGTGAGGGTCTAGGGTGTGGCTCAGTGGTAGAGCCCCTGCCTAGAATCCCCCAGTGACGTGAGTGGGTAGAGGAATTTGTACTCAAGTTGTGTTTGCTTTCCAGGTGCTTTACTGACTGAGTCTCAGCCCAAGGTTTTCTCTCCTGTCAGTTTTGATGGTACATTTTTGGAACTTACCTATTTTTCTGCATTATTTAACTTGCTGGCCTCTGGGGTTTTTGTTTGTTTGTTTTGTTTTGTTTTATGTTTGGTTGTGTTTGTTTTTTCTTTTGGCCTCTTTTTTTGCTTTATTTTTATTTCACATTTTTATTAATTATTTTACTTTATATCCCAATTGCAGATCACTTCCTGCTCTCCTCCCATTCCCTCCCTCTCACCCCACCTCTCTCCATAACCTGCTTTCTCCCCAGAGAAGGGGAGGCCTCTCATGGCTTTCAACCCTCCTTGGCATATCAGATTGCAGTAGAATTAGGTGCTTGTTCCTACTGAGCCCAGACAAGGCAGTCCAGGTCTATGAAAGGGATCAGAAGGCAAGCAATGGAGTCAGAGACAGCCCCTGCTCCTGCTGTTAGGGGACCCACATGAAAACAAAGCTACACATGTGTCACATATGTGTAGATGGCCTATATTCATCCCATGCATTTGGTTGGTGATTCAGTTTCAGTGAGCCCTTATGGGCCTAGGCTAGCTGAGTCTGTAGGTTTTCCTGTGGTGTCCTTGATCCCTCTGTCTCCCTCAATTCTTCCTTGACCCCCTTTTCACAAGACTCCTTGAGCCCTGCCTAATGTTTGGCTGTGGGTCTCTGGTTCTTTTTCCATCAGCTGTTGGGTGAAGGGTCTTAGAGGACAGTTATGCTAGGCTCCTGTCTGCAAACATAGCAGAGCATCAGTAATATTGTCGGTGGGGGTGGGGCGGGTGGCTCTCTCTCACAGCATGGGCCTCAAGTTGGTCCACTCATTAAAGATTCCTTTAATTTTTATCCCTGCACATTTTGTAGGCAGGACAAATTACGGGTTGAGGGTTCTGTTGATAGGTTGATGCTCCCATCCCTCCATCGTGAGTCTTGCATGGTCACAAGTTTCAGGTTCCATATTCCCAGTTGCTAGGAGTCTTAGCTAGGTCACCCTCATAGAGTCCTTAGAGTTTCCATTGTCCCAGATTCCACTTTGTCCCAGTGATGTCTCCCACCCTCCCCAATCCCAGGTCTCTGTCCCCCCTGTTCTTCTTCTACATTCCCCTCTCCCATCCAGGTCCCTCCCTTCATCCATCCACAATACCTATTGTATTTTTTCTTCTCGGTGAGAGTCAAGCATCTTGGGCCTTCCTTGTTATTCAGTTTCTTTGGATCTGTGGGTTGTAGCATGGTTATCCTGTACTTTATGATATAGAAGTGAGTACATACCATGTATGTCCTTCTGGGTCTGGGTTACCTCACTCCGGATGATATTTTCTAGTTCTGTTCTTTTGCCTGCAAATTTCATGATATTTTTGTTTTTAATAACTGAATAGTATTGCATTGTGTAAATGAAGCATTTGTTTTCTTTATCCATTTTTCAGTTGAGGGACATCCAGGTTGTAGTTGAGCAAGTGTCCCTGTGGCACGGTAGAGAATCTTTTGGGTATATACACCGGAGTGGTATAGCTGGTGTAGTCTTGAGGTAGGACTATTTCCAGTTTTCTGAGAAACCAACAAAATTTATTTCCAAAGTGTTTGTACAAATTTTCACTCCCAACAGCAATGGAGGAGTGTCCCCCTTGTTATATTTCCTCACCAGCATGAACTGTCACTTGAGTTTCCGATTTTAGCCATTCTAACAGGTGTAAGATGGAATCTCAGAGTTGATTTGCAGTTCCCTGGTGACTAAGGATGTTGAACATTTCTTTAAGTGCTTCTCTGACATTAGAGAGTCCTCTGTTGAGAATTCACTTTAGCTCTGTACCCCATTTATGAATTGGGTTGTTTGGTTTGTTGGTTGAAATTTTTTGATTTCTTTATGTATTTTGGGTATCATCTGGATGTTGGATGTAGGGTTGCTGAAGATCTTTTCCCATTCTGTAGGTTGCTGTTTTGTCCAATTGAAGGTGTCCTTGGCCTTACAGAAGCTTTTCCAGTTTTGTGAGGTCCCATTTTATTAACTGTTGATCTTAATGCCTGAGCTGTTGGTGTTCTGTTCAGGAAGCTGTCTCCTGTGCCAATGCATTCAAGGGCACTTCCCCGTTTCTCTTCTGTTAGATTTAGTGTATCTGGTTTTTGATCCACTTGGACTTGAGTTTTGTGCAGAGTGATAAATATGAATTTACTTCTATTCTTCTACATGCAGACATCCAGTTAGACAAGCACCAGTTGTTGAAGATGCTTTTTTTTTTATCCATTGTATAGTTTTGGCTTCTTTGTCAAAAGTCAAGTGTCTGTTGGTGTTTATGTTTACTTCTGGATTTTTAATTCAATTTCATTGACGAACCTGTCTCTTTTTGTGCCAATATCATATGATTTTTTCTATTACTCTTGCTCTGTAGTATAGATTGAAGTCAGGGATAGTGATACCTCCAGAAGTTCCTTTATTGTTTTGGCTTTTCTGTTGTCTGTTTTGCTTTGTTTTTCCACATGAAGTTGAGTATTGTTCTTTCAAGGTCTATGAAAAATTGTGTTGGAATTTTTATGGGAACTGCAATGAATCTGTAGATTGCTTTAGTAGGGTGGCCATTTTCACTATGTTAATCTTACTGATTCATGAACATGGGAGATCTTCCATCTTCTGATATCTTTCTCAATTTCTTTCTTCAAAGACTTAAAGTTCTTATCATACAGGTCTTTCACTTGCTTGGTTAGAGTTAAGCCAAAATATTGTATATTATCTGTGGATATTGTGAAGGCTATTGTTTCTTTGATTCCTTTCTCAGCCTGTTCATCATTTTTATAATGGAGGAAGGGCTACTGATTTCTTCTTGAGTAAATTTTGTATCCAGCCACTTTGCTAAAGGTGTTTATCAGCTACTATAAGAGTTCTCTGGTAGAATTTTGGGGGTCACTTATGTATCCTAGCATATCTGTGAATAGCTAGACTTTGACTTCTTCCTTTCCAATTTGTATTTCCTTGATATAGTTTTGTTGTCTTACTGACCTACCTGAAAATTAACATATTATATTGAATAGAGAGTGGGCAATCTTTCCTTGTCCCTGATTTTAATGGGATTACTTTAAGTTTCTCTCCATTTAATTTGATGACATCCATTTGCTTTCAATATATTACCTTTATTGTGTTTAGGTATGGTCCTTATATCCCTGATTTCTCTGGTACTTTTATCATGAAGGGGGTCATGATAAAATTTGGATTTTGCCAAAGTCTTTTCAGCATCTACTGAGATAATCATATGATTTTTTTCTTTAAGTTTGTTTATATGGTGGATTACACTGGTGAATTTCCATATGTTGAACCAACCCTGTGTCCTTGGGAAGAAGCCTATTTAATCATGGCAGATGATGTTTTAGATGTGTTCTTGGATTTGGTTTGGGAATATTTTGTTGAATATTTTTGCATCAAGGTTCATAAGAGAAATTGGTCTGAAATTCCCTCTTCCCCCGCCCCCGCCTCTCTTGCTCTCTGTTGTTGAGTCTTTGTGTGGTTTAGGTGTCAGGGTGACTGCTGCCTCATAGAATGAATGTGGAAACGTTCCTTCTTTTTCTATTTTGTGGAAGTGTTTGCAAAGTATTAGCTCAGCTTTGAATGTCTAATAGAATTCTGCACTAAAACTGTCTGGTCCTGGGAGGTTTTTTTTTTTTTTTTCTTGGTTGGGAGACTTTTAATGAGTTCTTTTATTTCCTTAGAGGTTATAGGTCTACTTAAATTGTTAACCTGATCTTGATTTTACTAAGGTAAGTTGTATCCACAGAGAAAACTGTCCACTTCATTTAGATTCTCCAATGTTGTGGAGTACAAGGTTTGACGTAAGACCTAAAGATTCTTTTTTCTTCAGTGTCTGTTGTTATGTCTCTTTTTTCTCTCTGCCTTTTAATTAGTTGTCTAAAGGTTTAATTTGATTTTTCTTAAAGAACCAATTCTTGGTTTTGTTGATTCTTTGTATTGTTCTCTTTGTTTCTAACTGATTTCAGCCCTGAAAGACTTTTTTTTCTGCCATCTACTCCTGGTGGGTGTGTTTGCTGCTGCTGCTGTTCCTTTTCTAGAGCTTTCGGGTGCTATTAAGTTGCTAGTATAAGCTCTCTCCAATTTATTTTTTAAAGAATTATTTATTTATTTTGTATATGTGAGCACACTATCTTCAGACACACCAGAAGAGGACATGGGATCCCATTACAGATGGTTGTGAGCTACCATGTGGTTGCTGGGAATTGAACTCACGACCTCAGAAAGAGTAGTCAGTGCTCTAACCACTGAGCAATCTCTCCAGCCCCTGTCCAATTTCTTTATGAAGGCCCTTAGTGCTATGAATTTTGCTCTTAGAACTGCTTCATTGTGTCCCATAAGTTTGGGAATGTTGTTCCTTCATTTAAATTGAATTCTAGAAAAATCTCTAATTAATGAATGACTTCCCCGACGTAGTGGTCATTTAACAGAGGGTTGCTCAGTTTTCATAGTCTTGTAGGTTTTCTGTTGTTTCTGTTGTTGATTTCCAGCTTTAGCCCATAGTGATCTGATAAGATGCAGGAGGCTATTTCCATTTTTTTATATCTGTTGAGGTTTGCCTTGTGAGTAGATGATCAATTTTGGAAAGGTTTTTGAGACGGTATATTGTTCTGTAGGTGTTTGTTAGAACCATTTCATTCATAATATCTGTCAGTTTCATTATTTCTCTATTTAATTCTGTCTTGATGACCTGTTGGTGTGTTAAAATCACCTGCTATTAATATGTGGGGTGTGATGTGTGATTTAATCTTTAGAAATGCTTCTTTTATGAATGTGGGTGCCGTGTCATTTGGGGTATAGATGTTCAGAATTGAGAGGTCATCTTGGTGAATGTTTCCTTTGAGTATGAAGTATTTTCCCCCATCTCCTTTGATTAATTTTGATTTGAAGTCTAATTTGTTAGACATTAGAAGGGTTACACAAGTCTGCTTCTTGGGTCCATTTGCTTAGAAAATCTTTTTTGAGCCCTTTTCTCTGAGGTCACATGTATCTTTGTTGCTGAGGTGTGTTTCCTATATGCAGCAGAATGATGGATTCTGTTTTCCAATCCATTCTGTTAGCCTGTATCATTATTGGAGAATTGAGTCCATTGCTGTTTACAGAAATTAATGTCCTATGGTTGTTAATTTCTGTCAATTTGATGTTGGTGGTGGTAGTGTGAGTGTATATGAGTGTGTGCCCCGACCTGCAGGACAGTCAGTGTGAACCTGGGATCACCTAGGAGAGAATGGGGGAACAAGAGGTGCGAAGGCCAGCAAGTCAAGTGGGCTGATCAAGCTGACAAATTTTTAATTTTTCACATGCTAGTTTTATACAGGTAGTAGAAAGAAATAAGGCATGGGAAAGTAAGGTATGGAACTAAGGGAACTTTCCGGTTAAAGGACTTCTCACAATACCCTTTGTGAAGAATTACTTGAGGAGGGAGTCAACCTAGGTGCAGGAGGGAATTTTCTGCCAAGCAGGATCTGTTGTCTAGGTGACCATCCTACTTAGTGAGATCACCTAATTCCTGGGAAAAGGCCTTTACTGTGGGAAACAGAAACCTAGGCTGAGGTCTACGTAAAATGGCATTACTCAGGCTAAGGGAATATCTTAATTCTGTCAGCTCCCGGCAAGTGTGTGTGAGCTTTTCTTTCTTTAGTTTTGGTGTGGGGTTATTCATTACCTGGTTTTTTTTTTTTTTTTTGTTTGTTTTTTTTTTTTTTTTTTTTTTTTTCTTCCTTAGATGTAGTTGACCTCCTTGTGTTGGAGGTTTTTTTTTTGTTTGTTTTTTTTTGTTTTTTTTTGTTTTGTTTTGTTTTTTCCCTAATGCCATCTGTAGGGCTGGATTTATTAATAGAAATTGTTTTAATTTGGTTTTGTCATAGAATTTCTTGTTTTTTTCATCTATGGTGATTGACAGTTTTGCTGGGTATTGTAGTCTGGAGTGACTTCTATGGCCTCTTAAGAGACTGCAAGATACCTGCTCAGGTACTCCTGGCTTTTAGAGTCTCTGTTGAGAAGTCAGGAGTAATTCTGACAGGTCTGCCTTTATATGTTACTTGTTTTTTTTTTTCCCCTTGCAGCTTTTAAATTTTTCTTTGTTCTATATTTTTAGTGTTTTGATTATTATGTGATGGGAGGATTTTCTTTTCTGGTCCAATCTATCTGGTGTTCTGTAAGCTTTTTGTTTATAAGCATCTCTTTCTTTAGATTGGGGAACTTTAATTTTATAACTTTGTTGAAAATATATCTGGCCCTTAGAGCTGGGAATCCTCTCCTCCTTCTCCTATTATTTTTAGATTTGCTCATTTTATAGTGTCTGAGATTTCTTGGATGTTTTCTGTCAGCAACTTTTTAGATTTAACATTTTCTTTGATGTATTGATTTTTTTTTAAAGATTTATTTATTTATTTCATATATGTGGGTATACTGTCGCTGTCTTCAGACACCAATAGAGGGCATTGGATCCCATTAAATGGTTGTGAGCTACCATGTGGTTGCTGGGATTTGAACTCAGGACCTTCAGTCAGTGCTCTAACCACTGAGCAATCTCTCCGGCCCTGATTTCCTTATTTGTTTATTTCCTTCAATACCTGTTCTCTTCCTGAGGTTTTCCATCTCCAGGATTCACTCAGTTTGTGTTTTCTTTATTGGCTCTATTTTCGTTTGCAGGTCTTGAACAGTTTTATTCATTTATTTTACCAGTTTGATTGTTTTGTTTTGTTTTGTTTTTTCTCCCTGTATTTCCTTAAGGGATTTATGCGTTTCCTCTTTAAAGGCTTCTCTTAGGTTCATAAGACTGGATTTAAGGTCGTTTTCAGCTGTGTTAGGATATCCGGGTTTGCTGTAGTGGGTTAGCTGGGCTCTGGTGGTGCCATATTGCCCTGGCTCTTTGTTTACACTGTTCCTGCCGCAGGCAGGCACTGGGAATGCAGGCAGAGTTGTGGGCCAGAAATAGAGCATAAGAAACAGAATGCAGTTCACCACTGCTGGGTATGCCTAGGGGGACATGTGGGCTAGGGTCTGGGGCAGAGTCCTACCTGGCTGTCCCTAATGCTGGCGGGCCTCTGGGAACACAGCCAGAGCTGGACGTCCTTGCTAATAGTGAGCCTCCAGGAATACAGGAAGAACTGTAGCCAGAAATGGTGTGCAGGTTACAGGGTGGAGTTCACCACTGCTGGGTCTGCCGAAGGGGACCCAGCCTTCATTTCATTTTTTTATTTAAGCGTAGGATCATTCTCCTCACCACCTTTTCTGCCTTTAGTGGCCTGCAGTCTGCCTGGCTTTCACAGCCTTGGCATTTGTGGTCCTCTCTGTTCTCTGGACCTGCTGCTCAGTTTCCTTTCTCCCGTGTGCTTTGCTCCTGGTAGTTTTCTCTTTACTTTTATGGACAATGGAGGCTTTTCATGTCCTTATTTGCCTTTCCTTCAGATACCTCCAGTTCTGTGTGTCTTCCCAGCTTCCTTCCTACCTCCTCCTTTCCTTTCTTTCCTCCCTTCCCCTTGTCTCCTCTTTCCCTTCTCCTCCCTTTGTCTTCCTTCCTCTCTTCCCCCTTTTTACTTTTTCTTTTTTTCTGTTTTCCTACTTTGCCCCTCCTCATTTCTGTCTTCTGGAAATTGAACCCTGGACCATGCGCATCCTGGGCAAGCACGTGATTACTGTGTTGTGCCCCAGCCACAACTGATACAAAGACACTAAGTGGGGCTGGGGATGGCTCAGTGGTTAAGAGCACTGGCTGCTCATTCAGAGGACCCAGGTTCAACTTCACCACTGACACAGTGGCTCCTAACTATCTGTAACTCCAGACCCAGAAGAATTCAATGCCCCTTTCTGGTCTCTATGACATAATAACCAAGTATACATGCAGGAAACCACCACCTCCAAAACAATCTCAAAACCCTATCTATATACATACAAATAACAATTTAACAAAGTAGGAGGCACAGAAGTTATGTGCACTCGATCATTTTATAGAAGACCCAAATTTGGTTCCCGGTACCGACTCAGGCAGTTTACAAACATCGATAATAACCACTTCGGGGAGCTTGGAAACCTCCGCAAGCACCATAGACACACATTTAAAAATAAGAACAATGATTTGGTTGTTTTTTTTAAGATACTCGGGGCACCAGGATTACCTTACTAAGCATGGAGAATGTCAATGTTGGACTTATAACCTGTGGGCCAGCTCACATTATGTATTCCTTAGTACAGAGGCAGGCACACCACGGACATCTATTCGCCTCAGGTGGATAACTAAGCCGTATATTTTGTTTATTGTGATTGTGAGTTGTGGTGTTTATTTACTGTGTGCCAGTGTGTGTAGCCATGTGCACACACGGGTGTCAGGACCCTTGGTTAGGGTCAGTTTTTTCACCCTGTGGGTGTCAAACTCAGGAGGTCAGACTTGGCAGCCTTTGCCCCCTGAGCCACCTCCTTGGCCTATCCGTTCTTCTGACAGAGGTTGAATGACTAACCTGAATGTGGTTTTCCTGGTAGGCCAGCCTCACTCTGGACGACATCATCAAAGGGGTGAATAGTTCAGATTCGATCCTGCATCTCCTGGCCACCAAGGCTGCCAGGTACCACCATGCAGACTCTGGTATTTGTAGTTCTGGAGCCAAAAGTGAGCTCCAGGAGCCTGTTGGATTTCCTAGTGTTGGCAGTGTGCCCCTACAAAGCAGAAAAGTCTACTTCATCCAGAAGCAGGAGGCAACTTACCAAGCTCCTTTGTCCTTGAGGGTAACTTAAGAAATGCAGTGTGTTGTCAGAGATGAATTGCTCAATTTGCAATGGCCTCTGCAGGGATTTTAGGCCATAGATCATACCTGAAGGGCAAAAAGTTGCTTTAGGACTAATGCAAAGACTAACAGAAGTAACATAGCTCTAGGTAACGCTCTTATCTGGTCGTTAAGGCCTTTAGCTTAGGAGTAGAGATGCTAGAACTCCCCAGGGTAGGGTTGGGAACATGTCTCAGTGGTAGAGCACCTGCCTAGAATCTCCTAATGAGGGACTGGGGGTGTTGTTCAGTGGTTAGAGCACCTCCTAGAATCCCCCCAGTGAGGGGCTGGGGTGTGGTACAGTGGTTAGAGCACCTCCTAGAATCCCCCAGTGAGGGACTGGGGGTGTTGTTCAGTGGTTAGAGCACCTTCTAGAATCCCCCAGTGAAGGCCTAGGGGTGAGGCCCATATAAGAGCACCTGCCTGGCATATATGAAGCCCTGGGTTCAACTTGCAGCATGCCACAAGCAAAGGGGGTTTTCCACACACCGTGACTCTTCCTCATTCTTTCTGTCTCGCCGCACAGGGAAATGCTATCTCGGGAAAAGAACCCTCCTCTACATTTGATTATCGAGGCAGGACTCATTCCCAAGCTGGTGGACTTCCTGAAGGTGACGGATCACCCCAGCCTGCAGTTCGAGGCAGCATGGGCGCTCACCAACATTGCCTCGGGAACTTCAGAGCAGACCAGAGCTGTTGTGAAAGGGGGTGCCATTCAGCCCCTGATCGGACTCCTCTGTTCCCCACACCTGACCGTGTCTGAGCAGGCAGTGTGGGCCCTTGGGAATATAGCTGGTAAGATATTGTCCTCAGTGTGCTAAGGCGTGGGGGTGGGGGTGGGATGGAGGGATGGACACGCAGTGTGCCGGGGGTATTTCTTTGTGACACTTGATTTCCTGGCACCCATATGAACCTCAGTATAAATACCTAGGGTTGGAGCGAGCTGCTTCACAGCCCAAAACCGAGGTCGGAGACTGAGAACGGGTGCGGAACCTTGATGACACAGCACATACTAAAGCTGTACAGGAGTGTCAGCTCCTCTTTGGTCCTACAGCTGCTGGACCAAACATGAGTCCAGAGCTACATGCAGAGGCGCACAGCCGCAATCCTCACACTCAGGAGGTGGAGGCCGGAGGAGCAGGAATTCAAGGTTCTATCTGAGGCCAGCCCAGGGTTCCTGGGAACCCTGTCTCAAACAACAACAAGCTCTGGGGGTAAAGAATGATCCCTAGCCAGTATGGTGATGCATGCTTGTAATCTGAGCGCTTAGGGGACAGAGAAGAAAGGGTCCTCTTGAGTTCAAGGCCAGCCTGGTCTACCAAGTGAGTTCCAGGCCAGCCAGAGGTAGGTACATAGTGAGACACTGTCTCAAAAAAATGAAAAATGAGACCAAAGTAGTCTGGGTTAAGTAGCATGCGCAAAGCTCCAGGTTCCATCCCGACATCTTATAAACCAGGAATGAGGTAACTGTCTAAAGACCCAGCACTGAGGAGGTGGGGCAGGAGGATCAGAAGAGCAAGGTCATTCTCTGCAGTGAGTATGAAGCCAACCGGGGCTACATGAGCACATAATTCAAAATGAAGCAAAAATTAGTCTTAGGCCCTTACAGTATGCAGTATGTGTTTATTCTTAATTAATTTTACACACACAAACACACACACATATACACACACACTGTCGCTGTCTTCGGACACACCAGAAGAGGGCATTGGATCCCATTACAGATGGTTGTGAGCCACCATGTGGTTGCTGGGAACTGAACTCGACTTCTGGAAGAGCAGTCAGTGCTCTTAACTGCTGAGCCACCTCTCCTGCCCGTTTGTTTATTCTTAAGTAATCTAGGACCCTAGAAGCCTGGGGACCCTAGATATCCTGGGGAAAATAATCAGTTAGGGACAGAGAGAAAGAGAGAGAGAGACAGAGACAGAGAGAGAGGAGGGGAGAGAGAGGGGGAGAGAGACGGAAAGAAAGACGATAATAGTACAGTTGTAGAGGGAGAGATACAGACAGAAACCATTTTCTGAGCTTTGAATGAGATATTTTCCCTGAGAAGCCCCGTGTGCCATGGGAAAACCCAAGGCAGGGATTTAGTGCTTTTGGGTTGGAAGCCCCAGATTCCAGGCTGAAATGAACACAGTGTATTGGGGATGGGGCTCAGTTGGGCCCCTTGAGATTTGGACAATTAAAACTAACCAAATGTTAGTAGTTTTCAAGTTCAGAGAAGCTACAATCCCCCTGAGTCAGCACTCGGATCTCCAGGGACTTTAGAGCCTGAACTAGCCAAGAGAATACAGAACAACCACTCGGATGTGTTTTTTTTTTTTTTTTTTTGTTTTGTTTTGTTTTTGAGACAGTTTTTTTTTGTCTGTGTCATCCTGTCTGTCCTGGAGCTTGCTCTGTAGATCAGGCTAGTCTCAAACTCAAGAGTTCTGTCTTCCTCTGCCTCCCAAGTGCTAGGGGCTTAAAGGCATGTACCACCATGTATATAGCAAAACGGCCACTTTGAAAATGCTTCAGGAAGCTTTGACAGAGGTTGACTTTGTGTTGTTTGGGTCAATGGGAAACTAACAGGACCAAGACTTAGGCATTGTCTTGATAGCTAATGATGTAAACAAGATGTCTCAAGTGTCAGATTCAGGTCCTGGGGCTGGGTATATGTAGCTTGTTGGTAGTGTGTTTGCTTGGCATGCAGGAGGCCCTGGGGTTTGTCCCCAGGACAAGATAAAACTGGACATGAGCGTGTGCACCTCTGATCCCAGCACTTGGAAGGTAGAGGCAGGAGGATCAGGAGGAGCTCAGGGACACCTTGGCTACATACTGAATTTGACACCAGCCTGAGACACATAGCAAGTTCCATGTCAGCTAGAGCTACATAGTGAGACTGTCTCAAACAGCAAGGGGCTGGAGAGATGGTTCTGTAGTCAAGAACAAAGGTTGCTCTTGCAAAAGACTTGAGTTGGGTTCCCAGCACCCACATGGTGAAGGCTAACACGTACCTGTAACTGGCCTTCCAGAGGATCTGATGCCCTCTTCTGACCTCCTCAGGTACCAGCCCCACATGTGATACATGTGCATACATGCAAGTAAAACACACCCACAAAATAAAGCCAAAATTGGTACCAATAAGGTTGGTTTATTAAGGACCAGTAAGATGACTCGGTGGGCAAAAGGCACCTGTCACCAAGCCTAGCTTGTCTCCTAGGTTCTAGCTCAGCCCAGTTAATGGAAGGGAGAACTGACTCCTACAAACAGTCCCCTTACCTCCAAGGGCACACTGTGGTATGTGTGTGTACGGATGCATGAACTTATACATATGCACACATACATGTTTTATGAAAAGTTGGTATATTAAAGACTAGGCAAGGTTGAGGCAGGAGAGTCATGAGTCTAGCGTAGGCTGCACAGTGAGTTTGAGGCTGGTATCTCATATATAACATGACCCCCTCTTACAAACAGATGTCAGACACACAAGTGTAGATTTTTACTCCCAGCATTTGTGAGGCAAAAGCAAGTGGGTCTCTGTAAATTTGATGTCAACATGGTCTACATAATTCTAGGACAGCCAGGGCTACACACACACACACACACACACACACACACACACGTGTGTGTGTGTATGTATGTGTATGTATATTGTGTACGTATATATGTGTGTATATGTGTGTGTGTGTGTGTGTGTGTGTGTGTATAATAGTACACAGAATAAAATTGCTCATGGTTGATCGATCTCCCTGCTTCTGTGAATCCAGAGATTGTTCTGAGTTGCCTATGGAAGTGAATGCCCTTTGCCAACCTTCTTTGGGAGAAATAGTGTTCTCTATCAAACTCTGTCTTTGGAGAGCCATGGTATGAACTGCGCTAGTGTTTAGAATCAACTACCTAGACAAAGCTGGCTATGTGTGTACATGTGCATGAACTTACACATATGCACACATAAATATTTTATGAAAAGTTGGAAAAGGTTGTCTCATTCTGTGTCCATGACCTCCGCTCAAAAAAACAGCTGCCTGTGGCACTGGGCATGTGTACCTACCAGCCACCTAGGAAAACCAGGATCCAGTATACAGCCATTCTAATTCTATGCCAGATACCCAGGACTGAGTTTTAGTCTGTCATCCTTTGTATAAACTTTTTTTAAAAAGTATATGTATGTACTAGAGGTGGGGCTGGGAACATGCTCTCCCAGCCATCATGTGGTCCCAGGAATTGAACTCAGGTCATCAGGATTAGCTGCAAGTGTCTCTATCCACTAAGCTAACTGGATCACACATAAACTTTTAACAAGTTTTCTTATGTGTATATATGTGTCTTATATTGGCATGTGAGTGAATACAGGTGCCCACTGAAGCCATAAGAGAAAGCCAGATCTCCCTGGGGCTGGAATTATCAGCAATTGTGAGCAGACATGGGCAGGGAACCTAACTCAGAGACATTACAAGTGCAGTATGTACCCTTAACCACTGAACTCTCTCTCCAGCCTCATTATATCTAAACCTTAAAAGTTAGACACTCAGTTTGAGTTTCTCCTTACCCAGTTTTTGAGGAGAGTGGATTGAGATGTAGCCCTGGCTAGCTTGCGACTCTATGTGGATGAGGCTGGCCTTGAACTCATAGAGATGAACTTGCCTCTTCTTCCTGAGTCCTGGGCTCAGAGGCATGTCTCTGGGTCTTTGTTCTAATGTTCTCTTCTATTTATAGGTGACTGTGCAGAATTCAGAGACAGTGTCATTTCCAACAACGTCATCCCACATCTGATCAACCTTATTTCAACAAACATACCAGTGAGTGTATTTATCCATTTACTTATTGAATTTCATTTCATGTGTGTGTGTGTGTGTGTGTGTGTGCGCGCGCGCGCGCACGCGCGTGCGCATATAAATGTGCACATGTGCACAGCAGTAGTCTCTTTCCACTTCGAGGACCAAGAAATTGAACTCAGGTTGTCATAGTTGGCAACACGTGTCTTTACTTGCTGAGCCAACTTGTTGGCTCTTCATTATTATTATTACTGTTGTCATTGTTCTTTTTCCTCTTCCTCTTCTTCCTCTTCTTCCTCATCCTCTTCCTCCTCTTTTTCCCTTTCTTCTTCCTCTTTTTCCTCCTCTTCTTCCTTTTTTCTCTTCTTTTTCCTCCGTTTCTTTCTCTTCTTCCTTTTCTTTTCTCATCCTCCTCTTTCCCTTCTCTTCTTTTTCCTCGTCCTTCTTTGATACATTCATGTTGGGCCACAAACTCACTAAGTACTCGAAGCTGACCTTGAACTCCTGACCCCCTGGCTCTATCTAATCTCAGCAGTGGTAGAACTGTGGGTGCACACCACCACATCGTGTTTATGTAACACTGAGGATGGGACCTAGGGCTCTATGCAAGGTAAACAAGTGCTCTCCCAACTACGCCACACATCTAGCCCGAGAGGACACTTTTGAATACTCAAAGAAGGGTGTGAGATAAGAGGTTAAAAACTGTCATGACTACGGAAAGCATTGCCAAGCCCTGACCTACAGTAGAAAGAGGGCTGGGATCAGGCTCTTGGGCCTCCAAGTGCTCCACATCAGTTGGAAGCTGGCCATGATGGTATTCACACACAATCCCAGCACTCAGGAAAGTCAGCTGAAGAATGGCAAGTTCATAGTCACCATGGCTAAAGAGTTGTCAAGAGAAGCTCGAATGGGTAGGATTGATAGTCTCACATTCTGTTTTCAGGGATCTGTAGAGCAGAATATTTTTTTGAGAGAAAATGGAGAGAGAGACCCACAGGCAGAACAGAAGGACTTTTTTCTTTTCTTTTTCTTTTTTCTTTCCTTTTTGTTTTTCTTCTTTCTTTCTCTCCTTCCTCCTTCCTTCCTTCCTTCTTTCTTTCTTTCTTTCTTTCTTTCTTTCTTTCTTTCTTTCTTTCTTTCTTTCTTTTTCTGAGAGAGGGTTTCTTGTATAGTCCGGTCCATTCTGGAACTCACTCTGTAGAGCAGGCTAGCCTCAAGTCAGAGATCTGCCTATGTGTGCCTCCCAAGTGCTGAGATTAAAGACATGTGCCACCCAGCCTGAAGAATGGCCTTAAAAGACCAGAGAAATGGCTGAGCGTGGGGTTTAGGCTCAGGCAGGAGATTGAGGCCTGGGGTGCCAAAGTGAATCAGGGGGCGAAGATGCTTGCTGCCAAGCTTTCGAACCTGAGTTCAGCCCTTAGACTTCACATGGTAAGAGGAGAGGACAGACTCCACGGGACCCATAGCACAGACACACTCACATACAAAAATATAATTTTAAAAATGAAGCTTCCTGGGCTGTACGGTAGAAAGCCTTTTCTCAAAGGAAATAAAACAAAAAAGAAAAAGAAAAAGAACAGAAAAAGGGGAATAGACAGGTATGGCTGAATTTAGCAGAGCAGGCCTGCAATCTCTGCCACTTGGGAGGCTGAGGCAGGAGATCTCAATTTAGCAGCACCGTGTCTCAAAATAAAAAATAAAAAGGACTAGAGATGGAACTGGAGAGGTGGACTTGCTCTTCCAGAGGACCTGAGCACAGTTCTCCGCAGTCCCTCTAGGTGGCTCACAACGGTCTGCGATGGAACTCCAGCTCCAGGGAATCTGACGCCCTCTCCTAGCCTCCACAGGTACATGCCTACACACACACAAACATACACAAATAAAAATAAAATGCTGTTTAAAAAAAACACAAATAGGGATGTAGCTCAGCGGTAACACGCTTAATTAACATGGTAAAACCCTGGGTTCAACTGTTATCATCTGCCACATGTCAACCTATATCTGTCTATTTCATATATCATAAATGTTATATCAGATATATATAGCAAGTATATAGAGCAAATATATGTAGCATATATATGTAACACCCACAAATATACATAGATAGATGGATATAGATAGATATGAGAGAGAGAGAGAGAGAGAGAGAGAGAGAAATATACATGAATGAATGATTATGTCAAGCCAGTAGAGTTCCAGATGGCAAGAAGAGCAAGTAATTCCTGAGTTTGTTTGTTAGTCTTTATGTATCTCAGGCTGGATTTGAACTCACTATGCAACCTGTCGGTCTCATACTTACACTCTCTCTGCTTCCACTATGACTAAAATTATAGACCCATGCTTCTGCATTCAGTTGCTTAATTTTTTTTTTTTTTTTTTTTTTTTGGTTGGTGAAAATGAAACCAAGGACTGGGGAGGTAGTTCAAGGGTTTTTTGTACTCTGGTGCAAGTGCAAGGATCTAAAGTTCAAATTTTAAGAACCCACGTAACGCCAGGTTCCGTAGCAGCCACCTGTAATCACAGCATTCAGATAGTGACGTGGAACAGAAATGGAGATACACAGAAAGGAGACACAGAGAGATGGAGGAGACACAGAGAGAGATGGAGGAGACACAGAGAGATGGAGGAGACACATAGAGAGAGATGGAGGAGACACACACAGAGAGATGGAGGAGACACACACAGAGAGATGGAGGAGACACACACACAGAGATGGAGGAGACACACACAGAGAGATGGAGGAGACACACACACAGAGATGGAGGAGACACACACACAGAGATGGAGGAGACACACACACAGAGATGGAGGAGACACACACAGAGAGATGGAGGAGACACACACACAGAGATGGAGGAGACACACACAGAGAGATGGAGGAGACACAGAAAGATGGAGGAGACACAGAGATGGAGGAGACACACAGAGAGAGATGGAGGAGACACACAGAGAGAGATGGAGGAGACACACACAGAGAGATGGAGGAGACACAGAGAGATGGAGGAGACACAGAAAGATGGAGGAGACACAGAGATGGAGGAGACACACAGAGAGAGATGGAGGAGACACAGAGAGATGGAGGAGACAGAGAGAGAGTTGGAGAAGACACAGAGATGGAGGAGACACAGAGAGAGATGGAAGAGACACAGAGAGAGATGGAGGAGACACAGAGAGAGATGGAGGAGACAGAGAGAGATGGAGGAGACACAGAGATGCTAGAGAGAGATAGTCAGACAGACACACAGACAAACACAGAGACAGATCACAGAGAGACAGATACAGAGAAACAGATAGACAAACAATAGTCTGGAAGCTTGTGGGCTAACAAGCCTGGTGTGCACAAAGCCAGAAACTCAGAGACCCTGTCTCAATCAAGATGAAAGTGAGGACTGACACCTCAGGTTGTCCTTGTGACTACCACGTGTGTGTCATGACCAAGGCACATATGTACTCACACACAAACACACACACGTGTTGTAACATTTGAATGCCATTAGGCTAGGGGACTGGAGAGATGGCCCGGCAGTCTTGCCTAAGACCTAAGTTCCATTCCCAGCACCTGTGTCAGGTGGATGGCAAATGCCTCAACTCCAGCTCCAGGGACAAGGGATCCATTCCATCTCCTGGCCTCCATGAGCGTGTGCCCACATTGAAGCACAGACATTTGACTACATACATAAATAAAGATAAAATCTTAAATAATTAAGTCATCCATTGACTAGGGGAAGGCATCATGTACCATACAAAGCACACACCATATGGCATTTACAAATTTAAATATAAAGCTCCTTGTATTTGTCCCTGGCACTTATCACTGCCTCGAGGGAGTCCTTCTGATGCTCAACAGCTTTGGTCTGCACTAATCAATAGTATGGATGGGGCTGGGAAGGGACAGCCACCATTTACATTCAGTCTTTTTCACACCCCATCACAGATCACATTTCTTCGGAACATCACATGGGCTTTGTCCAACTTATGCCGAAACAAAAATCCGTACCCTCCTGAGGATGCTGTGAGACAGATGCTACCTGTCCTCTGTCAGCTCCTGCTTCATCATGATAATGAGATCCTCTCAGGTACCTGCTGGGCCCTGTCCTACCTCACCGAGGACGGCAAAGAGTACATCCATCTTGTGGTGACCACCGGCATCCTGCCGAGGCTAGTAGAACTCATGACCAGCTCGGAACTCAGTGTCTTGGTAAATGTCATCCTGAGTCCCACATGCCTTTGTGAGTGTGTGGGTGCTGTGGCTGCAGCCCAGGAGCGTGCTCACCTAGTATCCAGGAAGCCCTGGTTCTATCACCATAGCACGTAAACTACGCACAGTGGGACATGCCTGTAATCGCAGCACCTGGCAGACGGAAGCAGGGAGATTAAAGTCATGCTTGGCTGCAAACTGAGCCCAAGGTTTTTCTGGACTATGTGACATTACGTCTCAGAAAACAAAACAAATTAGATCCTGTGAGTCAGAGCCACTGAATCGGGGTCTCATCCCCACCTTCCTCCCTCCCTCCCTCCCTTCCTTCCTCCCTCCCTCCCTCCCAGGGCTTCCTGTCAGCTCTAATCCTCCACCGAATTCCCAGTTTGTCTTCTGTTTCAGCTGAGACTTCTAGTTAAACTCTTAACTCTGCCCCACTCTCAGACCCTAGTGGGTGGTCCAGATCTTAGGTTTTCTCCATCTGATAACTAGAAAGGCAGCCAGTTAACCACTTAAAATCCTACCCCCCAGGGACCCTTCCTACATATTTTTCCTACAGTTCTGTGGATTTTAATTTCAACTAGTTACTTTATTTTCTCTCTCTCCTCCTCTGCCCTGTGCATGTATGTGTTTGTCTGTGCCTGTTTGACTGACTGACTGTCTCTGTCTGTGTGGGTCTGTGTTTATATGAGAGTGAGAGAGAGAGATGGAGAAGGAAAGAGATGGACAGTCACAGAGAGAGTGAGGACACAGAGAGAGATGGAGGAGACAGAGAGAGATGGAGGAGTCACAGAGAGATGAAGGAGACACAGAGAGATGGAGGAGACACACAGAGAGATAGAGGAGACACAGAGAGATGGAGGAGACACAGAGAGATGGAGGAGACACAGAGAGAGAGATGGAGGAGACACACAGAGAGATGGAGGAGACACATAGAGAGAGATGGAGGAGACAGAGAGAGATGGAGGAGACACACAGAGAGAGATGGAGGAGACACACAGAGAGAGAGATGGAGGAGATACACAGAGAGAGATGGAGGAGATACACAGAGAGAGATGGAGGAGACACACAGAGAGAGATGGAGGAGACACACAGAGAGAGATGGAGGAGACACACAGAGAGAGATGGAGGAGACACAGAGAGATGGAGGAGACACAGAAAGATGGAAGAGACACAGAAAGATGGAGGAGACAGAGAGATGGAGGAGACAGAGAGATAGAGGAGACACACAGAGATGGAGAAGACACAGAGACACTAGAGACAGTCAAGACAAACACACAGAAATAATAGATACAGACAGATAAGAGAGACAGAGACAGATAAAAAAAACACAAAAACAGACACACACACACACACACACACACACACACCCCACAGAGAGAGAGAGAGAGAGAGAGAGAGAGAGAGAGACAGACAGACAGACAGACAGACAGACAGACATATACACAGGTAGACACAGAAACACAGAGAAGAAAACAAAAGGAGACATACAGACACAGAGTCAAAGGCACACAGAGGGTCACTGTGCAGCCCTGGTTGACCTGGACTTTATATGTAGACCTGACATCAAACACACAGAGATCTACCTTTCTCTGCTTCTTGAGTGTGGAAATTAAAGGCATCTACCACTGTGCCTAGCATATATATTATATAGAGTAAAATAAATAATATATAAGAAATAAAATATATTAAATATGTAGATTATACACTTACACATATATATGTATATATATATAAAGAGAGGAAGGGAGGATGGAAGAGAAAGAAGAAGAGAAAGCAAGAAGGAGGGAGGAAGAAAGAGAAAGAAAGAAAGAAAGAGAGAGAGAGAGAAAGTCTTGTGTGGCTTGGACCTCACTCTATAGCTGATAACTCCAGACTCTTGGTCCCCTCTGCTTCTGCCTCCCCAGTGCTGGTACTATCGGCTCATGCCCCTGTGTCTAACTCTGTTTTAGCCCAACCTCTCAGTCACAATCCTTTACGGCATCACACTCAGCTTTAGAGACTATCCTTTCTGAGGTCACCATAGCATTTTTTTTCAGATACCAAAGTAAGTTTGGTGACCGTGTTTGAGGGCAGGAAAAAGGAAGACTACCAGGAGAGAAGTCTCCAGGTTCACCGTCACACGCATGGAACTGCATGTAGGAGGCTGAGAGAGAGGGGTGGCAAATGGAGCTAGCCTGGGCTCCATAAGAAAACTCTGTCTTTAAAAAGGCAACTTTACCCATGTAGATATTAACTGTGTGTGGGCATGTGAGGATGTGCCATGTGTGGAGGCAGAGGACTGCTTGGAGGAGCCATTCCTCCCCTTCCACCACATGGGCCCTGGGAATTGAGTTCAGGTCATCCAGCCTGAGATTACAGGCACCTTTACCCACTGAACCATCTCACCTTTCCAAGGAATCAACTTTTTTTAAAAAAAACTTGTTTTATTTATTGTATGGCTGTGAGCTCTGTCTGCATATGAACCTGCATTCCAGAATAGAACATCAGATCCCATGACAGACGGTTGTGAGCCACCAGTGGTTTGCTGGGAATTGAACTCGGGTCCTCTGGAAGAGAAGCCAGAGTGCTCTGAACCATGGAGCATCTCTCCAGTATCAACTTTTAATAGAAGTGTTGATGCCCAGTTGGTATTATCTGCACAAGGCTGTGGTGACACACCCACCTGTCACACCCACTTAGCCTGACAGTCTAAGAAAACCTCACTAAGAGCCTTCCCTGGGGGCTGCCACTGCAGTACAAAGAAATCCAAATAAGGGGCTGGAGAGATGGCTCAGTGGTTAGAGCACTGACTGCTCTTCCAGAGGTCCTGAGTTCAATTCCCAGCAACCACATGGTGGCTCACAACCATTTGTAATGAGGTCTGATGCCCTCTTCTGGTGTGTCTGAAGACAGCAACGTTGTACTCAGATATATAAAATAAGGAAATAAATCTTTTTAAAAAATCTAAATAAATTTACATTCAGGTCTTCTGGGATGCTGGTCGCCTTAAGCTCTATCATAGACTCCCCCCCTTGGGACCCACAGAGCTATCTTGGCTCCAATTAAATATCCAGCAGCAGCCAGGAGGCAGATGAATATGAATACAACAGACTCTATAATCACATTTGCATTTTCCCGGGTGAGAGTTTAGCGAGGGGAAATGTAGCACACACATGTGATCCTAGCAGAGGTTGACAAAGTATTGTGAGTTCAAGGCCAGGGCTAAGGCGGTTGCTCACACCTGGGTTTCATCCCCAGTACCAATAAATGAATCAGGCGGAGCACACCTGCCATCCCTGTACTCGGTGGAGGCAGGAGGACCAGGAAGTTCAAGGTCATCCTTGGCTACATACTGAGTTTGAGACCTTGTCTCAAAAAAGCCAAAGGACGAGGACCAAAAGCCCGATGTTCTTGGCTACATGACAAATTCAAGACCAAATTGGGCTGTATGAGAAGCCCCCAGACAAAATCAGGGCAGCACACTGTTTTTGTTTTAGACAGAGTCTCATGTAGTCCAGACTAGCCTTAAATTTTTGATGGAGCCAAGAAGGATCTTTGGGACCACCTGATGCCACCTCCCACGTGCAGAGATTGCAGGTGTGGACCACCCGCCATACCAGGTTTATACTGAGACGCTTCATACACACTAAGCAAGCACTCTTCCGAAAGCTACATGCCTGGCCCCTAGAGCACATTCATTTTTTTATTATTATTTTATTGGATACTCTCCGTATTTACATTTCAAATGTTGTCCCCTCCTCTCCCCCCCTTTGCTCCCTTCCCCTTCAACTTGTCTCCACAAAGGTGCACCTTCTCCCAGTCACCCTCTTCACTTCAGTGCTTTGGCATTTCACTACACTGGGAAAACGTGCCCTCACTGGACCAAAGGCCTCTTCTCACATTGATGCCAGACACTGCCGTCCTCTGCTACGTGTGCACTGGAGTCATGGGTCTCTCTATGTGTGCTCAATGGTTGGTGTTTTAGTCCATGGGAGTTTTGGAGCGTTTGGTTGGTTGATAATGTTGTTCTTCCCATGAGGTTGCAAACCCTTTCTGCTCCTTCAGTCCTTTCTCTAGCTCTTCATTGGGGTCCCCGTGTTCAGTCTGATGAGTAGCCTTTGTCTCCCCTCTTTGAGCAAGGACAGCAAGCAAGTAACTGAAACCCTAGAAAGCAGCTACGGGCATGCTGACCAAATTAAACGCTGCAAACCTGCAGACATCTCTCTGCATGGCACTCAGTGTGTGACTCAACCATAACGTGACGGATTAGTGATCCTTAGACACCTCTTTGTCCTTCTAGACCGCTTGTCTCCACACTATGGGCAACATTGTGGCTGGAACCGATGAACAGACCCAAATGGCCATTGACGCTGGCATGTTGAAGGTCCTGGGCCAGGTCCTGAAGCACCCAAAGTCCTCCATCCAGGAGCTTGCTGCCTGGGCCATGAGCAACGTGGCTGCTGGGCCCAGTCACCACATCCAACAGCTGATTTTGTGTAACCTGCTGCCTGTCTTGGTAAACCTACTAAAGAATGTAAGTGGCAGGGCTGGGAAGAGTCTGTACAGCGTCTGTCGTCCAAGCATGAGGACTTGAGTTCAATCCCCAGCAAGCACAGGAAACAAGGGAAGCAGGGTAATCAGGAGTTCAAGGTCAGCCTTGGCCACAGACTGTGTGTAAAACCAGTCTGAGCTACGTAAGACCCTGTCTAAGAGAGAAAAGAAAAAACACAAATCTCGGGTGGGAGTTGGGCAGCCTACTTTGTGGTTTCTCTCAGGTGATGTATTCTAATCAAGAACTGAAGGCAGAGTTAGGTCGCTGGACATAAATTTCACATGTAAGCTCAGGTCTTAGTAGCTGAGCAAGACCAGGTCTGGTGACACACACCTGTAATCTCAACACTCAGAAGGCTATATTACAGCAGGATTGCAAAATGAGGGCCTGCCTAGGCTACCTACTGAGCCCCAGGATAGCCTAATAGAGTAAGGCCCTATTTTTAAAAGCCAAAACAAAAAAAGACGGAGGGTGTGGCTCAGTGGTGACAGTACTTACTTGCCACACACAAAGCTCTGGGCCTGATTACCAGCATTACTTATACCAGGCACTGTGGTCTCATCCATAAGGATGGCATTTGGGGAGTAGAGGTAAGAGGGTCAGAAGTTCAAGGCCCTCCTCATCTCTATAGCAAGTTGGGGGCCAGCCTGGTTTACATTGAAAGCCTGTCTCAAAAGTACACAAAAACAAGTGACTCGGGTCGTTGTCCCTCTTGGTAGCCTCTCTGGAAGGAACGTGACCCTCTGTCTTTGCAGGCAGAACTGAAAGTCCAGAAAGAGGCTGTGTGCACCGTGGCTAACTTTGCAACAGGGGCCTCTCAGTGCCAGCTGACTCTGCTTGCCCACTCAGGGATCCTGGAGCCAATGGTGAACCTACTCACTGCCCCAGACGTGGAGATTGTCATCATCATTCTTGACGTCATTTCTTATCTCCTCCAGGTGAGCTGTTCCAAGCTGGCAGTCACAACTGAAGACAGTGAGTGTGCCCCCTCATAACGGGGTGGGGGTTGAGGGCGGGGCATTTAGGGAGCCAGAGGGGTCAGTAGGGAAGGGCACTGGCCACCAAACTGACCACCTGAGTTCAGTCCCCAGGATCCACGTGGCGGTGAGAGAGAATTGACTCTCACAAGTTGTCTGACATTTGCACGTGTGCAGTGGGACATATGTTGATACACACACATGGCGTGAGAGAAAATGAAAGTTTAAGAAAAGTAACCCAAGTAGGTTGGGCTGGGTTGTAACTCATGTGGCAGTCACTGTCCCTAGCATGTGTGAAGCCCTGGTACCATCCCAGTACCACATAATGCAGACTTGCAAAGACATACCCATGGTCCCAGAGCTCGGGAGGTAGAAAGAGGATTAAGAATTCAAGATCATCCTTAGACATATAGCAAGTTAGTACTAGCCTGGGTTATATGAGACTATGAATGAATGAATGAATGAGTGAGTGAGTGAATGAATGAATGAATGAGTGAGTGAGTGAGTGAATGAATGAATGAGTGAATAAATGAGCAAATGAGTGAGTGAATAAGTGAGTGAATGAGTGAATGAATGAGTGAGTGAATGAATGAGTGAATAAGTGAGTGAATGAATGAATGAGTGAGTGAGTGAATAAATGAGTGAGTGAATAAATGAGCAAATGAATGAGTGAGTGAGTGAATGAGTGAATAAGTGAGTGAATGAATGAATGAGTGAGTGAGTGAATAAATGAGTGAGTGAATAAATGAGCAAATGAATGAGTGAGTGAGTGAACGAATGAGTGAGTGAAAGAATGAGTAAATAAATGAGCAATGAGTGAGTGAGTAAGTGAATGAATGAATGAATAAGAAGGATCCTCATGCCATTGTTCCTACTCAAGAATAGGACTCCAAGTCAGATTCAGCAGTATATACCTGTCAGCCTAGCATCCAACAAAGAAGACAGGCAGTCATGAGTTTGAAGGCAGCCTGGGCTAAGTAATCTGTCTGAGGCCAGCCTGGGCTACACAATCTATGAAGAAATTGTGTATTGGTGTGTCAACATTTTGTCACACACGGGCACCTTGGTGACAAGGGCTCAAAGCATACCTGTTGGAATCCTTGTTCTTAGGGAGCTTGTGTGTGAGTGACCCAGGGACATCATAGGCATTTCTTGTGAAGGTCGGACTGAGGAGGAAGTCACTTAGAGTGGGGAGTGGCTGCTGTCACACACATAGTGCTCCGGGAAGGGAACATTCCCTGGGCGTCCCAACCTGAGAAGTGAGCATGTGGATGAGTCTAGCGGACACGTGTGGAAAAACACCGTAGGCAAAGGAATACCAGGGAGACACAGCAAGAGCAGGTGGTTGGGAAATGGAGGGAGAATAGAAAGGGACAGGTCTGGGGAACGAGAGCGGCAGATGAAGACGCGGAATCCCTCTGCCTCGGGCTGAGAAACCTGAGCTTCAAAACGGAACGAAAGAAAGGGCTGAGCTGCTAGGCATGTCTTTAAGGTGTTGGGTTTTTTCCAGTTGTGGAAATGTGCATGTGAGTACACATGCACACAGAAGCCAGAGGCATCAGCTTCCCCTGGACTGGGGTGACAGGTGGTTGTGAGCCCCCGATGTGCTGGGAACCTACCTCAAGTCCTCTGTAGGAGTTAGCTTGTGTTCTTAACCACTGAACCATCTCTCCAGACACAAACTATTTTTGTTTCTGATATTTTTGCTTTTGGGATTTGACATAGGCTCTCCCTACCTAGCTTGCATGGAACACAAGGTAATACTCCAGCTTCATGAGACCTCTGCCATGCTGAGATTACAGCCATTCCCCGCCATGCCCACTTCTGCGTCCGGTTTATTTTAAGTGATTGATGTACTTTTATTTTATCTGGGTATTTTGCCTGCATGTTTGTCTGTACACTACATGAATGCAGAGCCACAGAGTCCACAAGAGGTCATGGGATCCTCTGGACCTGGAGTTATCCTG
The DNA here is from genome assembly GCF_963924665.1 of Micromys minutus. Lineage (NCBI taxonomy): Eukaryota > Metazoa > Chordata > Mammalia > Rodentia > Muridae > Micromys > Micromys minutus. The sequence continues at coordinate 4,118,885 of NC_137964.1, read as the reverse complement.
TGGCTACCTCGTGGTAGCTGGGACCTGAACCTGTGTCCTTTGGAAAAATAGTCAATTCCCTTAACCACTGATACATTCCTCCGGCCTCCCTGTATCAATTGTTAAAGATCTAGTGAACTACCAGGTGATATATTCATAGAAGAAAGACAGGCCAAGGTTGGAAAGTACCATAAATCGTCCCTGAGCGCCCGGTGACTAGACAAGATAACATCATTCCCCCAGGACAGTAAGGACAAAGGTGAAGAGAGAGATTACTTGCTGATACCGTGGATTCCTTTAATGGTTGAGCTGGATGTACTTGTCAAACCAACACCTGGGGAGGTGGAAGTAGAAGAACCGGGGGTTGAGGTTACTGTGTTCTGCCACATAGCCAAGTTCAAGGATAACCCAGGCTACGCAAGACCCTGGTTTGGTAGTTTCTAGAGTCCTATAATGTTCATCTAGGCTTTGATTTTTATTAAACACTTTTTTTTTTACTTTGAATTCTTTGGTGCTTTGGACAAATACTTTTTTGTATTTATTGCATTACTATTCTACCATGTTGGACCCATTTTGAGTGAAAAAGTGAATGACCGTGTGAATTCATGAATGCATTTGTGAGTGAATGAATTCATGGGTGGTCAGGGTGAATGAATGAATTTGAAGATGCATTTGTGAATAAATGAATTCATAGGTGATATTGTGAATGAGTGAGTGAATTCATGGGTGGTTACTGTGAATAAAAGAATTTATGGATAATTTTGTGAATGACTAAATGCAGGGGTGATTTGTGACCAAGAGCACACAACCATGATTGAGGAGATGAATTCATGAGAGGAGAGGAGGGAGATCTTGGCATTTTCAATGGGTCTGTGACCACTCCCCCTTAATCAGGTCTGCCTCCAGCTAAAACAGCCCCTAAAGGCTAGCCAGCTGAACCTCTACATGCATGTGCACATGCGTGCGTGCACGTGCGTACACACACACACACACACACACACACACACACACACACACACACGTACATATGCACACCACACACATGCACGCATGCGCTCTACCCAAACACACTCTGGGTCTCACTGTCTCTTTGTTGGTTTCTCATTCATCGTCAGCAGATAGACAATCTGCAGGAGAAGAAAAGACTGTGTTTTCAGATAGAGGAAGTTGGTGGCTTTGAAAAAATTGAGTTCTTACAGCATCACCACAACAGATACATCAGCTATTGTGCCCTGAACATCATTGAGAAATACTTATGCGAGGTGAGTAATGAGGGCCTGTGTTCTGGGGCTGGCTCTTGGTGGCCATAGGCTGGCTGGCTCTAGGTGACCATGGGCTGGCTGGCTCTTAGTGACTGTGTTTCCATGTATTTCCAGTGCTATGCTATGAACCGGGCTATCAGATAGACTTACTCTCTTCAGACCCCCCTGTGGTTTTAGCTGGCTGCCTTCCTGGCCCCTGTTCTACAGGTGGCCTTTGAGTATCAGGGAGCTTGTCTGGGAGCGGGGGAGGTGGCTCAGATGACCCAGATCCAGAGTTTGCTATGCAAATGTAAGGACCTGAGTTTGAGCCCATGAGAGAAATCCAGGCATGTCAATCCATGTTTATAACCCCAGTTCTGGGTGAATACAGACATTTGATCCATTTGGGCTCAATGGTTAGCCCTTCTAGCCAAATGGATCCCAATGCAGTGACAGCACCTGTCTCAAAAAAAAACAAAAACAAAAACAAAAACAAAAACAAACCAAAAAACAAAACAGACCACAATGCAGAGGGGATGGCAAGATGGATCAGTGGTTAGTTAAGGTTTCTCTTGCTTTGATGAAACACAATGACCAAAAGCAAGCTGGGGGTGGGGGTTAATTAGGCTTCCACTTCCATATCACTGCTTACTACTGAAGGAAGTTAGCACAGGAACTCAACCTCAGTAAGAACCTGGAGTCTGGAGCTGATGCAGAGGCCGTGGAGGGGTGCTGCCTCCTGACTTGATCCCTATGGCTTGCTCAGCCTGCTTTCTAAGAGAACCCAGAACCCTCAGTCCTGGGATGGCACCACTTACAATGGGCCGGGCCCTCCTCCATCAATCATGAATTTAGAAGTTGCCCTACAGAACTGCCTTTAAGCCTATCTTAGAGAAGCATTTTCTTTCTTTTTCTTTTCTATTGATTGATTGTGTGAGTGCTCTATCTGCATGTACACCTGCATACCAGAAGAGGGCATCAGATTCCTTACTAGATGGTCACGAGCCACCATTTTGGTCAATTCCTGGGACCCACGTGGTAGAAGGAGAATAATGACACCTGTGGGTTGTCCCTAACCTCATGCACAATGTGCACATACACCCCTCACCTCTCTGTGTCTGTGTCTCTGTCACACACACACACACACACACACACACACACACACACACACACAATGACCTCTGCCTTCCTAACCCAAACAAACAAAGCCAGTCTACACCCATGGGAGTTTATCTCTAGGTTTCTGGTTTTAAGCTGTCTTTTTCTTGCCATTTTTCTTGGAGCAGGGGAATGGGAGGGGAAGGGACAATACACTGAAAGAGATTTTCTATCTAAGAACGCAAACAATGCTGTCTGGCTCAGCTTTTGGGAAAACCATTTCAACACTGCATTTCGTCTCTTTCTAGAACACATAGTTTAGGGATGAGTTACTCCATAAAATGTCTGAGTTGTCTGTGGCCTGGGGAAATAGAGATCAGATAAAGGTTCCCATAAAGATCTGTTGTGTTTGGATGTACATAACGTAAAGTTTACCAGGTGACCACTTAGCTGGGGGAGAGCACACAGGACTGTAACAGCAGCAGCACTCAGGAAGTAAAGGCTGGGAGGGTCAGGAGTTCAAGGCCATCCTTAAGTGCATAAGGAATTCAAGGCAATGGTAACTTTAAAGATACTGAGTTGGTAAAGTGTTTGCTAGGCAAGCACAAGGACCAAGTCCTGTAATCCAACATCCATGTAAAAATCTGGGCATGGCACAGGCACCTGGAATCCCATGTTTGGAAGATAGAGATGGGGGTTAATGGCAAAGTGTATCAAAACTGGAGAGCTCTAGATTTCGTGAGAGACCCTCAAAAAAACTGAGGTGGAGTGTGATTGGGGAAGACACAAGAAGTCAACCTCTGACTTCTGTACACATGAGTGCACATGGGCCTGTGCACACGTGTAAGTACACATGCTGCACATCATATGCACAAAGCCAGTTACCAGAGCACAGATTTCATTTGATTTCTTTTCCTTGAGGTCCAGAGACAGCAAACTCATATCAACACACAGAACAGAGGCTGGGTAGAGCAGGAGACAGGAGTTAGTGTGAAGTGAGGATAGAGTTTCAGTTTGGGGAGACAGAGATGGACAGAGGTGAAGGGGTCACAGCACACATGTTCTCAATGGCAGCCAAGTCGGCTTAAAATTCCACAAGCTGAAACTGGCTAAGTGGCTCAGGGTGTAAAGGCGCTTGCTGCCTAACCTGAGGATCTGAGTTCAATTCCCAGGACCTAATTAGTGAAAGAAAACCAGCTGCCACAAGTTGTCCTCTTGCCCCTCCACACATGCTATGGAATGTTGGAATGTGTACGTGTGTATTCTCCCCCCACCACACACACACACACACACACACACACACACACTATAATATTTTAATTGTTAGATTAAAGCTAAACATAGACCAGCCTAGGCTACATGAGAGTCTTTCTAAAAAAAGAAAAATCAGGCATGATGGTGTATGCCTTTACTCACAGCACACAAGGGGGAAGAGGCAGGAGGGTCTAAGTGAGTTTGAGGTCAACCTGATTTACAAAGGGAGTTCCAGGACAGCCAGGGCTACACAGAGAAACCCTGTCTCAAAAACGAAACATTCCAGAGGATCAGACATGGTGTAGTGTTCATCTGTAACCCCAGATGGAGGAAGGCTGGAAGTTGACCCGGCCTCAAAAGAGAAAATTAGACAAACATAGCTGTGTTCAGAGCCCATTTTAAAATTAATTAATTTTACATTCATACGGTAGCAGTTCCTGCTTCCACTTCTCCTGCACCAGTGCCCCCCCCCATCCTGTTCCCCTCTTCAAAAAAGGGAGGCCTCCCATGGGTATCAACCCGCCTTGGCATATCAAGCTGCAGCAGGACTAGGTGCATCTTCTCCTGCTGACGTTAGACAGGGCAGCCCAGTAGGGGGAAGGGATGTAAAGGCAGGCGACAGAGTTAGAGGCAGCCTCTGTTCCTGCTGTCGGTGGTCGCACATGACCACTAAGTTATAAAACTGTACCATACATGGAGGAGGCCTAAGTCAGTCCCATGCATCCCCTACTTTGCAAATGTAAGGACTTGGGTTCAGTCTCCAGCACCCACATAAAAGCTGGCCATGATGGCATTTACTTGTTCCCCCAGAGCTGGGGAAACAAACAGAAGTATATCTAGGCCTTGATGGCCAGCCAGCCTAGTCTAATGAGTGAGCCCGGGCCAGTGAGAGAGCCAGTCTCAAACAAGGGGAGGGCTGGAGAAGGGGCTTGAGTTATGAGTACATACTGCTCTTTCAGAATACCTGAGTTCAGCTCACAGCACCCTTATTTAGGGGCTCACTACTGCCTGTAATTGCTCCACGCAGCTCCTCCCCAACTCCTATCACCAAAGCCTAGCCTGAGAAGTATTTGGACGATGTGGGCCTCTGTGAGGCCTCAAGGTTTCTTGAGATAAATTCTAGAATTCACTAGAACAAATTCCAGTCCAGCTGGGATATTAGAGTCAAGGGTGCTCTGCTAGCACACCGGTGACCTGGGGCTATGACCTTATCTTTTCTTCCTTGGAGGATGAAGATGATGGCATTTTGCCCAGGCCAGGACTTCGAGTGTGACTACCTGGAGAACGAAGACACGTCACATACCGTATTGTATGTTGAGAATATTTTCATTCCTCCTTGTATCCTCTCTCTCCACTGTTCTAACCTGCTTAGACCCCTTTGCTCTGGGTAGGCAGCCACACCTCTGTGCTCCTGGCATGTTATACATGTATGAGTTCACATACCTCTAAACATCCAGGAAGCATTGCTTAGGCAGATGCAACCTTGTGTCTTTGAGACTGGCTTCTTTGGCTTAACACGATCGTTTCCAGCTACATCCATTTTTCCTGAGGATGAACGTGACCTTGCTGTGCTCTTTTGGCTGAGAAACATGCACTGTGTGTGAAAAGCACATGTTTATTTACTGTTCCTCTGTCTTTGGAGACCCAGCCTGGTTCTGTAACTTGGCTATTGTGAAGGGGGAGCTGTGATCAATGTTGGACAGAGGGGATCTCTGTGCTGTTTCACTGTGTGGCATAGCTGGGTTTCAGGGCAGATCTATGTTTAGGTGTTTGAGACATCTCCTTGATCATTTCCAGAGTAAAGGACTCCCTCATTTCCCACGGCAGAGAAGAGATTTCCCTTTGTCCACGTCATGCCTGGCATCCATTGTTTTTCCTTCTGTTTGTGTATCTGTCTGGACATATGCCATGTGAGTGTAGTTACTAAAGAGGCCAGAAGAGGGCGCTGAATTGCCTGGAGCTGGAATTAGACTTGGTTGTGAGCAGCCAAGCGTGGATCCTAGAGACTGAAGCGGGGTCCTCTGCAGGAGCACTGAACGCTCTTAACCGCTGAGTATCTTTGAACCCCAAGTCTTCTTGGAAATTTTTGCATCTCTTTTCATCAAGGAGACTGCCTATAATTTTCTTTGTCATCAGTGTAGCTGTCTGGTTTTGGTATCATGGTAAATTGGACATGTCTTCATTTTCTATTCATTCTCTGAAGGTCTTGTAGAATTTGGCAGCTAATACATCAGCATCTGGACCTTTATAGTTAGATTTTTAGTCCTTCCAGGTTTGCCCTCACCCTTGTGACCTCCCCCCACCCTCCCCCCAAAAAAGAAGAAGAAAGTTCAAATTGTGTTGCCCATGTAGTCATGGGAAGGAACATGGTCAAACTCCCAGTGGCCAGCCCCTTAATATTGTGTCCTTCTCGACGACACACACCCTGGCTGGAAGCCATCAGTTGTGGAGAGCTACACTTCAGCTTCCTTATGACAATTGTTAAGGGGTTTCTTCAGTGTCTTTCTGTCCAGGCTGTTACTTTGGCTGGGTGGGTATGGGAGGATAGGGGTTGTCACAGAAGCCTTCTCTGTCTCTCTTTCTCCACTGAGAGTCTGCGGTATCATTGATACCATAGCAAAAGTAGCTTCTTTGCCTTACAGTCAGCCGGAGTACCAATCAATCATGGACTTCCGCGTGGCTTCTGGTGATAGCACGGACCACGGACAGCCACATGGTCTCTGGTGGCAATACAGCTCTTGAATATCAGCCGGAACCTCTGCCACAGCAAGGACCATGGACAGCATCACAGCCCTCAATATCAGTACAGGCCAGTGACGTCAATATGGCTTCAGGGGGCATCACAGACCGGACACAATGGCATGACCTTCTGTGGTAACGCAGACCACCAACATCAGTATATGCCCAGCTGCAGCAGGACTGTGGACCAAAGCATGGCCCGGTGTAGCAGTGGTCAAATATACATGGCAAACACTTTCTTAGCAGCTGAGGAGCCTAACTGGCTAGGGTTGTTTTTGTTGTTGTTTTTGTTGCCGTTGTTAATTTTTGTTAGTCTGTTTCTTTTGATTGGGGAATTGAGATTATTAATATACAGTTATTGGATAAACTATGTATTTTCTGTCATTATGTTGAGTCTTAGTGGTTGGTGTTTTCATTTTCTGAAACAGGGTCTCATGTGTTCCCAGCTGGCCTCAAATTCCCTACATAGGCAAAGCTGGTCTTGAACTTGAAAGGAGGCTGCTTTTGTCTTCCCCAGTGCTAAGATTCTGGGGTACATCACCATATCCAAATCTAGTTCATACACTCTTAACAAGAGATGCTTATGATTTTAGCTTTTTTTTTTTTAAGATTTACTTATTATATATAATTCAGATACACCAGAAGAGGGCATCAGAACTCATTACAGATGGTTGTGAGCCACCATGTGGTTGCTGGGATTTGAACTCAGGACCTTTGGAAGAGCAGTCAGTGCTCTTAACCACTGGACCATCTCTCCAGCTTTAAAAGTTTTAAAACTTACTTATTATTATGTATATGTTTGCTTGTGTATAAATGTATCATGTGCATGCAGTACCCAGAGAGGCCAGAAGATGGCATCAGATTCACTGGAACTAGAGCTACAGATGGTTGTGAGCCACCATGGGGGTGATGGAAACTGAATCCAGGTCCTCTGCAAGAGCAGCCAGTGCTCTTAACCACTGAGCCATCTCTCTAGGTTCTGCCTCCCATTTTGAAGGGGGGAACTCAAGGATTATAGATGCACACTGCTTTGCCCAGATGTGTGTGATGCAGGGTTCTGAACTCAAGGCTTCTTACTGTGATAGCAAGTGGTCTGCCCACTGAGCCACGTCCCCAGTCCTTTAACTTTATTACATCTGTCTGTCTATCTTTCTAGTTGTGTGTGTGTGTGTTCGTCTTGCACAGTATCTATATGATGTGTATGTATCCGTTCAGCACATGCATGAGTGTCCAAACATGTCCCACGAGGAGCTCAGGGTAGGAAATCGGGTGTTACCCTTGCTGCCTTGAGACAAGAGTTGTCAGTGAGTCAGAACTTGCCATCTAAGCTAGGTTGGCTGGCCAGTGGATTCTTGGGACTGTGTGTCTTTGTGCCACAATGCTGGGCTTTTAGGCACCAGCAGCATAATGGCCTTTGCACATGGGTGTTGGGGATTTGAACTTATGTCTCTATGCTTGTGAAGCAGGCGCTCCTCCCCACTTAAACGGTCTCCCTACCCCGTCTCTGCAGGGTTTTAAGTGAGTGGTGGTGGTTGTGTAGAAAACTGACATCTGTGCATCCAAGTACCAGTTCTGACGCCTAGAGTGACTTTAAAAGGGGATCTGAGCAGGTGGCACACACCTTTAAACTAGCCTTCTGGAGGCAGAGGCAGGTGGATCTCTGAGTTTGAGGCCAGCCTGGTCTGCAGAGTGAGTTTCAGGATGGCCAGAGCTACACAGAGAAACATTTTAAACAAGCAAGTGTTGAAGTCTGGGGGAGGGCAGCAAGATAGTTCTGTAGGTGAAGGTAATCCCAACAGTCTGAAACCCGTCCTTAGGACCCGCATGACGGAAAAGGAAAACTGCCTAGAGGTGTCCTCTGACCTACACAACACACACATACACACACCCTCATAAATATACACACCGTCTTAATTAGGGTTACCATTGCTGTGATTAAATCTGTGACCAAAGCAACATTAGGGAGAAAAACATTTATTTAGCTTATTCTTCCAAATCACTGTTCATCATCGAGGGAAGTCAGGTCAGGAACTCAAACAGGGCAGGGATTTGGAGGCAGGAGCTGATGCACGGTCCGTGGGGAGTGCTGCTTCCTGGCTTGCTCCTTGTGGCTTGCTCAGCCTGCCTGCCTTTTAGTACACAGGAGAACCGATCCGGAAGTGAGCCACCTGCAGTGGGCTGGCCCTTCCCATCTATCACTAAGAAAATGTCCTATAGCCTTATACTGTGAAGGCATTTTCTCAATCGAGGTCCCTCCTTTCCTGTGACTCTAGCTGTGTCTTCCCTCCCTCCCTCTCCCTCCCTCCCTCTCTCCCTCCCTCCCTTCCTTCCTCCCTCCGTGTGTGTCTCTCTCTCTCTCTCTCTCTCTCTCTCTCTCTCTCTCTCACACACACACACACACACACACACACACACACACACACACATACTTCTACTCTGGAATTTCTAGTGAGCATTTAGAAGTTGCCTTTCTAGTTTTCCCATTTGCTGTTACTGTGTTACTGTGTTCTCTGCACTGGGCTGTCCCTCTGGCTTTTTCTTCTCATTTTTCCCAGAAGGCCTTTCTTTTCTGCAGCTACTTCATTTGAGGCATTTGTTTCTATGGATTTCCCTCTCTCATTAATCCAAGATCCTATCTCCACAGCCTGGAATCAGCTTCCTCCTCTGAAGGAGGGGCCTGTGTTCATTCTGAACTTGATGTGCTCAAGCACAAAGGTTCCACAAAAGATCTGTTGGCTGTGCCTTCTCTGCTCATAGTCGAAAGGTCCTCGGGATGTTGGGATGTGGCTAAGCAGTAGAGCACTTGACTAGAACCCCCCAATCAGGGACTGGGGTCAGTATCTAGTAGAACACCTGCATAGATTTATTTCCCCAGTACAGGGCTGATTTCCATCCAAAGTACTGTCTAAGGAAAAAAAAGTAATAAAAAGCCTTCATGCTGATTGGAGATGTGGGAAGGGTAGCCACTGGGCCACCACAGGACCCTGGGCCATTCAAGCAGATGTCCCAACTGTGCAAGCTGGAAATTTGGGAAGTTTGGCCAGTATATAGTTCAAGGGTAGAGTGTGTTTAACAAACATGGGGAAGTGATGATTTATTTATTTTTTTTCAAGACAAGGTCTCTCTGTGTGGTCCTGGCTGTTCTGGAAGTCGCTCTGTAGACCAGGCTAGCTTCGAACTTAGAGATCCACCTGCCTCTGCCTCCCAAGTGCTGGGATCAAAGGCATGTGCCACCACCACCTGGCAAGATGAAACTTTTAAATCCAGTGAATGAAGACTTCTTTCTTTCTGTTCTCCCATTTTCTGGGCCATGTACAATCTCCAGGTCACATGGTCTATTTTCAGGGAGATTTTTTTTTCAGTGTCCAAACTGTAGAGATCACGGAGTCCAGTCTTTACAGCACACACTACGAGGGAGTTCATGGGCCACACATTCAATACTATGGATTTTCAGGCTGGGTACGGTTGGTACTTCTGGATTTGGAAGCAGAGAGAGGACAATTATTAATTCCAGGCCAGGCTGAGCTATACAGTGAAACCCTATCTTGAGAAATAGTAAAACAAAGCTGCCCAATGGTGGCACAGACCTTTAATCCCAGCACTCGGAAGGCAGAGGCAGGTGGATTTCTGTGAGTTTGAGGTTAGCCAGAGACACACAGAGAGACCCTGTCTAGAAAAATAAGCAAACACCTCTCCTCACTCCTTCCTATTAACAGACTGAAGTTGAGGGGAGCCAGTTGGTTTGCAAAGATACACCGACAACACTCAGGAGGCAGAGGCAGGCAGATCTGAGTTTAGGGCTGGCCTGGTGTGCAGAGAAAGTTTCAGAAGAGCCATGGACACACAGAGACCCCCAAACAAAAGATTGCTAGCCAGACACACCATTAATCCTAGCACTTAAGGAAGTAGGCATAGTCAAATCTCTGAATTCTAGGCCAGATAGGGCTATCTAATGAGGCCTTGTCTCAAAAAGAAACAAAATCCATCTGAAAAGCCTGGCATGGTTCCGAACACCTTTAATCCTGGTACTCTAAGGGATGGAGGAGGAAGGAGGATTGGAAGTTCGGGTTTGGGCTGGGGATGTGGCTCAGTAGAATGCCCTGCTGAGCATGCTTGAAGGCCTGGGTTCCATTGACCGCATCCCACAAACCAGAAGCGGTACTGTACAATCTCTCCACTCAGACAGCACAGGCAGGAAGCCAGGCGTTCCAAGTCATCCTCGGCTACGTAATTTGAGGCCAGCCTGGGCTATGTGAGAACTGACCGGGATACAGATGCTAGAGACCTTGCTAGGAGAGTTCCCTCTGCCCAGAGGGTCTAGCACACAGCTCACCTCTCTCTTCCTTCTTTCATTCCATGCTTAGAGTACAAGACAAAGAAGCATTTGTGGTCAAGAGTTACAAATGCAAACTGGTTTAGCAGGGTCCTTTAAAAGGGAGTTGTTCACCTTTCCTACGTGGTCTGGGTACCCGTGTTAGTCACCATCTGGCGGAGCGCCCACGTACTTGGACTCAACCGGCTGGGGTGACTGGCAGGCTAACAAAGACAGGAAGGAAGAGGAGCCTGGCAGTGGGTGGCCCTCCAGTGTGGAAAGTGAACTGGGACAGCCCTGACCTTGCGTTTGCCCCCAAATTTGTCATGGCACATAGAAGAAATGTCGTTCTCATGGTGCACCATGGGTGATAACAGCTGGCTCCGTGTGGCAGTACGTGACATTCCAGGCGCCCATAGGGGAAGCAACCTGACTCGAAGCCCTGGCTTTCCACCCTGGTTCTCTTCTCCAGCAGCTCAAACCCAGTGAGATCCTGGCGTTCCCATGTTCGCAAATTACCTTACCGGTCAGCTCTTTCTGCCCTTCCATTTAGGTTTCTGATTCTCATCTGTAGAGTAAGGAGCTCAAATGTTAAACTCACAGTATTTATTCTTGAGCTGGGCACGCCTATTCCAAGAACCTAGGGCGCCTGAAGCAGGCAGATAGCCCATCTGGAAACCAGGCAACTACATCCTAACAGCTATCTCACACCAACTAAAGCTAATAAAACTCAAGAACAAAGTGAACCAAGGCATTGGAATCTCAACAGCAAGGTTAGTGGTTGCTATAATCCCAGCCCTCGGGAAGTGGAGGCAGAAACATCAGAACAAGTTCAGCCACAGTCTTGAAGACAAAGTGAGTGTGAGGTACTGTCTCAAAAAAGAAAACAGGTTTATCAGTAGTCAGTGTCCTGTTACTGTAACAAAATCCTGGAAGCTGGGTAACTTTATAAAGAGAAAAGACTTCTTTAGCCTATGAGTCTGAAGGTTCATGGACCCACACCTGGTAATGGCCTTCCTGATGGTGAAATCCCAATGTGACAGAGGGTATAATATGGCAAGAGACATATACCTTAGTCCCAGCTTCTTTACAGAGCCACCAGAATTCAGCCGGGGGTGCTCCACCCAGGTGATCTAATCTTACCTGAGTCACTTTCTCCAGAGTCCCACCTCGAGCCATTTGGTGTAACTTTCTGCTCTCAGAATACTTTACAGTGGGTAGTAACCTTCCGCACAGGAACCCTTGACAGACACACGCGGACCACAGCCACTAAATACCTTTCCTGCTTCTGCTTCCAATGACTGTCGCTGGGGAGAAAGCCCTGGATTTGATCCCCAGTACTTTGTGAACTTGGTGTGGTGGCACATGATTGTAATCCAAGCATCAATTCAAGGAGATAATGGAATTGTGAGGGTCAGGAGTTCAAGGTCATCCTTAGCTACCTAAGGAGTTTCAGGGTAGAGACTCTGGCTCAAAAAAATCCCAAACCAGGGATTGAAGAGATAAATAGGCGACTGAAGCTCTTACCAAGCAAGCATGAACCAAGTTCAGATCCTTTGAAACCTGCATAAGTGCCTAGAGAGTGTGGTAGCCCAAGCTGGGAAGGATGAGACAGGAGATACTCGTGAGACCAGATCTATCGAACAGCTCTGGGTTTGATTGAGAGACACTGCCTCAATGAATGAAGTAGAAAAGTTATTAAGAATGATTCTAGGCATCAACATTGGACCTCCATATGAATGTCCACATGTGTGTATGTGCACACATGTACCAACACGTGTACCCACATACATGCAAACATGCATATACATACCACATGAAAAATGGAAAGAGAAAAAACCCCAAACCATCCCATATCAAGCCAAATTCAAGGACCAATGGTGATCAATAGTGTCCTCAAGGCTTTGAGATAAGACCCTAAAAGACTGGGAATGGAGACCAGGGTGAGATGTTTGTTTGCATGTGGTAACAAAAGAACTTTTGAGAAACAGAGTTTCATGTGCTGGAGCTGTAAACTCAGCTGGTGTCGTGGAATCAGGTACATTCCAGGGGTTGGCTGATCAGCCAGCCTAGCTGAATAGGTCACATGAGATCTTGTCTCAATTGGTCAATAGATTCTACTTTTTAAAAAGCCTAACCAAGAGGCTGGAGAGATGGAGAGGTGGCTCAGCAGTTAACTGGCTGCTCTTCCAGAGGACCCAGGTTCAATTCCCAGCACCCACATAGCAGCCCACAACTGTAACTCCAAGATTTGAAGCCCTCACACAGATACACATGCAGGCAAAACACCAGTGCACCTAGAATAAAATTATTTAAAAAACCCTAACCAAACAAAAACTTACCTAATAAGTAGGATATAATGTTATATGTCTATAATCTTAGCTCAAGAAACCAAGGTAGGACTATTGTAGAATTATTGGGGGGGAGTTACTATATCTCCTTTAGCTCCTAAATATCTTCAGGGGGTTTCTGCCCCACTGAAGCCCATTTAGCTCCCGAGTGACACAGAGATGCCAAATTTTATTAACAAGCTGGTGGAACTATGCAGGGCAGATTCTGAGCTAGTCTGTCAATACTAGATAAATACCCTGTCACTTGCCAATTTGTCCTGCCTGGGCTGTTTCTGTGGTAGCCATCTGTCTTCCGTGTGAGCTTTCCTTGATCACATGCTCATGGCCCATCCTGTCTAATGGTGACCTCCTCCTCCTCTTTCCCTCGTGGTCTTTCTCAGCCCCCTCACTCCATCCCCCGTCCCACCTTCCTATCCTCTTTTCCTAGTCACAGGCTCTAACCTTTTATTGACCAATCAGAGAGTACTGGAGAGCATTCCTTACAGCACATTGGTCAGTACAATGCCCATGTCCACACTGCAACCTGATCTTGGGACACAGAACTTAGCATCTGAATACACAGTGCACAAGACCAACCCTAACATGGGAGGATTCCCGAGAATGAGTCCAGCCTGAGCTATGTAGTGAGTTACAGCCTAGCCTGGGCTACAGAGTGACAGACCATGTCTCAAAAATAAGAGGAGGAGAAAGAAGAGGAAGGAGAGGTAGTAGAAGAAGTAAGAAGGACACTGGGGAGCTCAGAGCTCCAGATGTGAAGCAACCCAAGGCAGGAAGTACCATATTGATCTTGATTCTAAGATGATGAACTCAGAGAACAAGAGACAAACCAAGGAAGCTGACAGTGACAACACTGATGACAACTACATGAGCAAATGCTGCTGTTCCTGGTGTTGCTAGAGCTCAGCTGACAATGAGGGTGTGACCCCAGGGGGGAGGGGCAGAGGACAAGAGCCCATCTCAGTCTGCTAGAAGGGAACAGTGAATGGCAAACTGAAAGCGGAGAGAGCAAGGAGTGAAAACCTGTAAAAACGGAGGCAGGAGGATGACTGTCTTTGTTGCCTGCTGCCTCATCTTTCATGGTGAGGAGACACTGGAGTCTTAAATTGGGGAATTAAGACATAAGGGGGGGCAAGGGGAGCTGGAGAGATGGCTCAGTGGTCCAGAGGTCCTGAGTTCAATTCAGCAACCACATGGTGGCTCACAACCATATGTAATGGGATCTGATGCCCTCTTCTGGTGTGTCTGAAGACAGTGACAGTGTGCTCACATATATAACATAAATAAATCTTTGAAAAGGAAAACATAAGAAAGGGGGGCTGGAGAGATGACCCAAGGGTAAGATGCCTGCTGAACAAGCAAGAGAACCCAAATTTGTTCCCGTGTGTGGGCATAACATTGCCTGTAGGTATCCCGCAGGCCTGAGTCTGTAGTAACTTACTGGGCTCAGCAAGTCCATGGAAGTCCTTTAACAGAAGCTGCAAACGTCCAGGCTTTCATCTGGTTCTCCTGTGGTGTGTTCTCCCCGACCACAGGGCCTTGGCTTGCTAAACAATTGTGATTTCCAACCTCCCACCCTTCCCCTGCATTCTGGATTCTCAGTCACTCAAACCTGGAGGCATAACACAGACTCTTCTGGGAAAAGCTAGCCAATGCCAGAATGTCTCTCCTGCAAAACACACAGAGAGCTGGGGCTAGAGAGATGCTGAGTGGTTAATGTGCTCGACGCTTCCCCAGAGGACCAGCGTTCCCTTCCCGGGACAATTTAAAAATACACAGAGAACTTAAAGCACAACGTGGAGCTGGTGGAGAGCCCAGAGGAATCTCCATATTGTGGAGGGGTGTGTGGTGGTTAACACTGAGAACCTGACAGATTCTAGAATCACCTAAGAGTTTCTAGATCGGGTTATTGCGCTAGGGAGATCTATACATCAACAGCAGCATCCCACTGGCTGGGCTCTGAACTCAGTGAAGGAACTGAGTCCATCTCTCTCTGCTTCCTGATTGCGGCTGCCGTGTGACCAGGTGCCTCATGCTCTGCCACCATGCCGTGTCTCCAGCTCCGTAGACTGTACCTTCAAACTGTGAACCCGATAAACATGTCCTTCCTTATGTAGCTTCCCCTCCAGGTATTTTTGTCACAGTAGTTAGAAATATGTACAGGGTGTACTCTGAGACCCATGTGGTACCCATGGCTCAGGAGGTGTGTTCTGTTTGCTGCCCCTGAGATCACAGAGGATCCCCGTAGACTCTGTCATCCAAACAGGAACAACAACCGCACACACAAAGTAGTACTCCCTCTGGATGTGGTGGCATATACCTGTCTTCACAGCACTGCAGAGGCTGAGACAGGATAAGCTAGGGCTCTAGTCTAGCCTGGGCTATCTAGTGAGTAACTAGTCCCTGGTAGCTCATTGGTAAAGCACTAATCTAGCATGCATGATACTAAGTTTACTTGATAGCAATGCAAAGTCCCAAGTAGCCCAGGTTAGCCTCGACATCATTATAAAACTGAGGGTGGCTTTGAGTTCTGATTCTTCTGCTTCCAACTTCCAAGTGTTGGCATTCCAGATATGAGTCTCCGTGTCTGGATTACTGTTCCTCTGTGCATCTGTACATAATAAATGCATGTGTGCACTTGCATGTATGTGGGTGCAGTGTCTTGTGCATGTGTGCATGGAGGTCAAAGGTCAATGTCAGGATCTTCCACTATTACTGTCTATCTTTTGTTTTGGAGACAGAAACTCTGTGAACCTGGAGCTTAGTGATTCAATTTCTTACTGGCCATCCAGCCTTGGGGTCCTGCCGAGTGTTGGCCTAGCATGTATGAAGCCCTGGGTTCCATCCTCAGCACTACATAAACCAAGCTAGACTGAACTCTACTAACTGAACAACATCCACAGCTTTGCCTTTTAGGTTTTGGCCCATGTGTTGTTAACCCACCAATGATCTATTGATTCTCATGCTAGGAGCTGAGTCTTTATTCTCAGCATCCAGAACTTCGCCGGAAAAGCAAAGTTGGCTTGGTGTGATGCTGGGCACCTAATCAGGAGGGTCGGTCAGGACCTTTCTATCAGTGACTTTTCTCATGCTTAGATAAACACCATGACCGAGGCAACTCAGAGAAGAAAGAGTTTAGTTTATTTGGGCTTACAATTCCAGAGGGACGCGAGTCTATCACGGCGGGGAAGTGGCAGGCACAGTGGCTGTGGTAGTTTGATTTTACTTGGACCACGGGAACTAGCACTATTAGGAGGCTTGGCCTTGTTGGAGGAAGTGTGTCCCTGTGTATGCAGCACTAGGTCTCCTAGTGCTCAAGCTCCGCCCAGTGCAGAAGGCGGAGTCTCCTTCTGGCTGCCTTTGGACCAAGATGCAGAGAACTCTTGGCTCCTTCTCTAACCCCATGCTTCCTGCCATGATGATAATGGACTGAACCTCGAAAACTGTAAGCCAGACCCAATGAAATGTTTTTCTTGTAAGAGTTGCCTTGGTCATGGTGTCTGTTCACAGCAATTAAACCCTAAACTAAAGCAGTGGCTAAAACAGCAAAGTGATAGCTCTCATTTCAAGTCACATGCACAGAACAGAGAGCAAACTGGAAGAGGCTCAAGTCTAAATTCTCACACCCCACCCCCACCTATGCTTCCTTCCACAAGGCCACGTGCCTGAAACCTCCCAAACAGCACTCCGAACTGGGATCCAAACACTCAAATTCAAATACCTCAGACTATGGGGGACATCTCATTCAAACCACCACAGCCATCCTGGGCTACACAGATGAGACTCTCAAACACACACACACAGACACACACACAGACACACACACGCACACACACACACACACACACACACAAATTCCAGACCACTCTGAGTTTCAAAAGCAGTAAAACTGTTTCCTACTAGAGGAAGCAAAGAGTGGAAATACTTACCCTCAATCCCAGGACATAGGAGGGTGGGTCTTTGTGAGTTCAAAGCCAGCCTGGTCTACATATGAAGCCAGCCACAACATAGTGAGATACTATTTAAAAAAAATAAAAGAGGGAGAACACAGTGAGCCTGGTCTTATGCTGTGGTTTAGGGCCTCCCAGACCCTGCCACCCGAGCAGACCACAGTACTTATAACCAATCTACAATGATTAGATTTCTCTCTTCCTGTCTCTCTTTCTCTCCCTCTCCCTCCCCTCCACCTCTCTCTCTCTCTTAATCTCTTTCATTTTTTTTTTTTTTTTTTTTTTGAGACAGGATTTCTCTGTGTAGCCCCGGGTGTCCTAGAACTCACTCTGGACTAACGGCATGTGCTACCACCATCCAATAATGGTTAGATTTCAAACTGGTGGCTTGTAAATACAGATGGCCAAGTGTGGCCAGCTGTCACGCTGGACTCTTGTCACTGAACCACTCAGGAGGTAAAGACAGGAGGACCAGAAGTTCAAGGCCATCCTGGGCTACTTAGAGAATTTGAGGCTAGCCTGGGCTACATGAGCTGTCTCATGTAAAAAAAAAAAAAAAAAAAAGTAAAGTCACATGCTACCAAACTCGAGAACCTGAGTTCAGCCTTCCGTAGTGGAAGGAGAGGACTGACTCCCACCCATTGCCCTCTGACACACACATCATAGGGCTTCTGTTGCTGTGAGGAAACACGGTGCTCAAAAGCAACTTGAGAAGGAAAGGGTTTGTTTCCTCTTACACCTTGTAGAGTCCATCATCCAAGAAAGTCAGGGCAGGAACTTGAAACAGGAACATTGTGATGCAGAGATGCTGTTTTATAAAAACACAGACGCCACTCGTTTGGTTTGTGTGTTCACTAGCTCAGAGAGGCAGAGAAAGCACCCAGCCGACTTCCTACTCCATCTATGTCCCAGAAGGAAAAAGCCCCTTCTTTTCCACGCTATCTTAAATACCCTCAACTCAAAGAGCCTCCTTTCTCCTCCCTGGGTTATCTTTTCCATTTAAGATTTATTTATTTATTATTTATACAGTGCTCTGTCTGTATGTATTCCTGCATACCAGAAGAAGGCATCAGGTCTCAATATTGTTAGTTATAAGTCTTAAAAGCCACTATGTGGTTGCTGGGAATTGAACTCAGGACCTTGGGGAGAACAGCCAGTGTTCTTAACTCTCCAGCCCTCCTGGGTTTCCTTATGTTCACTCCCTGTCAACTGGTTGCTTGCTCTGCTTCTTGACCTATCACTGACTTTATTTAGCTCTTGTTTACAAAAACCTCTTGGATTGAAGGTGTGTGTGTGGGGGCTGAGCTACACCACAATAAGAAACAGGTTTTTTTTGTTTTGTTTTGTTTTTTTTCCAGCTCACAATCTCTAGGTTCACAATGTGGTCAAATAACCAGCAACACAGCGGCCATGGAGGAATGATGCTTACTGACTTGTTCCTCATGGCCTGCTCAACCTGCCTTTTTACAGCCACCAGGACAACTAGAGGTGGCACCTAGTGAGTTGGGCCCTGCTACATCAATCAAAAAACATCCCACAGGCCAGACTTCTGACACAGCCTAGGTTGTGTCAAGTTGATATAAAACTAGCCTGTACAGGGTGGAGAGATGGTTCAGCAGTTAAGAGCACTGACTGCTCTTCCAGAGGTCCTGAGTTCAATTCCCAGCAACCACATGGTCGCTCACAACCATCTGTAGTAATGGGATCTGATGCCCTCTTCTGGTGTGTCTGAAGACAGCGACAGTGTACTCATATATAAGATAATTTTTTTTAAAAGTACATACTGCCTCTTACAGAAGATTTGAGTTAGGTTGCTCACACCCATGTTGAGAGGCTCAGAGCTGCCTGTAACTCCAGCTCCAGAGGAATCTAACATGTCTGACCTCTGACAGTACATTTGCATACACACACATACACACATTTAATTAAATTAAAAATTAAATTGTATTGGACGGTGGTAGGGAATGCTTTTAGTCCCAGCACTGGGGAGGCAGAGGCAGGCAGCTTTCTGCGTTCAAGGTCAGCTTGGCCTACAAAATGAGTTCCAGGACAACCAGGGCTTCATAGAGAGACTTTGACTGGGGGAAAAAATAAAGACAGAATAAAACCAATCAACCAACCAAAAAGAGATGTGGTTGTATGTCAAGTTGGCAAGGGGTAGACTTATGGAGGCTAATATTGGTAATCAATTTGACTATTTGAAATCAATTAAAATACAGCCAGCTGGGTAGACCTGTGAGGGATCTTTTCCTTTATTTTTCAAGACAGGATTTCTCAATGTAACCCTGACTGTCCTGGAACTCACTCTGTAGACCAGGTTGGTTTTGAACTTACAGAGATCTGCCTGCTTCTGCCTCCTGAGTGTTGGGGATTAAGGTTTTCTGCCACCACCACCTGGCTCAGAAGGGATTTTCTTGGTTGGATCATTGGAGGAGTGGAGGCCAACCCTAATGCTGAGATTAAAGACATCCAGTACCAAGACCCACCAGGTATATTAAAATTCCTTGCAAAGTAGCACCTTGCCCCCACACAGGGGATTGCTAGGAACATTTGTCACAAGGGAAGAGGATCAAGGAAGCAACATTACTAATAGTTGCCTATAAAAATGATACATTGTATTTTTCTAAAATATAGTTTGTGGGAAGAAAACTTGATGTTTTGAAAACATTGTAATGTGCACATGTATCTTTCTGTGCATATGTACATGTGGGTGTGCAAGTGCTCAAACCTGTGTGTGAAAGTCAGGGGACATCTTTAAGGAGGTGGTTCTCTCCTTCAACCATGTGGGTCTTTTTAACTTTAAATGTATTATATATAAGTCCACCATAGCTGTCTTCAGACACACCAGAAGAGGGCATCAGATCCCATTACAGATCTCTGTGAGCCACCATGTGGTTGCTGGAAATTGAACTCAGGACCTCTGGAAGAGCAGTCAGTGCTCTTAGCCACTGAGTCATCTCTCCAGCACCCCCCTTTTTTTTCTTTTTAAAGTTTTTACATTTATTTATTTCATGGAGAGAGAGTGTGTGTGTATATGTCACATTCACACGTGGAAGTCAGAGGCTGACTCAAGGGAGTCGGCTTTCTGATTTCAGAGAGATGAACAGGGTCTCCTCAGGATTGGTGCTAAATGCCTTTATCCATTGAGCCATCATCTTAGACTGAACCTTTTGAATTTTAAACCATACAAGCTGAAATGTAAGCATCTTCTAAAAATTAAAAATATAAATAAAAACCACATATATTGTTTTTCACAGATCCACCCCCCCACAATAACATGGATGCATTATTTTTTAAAGTAAAGGTACAGTTGCATGCTATTTTATAATCTGATTTGTTTCACTGAAAAGCATATCTTGGGGATGGAGATGGCTCAGTTAAGAGCATGAATTGGCTGCTCTTCCAGAGATCCCAGATTCAATTCCTGGCACTTTGATGGAGGCTCACAACTGTCTGTAACTCCAGTTCTAGGGAATGACTCCTTCTTCTGTTCTCCTTGGGCACTGCATGAACCTGCCATTAGCCATTAACAGGGTCAGGGGGTTCATGTGGGTCTTAGGGATTGAATTTAGGTCATTTTAGTGAAGTTGGCAGCAAGACCTTTACCTACTTAACCATCTCATGAGCCCCCAAACTGAAACCTTAAAACCACATCAGAGACTAAGACCCACTCACTTAGGACAGTGGTTCTCCATCTTCCTAATGCTGAGACCTTTTAATTCAGTTCCTTCTGCTTTGAAGACCCCCAACCAGGACATTATTTTCACTGCTACTTTATAACTAGAAGTTTGCTACTGTTATGAATGGTCATGTTAATAGGGAGATCCCAGGATCCTAGGCTGATTTGGGATTAGAGGGATGGCCAGGGATGGAGAGTCAGCTCTCACACTGTTTTGCTATGATGAAACTAGATTAGACATATCTACCTTTAAAAAGATCGTGTTCCCTAGGCAAAAAGAGCGGTGGTAATTAGATCACATCCTGCCCTTGCACAAACTAGATGCTATTAAACCCCAAATTAACTTAATTTGTTTATACCCATGCCTTTAGGTAAGGAAGCACAGGTCCCAGTCCTTCTGGGGACTGGGAGATCTGTCACATTAGTCTGTACTTGTTTCTACTTTTGCACAATTGGGGTAGTTAAGATTAGAGTATCGGATTGTTGTAGAAACAATGGTGGGTTGCTGGGGTGCAGTCCTGACATCCTGGAGGCAGGAGGATCAAAGTTTAAAGTCATCTTTGGCTACATAGCAAATCCAGGGCCAGTCTGTGCTTCTTGAGGCTGTCTCTAAACAAACACCATATTCAGGAAAAGCTCGGGTATTGATGTTTATTTTAAAGGGTAGTTTAGAAATACGTCCTAACGTCCTCTTAGAAATAACAGGATAAATGAATGAAGGGTTGAGGGTATTAGCCCCACAGTTGTGAAGGTCATAGGACCCCTTGTGGGAGTTGGTTCTCTTTCTACAGTGTGGGTCCCAGGGATCAAACTAGGAGGGTCAGGATCTTTTACCTGCACGGACCCACACACAGTATCTTTTACCTGGTTAGCCATCTTGCTTTTTGAGGCAGGGTCTTTCACTGAACTGGACCTCTCCGATTGAGTTAGACTGGTGGGCCAGCAAACCTGAGGGCTCCTCCTGTTTGCTTCTTGGGTGCTCCTGTGTCTGGCTCTCAGTTCTTGTGTGTTCCGTGGAAAGCAGTTTACCAAGTGAGTCAGCTCCCAAACCTTGTTTGTTTTTTCCAGTGAGAACTCATGTAGCCTAGACTGGCTTCCAACAGTTACCTCAGTTAACCAGATGAACAGGTGATAATGTGTTGGGACTATGTCTGGGAGTTTAGAATATAGATTTTAGAGCTATTTTGCTTAAGAAATTCCTAAGAAAGAAAATGCTTGAGAAAAAAGCTGAATTTAGAGTCATAGAAGACCTTGGTCTGGAGCTGAAAGTTGTATTTAAGTTTGGTAGTCAAAAGATGGGGAAGGGGCTGAGGATGTGGCTCAGTGGATAAGGGACTTGCCTGGCATGTAGAAACTCAGGGGTTCTGTTCCCAGTAGGTACACAAAACCAGACCTCATGATGTATTCTTGTATCTCACACACTCAAGAGACAGAGGCAGGAGGAGTAATAGTTTAAGGTCTCCCTTAGCTACATACTGTTTTCTAGGCCAGTCTGGGCTATATGAGATCTTGTCCTAAAGACAAATGGGCAGGGGAGCAGGGGAGGGTCAATAAAGTGTTTGCCTTGCAAGTATGAGGATCAGAGCTGGATTCCAAGCATCTGTAGTCAACACTGGGTGTGGCATCCCACATCTGTAAGCCAGTGTTGGGAGGGGGAGATAAGGGTGTTTGGGGCTTGCTGGCCAGCCAGTTCAGGTGAATCACTAAGTTTCAGTTTTAGTGAGAAATGGTCTCAGAATTAAGGTGGGGAGTGATTGGGAAAGACAGCTAATAGTGAATGGTCTCAGTGTATCTTCCACTCAGGCAGCAGTACATGGGAACGCACAGCCAACAAGCAAAGCATGGAGAATCGTCTTCCCATTGAAGCAGGGCATGACAGTCAGAACACTGCTGGGGCTCTCCAACTAGCCGCCCGCAGCACGGGCTCTCAGTTAATGGGCAGAGGAAAGAACTCTCAGTCGCCTCCAACAGGCAAAGGTCCAGACCTCTAGGTAGGTAAGCAAACAAAGAGGTGGAGAAATCCAAGAGTCCTGAATGAGGAACTGCTGGAGAGTGGAGCCAGGAGGAAGGAAGCACAGGTGGGAGTGGGGAGGTGGGGGGAGAGACCGAGAAGGGAAAGGGTTAAAGGTGCAGAGTGGGTAAAGGTGGAAGAAAGAATGAAGTGAGGCAGGGAGGGGAGGACAAAGGTGCAGGGGAGAGCCAAGGAGAGGGAGAGAAGGAAGCCTGTGTGTGTGTGTGAGAGAAAGACAGAGAGAGAGAGAGAGAGAGAGAGAGAGAGAGAGAGAGAGAGAAAGACAGAGAGAGAGACAGAGAGAGAGAGAGAGACAGAGAGAGAGAGAAAGACAGAGAGAGAGAGAGAGAGAAGAGAGAGACAGAGACAGAGAGAGAGAGAGAGAAAGACAGAGAGAGAGAGAGAGAGAGAGAGAGAGAGAGAGAGAGAGAGAGAGGGAAGGAGAGACAGAGAGACAGAGAGAGACAGAGACAGAGAGCAAGGTTAACCTCAGTTCTGCTCCACTGTGTATCCCCCACCCCTTTCTTTTCTTGAGGCAGAGTCTCTTGCTGGCACAGGGCTCCCCAATTCATAGAGACTCACTGGTCTGTAAGCCCCAGTGGTCCTTCTGTCTTTATCTCCCAGGGGCTGGATCACTCAGACTCACCAACACACCTGCTCCTTGGGGCTAGAGAGATGCTGAACATTCACAAGCACCTGTTGCTCTTCCAGAGGACCTAAATTCAGTTCCTAGTACCCACATGATGGCTCACAACCACCTGTTTCAGATCCAGCACCTTCTGATGCACACACACAAACACATACACAAAACACTCATATATAGAGGACAGAAAAAACTAAAAAGCTTCACAAAACTTAGCTTCTTGTGCTTGCACAACAAACACCTTACTATTCTCCCAACAACAAACAAAGACTTAAATTCATTTATTCCGCCCTAGGGTCTGTCTCTCAGTGACAACTGCTTAGAAATGGAAACAGAATCTGGATTAGTCGTTGCCCATACATGATCCTATTCTTAGATATTTTCCCATTGGGCTGCACAGGCTCATAAAAACCAAATTGCCTAGGACAGGGACTGGTACAAGCCTGTAATTCCTGCACTCAGGAGGCTGACTGGGGGACCACAGTTTTGAGGTCAGCCTTAGCTACAGATAAGACCCTGTCTCCAAAGAGGGTGGTCAAATGTTGTGGGTAGCTGGTTCTAAGGAAGCCACATAAAGCCACCACAAGAATCTGCTTATGAAATAAATTAGGTTCATGTCAGTTAGGTGTGAGTTTTGTAAATATACGCGGCCTTTTCAAGAACATTTTATTTCCTCTCTAGAATGCGTTACCATAGAGATTGGTTTGCTTGCTGGGGAAAGTACAGCTTTTACTTTTTACCTGCCTGACACTCTGGGGGTTTAGCGGTGGGTTCATCGGAAGGCAGGGAATCGCAAACCTGACTGCTTACTTTTCTGGGTTAGTTCAATTGCATGCAGGTCCCTAACCGCAAAACCACCACTTCTCCATTTACATCCTTCAATTTACATCCTTCATCTTGCTTAGCCGGTCCATATGCCGCACTTCCTGCGAGTCTAGCCACTTTGTCAATCGAATGCACCAGTTGCTCAGGGCACATCCGACACTAGATCATTGCGGGAAGTCTTCCCTTGGAACTTGCAGGATCAAAACGCTATTTTCTCAAGAACGATACAATACGCGTGCCCATGCGCGCACGCGCGTACGGTTCTTGGGGTTTCACGCAACACCCTGGCTTCCATCAGGAGCCTTGGAAAGTCCGACACTGAAGAAACAATCCGTTCCCCAAATCGTTGCACAAGCAAACCAGTTGGTTCTGAGATTGTGACTAAGAACCAGCTCCGACTGCGCCGCTGGTGTGTGCCTGTGTGTCTATGTGTGTGGGGTGGTGGTGGCGACGGTGCCAGTTTCAAGGCTCCCCGCCGGCTGCAGGAACCTTGCAGATCCCCAGACCCCCTTGCGCGCGCCCAGGACAAGCGCGGTCGGCGTAGCGTCGCGCTCGGGCGCGCGCACGCACGCAAGCGCGAGGCCGCGCAGGGCCGGGCCGGCACGGCGGCGGGCGCGCGCAGCTCGGGAGGCGGCGGCGGAAGCAGCGAGGGCGGCGGGCGTCCGGCTGCGAGCGCGGCGGCGGCTCCGAGCTGGGCCAGCCAGGGACGAGTCCGGGCGGCGGCTCGGCCGAGCGCTCGGTTCTTCGGTTCCAGCCCGTGGTCTCCGTCCAGACGCCTGCGCCGCGCACTCGGCGTCCCGGCTCGGACCCCGGCGCCCAGCCCGTGGCCGTAACCTTGAGGCGGCGGCGGGGCCGGGCCGGGCCGGGCTGGGGGGCGGCGGCACTGGATCCGAGGCCGGCCGGCCGCTGGCGGGAGATGTCGAACCCCGGGACCCGTAGAAACGGCTCCAGCATCAAGATCCGTCTGACAGGTAGGCACGACAGGGCCGCGGCCCTCGCGCCCCCAGGCGGTCCCAGGGACCCTGCGGACTCCCGCCCCGCCCCCCCTGCACCGGCCGTTGTCCCGGGACCGCTGCACCCCCTACGGCGTGCGCCCCTCGCTCGCGCTCCCGGCCCCGCCCCCCGGGTGCTCTGCAGGCGCCGCCCCTGCCGGCCCGTCCCCTCCCTTTGCATCAGGCCCCGCCCCGACACAGCAGGACACGCCCCGCTGCGGCAGCCCCGCCCTCCCTCTGCATCAAGCCACGCCTCACTGAACCACAGACTCGCCTCCTTCCTTTACTAGGCTCAGCCCTCGACTCTTCTACAGACTCCCACCCCTCCCCCTCACAGGCTCCACCCCTTGACTACTTTGTAGCTTTGGTGCCCCGCCCTATGGCTCCTTCCTTTGCATCATTCCCCGCCCCCTTCTTGTTCTGCAGGCCCAGGCAGCTGGCTTTTTATGCATTAAGTCTGGCTTGTTCATACCTCTATCATAGATTCCACCCCTCTGACTGATTCACTTGGCACCGCCTCTGGCTCCTCTCTCTTCAGGTTATCTTCTAACTCCCCCACCCCCACTGCTCCCTACCATCAATTGCATATGGGCCACGCCCCCTAGCTGCCTTCCTCTGCCCCCCACCTTACCCTTCTGGATCACGTCCCGCCCCCTAGCTCCTTCACAGGACCATCTCCTGGATCTTCTTTCTGCCCCACACCTACCCTCAGCTGCAAATAAGTACTGCCCCTCGGTGCCCTCCACAGATTTAGTGGTCTTCTCTTGACACGGCCCCCAGGACCCTCTGATCCACACGTACTCCCTCCCTGCTCTTCTCCAGGTCTTGTACCCTAGCTCCCACAGCCACACACCTACTTTCAACTTCATGTAGATCCCGCCCCCTCGCTGCATCTCCTTTTGCTCTTTCCACCCACGTCACATTTTCATCATCCATCTCATCTCCCTCTCGATCCTCCTACCTGCCGTCCCCCTCTAGTTCCACCCCTCACTACCCTCCCACCTGTCCCTCCGTTTCCCTTGCGGCGTCTCAACACTTTCTTTCTTTCTCTATCTTCCTACCCTCTCCCGTGACTTGTTGTCTTATCACTTTTCCCTCCTGATACCTTCGAATCATCCCACCCCACCCCCTACTTGTCTGCTTTGCTTCTTTTTGCTGTCCTACCTCCTCACCCACCCTCTCCTCATCCCCATCTCTGTAGCTTCGCTCTCCTCTCTAGGCTCCTCCTCCTCCACTGTCCTTCCCCCCCCCAGTCCCGCCCTCATCTCTGCCTGATCCCGCCTTATCTTTCAGTCCCGCCCACTCGCTTCTGTCTTACAGCCTCCACCCTTCAGTCGCAAATTCCTCAATCCTGTCTGGGACCAAACTCCTGTCTCCCAGTCTTGTTCTCACTTCCCCCACTTCATCAATGGTCCAGACCTCTTCAGTCTAGTCCACTTCCGTTCTCCCTGAGGCCAGGCCACTTAGTACTCCAGAGTCTGAGTCTTTAGTTCCTGCCTCCTTAGTAATGCCTTCACCCCCTTGCCACATCCTTGAATCCCCCTCCCACACAAGTTGAGCTGTGGCAGCTGCTCCAGTGCAGGCTCCTTGCTCCCCTCAATCTTCAGAGTTCAGGTTTTCTAGACTCTGTAGTGCCACCTTCAAAGGTGAGCGCAAAGCTTGTGTGGGTCTGAGGGCAACAGGGTGGTTTGCATGCAGGTGAGAGGCAAGCTCTCTGTCATAACTGCCACTCTTCGCGGGTCCAGAGTCTGGCCCGCTGCCCTCGACTTCCCCTTGCTTTCTCCTTTCCCTGCAGACTGTACCAGTTTGAATCCATCCCTAAGGCTGCACGGCAGGGTTGGCGGAGGGCCTGCTTTGGGGCTTTCCAGCTCAGAAGAGGAAATACATTGTTAAGTCTGAGGCCTTGCAGGGATTTCCCTGGATTTTTCTGTTCAAGGCAGTGTGGTCTGGACTAAGGTTCTCTACTTGTCCTTTCAGGCTGAGCCTTAGGGTAAGGCCTGTGATCATGGTGGAAATTCTTGGAAAGTTTGTTCTGTTTGAGAAAAGATTGACAGTTTTTCTCTGAAGATGTCAGAGCAGATGACCCAGACCCTGGTCATATTGGACATCTTTGCCTCTGGACAGTAACTGGAGACTTGCTCAGTGGATGCCGTCACGTGTCTCTCTGTTAGGAAGAGAGGTTCTTTGACAGTCAGTCATCCTTGGGAAAGTTTGCTCATTGACACTGGGCTTTGATTTTGGTTATAATCCAGGTTGGTTTCAGCCTTCCTGTTAAAGTGACTGATAGAAATGATAAAGTAGAAATAGAAATGAGATGAGTAGCTTAGAAATATTAATTGTGGAATTTGTATCAGATATCTATGAACAGATCCTCGTCAGCTGGTAAAAGGGAGGCTTTCATGGGTTAATTTGGTACTAAAGACTTGGAAAGCATCAGCCTGTTCGGTGGCTTTTGATGGGAAAGGGCTGGGAATGGGTTAGTCACTCATGGTCTGAGAGCAGCTGTGAGCGTGACCACACGACTGGGGGTTGGTGGATGGTGTGTTCGTGTGATGACAATCAGGAAAATCTTGGAACCAGCCATTTTATTGAAGATGAGGTAGGTTTGCCTTCATCTTTCTGCTGTTACAGGAAGTGAGAATGATTGGGTAGCAGTCTCTCCAGAGATAAACACTGTTATGGAGTCTCAGCATGTATTTATGTATTTGTATTTGGGGAAATTAAGGATGAGAGCTATTGGAGCTGGGGAGGTGGCTCAGTCAGGAGCGTGAGGCCTGAGCTGGAGCCCCAGCCCCCACTTAAAAACTGAGTGTGGTTGGCTGAGAGCTTCACCTGATCAGTGAGCCCCAGTCCTGGTAAGAGACCCAATCCAAGGTGATGGCTCCTGAGGAACAGCACCTGAGCTTGACCCTCTAGCTTGTGTGCACACGTGTACAGGTATACCTGCATGCACACCAAACCAAATACATAGAATAAAAAACCAAGATGGCTGTTAGTAACCTTGCTGTTGAAAAGCACACAGCACAGAGACGTTGAAGACACTAGAGTGGCTGTCATGTGTTGAGGACTTTGGGATTTACAGTCGATGGCCTTTGGGGAGCAGAGCCTGTCAAATCAGGGCACCCTGGTCAGGCTACCAGTTGCATGATGTACAGCCAGGGCCAGTACAGGGTCTTAGTTTCCTCATTTGAATGAGATTTCAGCCCCATTATAAGCATCTTTGATCTCCTGCACGACCCATCAGTGTGGTTACTACTTCACAGTACTGTTGGCCTGTGTGTGCTTTCTGTTCTCAACTCAGAGACTCAGAAAGTTGTGTTAAAGGGCAGCACTTTGGTTTAGTGTGTGTCAAGCCTTCATTTGGTCCATTAGTGTTATATTTATGCTTGCTTTTTCTTCCCATGGGCCACCCCCCTTTTTAGTTGTTGAGTAATAAGCCAGAGTGTTTTGGAAAGCTGCTCTGGGCACTAGAAAAGAATGTTTGAATTATATAACTTTAATGACTGTCTTTGTGGGATTTCATAGGAACTGTTTCATGAGGTTTAGAGTCAATATGTGCACAGTCTAGTAGTCTTGTTAGAGAGCGTCATCCTGCAGACATCTTAAGAGTTCACTGGAGAGTGACCCTTTTGGAAATTTGGATATCAAATTCATCAGGAGTTGTGGTCCACAGATGAGCCCAGGCTCTGAGGTTCATGTTGCTCTTCAGAAAACTCAGATTTGTCTGTGCTATTGAGCAGTTAGTTGAGCTTCCAAATGCCTCAGCTTTTTTTGGTGTGTGTGTGTGTGTGTGTCTGTTTTTATCTTTTAAAACTCTTTTTAGATTTAGTTGTTTTATGAGTGTAAATGTTTTGCCTGCATGTATGTGTGTGCGTCATATTTGTACCTGGGTCCTTGAAGGTCAGAATAGGATATCAGTTCCTCTGGCCTGGAGTTAACAGTTTCAGGCTACTATGTGGGTTCTGGGAATCCACGCTGGAACCTTTGCCAAGAGTAGCAAGTGTCTGGAACCACTGAACGTAACCATCTCTCCAGTCCCACTTTTATACCTCAAGTTCACTTGGACCTTCTTGTGTTTTCTTGTCTTTTGGAGCCAGGACTTTGTCCCATGAAGAGCAACTCTAATTTGCAAGTAGAGGGAGGAAGGCGACCTGGCTTCCAGGTTGGTGTAGGTGCTCAGCAAGGCCCTGCTTGCACTGGACCATTTGAATGCTGTGAACCAGAGTGAGATAGTGTCGTCCTAATTGCTAGGACTTTCAATTTAGCCAGTTACAAGCCAGTCACAATGGGCCTAATTGATTCTAAGTAGTTCTTTGAAAGATTCAAAGTGGCTCTTAAGAAAGACTAAGGGACTTGTTAGGAGTGCTGACTGTCAGTTTGCTCCAGCAGAGAACCCTAGACAGCAGAGCTTTAATCTGACCACTGTATTGTGGTGAGAGATGGTCTGGAGCTTGAGAGGCCATATGACAGCTTATAGCCAGCCGCACCTCCTCACTTGCAAGTACACTTTCCTTTGGGCCCTCCTCAAACCCAGGAAGGCACAGGAGAAGTTGTGCATGCAGGAAGCCTTTCATGTACTGTATTCCTGTCTGTATTTTTAAGTAGTTGTGAATCCACATCAAACTAGATTTACACCGCCAGCCCTTGGTGGGTGGGTTCACGTGTGTGTGTGCGCGTGTGCATTTACACGTATGTAGAGGGCAGGAGCAACGTTTGGTGTTTTCTTCAGTCTCCACTGTTTTTTAAGACTGGATTTTCATTGAACCTGGAGCTTGTTTATTCCACTGGACTTGCTGGGCAGCTCAGCATCCCTGGTCTCTGCTCACCTCCCATCCCCTTCTGGGCCCAGCACTGGGATAGCAGAGCCTTAGTTAAGTAGAATTTCTAAATTCATGTGTGTGTGCTCACTCATGTGTGTATGTGTGAGAGAGACAGACAGATTTCTGGGATTTTTACCTCTCTCGTGTGAGTTTTCACAAACTGAGCTCAGTGGGGTCCTGGAGGCTGTTACTTGTTCAGTATTTTCCTAAAAGACCACCACCGCTGCGTCAGCCTTGGCCCAGATTACTAGTTAACTTACCAGCTAACTAGGTTCACTTGTGTAATACACTGTGGCACTGGTTAAAAGTTAAAATAGCCAAATTATGGCCCAGTTTCCACCCCAACAAAACAAATCTGTCTTCACAATGCTCTTGGTTTTCTGGCTCAGGATTCTTACATGGGTCGGGTGTTTTTTGTAATTTTAAAACAATGTTGAAAGTTAATTTTTCGTTTTATTTTGTTTTTGTTTCTGTTTGAGATGGGGTAGCCCAGTGTAGTGTCTGTTCTAGAACTCACTCTATAGACCAGGCTAGCCCCGAACTTAGATCCCTGCCTCTACTGGGATCAAAGGTATGTGCCACCATTGCTCAGCTAAAGTTAAAAGTCTTTAAACAAATGTAGAATTAGCTGGAGGTTTGTAGGTGGGTTTTCTGTAGGGAAGGCCACAGCCTATACTTGTGTGTGGCTCTGGCTCCTTCCTCTTCCTTGCTCCCTCCCTGCTGGAAGGTTCCTAGGACAGCTGAATTAAAGGGGAGCCTGAAGGAAGGGTCTCAGAACCAAACAGAGCACAGCCCCTTGGATTTGGGCATCTTCTCTCTCAAATGCTAGAACTGCTACTGCGCTCCAGACCAGATGTAACCCAATTAGATATTTGAATGAAATGAGATATTTCTACACTTCTGGGTTAGCGGGAGTGGGTGGAAGCTGTTCAGTGTTTTAAAACAAGGCTTAAGTGATGGGAGGTTGCTGGAGCTGGTGCTGCACCCCATCTGCAATCTCAGCTGCGGGCACCTCCATTGCAGCTGAAAGGAATTGTAATTGGCTGAGGAAAGTATGCATCAAGCATCACCAGGCAGGAATACCCAGCTGCTGGCTAAGAAAGTTTTAAGCTCTCAAATCAAACTTGGATGCTGCCCCAGAGTGGAACCCAGGGCCGATTTGGTTGGAGCTGGTGGCTGGGGTCTGTCTGTAGACGCCAGCTCTGCAGAGATGGCATTTTCTGGTGCTGTAGTGAGTAACTAGGAATCAGGTGTGAATTACCTTTTCCAGAAGCACTTCGGTCAAGGAGGGGGATGTGTAGAATTGGCATCTTGTCATGACTTGTGTTTTCTTTTTCTTTTTTCTTTCTTTTTTTCTTTTAAAGATGTATTTATTTTATTTATGAGTGCACTGTATCTGTCTTCAGACACACCAGAAGAGGGCATCAGATCTCATTACAGATGGTTGTGAGTCACTATGTGGTTGCTGGGAATTGAACTCAGGACCTCTAGAAGAGCAGCCAGTGCTCCTAACCACTGAGCCATCTCTCCAGCCCAACTTGTGTTTTCATATCTGAGACAGGAGAGACATCCCCCTTTTCATATCACTCAGAGTCTGACCAGAGTGGGTTAATATTTCAGCGAATAGTTGTGATTCATTTATAATATAGGTAGGGTAATGTAAATGCAGAGCTATATGTGGCTGTTCCGTCACCCTTCTTTCCTCCCTGCCTTTCTGACTCATGTAGTCTGGCAGGACAGAGCTTTCCTCTCTCTTCATCAGAGCAGCAATTACCTGCCAGAGACCTCCCCTTAGCAGAGGGCTGTGGGGACGGTAGCTGGCACTTCTCCTGACCTCTGCCATTCCCTCCTGCACCTCATGGCTTGTTGCTTATAACTTTGTCCCTATTGCACATGATTTTGTGGTCTGAGGAGGAGCTAGGATGTGTAGTGTGTAGAGGGGTAACTGAAAGACAGGGCTCTGTTGGTGCCTGTCCATGCTGGGGTACAACTTGATGGTGTGGCTGCTCCTGTAACTAACCCCCGCACCCATAAGTGAGCCCAGTAAACTCATTGATTCCCCAAGCTGCACTTTGGTTGTCAGGGGTGGGGGTGTTTGTGTCTCTGCTGGGAGGAGTTCTCTGGTGGCCCCAAACCCATTATGCAGCTGAGTATAGCTTTAGTCTTAGCGCTAGCTTCTCCTTCACTCTTGGTTACAGTTGCAGGCATGAGCTGCCTTTCTCATGTACTCAGGGCTGGGCCTCAGACCCAGGGCTTCATGCTTGCCAGGCAGGCCCTCCACCTGCTGAGCTATATTCCTGCCTTTCATTTCTTTCTGTGCTGCTGGAGGTCAAACCCAGGGCCTTGGCCCCTGTAGGCGGGTGCTCTGCCACCACTAAGTGGCCTCTCTGTCCAGCTGTTATTTCTCACACCTCCATAACCAAATAGACCATGATTCTCAACCTCCCTAATGCTGCGCCCTTAGTACATACAGTTCCTCATGTTATACTGACCCCAACTATAACACTATTTTTGGTCCTACTTCAAAACTAATTTTGCCTCTGTTGTGAATCGTAATGTAAATATGTGATAAGTGACCCCTGTGAGAGGGTTGCACCCCACAGCCCAGGTTGAGAAACACTGAAACAGACAATTAAGGTAATGCTGCACTTTGAGACTGAAGATAGTCTGTGGAGCTGATTGGTAAACATGGAAAATAATTTTCACACACAAACCACAAACGCTTCATTTTTCTGTGTATTCAGAAAGTTTGCTGGTACAATAGTGTCGATGACCAAATGAGGAGCCGTGTGTGTGGGTGGGGGGGATGTAGTGTCCTATTGTATCACTGTCCCCTTTGCTTTTCTTGAGACAAGGTCTCCCCACTGAGCCAGGAGCTTGGCTGGTGGCTTGCCAATGCCATTGGTCCTCCTGTCCCCACCCTCCACAGTGCTGGGGTTACGGTTGCTTCTGTGGATATGCCTAGCTTTTTATGTTGGTTCTGGGTTCCCATGCTTGCACGCAGTATCACTGAGCCACCCCTACCCCTAGCCCCCAGCATCATCTTTAGTGGTGAAGCCTTGGACAGATGATTAGGAACACTTAGTTCGGTGGCAGATTTGATCATGGTTGTTGTTAGCTGGAGGAGGATGTCAGAGTGGGAAATGAGGCAGCTGTTGTAGACTGAGTGTACGTTATGTTTGGAGACAGGGTTTCCTGTAGCTGAGGATGACCCTGGGGAAGCCCCCATCTCCCACTGCTGGGATTTTACAAGCATGATGGGTTTATGTTCTTAAAAAAATCTAAATGATCAGCTAAAAACCAGTTACAAGTTGCAGGCTGTTAGTAAAGTTAGTTTCTGGTAAAAAACTGAGGCGAGCATGCAGTTGGGAAGGCCCTTGTCACCTTTGTGGCTTTGTTAGTGTGTGAGGTGGGTTCAGAGTCAGTGAAGGAGTGGGCACTCGGGGGCATGGCTGGAGCACAGGAAAGAGAAGGTGGTAGATTACAAACCTGGGGAAGGACACTGCTTTGTTGCTCTTACACCATCTTCTGTCCCTGTATTGTCCTCTCCTTCCTCATCTTCCTCCATCTTCTCCCCTCCCCCACACCACACAGCACCCTCACTTCAAAGAAGAAATTCTTTATGTAGCCCTGGCTGTCCTGGAACTCACTCTGTAGACCAGGCTGGCCTCGAACTCAGAGATGTCCTTCATGTTCGGCCTCCTGAGTGCTGAGATTAAAGGTTTGTGCCTGGCCCAAATGTATTTTAAAGATTACAATAGCATCCCATCATATGCCTATGTTTTGGGATGTTTCCTCACCAATCAGTATCCTGGAAACTGCAGAACAGGACACTTGGAACACCTGTCTTGCTTGGGATAAATTTCTCTTTTTGAATGTTTATTTTGATTCCGACCTTGCTCTGTCTTGCTACAGCATATCTCAAGTGTTTGTGTCAGACTCAGCACCAACCAGCTCTCTCACGTAGCTCATGAGTGATTTATTTATTCAGGGACATCTCTAACTTATTTCTGTGAAATACTCTGCATTGTGCTAGGTGTGAAGTGTTAGCAGCATTTTAAAATCAGTGTCATTGTGTGCCTGTGCTGAACCTAAAGAGTTTGTCTGTTTTACATTTGTTTGGTGTGGGGGCAGTGATCTTGTGGGGTCTGTCAGACACAACACATGGAGGTCAGAGAACACCCTTGGGAGTCAGTTCTCTCTTTGTACATGTGGTCTCAGGTAAAAGAGCAGAGAAAGTGGTAGCTCCTGTGGACCTTGTTGTTACTTTAGATCTTTGGGATAAAATCCAAAGCAGTTTTCATTTGCACTTCAGTGTCTGATTTGTCACAGGAGTGCAAGATGACAGGTACTTGCTGGTGACACTCTGGCTTTAGGTCCTGCCCAGCACTTGACAGTGTCTCATAATTCCCAGGGAGCTGCAGACAGCACACACTGGGGCAGCACACCAGGATGAGCTCACAGCACACACTGGGGCAGCACACCAGGATGAGCTCACACAGAGGTTTTTCTGTGTACACTTTTATTTCTAGGTTAAAAATTAGCATGATTTATTTTATTTCCTGGAAACACATTGTACTAGAGAGAAAAAGGATGTTCTCTCGTTCTAAGTGAGGAACTGCCTTCTGAGAGGATGCAGGATACAAGGAGATACTCGTAACTGCAGTGTGTGGCTCTAATCAGACAGAGTATTAGTGGTTATGTATAGAAAGGGGCTGTGTTTAATCAGTGTAACTTCTCTTAGGTCTTAGAGAAGATACCTTTTATTTAGAAATTTATTGCATAGAAGTCAAAAACACTTGGGGATAGCAGTTCTTTATCACACCATATGTGTTCTGGGGATTGAACTCACTGTCAGGTTTGGAGGTAAGAGCCTTTTTTGACTGAGCATCTTGCCAACCCACTACTTATAAACTGCAACAGTCTTGGTTATTTTTTAGAAGACCTTTTTTTCTTCCTGCAGTTCTGCAAGGTTGGAAATTTAATGTAATGCTTGCTATTTGTTTGTGTATTTCTGTGGTTTTGTATAGTTTTACTATTTAGTCTAGACTGGCCTTGAACTTAAAATCCTCGTTTCAACTACCTGAGTGCTTGGACTACAGGTGTGTGCCATCATGTGTGATTCTTAATAGGTGTTTTAACTATAACATGGTTTGAAGGTATTGATTTATTGGTCTGTTTATTTATTTTGTGCTTGGAATCCAACCTAGAGACTTGTACATGCTAGACAAGTGCTCTCCCACTGAGCCACAACCCAGCCCCTCACTGGGGGATTCTAGGCAGGGGCTCTGCTATTAAGCTGTATCCCTAGCCCTCAAAGGGTCTTTTTGATTCTCTTTTGCTCACAAAGGAAATCAAGCATCCTTCTGCATTCTTTATCTCATTAAATTTTCCAGTTGCTTAGCTAAAAACTCCAGATTGTTCCTCATACCTGATTTATCCTGGGGCCTCTGTCTCTGGTGCTGTTGTTTATCTGTGCTCTATCCTCTCCATGCATCCCCATTGTGGCCAAAGTTTGATCATCTTTTCCCTGTCTAATATAGATGCTCTCCAGTCATTAAAACCATCAGCTACCATGTAACTTACCTTCACTGTGTCAGAAATACTCAGAGTGGTTACAACTGGGTATGGCAGTGTCTGCTTGTAGTTTGAGCACACAAGACACACAGGCAGGAGAACCACCAGTTTCACACCAGTTAGGGCACATAGTAAGACATTTTAAAACAAAACAAAGCTCAGGAGAAGGGGTATGTGCGGGGAAGGAGGTAACAGACGTTCTCGAAGCTTTAAAGCAGAACTGGGTGGAGACTGGCTGTCACTCCACCTGGTCTCCAGCTTCAGCCTTTGCCCTTACTTCTTGTCCCCTCCCATAACAGGCTGAGGCTGGTCAGTGGTCTGTGTCACTATGAGGTGGAACTCTCCATAGGCCGATGACTTAGCGATGGCTACAAACAAGCTGAATCACATCCAGGACAGCCGCACAGGACAGTACATTCCACACCCAAAAAGCCAGACTGAAGACTTTCATTTGAGACTTGATTGTGCCAAGTCTCCTGGGTACAGAAGTCTCCTGAGTTGGGCTCTCTGTGTCTGTGTGTTGAGCTGGCTTTTTCCTAAAGAAGAGAGCAGTTCTTGTGTGTTTGTGTTTTGATGGAGGTATTTAGTGTGTTTGGTTTAGTGCTTATGTGTGTCTGTGCATGTACATATGAGTACGTGTGGAGGTCTTCCTGACAGAGTCCTTCATCAAACCCAGAGCGCACCGTCATCCAACCAACTTAGCCGGGATCCCTGTCTCGGCCACCCAAGTGCCTGCATTATAGGCAACAGCTACTCCTGCCCACCTATGTAGGTGGGTTCTGGGAATCCAAACTCTGGTTCTCATGCTTGTGGGGAAGTTGTCTTATCCCTTGAGCCTGCTCCCCAGCCCTGTGTTGGTGTGTTAAGACTGGAACACAGCTGTGTAACAATCGAGCATCTAGATCAGTGGCTCTCCAGCAGTGGCTTTGCCTTCTCCAGAGCCCCTCAAGGTACTGGCATACATTTTCATTTGTGTTGACGTTGTACATGCTTTTTGCAGACCCCACTGAAATTCAGTTCAGATTGTTGGCAGTGATGGAGAAACCTGGGTGTTGGTTGAGAAACAGGGTGGTTGTGTGTAATGTTGACACCTGTCACCGTAAACCCTTGTCTTCATGCACAGACACAATAGAAGATCACCATTGTAATGAAATCTGGCCCACGTTGTGGTTGGTTACACTAAACAAGTAGACAGCAGAAGGGAGCAGTGGGGTACTCCCTGCTGCAGTGGCCCCAGCCTGTGCTTTTAAGCTTCTCTCTCAGCCACCCAGATTGTCACTATCTGGAGGAGCAGCCTGGCTTTGAACTCTGTATCGATGGGCTCACATACTGTCTTCTTGTCCCCAGCCTCAGGTCGTTTTTGTGAGATTTGTGCACATGGTGTGCTTGTGGACCACCTGTTCTTTTTGTTGCTCAGTACTCTGTGACATCATTTTATTATAAGGGAAGACAATTCTGTGCCAGTGTGTATGTGTTTGTGTGTGTGCGTGTGTATAGCACCATCTTGTGTTGTGGAGATACTATCTTGTACTTTGAGACAGTTTATTCTCTGCCCTTCACTCTCAGCTCCCAGCCTGCCTCTGGAGCATAGGGGGTCTTACTTTCCTCCCTCTCTCCTACGTCCTTCCTGACTGCTGTGAGAAGTAGACCCACTTTCAGCAGGATTCTGCTTCATTCTGCATCGCACAGTCTGATTGTCTTTCAGTTAAATTCTCTGGCAGGGTTAGGGACTGTTCTTCAGCTGAGGTTTGCTCTTGTTCTGGTTTTCATTTATAAGGTACAATTTTTCTTTCCAGTTACTTTTCAAAAGCAGGGTACTTTCAGATTTAAGTAGCAGAAAACCTAGCTTAAATTGGCTCATAGAGAGACTTGGTCTGTTCATTAAAGCATCCTGAAGCAGTTGCGGTGGCCGGGGAGGGCCTGACTCCTCTTCGTTTCTTCTTGTGCTCTAAGGTGCAGTTAGGGGCAAACATGACTCAGTTGGTAGAGTGCTTGCCTGTATGCCAAACTCCATCCCCAGAACCATGTAAAGGAGGTGAGGTGGGGCTTGCTTGTAGTCCCAGGGAGAAGGATCAAAAGTTTAAAGTTATATTTGGTTACTTAAGGAGTTTGAGGTAAGCTTGGGCTACATGATCCTGTCTGAAACAAACAAAAAAAAAACAAACTATTCTACAGAGAATAGTAGATGCTGGGGGTAGTTTTCCAGCTTTAGAGCCAACAAAGACTTAACAATCAGCTTTGACACTGCTGGGCCTTAAGGTCCAAGGCTCTTGAAGTAGTGTCTTTGTGCTAGTGGCTTTGTGTGTGCTGGGTGTAAGGTCAGTGAAGGCTCCATTTAGCGCTGGTCTGAAGAAGTGGCAGGCTTCTTTGTAGTGGTGTGAATGGAGCCAAAGACAGTGTTTGTGGAAGTGCCAGGATCTTTGCTAGGGTTAGGAATGGTCTGTGTGAGTCCATCTCAGTGAGCTTTGTGTCGTGACTGTAACTTGTTTCTGGATTAGCCAGGTGTGTTGGTACATAGGTGCAATCCCAGTTTGCAGGAGGCTGGAGGGTCTGGAGTTTGAGGCCATCATGGGCAACATAGGAGACCCTGTATGAAAACAATATGTGGTTTCCTGGTACTTTATTTGGGACTACTTAGGTACAGACAGTAAGAATGCCTTTTAATGTTTCTTTAGAGAGAACTGGGCATTTCTGAGGAAGAACAACAAATCAGTACATGATCATTGTTCTAAGCTGAATTTAGCATGGATTGAAAAAGATAATTTAGATTTTATGCAAAAGTATAGGTTTTTGTTGTTGTTTTTTGGTAAGTGATTGTAACCCTGCCTGATGACCTTAGCTCACTCAGGCCCATGTGGAAGGAGAGCAAGTTGCCCTCAGTTCTCCACATAGAGGCTGTGGCACAGGCACACACATGCTGGAACCTCTGGGCATGTGGCACACACTTTTTTAATCCTGTAAAGGCAGGTGGGTCTCTGTGAGTTCAAGGCCAGCATGGTCTACACACCGAGTTCCAGGACAGCGAGAACCACATAGTGAGATGGCCTCAAAATAGCAAAAAACAAGACAAGACCTTGAGTTAATGTCTTCCTTTTGACAGGGTCTTATTTTATAGGTCTAGCCTCAAATTTGGGACAGTCCTGATACCCAGCTTCTCAGGTGCTGAAAACGAGGACGCCTGGCTTGTTCTTGGTGTGTGCGAACATTTATTTATTGATGTGTGCCTATACCACAGGGTCTTTGTGGGTGTCACAGGGCAACTTGTGGAAGTTGGTTCTCTCCACGCTGGCCTGAGACTGAGCTCAGGTGAGCATGGCCTGGGAGAGCCATCTTGAGCCTTTAGACCAGCCATTGGAAAACGCAGATTTACATTACAATTCATAACACTAGCAAGATTGCAGTATGAAGTAGCAACAAAAAATAGTTTTATGGTTGGGGGGTCACCATCATATGAGGAACTGTATAAAAGGTTTGCAGCGTTAGGAAGGGTGAGAGTCACTGCATTAGATGACCTGTTGCCATCCTTACTGCCTTGGTCTTGTCTGTCTATCATGCTCATCCATTCATCTGTTCGTCTGTTTGAGACAGGGCCTTTTATGTAACTCTGTCTTGGAACTCACAAAGATCCACCTGCCTCTGTCTGGGATCAAAGGCTTGCACCACCATACCCAGCAGCTTTGGCTACAGAACACAAATTAAAAAAACAGAACAGAACAGAAACAGGAGATGTGAGGGATAAGTAGAAGCAGCTGAGAGTCTGGGATGAAGGCGGTGTCCACTCAGGCTGCTGCTACCCAGACGGTACCCATAGATGCTGGGTACTGCTCCTCTTAGCTAGTTTCAGGGAATCCAGTGTGACTTTGCCTGAGAGTCACATCCCTGCTTGTTTGACACTAAAAAGAGACTCCAGTAGTAACAATAGAGCATTCACTGGAAGACAGCAGACACGCCAAATTGTGACTTGGCGATAGATGGTGTGTGGCTCCTCTGACCTAAGGTCCTGAACACTGTTTGCATATCACACAGAAATGCTGGCTACCCTCAGTTTAAACATGGCACTGGGTGAGCGAGGTTTCTTTCCTTTCCTTTCTTTTTTGTACTAGACATTGTTTGGTCCTGTGAGTTGCAGTGTTGGAAATTAATACACTGAATTATCTTAGGTTTAAGTGAAGTTGGATGACACTCCAGATAGGCATGGGGACATCATTTGCTTTCTTTAGTTTAGAAAAAAAGGATGTATATGAGCCATGTTTCCAGAAACCTGTTTGGAGGCTGAAGGTGGGCTGGGGAGGGGTGGTACTGCCCATCACCTTTTTAATGATTCAGGGTTCTTGGCAGAAAGCCTGCTCTGGAAAACACCTTAGCTACCTCCAAACACTTGCAGCTTTGGAGAACAATGTTGGTGTTTGAAAGCAGTGTTTGTCATTGGGTTTCTACTGTGACTTAACCATGGGCTGTATGCTGCAGGGGCTGAGTGAGTCACATGCCGTCTAGCAGCTGCTCAGTGTGGTAGAGTTGTTATAGGACAAATTAAACGGTAAATGTAGGCTGTCCTGGAATTCATTTTGTAAACCAGGTTGGCCTCAAACTCAGAGATCTGCCTGCCTCTGCCTCCCCAGTGCTGGGATTAAAGGCGTGCTCTCCCACTGCCTGGCTGGCAGCATTTCTGTTAAGAGCCTTGTCTGTTGATCACCGTGGATGATACCCATAAAAAAAATTAGCCTTTTTAAAGTCAGTGTCTCATTGTGTAGTTCTGGCAGGCCTTGAATTTACAGAGAGACCCACCTGTCTGTCTGAGTGCTGTGATTAAAGATGTGTCCTACTATCGAGAGAGAGAATGAGAGAGAGAGAGAGAGAGAGAGAGAGAGAGAGAGAGAGAGAGAGAGAGAGAGAGATAGATGGGGGCCTGACCTACTCACTTCCTGAATTATTTGTGGTTTGCTCCATTGGTTCCGAGTTGCCAGATTCTACTCTTAAAGACAAGCACAAGAGGTGCAGATACCTTGTTGGGTTACTTTGTCTACATTTGGCATGTAAAGTATTTAAATTCCCTTTCTTTCTTTCTTTCTTTCTTTCTTTCTTTCTTTCTTTCTTTTTCTTTCTTTCTTTCCTTCCTTCTTTCCTTCCTTCCTTCCTTCCTTCCTTCCTTCCTTCCTTCCTTTCTTTCTTCCTTTCTTTTGAGACAGAATTTTACTTTGTGGTCTAGGCTAGCCTTGAAGCTTTGATCGTCCAGCCTCAGGGTCCTGAGTTTGGGATTGACAGGAATGTAACATCATGCTCAGCTTATACTGGAGTGGAATTATTTATTATAATTTTATATAAGGTGATTCCAGCTGATGTGGTGACTTATGTCTGTAGGTGGTCCTAGCACTTAAATATGGAGACAGATCAAAGCCATCTTCAACTTAAGACTCTGTCCAAAACCAAACCAAACCAACCAACCAACCCAAATGTGTGTTTTGTTTTAATGTATTCTGAAATAGAAGTGCTGCCTTCTCAAATGAAGAAACCAGCAGGGTTTACTTGCCAGTTTTGTATGGGGCTCACCATAACAGTATCAAAAAATAGGCTTTACCTTAGAAGAGGAAGAGAAAATGACACCTAATTTGAAATAAAGGGAACTACTATCTATGGGGGACAGTCAACCAACCAGAGCCCTTTCCTAGTCTCCGGTGGATCAGTGTGGCTTAGACAGAAGCTTCCCAGCTGGCTTTGCGGGAAGCAGGTTCTGCTGGTGCTGCCCCATGGGTTCAGCTCCAGCAGGTGAGTCAAGGGTTCAGTAGTTCTTGGACTAGCATAGGCTGCGCTGTACTTAGAAAAGAACTCAATAATGAGAAGTGTGCCTCTTAGCCCTGAATTTATTTTAGTTAGTGCTTGTGCCTGCCAGCGATGGAGAAGGCAGCTGAGGACTAGCATGCAGCTCCGTTCTAGAGTACTGGCTTGACACACACAAGCCCTG
Organism: Micromys minutus; assembly: GCF_963924665.1. NCBI lineage: Eukaryota > Metazoa > Chordata > Mammalia > Rodentia > Muridae > Micromys > Micromys minutus. The sequence goes on along the minus strand of NC_137964.1, from coordinate 4,077,458 downwards.
GCTTCAGTCCCCAGGATCTTGCAGACAAGGGTGGAGCGTCCTGGTTACCCTAGCTCTTGCCTTTTCAGGTAACCCAGACAAAGGGGTACAGTACGTTTTCCCGCTTCAGGGTGTGCCTGAGTGGCTCAGTGAGACCTAAGTCTTCCATTTCCTGGTTGCTTTGCTGTTTGGTGGAATTCAGCTGTGAGAGGTGCGTGTTGCCCTTTGGGATGAGGTGTTACACGATTCCACTCTATCATGGAGTACCCTGAAGCTGTGCGTCTCCCTCAGCCTGGGTCCCTTCATGATCATCTAGAGCCAAGGTGTTTCTTCTTCCCCATCTTCCCCTAGTCAGCAGTACTGCACCAGTAAGGCAGTGTCAGCCAGGGAGCAGCCCTTTTTATATTAATTTGTTTCTGACATCTCAGCCCCTCCCAATTGATACAGCCTGTTTCTTTTTGGCAGCTGTGAAATGCATGATACTTAGAATGAACCCAGTTCAGAAGATCTGGTAGTTTGTTAAAGAACAAAGAACATCTAATTGAAGAGTAACAAATGTTAAAAGTCTTTGCTCCAAATCAATATACACCAATGGACAAACAAACAAACAAAACAAAACAAAAAAAAACCCTTCATACCCACTTGCTAAAATATATATATATATATATATATATATATATATATATATATTTTTTTTTGTATTAGAATATGGACTTGTCAGGTTACTTCTAAGGGAAAATAAACATGAAAGTCATGTCTACGGGCCAGTTCCTTGCAGGCTAGACTTCCAGGATGAAGGGAATTGGAAAGAGCTCCTGTGTGCTCCTAGTTCCATCACAGGGCAGAGGTGGGAGATGCTGACTAAGCTGAGAGGCATTAAAAGTGTTAGGTTGGAAGGGAGCAGCCGCTGGGTCTGAGCTCTCTGGCTGCACAGGGGGACTGTGCACAGAGGTGAGGAGTCAAAGTGGGAAGGGGTGGCAGCCTAGGATTGGAGCAGGGAAGGGATGGGAAAGAAGGGGCTCAGTCTTTTAGCCAATGGCTGGCTGAAAGGTAGGCCCCAGGACCAGAGTCAAGACCTGGGTCCTAACCTTGGCCTGGCTGCCATCTAGCTATGGGGAGTGGTAGGAAGGGCACACAGAGCCCGCACTCTGGTGGCGGCTGCTGCTGCCGCCGCCGTCACTTGGACAAGAACCTAGTGACAGAATGCTGTCTAACGAGGGAATAAATTACCCTCTCCACGAAGTAGGACTTGTCATGTTCCTTTGCTTCTGCAAGTGCAGGCTGACAGGTGTTTTATGGGGATTCCTAAGTTGGCACCAAGTTAAAGCTAAGTGACTTACAGTTTCTTCTAAAAGCAGTTTGTTGTGGCTGGCGAGGTGGTGCAGTGGTTAGGAGCACTACTGCTTTTGCCCACATTGGGAAGTTCACCATCCAGTTAACACCAGTGTGGGGCGGGGAGGTCCAACGCCCTCTTCTGGTCTCCACGGGCACTGTGCTCACATGTGCATACCCACATGGACAAAGTATTTTTAAAGACTTACTGTGTTTAATAATGCATGTGTGGGTGCATGCAGAGTGATGGTGACTGTAGAGGTCAGGGTTAGGTTCCTTCTGAAGTTGGCAGTTGAGCTACTAAAGCAGGTGTTGGGAGTCAAGGTCCGATCTCTAGGGGAGCAGTATGCACCACTGAGCCAGCCTCCTGTCCCGGAATGAAGTCTTTTCAAAGACCCGTGTTTAATAACTGTGTATCGGGCGTCAGGAGGAAGCCGACAGGTGAAGTAATAGAGGCTGAGGCGGAGAAGGAAACAGCGTTGCCAAGTTCCATATTTGGTACAAGGTTAACTTCCTGATTTGGTTTGGGCCTCGCCACCCAGCTGGGATGGCAGAGCTGGGGAAGAACACTCGCTATGGAAGCATGAGGTGCAGGTCTGAGTCCCAGCACCTGTGCAGACAGCATCACCATGAGTGCTTTGTAACCAGGAGCCCTGGGACTTGCTGGCTGCCAGCCTAGCTTGGGGTTCGGTGAGTGTCCTCTGAGGCCAAGTTAAGGCTTTGGCAGTGCCTTGGCTATCCTGCTGACTTACTCTCATCTGCTTCCTTAAACCCTTCTCATAAATTCTAATTGGATCTGGACGGTGGCTCGTTCAGTGGGTGGTAAGCTGCTATTTGTGTGGTGACTTTTCTCCCTCCCTTTTTGGCACGGGGCCTGATCCACTTGTACTCAGTTACTACAGGGAAGGCTGGTCAAGGCTAGAGTATGCAGGCTTGAATGCTTAGTGTGGGGAGGCAGAGCTCCAGAAGCTTCTGTCTGTCTCCTTGCCCTTGGGTCTGTACTGGCCCACCCGAGCTACAGCTCTGTCGCTTTCACACCCAGTGCTTGGATCCACCCCCCTCCCAAGTGTCTAGAACACGATACTGTCAAGGACTAGCTTTAATGCTTCAGAATTGGGATGTAATTCTTTGGAGGGGGCTTCTTTTCTCCTGGCCCCCTTTTATGGAAACAAGGTCAGAGTTAGTATTTTGTTTTAAAAATTACAGGTATTTGTGTCTCCACGTGGGTATGTGCATTTGCATATAGTGCCCACGGAGGCCAGAAGAGGGTGTTGGATCCTGGGGAGCTGGAGTTCCAGACACTTGTGAACCACTCGATGCGGGTACTGGAAACTAAAGTAGGGTCTTAGAATAATAGTGATATAATAATAGTAAATGCTCTTAGCCGCCCAGACACCTCACTCCAGTCTGACAGAAGGTGGATGCAGCCTTGGGGGTTTTAGTCCCTGGCATGTAAACCAGGTGTGCTGATACACGACTGCTCAGGAGGTGCAGGTAGGAGGACCAGAAACTGAGTTATCCTTGGCTACATAGAGAATTGAAGGCCAGCCTGGGTCAGATCTCATCTCTAAAGAAGAAAAGTAGATGTAGGGAAGGGTACACTGACTTTGGGCCGTGTAACCGACAGTAAAGATCTGCCATGATTAGAGCTTCTGTTATTTTCTAAGCAGGAAGTGTGCTGTTCACTCTCATCAGCTTAGGAGGTAGCTTGGCTTCCTGTCCCCGTTTTGGAGACATGCAGGGCAGTGGAGTCCTCGGCCCAGTTCTAACCCACACCCCAGGCCTTGGGCAAATTGGGAGGTTTATCTTTCAGCTCAGACAATCCCTCCCTACCTCATCAGAGTGTTGCAAGGCTCTGGTGAGGAAACTCAACACTCATTGGATGTTCGGCTCCCAGCAGGGGCTGCTGAACTTGCCAAGGGTTTACTTGAGATGTCTTTGTGAGAGTGGACTCAGTGTGGCATGGAGCCCTTGGCTTCTTACTTTACAAACTGGAACTGGAGGAGCGATTGTGTCCTAATTAAAAGTGTGTGTGTGTGTGTGTGTGTGTGTGTGTATGTTTATTTTTAGGGCCACACATAGCCCAGATGGACCCTGAACCTTGGTTCTTCTTTCTCTCCCCTGGTAGATGCTGGGATTAGAAGTATGTACCACTATGCTTGGGCTGTGATTCTGTGGTGTTGGGTGTGGAACTTGGGTATCCAAACTAAACCCTTCTAGTCAGTCATTCGGCTTGGGACTCCTGATCTGCTGTGGAAGGGATTGGTCCAATGGTTGTGGACCAGGATGTGTCTGTCCCTCTCTGGATGAGAGGAGGAGGAGGAGGAGGAGGGAGAATATTTGTCCTCTCTATGTTGTGTTACTTTTACCAACATAATGTTTATTTATCTTTTGTTGCCATTTACAACATGGCCGACTTACTAAAAATGCAGTAAGCTTTACTTTATTACTTATTGCTTAGGCTTTTTTGAAATATTACTCAGTAATTGCAATCTCATTACAAAATTCAGGGCTGGGAAAAAACATATCCAGAGAGAGGCATGGTGGTACTTGCCTGTAATTATTGCTCTGGTGGTAGAAGCTTGTGGGTCAGGAGTTCAAGGTTCTCTTTGGCTACATAACAAGTTCAAGGCCAGCCTGGGCTACACGAGTGCCTCTGTCAGAAAATCAAGATGAAGTTTTGGTGGCTTCTCAGAGATGGAGAGCTCTCTGTGGTTCAGTCAGCCCTGCTGCGCTGTGACTGTCCATTTCCTTAGGTCTTGTCCCTGTCTCCTTTCCTTGGGAGAGCCTCGTTCCCAGTCTACAGTGCAGGTTGTCCCTCTGCTTAGTCAGTCTGTGAACTTGAGAACAAGGTCCAGGGGAGTTTTGTGAGCTGAACTCTTACTGGATTCTAGAGCTATTTTAAATGGAACCCAACTATCCAAGAGCCCTGAAAAAAGGGACGTGAAATTATGATTCTAGGATTGAGTTTGCCTGTGTGTAGTATACAGATAAAGCCCTAATGCTTCCAGAATTCTAAAGACTTAAGCCACACCTGATGGCATACGCCTACAATTCTTTCACTTGGAAGGCTAAGGATTGTGAGTTTAATACCAGCCTGGTCACATAGCAAGACCCTGACCAAAAAAGAACACAAACAACCGAACCAAACAAAAATTAAACCCCCCCCAATCAAATGAAAACCAAAAGCAGGCCATTCTGGTTCTTGTCTGTTCCAGGGCATTGTTGCCGACAGCATTGGAGAATGTCCCAGGTAGTATAGTGAGGACAGCTGTACTCCACCCCCTCCCCAGGTGGGGACCCTGTCTGCCAGCAACCCTCATTTCCATGAGCCCTTGGCTCTGAGTGTGATACCCAGGAGTCTACTCTGTGGGCATGGTGCTGTGGTTTGATCTCTCAGCTATGCTGGCGAGGTGTGAGTGGACCCCGCCTGCCACAGGGGCTGTGAGAGGAGAGCTCTTGGGCAGGGGCACCAGGAACTTCTGGTGGCCAGAGACACAGATCCTGGGCTGCTGTTTACAGGGGGTTCAGCTTTGTTCCCAGTGTGGGAGCCCAGGCTGGGAATGTTTCCCAGCAGTCTAGGGGTGGCCTGAAGAGGCTTAAGAACAGCCAGAAACTCCTTTCTCTCTTTGCGCAGCTTGCAGAAAAAGAAGCTCCTTTGGAGCAGGATAGGTTAACTAATAATTTTAAAAGAACACGGACTATATTTGTTTTCATTTGGTAATGGTTTTTCCCAAAAATAGCTTTTAACTTAATATTCATGAAATTTTTTCAAAGAATGCATTAATCTTAGCCAGGTATGATAGTATTAGCTTACCTTTAGTCACAGCACTCAGGAGGCAGAGGCAGGTGGATCTCTGTGAGTTTGAGGCCAGCCTGTTTGTTCTACACTTGGAGTTCTAGGTCAGTCAGGGTTAAATAGTGAGAGTCTGTCTCAAACATACATACAAACAAAACAAAAAAAAAAAAAAAAAGATCCCAAACCAAAACATTCATCTCAATAGGATTGACCTATCATTTCCATGTTTGTCCCATAAGTGGCCCATTCCCCCTCTCCTGACTCAGCTGTGGTGCCACTGACACCCCACTACAGAACAGACTGGGTCTTAGGGAAAGCCCTGTGAAGACTGTCCCCTTTAGCTTATTGTCCCCTTTGCTAAAAGATTTGTCTGTCTTTGGACCCTTCGATCACTAGTTAGCATGTGGTGAGGGCAGGAGCCAGTGTGTTTGGCTGTGAGGCTCAGCCGGCCTCCTTAGCTGTGTTGCTTTGTGTTTGAAAGTGTCATGTCTCTTCTCACCACTGCCGTGTGGGCTCCGAGCAGCGTGGCTGGCAAGGGTGGTGCAAGTCTTGAGCCTAAATTTAGATTCCTTCAAGGCCTTGGAAGCTTCCTCAGATTCACAGGCTTCTTTGCTGCTGTGCATCTCCTCGGGAGGGGAGAGTGAAGATGGGGCTGGAAGGGCTGCCTCTGTGGACCTCATCAGCAGGGCCTCTGTTGGGTGGGAGGGCTGCTGTGCAAACCTGATGACTGAGTGTGAGAACTGACCCACAAGTTGTCCTCTAAGTCCATATGCACCGTACACACCCCCATATAAACACAACATGTAAAAATCTAGGAGGGGCTGAGAACTGATCTAGCACTCTGGGAGAGAGAATTTGGTGCAGTCTAGCCCACAAGTACTCTGAGTGTGGGTGCTCATGGGTTTTCTCTTTTGGATTCCCTGTCTTCTGTTGGACTGTAATGCCTCCACTCTGACTGATCTGTTTGCTTGTGGTAGCTTTTTTGTTGGTTTTGACACAGGAGGTGAAAGTTTCCTTTCTTATTTGTTTTCTTTTTGTTGTGTTTGGTTTTTCCAATCTAGTTTCAGCTGGTTGGAATCCCTGTGATTCTACATCAATTTTAGCATGAGTGTACAATTTCTGTTTTTAAGAGGCAACTGGGGCTTAGGAAGAGGCTGTTTGAGTCTCTAGACTGACTTAGACTATATTGCCATTTTTTCTGTTAGTAACTCAGATTGTTAATGAGCATGGGCTATTTTTCTGTTCCACTGTCTTTTAATTTCTCACAGCAGTGGGTTTCAGTTTTTAGAGTGTAGTGTGAGTTTTCTCCAGTCAAGTTTGTTCATACGACCTTTTCTCTTTTATGTGTTACTATAGATATCCTTGTCCTTAATTTCATTATGGATTGCCATTGCTAATGTGTAGCAGTGCATTTGTATTTAGTTTATTGATATTCTGCAGTTTTGTGGAGCTCATCTCTGGTTGGCTCTGATTTTTGTGTATGGGTATTATGTTTGCCTATGTATGTTTCTGTGTCTGAACAGTAATGTGTATGGGTCCCTTAGGGTTTTCTGTGTATGGTGCTGCCATTCTTGTATGAAGATTTCTTTCTGATCTGAATGCCTATTGTTTGACAGGAGCAGACAGTCTAGTCTTATTACTAGGAAGGAGGTAATCCAGGCCCTCCCAGTGAGTGTGATGTTAGCTGTGGGTTCCAGAGATGCCCTTTATGTAAGTGTGTGGGTTGTTGAGTGTTTTCATCAGGAGGAGCTGTGGGAAATTGTCAAATGCAATTTGGTTTACTTTTCTGGTTTACTCCCAGTTATACCATAGTTCCTGCCCATTCTAATACGGTCATTATACTCCTTGCCTTCTGTATACTGAATGGCATTCTTCTTCCTGGAGAGAATCCCTGGGAGGTGGTACCTAGGTCTTTCCATGCAGGGCTGTCTGTATTCATCTGGCCAGTGGTGCACAGGACACCGGCAAATGCCACTCTGACAACTGTACCTGTCCTCTGCACTGCTGTGTCTCGATCACTGTGGTGATTCATCTTTATTTCTTTCTCTGGAGAATTGTTTGTGTGTGTGCCTTAGCACTCATGTAGAGTTCAGAGGATAGTCCTAGGTGTCAGACTTTGTCTACCGTGTCAGCAGACTGGCTGGTTGGCTGGCTGGAGATGTTCTGGACAGTCTCCCATCCCTAGTAGGACATCTGGGGTTCCGGAGGTGCGCTACAGTGGCCAGCTTTCTAGGGATCTGAGCTCAGGTCCTCATGTCTGCACAAAGCACTGTCTCCTGCTCTGTTTATTTGCCACATGCTGACACTCCAGCTCTCCTGTGGGCCAAGGAGAAAGTTAATGACTTCCCAAGTGCACAAGCTCCAGGCACTCCAGTTACTTAATGATTTCAGTGTCTTAAAATTGATTGACATTGTTTGTGGCCAAACTAGTCACACCTCGGAGAATGTCCTGTCCACTCTTAAGAAGGATGTGGCCTCTGTAACTGCTGGGTATTCTGGAACTGCTATCTACTTGGATTATGGTCTTGTGTAGTTTTTCTGTTTCCTTGTTGACCTGTATAGGTTTTCTGTCTATCATTCCGATGAGTTGACATTTCCAGCAGCATTGGATGGCTGTGTGTTCTCCCAGGGTTCTGTCAGTCTGTCCTGCAAGTGTCTGAGACTTTGTTGTTAATGTACATGTGTTTGTAATTGTTCTGTCTTCTTGAAAGTGGACTGCTTGCTATTACGGAAGAGTCTGGTTGTCCCCTGTGACAAGTGTTTGGCTTCAAGTGTCTCTGAGCTGGTGTTAATACAGCCATCCCATTTGTTGGAGGTCACTTTTTGTGTAGATGAGCTCTTACTAGCATTTCACCTTCAACCTGTTTGTATTTTGGATTGAAGAGGGATCTCTGGTAAACCAGACAGCATATTGTTGATCTTGTGCTGTGATCTGTCCTGCCAATCTCTACCTTTAATTGAAGAGCTTAACTTACTGCATTCATGTGCTTGCCTTATTTATTTATTTATTTTTTGGGGGGGTTGCTAGAGAGATTTCTTAGTGCTTAAGAACACTCACTCTTTTTGTAGAGGACCTAGGTTTGTTTCCAGTACCCACATTAGAGGGCTCACGACTACCCATACCTCCAGTTCTAGGGGATGAGATACCCCCTCTGATTCTCAAGGGCCCCTATGTGCACATGGTGCACATAAACTCATGGAAGCTTACATACATCAGTTTAAAAAGTCCTTATACAAGAACTTACCATGTAGCTTAGGCTGGTCTCTAAACTCATAATCCATCTGTCTCTGCTATGCAGACAGATGTCATAGGTATGTGTGCGGTGGCCAGCAGTCTGCCTCTGTCACAGGTGCGTGTGCGGTGGCCAGCCTCAATCTGCCTTCGTTTCATGTCTTAACATTTTCTCACCATCCCATCCTCCTTTATTGCTCTGATTATATTAAATTGATAATTAGTGTATATTTTGTGGACCACAATTAAAATCTTAATTTATAACTGTCTAGTTTGACTTAATGCCAGTGTGGTTGGTGTAGTTTGTGGGAAACATGTTCCTATTTTTCTTGTTATTGTCACAAATTATGTCCTTAAATTGTGTGCACATCATCATAGGTGAGTAGTTTGCTGTAAAATCATATTTTAAACAAAGTTACAGGCTGAAACTATAGTTCTGGGCTTTTGGCTTAACCTCTGTATTTTCCTTTATTTTATTTTATTTAGACAGCATAGTATCTCATTATCTAGATTTGGCTGGCCTAGAACTTGCTCTGTAGACCAGGCTAGCCTTGAATACACAGAGACCAACCTGTCTGCCCTGTTTTTGCCCTGACAGTGGTGTCCCCTGTGGAGTGCTTCATCCAGCTTCTGTCACTCACTATTCCCTGGAGAGCTTGTTTATCTTTCCTTGGCCATCTTCTTTTCTTATTTTTATGACCACATACAATGCTGTGCATGGGCCAGAGTTTCTCACTCCGTCCTATGCTGTTGGAGCAATCAGTCTTCAGAGACAATCTGGGTAGCATTTGCAGATAGCATTTCTGTACATGCACCAGATGTCTGCGGACTGCACACATGGGCTCGGGGGATGCTGGCCATTAAAGGTTAAGGCTCATGACCAAAGGCACACATGCTCTGAGAACTGTCCTAGAGAGTTGGATTCCTGTGTGGCATATATGGCTGTATGTTTATCCAAGTCTACTTCTTCACTGTCTTTTGTTGACCTTGATTTTGTCAGTCTGGCAGGTGAGAAATGGCACCTCCATGGAGGCTTGCTTGATCTGCATCTGTGGTGTGAGGTTGAGCATCCCAAGGGAGCTGGGGGCTGGTCAGAGTATTGTCTCTCTGCTGTTTGTTGATATTTTCTCTCCCAGAGAAGAGTGGGGCTGCTATTTTGCTGCATTAGGTTTCTGGGTTAATTTGGAAAGAATGTGATAATGTTAAATCCTTCCCACCACAGTTTAGACTTTCCTGAATGCTCAGTTCTTCATATATGAAGCTTCATTCCTATTGATGTTACCACTTATGCTTATAGCTGGGGCCTTATCTTTTTATCACATGTTCCTTTCCATGAGATCTTGCACCCACTCACCTTTGAACTGAGACTGTGTGTGCCCACCCTTCTTACAGAATCCCTCAGGACAGAGCTTCCGCTGCTGCTTGAAGCAGTCAGTGTTTAAAGCTAAGATGACGGAGGAGCCTATGTTTACTTTTGATACTTCCTCGTGTCCTGCTGTGTCCTCAGGATCCTGTGAAAGTTGTCAGTGGTGGTAGGGGTGCTGGTGGCTTCGGGGCTGTCCTTTCCTGCTTCCAACTTTGATGGAAATATTTCTTGTTTCCTGTGAAGCCTAACCCTAGGTTTTAAGTTGAAATAGGTATTTCTTGTCATGTTGGGAATGCTCTCTGTCTTCTTTATCAGGTTTTTAAAGATGGTGAAAGAATGTGAGGTTTTATCACATGCTCTCGTGTCTGGTGATTCCAGCCATTCAGGGTGGTTGGAGCTCTGCCCGCAGGGTGTCTTGGAGGAGTGTGGAAGGCGGGTTAGGATGAGGAGAGAAGGTGGAGGCGGAGCCACCATCTGCTGCTGCTGTGGTGAGACTGACAGAAACAGCTAAACAGGAAGGAGCGTCTCTCCTCTCTCGTGCCAGCCAGACTTCATTGCCCTAACACACCTGAGAAGACACGTAGTGGATGGAGGACTCTTTTGTCTTACAGTTCTCGAAGGTTCTGTTGATCAAGGAGGGAAGGTGTGGGCAGGAAGTGGAGATGAACAGCACCAGGAAGAGGCCTGGATAGGACCTAGCTAGTCCCTAAGGACACACATCTCTAGGGCCCACATCTTCAAGCCAGGTGTCTCCTTCTATAACACTACCTCCCAACAGCCAGATCCGAATTTTGAATCCATCAGTGGCTTGGCCATTGGTTCCCTCGTGATGTAGAGGGATGCACACACAAGTAAGTGTATTTTACCAAATTTTTGGGCACTATTATTAAAAAAAAGTTTAATGTCTAGGTGGGTATATGCACGCCATAGCACGCCTGTGGTCAGAAGACAACTCTTGAGCATTGTCCCCCTCCCTCCGCCCCGGCATGCCGTGGGGATTTGTTCAGGGCTGTGTACAGGCTACCTCCACAGCCACAGTGACAGTCAGGATTAACCATTGTACTTTAATTGAGACTTCCGATTGCAGGAGCTAGCCAAGTAGAGTCTGGTGGGCATGCCAGGGTGGCAAGTAACTACAGAAGGACCCGGGCCTCATCTTCCACACGCGGTTTCTGGGTGCCCTGAATGCTTTTCTGTGGGGTGAATTTACCCCCTCGAGGTATGTCAGGATAATTTGATGTCTCTAAGTGACAGGGGACGCTGGAATAAAGCGTGCACGTTGTGTTAGTCCCACAGCTGGGTCTCTAGTGACTAGATAGAAAAGATGGCTTTGCACAGCCCTGTATGTGCTCTGGACAGTGCCGCTGAGCCCCAGTTCCTGCAGCAGTGAGCAGGGAGTCAGCAGGTTCCTGCTTTAGCTTGTTGGAAGAGTGACACTGGTCAGGTCTTTGCCATTTGGCCTTTGTCTGTACCCTCGGGGACATGGTGCGCAGTCAGTGCTGAGCAGGGTGGAGCTGTGTACTTCATGTATGGCGGTGGCATCTGTGCACAGGGAAATCATTTCTTAGAAAGAGGAAAATTTTTCTTTTCTTTTTGGTGGACATCTTTTAGGATAGCCACAGCTTCTGTTTGGGCCTAGAACAGTTTCATATCTAGCCCGTTGTCCTGGCGACATTATCATGTGACCCTTTTCTAAGAAGTGCCCTGGTTAGTTTGATGCGTGTTTTTACCTAAAGTCCACCGCTTTCCCGTACACTGTCTATGTACACTGTCTGGGTGTACTCACAGAGATGGTTTCCAGTGTTATAGAGGAACTGTTAGGGGTGGAACTCAGTGGAGGGTTCTTGCCTTGCAAGTGTGAGGCCCTGGATTCTATACGTCAGTGCCGGGTGTGGGAGGTATGGCAGAAGGAACAAATCTTTCAAATGGGTGAGCCTGTCAGGCTTTCGAAGCCACAGGTCTTGAATGCAAGGGAAGGCCTGCTTGTGGGCCCCTTGCTTGGGCTCCACACTGGCATTGGCCCTGTGCTCCATAAGTGTGACAGGGCATGGCCTTCTTAGATTTGGCTTGCTTTGCTCTCTTGGGGTTGCTCGTAGGTTTTTCTCAAACCTCTGAGTTTGGAAATATCTGTGGGCAATGAGTGTTAGTTTTAAGGATTCTTATACAAGCTCAAGTACTCTGTTTTTCATCTTTTCGGGAGGCTTGTCACACATTTTCTGAGACAGATGTGTGTCCATGCAATTAAATTTGCTGGTGAAATGAGCAGAAGCAGTTTTTAACAGTTCTTTGTGGTTACTAAGCCCCAGGAACTCTCTAGTCACCAGTGGCCTCTTGAGTTGGCCTCAGCAAGCATGGGGGAAGCCGAGTTTTCCTGCTTTCTGAGCTCACTGCTGCTGGGAACTGCTGGGGACTGACGCTCACCTTCTCTGTGTTCAAGGGAAGTTGTCCCCATTTACAGAGGATATGAGACCAGGGGGTTTCCATGAATAGCTCATGTGTCTGGGTCATGAGGAGCCAGAAAATCCAGCCAGGAGCAATTTCAGGTTCAGATCCTAGTTTCCCAGTGTCAGGCTTAAGTTTTCCTAAAACAATACACTGCCCATTGTGATGTACGTACGTACGTGTGTGTGTGTGTGTGTGTGTGTGTGTGTGTGTGTGTGTGTGTGTGTGTGTTTGTGTGTGTGTGTATGTAAGGCTGTCATGTCTACTTAGCTAATCTCTTTCTCTCTTGGTCTAGCAGTGTGGGGCACCAGTCACTGTAGTTTAATTTTGTTCCTTCTGGTGACACAGAAATATACTCTTAAACACTTGCCACAGATTCTACTGTTACTTCTCCTGTGGGTTGGTGATTAACGCAGTTGCAGGTAGGGTTTCTTTTATCTTGCCACATTTACTTGTGGGCTGGCTATTGTTTTGTCAACTTCACTAGAGTGATCGGGGAAGAGGGAACTCAGTTAAGAGAATGACTCTATCAGATTGGCCTGTGAGCAAGCCTGAGGTACATTTTCTTGGTTAATGACAGATGTGAGGGTCCAGTCTCATAATAGATGGTCCTGGGGTACATAAGAAAGCAGGCTGAGCAAGCCATGGGGAGTAAACCAGTAAATAGCATTGCTTCATGGCCTCAGTGTCAGCTCCTGCCTCCGGTTTCCAGCTCCAACTTCTCTCAGTGATGACCTGTGAACAGACCGGTTTTTAAATGGAAATTAACCCTTTCCTGCCCACATTGCTTTTGGCTGTGGTGTTTGTCATCGATGTGAAAACCCTGAGACACTTGGGAAAGTTCATGATTTGTCTTCAGTGCAGGAGCCTTGGGGATCAGAGCAATGATGGGTGACAACTAGAAAGGGTTTCTTAATGTCGACAACCTTGGAGATATCTGAGCAAGGCCTGTTGGGAGGGAAGGAAGGCAGAAGGATTAGGAAGTCATTTATAGTCTCTGGCCCCCACCCCAGCTCCCACCCTTCATGGTTCAGCCCAGTTTAGCCTTGAGTTTCCTGTGTGCTAGGACTGTAGGTGTGCACCACTGCACCAGGCAAAGCCTCCCTGCACTTCACATACAGGGCATTGTGTGGCCCCGGCTGCTTCTAACTCTGTGTAGCTGAGAATGACCTTGGAGCTGGTTCTCCGGTCTCTACCTCCTGAATACTGGAATCACATGCGTGTGCCACCACCTCTCCTGGCTTATATGGTGCTGGAGATGAACTCAAGGCTTTGTGGGTGCTGGGCAAGCAGTCTGCCAACTGAGCTGCATTCTGAGCCCAAGTCCTTAGAGTTCTTAAAGCAAGGGTGGGCCACCTGTCTGCTTGGAGCCTGTTTACCACCCATGCCACTACAGTGACAGCCAGAGGTTAGGCCATTTTCCTGTGGTTCTTGTGACCTTGTGTTCCCAGTGTTTACCAAATACTTCAAATACTTTCCCCAAATTTCACACACTGCACATTCAGAACATAAAAGGAACCATTGAGATAAATGTTAAAGTTCCACAAATTACACAGTGTGTCTTAATGGTAGGTTTTTAAAAATCAGATTTACAGAGGACTTGGAGCAGTTTAATGGTGGGTGGAACACTTCTAAATCTTTGATAGTTTCCACTTGGTTTCTTGGGGGTCACGTCTCCATACAGAAGCTCAAATACTCTGATGCCTCCAACTTCAGTAGTGAGTTGACAACTACTTCATCTAATATTCCCTTCACAAAGGGAGAGACTTTGATTAGAAGTCTCTACTTTCTAGAATATTATGCTGGTAAAGGTGTTCAGAGAAGTAACAGATGACAATCCAGGAGATAGAGATCATAAGGGTATGGAGTGGGGGCTGGGAGGCTTGCACATCAGGGAAAGAAGAGAGAACAAAGGCTCAAAACTAGGAAGCAGTTGGCATTGTATGCTGAGGGAAAGGAGGTCATTTGGATTGAGTCTCCACGTTCCTGTGAGAGAAGCCACAGTGGAAATAGGATGGTGTCTGTGGGAACTCAACAGTGTTGTGAATGCCCGTTTGCCATTTAGGTCCCATCTGTGAAATGCAGTGAAAGCTCAAAATAGGTGATTAGAGACCAGATATCTGTGTTCATAAGACAGACATGAAGAACTGCCTGCCTGGTGTATGAATACAGCATAAAGCTTGATTGTTTGATTTTCATATTCTTGGTAGCAAGGACACTTGCCTAGAATCCCCCAGTGAGGGGCTGGGGTGTGTCTCAGTGGTAGAGCCCCTGCCTAGTTTAGAGATTTTATCTTCAGCACTGCAAAAATAAAGAAAGAAAGAATAAACAAATGTAGACTCCTTAGCACTGCCGTCTTGGGTAGAGTACTTGGTGTTCTTAGTGCCTCTGTCCTTCTGTCTCCTCGTGTTAATGTGGGGATAATAATAGTTACCTGTTTCAGGTTAATTCCTAGAACTAGATGGTTCAGATAAAAAGTATGTCCAACAGTGGGTGGCAAACAGCAGAGGAATATATAGGCTTCAGTAGTGTAGTCATGGCTTAATGCAGTATGCATATTAGTTCATGGCTTTTATCCATATATGGTATAGTATGCATTGCTTTCTCTTTCCTTAGAGGGAAACTGGACTTTCTATAGCTCGTGCATTCTCTGCAGTTTTGCACAGTGAAATTATGGCCTCCAAGCTTGTCATATGTGCAGAGTAGCAGCAGAACTATCCTTGGGGAAGGAGTGTGGTCTTTGATTATCAGGGCAGGTGTCTCTGGGCCATAGTAGAGTGTCAGGGTTGGCTTCATATACATGTGTGTCCATCTACATGTTCGCATTCTTACATGCCAGTACATATATGCACTTTTTTCACACATGTCCTGTGCCATGTTTTCTGTGAGTTAACTTTGAGAGGAAGGGGCTACTGTAGAACAGAGCTACTGGACTTCTCTCCACACTTCCCACCCTGTACCAGAGACAAGACTTCTTTATTCTTCCGTGACTGTTCTAGAACTTACTCTATAGACTGGCTGGCTCAGAGATCTGTGTGTTTTTGCCTCCCAAGTATTGAGATTAAAGGTGTGTGCTACCACTGCCCAGCTGGAGCTACTGAATTCTTGTCTACCTTGTCTATCCTTGAGGTGTTCTGGCTATAGGCAGCAATCTGGCTTTGGCTGACCAACACTGGAGAGACAGCATTGGAAGGTTCTCTCTCAGTGGCCTCTACAACAGTTGAAAGTTAGACACCAAAACTGAGGACAAGAAAAGACCCTGACAGGTGTGGGTGTCCGGGAAGCACAGTTGTGGGTCTGAGCAAGTAGCCTGGGCTGCAGCCATTGCCACTGTCACTGAAGTTTCCCCTGTAGAGCACCTCCTACTCTTGTCATTGCCCATGGCATGCTAGCAGACAAGTTCAGGAGCAGCTGAAATGCCTCTCAGGAGAGATGTGAACTGATAGGATAGCCGAGGTCAGGTGATGTGTGAACTGCTGTCATGTGCTTTAGTGAGGGTCAGTGGTAGGTGGTAAAACAACAGTTGCGTAAGAAAATGGTGTGGCGCAGTGACCCAGGTCCTGAGGTGCTGCTAAGCAAAAGGGAAGGGTGCAGTTAGAGGGCTGGGCTCCAGGATCAGATGCCTGGTCAATTCCCTTATTTGGACAAAGACAAAAAAGGAGCAGTCTCTAGGTGAACTTAGACTGATTCATCCTTTAGTAATGTAAAAAGAAAGTTTTAGAATGCTTTTCTCAAGATTAAAATGTCTTAGAGATATCCCATAGGGATTTCCCTCCCTCCTTCCTTCCCCCTTTTTGACACAGTATCCTTCTGTGTTGTCCAGGCTGGCCTCAAACACAGAGATCTGCCTGCCTCTGCCTCCTGAGTGCTGGGGTTCAAGATGTGTTCTCTTATTTTTAGGAAGAAAATTGTATTACTTTCAAAATGTACGTATGCATATGTGTGTGCCATGGTCCGTGCTTCTGCCTCGGCCTGTATATGGAGGTGACAGGAAACTTGCAAAATCTGTTTTCTCCCCTAACCATGTGGGGTCCTGGGAAGTGAACTCAGGTCTCAAGCCTTCATAGTAGGTGCCTCTACCACTTGAGCTGTCTTTCCTGCTCTAGACATTTCTTTTATATGTTACAAGAAATCTTGTAAGCCAAGTGTGATGGCTCATACCTATAATCCCAGCACTTGAGGCTGAGGGTGGAGGAGCCTTGTCAGTGTGAGGATAGCCTGGGCTACATAGTGAGACCCTGTCCCAAATGCAAAAAGCTGAATTCCACCTCCAATCATCCTCCCCATTAACAGAGGGATTTCATCTTTGAGCTTGCTTGTCATAGGTGTTTATCAGAGGCTGAGAGAGAGAGAGAGAGAGAGAGAGAGAGAGAGAGAGAGAGAGAGAGAGAACCAACCAACAATAGAGTTTCCCAGGTGCCGGCATCCTCAAGCTCCAGCTGCACTGAGTTCCTCTGGTGGAGTTCCACCTCTCCAGCTCCCTCGCTTATTACTTGATGCAGACCAGGCCCAGGGATGGTGGACACTGTGCCCTGCTTTATCACCTCTTGAAGATCCCCAGCCATGGATTCCTCCATCACTACCCCAGCCCCCGCTTTCCTCTGTGATTCCACCAAAGCTCATTATAGAGCTTCTTTGTTTTCTTTTTAAAGATTTATTTATTTTTTATATATGAGCACACTGTAGCTGTCCTCAGACATGCCAGAAGAGGGCATTGGATCCCATTACAGATGGTTGTGAGCCACCATGTGGCTGCTGGGAATTGAATGCAGGACCTCTGAAGAACAGTCAGTGCTCTAACCACTGAGCCATCTCTCCAGCCCTAGAGTTTCTTACTGTGTGAATTCAGTTTGATTTTCTGTTTCTTTTGTGGTAATTGCTGTTTTGTTTTTCAAGACAGGGTTTCTTCTGTGTATCCCTGGCTAACCGGAATTCTTTCTGTAGACCAGGCTGGCCTTGGAGTGCTGAGATTAAAGAGGTGCGCCATCATTCCCAGCTTTGCTTTTCTGTTTTTTTGAGGTGTAAGCTTAGATTTGTGATTTATGGCTTTTCTTCTTTTCCAGTAAAGACATTTAATCTTCTTTCTCTTAAAAGGGGAGTGGGCAGCAAGATAACTCAGCAGGTAAAAGTGTGTGCTGTGTGTGCCCGAGTTCAAGCCCTGGAACCCTTGTACAGAAGCACATCTGTCACTCCAGTGTTTCTATGGCAACACAGAAGGCAGAGGAAGAATTGCCCTGCAGCTCAAGGGCCGGCTACCCTGAAACATGTAGCAGGTCACAGAGGGGCCATGCCTTACAGGTGGGAGGAGAGAACAGAGCCCCAAAAGTTGTCTTCGACCTCCACACAGGGGCTGTCCAAGGATTATTTAGGAGTGTGATGTTTAATGTCCAGGGGTTGAAGAGTTTTCTGTTTTCTCATGTTGCTTCCAAGTTTAATTCTGTGACCAGAGAACATACGCTGCCGGGTTTCAGTTCTGTTGGTGACAAAGTTGACGTCTAGGTTTCCTTGTTTCTCTTGAAGTTCCTTCACGGTTTGCTTTGTGTATTTTGAGGATTTAGGCACCAATATGCATTAGGATTGAAAATTCTCTGCTGCACTGAGTGGTTTGTTGTTATTTATGTGCGTCTTTATTCCTCCTAATTTTCTTTGCCCTGAAGTCTACTTAGCAGTTCGAATGTAGCTGGTCTGGCCTTTCTGTGATTATTGTTTACACAGTCCACCTTTTGTTTCCTCTTTGAGATTGCCATGGTTATTCATAATGTGGTGTACCAACCAGGGTCATACTCTGGCCATTTTAGAAAAGATATTTTTGCCTGCATGTATGTCTGTGTACCATGTGCTTGCAGTGCCCATGGAGGTCAGAAGAATGTGTTGCATGTCCTGGAATTGGAGTTCGAGAAGGTTGTAAGTTACTGTGTAGTTGCCTAGAATTGAATCTGGGCCCTTTGGAAAGTTAGCTGGTGTACTTATCTCTCCAGTCCCACTCTGTTGAGGTTTATGTAGTAGAACTCTGTCCTATGAGCAGATACTGTAGACATTCATTTATTCATTCACTCACTCATTCATTTCTTTTCATTGTACAGTGCTCACTATCAAACCTAGAACGTGGTGTATGTGTGAGAGTCCTGACGCTGAGCTGCATCACCCCCAGTCCATGCCTGAGACTTTGGCTGCACCCACAGTACTCCTTAGGACGTGAGAAAGTATCTTGGTCGCCTGCTAATCAAACCTGTGCCTGTGTGCATCATGGAAACGAAGATGCAGTGAACCCTTACTTTGCACTCCTTAGACCCCCCCTGGCCTCCTGTCCAACTGACTTGTTAAACTCTCCAGTGTCTTTAAATTCTCTAGGGAGTGGAAACTGCAGTTTGAAATTATCTGTGGAATTATTTTAAAGTTAAGCTGATCTGTACTACCTGAGCCCTTGGAGTTTGACTGAGTTCTCACACTATTTCCATTTAAAAGGAGCCTTTCTTTCGGTGGGAAGGAGGCTATTTTCCCTTTTGATTCCTGTTTGATAGAAGGTGCTATGTATGAAGCTTTAGTGGGTTCTCAGTGAATCCCCAGTACTCTGAGTTTGCCTCCTTGAAGTACTTAAGACCTGCTGTCAGGCAGCAGTTGTATGCTGAGGGGTGGTGACTCCGCCTTTAATTCCAACACTAGGGAGACAGAGGCAGGCAGAGCTCTGAGATCAAGGCCAGTCTGGTCTGAAGAGTGAGTTCCAGGACAGCCAGAGCTACACAGAGAAACCCTGTTCCAGAAACAGACAAACAAATGACGGAACAACTTGCGTGGCTATATGGCTGCCATCTTTAAATTACTCATAGTTGTGTTGATTTGGGGCATACATTTCAGTTGAGCTCTTCATGATCAGGTGTGGGGTTCTGTGTGTGCTTGAGGTGAGAACTGATAGAGCCCAGGCTGTGTAACAAAATGATCTGTATCTTCTGACCTTCCTGCCTCCACCCCCAGCATTCTGTGATGGGCAGGGGATAGAGCCTGGAGGTCTGCGCCTGCAAGGAGGAGGCACTGTAGCAAGTGAGCCACATCTCCAGCTCCTAAACCTTGTGTTGTAGCAAATTTATTTATAATCGCTCCATGATTGAGACTTAGTTTCTTATCTTATTCAACCTGCGCTAAGCAGTTTTCTCATTGTATGTAATAGGGAAGGAAGCCTCAGCTGCTGGGGCATCGCTCAGGTTCCCAGCCTACACTGGGTGGCTCATTACCTCCCACGATTCCGCTGCAAGGGACTCCATGCTCTCCCTCTTTTTGACTCCACCATCACTGGAATCCATGTGTCCATATTCACACACAGACACACACATTCACACAGACACAAGTACTAGAAGCAGTAAAAGTTAATCTTTAAAAACTACAGAAAAGTATTCAACATATGTATTTTAGAGTGGGGCCAGTTTCTCTGGCCAGGTTTCTTAAGTGAACTCTCCCATATGAGCAGAGTGTACATGTGAACTGTACTTAACTTGGCACACAGTGACTTCTGTGTGAAAATTGTAGGCATGCAATGGCAGAATCGTTTAGGATTTGGGTGCCATTTTTAGAAGACTCCAGCACTCACAGTGATGTGTTGTCCTTATGGAGGCAGAGCTTGTTGAATTTTGTTGACATTTTGGCAGGTAGGACTGCACACATCATTATAGTGGTAACTGCATGTTCTCCCTTGATTTCTGTAACTAAAGGTGGCGGCACTGGGTGAGGGGCTCTGGTGTGGGAGCAAGGCTGAAGGCAGCTTTTAATTAGATTGATTCGTAATTCATTCTGGGGGAACATTTCCTAAACATGTTTCAGGAACACCGAAGCTGCTCATACATCCTGGAAGGAGTGGGCGGGGCAGCAGCACGTTCTGAGTGTGCCGCCGAGTTCTCTGCCATTCCCTGAGGCTGACTGTGGATGCTCCATCTACAGCCCCCTGACTGTGTCCTGCTTGTCTCTGTGTTCACCAGCAGCTTATACATTACCTGATGGGAACAGAACCTGCTCTGACAGGTAGAAAGAGAAGCGGGGAGCGGCTGACATTCATCATTTGCAGTCCTTAAAGTCCATGCACAGGGCCTCTGGACAGTGAAGTGGTGAGCACCGAGTCTGAGCTCCTGCAGGAATGCAGAGCCCGGTCCTTGCCAGCCTCTATCACCAGCGAGCTGTCTGACAGACAGCTTACTTCAGTGTACGCTGCTGCTCATTGCTGGTTTGTGAGGGTTGAACTCTGGGCTAATGGCTCTGTAACCCAGGTCCAGACAAAACTTCATGTCTGCTAGGTAGGCATCCAGCAAACCACACCCACAGCCCCCAACCTTTCACTGTAGCATGGAGGTACCTGATCAGTTCACAGCTGAAAACTTTGCTTCTGTCTCAGTTCAGTTCAAATTCGGCTGATGTTTTGTTGTTTTCGTTTTCCTTTTCTTCCCTACTGAAGTGTTTGTCCAGGAGCTGGCGGAGGCTCAGATCAAGAGTGCTTACAGAGGACCCACACAGCTACCCATATCCATCATCTAAGGAAAGAAACACACGTCGGGCTGGAGAGCAGGCTCAGCCATGTGTCCATGCTGGGGACACTACCCAGCACTTTAGTGTCATGTCTGGGGATTGTTTAAAACACTGACAAAGCAAGACTGTGAAAACCCTGACACCGGCCACTGTGAAGGACAGCGTGTTTATGGTAGGGAGGCCGCAGGGTGGAACATGCACTCCCAAAGGTTCTGTAGCTTTTTGCAGTTTTTAGTGTGGTGCTAGTGCTGCAGGTAGGAAGGTTAAGGTCTGGAGAAGATGAGTAGTTTTCCTCCTGGCACCTATCTGATGAAGAGCCCAAGTGTGAAGTTTGAACTTGTGAGTTAGTACTTCTGACACCCTCACCTGTCTACTGGCCTGCTATAGTGGAGAAAAATTCTGCATGGCCCTGGGCTTCCTTAGTTGACTTTGGGGTCTACACACACACACACAGCAGGGATGGACAGTGAACTTTGTGACAAATGGCCAGCAATTAAGTTCAGTGACCCATCTGGGAAGCAAAGACAAAAAACCCATAATTTAGTCTGGGTTCCAAGCTGGGGAGCCTAGAAAGACAATGGTGGCTTTGACTGTGGGCATCTGGGAAAGGAACCCGGCTGAGCATGTGCTGCTGTATTTGAAGTAGGTTGTGACTTTGAGCTTCCTTGGTTGGACCACCCTTCCTAGCTGTCCCGTACCTAAAATTGTAAAGACCAGTCCTTGGTGGCTTGGGTGGCTCCTGACTTTGGTATGTCCTTAGTCTGTCAGTCAGCTGACAGGGGAAGGCTGCTGGAGTTTGTATGTAGAATGGATTGGAGTTATCCCATTTTCTGTGTAGCCCCTACTCTTTGGGTGTGTGAGGCCATAAAAAGGTTCTCCCTTCTTTTTTCTCTCTCAGCTTTCTTGAAAGGATGTTCTGAGCCCAGGCCAAGCAGATCTGCAGGAGCCCAAATTGTCAGGGAGACTCCTGTGAATTTTCTCTCCTTTCCTGCTCATTATCCTGCAAGTATTTCTCACCAGATGCCAGCATATCAACCTGAGAACAATGCTTCCTGAGCTACCTGTGTGTCCTGACTGTATTGTATCTACAGCTGGTCTACATGTGTGAACTTCTCCAAATTGTGTATTTCAAATTCACGTAAAGAAGCGAATGAGTACCCAAATCCGGTGCAGTATTTTGGGAACACGTTTCTCTAAGATCCTTGGGGGTTGCATGCAAATTCCTGAAATGCCCATGTAGTAAGTGGTTGGTGCTCGGTAGCCACTGTGGCAGCTGTTTGATTCTGGTGCTGTAGCCATAGATGCTTGAGTGTCTGTAGCAGGCTCCTGAGTGAGGCTGGGTGCCAGCAGAATACAGAGCAGCCAGGCACCTTCCTGTGGGCTTGAACTCTTGCCGAGACCTGCATGCAGGTCACAGAAGCATGCCATTTCAGAAAGATATTTCTGAACTTGGAGGAAAAGGTCCTAATACCAAACCATTCAAGTCATTGGGTATTGTTTTCTTTTTAAGATTGACTTTTTGCATGTGTACATATGGTGTATCTGTGTGTGAGTATGTGCATGTAAGAGTAGCTGCATTGGGCAGCTGGAGCTGGAGTTTCACTTGGTTGTGAAAAGTTAAGTGATTGTGGCCTCTCTCAAAACAAGGAATTTTGTATTGTCTGTCTGTCTATCCATCTGTCTGGCCATCCATAAATTCACACACAGGCACCTATACCCCGAGTTTTTTTGTTTTAGCTGGCCTGGATCCTGCCGTGGTCCTCTTGGCTCAGCCTCTTGAGTTCTGGGATTACAGCAGTGAACCAGCACTCCTGCCTCACTGTTTAATGGTATCAGACTGTAGCTGACTCTGAAACCTTAGGAAGGAAGGCCTCAGAAGTGAGAGGTCACTATTAGAATGGAAAGCAGGGTGTTTGTTTTGGTTTCTGTCTGTCTGTTGTCATCCTCCCTGCTCTACCCCCAGGTCACGTGTGTTCCCCTTTCTTGGTCTCTCCCTTTCTGTGTTCTGTCCCTGTGGTGCGCTGGAGCTGATTGTCCGAGGCTGTCAGTTTCTGTAGCAGGAAAGGCAAGGGTTCTCCAAGAAGGTGCCTCAGCCTCCCTCTGCTGTAGGGAAGGGGGGGAGGGTTTGGATTTGGAGCTATTCAGCCAGGATCAACCTGCTCGGCCCGTGGTTACTTGGTTTTCAGTCAGTAGAAGTCAGCTGAAGACTGAGTGCATGCAGCAATGGGATAAAACATTTACATAGTTGGGTTTGCAGAAGAGCTTGCCTTAGGTAACCGAGAGAAGCTTTGAGCTTTGACTGCTGGAGCGAACTGACAGGAAAGCTTTTAAAGACTTCATAAAAAAACAAAAACAGACAAAAAGACCAAGACCAAACAAAAAGCCATCAATCAGTTGTATCTTTACCTTTAAAAAATTATTAACTTATATTTATTTTATGTTTCTGTTGTGGCTGGGAGCATGCATGTGTGAAGTTCAGAGGACAGCTTTTGGGATGTTGGGTCTCGTCTACCTTGTGGATTCTGAGGGTCAGAATCAGCATCAGGTGTGGTGGTGTCTTCTTTTCACTGAGCCATCTCTGGTCTGTTGCTTTGTTATTTGGAGGGGTTACTGGGGATTGAACTTGAAGCTTTTCATATGCTAGGCAAGAGCTCTCCCTGGGGCTGCACTGATGTCTCATCAGTTAGATTTTCAAGACCTAACCATCCCCTACCTTACAGTGTAGCCCTGGGATCTGCCCACCATGTCTGATTTCTTCATACCACATCCTCTAGGCCTGCCCCAAATCCACCCACCCTTGCAAATAGCCAGTCTCACTTCCACAAAAACAAACCCCCAAACCAAAGCAAACTCAGCTTTTTGTTTTGTCACGACACAGATCACATACTCATCAAGACTTGATTCCTGATTCTCCTTACCCACTCCTGTGCTGGGACTGCAGGTGGGCTTTATGTATGCTAGGTTCAGCTACAGCCCCGGACCAAGTTCTTCTGAATTCTTTGTCTTCTGTTTGTAGCTCAGTTTCAAGGTTCTTCCCATTTGTCAGGGGAAAGTTGTTCATTACCTTGGATTGGCCCCTGCCTGCTGCAGAGTCTGCATCAAGGGAGTTAAAAAATCTGCTTGGAACTAGTAAAGATATAAGGAACCTTACAGAGCCATACAGGACAGCTGACACACGGGAGGCTTGAGGTGGCTCCAGGAACAAGGTCTGTACAGAGAGGAGGAGGAAGGGCTGTGTCCCAGCCCTGGAGACCTGGATACATAGGCACACAGCAGTGTGTTTGCATGTGTGTCCATGACTGTGCTCATACAGTGTGTGTAGGCACTGACAATCTGAGTGGGTGCATGAACGTGGCTTAGGGAAAGCTGTGGTGTGATCACGTGGGAAGCGTGTACTGAGTGCAGGGCGATTAGACTTGATTTATGCCGTATTGTTAGTTTTTAAACTTACATTGTTTTATGGATGGCGTTAATCCTAGCTGTCTGGGATGTTGTATAATGGAGTGCTTTATTCACTTATCCAACAAGTCATGATTTCATGCTGAAAATGAATCAGAGCAAAGAGGTGCCAGCGCCTGTTGTGGCGATCCCCACCGGAGAGTCGCCTGGGGCTGAGCCGTTAGAGGCCAAGGAGGACAGGCTAACTGAAAACTGTCACAATGGTGAATTGAGAGGACTGGGAGAGGGGTTCTGTACAGCTAGCCAAAGCCATCTGCAGTGCCCGTCAGCACAGTGTCCCAAGACTGAAGGGCTTGCCTCACAAGAAGCAAATACTACTGACTGTAATTTCCAAATCACTGCTATGTTTACCTTTTATTTTTAAGACAGGGCTCCTTTGGTCCAGGTTGGTCTGGAATCCTGATTCTCAAATTCCTGATTCTTCCGCTCCACCTCCTAGATGCTGTGATATTGTGTGTACTACCTGGCTTGGTTTATGTGCTGCCAGGGATGTGGCCCCAGCCCCATGTCTGAATTTTTACCAAAATGTAGTTGGACCATGTACGTCTGAGGACTGAGGTAAACTTCACACCCTGAAGTCTATTTCAGTAATTTTATAGGAGTTTTTCAATTGTTACTTTTTTGTTGTTAATGTATATGTGAGCATGTGCCCAGGGAGGTGTGACCCCTGGAATTGGAGTTATAGGCGGTAGAGAGCTGCCCATTGTGGGAGCTGGAAACTGAACCCAGGTCCTCTGCGAGAGCAGTAAGTGCTCTTAACCTCTTAAAAGCCCCTAGTTCGGGTTTTTAAAGCTATGCAGAGCCCTTTCCTATTTTTCATGTGGAACCACTGGTACCACTCACTGCTTGCCTGCTCGAGATATTTCCTGTGAGTGAATTACGCAGTGTACGTCGACTGCTTCCAGAATTTCAGAGTCCACACAGTCTGTGAAGGTGAACCTGTGATTTTGTATTTATTTATCATGTTAGTATCCCTCCTGTGCTTTTGTTTGGTTTTGGTTTATTTGTTTTTATTTTTTTGAGACAGGACCTTGAGCCCGCTGCCTCAGTCTGAGTGCGGGCTCTGCCTGCTCCCCGCCACACATGGCAGAGCCCGCCCTTTCTACAGCTGTGCAGTATCCTATGCTGGACTTCTGATGCTCGACTTGCCCAGTCACATGATGGGCACATGAATGGTTTCTGCTCCCCTTGTCTCCCCTCAGTTGTTGTATGATCCTGAAACTGAAAAATTCAGCGTCCCTGGCTTGTGAAACAGCGGAGTTTGGAAGGTGCTCATGAAGATCCCAAATTTGAATCCCCGGGACGGATGTAAAAAGCCAGCTGTGGCAGCACTTGAAACCCAGTGCTAGGAGGTGGGAGGCTGTCCCAGGTGGCAAAGCTCCAGGCTCGGGACACCGTTTCAGACGTGGATGGCCCCTGGGACTCGGGGAAGGTGAGGGAATCTGTAGGGAACCTTGGGAATTGTGCAGGATTTTGCTAATGTTGAAGAATTTGGTGTAGGTCCAGGACTTGGATTGGTTTACTTAGTGGGCAGGCTGTTTTTCTGTTAATCTGAAGTGTTACTCGATCAACATTCCACTTAATAATTGGCAAAAGCAACCAGCAGAGGCTTGCTCTCTTCTCCCAGCGCTTAACTGTCCTGGCCAGTTACTCTAAATCTTGTTAACAGACATTCAACAGAAACGACCATTTGCTTAGGAGTGGAGGCAGGACACAAGTTCAAGGTCCTCTCAGCTACATAAGAATTTGTTGCCAACCTGGGTCCCTGAGACTCAGGACCAGAGGAAGCCCTGAGTAAGTGAAGACCTGAGTGGGTGGGTGCTGTTGACACAGGTACAAACATGTAAAGGACCCCAGCCTCAGATCATGGGAAAATGGTAGTCTTCCTTTCTGTCCATGTGTGGCTGTTGAGAGAGTGAGCAGAAAATGTCCACCATTGCTTTCTGCTCCTGGGTGTTTCCTGCCTCTGCAGAGGTGGCTCCTACTGAGATTAGCTAAACCTGCTCCCTGTTGAGCTGTGTTTCAGAACCAGTCTCCTCATCTGGCTGAAATATCGCCTCCTCCTCATCCAGCTATTTGCAACAATCTGGCCTCTCTATCCATCGTACCCATGCTGGGCCTTCTCCACCAGAGACCCTAGTCCACCTGACCCAGCTTTTCTGTGTGTCCGTCTGTCTGTTTTCTCACAGCTACTCTGATCCTAATCCCTGGAGCCCTGCTAAGAACCAAGCAAGACTTGGTCTTAGAAACTAAATATTCCAGAGTAAATCTCTGTTGTTGTAAAAGCATGTCTCTCACAATGGCCTTACAAAGTCCTGCTGAGGTAAAAGCACAGCACAGTGCATTGACAGGAGAGTACTGGCTGTTCTGGGTTGGTAGCATTTTAATTGAGATATAAATACTATATGCCACAATATGTCACTTTTTAGTATACTAGTCAGTGGTTTTAGTATATCCTAAACACACCACCACCACAGTTAATTATAGACTTTCCCTCACCCCAAAGGAGCCTTGCCTACTTCCCTTGCCTCCCACTGTCCTTCTTCCCCCACCCCTCGAAGTCTTATATTTTGTAGAAGCTCTTCTTTGGCTTTTAGTCTTTCTAGTTTTTGAAATGGGGTGTGTGCATGTAGCAGGGCCTGACTGTGGTGTTGGAGGGTAAGTGCAGGTGTGTGTCTGCCTTCCCCCATGTGGATCCTAGATACTGAGCTCAGAACACCAGGCTTTGTGGTAGTTATCTTCACACTGAGCTGTCTGCCAGCCCTTATCTTGCTTTTGGTTTTTTGATCCAGAATAGCCCACAGCTATTCTGAAACCCACAGTGTAGACCAGGCTGACTTTGAACCCAACCTATAGAGATCTCATGAGTTCTGAGATCAAAGGAGCATGCCTAGCCTAACCTTTTAGATCAAGACCTGGTCTCTGATTTGATGGCTAGTACTATTGTTGTCTGTCTTTCTGTCTGTCTCTTTATGTGGATTGTTTGTTGGCTTTATCATTTGTTTACAGTCTTTGGGTTTGTTTTAGTTTGGTTCTTTGAGACAGTGTCTTATTTAGCCCAGGCTGGCTTTAAACTCTCAACACTCCCAGGTGCTTGCATTATAGGCATGTGCTACCCCTTCCCTGGCCTTCCCCTGCAGCCTTGGTTGTTTTTCTCCCCATGTGTATAGGCGTGGTTTTGCATGTTTGCTTGTGTGTCTACCCATATGTGTGTACAGGCATGTGGAGGCCCAAGGTCGATGTCTGGAATTAACTTCTCTCTCTTCTGCCTTATTCACTGAGACAGGGTCTGTGAATCAAGCCCAGAGCTCACTTAGACGAGGTAGAAATTACAGGCTGTCTGCCTTGACCACCACACATTTCCGTCAGTTCTGGAGATCTGAACTCTGGCTCTGGTATGTGACGGACACTTTGACCGTTGAGCCACCTTCCAGCTTCCTTGCTGGTTTCTCACAATGAAATGTGCCTCTGCAGTTTGAGGTAGAATTTGTTACTGTGTTTTGTGGCTCTCAGTCCCACATTGCCTTTCTTTTTTAATCCAAGAACTGTTCTAAAACTTTAAAAAAGTCTTGCACTGCGCGGGTTGATGGGAGCTGATGGAGTTGGTGTTTTTCTTGTATGCCGTGACTGCCGTGGGAGAGTTTGGCAGTTCCTAGTTCTACAGCTGGAATCTCCTGCCTCAGCCAAGGGCATGAGAGAGGCTTGAGGAGGTGGGGGGTGTGATGCAGAGACGTTCACTTGATGTACTGTCCTTCAGTCACCCTGGACTTGGTCCCGTGTCCCCCACTATGCCTCCTGGGACCTTTCTGCCCACATACCCATTCAGACATGCTAGGAATGTTGCCCATGAGTGGAGCTCTGGGAATGTGTGGAGGACTTTCTGTCCTGCTGCCTCTATTATACAGCGAGGAGGCACGGATGATGGCAGCACGTGGGCAGCCTCTCAGCCTCCGCCTCCTCATCTGAGCCTGGCTCTGTAGGAAGTGGAAACTTGGGATGCCAGCATAGCCACGACCTCTCTGTGCTCTCTTGGTGCTTGTGTTGAACCAGGGCTAGGTGCGTGTGCGTATGCGTGTATGCGTGCGTGTGTGTGTGTGTGTGTGTGTGTGTTTGTGTGTGTGTGTGTGTGTGCATGTGTGACATTGTCAGCCTCTGCTTGCCTTTTTAAATGAAAAAAAAAAAAAAAAAGGCAGCACAGTTAGCAGAATGAGCAAAGTGACATCCTCAGGGCCTTTGCAAACTGTTTTGTGAACAGGTTTTGAAAGAGTCTATATTGAGGACAGTCTTGGGTGCTCTGTCTTTTTTGCTGAACCGAACCTCATCTCTTTCTGTTGCCTTGCCCTCCTCTAATGTATTTATGCACCGACTTGGAGCAGTGCCACGGGCAGCCTTTTGGCTGGCTGATGGCGAGAATCATAAATGGCATGTTAAAAACCTGAGGCTACAGAGGCTGCACTGGCCACCGGCCCTCCCCTCTTCTACAAAGTCACTAATAATTTGAAAAATGAATTAAAAATAATTTGAAAAATAAGATTTTCCTTATGAATTTTTTCATGTAGTCATTTTGAAGGAAATTTGAAAGTTATGGCCTGAAACAAAGTAAGGAAAGGATGCCACATTACTTACTATTATTTGCAGCTTTTTACAACTTCATGTAGCTGGTTTTGTCCTTGAATTTGCTGCATAGCTGAGGCTAACCTTGAACTGCCAATATTTTTACTTCTACTTGGATCATAGGTATGTGCCCTTGTGTCCAAATGTGGGTTTTTGCTTTTGTTTTTAAGACAAGGTCTCACGCTGTAGCCCTCCCTGGCCTAGAACTCGTGTAGATCAGGCTGGCCTGCAGAGGACAAAGAACACTGTTATGTGTGTGCCTGTGCTCAGGAACTTGCTGTTGTGTGCGTAGGGTTTTGCTCTCTGGTCATCAGGGTTAGTGGCAGATGCCTTTACCTACGGGGCCATGTCTCCAGCAACCCCCCGACCGTCTTTCTCCGACCATCTTTCTCTCTCCAGCAACCCCCCACCCCCGGCAATCTTTCTCTCTCTAGCAACACCCCAGCCATCTTTCTCTCTCTAGCAACACCCCGGCCATCTTTCTCTCTCCAGCAACACCCTGGCCATCTTTCTCTCTCCAGCAACACCCTGGCCATCTTTCTCTCTCTAGCAACACCCTGGCCATCTTTCTCTCTCCAGCAACACCCTGGCCATCTTTCTCTCTCCAGCAACACCCTGGCCATCTTTCTCTCTCCAGCAACACCCTGGCCATCTTTCTCTCTCCAGCAACACCCTGGCCATCTTTCTCTCTCTAGCAACACCCCGACTGTCTTTCTCTCTCCAGCAACCCCCCGGCCATCTTTCTTTTCTTGATGCAGTGTTGGTCATAGTCCAGGCTGGACTTATCACATCACCAAGGATGACCGTAAACTTCTAATCTCCACACCACATTCACATCATGCCGTTCACTCCAGGCTGGATGGTTATCACGCAGGAGCAATTTGTCCACCGGAGCAGGGTCACATCATACAACCTGCTTGGTTTTTAATCCTTTCTTGTTTGTTTTACTCAGTAAATTAGCTTTTAAAAGATAATTTTAGTGCTTCCAAGTTACTAGGAAGATAACCAAGCCCCTCCCACACATCTGGGAGCTTCCCCAGATCAAATGAACATGAGCTCTCAGTTACTATAGGCTGGGGTCCTCGGGTCTCCCTGGTTTTGAAGAGTGTTCTTTTTCACTCCTTGGACCCCTCTCTGGGAACAGCCTCTCAGCGTTTTGTTTGGAGGCCTGGGCAGTTCTAGAAGAACTAGCTGGATGTCTTGAAGACTTAACTCTCTGGAGTTTGTTGGAGGAGGCAGACCCCTGGAACCCACTGTCAACGGCCTGTCCCATGATACACTACCTATGGGACAGGCTGTGGCCTCCTGGCTACGGTTGCTTGTGTTGACCCCTCCCACCGTGAAGACATTCTGTTCCACTCGCTTCTTCCACTCAGACCCTGCTTTGAAGGCAGACAGTTATGCAGTGG
Organism: Micromys minutus; assembly: GCF_963924665.1. Lineage (NCBI taxonomy): Eukaryota > Metazoa > Chordata > Mammalia > Rodentia > Muridae > Micromys > Micromys minutus. The sequence continues at coordinate 4,047,318 of NC_137964.1, read as the reverse complement.
CCTGAGGGTGGAGCCAGTCTCTTGAAGTGGGGTGCCTCGGTATCCCCAATTACTGCTTGACTGTCTCATTTAGTCACAGCAGTGTGACTGTCTCATGGACTGTGTAGTTTTGTTTTGGTTAGAGCTTAATATTACCTTATTTCATTGTGTAGAATATTCCAGGCTAGTCCTTATGAGCTGTTTAACACCTCAGCCCTTTAGTATGATTCTATCAGTATGGGGTGATCTTCCTTTCAAACAAAAATTTTGAATTTTATTGTTTTACATGTATGAGTATTTGGCCTCCACATATGCCTGTGCACCATGTGACCTACAGAGGCTAGGAGAGGGTATGGAGAATTGAACCCAGGTCCTCTGGAAGAGCTGTGGGTGTTCTAACTGCTGAGCCATCTCTCCAGCCCACTGATCTCCTTTTTTGAGAGCTTGTCTTGTGTTGCTCGGGCTGGCCCTTATCCCTGTGCCTAAGTGACCTCCCAACTCAGTTTCCCCTGTAGCTTTTGGCCCTGCCTGGCTCCCTTTGTATGCTTTGTGCACTGAGACACATCTCAGAGGCTCCCAAGCCTTGTCTCTCATTTGAGCCATGGCCCTCTAATACTGTGAGCATGTTTTATATGCACATTTCATATGTGCTTTTCTAGTGGCTACATACCACAGGGTGAAAATGATGGCCAAGAATTATCAGCTAAAGCAGTTGAAGTGTCTTCACTCTGCCTCTGGCAGCAGTGATTTGAGCATTTTAATGTGACACATGGCCCCATTCTGAGTGCTCATTATTTAGTGCAGCAGCAGACTTCAGTGACCTAGGGTGGCTTTTGCTCAACAGTAAATTGCTTGAAAACCTTTTTTAATGCGTTTACTTATGGGGGGGAGGTGACTCAAGCTACAGTGTGCTTATGGATGTTAGAGGACAACAGGCAGGCAGGAATGGTTTTCTTAGACCTTGTGGGTCCTGGGGATTTCAGGTCCTCTAGCTTAGTGGCTTTATTATCTGCTGAGCTATGGCCCCAGACAGATGAGTGTTGACCAGTCATCTGCTCTGCCACGTCATCTTGAGTGGGTAGTGTTGACCTTGGAGCTGCTGCTTTCTGTCTGCTATGGTGTGTTCTGCCTGACTTACACCATGGTGTGAATGAATGATGGCTAGCTCAATAATTAGTGTGCAGGAGAGCCCTGAGGACTGCGCAGTGTGCAAGAGACAGGGTAGAGGAACTTGCTCTAGAAGATGGTGGACTTTGAGGTGTCTGAGGCACGTGTGTGCTTCCATGGCTTGTCACCTGGCGGAGCCTGGGCCTCTCCAGATGCAGTTCTTGGCCTTCTGCAAGCAAGTGTATCAGTGTAGCACTTGGGCTGGTGAGATGGGACAGCAGCCAAAAGAGAATTCTGACAGCAATGTTTCTTGCTACTATTTACTACTGCACCCTCCAACCCCACCCCCCATTTGTTTTTCTGTCTGGTCTGATGATGGAATTAGAGACTAATTTACTCAGCTTTTATCTGTGAAATCACAGCCTTTCCCTTTACTCTTAGCAGCTGCATCAAAAGAAAGCTATGGCTTAGGCGAATGGACATTTGTCAGGAGCAGGTGTGCTCATGCCTGTTGTCCTGGTACCCTGGAGGCTGGGGGCCAGCCTGGGCTAAATAGTGAGAGGTTGTTTAAACTAAACAAAGCAAAACCAAGAGTCAGGTCATGAGGTTTGGATTCAAGAGAGACTGTTCTTCCTGATAACTTCCAGGGAGTGGAATTCATTCATTGTTTTCCTTCTAGGGTGATTATGAGATCCATTTTGCCTCTGGAGAGATAGCTGGGGTTTAAAGCTCTTCACTCTTCTGAAAGGTTTTGTTTTATACTGTACAACCTTATGAGGCCAGCTCAGCCCTGAGAAGTCAGGTTTAAGCAGTTGTATAAAGTAAAAAACAAAAACCTCCAAGAGTGATCCTAGTTCACTCTGCCTGAAAGTCAAGCCCTTGAGGTCTGGCGAGGACAAGCAGCCTTTGTTTTTCTCAGTGCCAGTGTCCTCAGACCTCCCATCAGACCTTGGTGTGTGGTCCACATCCAGTAACGTGTTGGTTAAATGGAAAAATACATTGCTTCTCAGAACACACAGCTCTTCCTAACTGGCTTTAATATTAAGCTGTTTAGGGGCGGGCCCACTCTTTCCTTTTTCTCTCTCTCCCCCACCAGGGTCTCACATGACCTAGGCTAGCTTCTAGCTCACTGCATATATCTGACCTGGAACTTCTGACCCTTTGGTCTGCCCCTTCCAAGTACTGTCATTTCAGGCAGGCACCATCACACCTGGCTTATGTGATGCTGGGGTGGACCACATGGCTGCCTGGGTGCTGGGCAAGCATTCCAGCAGCTACATCCCAGCCTGAGGTCTGAGCTCTTAAGCCTTAGTCTTCTGTGATCAGTTAAATGACTGTAGAGATGTAACTATAGGTAGATATGTTGCATGGGTAACAGTGCCTGTTTACTCTGCGAGGGTATTACTGTGTTCTCTACTGCAACTAGCTCCAGACTACCTCCACCAAAGGGAAGTAGATTGTGTTTTTAAATTCTCACATAACAGGATGTGCCCAACAGTCCAGCGCATTCCACTGACAGGTTTCATTGAGTGCTTCTGGTGAGGGCGCAGGTGGGTCAAATGGTTGTCTGGGCGACAGTCTGTTCTGTAGGGTGATGTTGGAAGCATCCACTTTACAAACTCTTCATAAACTCCTGGTTGCAGAATTATCCTGAGCTTCTTAGGAGATGGGAGACAGTTAATGATTGGGGACATGTCCTTTGGAATCATGTGTGGTCATGGTCCTACATGCGACATTTGAATTACAGACATTGGAAAGGAGAAATCAACAATTATATGGAGACAGCATTCAATAGCCACTGACCTCTGCATACTTCTGGGTTATACTCTTTAGTAAAGTAAAACACAAGTCTTTCTTTAATCCAACGCAAGGAAAAGTGTTTTTACCTATAAATATTCTGTTTTTGTTGACCACAGAGACTACCTCGTTGCAACTCAATGGAGAGAGAGAGATAGACAGGACCTGGGATAGTGTTTTAGTTATCTTTTCATTGCTATGACAAAATCCCATATCCAAGGTAACTTATAAGAAAGTGTTTAATTTAGGGCTCATGGTTTCAGGGGTTGGAGTCCATCTTGGTGGGAACATGGTAGCAGGGAGGTATATGGTGCTGGAAAAGGAACGGAGAGCTTACACAGATTCACAGATACATAGTGGGCAGAGGGAGGGAGGGAGGGGGGAGGAGGGAGTGCATACACTAACTACAAACCCCAAAGCACACCCCAGTGGCACACCTCCTAATCTTTCTAAAGCAGTCCAACCAACTGTAGAGTAAGCATTAAAACAAATGAGACTATAGGGGCCATTCTCACATTCTCATTCAAACCACCAAGGATGGGAATTGTTCTGTTGAGACAGGCTCTGAGTGAGACTGATTTCTTCTCTTCCAAAGCTATAGGGTACAGCAGTCGATAGTCGAGAAGAAATGAAAGAGAAACAGGAGCCCTGCAAATTGTGTTCTGTGAGGCCAACGTCTTTTCCCAGAAAGGAGCTATCCTGTTTCAGGAGGTTGATCCAGGGGATTAAAAAGCAACATTTAGGGGTTGGTGCATAGCTCAGCAATAGTGTGCCTTCCTATATCCTTAGGGAGAGGCTGGGGTGTGGCTCAACTGTAGAGTACCTTCCTAGAATCCCCCAGTGAGAAACTGAGGGGCTGGGTGTGGCTCAGTGGTAGAGGGCTTGTCTGCCATGTACAAGGCCTTGTAAAAAGTACAATTTAGAAACCACGTAGCTCAATTATGAGTTTCTTAGAATTCAGCATTCTAACAAATACATCCTTAGAGAACATCCCTTAAGGTGTAAAACGGCTCTTGAGACGTTCTTAGTTCCATCCATCCTTGGGATTTTATTGCCTCCTTTTAGCTGTGTACTTTCTCACCTCTCATTGTAACGGTTTGAAACTTTAGAACAGTCTTCTGCTACTGGCAAACTCTTGTCACTGACGGTACCTTAAGAAATGGCAGCTCACTCTGAAGAGTGGACTTGGTTGGATGGCACATGGGTCCAGGCGCATCACTGTGGAGGTCTCTCAGGTCAGCCAGCCAATCAACTGTTTGGTTGTCTCAACATTTACTGATCACTAGTTTGTGCTAGGCCCTGTGCCGTGCTCAGAAGACAGTCTCCGCCTTCTTGCATGTCTGTCTGTGGCTAGGTAAGCAGTTACAGGGGGCTGTACTAGGTTATTGCCTGGTCCATCAGTCAAGCAGCTATCTCTAAAGTTCCTCTGTGTAGCAAGTATTACCCTGGGCCATGGGGCAGAGCAGTGAAGAAGGAAGTCCTAGCTTTCGTTCCGGTGCAACTGGATGTCTACCTGATTACGCGGCAGCAGGTTTCAGCCACTATCGGAGGACAGTGGTACCTGGTGGTGAAGTGGAGTGAGTGAATTTGCAGGTACAAGGGTAGGAACCAGCACGCAGCCACTGAATCAGACTCTTTATTTAATTCATTAAGTTAGAAAAGGAACCCTGCGCTGGGCTTGTGCTGCTACATCCTATGAGAACAAATAGAAGTGTGCGTGTGTGTGTGTGTGTGTGTGTGTGTGTGTGTGTGTGTGTGTGTGAGAGAGAGAGAGAGAGAGAGAGAGAGAGAGAGAGAGAGAGAGAGAGAGAGAGAGAGAGAGCGCGAGCAGAGAACAAGTTACGGAAGTTAGTCGTCTTCCATTGTTGTCAGGCTTGCTGGCAGGTGCCCAGCAGTGACATAGTGATTAAGTGGTGTAGGCGTTTACAGGTGGCATCAATGGGTAGGGTGGGGACAGGCTAGGGCAGACACCACAGCTGCATAGAACCCCGGCAGTCCTGCTACAGCAGTCTCCCCTCACTTTGCAGGTTCTGGGGCATTAATCGCAGCTCTGCACCCCACACTCCCTTGGCCTAGGTCACAGGTGTTTCTGTCCCTTTGTGACATGACGCTGGAAGAACACAAGTTTTTTCTACTTCGGGGATTGTTGGTGTTTGTGTGGGAGTTGCTGAGGGCCAAGGTGAAGAAGAGTTGTGGTAGATTGCTCGCGCCCTGCAGTTTGACATCCCTATTAGATCCCTAGTTGGTCTATTTAGATATGAGCTGTAATGCGATTGTGTCTATATTTAACTACTTCCTCCTCTTTAAAAAAATTTGTGTATGTGCAAGTGTGTGTTTGTTGTTAATGTTGTTATTGGTAAGAGTGTTGCTGGGTGGTGATGTAGCATACCTTTAACCCCAGCACTCGGGAGGCAAAGGCAGGCAGAGTTTGAGGCCAGCGTGGTCTACAGAGAGTTCTTAGACAGCCAGAGCTACACATAGAGTGTCTCAAAACAAACAAACAAACAAAAACAAAAACCAGCCAAACAAAACTATTTGTATTTAATTGTGTGGGCACACATAGGTGTACAGATGTTTTTGGAGGCCTCTGGAGGTGTTGGGTTCCTAGAGCCAGCCAGCATTACAGTAAGCTATGTGGCCTGCCTGTCATTGCTGCTAACAACCAAACTCAGGTCAGAGGACCATTATGTGTTCTTTGCCACTGAGCCATCTCTCCAACTCTCATTTTTGCCACTTAACATGTTTGGGAATTTCCTGAGTTTGTATGAGAGTTTACAGGTCAATGGCTTCGGGACAACGGCCTTCAACACTAGAGCCTCATCCTGCCTTGGGCAGTGCTTCTGTTCTTATTGGCCCCTAACACTTAAAGACTGTTTTAGACTAGAGGCAGGGGCTCACCATATAGCCTGGGCTGTCCTGGAACTCAGAATCCTCCTGCCTCCACCTCTTGCATGTTTGGGATTACAAGATGAGTAACTAGTGTGTGGCTGGGGATGAATGAAGCTAGCACTTCCTGCACCCCTGTCTGTGACTGATAGCTGTAGCTGTTGCCCCGTCTGTCTGTCTGTCTGAGTGTGTGCTGTAGCCATTGCCCAGGTAGCCATTCTAAGGACGGAAGCCTCCCACTTCAGAGGACCCTATCTCACTGGGGTAGAAGACTACCTACATTATAAGTGTTAAAGCCACGTGGTTCTCTTTTCTTCTTGCTTTTAGAGGCAAGATATCAGACCAGGGAGGCCTGTCACTCTTGAGCCTCCTGCCTCCACATCATGCCTATGCTGGCTGACATGGCTCTTCAGTCATGTGCTTCTCAGAATGTGATTAGGAGAGAGGTGACCAGGTCAGTGATGGCTGACCAGGTCAGTCAGGACGGGTTTATCAGGAGGGCATTCACACAGTGTGGCTGCGGTGTTAGTGGTAACACTCTCAGAGTTTTGTTTAATTAAAGTGGGAGTTTCCTTTAATTAAAGAACATTTTATAACAAGGGCCTAAGGTCTGAACGTGGCAAAGCCATTTATGAGACTAGTTGGATTTTTGCCTAGACTATACCGTTGGGGCTGGTGAAAGTGCTGCTCGGGCTGTGGGAATGACGTGAGCAGCCAGCCTCGGTTCTGGGGTGTCCAGGAGTAGAGAATACGGACTAGTGGGGAAGACTTGTGACACGAGGAATGGGACACCTCAAAACACAGGGAGGAGTCTGGCGTGCAGTGTGAAATAAGACACCTGGATCGCGGAAATAGGGAAATGGTGCTTCAGCAGGCGGGCCTGTGGCCAGGCATGATGGTGCATGCCTGTAATCCTAGTGTCTGGGGATGAGGCCGGAGGATGGCAAGTTCACGATGAGACTTTACATAGTTCCCGGCCAGCCTGGGCTGCACGGTGACACTATTTGGTGACGTGCATGAAAAGCTTGGTACAGCGGTACACACGTGTAATCCCAGGCTGGGGACATGGAAACGTGTTGGCAGATCTTTGGGCTGTTGCTACCTGGTTTAGCCAAAGTATTGAGCTGTAGATTCAATGAGAAACCCTGTCAAAACCCAGACAAACAACAACAGCAAACCCAGGGATCCCGTGAGATTGCTCCCTGGGAAAGGCATTTGCCTTGCAGGTCCAGATGACATGAGTTTGATTCCCAGATCTCACGGAAGACTGGGAGAAGGACTAACTCCACACACTTGCTGTGGCTTGCATACCCATGTGTAAACACACACAATAAAATATACACACACTGATAAATACATATTTAAAAAATTAATATGGGGTTGAAGAAAACACCAACATCAGTCTCTGGCCTCTCTGCATGTGTCTTGCACATGTGCATGTGTACCCACAGACATCTGTGCTTGTGTGTGTGCACATACACACAGTACATACGGACATAGCAAAGACAGATGAGGAGACTTAGAAAAGAAAGATGGTGAACTCGGATATTTAAAAGGAGGAAAGAGGAATGAGAAGAATGCAGTAGACAGACAAATGCCAGAGTGGCTGTAATTCCTGTGCTTAGGAGGCTGAGGCAGGAGTGATGCCTTGAGCTTGAAGTCAGTATAAGCTATGTAATGAGACTGGATTCCGAGAACAAAACAAAATTTAAAGTGACAGCAACTCTTTCTAGCAACAGATAATGGAAGCCAGCGAATCACCGATGTTCTCTCAGCCTTTCTCAGGCCAGAATAAAGCTCTCAGTTTGTGAAGTTAATGGTGTCACAAGGTGTCATCAGAATGCCTCTCCCAATTTTACGGTTCTGGCTCAGGGAATGTGGTGTGATTACTCTTACTGTGGCCACTACTTGGGAGAGCAGCCGAATGTCTTAGGAAACCATGGGATGCAGAAGCAGGACTTGCCTAAGGTCAGGGGCCACTTCTGAGTTGGTGGGAAGCCCCGCCTGGCAGTGCAGAGCTGTGTGGAGGAGAGAAGAACTGGGGATAGGAATGCAGCCGAGAGGGCAAGTGAGGGCTCTGGAGTCCAGAGTTGCCCCCAGCTGTATAATGGGTTCAAGGCTAGCTTGGACCACCCAAGACCCAGTCTCCATGAAAACCAAAACAACTGAAGGGCAGCACCATGCTCTGTCTCCTTACACTGCCAAGGATGACCTTGAACACCAGATCCCTCTGCCTCTATTTCCCAGTGCTGCCTTTGCAGGCCTGGACTACCATAGAGGGCTTATGAAGTGTCAAGGATCAATCCCAGGGATCCGTGCGTGCTAGGCAAGCACTTAGCCAACCCCAGCCTGAGGAAGTGTCCTTTACTCATTGCTTTGTCCCAAGAACCCCACATGTAATTAGGGCATACGTGGGTTCCTTTAAAAACAAGGGGTGGAGCCAGATGTGGTGGTGAAACTGTTTAACCCCTACCTGGGGTAGGGGATGGAGCAGGAGGGTCTCTGTGAGTTGGAGGCCAGTCTGTTCTCCATAGTGAGCTCCAGGCAGGCCCCGTGGTACAGGTGACCGCTGTTTGCTGTGGCATTTTGTACCGGAGAAAGGATGAACTTCCATTATCCTGGATCTCTCCTGTGGGGGCAGGAGGATCAAGAGAGGACAGAGATCGCAATTTGGCAAACATTATTCTAGCAGAAGAAATTCTGTCTCTTTAAAGTAGACCTCAGTGACCCTTAGTGACCTGCACACAGACCGAGGCAAGGCTTTTTTCACATTAATATTACTGAGACCATGTCCATTTTATGATGCAACCAAATTCCACTGGAATGAGCTCTAAATGAAAACATCAGTAGCTTTGTGGATATGAATAATGAGTCTTATTTTTTAAAACGAGATCAGAATTACTCCATTAAGAAGTCTCTGGATTCCAGTGCCTCAGAAAACTGGACCCAGCCCTGGCAAGTGATGTGGAGATTTAGAGGTCAGGGTATGCTCGGTTCAAGAGTTTGACAGGTGAAGCCGCTGGAGCAGATTTATTTATCGACAAGATCTTACGTAGTACAAGCTGGTCCTGAACTTGCTGTGTAGCTGAGGATGACCTTCAGCTCCCGATCCCCCTGATTCACCTCCCAAGTGCTAGACCGGTGTAACCGCACTGGTGTATGTAGTGCTGGGGTCAAACCCCGCCTTTCATGTTCGCAGTGAACGCAGTATCGGCCTCAGCCACTACACAGCCTGTGCTGCCAGCCCTCAGCAATTGGGCACGTTATCAGAGCCACTGAGCAGATGGCTTGTTGCCTCAGGGTGAAGTGTTTGAGGTGACCAAGAGGACTGTTAGTGGGAACACATTTCTTTGGGGGCCATAAAAATGTGAAAATTGTACGAGGAACCCTCAGTCATGTGCTGTTTAAGTGGGGAAATGGTGTTGTGTGGGTGATGTCCCCATGGATGTTTCTTAAGAGTGAAGTGCAAACGTGCACAGTGCAGCAGGAGCATAGACCACTGCGTTATGAAAACTAGCAGACCCTGTGCTTCCCCCTGTCTGTCTGTCTGTCTGTCTGTCTGTCTGTCTGTCTGTCTGAGGCAGGGTCTGGCCATGAAGCTCAGGCTGTCCTTGGTCCTTCCTCACTTCATGATAGCTGTGAGTACAGGTGTGATTCCCTTACTCATCCGATGGTGGTGGTGTTGGTGGTGATGATGGTGGTGGTGGTGATGGTGGTGGTGATGGTGATGGTGGTGATGGTGGTGGTGGTGGTGGTGATGGTGGTGATGGTGGTGATGATGGTGGTGGTCATGGTGATGGTGGTGGTGATGGTGGTGGTGGTGATGATGGTGGTGGTGATGGTGATGGTGTTGGTGGTGGTGGTGGTGGTGGTGGTGATGGTGGTGGTGATGGTGATGATGGTGATGGTGGTGATGGTGGTGGTGGTGGTGGTGATGGTGGTGATGGTGATGGTGATGGTGGTGGTGATGATGGTGGTGGTCATGGTGATGGTGGTGGTGGTGATGGTAGTATTTACCTTCTCTAAAGTTACATCATTTATTTATGTAAGGGATGGTACAGGGCAGGGGAGCTCACACAACAATTTGCAGGAGTCTGTTCTATCTATGGGTCTTGGGGATTGAACTCAGGTTGTCAGGCTTGGTGGGAAGCCCCTTTACCTACCGAGTCTTCTTGCCAACCCTTTACAGCCACCTCCTCCCCTTCCGAGTCTCTTTTTATTGTTGTTGTGTTTTGTTTTTCAAGACAGGTTTCTCTATGTAGCTCTGGCTGTCCTGGAACTCACTCTGTAGACCAGGCTGGCCTCAAACTCACAGAGATCTCCCTGCCTCTACCTTGAGAGTGCTGGGATTGAAGGTGTGTGTCACGTTTGCCAAGCTCCTATGCAACCTTCCGAGTATGCAGCTTATTACTTTTTCCCACAACCCTCTGCTAAAAGCTCTGCATTTTCCTCTATTCTTCCCTGTTTTCTAGTCTCCAGTGTACCAAAGTTTATATGTGCAAAAGTGACCCCCCCACAGTGTTATTTATCAGAATATCCAGAGTGCATGGCTCCCTTTGTTGGTATCTGCTCTGTAAAGGTAAATGCACCAGCTCTTTTTAAAAATTGGTGTTTATAAAACGTACCAGTTATTCCATCTCTGTATTTGTGCATTTAATGTTTTAAGCGTAAATTACAGTGTTTAAATTTGTTGATTCCCAATTTGAGGAAAGATACTTTTTAGATAGTTGCTAGGGATGTTTGTCTGACACAATACAGTTTGGGAATCACTGGCACATTAACTTCTGTGATTTTTTTTTTCTCCTCCCATTACACACACTAAGTCTACGGGACGTTTGCTGTATCAATGTTAACTCCATTGTCTGCTTGTTTTCAGTACTGTGTGCCAAGAACCTTGCAAAGAAAGACTTCTTCAGTAAGTACACCCAGCTTTGCTTTGTATAATGCAGTTTATATACTTCTGAAAATGTGTGTGTGTGTGTGTGTGTCTGTGTCTGTGTGTGTGTTTCCCATAGCATGTGTGTGGAGGTCAGAGGACAACTTCAGAAAGTTCTCCTACCATGTTGCTACCAGGGATTGAATTTAGATTTTTTGGACTCTGACATTTAATTAAACAAAAGCAAAACCAACAATAATAACAAAAAACAGTAGGTGTGGTTTTCTAAGAGTTCAAGAGTCCAGAGCTTGACCAACATCTCCCAGATGCCTACAGCCAGGTCTCATCCCCATCTCAGCCATGCCCACGTCCCCTGCTTCCTGATCTGGTAGCTGGTAGAACCCTGCTCTCTGCTGAAATACAAATGAGGCATTTATGATGTAAGTGGCTTGGCTGAAATTGCTAATCCAGTTTTACAAAATAAATTCCATTTTAAAGCGTTTGCAATGGGAGGAACTAAAGGAGCTGAGGGCTGCGCCCCTGAGCATGCCTCACCCATCATGAAGTCAGCACCGACAGCCCTGAGAACTCCCACGTCCCCATCCCAGGGGGCCTGCTGTCTGAGTGGTGTCATCTACACTTTCAGGATGAAGAGACTCAGCCTAAAAGCTTTATCCAAGTAGCCAGGAAACTCCAGAGCGGTGCCCTGCAGCCTGGTTTCTCTCCATAGCCTCCTGCCTTGATGTTTGTTTGGTATCAAACCTGTCACATTCACATGCGGCTTGGGGACTGGCACGTGATGCCACGCCTAACACAGGCAAAAGATCAGTAATATTTCTGGGGCCTGTGACTATTGGAATTGACTTGATAGATCGATCATGTTTCTACATTTAGTCCCTTTAGGGACGGATGACAGTGAGCTAGCTGAACAGACAGATCGCTCGGTGTGTGTGTACAGTGTTTGTCACTGCCTACAAGTGACACTTGTAAGCCTTTGAAGTACCCACACACATATGCATACATATGCACACACACACACACACACACACACACACACACACACACACGCACGCAGCTTTTAAAATGTAAAGCTCAAAAGATGGACATTTGACTTGGAGCCTGTTTGCATGCTTTTCTATCCAAGTGTGGCGGTGCCATGTGAAGCTCAGAACTCTCTTTGCTAATGGAGATAACCTTCAAAGAGAGACAGTGATGTGGACATGTGCGAGTCTTATCCCAAGGGGCAATCTTGCCCCTCTCTGCTGTAGGGTGCCACTGTGCCACCAGGGAGACTGTCACCGCATCCGGGTATGTCTGCTCTCTCCCCAGGACTTCCCGATCCCTTTGCCAAGATCGTTGTGGACGGCTCTGGGCAGTGCCACTCAACCGACACTGTGAAGAACACCCTGGACCCAAAGTGGAACCAGCACTACGACCTGTGAGTCAGAGCCCTGTGAGGCCCTGGGGCTGCAGAAAAGCAGCTGTCAGGCTTGGAGGGGACACTTAGGGAATAAAAAGGACGGGTGCCTTTACTGATAACCAAAGATTGACGACAGGAGCGCATGTTGCCAACTTCCCAGTCAACATCCTCTGATATCTTGGCGTTTGTTCTCAAGGGTTTTCATGATTTGGCCCTTACCACATAGATGCTGTGATCTTGGACATTTCAACCCCCTTGTCATGTTAGCAGAAAACCAACCAACCAAACAGGAGCTATGATTCGTGCTCCCGTGTGCTACACTTTTTTTTTTTTTAAGTTAAAACCAAACACCAGCCCATCATGCAGTTTTATATATTTATTCCATTTAGAGCCATTTTTTAAAGATTTATTTATTTTTTTAAGACACTGTTGCTGTCTTCAGACATGCACTAGAAGAGTACATTGGATCTCATTACAGATGGCTGTGAGCCACCATGTGGTTGCTGGGATTTGAACTCAGGACCTCTGGAAAAGCAGTGGGCGCTTTTAACCACTGAGCCAGCTCTGCAGCCCTAGGGCCCTGTTTTTATGTGCACACATGTCCCTGCACAGTTACTGTTAGCATGAGCTGCACTGCATGTGCAGACGTGATAGGTTTAGCAGCACTTGCATTCTGTTACTTTTGTCACTTGGCTTGGAATGTGGTTGCCATTTGTCCTGATCGTTCTCTCCGTGAGTGTGCCCTAGGATTGAGTAGGGTGATTATCGCAGTCCATGTCCCTTTGTGCATTTTGGACAGACAGTGAAATTGTAAGGAGCCCCAGTGTTCTCAGTTAAGCCTGGGTCACTCCCTTCCAGAGTGTGAGCATAATCAACCTCTTTACAAGACCTTATGTGATGGGCCTGCTGCTGTAGGCCTGCAGTGCTGGCACTTTGGGAGGCTGAGGCAGGAGCATTGCAAGTCAAAGGCCTGCTTAGTTTATAGAGCCATTTCAATCTGGCTCTTATGTGTGTGGGGGAGGGAGCGTGGGGATTGTAAACAGATACAGATGGAGGTAATGACGCCACTGTAGTCCACCTGGTGACTTGATGGGCACACAGGGTTACTTACAGGACAGGTGAGGGCTGTCTTAGAGGAGCAGCTGCAGTTCTGAAAGCCCACCCCACCACCGGCGATGCCCTCTGGAAGCCGGGCCATGTTGTTCTCTGTATGACTTGTAGGCAGCTCAGCAGCTGAGAGAGTCTTCTCTCCTCAGCAGTCCTACCATCTAACTCTGAAAGGGTGAGAAGGATGAGAGGGAGGGACCTTGTGAATCTGGTAAGTTTCAGGACTTTCTGAGCCTTGTGAGTAGCTTACTCTCTGTTTTTTAGTGACTTTCCTTTAGAATTTCCTGAGTCTCACTAAGTGTCCTTCTGGTGTAGAGTATTTTAACTCCAAGGAAAATGGCTTCACTGCACCAGCCTGGGCAACTTAAACTCCATCTCAGAATAAAAAAGCTCTTTTTGTTTTGTTTTGTTTTTGTTTTTTTTGTTTTTTTTGGTTTTTTTTGGGGGGGGGTGTTCTTGTTTTTTTCTTTTTAACGGGGTGGTTGGGATTGAGCATTGGGCATGTGGCTTAGGTGTAGAACACCTGCCTATTCTTCACTTCAGGTAGAACTCTTGCCAGTGAGGGGTCAAGGGTGTGGCTCAGTGGTAGAGGGCTTGCTCTGGCCCCTGTGAACCCTTTGGTTTGATCTCTGTGGTACAGTAAATAAGTGAATGAAGAAAAAAACATTTAAAAATGCTTCTTACAACACGGCTACCTGCCCTCACTGCTTGCATATGTGCTTGGAGTGCTTTTCTCCTGCCTCAAGAGACAGAGCCAGCTCTGCCCCCACCGCCGGGATTCTCAGCCAAACGCATTTAGCTGAGGGCGTCATAGTTCAGACGTGTACATGAACGAGTGTGTGCCCTCACAGGTACGTTGGGAAAAGCGACTCTATAACCATCAGCGTGTGGAACCACAAGAAGATTCACAAGAAGCAGGGGGCTGGCTTCCTGGGCTGTGTGCGGCTGCTCTCCAACGCCATCAGCAGGTTAAAAGACACTGGCTGTAAGAACCAAACGCTCTTCTGTTTCTCAGTGCACCACAGAAAGCTCAGGAGGCACTCTTGCCTTACTTTTATTTGAATGCTGAATACAGAATTCCTGCCTTCCTCTCTAGTTAACATTCTTTGGGTTAAGTTTTGAATTGTTTGTTTGCAGACCAGCGTTTGGATCTATGCAAACTAAATCCCTCAGATACTGATGCAGTTCGTGGCCAAATAGTGGGTAAGAATTTTCTTATCTGCATAAAGGGACTTAGATGGAACCCACCGTCCTGCTCTCAGTGCTGACGGGGGACAGGCTTCCAGGGCAGACCACATCGGGCCATCTCTCTAGCACTAAGCCTTTCCTCTTGTGGTCTCCATTCTGTTCTCTGGTTCCCTTCATCCTGTCATTGGAACTGAGTTACTGTGACTCCAGTTGAGATGGGAGGTTGTGGTTTATAAGTGTTACGCTACTCGGCACAGGAGTGGACAGTTGACCTTTGTCTTGTCAGGGGTGATAAGAGCTGAGGCCATATGGGCAGGAGCTGGAGTGTGTGTCTTTTCTGGGAAGCCCCATCCTATGGCAAAAGCAAAGACAGTGTGTGATGAGTTCCGTGTAATGTGACTTACAGCCAGAGGGCTCTATTGTGTGGAGAGAAAGGTTAAAGTATTGCTGCATTGACTGCAGGCTTTCCATCCCGATGGAGCGACCTCTCTGAGTCTTTTGGCAGTGTGTTCTGGGAAAGCACATGCCGGCTGTGTGAGCTGCATGGAGTCAGTGGAGCCGCAGCCAGGCTGAGTCACTCCTGACTCCAGATGTCTCAGGTCCCAAGACAGTGAGCAGCGCATCCACCCAGAGCAACTTAAGGATAAAGTTCTCTCACTATGTCCCATTGGATGTGTCAGGACAGAAACCAAACAACTGAAAACCTAGGATAGGAGTAAAGTGTCTTTCTCGTCTGCACCAGTGAGACTAGAACATAAATGCCTTTTGTAGATGGAAGGTGTTCGTTTGTGCCTTCCCTAAACATAAACCACGTCTTCTTAAGATGGAATACGTAATGGAATGAAATACTGTGCTCTTTAGTTTCATGGGGATGGGGCATGAGAAACTCAGTCCTTTTTCCGCTCTCTGCTTTCAAGGACTGTTGAGATGGTTATGTGGTGTGTGCAGCTGTTGGCCTGAGGTGCTTCACCCTGAAGACGTGTGGGGGGAGGTGTAAACTCACTTCCCTTTGATGATGCTGGACATATGTTACAGAGTGTCCGTGGTTCACTGTGCTGCGGGGTCTAGAGCAGCCCTGGGTGTTCATGCAGGCTCTTCTTTTGTGTTGCAGTCAGTTTACAGACCCGAGACAGAATAGGCGGTGGAGGGTCGGTGGTGGACTGCAGAGGACTCCTGGAAAACGAAGGGTATGCTTGCCGACCGTGGTGCTACCATGTTCTCTTCCCTGTAGGAAAGAGGCATCAAACTGTATATTGCTGTATGGATAAAGCTGTGCTCCAAGCTACCATACTAGTTTATGAAAGGTGTAATTAACCCAGGGATTGTACCACAGAGACTCAGGAACCAACACAGGGAAGTTCCTACCAACTAGAGGTGAGAGTTTAGCTGGGCACGACGGCATATGCCTGTGATATCAACATTAAGGAGACAGAGGCAGGAGGATCCTGAGTTCTGGGCAAGCCTGAGCTATAAAAAACAAACAAAGAAGCTCAAGAAACAGCTAGTGTTGGTAAGGTGAACCTTGATGTTTTCCCTAGGAGACATTGACCTTTGCTCTCTAGACAGGCTTTTTCATTGGCCTGGGACTCAACAGTTAGCCCAGGCTGGTTAACCAGTAAGCCCCGGGGATACCCGTCCTCTGTGCTGACTGTAAGCACACACCACACTGGTTAGGCTTTGGGTCAGGTCCTCCCTGCTTGCACCAGAAGCACTTGCCCAGCTGAGCTGTCTCCCCAGGCCCTGGACTTTGTCTTAATCATGGTTTATAAGACAATTAGAGAAATTTGAACATCGACTGGTGTTCGATGATGATGATGATGATGATGATGATGAGTTTATTAACATTATTTTGGTTCAGCAACAATAAAGGAAAAGTCAGTGATTTTAAAAACAACAACCACCAAGTGCCCTGCAGAATTCTGTAAAACCAGGGGCTGGACAACACTCGCCGCTTGGTGCTGAGGAGTCCGGGCACCTGGTGGCACCTGCTGTGACTTCCTGCTGCATTTGGGGAGACACCCATTGTTCTGGTCCTTCATGCCCTGCAGGCACTGAAAAATTTCAGTACAATTTCAATCGCTGTTTAAAAAGTATCTGATTGGAAGGTGAAGTGATTCATTAAGGCAAATTGCTTTTGAAACTGCTGCGAGAGGGGAGAGAATGTTTTAAAAGAGTATTTTATGGAACCAAGAATTTTATCCTCGAATTAATAACAGAAAGTGGAGTGTTAGGAACACCTGCTCCGCCTCTCCCATCAGGTAGCCGCAACTGTCCCGTGACCCAGCTAGAACTCTGAATCATGGTTGGCTCTGATCTGTTCCTCTCGAGAGTCTCTCTTATGGGACCCTCTGAATGTCAGGGAACTTTGCATTAGGACACTGTTACTTGTTAAAGGGATGCAGAACAATTGCATGTGGCTTTTGAGTGTGTGAGTGTGTGACACTTTCATGATGTGTCCACGCCTGCTGTGCCCTGTCCCTTCCAGAACAGTGTACGAAGACTCAGGCCCTGGAAGGCCACTCAGCTGCCTCATGGAGGAGCCCGCTCCATATACAGATGGCACTGGAGCGGCGGCAGGAGGCGGGAACTGCAGCTTTGTGGAGTCTCCAAACCAAGATCAGAGACTCCTGGTACAGCGCCTCCGAAATCCTGAGGTTCGAGGGTCCCTACAGACACCCCAGAACCGACCACATGGCCACCAGTCACCGGAGCTGCCTGAAGGCTATGGTGAGTGTAAAGTTTGCTCCCTGTGGCTGTGATGAACACCGTGACTAAAAGTACTTTGAGGAGAATAGGGTTTATGAGGCTTCTAAGTTACCGTGTGTTGCTGAGGGGAGTCAGGAGGCAGGAACTGAAGCAGGGGCCCGGCGGAGTGCAGCTCACTGCTTGCTTGGCCTGCTTGCTTGCATTTTTGAGACAGGTCTCAGTCTGAAGCTCTGAATGGTTTAGAAATCAGTCTATAGACCAGCCTGGCCTTAAACTCAGGGATCCATCTGCCCCTGTCTCCTGAGGGATGGGACTAAGGACAGCCATGTGCTGCTATGCCTACCTCACCCTACTTTCTTATAACATCCGGGACCACTTGCCCAGTGGGCTGGGTCATCCCAGATTACTAACCGATCAATAAAGCGTCTCATACACGTGCCTACAGGCCAGTCCGATGGAGGCATTTTCTCAGTTAAGACTTCTGCTTTCCCAAATAACTGTAGCTTCTATTAGGTGACCAAAAACCAGTCAGGACAGTGAGGGATTTGCCCTGTGCCCCTTTGTCCTGTGCACAGCTGCTAATGGCCTAGCTGTGACTTCCATGGCTGTGGTACTGGGTGACCCGAACCGCATATGGATGGGAAAGTTGTAATGAACCCTGGAACAGGGATCCCATTTCTCTGTGTAGAGGTCACCTGGAAATGCTAGCTACATGCACACTAGAGAGACAAGGCAGGGAGAAGAAGCAAGCAGACTCAGGGTGGTCTGAGATTTGAGCATAGAAGGGACATCCCTGGGATGGAGTGAGCAGAGCCATGTGGCTTCAGTGGAGAGGACCAAGAAGGATGTCCCTCACATCAGCAGATCACCAGATGCACGTATGCTAGGAGACAGTGGTCGAAGGCTGTTATCTGTGGCAGGAGAGGTGGAACTATCTACTCCAGCGTGGCCCAGTGAGGAAGGCCTAGGAGAAATGGGCTCTTTCCAAACGTGGGGACAGTGTAGAGTTAAAGAGGCAAACTACAGCCTCTTTTTTTTCTGTGATCATAGAGAATGTTGAAAGAAGCAGGGACAGGGTCTCCATTACAGTCAAACCACTGAGGCTGCTGAGGCAGGAAAATCATGAGATCAAGGCCAGTTTGGGGCCCATCATAAGACCTGTGTCAAAACACCAACATAAATAAACAAGCCAGTAAAATAAAATAAACGCCCAAGAATCTGAAAGTAGGATTAGAGTGGAAAACCAAATTTACTCACTCAGAGTTCTTTTCTCCTGCAGAGCAAAGGACAACAGTGCAGGGACAGGTTTACTTTTTGCACACACAGACTGGAGTCAGCACATGGCATGATCCCAGGATCCCCAGGTAAGTCTCACCAGCCCGAAGAGCCAGCCCCTCTCATGGAAGCTAACAGTACCCTGTTCGGGGGAAACAGAGGCTGGGACATGCTGGGCAGGGGTGTGTGTGTGTGTGTGTGTGTGTGTGTGTGTGTGTGTGTGTGTGTGTGTGTGTGTGTTGGGGTGAGCCTGGAAACATGGTGGCCTTGGTAGCCGTTGAAATTGGTCACATGGCCATCTACTGTGGTCTCTTGACTTTTTTGTAAATGCATAAAATTTTCCATGATAAGACGTTAAACAGGAAAGATAAAGACTCTGTTACCCTTTCTCTCTTCTGCTTTACTGCCCCTCTTGCCTCAGTCCCTTGGGGACCATTCCGGGGGGAGATGAAGCTTTTCTATACGAATTCCTTCTACAAGGCCATACATCTGAGCCCAGGTCAGAGAGACCCCCGCCCCACCCCATGCCAGAGTTAAGTTTCTTCCTTCCTTCCTTCTTTCCTTCCTTCCTTCCTTCCTTCCTTCCTTCCTTCCTTCCTTCCTTCCTTCCTTCCTTCTCTCTCTTCTCTGCTCTCCTTTCACAGTAGCATTTCTACCTAAGAGACCTTGGGTGATGTTCGTCTCCTCTTTATTCACCATCACTCCACTTCCCCCGCCCCCCAAGCAGCTTTCCCGTCTTTGGTGTTGAATTTCCAGTGCAGGGTCTGTCATTTGCGTGGTGTATTACCTGCAAATGAATGCAGCACCTCTTGGTATGCACTGTAGAAGTAACAGGCGGCTGTGTTACTCCATAAAGCATCTTTAGCAGGCATGCTGTCCCTGCTGACTGGATCACAGTTACCAAGGGGCCAGAGTGAAAACACTTCTGAACACAGGGGTGCTTTGTGGCCATCATGCCATTGTGTGCTCTGTCCCCACAAGTCTTCAGAACGTGGGCCTTGGGGGCTTTTCAGTGAGGAATCTTTGCTACAGCAAGTGTCTGGTTTGTTTGATTTGTGATTCCCAAGAGCTTGCTGACGGAAGTCAGGTGCTTTCTGCTCATCTGTCCCTCTGCTGTGTAGGAAAGGGTGTTCCTGGGGTAGACCCTGTTCTTATGGTGGACATAGACTCTGGAGAGGTGTGATTTTAACCTGTCACGCGTGCCTGCTGTTTGTAGGCCAGAGGCTCGGACTTGACTGGAGTCAGCACAAGTTGCAGGGCAAGGGGACTTGGGCGCCTTGCTAGGAAACCCCTGTGGCTTGCCGGCTCTGAGGTTGGTCTTAAGAGCTCCTTGGTTCTCAGTGGGATAAAGCTCTCTCTGTACGTTCCATTTGATAGAGACCTTAACAGTGTGAACTGCGATGAACTTGGGCCACTGCCTCCAGGCTGGGAAGTCAGAAGCACAGTGTCGGGAAGAATCTATTTTGTAGATCACAATAATAGGACAACCCAGTTTACAGATCCACGGCTTCACCACATCATGAAGTAAGACCTTAACATCCTTGATGGCCTCTGTATAATTGGATGCTTCCTTACACCAATATTGGTGCATGCACATGTGCATATGTGTGTGTATGTGTATGTGGGGGTGGTGCGAGCGCTCAGCAGTGATGTGGATGTATGCAGAGGCCATGCTTCACTGTCAAGTTCTTCCTGCATCTTCTCTGCCCGAAGTCTTGAGCAGCATCGCCTGGAACTCACTTGACTTCTCTGGCTGCCTAGTAAGACCCAGGCCTGCCTGGCTCTGCCCCCAGCACTAGCTAGGGTTTTACTTAGGGGCACTCGACTCCCTGAGCCATCCCTCAGCCCCACACTAATGATTTCCTTAATGTACCTACTATAGTGTTTGCTCAGTAGTGGTCACAAGCAAATAAAGCAGACAAGTGATGGTCGGTGACATTGTTTGAACCCGGGGATTAGCGTGGCCATTGCTAAGGCTGTACATTGCTGGTGCCCTTTTCCTTGAAGCAGCCTAAGCGAAAGGCTCTGAGACGATGTCAGGAAGAGGTTCTCCAGCAAAACCTGCACAGCGCGTTCTGTAAGGGCCGCCACCGCCGCTGCTGCTTGCTGGGGTTTTTCTGTGTTAGGCATTTCTGCCTTGGAAGTGGGTATAATCTTTTGTGCCACCCATAGTCACTAGTCCACAGACAGCATCACACATAGCTATATGGCTTGCAGAGATGGCAAGACGTGAATAAAGTAAATGTCACGTTGTCCCTGGTGGCCTACGTCTTGTTACTGGTCTTCATTCTTAGTGAACAGGGCTTGGAATCTTGATCAAATTATATATATATGAAATTCTTACAGGCTGTGGTCCCAGCTAGTCCAACAGTGGCTGGTTATTCTGTCCATGAGGCTGTGTCTCAGTTTATACTCAGCATACTCTTGAATCCTGAAGAAGTAGGCTCTGACCCCAGTGAAGGAAAGACACTTGCCAGAACGAGAGGAAGCAGGCAAAGAAGGAACAAATGTTTCTTCTTCCACAGCCTTCATGTAGGCTGCCAACAGAGGTGCGGCCCAGATCAAAGGTGGATCTTCCCACCTTAGGGATCCAGATTTGAAATGGGCTTGTCCACTTCAAATGACGTAATTAAAAACAAGACCTCATGGTGCACCCAGCCATTTGGGTTTTAGCTCATTCCAGCTCTAGTCAAGTTGACAACCAGGAAGACCCATCGTGCAGATATATGACATCTTCTTGATTGTACCCCAGACCTATGTCAGGCTGTTGTCATTCATCTGAGCAGCCCTGTCATTAGGAGACCTGCTGCCTGCAGCTCTCTGGCCTGCCAGTCACGGCTATTTTCCCTCTGTAGCCACCAGTGTCAACTCAAGGAGCCCAGCCAGCCGCTGCAGTTGCCCAGTGAGGGCTCCGTGGAGGACGAGGAACTTCCTGCCCAGAGATATGAGAGAGATTTAGTTCAGAAGCTTAAAGTTCTCAGACATGAGCTCTCTCTTCAGCAGCCCCAAGCTGGTCACTGCCGCATAGAAGTTTCCAGAGAAGAAATATTTGAGGTAAAGAATTGTGTTTTGCAAAACCATATAGCTCCTTAGGGAAGCACGCAGGAGGTTTGTATTGAATGAGTCATGTCTGCCATCTTGGTGTTTGAAGGATCAGTTTTACTGATGTTTCTGTTGTTTAGTTTCATTGTAGTTGGATGTAGTACCACATGCTTTTTATCCCAGTACCAGGGAGGCAGGGCAGATGGGTCTGAGTTTGAGACCAGCTTGGTCTATACAGTGAGTTTTAGGACAGCCAGGGCTATACAGTGAGACCCTGTCCCCCAAATTTTTTCCCACTGTTGATATATTTGTTATACAAATAGTGTTACCCAAAGACATTTTATGTTGGCTGTCCCTCTCGCCCTGCCCCCACCCTGCGCTTTCTCCCCCTGCAGCCCTTCTGTTTTTCTAAACTTCTACAGATATGTGTATAATTTTATGTATCTATAAATCTTAGGAATTGTGATTATGAGAAACAGTTTTGGTCTTCTAAGACAAGCTTGACTTCACTCACGGTGATTGTTTCCAGTTACTTCCATTTTCCTTCAAAAGATACAGCTTACTTTTTTTTTCAAATATTAATGTATGAGTACACCGTAGCTGTTTTCAGACACACCAGAAGAGGGCATCAGATCTCATTACAGATGGTTGTGAGCCTCCATGTGGTTGCTGGGATTTGAACTCAGGACCTCTGGAAGAGCAGTCAGTGCTCTGAACCACTGAGCCATCTCTCCAGCCCCTAGAGCTTACTTTTGTGGATACAAATGCAGTGTCTGTCCACACATATTCTTTATCCCTACCCTGTTGTTGAACACCGAGGTTGGCTCGAGAACTTAGCTACTGACTGAGCTGTGATGACTTACCGTAGAGTGTGCTAGGTGCTCTCAGGTGTGTACATGGCGTGTCATAGGTGTAGTTTGTTGGAAAGCCTCCAGACTGACTTCTGTGGTGGCAGGACCACTTTGCACTCCTCTGGCTGTGTAAGGCTTCCCTTTGTCCACACACTCCACAATACTTTCTGTTTACGTAATGGGTGACATGGACTCCCCTTGTCATCTCTGTGTAGTTAGGGATGAGTCGTCTGAGATTAGTATAGTTAGCAAAGATTCTTCTCCCCTAAGGGATCAATTTTACTGATTAGTGAGATGCAGGGTTTGTCAGGACCTAGGCTCAAGCTGAGCAGAATTGTGTTTCTGTCTCTGACAACAGTTTTCAGTGCACAGTGGTTTTCAGGGCACAGAAGCTGGTGTCTCAGAGACAGTACATGGCTATTTAGCTCTGGTCTTGTCTCTGGGAAGAGGAAGGAAAGTGAGTCCTCCAGTGAGGGGCTGGGGTGTGGCTCAGTGGTAGAGCATCTGCCTAGAATCCCCCAGTGAGGGGCTGGGGTGTGGCTCAGTGGTAGAGCCCCTGCCTAGAGTCCCCCAGTGAGGGGCTGGGGTGTGGCTCAGTGGTAGAGCATCTGCCTAGAATTCCCCAGTGAGGGGCTGGGGTGTGGCTCAGTGGTAGAGCCCCTGCCTAGAATCCCCCAGTGAGGGGCTGGGGTGTGGCTCAGTGGTAGAGCCCCTGCCTAGAATCCCCAGTGAGGGGCTGGGGTGTGGCTCACTTACAGTACTTAACTAGTATGTAGCAGTATCTGGGTTCCATCCTCTGCATTCTCAAACAACCTTTTCTTTGTGAACCTGTGGTTTTGATGTGTAGGAGTCGTATCGCCAGATCATGAAGATGCGGCCAAAAGACCTGAAGAAGCGGCTGATGGTGAAGTTCCGAGGGGAGGAAGGTTTGGACTATGGCGGAGTGGCTCGGTGAGTTGCTAATTCATCTCTCTTCCCCATGAGTGGCAGTCTGCTGTAGCTGTGTATCAGGGAAGCTAAATGCTGCTGAATTTCCAAGTGTCACAGTGGAGCATGTCCTACTCTGCTGTGCCAGCATCTCCATGGGGCACCGAACCTCACCAGGTAGAAAATGTATGATGTCACTTTCTTACTTGTCATAGTCAAGATTAAACTCTCACATTCCTTCTTCATCTCATGTGTCTGAACACAAAACTCCAGGGCAGCAGTGTGGGGGTGGGGAGCGCAGGTACTTGTATCCAGGGGATCTTAGAAGATGCTGCCATTCTGGTTGGAATAGTTAAAGTAAATCTAAGAAGACTGAGAAGCTTCTTTCCTGCCCAGTTCTTTTTACTTTAGAAACAAGGCTTCTTAACTGCTGGCGATTGTTCTAAGAGGCATCTGGTATCAACAGGTGGCCAAGTTCAGGTTGCTACCTCCTGATTTCGGGACCTGGTCACAGGCAGACTCTGGGCAGCAGTGGGGAGAACTAATCCTCAGGGCTCTCTTCAGTTTTCCATGTCTGACACTCACACTCCTCTGAAACTATTGACTTACTTCACTCTGTGTGTGTGTGTGTTTTGACTGCATGTGTGTTTGTGCACTGTGGGCATGCAGTGCCTACAGAGGCCAGAAGAGAGCATTGGATTCCCCTGAGACTGGAGTTACCAGTGGTTGTGAGCTGTCGTGTGGGTTGGGAATTGAATCCAGGTAGCCTGCAAGAGCAATGAGTGCTCTTACCACTGAGCCATCTCTCCAGCCACTGTACTTCTGAATTACAGAACAGTATTTAGCCCTTTAGAATTTAAAACACTTGGTAGCCATCTCTGAGGGACCTGGTCTGTCATGACTGTCCAGCCTGGGTGTCAGCATCGCCTCCTCTGCCTCTGGAGCAGACCCTGGACACTGTCATCCCCGCCTCCTCTTTCTTGGTTTCTCCCTTGATCAGCTGTTTGTAAGTTTTCTTCTGTCTGGGCCCTGACAGTAGCTTGTGTGTGCTGAGGAGCTGAGTTTAGTTCATGGCCAGATTCCCAGTCCTAGAAGGGCTGTGATGCTGAGCTCTCGCCTTCGGAAATGGCTTCTGTGCACGGCAGTCTCCAGAGCTTACCTCCCCCTGTCTGCGTCTTCTACCTTATTTCCTCTCTCTTTCCTTCTCTGCTTTCTGCAGGATTTCCTCACCTCATCTTCCAGTGATTACAGCAGGCAGTGTTCTGAGTTGCTATGTAACGTACCAGTTTATTGAATTCCATTGTAATCAAGCATAAAATGAAGAATTAAGTGCTAAGGCATCAAGTCTTCTCACTGGAGAGCCTCCCGTCAGCCGCCTGTGTGCTGTGTAGGACTGCATTTACTCACTAGTGATCAGATCTGGGGACCTGCAGTGACCTTGGTGTGGGTGCAGGTGTACATGGCATGTTCTTAGCCCCCAGTCTCTTGATTCTTAGCCAGTCAAGGGTCACAGTGCTTAGAGAACGGCACAGGAAGCAGGCACATAGCCAAGGAGGCCCCTGGTCCTTAAAAGATGCTTGACAGAAGTACATGGCGTGGGGGGAGCTTGATTTTCTGATGGTTTCAGGCAGATGTATCTGTGTATCTTGTGTATTTCCATCCCTTTCATGCACGGATGGTTTTGGAGTGTACTACTCTCCCCTGACCTGCCTCCTTTCTCTTTGACGAGTCAGAGACTCCATACTAAAAGCTGAGCATGTCGTCCTGAGGTCTGTTCATCTGACGGTGTTGTACCCCAGCATCGTACAGCAGGGTGTCTTCTGCAATTCTGTTTCCAGCGTTTATTGTGTTTGTCTGGTTTTAGTTTTGTGTGTGTGTGTGTTATTGTTGTTTTGTTTTCAAAGAGTAAAGTGATTTAAGCATTAAAGGAACTTAGAGACTAAGTTAACTAATGCATTCCTGCCAGGCTTCTAAAACCTCTGTAATGTTTTTAGATTCATCTAAGTTTTCAAGGACCCAAGTTCAAGCCTCAGAGCCAAATAAAAGCCCAGCACCAGGCATGTGCCATAATCCTGGAGCTGGGAGGTGAGACAGGAGGATCCCGGGGGCTCGCTGACCAGCCCGCGTCCAAAAATAAGTGGAGCAGCCAAGGGCAGCAGTGAGGCAGCCTCTGCCCTTCACATGCACACATGACATCCACACGTACAAAACGTGTGGAAAATGAAGTGCTCTGTGCTTACAGTCTGAAGTAAGAATTCAGTAGGAAGTTAGAAGGACATAGTTGTTCATAAATTCTCTGTCTCCCAAGAGCTTGAAATGTTCACCTACTGAACTCTTTTTATAAAATGCTCAGAAACTCCCAACGGGCAGTGGTGGCACATACCTTTAATCCCAGCACTTGGGAGGCAGAGGGAGGCAGATCTCTGAGTTCAAGACCAGCCTGTTCTACAGAGGGAATTCCAGTACACACTCAGGACCACACAGAGAAACCCTATTTTGCAAAATGAATGAATGAATGAGCAAGCTGGAACTGGAGAGGTGGTTGGCAGTTAAGAGCACTTCCTGCTCTCTCAAAGGACCTGACCTTGGTTACCAGCATCCACATGGCAGTTCACCACGTCCTATAACTTCAGCTCCAGGGCATCTGATGCCCTCTTCTGGCCTGCTTGGGCACTGCATACATATGGCATACATTCACACACGTCCTAAAAGAGTCTGGAAATGATACTGTTTGCACATGTGAGCTGTGTTGTTATTGTTTCCAGGGAGTGGCTGTATTTGTTGTGCCATGAAATGTTGAATCCGTATTATGGACTCTTCCAGTATTCCACGGACAACATTTACACACTGCAAATCAACCCAGATTCTTCTATCAACCCTGTGAGTATCACAGTGAGGATTGAGAAATCCAGCTGTAGTTTCTAAGGCAAACCTGGGCCCCCCTCAGTTACTGGTGACTTAGAGAAGATGTTGGGGAGAGCTCAGGGAAAGTGTGGGGAGTACTGACTGGCTGAACCAGATTTCAGTCAGGAACCTGTTGTCCACAGGGGAGGGCTGTGGATCTGAGCTGCTCTGTGCTGAGTGCTTTACCCTTGAGGGGACTCTGGTGAAAGATAATGGTTTTTTGAATGTCATTTTAAGAGCTAGGTTACCAAATCCATACTCTGATCAAAACTGGAAACATCCCGTAATTAGCTCTCTTGGACTACAGATATAAGCATTCGCATGTGGTAGGTAAAAGAAAACATCTAAGGAAGTCTAAAATGGGAGTACTTCTGTGGGACCACATCCAGTGTCCCAAGCCACAGAGTTGAAATGAGGGACTATCTCTACTAGAGAATTCAAATACAAATAAACCTGTGGTTGGGAAATGGCTTAGCCACACCAGCCTAAAGAACTCTGTTCTCCTGCAGAACCCACATGGCAAGCCAGATGTGGTTGTGCAGTCACACACATTTTCCAGTCCTCAGGAGGCAGAAGCAGGCAGAGCTCTGTGAGTTAGGGGCCAGCCGTAGTGAGGTCAAGAACAGTAGTCAGAGCTATGTACAAAGACCCTGTCTTGGGCTGGAGAGATGGCTCAGTGGTTAGAGCATTAACTGCTCTTCCAGAGGTCCTGAGTTCAAATCCCAGCAACCACATGGTGGCTTATAACCATCTGTAATGGGATCTGATGCCCTCTTCTGGTGTCTGAAGACAGAGACAGTGTGTACTTATATATAATAAATAAATAAATCTTTAAAAAAAAAAAAAAAGACTGATCCTGTCTTAAAACACCAAACAAACAACAAAACCCCAGATGCCAGGTGTGGCAGTGCATGCACAGGGGAGGTGGAATTGGGTGATTGCTGGAGCTCACTGGCTGGCCAGCCTACCCTGTGAGATCCAGTTCAGTGAGTGAGACTGGCTGAAGACACTGGGCAGCACCCGAGGAGGTGATCCTCACACACCCTATACATGCGCACAGTGTGAACCTTTACCCAGCCTGGAAATTAAATCCTGACCCATTTCTGAGGTGACTGTAATTTAGAAACACACAAGCTGTCAGTCCTTAAACACCAGAACCACTCAGTTTAGGAAGAAGCACAGCCTTCTTAACTGTTAAGGTCTCCATGTTTTATTTTGTACCAGGCCCTTGCGAGCTAACAGAGTTGTCAGCGTTAGGCCAGGGTGCGGTGGTGTGAAGCTGTCCTCCCAGTATCTGAAGGCTGAGGTGGGATTGTGGAAGTGCCAATCCCACCTGAGTTAGAAGTGAGCGAAGCCGGAACTCAGTGGCAGCCTGTGCTGTCTGGCCGTGGGCAGCTGAGTATACGTTCTGTGAGGTCTAGATTTACAGGAAGCCTGTGGGAAGTGCGTGTCCTGCCTGATGTTCATCTTCCTAACATCTGCCATTCTCTGGCGCCCCCTATAGGACCATCTGTCTTACTTCCACTTTGTGGGTCGCATCATGGGCCTGGCTGTGTTCCATGGACACTACATCAACGGGGGCTTCACAGTTCCTTTCTACAAGCAGCTCCTGGGAAAACCCATCCAGCTGTCGGATCTGGAGTCAGTGGACCCGGAACTGCACAAGAGCTTGGTGTGGATTCTGTAAGTGTCACCATCCTGTCCCACAGCCCCAGAGCTCATGATGCTGTGTGTGTGTTCTTTTGGGGGCATAGGTGTGAAACTAAAGAGAGTACCAGAATTAACTATAACAACACCAGACATTGGGCTGCAATTTCAAATTAACAAACATGTAATCATTTAATTGACTTGTATCATTTTCACAAGCTGGTCTGGCTTTACAAATGCCAGTAACTTTCTGGTGGGGGATGGGTGTGGGGTGGAGGGAGAGCATACAAGCATGCACCCCTGAAATTTCTCGGGTGATCTGTAGAAGGTAAGAGAAAGTTTAAAAACAAGATTTATGTTTAGTTACCTTTGTTTCAGAGTTAATCAAAATGCTTTGCTGGGTGTCAGGGACAGGGTGGGCTATGGCTCTGCTGTACCTGTAGAAGACCCAGGCCCTGACAAGTTGGGGGTGCTGATGTGGAGTTTGGCTGGGGGTGGGGGTCCTCCTTGGCCTTGCTTGCTCCACTGTACAGGGCTGTGGGGAGTAGAGGCTTTCCTGTGGGGAAGCAGTTGTCAGAAGTAGGGCAGATAAAGAGTCAGCCTGACATTTCCAGTATTGTCTGTGGAATGGCTGCCTTTCGAGGAGAGAAGCCTTATTGTCCCGGCTGGTGTCCTTTTGACTCAGCTGCTTCTTCACAGGCCTCCTCCCAGAGGCAGCTCCCAGAGCAATTAGGCTTCATGTCCCATGGTGTCACAGGATGGCTGAGTGGTAGTCCCCAAGAGTGGTAATCATAAAGTCAGGGACAGAACTGCTGCTGTGCCTGTCAGCTGTCCTGTCCAGCATGGCGCTCTCTCCAGTCCCCTGGACTCCCTGGCATAGGCCTAACCAGCCTTCGCCTGTGTCTACAGAGAGAACGACATCACACCAGTGCTGGATCATACCTTCTGTGTGGAGCACAATGCTTTCGGGCGGATTCTTCAGCATGAACTGAAACCCAATGGCAGAAATGTGCCTGTCACTGAGGAGAACAAGAAGGAATATGTCCGGTAATGTTCAGGCTTCAGTGGGGTTGTCAGGGCCACCTCAGCTCTTAATGCAGAGGTGGCTGCCAGTGTGTGCAAGGAGCCCACTTCAGCATCTCAGTGCCAGCCCGAGGGACAGTCTTGTGTACTGGAACTGTGGGTGGGTCATACGGCCACACGTGCCCTGCAAACCCTTTTGAAATCTTGGCAGTTCTACAAGGTCTCATTAAGGCCTCAAGCTTTTTAGTGGAAAACCAGAATGGTTTGCTTTTAAACTTGCTATGAAGGCTGGGTGTAGCATGGTGCGTGGTGCACACTGTGAGCCCAGCACTTGGGAGGCTGGCACAGGAGGAATTCCAGCCATTCTGGGCTACATAGTGAGCTAATTTCCGCCTAGGCTTCCCAGAACCTTTCTCTGGATTGGGGAGAGAACAAAAGAAACTGATAAAACCAGATGGGATGGCACAGACCTCTGAGAACAAGTTCAAGACCAGCCTGGGATACATGGAACCTTGTCTCAAAAAGAGACTAGGAAGGGCTGGAGTGAGGACTCGGTGGCCGTGAGCTCTGGCTGCTCCTCCAGAGGACCAGCGCCCACATGGTGTCTAACTCCAGTCTGAACATCCAACACCCACTTCTGGCCTCCACAGGCACCAGGCACACAGATGATGCAGATATGCAGGGAAAGCAGCATATACTTAAAACAGCAGTAACTAAGTTACAACAATAATAGTTAAGGATAAGATGGGCTTGTGTCCCATCAGCAGGCTCTATATTAACTTCATATGTGCTGACACAGCACTGTGGGGACACAGTGATTTCAAGGTCCCTTCCCAACTACCTGTAATGCATGGCTTTACCTTTCAGGTTGTACGTGAATTGGAGGTTTATGAGAGGAATCGAAGCCCAGTTCTTAGCGCTTCAGAAGGGGTTTAACGAACTCATTCCCCAACACTTACTGAAGCCCTTTGACCAGAAGGAACTAGAGGTAAGTACCAGGCATCCTAGGCATCTCGGACAGTGAGGCCACAGGCAAGCCTCTGTGCAGTGAGCGTGGTGGCGAGAGAGACTGAGGGCAGCTGGATAGCCTTGTCACATGCTGAGAAGTGTCTCTCTCCTTGCCGGCAATTACTGACTAAATCTGCAGACGCAGTCCCAGGTGTCTGCCTGGGTTTGTGGGATCTCTAGCCCTTGCCTCGGACCGGGCCTCCCTCAGCCAGTCCCCCTACTCTCCACTGTGGTATTCTCAGACTGAGAGCATACGTCATGGCCTCAGACAGTGACTCACTCATCCCCTGCCAGCCCTGCCTGGTGCCAAGTGGCCTAAGCCTTCCAGATTGTTCGCATAGCCATCTGGTCGCTGTGAGACAGGGCTCTGGAGTGGAGCTTGTCTGTGAGGCGGTGAGGCTTTCCGACAAGTGGACAGTGTGCTCAGGCCCCTCGTCCCACATGGCCTGCTGAGTTCTCTAGCCGTTTCCAGTCACCCTTCCCTGGTGACAGCAAGCTCACACTCTGGGTCCGCGGTGTCAGCCGACTGCTGTGACAGACTACAGCCCGGAGCTGGCTGCTTGGTTTTGGGAGTTGTGCTGTCACAGTTTCTTGAGTTTCAGGAGTCATGGAGGAGGGCGTGGGGGCAGCGTCTTGGGCATTTAAGAGTAACCCCCGGCTGGTGCCTTCTCCAGCTCATAATCGGAGGGCTGGATAAGATCGACCTGAGCGACTGGAAGTCCAACACGCGGCTGAAGCACTGTGTGGCTGACAGCAACATCGTCAGGTGGTTCTGGCAGGCGGTGGAGACCTTCGATGAGGAGAGGCGAGCCAGGCTCCTGCAGTTTGTGACAGGATCTACGAGAGTTCCTCTCCAAGGCTTCAAGGCTCTGCAAGGTGACTGATGTGGAGTCAGGGCCATTCCTAAGGTGCTGAACAGCAAGAACTGGAATGTGGGTCACCCACCAGAGCATGATGGTGGCACTGTTCTCATGACAGACACTGAGCAGCGGGATGCCTGGCAGGTCCTGGCCGGTGTATGGTCACACTGGAGCCCCCATGGGCCAGTGGAGCCCATGCTCTCTTTTAAAATCCAGGAACAGCAGGGGCTATTGGTAGGTTCTGGTGTACACAGCCCAAGGTGGGTGTCCCCTCAGCCTTAAACAGTCTAACCCCAACCTATAGGGAAGTAGAGTCAGGTGGAAGATGCTGGAGCTTAAATACTCCAGAACTTCAACTGTGCTGACCACAAGAGACTGAGCCCACCTTCTGTCGTAGTGAACAGGACTGAAGAGACCTTGTAGGAGTGACAGCTTCCTCCCCTAGAACCCTCAACTCTCCAGTCTCCACCTTCTCTCAGCACAGGCCATGAGGAATCCTAAGCTTGGGCTTGCTGCTCCCAACACTGAGTGGGGGTGGAGCAGGGCATGTGGCCCCTCATACATCATGGCCAAGGAGGCAGCCCTCTTCCTGTCCCTGCACTGTCACCCTTTGCCCTGCAGAGAGGAGTGTGTAACACACCTATTAGTACAAAAGTGGGGGACAAACAAGTCTCTGCCTCAACTACCCCCAAAGGAGGTTCCTGGGCAGGCCACATATAGGGCTGTAAGCTCCTGGGCTTCAGAAGGCCACACCGCTACAGGGCCTCCTGGCCAGGTATTCCCAGGCTTTGTCTCTGAAGTGCAGTAACTAGAATGTTGTCTTGTAAGGCTCTACAGGCGCGGCAGGGCCCCGACTCTTCACCATCCACCTGATAGACGCCAATACAGACAACCTACCCAAGGCCCATACCTGGTAAGCTCTGCCACTGTGGGGTCGCACAGCCTTTGCGTCTTCTCCATATAACCTTAGCCCACTCTCCAGGGCCCAACAGGACAGGACCTTTGGGAATCTGATTTTGTTGTGATGTGCAGCAGTTAAGGCTAGAGCACCAGCACTTGGCTCATGGATGTCCCTTGGTTGTGTGTAACATATGTGCATGTGCCTGGCAGAAAGGGGCAACTATATTTTCTGTCTGATATGAGGCTCTACATTTCCTTCTTAGAACTTTATTGAAAGATTCTGTCTCAGGATCATTACCTCTCCTTCAGGATTCTAGTTCCCAAGGTTGATGGGATGCTACATTAAATGCTGGCTGTGACTTAATGAAGAGGTTTGAGATGAATGGTTTTTAACTATATCCCAGCTGTTGTTCACATCTGTAAGATGGGCTAATACATCCGTTCCCAGGCCCATGCGTATAAGACCTCAAGGCTGCCTCAGCATGGTGCGGCATGTGTTCCTACAGAATAGGTGTGTGGTATAGAAGCACAGCACTGTGTCCCTTCACAGTAACTGAGCATCTCTGATCTAGATGAGAGAGAGAGACAAAGAGAACGCCGCTCTGTGAGTCTGTGAGACAGTAGATGTGATGTGTCTCATTCCACAAATACTTGATCAGGTTCCCCCCGAAAATCTTGAGTGGGAAGGTTGGTATACACCCATCTTTCTAGAATTTGGTGTTCTCTTATTTTTGAGACCCAGCATGCTATAGTCGGAGATTGACTGACCCTCAATAGGAGACCTGGTGGTCACCAGTGCAGATTACAGGCAGGCTGGGGGTTCTTTCCAGTGTGGAAAAACCACACCCAGGGACAGAACAGCGAGCAGAAAGTGTGCAGGCTTAGGTATTGTAGATGTAGATGTTTTGCTGTGGGCTGACTGGAAGAAACAAACAGCCAACAAGAGCCTGTGCAGGAGCTGAAGTGTAGGTGCATCTTGTACCTACCATCAGTGTGCCTGAGGGCGGAGGCTCCCAGCACTGACTGTGCCTCTGTCCTTTTTCAGCTTTAACCGGATTGACATCCCACCCTATGAGTCCTATGAGAAGCTCTATGAGAAGCTGCTGACAGCGGTGGAGGAGACCTGTGGCTTTGCCGTGGAGTGAAGAGCAGCCAGTGGCCACAGAGTCCTGCTTACAACCGCCAGACCCAAAGCATATGGCGTCTGCACGCCTCCCGCATGGCGGGCTGAGGCCTGAGATTCCAGAAACCAAGGGAAAAGGCTCGTCTCCCTCCTCTGGAGAGGGCAGGCCAGGGGACTTTCATAGGTGGCTCCCACCCGTTTATTCCTCCTTTATTATAGTTTGCCCACTCCTCCATCACCCATCCAATAAAACACAGCCAGGTTTCGCCCTCAGCCTCCTTGGCATGGTGGGAAGGCTGTGGTGTCTCGGGAGCATTGACCCATGGTCAGGGCCAAGCTGGGCCCTGAGGGTTTGTGTGCTCTCTGTGCTAGCTCACCCTCTAATTGTAGCCTCAAAGCCCCCTTCCAAGTTCAGCAGCTGCTGGTGGCTTACTGATCTCAAATTCCAGAGGCGTCACAGGCTAGCAGCCTGTTCAGGTAGCAAGTGGGTTTCTAGGCGGGAGATAAACGCACCGTGTATGCTCGCTAGAACTCCACCGTGGCAGGGCACTGTGGGTTAAGTGTTTTCTCCTCTGAGAGGTGAAGGAATTGCAGCAGCCTTCACTGGGAGCCTGCTTGCTTCTTTCCACAGTGTCCTGGCTGAAAACAAGGTTTTTTGCACAGGGGAAAATCTTTAAAAGTACAATTTGCTGTGTTCTCTACCCAGTTTGAAACTGTCACGTCCTGGAGCTAAGCAAAGAATAACCAAAACAAGCCTCAGATCCCCCTGGCCCAGCTCTGTTCCTGTGCCCAGGGATCCAGAGGCTCCTAGCTGTCTTGAATGGACTTTTATATGGGGGTTGCTAAGAGCTAAACTAACAGAACAATTTTGTCACCACAGCCATTGGATGGAACAGCAGGAGAGGCCGCTGACGTGGGATCCCCTGATGAAGCTCCCCAGGGTTGGTGCTGTGCACAAAGCAGGGTGTGATGGGGCGTGTAGCAACAGGGTGGGGGCTTTACCTCCGTACATGGCCTTCTTCCCAGTGGCAACGGTGATGCTAACAGTTCTACTTAACTTGCTTGCTCAGTCTCTGTCTTCTGAAGAGCAAGGCCAAAGCCAGCCTAATGCATCTCTAACACCACTTCCAGTCTGCACAGGGGTCACAGGCATTGACTCTTGCAGCGGAGCAGCTGGATTCAGGCAGCTGAGCTCTGGTGGAAGGCAGGGCAGCAGCCAGGTTTCCATTTGTGGTTTTGTTGTTTTTGTTTGTGGTGGGAGCGAGAACAGGGTAATTCATTAGTAAGACATTTCATTGGTACTGGGGCTCAGGTTCAGCCACGAGTTCAAGCTGTATGGGAGATGGTCGGGAAGGTCCCGTTGGACCACTGGCTTTTGTGTTCTTTCTGTTGCTTCCCCTCAGGCTGGGGATAAGGAAGTGTGTTCCCTTCTGTTCCTGCTGCTTCTGTCCAGTGTGTTCTGAAGCAGTGCTGAGGTGATGGGGGAGTGGGTTCAGGGCACATAACACGCCCTGACCCAAGAGGTTTGTCTGGGTTGCCAGGGTTGGGGACAGAAAGAATGCTAGGAAGACATCACTGCACAAGGACAGAGCCCGCCCCACCTCCCAGGCCAGCCCGGGGCCTTATTAGTCTCTCAATTCTGCCTTGCCCCAGTAGGGCTTCTGTAATTCATCTACCTTCATGCTTCTGTGGGTGTTCGAAAACCCAGCTCCCTTGTGACTCTTGGATTCTAAGGCACAAGGAAGCCTGTGTCCTAAGTCTCAGCCAGTCCATAGGAAGCAGCCTGACCCTGCGGAATGACACTCTGGAGACAGGAAACCCTGCCTGTTGCCCTTGCACTGCTCCAGGCTGCAGTGATGAAGGAAACCAGGGTCCTGTGCTTTGGGGATGTGCTGCAGGAGTGTCGTCACATTTGTTTGTGTGGGAGGGACGGGGGCAAGCCTTAGGAGTCCCGTGTCAGATGCCCTCTGAGGAAGATCCAGAGGCTGGGCCCTCGGGCTGACTGACTTCTAACAGCGTGCCTGCATTGCCTGTGGGTTCCTCTGAGTGTCACCCCCCTCCATCTGTTAATGCGCAGCACTGTCCTGTGTCGCGGAGCGCTGCGCTTCCTGTCTGTCTACCATGGTTAGGCCCTTCTGAGGTACCAAAGGACACTGCGTGGCCGGCCCACGGCACAGCTCCTGGTTGCCCTGCTTGGGTCTGGGTGAAGCCCTTTCATGTAAGATCTCAATTGTCAGCCCTCCTACTGGCCCCACATCACCCAGAGGCTTCAGGATCCTGGCTCTCCAGGTTCCCCTCACCAGCGGCTGGCAGCCACACTCAGGGACGCAGCAGCCACTACCCTGCTCCGCAGTGCTTCAGAGAGGACGCGCCAGGCTGTGGCAGTGGTGTGGCAGCAGGTCACAGACTCTTGCTTTCTGTTAGGAGAATGCGCCACAAGATGGGATGCTGACCCTGCACTGGCTTGGCCACACGGTCAGGGTCAGGTCAGGTGGACGACGGACTGACCTGCAGAGAACACGCCGCAGCCTTCTGAAACAGTGTGGATTTTAAACTGTGTTTATAATGTATTCTTATTTATTTTGTAAGGTCCTGTTTGAAGTGCTGCTGCCCCAGTTGCTCTCCCCGTTTTTATTGCCCATGCACCTGTGAGAGTTGTACACTAATGTTCTGTTTTCTGTCAGAATCGGAAGTATTTAAAGAAATGCTCGTTCTATTTAATGCAGTTGTGGAACCAGCTGGAAACAAAACGTTGATTGTAGAGCAGGCTGGACCCGGAGGTCAGGTTCATTTTGTTATATGCAATAAACTCACAACTTTACTTTGAGTCTGTTCCTTTCATGTGGAAACCATTTTCCGGTGTATTTACTTTTATAAGCGGTAAAGTCCAGCCACCAAGAAAATGAAGCAAACCCAGAACTTTGGGGGAAAAGCCAAATGAAAATAGCAGTGCTAAGGAAACACAGTAAGGAGATTCAGTCTGTTGCCACCGCCTCGGACTCTTGGTGGCAGCATTGAGCCTTCTCTGGGGCTCTGCCCATCAACTGTTGGGTCAACATGTCCTGTGGTAACTTTGTGGACCCTTCCTACCACAGGCTTCTCATAACACTTAACAGTACATCGTGGGAAACCTGTCCCACGTGCTCACCTATGATACGATGCCATGCCTCCTCACAGGGTCCTCATACAGGAAGTGCTGTGTGGTCACAGCTGGTTCAGAACACTAAGCTCCACTCCTTTCCAGAAGGGTCTTGGCCTCTTCCGTCTCTGTGAGAATAGACTGGCTTGAGCCCGGCGACTCCCTTACAGTTGTCTCATCTGAGAAATTCGAGGTCAGGTCCCAACAGATTCTGTATCTGGTGGCAGCACCACCCCCACCATCACACTATTAGGGTTTCCTTGCTGTCCTCACAGCAGCAGTGGAGGAGCCCTCAGGTCTTTCCTGAAGGTTCTACCTTACACCCAGTCACCTCCTGGGGCCACTATTGGGATTGGGGGGGGGGGGGGCGAAAGCACAGCCTCGGGCTCTTGTGTCATCCAAGCATCCCAGAGGCTATAGCTGGCTGGGGTCACACACCATCTCTACACCTATTCTCTCCCACCTGCCAGGGAGTGCTGAGGGCGTGTTCCCAGCCAGAGCAACCTTAGGCCTGCACTCACAACTAGAGACGGTCTGGTTGCTGTGCCTGGAAAACCAGGTGACTGCAGTTGACTCATCCCCAAACCTTGGGCAAACCTGGCTGCAGGCCTCACGCCCTGGCTTTCTTGTCACCCATGGCCTACTGCATGACCAGGGTGGGTGTCTTGAGGAGGACATCCTCTACTCAGGAGAGTCAGTGGTACGCAGAATTTCCCTCTCACACTAGGCTGGGCCAGCTCCCAGTCACTGTGGGCCCCCATGGCTGCCTTCCTCAGTCCTCTCCGTTCATACTTCCTGGAGTGGCTCTAGACTCCTGCACTCCCGTTCGGTGTCAGCAGGCAGGATGTCCAGGCCCTGCCTAAGCGACCCCACGGTGTAGCCTTAGGTGCCTCAGTGACCTCTAACAGGTTCCCTTCCCACTCTACCATCCTATCCTAGTCACTGGGCCTTCTGCTACTACAGCAAGGGACACCTCTATCCACAGTGGCCTGTCCTTGCTCAGTAGTGATGACAGGTTGTGACAGTGCCGGGGGCTCCAGCAGGCCCCGGCCCCGTTCCCTTGGACAGCTATGGAAGGGTCTGTGTGGAGAGAAAAAAAATGACACCAGTTAGCTCTTACAGAAACAGTAGCACACAGGTCACCCCAGCCTGAGGGAAGTGGAGGCAGGAGGGTCAGGAATTCAAGATTATCCTTAACGTCATATGGAATTTTGTGCTAGCCTGGGTTACATTGGCACTATCTCAAAAGAAAAGAAAACCAAGTGTTGGGCCAATGAGGTGGCTGTGGGTAAAAAAGTGTTTTGCAGCACAACCTGATGACCTGAGTTTAATCCCCAGATCAGGAGAAGCACAGAATAGAAAACAGACTTGTGGGAACTCCTCTGACCTCTGTATGAATGCACACGCACACACTACAGTAGTAAGGTTTAAAATGGCCCTGAGGCATTTACTTCAGTGGCAAATATGCAGTGAGTGTTGACCTTTTAAGAAATCAGAGAGTAGGAGGCCATTAAAAGAGCTCTGGTTCTGAACAGGGAGACAGGCTCAGTAGGAAAAGCACGTGAGCACATCTGAGAAGCCACGCCCCAGGAGCCCAGTGGAAGAGAACAGATACACACAGTGCTCTGACCTCTGCACACGTGCCCATGAGCACCATGATGCCAGGTGGTGCACACCTTTCATCTCAGGAGGCAGAGACCAGCCTGGACTATATACATGAGTACTAGGCTACCCTGAGCTACATTGTGAGACTCTCTCAAAACAAAGACAAAGCTACCCTGGGCTACACAGCAAACCCTTTCAGTCCAATAAGAACAGATGGTGGGTGAGAGCTGAACTAAGGGCAGACAGGAGCTGCCCTGGCGATGCCCTCAGACACATCCAGTGCCACCCAGAAGCTCAGTTCCCGACTTAGAACCCTTTGGAAAGTCTTGAGATAACATTCTAAAGGCTCTGGTCTCAGAGAAGCCCTGTGCAGCCCAGGCTGCCCTCAGGCTGAAGGCATAGGTAAGAGGCACCAATCTCAGACCGGCTTTAGCCCACGTGTTTAGCTCAACCCTGCCAATCTCTTCAGAGCTCCCTTCCCCTGACCTGAAGTTTCTGTTTCCTCACCTAGCTGCTGCCTCCTGGGTAAGTTCCAATGGTCAGCCATGTCTTCTCCAAAGACCCCCTTGTGTTCCCTGCACTTCAGCTGATCCCAGTGTGACTGAGCTTTCATGACAGGGCTGTTGACACAGGATTCAACATGGTTGACAGCTGGAGCCTGTGTGTGTGTGTGTGTGTGTGTGTGTGTGTGTGTGTGTGTGTGTAGTAGAGGGCATGCCACAGTGTGCACTCGAGGGATTCTGGGAGGTTTGTGCAGCACCTTCACCCACTGAGCTGCCCCCAGGCTCCCTAGTAATCTCTCACACTCACCATTACATGGCTTCCGTCCTCCCTGGGTTTTACTGTTAGCAACGGCGCTGCAGCTCAGACCATATGGTACGCTTTAGAAATGGGAATGGATTTCCATCCTCTCCAACCCGAGTGGTAAGAACAGCACTTTTGGTTTGCTGCTTAATGAGTTCTTTCTCTTAGTCTGGAAACAGCGATTTCCTGTTTCTCTTCTTAGTGCTTTTATTTTCTTCATTTACTTTCATGTTGGCAGCTAAGTTCTTATCCAAAGGCTCAAATGGAAGACAAGCAAGTTACAATTCTTTGGGGCTCACTTTAAAAATACACTTTACTTAAAAGGGAATTTTATGAGGTGATTTTTCCTTTTTCCTTGCCTAGGAGGCTGGGATGCCATGGTTGCTGGTCCCTGATGCCTCAGCCTTCAGCTGAGCCCAAAGCTGGATTCAGTCTACGTTTATAGCAAACATATTTAAAGGAAATGTAGTTTGTCAATTAAAAATTACACTTTGGGGCTGAGAGATGGCTCAGGTTTAAGAACACTGGCTGCTCTTGCAAAAGAGTTAGGGTTCAGTTCTCAGCTCCCTCACGGTGGTTCACAGCACATTTAACTCCAGTTTTAGGGGATCCAACCACCTCTTCTGCCCTCTGCAGGGACCAGACACACGCGGTGAGCATACAAGCATGCAGGCAAAACACTTACGTAAAATAAATCTAATCACTGTAAAAATTAATGCCTTTGCAAACTGTAACCCCATGAAAATAATAATACATTAAAAGAAGTATGTGTAAGGTGACTTCATCCTAAGTGCGAGGACCCGAGTTCAGTCCCTATAGCCTACATAAAAATGGAGGCCATGGCAGCATCTGCCTCTAATCTCAGCACCGCTGAGGCTGGGACAGGCAGACCTCGGGGACTCACTGGCGAGGCAGCCTAGCCTTCTGAGTGAATCCCAAGCCAACGAGAGTGCCTGTGTTAAAGGTGGGTGGCGTTCCTGAGGCGTACACCTGAGGGTGATGCCCAACACTGTCTTCTGGCCTACATGTGCACACGAACCCACAACTACATTCCTGCTCCCCAAACACACGTGTATTTGTGTTTGTATACAACAAACGCCTGGAGAATGACATCAGCAATATGGTGGATGACAACATTTTAGACTTAAAAGGCCCAGACAGGGACATAAAGGACCAACTGGAGCAGACTCCAACGCCTCCCCCATGTATAACCACAGACACACAACCAAGAAGAGCCTAAGCACACAGTAGAGGGACAGGCTGACGGGATGGCTCAGCAGGTAGTGTCACCCACTGCTAAGGCTCAGGGCTAGAGTTAGATCTTAGGACCCACTTGGCAGAGGTAACCTTGACTCCCACAAGTTACCATCTAATCACACACACCATGGCAAAAACATTCCCCCTGCCCCCAAATAAATGTACAATTAAAAGAAAAGTAGTAAGGAGTCGTCTCATTTTACATAGCTTTGTCCCCCCCACCCCATTCTCCCTGGCCCGGTCCCAGTTTCCCGATGTGAAAGAACAGCAAAGGAAACTCGCTCGGCATACCTCTAGCACGATTCAGGCCAGCCTGCGGCTCACAGTTCAGCTGTGGTAAACAAGTTAGCATGGCTTGATAACAGCCATGGAAGAGGACTGTGAACATTTGGGTGGGAGTGAGGGGGGATGTGGACACACATGAGTGTTGCAGTAAATATTAAAAATGGAAGTCCTCCCCCCACCATGGTCTCACTCCGTGGATGCCGCTCTAATATGGAGCCGAGCGCATGGACTCCCTCTCTCAGTCCACGAGCTACACTCCACACGGTTCCTTTCCCAGTGGTTCACTCCGCCTGCCTTGCTGTTTCTATCTCGGGTGGATACGACCACCACGTTGTTTTACTACCCGGCACAAACATTACCCCAAGGCCTGATAGCTTTTCGTGCAGGTTTACATATTAAATTCTCAATCCAGAAACCTTCTACACAGTAAGATTAATTAATTAATACAATAGATACAAACTGCCCTTCTATAAGGGATAAAAAGACCTATAAAATCCCTTAAAATATTCATATCTACCTATCACCAATTACGGCCAGCAGGATCTAAGTCGGCTTTCTCCAGCTCCATCTTGATCTCCTTCTCAATTTCCTCTTCCGTTTTCCCACCTTTTCTCCGCCTACCTCTCCACTGTCCAATCATATATCAACTTCACATGAATCTACACATGAGATTACTGATAGAAAAGAGAAGCTCAGACCCTGTGGAGAGGCTGGGGTGATGGGGAAAAATCAACATTTAAATGCACAAGCATGAGGACCTGAGTTCAAATCCCCAGCACCCACGTGAAAGTCAGGTGACCATAACCCAGTGTGCTGGGAGGTGGAGACAGAGGGTTACTGCGTCTTGTTGGCTCTCAGCTCAGTTCCAAGTTGTAGGAGACCTTGTCTCAAGGCAATGAACAAGCTACAGAGCAGGACATCAGACCCTAGTGGCCTCTGCATACAAGAGCATAAGCAAGGAAATAGAGTGGTGTATCAAAGAGTACATGCAGGTCAGGGAAGACGTATGAGTGCAGACAAGGGGAGAAGCTACTGCCTCTAGGTCCTGTCCTGTTTTCCAGCAGAGAATCAAAAGACAAACAAGAAAACGGGCATTCCTAGAATGAAAACCATCCATTCAGTAATGACTGTACTTTCAATGTCACAT
Organism: Micromys minutus; assembly: GCF_963924665.1. NCBI lineage: Eukaryota > Metazoa > Chordata > Mammalia > Rodentia > Muridae > Micromys > Micromys minutus. Next base: position 4,006,455 of record NC_137964.1, on the reverse strand, counting down.
GATTCACAGTAATGTATGTACTTTTAAAGGTTTATTTTTATTACATCTGTGTGTCTGCACGTGGGTGTGTGCATGTGAGTGAACACTGGTGCCCACAGATCTCCCGGAGCTGGAATTACAAGTGGTCACTGAGGTGGGTGTTAGTTCCCTCCAACAGCAGTCAATGCTCTTAACCACTGAGCTACCTCTCTAGCCTAAGATACATATAATTTTCTGCCAAATAAAAACAAGTAATCTTGAGAAATCTGTAAGATACAGCTGGGGTGAGGGCTGGTGGGGAAGAGCACTTCCCACTCCTCTAGAGAACTGAGTCCAGATCCCAGCAACCATGATGGTGGCTCATAACCACCTGTAACTCCATGTCCAGAGGATACTCTGTCTCCATGGATACCTGCATACCATGCACAGACGTGATTAAAAGTAAATCTAAAACCAAAAGGTGCTTAAGATGTTCAAAGTGTGTGTGTGTGTGTGTGTGTGTGTGTGTGTGTGTGTGTGTGTGTATATACATGTTACACACACAAGGAGTAAGAAGTCTAAAGAAAATCAGAAAAAATACACAAACAAATCCTGGTTATCATTTTTAAATCGAAAACATAAAAGAGAACCACATGGATATTCTGGAACTGAAAACATGTCTGCTGGGAACTGACTGACAGGCTCAACTGCAGGCTTAGACTAGCAGAAATTGGAACCAGTGGGCTGGCTTCAAGGCAGTTTTATCTGAAATTCTTAAGCAGGGGGCTGAAAGAAGAAAGAAAGGCAAAAGGACTTCAGTAATGAGAGTTCAAGGGAAGGACACCATCAGTGGACCTATATAGGCATGGGGAACCCTAGAAGAACAAGGGGTGCAATGTGCCTCACTACCCTATTTGAGAAGAGTCCTGATCAACAAGTGTTGACGATTAACCCAAAGAGCCCCACCCCAAGCCAGACCATCAGACTGTTGAAGGACAAAGTCAAAGCAGAAATCCAGGGGCTGGAGAGATTGCTTTGCAGTTAAGAGGATCCTGTAACTCCAGTTGCAGGGGTTCTGACACCTGGCATGCCCTGCATGCATGAAATGCACATACAGACAATAGGCATGAACACATAAAGATAAAATCAAAGTGAAGCAAGCATGCCTGTGTTATTGTTGTGTAAGTTTCCTGCAAGATTAAAGCATTCCATCCAGAAGGGAAGTTCCTTTAAGCAGGAAGATAAACAATTCAAAATAGCTTCAGGAAGTCCCTAAAACCCACTGGATTCATTAGGCCCCTCCCAGTCAGAGAAAACAACAGAAGCCGAGAGTCCCTCCGGGATGCAGTGAAGCTGAAGGTCAGATAATCCAAGCTGCAAAGGAGACTCTTGAGACCAAACCAGCAATTTCTCAACAAGCAAGGCAAAGTAGATTTAAAGTGCAAAAGGATGGCCAACTGAGGACACTCTGTGTTTGACAAAATAAAGGGGAAAGAGTACATCCCAAGTTTACAATACAATGATGAAAACCAGAAAAAACAGGACACTCTCAGGAGATGGGAGGCAGGGGGAAGGGGAGATAGGATATGGGGATTCCAGAGGGGAAACTAGGAAAGGGGATAAAATGTAATTAAAGAAAATAATCAATAAAAAAGAATATGAAAATCAAAACAAAAAACAAAAAGTGTTCACAAAACTTGTATCAATATTAATAAGGAGGGATTAAAAAATGTGTCACTATAAAACACAATCACTGAACCACATAGGGAGGACAGCAATGAAAGAGACAGGACATGAAGAGACAGATGACAAACCACAATCACGAGCCCGTGTCTGTAATTACTGTAATGTAAACGGGAGTCTGTCAAAGACACAGACTAACAGCGTGCATTAGAAACAAACCCAGAAAACAGGCTCCAAGTGTGTTCTTGTGTTCACAGGAGAGTCACACTGGACCTGAAGACAGGCAGAGCAAAGCAGAGGGGCTCTATTTACATGGTGAACGTGTGAGTGGGCCAGGCTGCGCCGAGACTAACAGGGACCAAAGGGCACTATGAGACATCAGGTCAGCTAACCGAGAGGCGCTATTACAAACACGCACCAAATGCCAATCCCACAGCTGGAAATGTAATACCTGTGTTCGGCAGACACAGCAAGGAGAAAGCTGAGACCAAAGAAGGCCTGTGCATGTATGTATGTGTAGATGTATGTGTGTATGTGTGGATATATGTGTAGATGTATGTGTGTGGATGTATGTGTGTATGTATGTGTGTGTATATGTGTGTGTGTATGGATGAATATATGTGTGTGTATTTATGTATGTGTGGGTGTATGTGTGTATGTATGTGTGTATGTGTATGTATGTATGTATGTGTATGTGTGGGTGTATGTGTGTATTTATGTATGGATGGATATATGTGTATGTTTATGTATGTGTGGGTGTATTGTGTTTATTGTATGTGTGGGTGTATGTGTCTGTATGTGGGGGTATGTGTATGTATGTATGTGTATTTGTATGCGTGGGTGTATGTGTATATGTGTATATGTGTGTATGTATGTATGTGTGTGTATGTATGTATGTATGTATGTATGTATGTATGTATGTATGTATGTATGTGTAATGTTTTTAAAGCACTGGAAACTAAGCTCTATCGCCGAGGCACAACCCCAGCCCACAATGCACTCTTTTTCCAAGGGTACCTGAAATACCACTTGGGGTCAACTGTTAGTTAGGCCACAAAGCAAGTCTAAATTCTTACAAGGCTGAAGGCATGGGCTGGTGAGCCGAGTCCATACTTCCCGATAAGTCAGACAGCTTGAGTTTCACTCTGTGGCGGAAGAACCACTTCCTGAAAGTTGTCCTCTAACCTCCAGGTGTGTGGCACGCCCCCACACACTGAAGTCCTAGCAAGTCTCCCGATCATAAATGGGAAAAGTCCTAGAAAGAATAGCAGAGAAACTGAAAATTAAAATTATATTAAAATTTTAAAATTAAAATTACATTGTATGACTAGTGGTTCAAATGTGAAAAAATAGAGCATTTAAGTGAACAGGAAGCTCAACAGACCCAGTTTACACACACACACACACACACACACACACACACACACACACCCTTTAACTTACCTCAGAAAGGTAGCTCCTTCTGAACAGGCAGCCTTGAGCACAGCTCCACACATCCCTACCCCACGTCACCACCGCATCCTGGATCTCCTGTCCTGGGCCCTCATCTTTTCCAGTCTGGAACAGTTGCTGAGACCCCTTCTTGTCCTGCCCACGGCTGTAAGGTTGGCTGAGCCCAGAGGGGAGCCTTAGGCCTCGTCCCCACCGACAGCACTGACGCTCTGGACTGACTCGCCAAGGTAAGAGTCACAGGCTGCTTCACTGCTCAACCACGTACACCACGATGAAGAACCAGCAGGAACGTCAAGTAGACGGATGCCATCCGGCTCCTCGGCCTATCGGTCCGTAAGCCAGGGCTCAGGTTAGTGGGACAGCGCTTGGCTGGTTCAAGTACAATTTCACTTGTTCTGGGATTGATCTGGGACCTTGGAAGGCTCCACACCCTCTGAGCAAGCAATTCCTTTTCTGTAGAAGTGTAGAGCCATCCCTCTCCTCGATTGAGGGTCTGCAGAGCTCAAGGACTGGAGATACACAAAGACTCCAGTAAGGCTACAGGGGCCAACCTGCCACGAAAAAGCTTGTAGCCAGGTCACGTTCCAGCCATATGCTGGCGTGTACAGTTAGCTTCCTCTTAGGAAGGAGCCAGGCGGCTACGCTCCTGAGACTTGGCATCGCGCACTTGAGTAAGCCAGCCTCAGGAAATGGCTTATGCAAGCTGGGGACAAATGAAAAGCAGATGACAGTCAAGGGCCAAGAGGGGGTTGTGGTGACCCATGCCACATGTGGTAAGCAGCTATGGAATGCCCTGTACAAAGTTGGCATTTGCGAAAGACATACTCCTTTAGGCTTGGATGGAGCTACACACCCTGTCGTCAGGCTGATGTCACAGCCACAGGCTGACAACTGTCTTGGACCCACCTGCACTTGGATTCACACTGCTTTCCCAGGGTCCACATACATGATTAGTCAGTAGGATGAAGATGGACAGGCACACTGCCACATCTGGACTGTTGTTCCTGTCACCAAGGCTTTAAACAGGCCGGTTTGCCTTTGACCCTGGGAGTGAAGACCTAACCCACCCGTGACCACCGGGCACCATCTTCACAGGCACATGTACCGTCCTAGAAACCACACCCCACTCCAGGAGGGGCCGGCGGATGCTGAACAGGAAGAGGAGTCACATGGAAATAGACACTAACACAAAAACACTGGGGCGGCAAATACTTTTATAAAATATTTATTCTAAAAAACAAAAAATCACACTGTACAAATTTAGCTAGAACGTTCTCAATGCTCAGATTTATAAAAATGTCAACATAACAGACTAAAGGGGACAAGTGTTCACTTTCTTTTTAAATTAGGAAGGAAAAACAAAATGATTTTGCTTTTTGTTTGTCTGTTTTTGTTTTTGGTACAATGATAGTAAATTTCTAAAAGATATCCAACAAGCCAGCGGGAAAAAGTGAAAGGCTGGCCTGCTGGCCCCACAGCTCCGTTTCTGCACAGCTGAATCGTAATCTGCTGAGGCCAAGAGCAGCTTTCCCCTCTGGGCGACTCGGGCTCACTGAGTCACAGCATCAGACTTAGCGAGGTCCCCAGACCAGTGAGAGAGTGAAAATCTGTGCTCAGAGAAGCAAGCCTGTCTGGCTGTTCCTGACTCCTGTTTCTCTAACACCGTAGATTTCCTAGACCCAGCTGAAGGTCTGCGCACAGCGTGCAGCTGCTCTGAGGTGTAGTTTCTGGAAGTTATGGGATGTAGGGGACGCTCTCAATCTGAATCCCCGATTCCTCAAGCATCTCAGAAGCTGCTGAGTTTGGCTCTGCCATCTCTAGCGGCCTGGCCCTCCGTGTGTGCAGGGTTCCCTCCAGGACTAATGTCATACTCTTCCACACACAAACACTGGGACGGTGACTGAATAAAGCAGGTAACAAGGCAGAGAGAAGTCTCAACAGCCAGGGGCTGAGGCTGAGAGGCACATTTCACATTTTGGTGGGATGACAGCCGAGGTCACAGCCACGGATGCCAGGCAGGGTCCATGCGACACAGGTTGTCCAGGCTGTTAGCAGCTGCCACCAGGGTGTTCACCTTGCTCTCCCCACCATCAAACTGGGCCAAGTTGTGCAGGCGGGTCATGATGGCAGTGACAGCTTTCTGAACCAAGGAAACCAGCTGCTGGCTGTCCATGTTCTCAGGCTGCCCAGCGGCCGACAGTGGAGAGGAGGTGTCCTCCTGGGTCTTTTTGTGCCAAGCGATGATCTCATCCCGGAGCACAGTTTTCAGAATGCCATCCACCTGTGCAAAGGAGGGGAAAGAGCTGTGTCCCACCAGGGGTGACTAGGGCACTTTATGTGTAGACCCATCTAACATGAGCAGCCAGGCCAGGCGGCCAGCCACCTAGGGACCAAACAAAGCACCGTTCTCTGGTGTAATGTCAGGATAATCTGATGAAAATCCATGGAAACATAGACAGCCAGTGTCCTGGGCACAGTAACAACACCAGATGGCAGGCTTCAATGTTGTACCCTCTCACTGCGCTCAGAGCAGAGGTGCTGAGGGCATCTTGGTAAGGCAGTGAGTCAAATAAATTCAGCTCCAGCTTGGCTTGAGCTACACACACAGCCCTCTCTGAATAAGGCTGCTGTATCATTGGTAAGAGGGCTCCCTACTCTCACTTTGCGGCAAACACATCTTGGAACATATCTGGGAATTTAGGGACACTAGGCTGGTCTGGTCTGGATTGGAATGGTTTTAGATGTATGCTCAATAAGATAAACTGTCCTTTGAATTAACGGCTGGGAGAAGGGCCCTACTTACCACCTTATACCTATAACCAACAGGGCATTTTTAAGCTGTCAACCGAAGCTTATAAAACTCAGTCTGTCAATCAAAACAAAACCCCATGTACTTCACCTCCTCAGGAACAGACGTCTCCTCCTCCTGCCCCAGTATGTGCCCCACACCTGCACTATACCTTGGCTGCCCCTTGCTATACGTCTGCTCATCAATTACTTATTGGTTTTTAAATATTTCAGTTTCATTTATGCTATGCACATGAAAGGTTTTGGCCAACATTTTTGTGTACTGCCAGTGTGTCCCTGCCCACATAAGTTAGAAGAGGGCATCAGCCTCTCTACAACTGGAGTTACAGATGGAACTGAACCAGGATCCTCTGCAAAAGGATCCATTGCTATTAACCCCTGAGCCCCCTCCCCCCTCTTTAAATAAGAGCCTCAAAACACCTCAGCTATAGCAGCAACTGCCGGTATATCAAGGCCTTGAAGATCTCTGGATGTTTGTGTCTGCTTGGACCTCACTCCAGCCTATGGAAGGCAGACAGCAAGCCAGACAATACTTTAGCCTTGTCCGCCGAGAGATGTAAGACTGGAGCTGGAATTTGCTATGGGAAGCCAATGAGCAGCAGACTAACCAAGGACCCCAGATTCCTTTTGGCAACATGGCCTCCCTTTCATTCTGCATATATTTAGTCCAGGAACATAGCAAACCTCCAAATACTCCACTGTAACACCCCCTCCTTGTTCACAGGCCTCACTTGCCACTGAGATGACAGGTGGGAGGACTAAGGAGTCGGTCCACGCTTCTCACAGGAAGATGCTGAGACCCACCTTGAAGTTCGGCTGTGCAAAGCACCGTGCAACAGCAATCATGGAGGCCGTCAGCGGGCCAGAGACGCCAATGCTGGTCAGAAACTCAGATATGTTGGGTGTGAGGCGGAAAGGGACCGGACGGTTGGCATCTAGGTCCCCAGTTGCATCATTTATGTCAAATCGGAAGTAAGCAACATTCAGCTTTCCCGTGTCCTACATTTCAGAGGGAGACATTTTTAAGGCCCATCTCGGCAGGACATAGTAGTCAAAGCAAGATCTGGCTGTTAACTGCAAGTTACCTGAGCAATCTGTAACATCTCAGGGTTGAGTCTATTTAGGTGCAGGACAAACTCTGCGAAGCCGATGAGCGCCAACTGGATGGTGAACATCTTCCGGAAGGTCCAGTAGTCTGTAGCATTGGGAAAAGTATGTAGTGCCCACTCCTTCAGCATGCTGCGGGGCACCATGTTGCTCTGGACCTCTTTGAGAATGTCTCGGAGGACCTGGAACACATCACTGTGTGACTCTTTGCCCATGTTTCCCAGCAGATTGAAAGCTCTTCTACTGCAGCTGTGGGTTACTTAGTGTCTCACTGAACACTCAGAGCTGGGCGGACCCACTGCCTGTGCAAATGAATGGAAGCCACGGCTGTGCAGAGCATGCCTCTCAATTCAACACACAAAACTACCTTTACCCTTGCTGCCCGAAACACAACAGCCAGCTAACAAAAGGGGCAAAGGACAACACCCTCTTTAAATCATGAACAGAGGCAAGTGTCATAAACCCAAAAGCTAATCAAGAGAGAAAAGACATTTGCATGAACTCAGTTTTGTCTTGCAAGACACCATATCTCAGGAACAGCTTTAGCCCAACTGGGAAAGGCCAGAACTAATTTTTCCATGTCTTTGGAAACTGAAGGCTTCTAACAATGGTTGGACAAGTTCTTATCAAGGAACAGAGGCTCTGTCCTGGCAGGAACAGCGAGCCTGGTGGCAATGTCATGTGTCTTTCTGTCCCTCTTCTTCCTACATCCTCGGTGGTCAGGACTGCTAACCCTCATCCCTGCAATCACCCTGATCCGACCCATCTGTCAGCATCCTACAGAATCCCACTGATAAGGTCTGTCCCTGTCTCAGTGATGACAGCAATCACTGAACAACTGAAGTCAGTATTTAACAATGCAGGTGCCAGAGACCACACTAGCAGCTGCTGGAGCCCTCCAGAATCTGGCCAAAGACAAAAGTGGTGCAGGAGATGGGGTGGGAGGGCAGCAGCTTTGACAGTTTGACACATTCCTGGAACATTGGTCAAGTGTGTTTGACTGTATATGACCCTGAGGCTCTGCCACAGTAGAAGTGAGGGGAAGGCAAAGCTACAAACCACTGGGTCATGCTGCCGGTGTGCCCCCCAGACAGATAAGACAGCCTGCTTACCATGAGGCCCTCCACTTAATCCTCATTACTGCCAAAACACACAGGCATCTGCCATCTACTGATGACCAAATGGAGCTAATTTCAATGGTTACATGGAACAGACTTCACCGAGTCAGCCCAGAAAAGCCACTATGTCACATAAGAATGACTAGAATTTACTATAAATAGATCAGGGCTAGAGAGACGGCCCATCAGCACGGTACGCTCACAGAGGACGTTGGTTGGGTTTCCAGCACCCACATGGCTGCTTGCAACCTTATGCAACTCCAGTTCCATGGATCCACTCTTCTGACCTTAGGTACCAGACATGCACATGACACGTGCATTCAGGCAAAATACTCACATCTGGAAAAATGGATTTTTAGAAAGACAGATTGTCCAATTTAAACAGGCAGAGATCTTGGGCAAGCATCTTGCAAGGGAAAAAGGTAACTAGCCAGTAACACAGAGAAAACTAGTGACACAGCCCACACAAACAACATGTCATGCCTTCCAGGGTGGCTATGGTTAAAAAAAAAAAAAAAAGGGTAGCAGTAGGCAGTGGGAAGGACACAGAGCGCATACTGCAGGCACCCGGAAATACTGTTCACTAAACGTTTCAACATGGAGTCACCAATCAATCCAGGAGTTCTACATCCCGGTGTGAAGATAAACACACTCAGAGGAAATGAGCATGCATTCACACAGACAAGGGTGACAACATCCACAGCAGCTGTTACGTAACCAAAGTATAAATCAACCAGGCAGAAGCCCACCGCTGACAAAGGACAAGCTAAAGCTCGAGTAGAACATGACAGTGAACAGGAGCGGACACAGTGACAGTCTGGACCCGAGTCCGCTGAGTAAGAAAACACCCACTTGCACTCGTGCCAAGACCGGCAGATGCAGGGCAGAGAGATGGGAGTGGTGGTGACGGCCACACAACTGAAAATCAGCCAGACACTCACTGCCTTCAAGGACGGCTTCCACGGCATGTGGAATTTATCTCAACAAAGGTGTTATTAAAACCACGGAAATGGAGCAGAGTTAACACAAACCAAAGCAATCAGGTGCAGAGAGGAGGCCGGTGCCTTCAGGCAGTGCCTGTAAGCTGGACCAACACCAAGCCTCGGTTACTGGTGAAGCACATAGAATGATGGCCTCCCATGAGCACCTCGTATCTGCCCAAGGGGGCACAGAATGACCAGGCCGTGACCTGTACTACCAAACACCAGTTCTCAAATGAGGCTGTCTAGAAGCCTAAGAGTAAACAGAGATTCACTCCCTCTGCCTGAAGAAGCAGGGAGCTGTCCCAGAGCCTGCCACCAGGACCACCTTACGCTCTCCCTGCTGAGGAGGTGGAAAGGAAGCCCTGTGGGCTCTAGCTTCCTAAATAAAACTTAATGTTGTAGGGCCCAGAGAAACCACAATGAGCCCCGGGCAATACAGGGCAGGTCATGGCTTCCACCCCGTGGCCTCTCCTGGTAATGCACAGAAGGACCCCGTGGCACCTGGGGAGGGGCCAAAACAGCTGCCTCTTGCCGCTCCACACAACCCTGGACAAAATCTTCCCAGCCAAGGGCAGGAATCTGCAAATAAGGAGAGGGCCCTCTGTCACCCTGGGAGCACAGGCTGTCTGGGACTCCTGTGGCCCACTCCGTGCTCCTGTCCCAGGCAACCCAAACAGCTGGGTCCCAAAGGTTTCAGTCTGTCATATTTGCATCTTAGAAACCCCACGGGGTCTAAATGTGTGTTACCCAATCACCATCCACTGGTGTTTAAAGTCTAGTTTCTGAGCTTTTCTGTAAGTACAGGACAGGGACAATGGACTCTCTGAGGTCAGGAACCTCACCACAAACCCCCTACAGCAGATGGTCACCAGCCATCTGACCTTGCCCATCTCCTGAGAAGTGGAGTCCCTCGCGGAACATCCCACCGCAAGCAAGCAGCGTGGATGGAGGCCGCGGGCGGTAGCTGGCCTCCTGCCTGGTACCTGGTGGCTGGCCTGGGTTCCCCGTGCCTGCACTGTGGCCAGCCTGTCATAGTAACGGGAGATGGGGCTGTCATGCTCAATGCCTTTCTTGGCACAGCGCTGCTTGTAGATCTCCACGAGGGAAAGTGAAGAGGGGTTGTCTTCCACGAGGCGCATCTGCGGGGACACAGCCACAACCCGAGGAACTGAGGAAGAAGAGGGGGTAGTGAAGACAGTGAGCAGGTCAGCACTCCTCCCCTTCCCACCACCAGCCCAGAGCACTGGTAACTAACAGATAAAGCTGGAAGAGCCCAGGTCACATGCCCATTTACTGAGCTGGCATAAAGTACCGCCTGTAGGGCTAACTCCTCATTGGGTGCTCCGACTCCTTTATGAGGGACTCTACCCACAACCACTTCTTAGACCTTCCCTAGCTAGACCCTGCTCTGGCTCTAAGGCACCGTGACGTCTGTCCACCTGCAGCTAGAAGGGCTGGCTCCATCTCTGCATGGTCAGGTAACTGACATTTCTCTGTAACTTGAGATCCACTCACAACTCAAGTCCAACACTCTGTTCCCATGACTACAGCACTGAGGTGTGGCTTCTTGGGCAGTGTATATTTGGGAAGGCATTTAGTTATGAGCCTCCCAGTAGGTAGGTAGCCACTTCCCACCTCTTCACCACAGCTGCCTGTGACACCAGCCGTCAGTCACTGACTTGTGAGCACTTCAGGCTCTTTATCCCCATGGAGGCAGTTCATTGCTTAAACAAGCTTAATAATGAAGATGCCATTTTAAGAAATAAAGAAATTCTGCTAAAGTAGGTTGGAAGGAGCCAGCTGAGAGCGACTACCCTGACGCACCCTGTTCTGGAGTAGTGCGACGGGACGCACCGCAGCCGCTCAGACCACAGCTACACTGCAGCCGCTAGCTTGCTGCCCTGCCTTCCATCCATAAGAAATTCCCATGATGCCACTGGACTTGTTAGGGACCACTAGCCCAGTGACGGGAAGCAGCACGGACCGTGGTCCGTACATATCACAGTGCACACTGCTTTCTGACACATGACAAATTTCAGATTTCTTTTTGGATTCTTTCAAAAGATTTTACTGTAGCTGGGTCTGGTGGTGTGTGTCTTTACTCCCAGCACCATGGGCACAGAGGCAGGTGGATCTCCTGGGTCTGAGACCAGCCTGGCCTACATACTGGGTTCAGGACAGCCAGTGCTACAGAGTGAGCCCTGTCTCAAAAAGCCAAAAACTATGTAACAAACAAAAGAACACCTTCCAAAGCCTAGAGATTCATTTTCATTTCTTACTGTTTGATTTTTTAAAAAACTCACTTTTCGTATGTGTGTGTTTTGCCTAAATGTATGTAGGTGCACCATGAGCATGCCTGGTGCTCACAAAGACCAGAAGAAGGGGACAGATGGTTGAGAGTTGCCGTGTGGATGTCGGGAAAGAAGCTCACTTTTCTGGAAGAGCAGCCAGCACTTTCAAATCTCTCTAGTCCCTTATTTTTATTTTTAGTTCTTAAGTGTACCTTGTGTCCATGTGTGCAGGTGAGTGTAGTTACCCACAGAGGCCACAAGAGGGAGTCATATCTTCTAGAACTGTAGTAACAGGCTGAAATGTGGGTGCTGGAAACCCATCTCTTGCAAGAGCAGCATGTGGTCTTATATACTGAGCCACCTTCTTCAGCCTCTGAATCGTCTGATCTCAAAATAGTAAAACTTGAAGGTCAGATGCCTCTCATCAAAATGAGCTAGACTCTAAGCTAGGCAGGGTGGTCACCTTTTAATCACTTGGGAGACAGAGGCAGGCTGATCTCTGAGCTTGAGGCCAGCCTTGTCTACATAGTGAGTTCCAGGCCAGAGAAATTGTCCCAACAGGGATGGGGGTGGGTGGTGGTGGTGTATGGTTGGGGGATTGGTTTACATCTCTGCTGTTAGAAGAATGTTCATATAGGATTGGAACACAGGCAGTGCGGGAAACCCCCAGCCTGAGAGATCACACACGGAACAGAGACACCAGGAACCTGGGGGGAGACTGTACTCAGTACTACCTGGTAACATTGCTTGCTGCCCTCAGGTTAGCCCTGAGACAAAGCAACCCCACACAACGCTATAGCCTCCAAATAAGACTATGCAGAGCTGATCACAGGAGGGAGAGCACAAGTGTGAGAGCTCTTCCCCCACAGCGAGCGACCAGCAGGGACAGGGCATGCTGGCCGCTGCTCCTTCCTGAGGTGTGGCTGTCATACCTGTGAAGAACAAGTGCCTCTTGGTGGTCTCCTTCCTCTTCTCCAGGCAAGGGTTCAGCAGGCGAAGCAGCTGCAGCACTCGCTCCTCCCTGCGGGACTCTGTGAGGCAGGCATCATTCATGACCAGGTATGGGTAGATCTTGCCATTGTGCCCCCGGATGTACAGCCTGCGGGCTGCTGTGTTGTGCTTCTGCACAATCTCCACTCGGGGCATAAAGCTGCAAGAGCAACAGAGAGGAAGGGATGAAGCAGACACTTCCTTGGGGAAAACAACATTAAGAGCTGTTGCAGACAAGGAGGCAGGGCAGTTCAGCAGCCATGGTAATCTAGGATGTGCTGAGGAAGACAGGGAGGAAGAGAACTAGTCTGGCTGTGTGCAAAGGCAGAGCCAATTCAGAAATAAGCACCGAGGCGCATGCTGGTGGCTGGAGGCAACAGTCAACTCTACAGCTGCCAACTGATTCCACTTCCTTTCATTTACTCACTCTGGCCCTTTCCCAATTACATTCCTATTTTCATCTGCACACACGGCTCACACTTATGGCAGTCAGAGGGCTCTCTTCCCACCACGTGGATTTCAGGTACTGAACTTGGATCATCAGGCTTGATGTTTGGCTTCTTTACTTACTAAGCCATTGCTGGCCCCTTTCCTGTTGTTCTGGACAGGGTCTTAGCAGACCTGCCTGGCCCAGTGCTTGCTGTGGAACCCAGAGTTGCTCTAACCCAGAACCATCTCCCTGCCGAGTCCAGGACTTACAGATGCGCACCACCACACTCGAGTCTAGTTATGCTTTTAATAAACAGCTGACATAGTTCATTTTGTCAGGTTCTACAGTGATTCTCAAAAGGTCTCTGCAAATAGAACTGGCCTTCTCTCAGGACATTGATCCTTCAGCCAGGTCAGGTCCTGGATGAAACCAGTAACAGGTGTACACCTCACACTGAGGAACCAGCAGAGGCAGCACCCCAAGGCCAGCCCGAAGCCCTCCGCACTACTAGGCCCTGTGCGCTCACCGGGCAATCTTGATGTAGTAATGTGTTGGCTTAGGCATCAAAAACTCCCCAGGGATCTCCACTTCAGCTGTCTGAGCTGAGAAATTGCTCAAGAATCGACATTTTTCTTCTATGAGGAAGAATTTGGGGAGCTGCTTGGTCTTAGCCTCGAGGATTTTGATCCACTTTTTCAGTTTAGAGATCAGGTTATGAAGCTTCATGGATCCTGGAACACTGAAGTCGAAATCTGCAGAATAAAATAAACACGGTTAAACTGGCTGCAGGGGCTGAGTATAATGTTACATAACTGGGTTGACAAAGTCCTAGGCTCACCCAGGGACAGGGCTGAGGAGAGGGCTAAGGGAGACAATACACACTGTCTTTGGCTGCCCCATCTAACAGCTCCATCATGAACCTCTTGGTAATGTACAAAGTCTGTTTCTGGATGGTCAACGTATTTTCTTTCTTTTAATGCTATCTGTCTGGTTGACTATTAAGACTTCTACACTATGACTGAGGTAAGCACACTCTATCAGTGAACTGCACTTTATGTCCTGTCACTGAGCTCCTCTGAATTCCTCACAAGGGCTGGGCATACAGCTCAGTGGCAGAGTGTCCACCTAGCTCGCCCAAGTCCTGGTCCATTCATGTGCTCTCTGAGGCGCATCCCAGCTGAGGTGTGCACTAGGCACTCCCTTCCATTGCTCAGTCGAGATGAATGGCACTCCACTCTCCTATGCTCCGCCTCCTAAAGAGAACCTGTGTGGATTCTGGTCTGTGGGTTAGCAATGGATACTCACACACACCTTACGGCACGAGAGCCCTCAGAGCTCTCCCTTCTCTTTAGGCCTGTCAGTGGAGACAAGTTCATCACATAACACACAGGTTCCTGAAAAGCAGCCTTGCAGGAACAGATAACCATGTGCTCATTCAATTCCGGCTGTGAGCTGAAGAAACCTGTGATTTTAACTTCTTTTGGATTTTTGGTTTTGTAAATTTTACACTGAGATCCAGTGTGGGTCAAGTGGGTCCATGTCACCAAACACAACACTGGTAAGGTGAGCAGACTGAGAAACCCTGGCAAATCCCGTCACTGAGAATGGTTCCTGTCCTCCACCTCACTAAGATGACTATGGCAACAGAGAGCCCAGAGTTCTCCATGCTAATGAAGTATCTAGATGGGCTGCCTGAGGGCTACCCTGATTAAGTTGTATACATCCATTTTCCACCATGAATAAACAGTTTGGACAATCAAGGACTGTCTCTCTCATCAAGAACCTTGTGGAGGGGGAGCCTTCATTACCAAGCCACACCCCCTAAGTCTACTGCAGAAGGCCCCTCTGAACTCCAGACACTCCCACTTGCACGAACCTGGGCTCATCATTGGCCCTCAGGCCCTGTTCCCAACTCAACACTGGTGTCTGGGTGCATGCTAGTTTGGGAGCCACAGCCTCAGCCCTGGCCTGTGCCGTTTCTCATCCAGGCTGGGGCCCCCATCTTAGGCTGCCTCCAGAGTGGGTGTTGGCATTCTGCAGGCCCAGCACCCCGATGGTAGCGAGGATGGAAAGTAGCCTAGAGCCTCTGCATTTTGTCTGCCGAGCAGCATTCACACATCCCAGCCTCGCGGTGGAATGCGGATCCACACAACTGCCTCAGTCTGTGAGTCTCTTTCAGACTACATGTGACAGAAGACTGACATTTCGGATAAAGACACTGAGGCTTCAGATAAAAGCAGACTGATCCTCAGTATCTAAGTAAACTATGATGGTAAGAAGCTGATATCATGAGCTTCTCTCTTCCACAGGGTGACGATGGCACTGCAGACTTCAGAGGCAAGAATCTAACAGGAGCTAACTTGACAGCCTCCTGGTGAAAAAGAGGAGATGCTTTTTCACCCAATTCTTGATTCTATCTCTGTAGAGGTCTGTGGGGGTGAACAGAGCACACTGAGCAGGGGTTACAGGCTCTACTGTAGATGTGTGATGCTTGTGAGTGATACACCAAACTGAGTGCAGGGTCACAGGCTCA
This sequence comes from Micromys minutus, assembly GCF_963924665.1. Taxonomy (NCBI): domain Eukaryota; kingdom Metazoa; phylum Chordata; class Mammalia; order Rodentia; family Muridae; genus Micromys; species Micromys minutus. The sequence goes on along the minus strand of NC_137964.1, from coordinate 3,991,102 downwards.
CCTGCACATCCCTGGATGCTACTTGGCAGCTGAGGCAGGCTGTGCTACCCTCAAGCACCTTACAGTTCACAAACAGGAGCCCAAGGTTCCCAGACCACCTGTGAGGTGACAGGGTCATACCTGCATGCCAGGTGGAGTCACAGTAGGCTGAGGTTGAAACTGTAAAGTATCTTGCAAAATTAACAGGCATCTACTATAAGTACACACATAATACACAGTTTTAATTGCACTCGTTAAACACTAAAGCTTTAAAATTACTGAAGTTTTAGGGTGGGGTGTGTGTGGCTTACTGGTTGGGTACTTAGCTTGAGAGAGACACAGAAAGAGAGAAATGCACCACATGCCCCCTATGATTTCGGTATATATTTGTGAACAAAGGATGCCTTCAGAGAATTACAAAAACCGTAATTTTCACTTAATTCTGAGAAATGGAGGCAAATTGTGTTCCTATGCTTATAGGTCACTCAGATGGCTAAAGAGCTCTGTTTGGGTTAAGCTGCTCCCAACACTGCATGGGACACTGTGTCATGCAAAGACACCTTCGAGCTAGGGAGTGATAAAGTTACCTCTGATGAGGCAGGAGAGGCCTGGGAAGGCTTTCTAGGAACAAAAATGCCTTCACCTGATCCACAGGCAAGTGATAGAGACAGTCCCCCATCATCCTGATTCCTGCAAGTTTGTACCCCACTTGTGTCTTTGAGGCTGAACCTTAACCTTTAAAATTCTCCACTTCAACTTAAAAGTTTCCCCCAAAAGCAAGTGAGGGAAGGCAAGGGTTTGGGCTGAAAACCTTTTCTTTTCTAACCCCGATCTCTGAAGGCCAAACTCTAGCCTTCAGTGAAAAATAAGAAATGAGGTCACACTGCTGATAGTCATGGCTTCCATGTTGGAGTGCTGAGAGTCTCACTATATTACCCCTGGCTGTCCTGGAACCTGGTATGAAGACCAGGCTGTCCTGGAACTTCTAGAGAGATCTGCCTGCCTCTGCCTCCTGAGTGCTGGGATCCAAAGTACACACCACCACATCTGGCCCAAGGTTGTGTTTTAAGAAAGTCTAACTAGCATGTGCCCAGTGCAAGACTCACCTGTGGTGAACTGGCCCTTCAGCTTCTGGAAGACAGGGTCCTGGGCAGTGGCTTGTGCCCGGCGGGCCAGAGACTCGGAGGCTGCACTGGAGAACATGGTTGAAACGTTGGACACATTCTCCAGGCCTACCCCAAAAGTGCTCACCAGCTTCTTGACAAAGTTAAGAGTGTGAGGAGTGATCTTGGCGTCTGATACAGCACCACTCTTTTCAAAGGCAACAGAGTAACATTTTGCCAGGCCCTGCTGGAGTTGCCTAAGCACCTAGCAGAAGAGACAAAGACCATTAGTCAGAGAGCAGAGAGGCAGGCCATGGATGCTAGGCCCATTCACAGCAGGTCATTTCTGTCTTTACTAATATTTCAGCACACAGAGTTACCCACAAACTCTTAGCCACAGAACCCTGCAAGACACACTACTGGGCAGGAAAATGTGTTGTATTTTATCCACAGATGAACTGACCACCCTTAAGGAGATAGCAGAGTGGAGACAGGCAGAAAGTCGTAACCCACATACTACCTATGCCACAGCCACAGCCTGTCCCGCACACAGTAACCTCCAATAACCAGACAAAAGTAACTAAGGCCATGGCGGTGTGTACGTCAGTGAGGAGCCTCAACTCCATTCTCTTCTCATTATCACATGGAGCACAGGCTAACCTTGATCTTCCTGCCCTTATCTCCAGAGTTCCAGGATCGCAAGAATGGACCACTATGGCTTATGAGGTGCTGGGATGAAACCCAGGGTGTTGTGTATTCCTGGCAAGCACTCTACCTACTGAACTGCAACAACCAACCTCGGCCCTCATATTTCAGTGACTTGAAACTGTACTGGTGTCCGGCAAACAACCATTTACCTGGTCCAGTTATATTCAACTGTAAAGAGCTGTGCTGAGCAGACACCCCCGTCTGAGCACAGCATGGCTACAGTCACTTCTGGTGCCGTCCACTCCCTCTCGGGGAGGCAGAGGCTGCAGAATCAGGGTCACCTACCTCTTCGTGCCAGTTCTCTCGGAACCAGACCATCTGGTCGACGATGCCTTCCAGAGAAGACAGGAGGGTGGGGTGAAGCTCCCTCTGCATGTGCATGATTCGGCTGCAGCGCCACATGGGCGCTGTTGCTCTTATGGGCCCTGGATCTGATGCAGAATGGGACTGGTTACCCACTGAACTGGGCTGCTGTTGTCCAGAATCTGAGAGCAACACACACAACGCCAATGTCAGCGCGAGACCCACTGATGCCAAGCTCAGTGCGTTACAGGACCCACTGGACACAAGTATGTTGGTTCTTGCCATGGTGAGACAAGACCTTTCCTCCCCGGGGACAGGGAAAAGATGCCCTGGCTCTGTCCCACGTGACTGAGGAGTGGAGAGCAGAGTTGGTTCTGCCCTGAATACAGGTGGTCCAGGAAGACCTAGTGTGTGCGCCAACAGTGCCTACTGCCTGAGAGTCCAAGTAGGCAGGGCTATGGCTCCCTGAGCCCCTGCATCACCTCTCTGATACAAAATATCTGGAAAATCATTTCCCAACATATTCCTTGCTATAAAAGAATCTAAAAGCAGCTAAAGAACTGGTCTAAAGATTTTATCCGGGAAGGCCAGCCCCCACTTGCCAAACGACATTTTTGAAAAATAGTCACCGTCTGAGAAATACACTACAGAACACTACACAGCCAGCTTGAGCTCACTGTGTGTAGTCAAGAACTTAACATGCGCTGTGCCCCCTGTGCCCCACTTGATCCTTGCCCTTGGCAGAGACTCTGGTGCCACATGAGGAAACCGACTATGAGGCACCATCCTTCCCAAGTACCCACAACATCAAGTCGGTTCTTTGCTCAGTAAGCAGTCAAGGCAGATTCAAAGTCCTGTTCTCTGTTCTTAGGAACCGCTACAGAGCAGACTGCTGGTAGCTCAAGACTGCCCTCATCAGGTGCGCAGCACATCTACACACCGACTTCTTGGTTGTTGAGGAAGAGAAAGAGCTCTCTATTCCAATACAGGGACCTCACCAACTTTATTCTATCTCCAGTAAGTCACCCCCATGAACACCGATCCCCCGCCACAAACTCTATTCAGCCATTAGGCTTGGTCCTCTGGCCCTGACCAAAAAGACTAACTACATGTAGGAAAGGAGCTGTTGGCAGGGGTGTGCCTGTCTCGGTGGTGATGAGGGGTACCCCACCTGTCACAGTGGTAACCTGGGGTACCCTACATGAGCCCTCGCCAGCCACCCCAGCCACAACATACCACTCTTGTAGCGCTCCCTCTGCTCAATCTTCAGGGTCAGGTACAGAGTCCTGATGGGAAAGTACACGGCTTGGGGATACACTCGTCCAACCTGCTTGAAGACAGCAAGGAGTCAACTGCACTGTTCCGTGGTACACTGCAGGGTGGTGAGGAATTTGTAGGGCGAGCAACTGTATGCAAGCAGTGAATGGGTTTTTGTTGTGCATTTGGGTCAAAGGACAACACCAAGCAATTGATGTAATAAAGTTATTGACCAACAGATTAAATAGCTTGTTTAAAACCCCAACAGATCACATGCATCTCATAAATTCTACCTAGCAACCGACCATTCATGGCAGATAACATACTCCATTTCCTTCAGTAAATCTTTTTCCCCCCATGTGGAGAGGTTTTAATAGAACAATGAGACAGGCATCAAGAGAAGAGGAGAGAGAGCTCCTTGAGTAAATCTTAGGAAAGCAAGAAACACTGACCCTGGATCTCAACCAATGAGATTCCCTGTGTATCCATCATGGGATCGTACACAAGCCATTTCAGCTTATGAAGTGACTAAAGAACAAGCCTACTAAAGGCAGCTTCTGGTCCATGTAACTGCAGGAGTCAAACAAACACGTAGGCAAGATGGCAGGCACCAGTTTTACTATACAAGCTTGTGAACAAGAGGACACCTGTCACTCAGACCTCTCCAGACGTGCCACAGGGCAGCTGCTTGTGTGCAGCCGCTGCATGGATGACAGTATAGGACAGGCTGACAGTGACTTGGGAGCTAAGCTCTCCGTCAAACTTGGGGCTCAGGAGTAATACCCATGTGCTCTCAAGCACAAAGAAAGTCTTCTCCAGGAATTACAGGACAATCCCATGAGGACAGAACCAACCAGAGAGGCACTGCCTGGCCTGCCGGGCACAGCTGATGGCTGCGCCCCAGTCAACTTTCACTGCTGCTACTTGGAAGCCAGAAGCCCTCCGATGCCACACACTGCCCCCGTCCTGCACTGCCTCACCTGGCTGATGAGGTTCAGCAGCAGCTTGCCCTCGGAGCCCACCAGGCAGGTGAGCAGCTGTGGGATCCACGCCAGCCACTGAATGGGGGGTACACCAATGCAGTACTTGTCCACTGCATCCGCCAGCGTATTTTTGTCATCATCGAAACTCAGAAGCCACAGCACCTAAGGCAGAGGACAAGTTTTAGTTATATGAAAGTCTGAGGGCTTCAAAGGAGGCCCCGACCTTAAATGAAGTGGTGTTTCAGACCACGAGGGAGAGTCAGAGTTACCGTCACAGATGAATAGAATCTACAATTTGAATCTAGTTTTTCTTTTAACATAAAGGGCAACCTGGAGACCAGCACTAACTGCACTGAGACAACAGGTAGAAAACCTGCTTGTTCATCTAAACAGACTTCTGAGAGAATCTGATTATCAGCAACCCACATCAGACAGACTCCAGAGCTCATGTTCAACCAGGGATCTGAAAGACCCCAGCAGAGTTTATTCACAGTGCTGCAAACGCTGACTCTGGCTGTGCTGAGGCTCTGCACAGAGAGCATCAGAAGGCTTTATCCAGGGTGTGGCCCCAGAGAGCACTAGTCACAAAGGAAAGTCTGAGACTTCAGGATGTTCAGGCCTCTGTTTCCTTAGCTTCAACTGTGAAAAAAAAGGGCACTCTGTAGAGATGGAAGTGAGCAAAGGCAAGAAAGCAGACCTCAGGCCCGGAGCTGGATCTCAACCCAAGTCCCAAGGCCAGCAGCTGCTCCGTGACAGGAATCCCCCCGTCTCACCTTGGCCAAGTACTTCCTTGACTTGCTCTCGTTCTGATGCCGGCAAGCGTGCAGGTAGCAGGTGATGGCAGACACGCCCAGGTGCAGCTGCCGCTCCTTCACGAAGATGCTCTCCAGGTAGTCCCCCCACATGGCCCAGGCCTTCACCAGCACATCATGCATCTGCACAGCTGCCGAGAACGCTTTGTTGGCCTCCTCAGATCTGTGTGGAACCAAAACAGACATGCTTGGACGAGGGAGGCTGAGGCAGGCAGGAAGGTCTGCTAGGTCAACACACACAGCAAGCTACAGGTCAGCCTGAGCCACGCTATTTCAAAACTGATAACCAGCCAACCAACCAAACTGAACGTTGAGTTACAGTTAACACATTCATGGAACCGCTGTGTGGCCTTTCCTATGTAGTCACTGATTCCCAGCAATGCCGGCCCTGGCCACCAAAGTGCTTTCCATCTCTGGGGACTGATATGTCTGACACACATCTTGTAAATCAAGCTATGCATTCCCCAGTCTTGCTCATCAGACTGCACCCAGCACAGCATTTCTGACGTCTCCACACTGATGGGTGTTCTGCAGCTCTATGATTCCACTGTATGTGGAGAGGGTTGTTCACTTAACACTGATGCTTCCCCACTGCCTAGTGACAAGTGCTGTAACACACACTTTGGAACAAGTTCCTGCTTGCTTAGGTCTTTTTAGACCAGTGGTTCTCAACCTTGCTAATGCTACAACCTTTAATTCAGTTCCTCATGCTATTGACGACCCCAACCATAAAACTGTTTTCTTACTACTTCATAACTGTAATTGGGCTTCTATTATGAACTATAATATAAATATCTGATACACAAACCCTGTGAAAGGGTTGTTTGACCCCTCACCACCACCCACACCATGAGGTCAAGACCCACAGGTTGAGAACCACTGTAAACCAAGGAGCAAATCTCTGGGACCTAGAGCAGCTTCCCCCCTAATGACTTCTGTGCAACTGGCACTTGGTCAAACTGCTCCAAACAGTGATGCCAGATACCATTTTCTTACCACACTATCAATGTGTAAGAAGAATCAAGGAAACCTAGGCCTATGTCCTTTTTTAATATAAAGCCTCAATCCTCAAACAAAACTAGCAGCCAATTCCAGCAGCACAGGGAAGCCATGAACAAGCAGGAGTTGCAAAGCAAGATGTGTGTGTGGCTCAATACAACTGCATGTTTGAAACTGGATCCTGAATGGATTTGGCCCACAGGTGGGGATGGCAGGTTTATGGCTGTAAAATAAAAACTGTTCCTTAAAGTCAGGCAGGGGTGTGGTGCTTGTATCTAGGGCCAATGGGATGACTGAGGCAAGGGGCTTCCGCTGTGACTGGGTAATGCAGCAAGGCCAGCTAGAACAACAAACACACAAGTAACTTTGTCCTCCTCAGACGAGGCTGAGGGACAGGTCTGTGGTCACGCTGCTCTCCCCTAAGAAGCTGTGCAGGGCTACACACGGCTCTGCTGTTAGCTCCTCTCTGCAGAGGGGACCGTTCCAAGTGCTCACCAATCACCATGAAACATGTGGTTTCTGGCTTGAGCAGGACCCTGTCTGCAAATCCTTCAGGAACAGCTGTAGAACCTGCACTGTTCACCAGAGTATACGTACTTGTTGATCTGAGCCAGGAACATTCCCTTCAGGGCGTAAAACTCAGCTGTCATCTCCTTTGTGAAGTATTTTAGGTTTGTCGATTCAATAACTTCAAGGCCCTGTTCAGAAATGGAGAGAACAAAATCTCTTGAAATTTCTACACAATTCATTTCCTCTTACAAAGCCCTACTCTCTGAAGCCAGATTCTCTGTCTTTCTCACATGGTCCTCTGGGCAGGCACGGCCAGGATTAGCCTTACCTCCTCTTTTATAATGGTGTCTCCTTCCTTAAACGTTAGCTAAGCACACGCAGAGCAGTGACCACAGACTCGGTGTTAGTACTGAACACTTCCCTTTCCTTTCTTCGGTGGGACGAACAGCTACCCACTGTCAAGGCTGCGTTTGATACATCTCACCTTCCTTCCTCTCCGCCTGGCCCAGAGCCCCTCACAAGCCTCTGCAGGACCTTACCTGCATGCACTCATTCTTGCCCATCACTCCTGCCAGCTGGAGGTAGCATTTCACTTGTTGCCGAATCTTCTGAAAGCAGTCCACGATGGGCACGGTAGGGATGGTGTGAATACGGCTCAGTATATCCAAGGCCACGTTAACTAGACCTTGCTTCCGGGCAATTTTCCCATACTGGATGATGGCAGAGGCTGAGGCATGAACTCCAAGCATGGCATTATTGGAACTTGGATCATGGTGAGAGCTATTTTCATATGCAGTTACAATAGCTAAAGAGCAAAGGAATCGGCTGTCAGGAGCGTCACATGCTTTCCCAAGTGTGCCACAATCAGGCTTAAAGAAAGAATGAAGACTACACGTAACATGGCTCATGAGAACAGGATACCCTTCTGCTTGTCCTGTGTCCTACATCTCAGACCAGAGCCAGGAATGTGGCTTACTAAGACTTGTCTAACATGCACAAAACCCTGGGTTTGTTCCCTAACACAACAAACACGAGGCATGGCAAAGTATGCCTCCAGCCCAGTATTCAGGAGGCTGTAAAAGGATCAGAAGTTCAGGGTTATCCTCCGCCCTCAGTCATAGTGAACGAGGCCGGCTTGGAATAGATGAGATTCTGTCTCCAAAAAGAAAAAGTAAAAAAAAAAGGAAAGAAGGGAAAAGTAAATAAAGTGTGTCAGTCACTGAATCACAAAGGTGTTCCTCAGTGTAGGGATGTTTGATGGATTTAAGGCAAGAAAACCAGGAACACACACAAAGCCACCCAGCAACAGGTGTTTCCTAGGCGGAGGCTTTGAGACAGAGCCATCAGTCAGTGGCTCTGGCCTGCACCGCTGAGGTTTTGCAGGAATTCTTGGCTAACTAGAAAATTTACCAAGTGGGTGGGATGCAGAGCACAAACCTTCCCAGGTTTCAACTCTGCCCTCACCATTACCACCATTACCTCAAAATGTGGGAAAAAAACAAAAACAAAAAAACCAAAAAAACCAAAACAACATGAAAGCAGCAGAGCAGGGTGTCTGGGAAATTACATGATGAGTGCATGCTGGACCAGGCCGGTTTACCCTGGTAATGGTGCTGCCGCCACATGAACACACTGCTCCAGTGGGACAAGTCGTCAGACACAATGGGCAGCCGGTTCCTCCAGGTCTTCACCACCGTCTTCATGTCGTGGAGGCTGTTGTTCCTGCCCAGGTTGGTCGGCTGTAGGCCCGCGTTTATCTGCGCAGCTTCCTGAAGCTCGATGATCTGCTGGGCAGCCTAAGGGGAGACCAGGAAAGAGTCCACAGCTGGGGGCTGGGCTGAGAACTCGGCAGGCAAGGGCACCTGCCATCACACCCAACAGCCCAGATCTGCGTCTGATCCCCACAACTCAAAAGGTGGAAGGAGAACCGATTCTGCAAAGTTTCCTCTAACCTCATAAATCTGAGATAAGACCACTTACAAATACAAAACAAAACAGTCCAAACCAAGGGAAGGTTTCCAGAAAGTATTCTCATGGGTGCTGCTGGGTTTTCACTGAGATACCTTAGTTGGGGGCTAGTGAGATAGATCTGAATTCAAGGAGTTGACTCCAAGACTGAGGGCTCGAACTGACCTCTGACTTTCACGGGTATGCACCTTTAAAAACTTGCAAGGAAGAGGCAAGTGGAGTTTGAGGCCAGCCTGAGTTTGAGGCCAGCCAAGGCTCCATGGTGAGACCCCGTCTCAGGAAACAAAACAGCCAGACCTGGGCACATGCCCTTAGCCCAGCACTCTGATCCCCGAGTTTGAGGAAAGCCTGCCTGGTCTACAGAGTGACTTCAAGGACAGTCAGGCTATACAGAGAAACCCTGTCATGAAAAAGAAGAAAAAAAAAAAAGACTTCTTATTTGTGTGGAGGCAATTGTGTTTTGTGCTGGGTCCCCTACAACTGCCATTGCAGATGGTTGGGAGCCATCTTGTGAGTACTGGGAACTGAACCTGGGCCCTTTGGAAGAGCAGCCAGTGCTCTTAACCGATGAGCCATCTCCCCAGCCCTAGAAACCATCTCTTTAGATGCTGTAAGACTTGTCCAAACCCAGACTACCAGCAAATGGCTGTATTACAAAGCATGAGCACACAGTAATTCCTGTTTTACAATTAACTGCCACTCGTCACTTTTGTCAAATAACTCATAAATGCAGCCATCAACTGTTTCCAGGCAAACAAATTTCTCAGTAGTCACAAGAGGGGACTGCTATGAAGCCCTTGGCTTCAATAGTGTGTGTGTGTGTGTGTGTGTGTGTGTGTGTGTGTGTGTGTGTGTGTGTGTGTGTACACATAGGGAATCAAAAGACATGAGAAACCCCTGAAAATCCAGCAGTCACACAGCAGTGACCCTCTCCTACATTGCAGAGGAAAAGTCTGCTCTTAACTAAAAGCTGAGAATGTTTCAGTCACCCAAATTTGGACACTCACATGTGTAAAATGACACATATGGGTCATTTTAAGGCACTCTCAAAAAAAAAAAGCAATGCTAACAGGCAGATAGAAAGGTGCCAAAATGACAACAAGATACTGGTCATTTTTCTGAGAAGCTGCATTGCTGTGCCCTAAATCCCTGCTCCCAGAACTCACTGGGACTCACTGAACGCAACTACAGGGTTTTAAGAGATACTAAGGACTGGATCAGCAGCAGGGAGAACCCAGATTAAGTACCAGTAGCTCTGTAAGAAACAAAAAGGACCTCAACACAGACATTCAGTCTGATATCTCACACAATTTTTCCCACCAAGAAACCTGTCACGGATGTTGTCATTGACCTATATCCCTGTAGAAAGTGAGCCCAAATGAACCACCACAGATGGTCCACATAGCAGCCCACACTGTGCTGTATAAAGACTTTATTCACACCACGGCAAACCCGCCATATTGGTCAACAGTATTTCTTCATTTGCCAGAACTGCCACTGATGCCCAAAGGCTGACAGGACACAAGCCACTGAGTCTTTCAGGATGGACAGGACCTATTTCACACTGTTCTGTGCCAAAGAAGGCCCTATAGTAAAATCAAATCACTTGTGATGTTTTAGACCCTGAAATACAAAATGCATAGCCACCCAGTTTTTCTCAGGTTCTGACTTAAGTGCAGTATGTCTTCTTTCTAAGGATGAATTTCCATGGGAAAGGATGAGAACGAGACAGAGTTCCCTGACCACTTGAGGCATGGACTGCAGCTGCTCTGCAGCTCTAAGGACTCCAGCCTGAGGTCCGGGAGGGGAGGGGTACCTACCTGCAGAAGAGGTGTATGCACGTGAGACACCACGTGGGGCAGCCGCCGCCACTCACGGATTGCCAGGCTGCTGGCCATCTCCACCAGGCGCTCAATGAAGCTGAGCTGCTGCTCCTCGGGATGGCAAATGGCCAGGTATCCTCGGTACATGTTGACCTTCCAAGCCATCTCCTTCGGACAGCTGACCTCCACCTGGAGTGAAAGACGACAGGCAAAGTGCTAATGGCTCACTCCTCACTGTGGCCAATCATACAAAGCAGTGCACAGAAATCCAGCCCTGATCTAAGAACTGACTGTCACTGCTCTTGTGAGTTTCTCCCTAGAGAGAAGACACTGGACCCCTGTCATGGCACCATATGCACAGACCCCTCAGGATCAGGTCATTTTAAACTCCTCACTCACACTGCACATCACACTCGTGCCTAACACACACGCCGGGAGCCTGTCCCACCAGTGGCTTTTCAGGTCAGAGCCAAGGGTGGCTTGGGATGCTCAGGGTCCAGTGTTTGGTGTTAGTTCTGATGATTCTTCCAACAAAATCTACCAAATCCATCAATTTAATTCTTCCAGATCTCTTCATGGATGACTTTTGCCATCAGAGATTAAGGTCTCTAATCGTAAGACTCATTTCCAAGTCAAACGGAAGGACAAAGGACAGAAAGATGGCTCAGGGCAGCGGTTCTCAACCTTCCTGATGCTGAGACCCTTTAATACAGTTCCTCATGCTGTGCTGACCTCTTACCACAAAACTCTTTTTCTTGTCACTTTGTAACTGTATTTTTGCTACTGTTTAAGAAAGGTGAAGGGGTTGTTTGACCCCTAAAAGGGTTACAACTCACAGGTTGAGAACCAGTGGCTTAGAAGGTCAGGAATACTTGTTGCTCTTGCAAAGAACCCAAGTTTTGGTTTAACATCCACAACAGACAGCTTACCTGTACACACCTGTAACCAGCTCTTGGAGATCTATTACCCTCTTCTAGACTGTGTAGGCACTACACTACTGTACACATAGCACACACGCATACACACACACACACACACACACACACACACAATGCCTCCCCTACTACCAAACCTACTCAAATGCAGTAAAGATCTCAGTGATAGCATGACGGGTCTCACCTGCACCAGTGCCTCCTTCATGGCGGTCCAGTTGGACACCCTCCAAGCACACTCCAGGACAAGGTAAGGATTTATGTGCCCTTTAGATTGGCCAAACTCAGTCAAGGCTTCCCACTGGTTCAGCTCCTTAGAGCACCTAGGAGATGGGGGTTATGAGCAAAAGCTCATTAAGGCAACACACTGACAGACTGAGACAGGCAAAGAAGGTGTCTAAGGCAGTGTCAATCCAGAAGAAGAGAGCACTGGAGGACAGACTGCCAAAGGACAACCGTCCTTCCTCCAGGAGGCTTGCCCGCCTGCCCTATGACCACAGCACAGCAGAGATATAGGTCCTGAGGGGAGGCAGGAGTGATTTATTTCCTCGACAGCACATTTAATTACATGAGACATTTAATGCATTTCTCAGATTTTGTAGCTGCCAACTATTTGGAAAACACTCAGGCTGAATTCACAGACATGTTTCCTTGGTTCTTTAATTCATTCATAATAAATTAAACTTCTGACTAGGTCTCACTATGCAGACCACACTGGTCTCAAACTCATGATCTGCTGGCTTCTGTCTCTAGTATGCTGGGATTAAAGGCATGTGCCACCACACCTAGCACATCCATGAACTTCTACACCAGACCAGAGGCTATGAGCCACACAACTGAATCTGATGGTAACCAGCAACTAAAAGGTTCTCAATACACAACAAGCACATACTAGCTTAGAATCAAACACACATGAACCCAAGATGCTTTTGCCAGCACTCGCCATGCTCAACTGCATACTTTACACTAGCCTTGCACCCACGTCCAGGACAATCATGCCCCTATGCCACAAGCTACCCATGAATGATGCCAGAAACACCTCAGTTCAGATTCCAGACAGACAGGCAGATGACTGCTTGCTATGACTGCAGGGCTTCACTGTACACAGTTTTCTGGCTTAAGAGAAAATAGCCTCATAGCAAAAAACAAAGACTTTCGTGTTTTTTTGTTATTATTCCTCAGCACATTCATATCAAATCAATGTATCCTCTGAACTGTACTGTGTTAGAATGCTTGATTTTAAAAACTGGTATCTGGCCAGGTGATGCTGGCACACTGAGGAGGCAGTCAGACGAACCTCTGTGAGTTCGCGGCCAACCTGGTCTACAGAGCCATTTCTAGGATTAGCCCAGGCTACACAAAGAAACTCTGTCTTGAAAAACCAAACCAAACCAAACCAAATCAAACCAAACCAACCAAACACACAAAATCCTGGTGTTTGATGGGCTTGTAAGATGTCTATATGGTAAAGATTCGTGCCACCAAGCCTGAGACACATACAAACAAATAGGTGTTATTTGAATATTTTTAAAAAATGTATTGAAAAGTCTCACCAAGCACTGGTGGGACTTCAGCTCACCTAATCCAGTGGTCCTCCCATAGCTGGTACTCAGGGAAAATGGCAGGGGAGGCATTACTCCGCTCATGTTCCTTTTTAGCTTTGTCCATTGCCTTTTCATAGGATTCTTGGGCCTGAGAAAGTTAACCATGCCATCAGACTACCGAGAAAGCACTTCCCTCGAATTCTCTCATCTGTCTGGGGTAAGCGAGACACAAGCCTAGGAACCACCATATGCTTCTCATCCAAGCCTACCTGACACCCACAACTCACCTTTTAGAGGGAACAGAGGAGAGCACAGCCCTCACAAAGGCGAGAAAGCCACAGGACACGCAAATGTGTCCAGTTCTGGGCCCCAGCGTCCTATGTGGGGCCAAGATTGACCCTGTACTCAGTGCCTGTGTCCCACAGGAAGCAGGAGGCTAAGAACTGACATCCAAGCACTGAATGTATCTACGCACTGTTTCCAAAAGAGCCAGGGCCAGCGGGAAGAGCGTCCATGTCAGTTTCTGAAGGCAGAAGACTGGGGTAAGGGTGTCTCAGCAGGGAAAGGCTTCTGAGCCCGAGTGTGAGCCCCAAGCCCAGTAAAGGTGGAAGGAGAGAAACGCTACATAAAGCTGCCCCAACCTCCAAATGCATGCCACGTCATACATGCTCATACATGTGCACACTCCTACACACAAGACTGAAGAGTTTAAAACCATGTAATGCAGACTTCAAAGGGTCTTCATGAGCAGAGAATGGTGTGGCTGGGCCTACTCAAGTTCTGGGTTTCATTCCAAGTACTTTAAAAAATGATGACACCACTCAATGAAACAGCAACCTCCCCAAGTGTAAACTCACGGTAACTTAAGCATAGTCACCTGCTCAAAGAAGCCATGCTGCTCATATGCAATGGCGGTGGCGGTCTCCGAGAATTTGCACCGCTTCTGCCACAGGCCAGCCCACATGTCCTCTTCTTGTAACAGAGAGTAAAGTTCAGCCAGGGAATCCAATATCTCCTGAAAGAAATCACTGTTTCTGAGTGTTCGGGCTAACTGCAGACCTAATCAACAGAGTGGCTCCCCTGGGAAGATCACTCACAGTCCTTGAGGGCAGTCACCTGCTGAGGTGGTGTTATGTTCTCCTGCTCATAAAACTCTGCTGTCTGCTTCGGTTTGATCGGCAGACTCAGCCCCTTCTCAAAGGCCTGGTGCTCCAGCATCAACGTGGAACGGAACCAGAGGTTGTGAGTCTTTCCCAGGTACTTCAGCACGCAGGGTCGCATGGGGATGGGGGGGACGCACTGGGACATGGCTTCCACAAAGCAGTTCAATGCACTCGGCTGACAGTCTCGCTGCACCTGATGACTGCCGCTGCACAGGAATGGGCTGATCTCCCCCGCCAGAGCCTAGAACCAAAGACTGAGCTGTTTCAAGGTCTTCATTCAAAACCCGACAAGCCCGAACCCAGGACTGCTACTTCACACCTGCAGTCCAACCCAGCACTTCAGAGGTCGGGGCAGGAGGCGGCAAGTTTAAAGCCAGCCTGAGCTATAAGATGAACTTGTGGCCAACCTGGGGTATATACCGAGACCCCATCCTAAACCCAGATAAGACTGGCCTCTCTCTCCCTCCTCTTGGCTGCACCAAGATGACTGGTCTTTGGGTGAGAACCGGCAGTTTTATCACACTCTGCAACTCAGAACTGTGCTCATTCTGAGTCACTTATCAAAAGCCAAAACTGAATTCTCCTAAAACAGGCGCTTAAGATTTGACTCACATGCTGTTGTCTGTCAGAGAGGATTTTCCACAGTCTCGGGAAAAGTTGGACCCAGGTCTTCTCGGCCAACGTTGTGGAAATGTGGCAGAGCTGAACAAAGGCACTGAGCAGTGCCCCAGTCTGTGGGGAGAAGAGGTCGAGCTTAGACAGCATGATATGGCATCCTCACTCCAAAGGACAAGGGCCACTGCTGAGTCAGTCTCTGAGTTTGGGAAAGGACCCACAGCCCTTCTTTCTAGCAGCAATGGCAGCACGCCGCAAGAAGGTACATGAAGATGCTGAGTCTGGTTCCCTGCGCACGCTGCACTAACCAGGACAGAACAATCACCCAGATATAAGTTCAAACACTGACCTAACACAGAAATCCAGCTTGGGTCCCAAGAAAAAGTAATACAGAAATTACTGAGGAGTCATTGATTTCTCTACTTCCTAGGCTCGGACATAACCAGCACTGTGATACTCCTCAAAGTGACTGGTGCATGTGGCAGGTTTAGGGGTTTGGCCTCCAGACTGATTCACGGATTTGAATGCCTGGAACACAGGGTGTGGCACCAGGACGGGTAGCCTTGCTGAAGTAGGTTTAGCCTTGTTGGAAAAGGTGTGGCCTCGTAGGAAGTGTGTCACGGTGGAGGCAGGCTTTGAGGTTTCATGTGTATGCTCTGTCTCTGCCCACTGTGAAAAAGTCTCCTGACTGCCTTCAGATCAAGATGTAGAGCTCTCAGCTCCTTCTCCAGCACCATGTCTGCCTGCACACTGCCATGCTTCCTGCCATGATGACAATGGACCAAACTTCTGAAACTGTAAGCCGGCCCCAGCTTTGGGGGCCTTTTAAAGAGTTGCCTTGGTCATGGTGTCTCTTCACAGCAATGAAACCCAAACTGAGAGAGTGCACAAAGCCTTAACTGATCAGAGTGTCAAAACGCAATAATGCCACTGCCCATGATTATCAATGTCTACGGAAGCCACAGATCCTCTTTGAGGACAGTAGGCATGTGGCAAAGCTCTCACGACAGAGCCTCCATACTTTACTATACCTTCTGATTTGAGGACCTTGATCAATAACCCAGTTCATACTGCCATTATTAAGTGTTTTTTTTTTTTTTAAACCATTTCCATAGGACATTACGTACTAGAGACACCAACTACTCTATTTTCCCCATAAAGCCCTGTATCTGTTGATTATTTAAAATGTTGACTTTAGACTCTCCCAGAACTATAGCCAGAAACTGTATGGTTTCAACTTGTGTAGGAAGGAAAACTAGTAAGAGAATGAATACTGGTGTGGAAAGACCCTGCTTTTAAAACAAAAAACATCACCACCACCAACAAAACCCAACAACAACACAAAAAACAAAACAAAACAAAAACCACATGTGGGCAGAAGATATTCACATCCAAACTTGTCCCACAGACCTTCACTTCCCGGAGAGTATCAAGAAATTTGTCATGTCTGTTGGTAAGCATGTGCAGCTGGTTCCCAATGTCCTTCTCAGAAAGCTCTTTGGTTTTGGGTGTGCTGGTCTGATCACCAGGAGCCAGCTCAATATCAATCTCCACGTCCTGAACAAAACAGAAAAATGCAGGAGGTCAAGGAGCACAAAAGAACACAACACACACACAGCTCCCAGGGCCCACTGGCTACTTTAAAAAGATTTTAATTATGTGTACATGTGAGTATCTATGGGGAATGGGCACCTGAGCAGCTGTGAGCCACCAACTGTTGCTGACACCAGGCTGGTGCTGGGCCTGAACATGGAGGGTCCTCTTCAAGGGCTGGGTCTCCACCTCTCCATTTCTAACAAGAGCACACGCTGTTTCTAGAAGCTTTTCTCAGAGCATGGGCTGAGCACCCCAATCTAACCATAAAGCCACCAAATGTAAAAGGCTTCAAAGGCTGAAGTTCTTAAGCACCCATAAGAAAGGTTTTAGAACATTCAAACTTTAAAAACTAGTTTGGGGTCTCAGATTCAAAACTACAGAAAAAACAAACTGAGTTTTCAAAATCCAGGAACACCCAAAATGTGCAATATATGTATTTCTAGGCATTTTAGAGAAAGAATATTGCTGTATTTAAATAACTCTTCAATTAAAATACATAAATAAGAGCCAGCTCACCCAATCCAAAACTGTTGCAGGGTATCTGATTACACTGTAAACCCAGGTACTGTGCTGTTTACTGGAAAACCCCTGTTTCTACTTGCTCAGTCTTATTAGCACATATCTTTAATCCCAAACAATGAAGGTAGCCCCATGTTTGAAAGTGATGTCTAATTGAGTGGTAGACAAAGTGACAAATCAGAGAAAGATCTGACAGAATAGGACATACCCAACTCTCACAATAACAGAGGAAAGGGAAGCTACTTTAGACGGAGGGTGTAGAGTGAGGGAGGAGGCAGTTTTACCAGGACAGTTGTACAGAGACAGTCTGCAGAAAGAACAAGCCAGAGAATGAGAAGGAGCCAGAAGCTTAGAACAGACTGCCAGAGTTAGTATGAAGCTAAGCAGAGCCATTCAGAAGCTGAGAGAAGCCAGATTTTAATCAATCAGCTTGGAGAGGAGTTTGAGCCAGAACAGCTGAGTTCAACCAGCCAGAGCTCAGAAAGAACAAGAAAGTGAGCTTGTTCAGCAGTAAGTCTCAAAGGCTGAGAACATTCTAGGCCTAGATCCAATTGTAAAGGGGACAGAAGCTTCCAGAACCAGGCCTTGGCAAGCAATGACTTCAGATGAATGTTACTTTTCAAAGAGCTCACTTCTCCCCCTTAAGTTTAGCTAGAATATGGAATGTTTTCATCTTGGCACTTCCATCTGCACACCATGGGACTCTGGGTCACACCTGCCCCTCATGACCCTCCCTGAACCCACTGCACCTCTCTCAAACAACCGTGGAAGGATGGCTATAGTTTGTGTTTGAATTATAGGAAGCAAACTAATCAGAGCGAACTTCAGTGAGTGAGAAAATGTGTCACTTGCTCTGTAGCTCAGTCACTGTACAGGACATTCCTGGATCAGTGTTTCCCAGTCTCAAGTCTCTAGAAAGTCACAGTCAACAATGAAATCAGGAAACTGCCTGAAAACCAACAGGTCAACTGCACTACCCACTGCACTGCCCTGGGGGAGTCACTAAGAATGGATACCGATGACAATGTCTTCCTTAATTTGTGCTAGGGATCAAGCCCAGGGACTTTGCATGTGCCAGGCAAGTGGTCTACCAACCAAGCTATAACTCCAGCCCCCAACTGCCCTTTTTACAGCAAAGGAAGTAAGAATTCTCCCTGTTGCTAAGTGACTTTCTTCTAAAACCCACAACCACAAAGCCTAAGGAGTGCCAGCATATGCGCTCCCATGAGAAGAATGGAGAGCAAGAGAGCTATGAATACTACGGAGAGCAGCTTCTGTCCAGATGCACTCTCGGCTCCA
The DNA here is from genome assembly GCF_963924665.1 of Micromys minutus. Classification (NCBI taxonomy): domain Eukaryota; kingdom Metazoa; phylum Chordata; class Mammalia; order Rodentia; family Muridae; genus Micromys; species Micromys minutus. The sequence goes on along the minus strand of NC_137964.1, from coordinate 3,972,989 downwards.
CAATACCCATCCAGGCATGTGGCCCTACACAAGGCTCCCAGAAGGCTGTGGAGGGATCAGCACTGGGTGATCCTGGATGACAGTCATCACTCCTAGTCCAAGTACAGCATCATCGCATAGGGGAAAAACCTCAAAATAAATGCCTCTGCTTTAAGCAGACTGACTCAGAACAACGCCAGCAAATGGGCATGCCAAATAAGATGCTTTTCCATTTTAATGGCAAGAAAGCCAAAACTAAGCGGCCACACAGTCTTGGGGCAGAAACAAGCCCGGAAGCAGTGCTCCTGCCAGCTCAGAACTAATGCAACTTTTTCCGGGCAGCCAGAGCCTCACCTCTTCTTTAGACTCACTGTTCTCTCGTTCCCGAGGCTCCTGCTTGACGTGAGTGACCATGGCAAAGGCAGCTCGGTCGTGGCTGTCGGCCAGGTTGATGACGTTGGTAATGGAAGGGAGCATGGCTCCCTGGCAGCTGGTCCCAATGGCTGTGCTCTTCTCACACACAGCTAGGAGGAGCTAAAGAGGATCATGGGAAAAGACCAGTTTAGAGCAAATACTTGGTACTGGGAGGGTGTGAACACTGAGGAGTACCCAAAACCCAGACGAGCAGCTCACATACAGACAACCCAGGTCCACAACATCTCAGGTCACAGTGTTAGCTGCAGGCCTGAACTTGCTTTCCAGTTGCCCTTGGCCCAAGTTCCTCTGGTTTAGCGGCGTCCTTCTCTCTGGCCCAGAGGCACTGTCCAGGGGAGACCTGTGCTTCAACTCCCTCTGCTCTCCTTTGCTCTCACTACCTGCAGTACCGTCCCAAACCCAGGCCACGGAGCCTCCTAGGTCATCTTTAGACCCACTCTTTCAAACCATCTTTTTCTGCACAGCCCCATGACTCCCCTCACTCCCTGAACCCCTCAAAGACTTCTCAAAGTCTCAGAGAAACATTCCACAAAAATCTTCTGATGTGACATCAGCCCTTGACTATGAAATCCCCTTGTGTTCTCAACACTCTCAAGACACTTCGTCACTAGCAGTCCCTGTGCAATCACTATAGGCCCCTGCTTACGCTGTTCCCACACACTGAGGAAAAAGCCAATCCTTCCCAAAGGGAACCATGACTACCTCAGCTGTCACTGACATAGTTCCCTTTCTTGCATCAGAGAGAATGCCACAGTTTTGTCCAAGGAGAAACCTAGTTTCCCTCATTCTAGAGAAGCAGATATGAATCTCCGAAGCACTAGGACCCTGACAAACCAGCACTGCCCAGCCCATTGTCTGAAGCCCACAAGTGACAGTGGCCCATGAGTTGTGTCTGTCCTGTCAACCCCACCCTCACCCTCCTCCACAGTCCTTGTGGAAACACCAGTCACATGCACCTGCCTGCTATCCACCCCAGCATCCAAATCCTCACGCTAAGGAACCCAAAGCAACAGTGCTGGTGAGGTACTGGCCCAGCTCTTTCACAACCAATGAGATGACAATCTGTGTCCATTCAACTTTCTAGGTAGACAGAATTTAAAGATGCTTCTATGTGAAGAAAAAGGAATTTTTGCCCACTGAGGAGTTTCTTGCAGCTTTCTGAAAAGGGCTCTAAAAGTAAGGGCTTATTTGTTTCCCCTGTAGTGGTACAAGAACAGGTGCATGATGGGTATTTCTGCACCTCCTTGAGTGGTAGAACAGTGTTTGATGAGAGCAGCCTTCCTCAGCCTACTCACATATGAGAATGCTGCGTGCATCCATCAGTGGAATTGTTTGGGAAGGATTAAAAGGAGTGGCCTTGCTGGAGGAGGCAAGTCACTGGGAATGTGTTTCCAAGGACTTGCCATTCCCAGTGTGTTTATCTAAGCCTTGTGGTTTGAGATATGTGAGCTCTCAGCTGTTCCTACTGCCATACCTTAGCTGCACCATCCTGGACTGAAAGCCTCTGGAACCATAAACCCAATCAAATGCTTTCTTTTGTAAGTTGCCATGGTCATGGTTTTATAACAGCAATAGAAAAATAACCAATTCACGGATTATCTGCAGTTCCAAGGCTCTCCCAGACACAGAGGTTGAGTTCACCTGCCCTACCTCAATGCACTGCTTGATCCAGAAATGGCTCCCCATGGCTTCCCAATTCTGGGAACAGGTGACGTACAGCAGGCGCTCATAAACACGGCGTTTCATAGAGTTGTCAAAAACCTCAAAAAACTTGGCTCTGATCAATGGCTGAGCACAACGCAACCCAGAGAGAAAGGCAGGCTCAAGCTTTGCAGTCAGCTCACTGCCTGAAAGTGCCTCATCCCTGTAATGAGAGAAGAGGAGAGGAGAGCCAGGTGAGCACCCGAGTCAGTGTTCAAGATGGTGTACACCAGTCCCCTCCCGATCTCAAGTCCGCCCTACACACCAAGGGTGTGTGCTTCCACCATGAAGGCCTAAGCAGCATCTCTGCAAGGGCTCAGAAATGCTATCAAGGGTGCCAGAGATGGGTCAATGGTTAAGATCAGTAGCTACACTTTCAGAGGGCTTGGGTTTGACTCCTAGAACCCTCATGGCAACTTACAACTCTCCATAACTCCAGTTCCAGATCTGATGTTCTCCTCTGGCCTCCTTGGATACAGCACGCACACGCACACACACATAAAAAAACACCCATACACTTACAATAAATCTTGAAGACAAAGAAATGCCATCAAGGTATGTTACCTTAGTACCAAGTGAGTACTCAGTGTAGATGGAAGAGGAGGAAGGCCACACTGCACTGCCGAGTAAGGACACTACTGACCAGGCAATGTGACCAGTGCTCAATTACCTGTACACATAGTTAACAAGGTCCAAAAACTGGGCATTTAGTTCAAGGTCTTCTGGAAATCGTTTCTCTATGTAAGTCATCATTTTCACAAGCAAGATTGACTTCTCCCGGAGTGTAGGTGTCTACAAGATAAGTTTCCCCAGGGAAAGTACTGATTACTTCTACTTGAAAAAAAAAAAAAAAAACATAAATCCAAAAGAATTTCACAGCCACTTGCCCAACTCATTACTATTTACTGCAGTTAAGCCAGCTCATTTTTTAAAGAGAAAAAAAAAAAAAAAGCAAAGATGATTGTGACTATTGTTGGGACTCAAAGTCAAGACATGCCAACAACCTTCACCTGCTGACTCACTGGAAACAAGTCAGAAGCTCCCAAGCACCCTCCTACATGACAGTCCCTTATTTGCAACAGGATTTTATAGCTTACAGCTATCACCATTAAAGAATAAACTTACAGGATTCACGTAACATTGCAACAAAAGTAAAGTCTAGCAGGTGAGTTCATCTCCAGTAAACATCTCATCAAACAAAGCTACGTGGGCAAGATACAACCATCTCTGTTCCACGTGGTTCAGAAAGAAGAGGAAGGAGCTACAGATAGGGCCGACATGGCAGAGTGAGGCACCTTCCTGCCAGCTCACCTGATTGGCTGCCATTGGGGAATTATTCTTAACCCATTCCTCCACGATCTTCACCACAGCTCGGAGGATCTTGGCATCTGGGGACTTCTCGATGAGGGAGGTCAGGATGGTCTGGATGAAGTTCTTACGCATCTCCATGCTCATCACCGCCAGACGCGTCTTCACAAGATCCAGGCTCAGCATCACCAGCTCGCTTGTTCCAGCTGTGCAGAGGAAGAACAAACATGTGTCTGACCCTAAGATGTCACTGTCTGCAGAAAACATTGTCAAATGCTTCACTCTAAGCCTCTCTCTAGCAACTGGCATTCTGGGTTTGCCCCAATCCCACTTCTTTATGGCTGCACCTTGCAAAGTGCCCTCTGGCAGCCTCAGCCACAAGAAAGGGGAATGACAGAGCTGATGGGACCTACACAGGGCACCCAGCCTCTCCACAGCATACCTGAAGCTACTTGGCACCTGGGTCCTGGGGAAATCCTCAGCAGCCACGGGAAACACAGCACCCTGCTACCCCCTCAAACCCCTGTCCATAGGAGCCTTGGCTCTGTTCTGGAACCTGACATAATTCTTCAGAAATTGCAACTCTGATAAGACAGTGGTGAAGGTTCACATCATCTTTCCATTTTCAACTGCTTCTCATTCTTAAACTCACATTTTTTAAACTGAATTTTTGGTCTGAGCCATGTTTTGACTTTAAACCTCTGTCACAAAAGTTTATCAAGAGAACTCCATATTAACCCATATTCATGGCAATGTCCAAACACAGAGCCCATCTTGTGGCTAGAGAACGAATACCAGCCCAGGGCTGTCACCTGCGGTTGCTTCGGTGCTCCCAGATGCTGCCTGTGGATTTAGATGCTCTCGGACCATCTTCTGGAGGGAGCGCATGAAGACAGAGATGAGCCTGTCGATGTAGCTCGGGTTGTTGCAACAGGCCGACTTGAGGATCATAAGTGTTCCTGCAGTGTTGGAACAGCAGTGACTTTATAAGTAAGTAACAACTTTGCTGGAAAGTCAGCTCCGTCAGTGTGGTGCTTGCCTAGCTGGCCTAAGGACCCAAGCGTGATACCCCAAAAGTAAGACAGGATGACACAATGTCTAAGTGTCAACTAAGAATTGATCTTTCACTAGGAATGTCAACATCATCTTGACCCTGACAGAACATGAACTTTACTTCTGGGTCATATGACAGGCCCATCAGAGAGCATTTGCCATTTCTACGTGCCAGCATCTCAGGGGGGGACAATTCAGGCTGCCTTTGTTAAAGCTTGTTTCTGTATAGCACCATGGCACAGCCGGCCTGCTTTTCACGCAGGTAACTGATCCATAATGAAAATGAAATGTGCTCTGCTGTGTTCTCTAACAGTGACAGAGCTGAGTCCACCATACAAAGGAGGACCTTGGCACAGCCAGCTCCCTCAGCATACCTCACTGTGTGCTACCCTAGCCTGCTGTCACCCACGGAGGTCAGCTCTTCTCTAAGTACCTTGGACAATGAACACGCAGAGGTGTTCCTTTAACCTGTGACGGGAGCCCAAACACCCAAGATGGCCCCCTTGACGTCACAAAAGCCAATCAGCTGGCTCCAGAGCAGCCAGGTGTGAACAGGTGACAGACTGATTAAACCAAGCACACCTGGGTCCTGAATTGTAGCAAGCAAACAGCTAGTTTTGGAAGGCAAGGGATTTTTGCAAAGTTAATAATTAAAATTATTCAGAATACAGGTTGTGATAGCATCATTTTTATATCCAGGGTGATTAATGGATGTTCTTACATATAGAAAACAATACACAGGGACAGAGAGTTCAACAGCCTTCCTGTAGAAGACCTGGGTTAGTTCCCAAACCCACTACAAAACAACTGTCCCCTCATATATCGATGGGGAATATCGATGCCTCTGGCCTATACAAAAATGTAATATGGGAGGGAAAACACGTACGGTACCAACCCAATCTTAAGCCTAAACGTGAACTAGTGTGACAAGGGGAAAGGAGTGTCTCTTAACATGGACTTCAGGGTTTGACAGTTATCCAGGTGCCCGATTGACTAGCTGATTGATGAGTGGATAAGACCCAGGTACAGCAATTCCCTTCACACCACGTGTACACAGGGGCTGAGCAAAAGGCTCAACGAATTCTTTCTGGACAAGTGACGGACCGAACACCAAACTCAAGAAAACAGCCCATCAGCCTCAAGGCCCTGGCAGGCTTTCTCACGATAGCTGTCCAGTGGAAAGAGCCCAGAGCCCAAGTGACCCACTTCCAGGAAACCACAGGTGCTCACCGAAGAGCTGGGAGGGGTTTGCGCTGGTGGCCTTCTCGTAGTTAGTGAGGCCCTCGTAGATGACCTTCCCCACAGCTGCATAGAGACACTCCAGCTCCTCATACTTGGAGGCCACACTTGAAGTGCCTGAAACACAAGTGGGGCAGGGAGCTGGGTTAGCTCCTTTAGGCTGCACAGCCCCAAAGTCCAAGCTGTCATGGCGGAGTGTGCAGCAGCAAGTGCCTTTCCTTCCACCACAGGACAGTTGCACATCATCTATGGGTTGGTTGTTTGACACCGCTAAGGGCAACTCCCATCTTGACAGCTCTAAATACACTTAATCAGAACATAAGCAATTTCAAAGTTGTTTGTTATGGGACTGTAACCTAACTTCTTCTAAATACCTGAAAGAGAATGTCATCCAGCAGATGAAGAAATGAATTTCAAAACAGACACAAAACAATGCAGTACTGTTAAGTTTTCAAGCAAATAATGTTTTAAAAGAGACAGAGAGGCTAGTTATGGTGGTTAATCCTAGCACTCAGGAGCCATAGGTAGGCAGATACCTGAAAGTTCAGGACCAGCCTGAATTACATTTTGAGACCCTGTCTCAAAAACCAAAGAGATAAGGCTGGGGACAAACAACATAACCAATGACTGCAGGCTGCGTACTCTCCACCGAGGAGGGTTGATGATGGGGCAGGTCACATACTTGGCTCTGTGGGGAAAACGCTCATCAGCCGAGAGAGGAGGCTGTGCACCGCTCGCAGTACTTTGGTGTTCCCACATGTCATGCAGGCTGCGATGCCCCGCTGCAGGGGCTTGAAGCTACTGAGGATGGCCGGAGACTGCAGCACAGTTAGCAGGAAGTTCAGCACTTCCAATCCTGTGCAGATATTCCCATAGTTCACCTGGTTAGGCTGCTCCTGGAAAGGGAGAACAGGCCACTCTCAGATAAAATAAGTAGAGATGCAAGTCCAAAGAGGCCACAGAGTGGGCGGAGATGTGTGAAGCTTAGGTCTGAGACTCGGGCCCGGAAGAGATGCACACTTCTCTGCCCACCCCAGAGCCAGGTGACAGCATCAACTACTAGCCCCCACACCTACCACAGTCATCAGCAGCTTGTCAAACCACTGCAGTTTGAGCTCCGACTTGCACCACATATCTGGCCGTAGAGCGGTCTTGAGAAGATTCACACAGCGTCGAGAGAGCACCTCCCCAGGCGACCCTGCCGTGTTGGCGTTGTCGTTCACCTGCAAGAACAACAGTCAGGTGGTCACTGAACACCAGCTCACAGGTACAGAAGAACAGGAATGTGGCTGCATCCACTGCTCTGCCTCACATGTATCTTCCCCAGCGCCAGGCCTTCCTTCTCTCTCTGGTCTCTTCACCTAGACACTCCCCTGCAGCAGGGTATCTGTGGTAGCTGAGAACAGGGCGTGCTTCCCAGAGAGAAACACCTGCACAAAGACCCCTACAGGAGATCCCACACACGGCAAGAAAGCAAGGGGTCTTGATTGGGCAGCTCAGAGGATCCTTTGAAGGTCTTAGCAATCTTCAGTATTTCACAAAACACAGTATTTTGTTTGACAGCTTTAAGGACCAAAGAACCCACCCCAAATTAAAAAGGAAAATAAATTTTTTGAGATTGACTTTTATTTAATGTGTCTGGACATGTATGTCAATCTATGTGCCTGGTGCCTACAAAGGCTAGAAGAGGGGGCTGGATTCTCCGGAACTAGCACTACAGATGGTGTGAGCCACAATTAAGGAGCTGAGAATCAAACCCACGTCCCCTGGTGTAGACAGTGTTCTTAACTATTGAGCCATCTCCACAGCCACAACACCCCTTCCAAAATTTTTTCAAGAAGAATTTCATTTATATTGGGTTTTGGAAAACAAAAATGACAGGTTTCATAGATAGATTCCCAGCAACTGTGTGAGAAGATAAATCGCTGTCACAAGTAAAAGTGAGCTGCGCAGAGCCCAGAGCCCAGCGGGCCTTTAGCATCCCCAACCTGACACACAGAAAACAAGTGGACGCTGTTGAGATGTTCTCCCTACACAATATGCACACATGAAGACATGCTGGACCACTGGTAAGGGGACTTGCTGCTGAGCCTGACAACCTGAGCTCCCATGTGATGGTAAGAGATTCCTACAAGTTGTCCTGTGACTTCTAGGTGACATAGTAAAGAGATGCCATTATAACATTACCACTAAAAGGATAAACTAGGAGGCAGACATGCCTATCAATAAAAAGACACAGGCAGCCAAGTGTGGTGGCACACACCTGTAACCCCAGCACTCAGAAGGTTCAAACAGGAAGGACTGGAAACTAGAGGCCAGCTGTTCCAGAAACATAAGCCAGGCACGATATCAGAACATCTGGCATAAGGTAGGAGACCTACTCTCAAGCCTAGTCACAGACACCATGCTGCAGGGTCACTAGACAGTCTGTCATGCATTCTCATTACCTGGCAAGCCACTCGAATGAGGAAGTTCACCACAGTGTCTGTGTGCTGCTTGTCAATGGGCTTGGCAAGAAGAGAGTCAGCTCCTGGCAGTGACTGGCTCCTCCCAAACACCTAGGAAAGGATTGTCCTTTAAAGTGGGAAGGGAAGTCACAGCAAGCATCTCGGATGGGAACTCATCTAACCTGACAAATGCTGGTACCTCCCAGGTTATGGCATGAAGTACCCCAAGGGCAGGGGATCCCTGCCTTGTGAAGTATACAGAACTGGCAGTAAGGAAGGACGGGCGGCTCACGTGACAAAGAGGGAATGTGGCAGGGAAAGATGGGGGTGTCTGAGAAGAAGCCAGTGCCAGGGCAACAACTGACTCTTAGCAGGAATAGGAGAGCGAGGAGGCTGAGTGTAGAGGAGGCTTGGGGATTCTGCACTGCATGGAAGGTCTGGATAGGGGACAGTGGAATGAGATGTGAGCCACCAGCAGTGCCCTGGCAGGACAGAAAGGCAGGCTGACTTCACTGCTAACTTCAAATGATCAAAACACTCATGAAGTAGTTGTAAAATCAGTGATGGTCCGACAACCTTCACCTCACTTCCTCTAATTTAAAGTTGGAAGGAAGGGCTTTTGTTTCTCTGCTCTATGAGAGGCGTTATCACAGTGACACACATGGAAGCAGCCGTAGGAAGGGGAGGGAGCTGCAGAAACTAATCTGTGGTACAGGTGATGGATCCTGGATCCTGGGGGAGAAGGGAATAGAAAAGACAGAGATGAGTCTAGGTTTCCACTTGGAGTCCTGGATACCTGTGGGGACATCTAAACAGGCAGGCCAACATGAGTTGGACAAGAATTTTGAAGTGGTCTCAGCCAAGCCAGTGCCCACAAGCCCTGATGCCAGCCAAGAACAGAACTCAAGGCTCCCAGGGTGGCCATTCTAACCACAAGTGAAGAGCCAGTGCCCAAGACCCTCTAGGAGGCTGCTCTGCAGAAGACAAGATGTCTTTTCAACACCAAGAAAGTGGATACACATTTTCAACCTTTGCGTTTTTTGTTTGTTTCCCTTCTTTTTCTTTGCCTGACACATGCTGGGCCAGCCCCTTCCCTGTGGGATTCTCTACGGCTGAGCTGACCCTAGCCTCTCACTGCTAGATTCTAAGTAGGCAGAGTCTAGGCTACTGTGCTACATCCCAGCATCCTCTTTTGGCTTTTTCTGTAAATAACTAACAGACCCTGATGGTACTAAGCCAGTGAAGAGGAATAGCAGGGTGCCAGGCCCTGGAGCAGCTGGCTCAAGCTCAAAATGCATGGGCTTTATGCAGAGTTCCAGGAGAGATGGGGAACACACAAGAAGACACAAGTCCTTACTGCACTGATGGCTCCAGTGGCAGCCCTGAAGCGTTTCACCTCCTGCGCAGAGTCTACAGACAGGCCTCTCTTAATGGACACCGAGTTGACGCCCTCTCCACCAGAATTTGGATCCATGTCAGAATCCGGCTTGAAAAACACAAACACACCAGATTTTACTGAGTGATTCCCAGAAGTGTAAGGAGCCCAATGAGAGATGACAGCAAAGGCTGACAGTCCTACTTGCTGGTCCTTTATCCTCTGCAGTTCCCACTTGATGACAACCTCAGAGAGGTCCACAGCCAGCCTCCGCTGCTCAATGGTGACACTGGGTGTGAAGCCCAGCCTCTGCATGGCACTGACCATGTGCTGTACCAGGTGGTGCCGCACCGGGTAGTACACCTGCAGACAGAGGGACCAACAGCACATCACTCAAAGGCGAGTGGCCACCCTGCAGGAGGAGTAGGGGCTCGAAGCCGAGGCCACACCACGCATCTGCTGTCGCTGTATGTACCTTAAAGTGCTGCACTATAAGGTGAAGAATGTGCACCAGCTGTGGGACCGTGTGCCCCTCCTCCACGATGATCTTCCTAGTCCAGTGTGTCAGCATCTGGTGTCCGTCCTCCATGCGGGCCGGCACCGCTGGGGTCAAAATGGCCATTGCTTGTCTCACAATGGCTCGGGCTTCCATTGCGTGAGCCTTGAGAAGACTGTGGAAAACCTAAAAAGGGAAATGCCAGTTTTCAGGGGAATCTGATGCCCTCTTCATACATACACACATCGTGCAGACTAAAACGAGCAATCAAGGCACCACACAAGCGTGCCAACCTGGATTTAACCCAGAGAATCAATTCTCTCTAGCACCTGTGCTGTGGCATGTGAACACCCTGACAGCCATCTCCCTCCCTCTCTGTCCAACACACACACTGAAACAACAGAGTAAAATAAACACTTCACAAGAATGAGAAAGCCAAACACACTCAATGGGGAACAAGACCAAGGCTGTAATAGGGAACGGGGCATAGCAACTACTCAGGAGGAGTAATCCCCACAGGGGAGTGTTCACACTACTGAACCTGTCTTTAACACCCTCTTGGGTTTTCAGTGTAAGAGAACACACACTAACATGGACACTCCTTCAGTTACAAAGACACTGGTGATGCTCAGCAGACATCCTATCATCTTGCAAATCCATAGCACCTTCTCTCAAACTGAAATTTTGTCCCTGTCCAATACAGGCTTCCAATTCAGGGACTGAAGCAGGGGAGTCACTGTAAGTTCCAAGACAGCTTAGGCTAGAGTCAGAACCTAGTTCATTAGCTCCCTGACTGTCCTCCTGAGTCCCTGTCATCCTGGATCATTTCTCTACAATTCTGACTATTCATCAGGAGAATATAATAGTGATTATTTCTTACAGATTTGTAAGGCAGGAATGAGCCCTTCCACTGTTTTTAGTGAGGAAAGGGAAAGGCCCGGATGAGAACACAGGAGGGAGCCCTAGGAGGCACCTGTAAGACGATTTTCTTATGGATGGCGAATTTGGCAATGATGTGCGCCAGCAGCAGGTGTCCACTGTACTTGCAAGCAGGATCCACACAAGCCTTGGAGAGCAGACAGGGCCACGCAAAGGTCATCAGACGGCGCAGCTTGCTGTTGCGGTTTTTGTTGTTGTCATGAATGTGGTGGGGGGCATGCTCCACCAGCAGTGTGGCATACTGCAGGAGGTAAATCCTCAGAGAGTCCAGCATGTCAGCTTGTTTCTCAGGGTCCAGCACCTGACAGGAAGGAGAAACACACTTTGAACTTTTATTATGATCATGTAAGTCTGATCTTAAAAACAATCCTTACAAGGCTGAGGAGATGACTCAGTGGGTAAAAACACTTGCTGCCAAGGCTCACCACTCTGGGTTCAACTGCCATAAGCTACATGGTAGAAGGACAGAACTCCCTCAAGCAGTCCTCTGACAGACACACACGGGGTGTGGGAGCCCCATGAAAAATCTTATTCCCACAAACCCCCACCACAGGCACACACATTCACCCATCTGAAAGGGCTCGCCCGCCACACAGACGTGCTCCTGGGGACACCACCTTAGTTATAAACACACTGGTGATGCTCTCTGGGTTGTCTCCTTCTGGATTAGGAGGTCCTAAGAGCTGTTCTCCTTCTCCCTTCTCAAAGCTATACAAGAAAGCAGGATTCAAGATGTGCTGCAGAACCTGGGGAAAGATCACACATGGAGAACAGAGCTGTGTAACGATGAGTGAACAAGCAAGTACATAAGTATGTTGGGGCTAGGGTAACGCAGAAGCACAGGGCTGGACTATCCGGGTAGGACTTGACTTCCAGCCAAATGGCAAGTGCCAACAGCTGCTAGACCCACTACATAAGCATGGAGAGATGGGGCTCACTGGGAATAGCACCCAGGTTCCCTAGGAAACAGACCCAGTACCTGTTGTCACCTCCTGGTACCAATGGGACTCACCTTCGCTTTCAGTTCATCTCCAAAGTTGGGGTCATTAAACTCTACGAAGCGGAAAAAGAGTGCCCGCTTTTGAGCGATGCTGTAATTTTTGGGGATCTCTTCTTCCATGTACTCCTTTAAAAAGGTCATGTTGCACAGGAAGCGACCAGTGAAGGCTCGGAGTAGCTGGAACAGCAGCTCTATGTCGCCATAGTTCCTTCTGCAAAGCCAGGACAAGGAGGAGGTTAGCTTAAGGCCAATTCTGTAACTACACAGAATCCAGATGTGTGCCTTCCCCTTTCTTTTCCCATTTCTCACTGTGTGTCATGCATATGCATAGTGTGATTTTACATGTGTGTGAGAGGCCAAGGCTGGAATCATCTCAGATTGCACTTCCACTTTTTTTGGAGACAACCAAACCCAGGATCACTGATAAGGAACAGTCTTGTTAACCAGCTTCCCTGGGGAACCTCATCTTTGCCTTCAAAGGCTGGAAACACAGGCAGACTGCCACATTCACCTGCCATTTCTGTGGGTTTCTGGGGATTCTAACTGAGGTCCTCATGGGTGCAAAGCACTGAATCACTTCCTCAGACCTGACTCACATTTTAAAGATGTCAGTTACCACCCACCCTCTGTGCAAATATCCAAGGTCCCAAAGGCAAGCCCACAATCGAGGTTCTAGACAGAGGAAACAAATGCACCTACTTGCAATAGTTCAGCAGACAGAAGGCCAGAAGTTTGGGCTCCTTCCAGTTGGTGGCAGCCATGTTCTCCTTGCGGTGTCTTTCTTGAAAGGTCTCGCTTACCCACACTCGCCTCAACTGGCTCACTAGAGAGTGCTGATTGGCCAGCCAGGCATCATCGTTTTTAACTATGATGCTTATGATCTGTAAGAAAAGAGGCAAGAGTCAGGAACCTGTTGCTCGGCCTGACCAAAGGGGCTTTGGGCTCAATGAAGATGTGCTACCTTGATGGCCTGGAACTGGAGGTCCAGGCGCATGTTGCTGGTACTGGGCGAGCCGGGGCGGACTGCTGTCTGTGCGCCACCAGGCAGCAGAAGAGTGATGAACCTGTTGGGGTTTGCTGCCAACACCTCCCTCAGAGGTCTGGCATCTTTGTGTTTTAGGAAACTCTGAAAGGAAATGAATGAAGAAAGCAGCTTAGATCAGATCATACGCAAAGTGGGATGATACACTTCCTAAAGCTGCTGGCCATTTCTTCAAAAAAGCAAACAGTGAAAATAAAAACACAATAGCAAGCACCTTTCTGGACAAGCTGTTGCTGGCTGGAAATGGTGGGCTCAGCTAGAATCCCAGAACTCAGGAGGCAGAGAACAGCCCGTCCCAGGCCAACCAGGGCTACAGAGAGCTCCCCCTCAAAAAAGTTAAAAAATAAAGATGCTGGGCTGGAGAGATGGCTCATCAGCTAAAAGCACTGATGCTCTTCCAGAGGTCCAAAGTTCAAATCTTAGCACCCACAAGGGTGGATCATTCCCATCTGTAAGTCTCAAAGATTCAAGGCCCTCCTCTAGTGTGCAGATAGACATGCAGACAAACTCCCAAAATCATAAGATACATACATAAATAAATCAAGACCAACAAGTCAGCTCAGGGTAAAGATGCTGCCAGGGAGTCTGATTCCTGGGACCCATGTAGTGGATGGAAACATCCGATTCCAGAAAGCTGTCTTCTGACTTCTACATGTGTTTTGTGGTATATGTACACCACACACATAAACAGCATAATACAAGAAAATGATGTTTTCCAATGGTAATCCTACTGTTTGCTTGGGAACAATCCTAACTGAATTCATCTGTTAAAACCACCAAAGTCCTCCCAAATAAACAGCAATGCTCCTGACATGCAGACCTGAGAAGCAGGAGTCAGGGTACTCTCAGTGGGGAAGTGTGGTTTGTTATCAGCCGTGCACGGGCTCATAGCACTCGGCAGGCACCAACCAGTCACACGGCATCCTACCATGAACATTCGGCTCCACTGGGGGTCGTTCAGCGTTGCTTCCATCATGAACAGCTCCACTGTCTGCGAGGGATGCCGCGTCAGGAACTTGATAAGTGGCTCTCTGAATGGACTGCCCGCCTACAAAAAATTCGGCAGAGATGCAACCCACACCATCCTTGTTCAAGGCCTTCTGGCTGTCACTGTTGAGAACGCAACTCCTCCAATATACGATCACCAAGTCAATACCAATATTCTCCACTGTCATGTCTTCTCACTAAGAACATCGTAAGGAAACTGAGCCATGCACAGTGGAACACTCCTGTAGTCCCAGCACTTGGGGGTTATGTGCAGAGGATGACTACCTGTTTAAGACCAGCCTGAGATACCAGCCTCCACGTGTGCACTGTAGCATATGTGTGCTCACGACACACACACAGGCAAGAAAAAGAGAAGATGCTCTGCAATAATTTTGTTCATTTTTTTAAAAAGTGCCCATGTTGACCACACTGGCAGTCAGATGGTCCTCAAAGTCTTAATCAGAGAGGCTTCTCTTTATAATTAGTAACAGTAAAAGTGGGTGGAGTTAGGCTGCTCAGGGAGCTAAGACTAGGAGAGATGAGTACTCAGTCCTAAACAGGACAATTTCTTCACCCACCACCCCCAAGGCTTAGAGAAGAAGAAGGAACAGAGAAAAAGCCAAGGAAGTGAGAAACAGGGTGATGGCTGTGGCCGGCCCAGGCTGCCTGTACAGAAACTGTACAGGACTGGCTACCAACAGTCAGTCTCGGATGGAGTGTGGCTCATGGGATCCCACCACGCTCCACAGGACTATTGGCTACTGATGGGTCCTGGGAAAGGTGGTTGCTGTTTTCTTCATGTCTGAAATGACTGGTGAGCCCACCAGGTACCCCTGGATCATATGACTGTGCTCATCACATAACAATACAAAAAGAAAGAAGAAACACACAGAAAAGGATTGTAGGTGGGGGTTGGGGGCTGGAGGGATATATAGGAATGGAACGGGAGGGAGATAAGAAAGGGTACTAGGTGAAATTAATCATAATGCACTATGCATACATGTATGAAATTGTCATAACAAATTAAATTGATTTTTAAGAAACAAAGATAAACTAAAAAAAAAAAAAACCTAAATAGATAAATACCAAAACTAATTAGATAATTAGATAAAAGAGTTTTAGCAACATAGCCATTGGTGTGTTTGCCCATGCTCCAATGGATACATTCCCAAGTTCACACAGGAAGTTGGTAACAAGGTTAGGAAGGTGGCCCTGGTCAAACTCAGCGGGAAACAAAACACAACCAAATAAACCATGGAAACCGAAGGGGACAGGAAGGGATACATATTATGATCAGAATGTATATGTAGGTGTTTAAAATTGTCAAGTGAACACATTTTAAAATAACAAAACTATTTTAAGCAACGGATGAAAGGCAAATCAAAATTAACCCTCAGTTTGGCTGTACCTGAAGGCATTTGAGTTAACCCTCAGTCTGGCCCTACCTCAATCAGCATGGCACGCTCTGTCTTCATTACAACCTCCAACAAAGGTTTGACCAGCGTTTGAGGAGCAGCTGGGATCAGATGGAAAAGGTTTATAATTGCCGAGCAAATCTTCATTTCCTAATAAAGAAAACCAGAAGCCATAAACAGGTGGATTAGTTCTGGGGAAGGGAGAGCTATCACCACAGACCCTGCTACGCTACAGTCACAAGGCTGGCCACCGAAGCGAAGAGTTGACATGGAAAAGCCACAACTTACCGGACTTACATCACAGTCCTGCTTTGTCCTGAGGGAACTAACTCACTGCTCTAGCCCTTCAGTTCCTGTCTCTGGGGGACAGGGCTCAGTGTGCTGGTGTGTTTTCTATGCCTTTGTTTTCAGGACACTGACCCTTGGTTCACGTTAGCCCCATGCTAGCCCTCCTCATGGAGGCAGGCCATTAATCCCACCCGAGAGGAGAGTGCTCACACGCTGCATCATGTGAATTGCTAACACACAAGTTTTGAGAGCACAGAATCTTTTTGTCCTCAAAACCCAGTCAAGGAAGTTCCTCAAGCTCAAATACAATGTGAGTAATGACTGGGAATGACGGTAAGGATTCATCAGCTAGGCTGTAGACAAAGCTGACAAATGGCCGTGCTGAGTCCTATTGAGTGTGTGGGACGCCTAAGCTCTGCTGTGCTGTGTGCAGACACTCGGGACTGGGCTGCTCCGAGGGTCGTCTCTCCACACCATCCTCTGGTCAGTTTTTCTTCTACTGCTAAGGAACTGCTCTTGCTGGCTACATGGAAGAAAGAGCCCAGAGGTGCCACCCTGCACTATGTGTGAGCTGTGTCTGTGGCTCTTGGGGGTAAAACAGGGATGACAGACACTGGCCAGCAGTAAGCAGATCGCAGGTGCGCAGACTGCTCAGTTACCACCTCACCCCACTGCACATTCAAGTCTGTAAAGAGAGCATATTCTCTCTGAACTTACGTTTTAGAAAATGGCAATTTGCATTATACGTTGTCTTCCAAAGTAGAAATATCGAAAAGTTCTTTGCTTTCTGTACGAGTGTTATCATCCCCATTTTACAGAAACCTAAGCTAGGCTGTCCAAAGACAGTGCTATAACAGGATCAATGTGTGACGGTATTCCTGAGGGTATTCTGTCTGTCTGTCTCTATGTGTGTGTATCTGGCAGACAGGCTCTATCTAGTTTGAGGGATTTGTCAAGTCAGTGTGACAGGCAGTCACTCCCAACTTGTAGCAGGCCTGGCTATCCTGTGCGGACTTTCTTCTCAGGAGGCTTCTGGAAGCTTGGGCTAGTCATGAATGCTACGGCAGGGGAGTCAGTCGAGTCTTAGTTAGCACTGAGAGACTGTAGTTCTGACACACAGAAAACACAAGAACTTAGGATCTGGCTTGAACGCCCTGAGAGAGAAGAACATGCTTGGCATCCGGACAGTTCACAGCAATACTATGACAGCTCCGCCACAGACAAGACAGTACAAGTCACCGCACTCAAGGGCACAAGGCACTTCGTCCACTACAGGATCACAACACAGCTAACAAGGTCACGGCAAAACCAGATGCGACAACAACCCCCGCCTGCAGCTGCACTGCGGTTCTCACCTCTACCCCTTCCATGGCAGGCTGAACCAAAACAAAAGTCACAGCATGAAAAACGGGCAACCACACGGTAAGGTAAAAAGAAAAAGAAAAAAATCAAAAGTGTTCTTCACATTGCAAGTCATAGCTGACTTAGATAAGGTTGCTCTCACCTCAAACTGACAGAATGGAGACAGGGAGCACCTCCCGCACTCTGAAAGGCTCTCCTGAGGATGGGGAGGAAAATCATCTTTTTCTATTGATGTCATTGACAGAAACATCCCACATACTCAAACACAGGCAGGGTTATTGGGCTTGACGGGACAGTACAGGCACAATAATCAGAAAGCACAAAGTAGTTAGACACTCTGCAGAAAGCACGCTTCCACCTCGAATGTCAACAGCCCCGAATGGGGTTTAGTAGACTGAGGTTCTTTCCTGAGTCAAATGTTAAAAATCACAGTTTCAGAATTCTTGTGCATAGAGAAACAGTAAGACTTTGTTGTATGTGAACACACTTTAAAAAGACAACTTCTCAGAGTGAATAATTCAAGATTTTATATCAAGTGCTGAAACAGTTTTTAAAGTAATGACAAAATTGTTTCCGAGCTGGTCAGGGGAGAACCAGATGGTGCAGCCTCATTCACTAGGTATATATGCCCCCAACCCATAAAGAACACTTGACCATTAGTTCAACAACCCCTACCCTAGTTAGCATCAAACTGTCAACCTGAGACAGCCTAGTGTCTCAACCAGGGACTGCCCACATCTGTCCATCCTGTGGGCATACTTCTTGGGAACTGCTTTGATAGGAAGGCCTAGTCCACTGTGGGCGGTACCATTTCTAGGCTTATAAGCTAGTGAGCTGAGCATGAGTCTGGGAGAGAGGCAGCAAGCAGTGTTCTTCCATGGTTTCTGCTTCAAGTCCTTGCCCTGACTTTCCTCAGTGATGGTCTGTGAGATAAGCCCTTACACCCGCAACCTGCTTCTGGTCCATGTATTTTATCACAGCAACACTAGAGAATACTAGCATGTTCCCTGAGGTGGGTTATGCTGTAGAAGAGTCAAGTATTCTCTGTAAAATCAGCATCATGCACATGTGTACAGGTGTCACACATGGTTCCATATAAGCTCGGTGCCAAAAAGAAGAGGTCACCCCGGCATGGAACCTGCCCAAAGCTTAATTCCCAGAGAAATCAAATTACAAAGAAGCTTTCAATCAACTACTTAATATGTATTCAAACATAGCGTCTTACTGGAGAGCTAAGAGCCGAGCAGTAGCCTGGTCCTGGGCGAAAACAATAAAAGCCATGGCCACCCGCTCTGCTATGAAAGCCAATGCCCATGGCCTGAGCTTCAGACTCGGTCTGCTCTGCCATGATGTTCACATGGGGTGCTTGCTGCACAAGAAGGTCCCACACTCAAGGACGTGTCTGTGCTCCTGCCTTTTCAACCCACACCTCCAATCACATTCCACAAAAGCTCACTCTTGTTTTAATGTGATAGAAACCATTCACTTACACATTTAGACTTCTGGCTTCTCTTCCTAGTACATTCGTTTACTAGGATGCAGGCACAAGCCAGGGAACATTGGGGAGGTCAAAAGACAACTTTCAAGGCCTTAGTTCTCTCCTTCCACCATTTAGGTCTCAGGGCCTGAGTTCAGGCTGTTAGGTTAGTGATGAGAGCCTTCCAACAGCTAACCCATCTCATGGGCCCTCTGATATTTTTAGAGTTCATTTAAATGTTTATTCTAGAACTGATGGTGTGTTTTAAAGGTCTAGTAATGTTTTAACGCCTGGGCAGGCATCTAAGAGATGAGATAGGAGCACATTCGGAAGGCTGGCCGCCCCGCCCTCGGGGGGGGGGGGGGGGGCTCAGGCTCCATCCGCGCTCTCCAAGCTGCTCTCTTCATGGCCTTATGTGATTTTTAATATACACGTACGAAACCTTCCAATGGGTCTACAGGGAAAAGGTTTAAACCCTGGCTGACACCTGCTTAGCAGGCACTTTAGAAGCAGCAGAAACAAGACACAGAAACAAAGCACCCTGAATACAGGATGTCCAAAACAAATGACGCAGTAAACAAACAATTCCAAGTTAGAATGAGGTAAAACATCCAACAAGGTGGTGAGGGGGACAAGAGCCAGGCCAGGTGGGACTCCTGAGTGGGAATACCAATGAAACATCCCACCAGGTTATCAAACTTACGGAAAATACTGTAAAAATTAAAGAGACGAGGTTTTGAAGACAGACATCAGATACTTAATGAGACTTAGTTATATTAGTTTTACCTAAAAACTCTAAATTTGCTGTGTGTGCTAGTCATTTAATTCTTTAAAAAAGATTTATTTATTATATATGAGCACACTGTAGCTGTCTTCAGACACACCAGAAGAGGGCATCAGATCTCAATGTAGATGGTTGTGAGCCACCATGTGTTTGCTGGGAATTGAACTCAGGACGTCTGGAAGAGCAGTCAGTGCTCTTAACCACGGAGCCATCTCTCCAGCCCTAGTCACTTAATTTTTAATGAACAATTGAGGTGAGAGTAGACTTCCTAGAAAGTACACATGCTAGTATTTATGGGATACTTTAATAAGTCCCAAAACCTTTCTTAGTTTTCCTGGGCAATCACTGTTGAAGCAATTTCCGATCAGAGTGAAGACAAGCAATGGAAAGAAGAGCGCCGCCGTGTAAGGACAATACAGAAGACACACTGCTTTAAAAGGCTAGACAATGGAAACACACTGCATAGTTCTGAAATGCTATCAACAGAAAAGTCACATTACGGTGAGCAAAGGGGAGCTGGTAAAGAACCATAAAGAGGACTATTGAGCCTCGAGGAGCAATAAAGCACACTGCACATAGACCACTGCTTCTGGCACACATTACAGTTAACTGCCAACACCAGCTGTGCAGCGTGGGCACCCTCCCAGAAACAAGCCAGTCACTCACGTTTCCGTCACTCCTCTGGCCCCCTTTGTGGGTGATGACCACCACTTCCATCCACTTGCGCAGATGTTGCTGTTGAAAAGAGGGAAAAAAATCAACACATCCTCAGACACGACTTCATGAGAGATACTGCCCCATCTGCAGTCATTGGGTTTCCCTTATACTTGACAGGACCACAGAGTTCCTGTTACAGTAAAACAGTCTAATCATCCAGCAAGAAATGAGTGACAGGCGTGGATCCTGCTTCAGTCGGAGACATGAAGGTTTATTTTTAATAAACGCCTGAGCTGTGAGGCATGGCAGTTCCAGGCCCAGAACTTTCCTTTCATTATACCACTGCTCTCTGGGAGGTGAGCAGAGACTCTGTCAGCGTCAGAAGCTCCTGGCCCAGACAGGAGCCAGAGAGACGCACAGGTGCATGGTGTGCGTGAGTATTATGATGTATTGTGGCGGATGGGGTGAGGCACTCTGGCAAGGGACTGGGATGCTAATAAGGGACTAGGAGCGAGGGGCCCAGTGTGCTCTAGGAAGAAGAGTGCCGAGGGCTCTGGCAGCTACTGTAGCTGGGACCCAAGGGAGCGGGCTGACAAGACACACACTGATTCCTGTTCATCAAAGGCTGGGCAGATGGCCCCATCTGCTAGTGAGGTGCCATGCAGATGCCTCTGAGCAAGCACAGGAAATGATGGGTGCTGAAAAGCAAACCATGTACATGTACACAAAAACCAGTCACATGTCCTGTGATAGACAAATAACACCTGGATGGACACACAGACTGCCTTCAGAAAGGAATGCGGGGATGGGGAAGAAACTCAGTACTTTTACGCCTTTCCAATTTTCTTTTTCTTTTTCTTTTTTGAGACAGGGTCACTGGCTAGCTCTGGCTGGCCTGGAACTCTGTGCTTAGACCAGCCTGGCCTCAAGCTCACAGCAATCTACCTGTCTCTGTCTCCCAAGAGGGGAGACTAAATAAAGGAGTGTACCAACATACCCGCCCACCTTTCGAACTTAACAGTATAAAAGCTGTTTACTTCTATAAGCCGTTTCATCTGTCCAGTGCACTGTGGATAAGTTTAAACCCACTTAGCTTACCATCATCTGATCACAAAACTTATCATTGAAGGAATTTGGGAAGAGGCGAGTAACGGAGGTCAGCCGATTCACAACGTTCAGTGTTAAGCTCCGGTAGTCCCCCAGCATCATCAGCAAAGGCCGCATGTGCGTATGAATCTGATCTACTTCTATGGTGGCGCCTTCCAAAAACTAGTAGGAAAGGTGAGTCACACAGAGGAACAGGCAGCAGACAGTGTAACAGAATGAAACTCACAATCAACTCTGGTGTCAGCCTGCCCTTGAGAAAAGGGAACATTAACTTCAGGTTCTCAGAAAATGCTGGAGCTCAGCCTTACTGTATTTCAGGGCTCAGAGTCTCATCTACTGATGAGCACTCCATGTGTGCTGACCAGACAGGCCCAAAGACCCCAGATGCAGGACATGAGCTCACCTTCCTCATGCAGGCTTCCCCAGCCTCCTGCAGCTCACTGTTGGTGGAGTTGAGGGCTTTGAAGAGAGCAGCGATGATTTTCTCCCTGGACTGAGGCAGGTAATTGCAGGCAGCAAGAGCATCTTTGGAGAGAAAAATACATACAATTTTTATTATTCACACGAAAAACCCCTCAATAATATTTCTCTCTATAGGATCCTACCAATCACAAACCAGTAACCCTTCCTCCTGTAAGCTGCCTCAAGAAGACAAAAGATCTGGGCTTGGTGGCATACATCTTTAACCTCAGTGCTCAGAAGGCCAAGCACTCAGATCTCTGAGTTCAAGACCAGCCTGGTACAGAGTGAGTTCCAGGGCAGCCAGGGCTACACAGAGAGACTATAGAAGAAGGGAGGAGGAGGAGGAGGAGGAGGGTAGACTGAGTCTGACAGAAATGGCTCTGAGTGGTGAGTAGAATAGATCTCAAACCAGAACATCTGATTCAAGAGTCACAGAGCCAGTGTTCACCGCAGAGTAAAATCCCATTTTTAAAGAGAAACTACTTAGACCCTAACAATGCTTGTACAACTTGACAACCAATACAGCTTCTGAGTCTACCTTTAAAAGACCATACAGAAATAGACATTTATCCCATGATGAAGGCCCACCACCCCCTCTGCATGACCAGTCTATGTTCCACAAGCTGATTCACTGGCACACTTACTTAATGCTGCAATCCGTAAGGGCACAAGCGATGGGAGACTTTTGTAACAGGGCAGCTTGGTCAGAGCTGAATCCTCAGCCTCACACAAATTCAGCAGCTGGCAGAGAGAAAAAACAGCTTTTAGTTTATCCCACTTCTCCTAGGTGAACAGAAAGATTACAAATTTTACACAACATCTCTTTGTCACAAATACTGCAACAAAACTAATCCAAAAACTCAGCTCAAAGCCTAAAGAATTCCAACAATCAACTGAGTCCAGCTTCCTCATCCTCAAGTGAAACTCAGTTAAAGCCACTGGGGTGAAATAAAGCTGACATCACACCCGACTCACTGTGACACTGAGTTTCCTGTCGACCCCACACTACAATGTGCTCCCTTCTTGCCTAGAGCTTCCCCATGGATGAACAGACAGGCCACAGCCCATATGGTCCTTGTAACCATTAGTTTTAATTTTAGTCCTTGTGACGACTGCTTTTAATTAGCCTGGAAAGAGATCTAGATCAGGCTGGCCTGTGGTGTCTGTGGGGACTGCTCGGTTACGGTAAGTAATGTTCCCACCCTGCCCTCCCTGCAGTGACAGGCTACAACCTGCAACTGAGAGAGGAAAAACTTTTTCCCTTGTGTTTTCCTTTGCCAGTTATTTTTGCCATCACAACAGTACAGGAAAGGATAAGGGGATGCTGATGGACACTGGGAAGCTCCTACAGATCCATGCAGCTGCATGCTGGCACAGGCGTGTCCACGAGGTGACACAGAGGTGACACAGAGGCCCAGGCATGTCTAGTACCTAAAACGCTATATGCTGTTGTGTTAAATTTCCTCCTCCCTACTCACACCTAGGGAAACTAGAACCCTTTCTTTAAAAGACTTACTTATTTTTACTTTTCTATGTGTATGAGTATTTGCCTGAAAGTGTACATGTGTGCCTCATGCCTGAGATTAGAATAGAGCTGTGTCCCCTGAAAGTGAAGTTACACACAGCCGAGAGTTGCCATGCGGCACACATGACAGTAAGTAAAACCCATTTAAAAGTAGTTGGAATGTAACCTGCAGGTGCTAATCCAGAGCGAGGGAACATTGTGCTGTGCCAGGCTATCGCTGCTCATTCTGCAGCTGCCCAGGCCTGCTCTGAAGCCTACCTGACCTCGAGCTCAGGCTAGTGGTCATCAACACCCACGCCTCACGCGGCCTACCTCTGTGTAGAACACCTTATGCTCCACCACATTGAGATCCATTGTGAAGAGCCGAGGCTGCAGCGTGGTGCAGAATGTGTTGCCCTCCATCAGGCCGATTTGGGCATTGGCTGGCTGGTGGCGCAGCAGGTGCTTCTTTGGTGGGACCATGTCCTGAAGGACCTGGAAAAAAGCAAGGGGGGTGCACTCGTCAGGTGTTTCTCAACCAGCGAAGGCCTCTCATCTTTATATTCCACAGCAGCCCATCTGAGAACCATGACATCAGGTCGTTAGAGGCCTACACTTTCATTAGGGGAGAACAGATCACACGTGAGAACTGCAGTAGAGACTGGGTCAGATGCACTTGGACACACTGCAGAGTGACCTCCCAAAATAACACAAGTCACCAACCCAGGAGACCAGCCTTCTTTCTGTTCTCATCAACACTGTCACATGCAGTAGCCCTCTGACAAGGAACCATGATCTGACTTGTAACTCAGAACTGAAGCACACGGAGCTATGTCAGAATCCTACCTCTTTATGTGGCTCCATAATTACTGTCACACTTTTCCCGGTGACCTGGGCCAGGACCTGCAGGGAATGCATGGCCTGCTTTCTCACAGTCGAGTTTGGGGAGGTGACTTCACGAACCAAATCGTGGGTCACATGATGAAAAGACTTCTCCTGAGCCACCACAATCTCTTCAGCTCTCTCCTCATCCTTCAAAGGTGTTGCACATCTCATCAGGAGCTGCTCAAGGGTGGTCTTCGCCATGGCAACTGCCCCATTGGAAACCTGGAGGTAGAGAAGTCTTGGAAGGAAGGCACGATGATGCCACCCACATCTCCACAGATTGGGGAGGAGGGAGCTCATGGCCACCGTGCCAGCTTCAAAGAGAAAGACCACTATAGAGCATCTATTTTGACACATATTAGGGTCATATATATTTTGGCATATATGAGGGTCAAAATTACCTCCCTGCATGTACTTCCTGTTTGCCCTTCACAAAGGTCATCTAGACATGACCTTGGCATTAATCACACATCCTGGCAAGCCTACCAGATTCTACCGAGATGAGTTACTTGGTGAAAAATGTCTCCTGATTTGCACATGGGTTCATAAAGAATGGTGTACCTTGGGCCAGCAATATGGCTCAGAGGGTACAGGAGCTTGCTGCCCATCCCGAACACCCCAGTTTGATCCCCATGTGGTAGAGAACTAACAAGTTATTTTCTGCCCTCCACACTCATGCTGCGGGAAGTCCCCGCCCAATAAAGCATATAAACAAAAGCTAGGAAGCAGAAAAACATTCCGCCTGTGGGGCCTCAGCAGTACCCTGAAACCAGCACTGCCTTCAGATCCACTCTGAACCTAAAGACAACATACAGGAGTTAGGAGCTGTTCCTGACTAACGATGCTGTTGGGGATCCAAACACCCAAGTTCCTCAGTTGGCAGAGTGTCTGAGACCAACAGCCCTTTGTAAGCAGTGTCACTCCTCAGAGTACAGCCACCATGACCTACCTCACCAGTCAGGTCCATCATAACAAAGAGCAGAGCTTTGAGGAACGTCTGCTGGTTCTGGAGAACCCACGTGAGTGGAAGCCGCTCCATGAGAAACTTAATGGACACCACACCCCCCAGCTTTGCATACCAGGCCTGCTCATAGCAGCAGGCGCACAGGCGCTCCACAATGTAGGAGAAGAGAGGCAGCTGGCACGCCTGGAGAGAAACAAGCCGAGAGTAAGTCAGTGCTACCTTTGCAGAACAAGTGCCTGCAAACTGTTCACACGTCCTTACCCTCTCTTTTGAGCCCAGGATGATGCTTGCCACATCAAATATCACAGCCAGGGCTACCTCCCCAATTTTGCACAGTTCCTTTTCTTCATAAGCCATACAGATAGCTATTGCATCAATAAGGACCAAGGGATCCATTCCTTTGGACCCATTTTCTTCACTGTGGAACATGGCTGTGCTGGGCTGGCTGCCCACCTGGTAGCAAGGTAGCAGGAAAGGACCTGGAAAGAGGGGCAGCAAGCGGGGACAAAGCTGAGGTCATTTACAGGAACACGCATGGCATCTGATTACAAATCAGCTTCATTTCCCCTGAAGCCATTCCTAATATTCTAGTTACATTTTATTATTCTGTCCACGTGCAGCTTGTATGTGGTCATGCATATGACACAGTCCACATGCCTCTGCACATATGAACAGGTCAGAAGACAAATTGCAAGATTTGATCCTTTCTTGCCCTGTGTGGATTCTAAGGATTGAACTCAGATTTCCAGGCTTATAGCAAGCACCCTAAACTAGCCGAGATGTTTCCCTAGTCACAGAACCAGTACTTCAAACTAACCTCCATTAAACTGCAGCTGTTTGAAAACCAAGTAGTCTAATTCACATTAAGGCTGTTTTTTTTTCTGAGTATTTTCAAAAATACACTGTATCATTTTCCAATTACTTCGGTTAAAACAAAACTGAGGCTGGACATATAGCTAACTTAATAGCATGCATAACACATATAGAACCCTAGCATTTATAAGCCAGACTTTGACAATACACATCTGTATGTCAAGACCTATCCAGGTAGAAGGAGAGTGTGAAGTTCAAAGCTATACTGGTCTAAAATCAGGTGTTATGTTCTTTTAAAAGAAATAAAGAGGCATTGACAGGGTGGACGATTGTGCAAGTAAAAGTGCCAACTGCACAAGCTTTATGACTTGAACTCAATCCCAGGGCCCAATGGGAAGCCAGAGCTGACCCTGGAAACTAACCTCTGACCTCTGCAAGCTGGCACTCATATACCAACAACCACAGCAGTGATCAATGTTTAAAAACTCAAAGATGTGGTGGTTTAAAATGAGAACAACTGTGTATCTCTTAAAATACCAGTGATCAGCTATAGTCTAAGAATGATGGGTCGTACGTAATGAGCCATTTCAGACAGTGACAAAAAAGACAAGAGACAGTTATACCCCCAGAACACATGTGGTTACACTACTGTTGGGCAGTGTCTCTTGGGTCCCCAGCTGTAGACCACACAGAGGTTACCCAGATTAAGTTTTAAAGTTACCACAAAGAAACACTAGGAACAAGTGGCACTCAGCTGTCTGCAGAGTCTGACTGTGCCAGAGTTCATCAGCATCACTGCTGAGCACAGGCTTTGGGGCTCTGAGGTAAAACAGGCAGGGGAGATGCAGCTCAAGTGTGCTCCATTGTGGCTTCTGGAAAGAGACATGGAAGTCTTCGGGTATCCTTTTAGAAACTTAGTGGTAGCTGTCAGGGAACAGACAGTTCTACTGGGCTATATTAAAGCAGTTTTGCAGGGGTGGGGAGCACAGAAGATGGTAACAGCCAAGGAGAAGGGCCAGGGGGCAGGCATGAGAACTGCAAAGAGGGTGTCAGAAGCTGACTACACTACCAGAGAGGGGAAGATCAGAGACTTCATGCCTTAACGTGAACTTCATCTACTTCTTGTGTGTGTGTTTCTGATGAGAAAGTCTCCACCTCAGCCTCTTAAATAACAACTTATTCTAATGGGCTTTGCTCCCACAAGCCCCAAACTCACCACACTGCTGGGCCACCGCTACCATGGTGTAGTGACGGATCAAGCTGGCCACAAAGGGCAGGGCACTGGGCCGCAGGTCTTTGATGACCGCAGACATGAACGCCCCCGTGAGAGCCTGTTCAAATGTCTTCCGCGCAGGAGTGTCCTGTGCTTTGTAGCGGTGCGATATGATGACATTGGGAATAGTCTTCTCTGTAAAGCTGGAGAACAGAATCACCCGTCACCACACCCAGTGTCTTGGGTCACAAGCTCTCATGTAGAGTGACCTCAACTCACCTCTGTTCCAATCTCAGTACCGGTTAGTATTAGATATGAACTCCATTTTTTCAACATTTATGACCAGTGTTTCAAGAGATAGAAAGTTATATTCTCCCAAACACAGACAGATTTGGGGGTGAATTATGAAACGGTGGCGGTCAGAGATCCGGCATTGTTTTCTGTGTTATGTGTCAAGGCTGCTCTTTCTAAAGACTTTTTCTGGTTTTGCGTGAGTGCTTTGCTTCCATGCATATATGTGCGCTTTGTGCATGCCTAGTTTTAGGAGAGGGCACGGACCCCCTAGAACTGCAGTCATGAAAGACTGAGCCGCCATGTGGACTCCAGAAGTGGAACCCAGCTCTACATCAAGAGCAAGTGCTCTTAACCACGAGACTGAGTTCAGTTTCCAGCATCCACTTGTCAGTCACCCGAGAACTCTAGTCCTGGGATTGATGCCTTTTCTGGCCTCTGAGGGCTCCAGGCATGTTCATGACGCACAGACATACGAAGAGGCAGACAAACATACACAAAAAATAAAACAACCTTTAAAAAAGAGAAATAAAGGTGGTTTTCCCTGCTGCTACCAAGGTGCACACCTTGGGCACAGTCCCTTTCTCAGTCCCCACTGTCACATCTGAGGAAGGCACTGCCAGTGCAGGTGCAATGAATGGGCTGCTCTTCACAGGTGCTCAAGACCACCTCCACCCTCTGAGGCCTGGCACGTGAAATGTGCAAAGCTTCCAGAGCCCATCATTGCGTGGGACAGCCAGCTGTGATGACCCTGCACACGATGAACTCGGGGAGGCCTTTGTAATGATGAGAACAAGAATCCAAAGTATGGGGAAGTTTCTACAAGGCTGATCCAAAGTAGAAACCCTGTGAAGTGGTTGGATGCAGACATAAAGATGACAGCAAAGACCTCAGGGCAAAATGCCCCTAGCAGTGTAGTGGACAAACTACATTCTGGACTAAAACGTACACTAGGCTAGAAGATGGCTCAGTGGCTAAGACTGTCTGCTGGAGGACATTATATCCAACCTCTAGAAGCCACACACAAAGCTAGATATGAACACATGTGTCTATAACAGCAGCACTAGGTAGGAGGGAGAGATGCAGAAGGATTACTGGGGCTTGATGATTGCCAGCCTAGACTCCAAAGTCCTTTGGCCTCCTTAATCAATCAATCAATCCATCAATCAATCACATGCACACACAAGCAGGGAAATATATCAATCAGTTTTAAAACTAAAGTTTAAATTCATGTGTGTGTGTGTGTGTGTGTGTGTCTGTGTATGTGTGTCTCCAGGAATAGTTGTGAACACAACTTAAATCTCAGCACTGTGAAGGCAGAGACAAGTGGTTTATCTGTGGGTTTGAGGTGAGCCTTGCCTATGTAACAAGTTCCAGGTCTGTCAGGGATACACAGAGAAACCCTGTCTCCAAAATAAAGCCAAATGGTAAGAATTCAACCAATCAGCTGAAGAGGTGGCTCAGCGGTTAAGAGCACTGACTGATCTTCCAGAGTCCTGAGTTCAATTCCCAGCAACCATGTGGTGGCTCACAACCATCTGTGATGGGATCCGATGCCCTCTTCTGGTGTGTCTGAAGATAGTGACAATGTATTCACATATATAAATAAAAGAATTCAACCAATGACAAAGTGGAAATGGCATAGGTCTGTCACAGGCTGAAACATGGCTCTGTCAGCAGAAACCTGTCACCTAGCATCTGTGAGCTGGAGGCAGGAGGACCCAGAATGCAAGCAATCCTCAATACATACTGAGTTTGGTGCCAGCCTGGGCTACATGAGACCCTGTCTCTAAACACAAAAAGAAGAAAATGTAAAAAGTCGTGCCAAATGTACAAACATTACCCCTAGACTCCTGGATGACAAGACACACTGAAACGGACCTCAGACCAGTTCTTACTACAGATGCCCATGGTCCAGATGTCTCTCCCCTTTCTCTACAACAGTGGTCCCCAACAGTCCTAGTGCGGCGACTCTTTAATACAGTTCCTCGTACTGTGGTGACCCCCAACCATAAAAGTATTTTCACTGCTACTTCAGAACTGTGGTTTTGATGTTATGAACTGTAATGTAAACATCTGTTTTCCAATAAACTTAAGCAACCCCTATAGAATCATTTGCCCCCAAAGGGTCGTGACCCAGAGGTTGAGAACCAGTGCTCTAGAGGCTATATGGTGCATCTCTGGGTAAGTTACACACTACCCTAGTCATTTGAAGAGCACACTCCAAACAGACTCCTGGGAAGTCACTTATGCTCCTAATTTTTGCAGCAAGCTGTACCAGTCCCAGAAAATAGCCCAAGCACGTACTTGGGGTGTGCCAGCAGCTGGTAGAGCGCATGTTTGTTGTCCTCCAGGCTCATCATGGCCACCAGGAAGCACCTGATCACCTCCCAAGCCTGCCTCCGATAGTAGGGCTCTGTGTTGGCACTTTTCAGGCAGTCCAGGGCGGTCTCAATAGCCTAGGACAAAAAGCACAGTATGTACAGTGTGAGCTGAAATACACACACGCACACACGCACCACCTTGGTGCTTCCTGAGGAAACTAAACAGGGCATCAGTCTAACAGGCAACCACAAGCAAGGGTTCTGAAAACAGTCAGTGAAGGAAGTAAGGTGCTGCCTGGCTCTAGACAAGATTAAGAGTACACAACAACTTTGGCTAAAAGGTTTTGTTTTTAATTATGTGTCTATGTGTGTATCTGTCCATATGTTATGCATAAGTTGAGTGTAGTGTCCAGAGGTGACATGTCCCCTAGAGCTGGAGTTACAGGCAACACCATGGATGCCGAGATCTGAGGCAGCAGCCTCTGCAAGAGCAGCAAATGCTA
Source organism: Micromys minutus (assembly GCF_963924665.1). Taxonomy (NCBI): domain Eukaryota; kingdom Metazoa; phylum Chordata; class Mammalia; order Rodentia; family Muridae; genus Micromys; species Micromys minutus. The sequence goes on along the minus strand of NC_137964.1, from coordinate 3,942,939 downwards.
GTGAGCGCTCAGCCGGCTCTCTAGTCCCTGATTTCACGTTTCAATGACCAGTGGGAGACTACGGGAAGTCAAGGAGCTCTGGAGGGTGTGGTGTGGCAGGCTGTCAACTCACACATCCGTCATGAGCCATGAACACACATCTCTTCCCTTAACCTGACACCTGCACCACGGCTTTCACTAATCCACCAGCTCCGCCATACATCTGCATGCACACATACTCACACAGCAAAAAAAGAGAGACAGAGGGAAACACCAAGTTAAATACAAACTCATTTCCAAAGAGGCAGAAGAGAGAGAACAGGAGAGTTAGAATAAAAACTGGGAGAAAGCCAGATCCCGGGACACCAGGGATGAGAGACAACTGTGGATCCACTTGAGCTCTCAGTGGTCCTGGAAATAAGGCCCAGCAAGATCACAACAGACCAGGAGCTCAGGTGAGCTGGTCATCGGGAGAACTATACTCTCAAGAGTCCTAAACTCCTGGAAAACACCCTTCCACTGGCCTACAAGCATTATGTGAGCCACCTTCCCAACCAAGCAGACTGCTTCAGAACTCCTGTTCTTCCCTCCAAGTTGGCTCACACACATATTTTATATTGAAATCCCAATCTTCTTAGAGCAAATTAAGATCTCCCTGGTAGCCCCCAACTTTACCTTTTCCATTGGAAGCTGGAGTGAAGCTTTGCAATCAGAAAACTCCACAGTAATGCTGGGGCCTTGAACTTCAGTCACAACATAGTGCAGCTTCTGAGACTCCTTCAACATCTTCCTGTTGCTGCCACCAAACTTCCCAAGTACACGGTAGGCCACATGGGAGATGCTGTCTGCGGGGTTGCGAAGTGTGCGCCATAAAGCCTAAAAAAAAAAAAAAAAAAAAAAACCAACCACCTTTCACTAAAGGCTAGCTAGGCAGCAACTTCACACAGTTTATGACCACAATTCCAATTTGTTGGATATAAGGACTCTCCCTTCTGCTTCTGTCCCTCAAACATGGTTCCCGGTTCCCCTTTGGCTGTTCTCCCCTGCAAAGTTCTGCCTTTACTAAGCAAGCAAGCAAGCAAACAAACATTTTGGTACTTTTTATATAAAAGATGGCACAGAATAAAAAGCAAAGGGTTAGGGCTGGAGAGATGGGTCAGCGGTTAAAAGCACTGGCCGCTCTTCTGGTTCTCCAAACTTACATGGTGGCTCACTACTCTGTAACTCCAGTCCTGCTCTGGCCTCCTCAGGTGTGGCACAGATGTGATGTAAATATGTAAGTACAAACACTCATACATAAACATAAGTAAATCTTTAAAAGTAAGTAAGTAAATAAAAGGTTTCAAGACTCAGAGTGAATAGCTACAGTTTTCAGGAATTAAGTAGAACGAGGTGCCTTACTGGACATTCTTGTCCTGGATTTTTTTTTCTTCAACTTAGAAACATGACAAATACATAATTTCATGTATTTTAAGTCTCCATTTATGGAAGGTAAGGGTGTGGTAGGGGTCCCTGAGAGCCAGGTTAAAGAAAAATAAAAAAGAGCCACAAGGGCCGAGCAATGTCCTTGAACACAGACTTGACTACATCCCTCCCACAAACACTCCTTGCTCTGTAAACCCTCCCCTAAGGACAGGGAGGCTTCCGTGTGGATGGTTGAGTCTCTGCCAAGATGCTTATGAGACCTTGTGACATCCCTACAGCGCCCCCACACACATCTGGACCACCTTTAGAAGTCCACAGTAGAGTTATCTCACACCAATAAAGCAATGCTAGCAAATGTGCTCAGTACTCTGTTCTGAAGCCTCAGTTCCCAGTCTCTTGGGGAATGACTGCAGGGTCAGCTGAGCTCAGGGATGCCCTGCACGGCCAATTCCTGTGCCGCCTTCTGCACAGTACTACACTCGCTGCCTGTGTCGCCTCACATGAATTACCTACATCTCAGTTACCATTATCCTTGTTTGCTTAGCTTCCACCGTAACACTCAATGTTAGAATCCAGCAATATTCAAGCTTAACATGAAGTCTAAGTACATTTCCCCACACCAAGCAAGATCCCAGTTTCTCTCATGTTCTTCCAGGTTATAAGCCAACATCCTCGTGTCCCTCAGGAGGGGTCTTCTGCCAGCTTATGGCAGCACCGAGGCCAATGTGGAGACACCAACACTGCCACTTATTTTGGGGGTAAACTAAACTAAAAAGGACCTTTAACCTGTCTCCGAGGATTCTAATGCTAAAGCAAACTGTGGCCCAGTACTGCCTCAGCCCCAGCAGCCACATGGCTTCTGCTTCCTAGACCTGACAGTGTGGCTCTCACAGCAGACTCTGTGGTCCTCCCATGCTCAGTGGCCCCAGTCCATCCTTTTCCAGTGTAGAGACCAAGAAATAAGCCCAGAATGGACAGGGAAGGTCTGTTAGTCCTGCCTCCTGGGCCAAGGTGCTGTCCCTCCGGTCCAGTGTGAAACCGCTGAGCCTCCACCACAAAGGGCTGTCTGTGACTGCTAGTGAGGCAGAGGAGTGCAAGTTCCCAGACACCAAGGATTACCAATCCCATCACGGTCACGGCACAGACAGGGCACAGTGCCAAGTGGAGGATACCTAACGTCTGACCTCCAATAACAAACCTTTGAGTATCTGTTCCTTTCCTCTTTGGCGGAGCTGAGGCAAGCAAGGTGCCCATCTGCTTCCCTGCAGAGTTGTATCTTTTACTATAAAATTGCAAGGTCTCTGTGGTACAGGGAAGTTCTGAGAGTCTACACAGCTCCGTACCATCTGCCTTCACACTGGCTGACAGAGACTCTGATGCTTAGGAAAGTTCTCCCAAACTGAGAGGCAACACTGCCACACAGCCACTCACCACCCACTAGTGCAAATGTGTCTAGTACATCCCAAGCTCCACATGCAAGCATGACTGAGCAGTGAATCCTTAAGACAAACTAGAGGCACGTGGAGCCGATGCCCCCTGCTGGTGCGGAGGTGAAAGTGCACTTACCTGCATGAGCTCTGCACGAACAGGCTGAATGTGGTCATAGAGGAAATCCGGTTGCAGGTTGTCCACACACAGCTCCAAGGTCCTCAGGCCTTGGCTGACCAATGTCTGCGACCCATTGAGGGCAGATACCAAGGGATCCATCAACATGGGCAGATAGGGCAGGAGAGAGCTCAGCCGTACTGGCACTGTGAGACACAGCTCTACAAAGAGGTCCTTCATGTGCTGCTTATGCAGGCCGCTCTGCAACATGTTCAGTCCTGGAAATGGGGGTGGAGGGCACTTTACCTCCCTAACGCATGCAACATCAGCTGTACAAGCCACAGGCCACCGTTCCCCACTGTTAAACCTATCAGCTGCGTCCACAGTCCCTTCCATAGAGACAACACAGGCTGGGGATAGTTCCTCTAGGTTACCCTATGCATCATGTACTTTTTGTGATGTGTCTCAGTACCAGCTGCACAAAGCCAGGCAAAGAGAAAAAAGAGCCAGACCTGGCAGAGAGGAACTCTGCCTAAGCACATCTAAGGAAGATGAGGATGAGGACTGGACACGAGACAGGCACACCGTGGGGAAGTCATAGTGCTTTACACTCCACACCATTCGTGTGGACGTGACACAATAAACAGACAAGACCTTTATACTGGAAGTTCTGTGCTGTTTGATTACAGAAACTAATAACGTTGTTTTCTAAGGGGGGACGGATTCCCAGCACCCACCCACCTCCCATGAGCTTTGCCAGGCAGAAAGGATAAGCCCAGCAGTCAGTCTGACAGATGGACGCATGAGACACTGCTCTTACCTTGGAGGAGATTTGGGAGGAGAGGCAGAAACTCCTGATACAGGAGGTCATGGCTGCCGCCGCCTATGGAACGGAAGAGAGCTCGGAGCAGAAGGAAGTAGTTGTAAGGCTCCTTGGCAGTCTGCGCCAGTTCCATGGAGCTATTCACGATCTTGTGCAGGTGAGGCTGGGCAAAGAGAAAGCAGATAATCACTGAGCACCACAGGAGTTGCCACAGGCTCAGGGGCTCACACACCCCACCCCTACGATCAGGCAGCATGAAGCTGTTATTTCATCAAAGCTAACAAAGAGCATAGTGGCCAGAGAGTACAGTGGTCTCTGCCACACGTCTATGAAAGATGTTCTTAACATGTTCCCAAGTTACTATGCAGTTAACCGGGGGTGGAATTTTCTTTTTTAGGTGTTTGAGATAGGGGCTCATGTAGCCCAGGCTGGCCTCAAACTTTCTACGTAGCTGAGGCTCCCCTGACCGACAGCTTCCATCTCCCAAGAGGTAGGCTGACATGCTTGCATACTAGGGCCTTAATTCTGAATTTTCTACTATCACTTGGCAGAATAACATCTGAACTGTTGTTGGCATGTGGCCCTTATTTGTGGCATAGCAAATTTACAGCATTATACACATGTAAACGGAGTCATTATAATTCCTGTTAAAAACAAGAAGCTTTAAATAAAAGGCCCCGAGCCCCAGTGGCCCTCGGAGCAAAGTGCATGCTACCTTCAGCATCTGCTCATTCTCAGCTGCAAACAGGGACACTGAGCCGAAGACCAACTTGAACAGCTTGAGGTACAAGTTGGAGAGTTCCACGTTAGAGCCCATCTCTGGCAGCCGGTCCAGGAGGTACTCCACCAGGATCGTGGCAAACAGAGCCGAAGTAGTAGGATTTGCCAAGAAGGAGTTGGCAACAATCTGTCAAAACAAGACACGGCAGGACGGGCTGGAGACTTTGCTCCAGGGTAGAGCAAACACAAGGCTATGGCTTGGTCCTTAGCTTCGAGGGGCAGGGGTACACTTTGAAAGAAATACCTGTGACAAAAATCATCTCCTCCTCAAAGCAGCTAAAAAAGGCAAAGGAATGAGTTTCTCAAACAAAACCCACTGGCTGTAGACATGCCGAGGAGACAAAACCATCACCCCCTGTGTCAAACGAGCTGTGTGTGCGTCTTCTAACAGAGCAAGAGATTTCACCTGCCAGCCCTGCTCACCGTCAAAAGCTGACAGCCTGCATTTGACACTCATTAGGTTCTACTCTTGAAAGGAATTGACTTGAGGTGTCAGAAGGGTTGAAAATTTTCTCAATCATTATTGCCCAATATTTCCTACATAGGCATCCTGAGGACAGCATGTAAACACAAAACATTCAATTCAGAACTTAAAAAGTAAGTTTAATGTGAGTGTTAAAAGAATATCAAAGGGGCTGGTAATATGGCTCCGCATGTGAAGGTATCTACCACCAATCCTGAGAGACCTGAGTTCAATCTCTAAGCCATACATGATGGAGGAGAGAACGCCTACAAACTGTCCTGTGACCCCCCCAGCCCCCCACACTTTAATTTAAATATAAAGAGCTTTATACCTGAAGAGCGTAATTTTTTGAGATCCTTTCTACCATGTAAGGGACTGTGGTCTGGAAGATCTCCTTGAACGTTAGCGGGTTCATCATGGTGAAGACGCCAGCAAAGTGCTCCAGCACCTCCTTCTCTTCCTTCATCCTTACGGTCTGGCAGTTGGCTACTCGAATATATGTTTGACCATTTCCTGCGATCTGGACCTAGGATGGGGGAAACCCCATGGCAGTTAGAAATAAACACCTTCTATTGAACATGTATTTCCTTACAAAATCGTAAGTCAAATAAAGGTTATCCTTCTTCTAAATTCTCTGTTCTTGCTTCAGTTTAAAAAAAAAAAAAAAAAAAAAAAAACAGAAACAAAAACAAAAACAAAAACCACCAGGCTGAAAAAAACCAAAACAGTAAGTAAACTTAGAGGCCAGAGAGCCAGGTCGGAGGGTAAAGATCTGTGACAACCTCCATTTGATAAGTTAGCCCCTTGTTGGGTAAGCTGCTTCTGTCAGAGGGTTTTACCACAATATCAGGAAGGGGCAATGACACCAACATGCAGGAAGCCTGGATTTGATCTCAGTAGCACATAAACTGGTGTGAGGATACATGTTTGTTATCCCGGCAAAATGCAAAAGCCAGGCCATGCGAACAGAACTGGACTCCAAAGGCTCCAGCGGTCACCAGCACTCTGTTCAACGGGCATCTTCCAGACTCAACAGCATCGTCAGCGGCCACTACGTACCTGGTAAATATCCAAGGCCTGCATCGCATATTTCACGAGCTTGATGTAAATCTGAGTTTCTTTGGGTTGTAACTGCTTGTTAGGAATAAACTGAGCTTCTAGAAGAGAGAAAAGACATTAAAACCTGGCAAATACCAGAGCTAAAAGCGCTATCAGTCTGAAGACAGTAAGAGTAGAATTACCACCAGGTGCTTTACACGACGTTATGCCCCACGTGATGGTCTTGACACCACAGACCAAGGTTTTCACCAGACTCCGGCAATCTGTGACCTGGAACGTCTGCTTATCCTCCTTGTCCTTTTCTCCTTGCTTCTCAAATGAGGGCACGGGGGCGGGGGTTACTGGGGTGGCTGGGGCTGGGGGCAGAGGGGGTGCAGGCGCAGGCACAGGGGCTGGGGAAGGTGCTGGGCCAGGGGCAGCAGGGGCTGTGGGCACCCCGGGCAGTGCAGCTTCTGCAGCTCCCAGTTCAGATTGTGGCTTGCATTTCTTAAAAATGGCAGAGAGCTGGTACCGGGCAATGGTGTGGAACTTGAGGACAAAAACCTAATAGCAAAAGAAATTGGAGTTGGGGGAAAAAGAGAGACAAAAGTTAACAGTCAAACATCTGAAACCACCTAAAGCCTAAAAGCTGAATCTGTCAAGTGCTTGACTTGTGTGCAGTTCACAGAGCCCATACAGAAAAGCAAGGTAAAAACGTGTAAGTTTGTAATCCTAGTTCTGGGGAAGAAGACACAACAGGGATCCCGCGGGCTGGCTGGCCAGCAGAACCTGCAGGGTGAACAACCAGCCAAAAAGATGGTGTCTTAGAAATACAAACTACGTGAAGAGATGGCTCAGCTAGTAAGAGGTCTTATCTCTTCCAGGTGACCCAAGATCCATTCTGTCCCTACACACATGCACACAGGAATCAACTGCTGCTGGTTTCTGAGCTTGGTGAGCAGGATCCAGCTTTGATTAAGAGTGGCTCTCCGGTGCCATGGAAAACCTTCTGTCCCCACCAACACACTGACTGGAGTCTCCCCAGAGAAGCCTTGGCTACTGCTGCCCAGCAGGGAGCTCTTCTAGTCAGCACCAGGAAGTACAGAGCCTAAGAAGTAGCCCTGGTGCCAAGGGCAGCCCTGCCAGGCAGACTAAACAGAACCACACAGAAATAAGCAGCTTCCACGCATGGCGGCCAGCAGCAGGGAGAGGCAGGGTTTAAACAACTCAGTCTAGTTCCCAGAGACACACTCTTATCTGGCCACCTCATTCACCTCCATGTGACAATGCTTAAGATAAATCATGGCAGTCACGGTACCTCCAGCATTCGCATCAAGACGTCTCTGCCATTGCCACTCTCCTGCTCGCTCTTGGAGCGGATGCAGTCCACCAAGTTCAGCAGGAGTTTGCAGGACATGGTTTGGATGCTACTGGGCAGGGATTCATCATCAATGTTCTTGGCAAAGAGCTGGACGGCGAGGGAAAGGTCGCTGAGGGGCAGGTGCTGACGGACGTGATGCACAAGGTCAGCGAGTGTGCTGTAGGCGAGTGGCCTGCAGGAAGAGATGCCACTAGTGTATTCAGACAGCCAGAGGTGACTACAGTGCTAACTGGTAAGATCCAGTATAGCCTTAGTCCCCACCCCTACCCTTGCTCCTCTCCCAGCTACTCAACTAAAAGGCCCACCCTTTCTTATCACGTTTCACTCCTTACTGTCATCCACATTGAAAACCTAATGTTCATACATATCATAAAGCTCCTGTCCTAGTTGGCTTTTCTGTTGCCATGATAAAACTCTGACCAAAAGCAACTTGAGAGAGAGTTTACTTGGCTTACACTCTGGGGTCACAATCTACCACTGCAGGAACTTGGGGAAGGAATTCAAGTGAGAGCTTGAAGTAGCAACAGTGGGAGAACCCTGCTTACAGGCTCACACTCGGCTAGCTTTTTACACAGATCCACCTGCCTAGGGATGGTGCCACCCACAGTGGGCTGAACTCTCCTGTTAATTAGCAATGAAGAATATGCCCCACAGATGTGACCACAAGCCAATCTGACAACTCTTCACTGAGTTTCCTTCTTGTCAGTGACGTTCTAGGTCAGCTACTGACAGTTGGTAGCGTCTTGGCAAGGATCTTTTCTTTTAAGGCAGCAGTTCTCAACTCATGGATCATGACCCCCTCAGGGTGAAGGACCTTGTCTCTAGATCATGTCAAGTCGACAGTAGTATCTAACCAGGAAAATACTTAACAGAAACCAGCAGAAACACCAGCCAGAGCAGAGCACAAGTTATCACCAGCTTGTTCACATACTGAGTGGTGTTTGCTACTCACAATTAACCGTGTGCCAGGCATGGTGGTGCAGCACTTAGGAGACAGAGGCAGGTAAGTGGCCTGTGTGACCAGGCCACCTACAGCTACATAGTGAGACTATCTCACATGTTAGCTAATAGCTCTATATGTTATGACCACTGTATGCATATACAATACTATCTCAGTTATTAATCTTGCAAACTGATCGCTGACCTCTGGGTTATTAAATAGTGCAGGTTGATTACTGACCTCTATACCTTGTCATGAATACATGAGCACACACTTACAAAAAAAAAAAAAACCCAAAAATTCTTTGTTTTTTTATTAAAACAACCTAAGGAAGTGAGGAGAGCCCAGCAGACCTGCACTCATTAGAGCCCTACCAATGCTAATTACAGGTGATCCTGTCCCTAGCAACCACACCAAGCAGGCCTGTGTCTATGTCTAATAGTGCTGTACCTGAGTGTCTCCCGAGCCGTGTACCCGGAGCCAATCAGGATAGATTCATCAAACAGCTTGTCCATGCAGGGGATGAACTCTAGGAAACATAAGAACATTAAAGACTTCACAAGCCTTCCCCAGTGCTCAGGGCAGAGGAAAGACCACAAAGATCCTGTGAGGTGAGATGCTGGCTCTGCTGGGACACACAAGCTACTGGCCCACAAAGACACGGTTGGGCTAATATTCAGTGTCAGAGAACTGACCAAGACTGGCTAGAGGATGGTGCAGTCGGACCAAAGACAAGAAAGAACTGACCTCTTAAGAATATGGATGACACGCCCACAGGACAGTTAGATTCTGGAAAAAGCCTGACATACAGCCGGCTTAATTCTAAAGTCAAGTACATTTCAGGCCTCTGGCCTCCTGTGGGCACCTGCACTTGTGTGTGTAACCCTCACCCCAGCACATGCACAGACAATAAATAAATCTTTGAAAAGAAGAGGGCTGGCCGGGGATGATGGCCCACACCTTTAATTTCAGCACTCAGGAGGCAGATCTCTGAGTTTGAGCCAGCCTGGTCTACAGAGAGTTCCAGAACAACCAGGGCTACACAGAGAGGCCCTGTCTTGAAAAACAGACAAAAACAAAACAAAACAAAACAGGGCTAGAGAGTTGGCTCAGTAAATAATTTCTGTTCGATTCCCAGGACCCACATGGCAGCTGAAAGTGTGTGAAACTCCAGTCTCAGGAGATCTGATGCCCTCTTCTGGTCTCTGCAGACAACAGGCAGACATGCAAGTAACACACACATAAAAGAGTAAACAAATAAAAAAAAAATTAAAGACCCAAGGCAGCAATAAAGAAAAAGAGACTTGCTAAGACCCAGTAGAAACTCCAGGAAAGCAAGCCTTGCCCCAAAGATGGCACAGGCTATAGTGGCCTTGAAAGAAAAGGTAGCTTACGGTTTCTCAGCTCCGTGGTGAGGATGTGCTTGGCAGCAATGAGAAGCTCCTTCCTGAGGTGTGCAGTCTCTGCTGGACAATTGGAAAGCAGCTGTAGCATGCCTTTCACCATCTGCTGAGAATACTTTGTCACCAGCTCCTGTCACAGCAAGAAAGACAACAGTCACACTGTGTCTGAGGGGCTACAGAGACACCCAAGCTCTTTTATGAAGCATCGAGCCTAAGCAAGCACCACCAGAAAGGTTTTAGTGTGCATGTGTGTGCAGAGCCATGCAGCCACAGTCATCTGGGAATGTATGACCACGGGGGCAGATGGCCTCCACGTGGAGTAAGTGTGGATGCACCATTCTCACTGTTCTACTGCTTTATACACTTCAACACTGAATTTGCACTACTTCCTTATGAGAGAGAAAATCAATGCTAAAGCACCTGCTCAAAAAAATATTCGGCGCTAGAAAGACAGCATGGTGGTTAAGGGTACTTGCTGCTCTTCAGAGGGGACCCCCATCCTATGTCCTTCCATTTCTAGCATGCATGACAGGTGGTTCACAGCCACCATAACTCCAGATCCAGAAGATCTTGCCCTTTTCTGGTTCCCACAGGCAAATGTTCATGCACACTCACATGTGCACAAGTACACACACACCCCTACACATCCACACACCTTTTTAAAATAAGTAAATGCCAGGTGTAATAGCTTACACCTTGTAGTCCAGCACTCAGGAGCAGAGGCAGGCAGCATCCTGGTCTACCTAGTAAGTTCCAGGCCAGCCAAGGATACATAGTAACAGCTTGTCTCAAAAATACATACATGCACACATGCATACATGCATACATACATACATACACACACACACACACACATACATACATCCTTCCTTCCCACCTCTACTTACTCATCCCACTAATGCAGAGAATGGTGACACTGAGCTGCTCTAAACCGTCTCTTCCTGACTCAAATACCAAGGCCCAAAACCCTCCCCTCCTCTGGTCACGATGATAAATGCCCATGACCCAGCACTGGAGACTGAAGATCATGGGCTAAAGGCCAACCTGGACCACACGGTGAGACTTCATCTTACAAAGATTAACCACATCAATGAGTCTGGGTTTGACTAAAGAGACCAGCCTCAGAGAGCGAAGGGCAAAGAGCAAAGGAGGAAGATTCCCTAAGTCAACCCCTGGCCTCCACACATATCTGCACACATGTGCCTTCACTTACAAACACACATACACCACATATTCACAAGCATACACAAGTACTCAAAGCACACATGTACCCATGAAAGTAAAAAAAAAGTGAAACACTTGAGGAACTTACCTGGTAAATTCTGATGATGTAGGCTAAAAATGACAATGTTTTGATCTGGGCTGCAATGAAGTCAGCATACAGCTCTTTGTTGTAAAGCTTATGTTGCCTGGGCGAGAATTGAATACACATACATTAGTCCTTAGGTGACCTGGGAGTAACACCTACAGCAATTACTGAGCCTTGACGTTCCCTCACTTCCATACAGAACAGAAGCACACAACAACATAAATGCATCTGCTTTATGCAATTTCAAACCACATGAAAGGGAGAGGCTGAAAGCACTTGGTAGGAGCACTTGCCGTTACAGAGGACCCAGGCTCAATTCCCAGCATCCATGCTGGATAGCTCTCCAGCTCCAGGGGAACCCAGTGCCCTCTTCACACAGACATGCACGCATACACATAATTTTTAAAGATGAAATAGGATCACATAGCATAGAAATTCAAAAGACCAGATCAACCCCACCACAGCATTCCTAAATGTGGATCCCTATCACCCCTGCTGCACGGTCTGCATTCCCCAGAGCATATGAGTGCTTTGATACAAGCTCTGGAAATGGGTAGAGAGAATCACTCCTCAGATGCTCCTCAAGAACCTCGCAGCCAGAAGGGCTGCATGCCAAGAGAGGGTATCCTTAAAGAAAGCTATTTAGTTTAAGACAAAAGTAGGTCTATTTGGCCTGTTGCTCCCCAGGCCTGGAGTAGCACATGGCCAGTTTCCTCAAAACAAAACAAAACAAAGCACAGCCAGAACAAGTAATGCCTAGTAACACTGGGGGACTTCAAGATGGAAGAAAGCAACCTACTACAGCATCCTTTCAGCTAAGGAGTTAAGAGGCCCATGACATAGCTCAGCAGGTAAAGGTGCTTGCCACCAAGACTGATCACCCACAAGCTGTAAGGAGACCACCAGAGCCCATGCTGTGGTATGGGCTCACACACATCCACAGGCACACAGAATGGATACAGCTTAACCAAAAAATGTAAAAAAGGAGCTAGAAAATGCACGAGTTGTGACACTCGTAATTCGCACATCTCAAGAATGGCAGCAACAAACTGCCATCAGCTCCATCTCCGTCTGCGGAAGGCTTACCTGGCCTGTGCGGACACCTGGATTGCGATGGTATTCATGATCAAGGGCACAAACTCCGCAACAACATTGTGGATGTTCAGTTTGTACAGCTGGAGGGAAACAGTGGAGTTTAGAGCTTTCATATTCATGTGCCACAGGAGGACCGGGCATCCCACAGACACAGGATGCAGAGCACATGGGTTTTGCTGAAGGAAATTAGACGTTAACATTCATATGAAGAAACAGAAATTATTATGTGGTACACACATACCTGATACATTAGCACAACAATGATGGGGAGCTCGGCCAGGACTTTGAGTGAGAGCGATCCTCGTGGGATGATGGAATGCTGTGATGGGGGGGAGACAGCCGTGAGCTCTGTGGCACTTACAGGTTCCCCGCCTATCTCACTAAGCACCACAAAAGATCAGAGACACTGAGACTCCTTGCAAGCATCTGTGGAGGGGCCAAACTAACATAGAAGCACTACCCCAATTAAGGCAGGATCTTGGGGGAAAACCAAACATTAGGACCACCTACGAAACCTAGGGTTTGTGGGTATCTCTGTGAGGGTAGGAAGCGTGGTTTGGAAACAAGGTCTCCCTACATATCTTTTAAGGACCTCAAGCTTAAAAGTGGCCCTCCTGCCTCTACATCCCAAATGCTGGGATTATAGGCATGCCCAACAGACCTGCTTTTACAAAATCTCACTGTGTAACCTAGGCTAGCCTTGAATTCACTATTTAACCAAGGTGAATTTGTAACTCACAGCAATCCTCCTGCCTCAGTCATGTACCACCACATCTAGTTTTCTGGTTTTTTGTTTTTGTTTTCTGAGACCCAGGCTGGCCTGAAACTCACTATGTAAACCAGGTTGGCCTCAAACTCAGAAATCCACCTGCATGCTCTCAAAAGAGCTAGGTGTGTCCCACCAGCCTGGCAACCCACCCAGCTTTTTCAGCCACTATTTGACTTAACAAGAAAAACATCAGACTCCAACTTAGCTCATGGGTTTTATTTAATAATACTTGTATGTTTTAAAAAAGGCTTATAGTAAACCCAGGAGAGCAGAATTTGCTTATTTAGGATCTCAGAACATGAAAAAGGACAACGGCAGACGACCAGCAAGCAATGGACTCAAGAGGCACAACAGTCAACAAAGCAAAGGATGCCAGCTTTGCTTAAAGTTCAGGTTGGTTCTCCTCAGCACAAGCTGAAGCCCTGTCTCAAGTAAGTACAACTGCTAACATGTCTTTCTTTAGGCTGGAAACTGGGTTACAGGTAGCCCAAGCTGGCATCCAACTCGCTATGTAGCTAAGGCTAGTCTTAGACTGATCTCACACCTCCCTAGTGCTGGGATTAGAGGCATTCTAAGGACAGCACCCTAGGCCTTCCTGCATGTCAGCAAGCATGTTTCCAGCAAACACATGCCCTTATCCCCAGATAAACAGTCTTTCCTTACTTCAGCCCCAAGAATGACTCACTGGGAAAGGTCACCACATGTCCCCTACATGACAGGCAACACTCACATTACCTTTGCAAAGACTAAGACACATATTTCCAGATAAAAACAGGAAAAACGAGATCAGAGAGAAACTCTATGAACTACTACAGAGTCAGGAAACTGAGCACCATCTGGGTGCTCTCTGGCCCAGGAAACTCCAGTTTCATCTACAGCTTCAGAAGCCTTCTGGCAGATCAGAGCCTTTCCCCTATGCCTAGCCTGCCGCTCTTGCCAGCAGACCTCAGGTTTCCCCAGCAGGCTGGTCTTCACAGCCAGGCAGCATCTGTGCTTGAGGCTTCACCTACACCAGCACAGGACAAGGCTTGTGCCTCCAGGTAAAGGAGCCCAATTCTCCCCTCTAGCAAATGAGAGCCACAGACTTGGGTAGGGAGGGAAAACTGGACAGAGCTGTTTTTTCAGCAGGAGGGAGGAGCACCCACCGTCCGTGTCTCGCTGTCCTCCCGCTCAGGATTGACCTTCACAGCAACTGTCGTGATCATACCAACCATTTCAGGGGGAGGCACCGTGTTCTCAGGGATCCCCTGGGGGTTCTCAAAGTAGCGGTTCTACACAGAAAGAACACAACCATGGCAAACGGTGCATCTTACAGTGTTCAGCACTCCCCATCCTAAAACCCACCCCCTGCACTTCTTCAACCAAACTGCCCCAAATTCCCTTTAGCACAGGCAATAAACAAATAAATATGAGCGGTAAATTCAAGCATAAACAAAACATACCACTACTTTTGGAAGCTCCTTGTAAATCTGTTTTACAAAATCCAAAAAGTGATGAATCTGAAAAATAACAAAAAAAATAAAATAAAATACTTCATTGCAAGGACACACTTACAGTGGCCACTCCGCTGGAAAGGACTGCTCAAGCTGAGCAACCTCCCTGATCCCTCAGACAGGTCAGAGTTGTCCCCTGACCTCCACACATGCTCAGGACACTCGATGCCTCTACCTCCAGCCCCCAAATATTTCTTAAAAGATTATTATAAAGTAAGAACTATCGGGCCAGTTGGGCAATGAACATAAAAATGGAGAAAAGAAAAGGACAGACAATGATAAACAGAAGCTGCCAAAAGAGAAGCTAAAGAAGGACCTTCTGCTCCTCAGGAAAGAATGCACTGAGCTGGAGGGAAGGCTCAGCAGGCGAGAGCACTGGCTGCTCTCACCGAGGAACCAGATGGATTCCCAGCATCCACGTATCAGGTAGTTCACAGCTGCCTACCTCCAGTTCTGGAAGATCCACCACTCTTACCTGAACTCGGACAACAACCACACAACATAATACACACAGACAAGGCCGTACACATACCTATTCTTAAAAATAAGATTAATAAACACATAATGCTTGAGATGGCACAGAGTAGAGAGATTCTTATACTATTAAGGGAATCAATCAACAAGCCTTCCCAGAAATCAGCCTGGCAACACATGTGTGAAGCCTAGAAACTATACTTTGACTCGGCGACTGTTGCTGCAGACCTAGTTAATTAAATAACCTGAACCATATAAAAAAAATAATTGCCAATAGACATGAAGAAAAACAAATCAAAACCTAGGTGTAGTGGCGCACACCTTTGATCCCAGCATTCAAGAGGCAGAGGCCAGTCTGGTATGCAAAGCTCCAGGACACCAGGGTACACAGAGGAACCCCGTCTCAAAACACCAGCCCAACAAACACACAAATAAATAATAAATAAGGGAAAAATAAAAAATAAATAAGGGAAAATAACTGAAAAACTTTACATGTCAAGAAATGCACTCAGTAGAAATAGATTTCAAGGCTAAGGAGGTAGCTCGGGGGGTGAGGAGCAGTTCCTGCTCTATCCGAGGACCAGGGTTCAGATTTAGTGCCCAGAATGGGACGGACATCCTCTTCTACCCTCTGTGGACACCTGCACACACGTCAGTCACAGGGCCAGCACAGCTCCCGAAAGCTACAGTTCTCCCAGCTTTGCTCTGCTGCCAGGCAGAGATCCAAACCCAGCTCCACTCTGAGAGTTCGAGCTGACCCTGAGAAAATGCAGGGAGATGTTTGTGAGCTCACCCAAAAAGAAGTGGTAAGGATGAAGAGTAGTGGGGCAGAAGTGTGCTCAGAGTGTAACTCTGCACAAGACAAGAGCTCGGCAAAGTTTCTCAACTAAAGCTCTACTTCCTACCACTACTTGTTTAGTCAGCTACGGGTAAGGGCCAGCTGGATGGCTCTGACGGTAAAGGTGCTTGCCACCAAGCCGGGCAATCTGAGTCTGATTCCTGGAACCAACCACCCCACGTCATCTTCCTCTACCATTTCCCCCACCACCACACACGCACCAAAGAAACAACTCACCTCTTGTGTGATTGGTGGCCTAAACTGTTTGTGCAGCTCAATAATTATTCTTAGACAAATAAGAACATTTTCTTCATTTTCCGTCTTTAAAAAAACAAACAAAAAAAATCAAATTATATTTCTGAAGACCATTTTAATCTCAAGATTCAAGACAAACTGTTGATGGGCATGATGGTGTTCTTGAGAGGCAGAGGCAGGCAGCTCTCCCAAGTCTGAGACTAACCTGATAGACACTGGGTTTCAGATCAACCCAGAGAACATACTGAGACCCACCTCAGCAAACAAAAGCAGCCTAGGCATTTTCTGTGTGTTTCTCTTCCACCCACCTGAATCAACCAGCTTACATTAGATTTGCAGAGAATTACAGTTCTTAGATACAGTGTCGTGGACAGAAAGAGTCAAGGTCTTTGTGGACCATAGCACCATCCCACCAACATACTGCGAGTAACTCAGTGGACTAGCGCATGACACAGAGGGGATGTCAGGCCATGGATCACAGCCCCCACACACACACCACCCCCTTTTGACATAGGGTCTCATGTGGCCAAGGCCTGGCCTGGAGCTCACTACATGTCAAAGGGTGACCATAAACTGAGCTGGCTGGGTTAACAGGCATGCTTCACCTAGCCTGGTTTATATGGTACTAAGGATGGAATACCCAGGTTTTCAGGTGTGCCAGGCAAACACTCTCCTAGCTGAGCTACATCTTCAGCCCTGAATATTCAATGTTGTTTTATTTTTCACAGGGTCTCATTAGTAGTCCTGGCTGGCCTCAGCCTCTCTGAGCTTCGCCTGCCTCCCTCTCCCCAGTGCTGATACTAGAGAGGTTCACCAACACAACCTGAGCTGATACTGATACTAGAGAGGCACACCAACACAACCTGAACTGATACTGATACCAGAGAGGTTCACCAACACAACCTGAACTGATACTGATACTAGAGAGGTTCACCAACACAACCTGAACTGATACTGATACTAGAGAGGCACACCAACACAACCTGAACTGATACTGATACCAGAGAGGTTCACCAATACAACCTGAACTGATACTGATACTAGAGAGGCACACCAACACAACCTGAACTGATACTGATACTAGAGAGGTTCACCAACACAACCTGAACTGATACTGATACTAGAGAGGCACACCAACACAACCTGAACTGATACTGATACTAGAGAGGTTCACCAACACAACCTGAACTGATACTGATACTAGAGAGGCACACCAACACAACCTGAACTGATACTGATACTAGAGAGGCACACCAACACAACCTGAACTGATACTTTCATGGCCAAATGACATGCTACTTAAAACAAACAACGAATACTGGTTCACTGCTCGGAAATACAGGTTGCCCTTCCTGATTCAAAACCCCAAACCTGAACTGTTCTAAAATCCTCAACTTTTGGGTACTTGACAAGATACTACTACTAGGAAAGTCCATGCCTGACTTCACGTAATGGCTCTATATCAGAACAAACAGACACAGTAAAAATGTGGCATAAAATTACCTTCAAGCTTATCTACAGAGGATGCCAATGATCTACTAACAGACTCCACATTTAGACTGAGGTTCCAGCCCGAACATCCGCTGTTATGTATATTGAGATATTCCAAAATTCAAAATAAAATAAAAATCCCAAACACTCCCATTTCCATGTCTGTGAGGAAAGGAGTTAACCTGTGTTGCCAATAGACCAAGAAAGAACACCTTTCTAACATCTTCTAAGCATCCACTGTGAACTGGGCAGATGCTAAATGTAAGCCAATGTTATGCTCTGTGAGGATGGACCAGCCGATACGGGCAGAGCTGAAATAAGAGCCCAAGTCTATCCCTAACAAGCATATCTTCCCAAGGTCTTGAGACTCAAAGAGACAATGAACATGTCAAAACAGGAGAAAGCAAAAAGATTAACAAGTGCATTCACCTAAAACTCTAAGGCCTTGCTGACCAATAGTAAGTAGCTCAAGCCTTTCATCCCACCACTTGGGAGGCAGAGGCAGGCCAACCTGGTCTATTTGGCAAGTCCCAGACAGGTCAGTGAGACCTCGTCTCAAAAGATAAAAACAAGAGCCAGGTGTCTTGGTATAAACTTAAAATTTTTAATCTCAGTACTCGAGAAACAGAGGTTGGTAGATCTCTGTAAGTTCAAGGTCTGTCTGGTCTACATAAGAGTTCCAGGCCAGTCTGAGCTACATTGTGAGACCCTGTATGGAAAAAAATAGAACGAAACATAACAAAAACCTTCAATTAAGTAATCTTTCTTTTTGAATTAAACAAAAATGAGAGAAAAAGAGGCATTAAGAAGAATTACTCATTTACTCAGATCTTTGGTGAAGCAGGGACTTCTACTGTATTTTCTTTTAAGAAATCATGAAATGCTTTAAACACAGCTAAGAAAATTCTCAAAGATTACCTCTAAAAATCGGAACATCACAGACAGGACGTTTTTTGTATGAGGACGAAGATGCTCATTGGTTGGAATCCTGTGGAGGATTTCAAGTACCAGCTTCCGTAGTTGCTGCCAGAGAAACACACAAGCATAAAAGTAAAGCACTGAAAGTTCCAACCTCACTGCTTAACTGTTACAACTGAATACAAATTTTAATTTTGTAAAAGAATTGTTCATGTATGTACAAGTCTGGCTGGTGCTAGTTACACTTTTGGCCTGGGTGTTGGGAGCGGAGCTCTGGCCCTGTGATACCTCGTTGAGTCATCTCTCCAGCCAAGCTTACTTTTTTTATTGACTTACTACCCGTGGGCACGCGTGCACCATGTAGTGTGTGTAGAGAGGCTAGAGGGCACCGTGAAGGAGTCACTTCCTCCCTTCTGTCAGGTGAGTCTCATCAGACTCAACTCAGGTCCTCAGGCTTGGTGGCCAGCACCTTCGCCTGCCAAGCCCTCTCACCAGCCCTCCTTTGTGCCCAATTAAGCGAATGTGCATGGGCACACAGCCCTAGCTGGCAGATGCATGTGAACTCAACCCACAGGGAAGATGAACAAAGCCAAAGAGTCAGTGGTCCTGGACGGCTGCCCCACTGAGGAAACATAGTCTCTGGTGTATGTTTCATTCTCTGGCTTTATGCTGTTTTGATTCATATTTGCTTCTGTTCATTGGTGTGAGTTTTTCACCGTTCCTGTTAACGGATTACCTGGGCTGGCTTCTCCTGAAGAAACTGGACTTCTCCATCTTGGAGAAATGTGAGAAATCGAGGGATGATATGTTCCAGGAACGTAGAATACTGAGGAGATGACGTGACATTCTAGAGGGCAATTAACAAAGGGGAGGCCCAGTAAGTTGTATGCATAGCTTCATCTTAAACTCACACAGTAATCTCAAAGGAAAACAAAACATAAGGGTCTTTCTGAGTTTTATGTGCACCACATGCATCCCAGTTTCCAAGGAGGCCACATGAGAACATGGGCATCCCTTGGAACTGGAGCTGCAAACCACTGTGCGCTGGACCCAACCCCTGCAAGAGCTGTCAACACTCCAAGCCACTGAGATGTCCTCTTCTGGAATCCAGATACCCATATGCGTGTGATGAGTGTGTGTGTGTGTGTGTGTGTGTGTGTGTCCACACACTCAAACTGGACATGCTAAGCTAGATACACAACTTGATAGTCAAGCATTTGCCTAGCAGGCCTGAGGTTCTGGGTTCAATACCCAACACCATATATACTCAAATGCTTGAACTCCTCCCATGTTCACCACAGCACAATTCACAAGAACCAAGAAATAGAAGCACCAGAACTGTCCATCAAATAATGACTGGTCCAAGAAAATGTGGTATATAAATACAGTGGAATACTACTATTCCACCAAAATAACCATTAAAAAGAATGTGACCCGACCCTGTTCCTTAGGAAAAAGTAGATGGCACATGTGATCACTATAGTAACTGAAATGAGCCACACATGAAGCTAAGCTCCACAGCCTCACTCCTGTGAACTCTTCAAGGCTGACCTCATACAAACTAAACAGAAAATGGCGTCTGAGACTGGGGAGATTCTGAAGGTACACTGCTGCAGGGCGGGGTGACTGTCGATAATAACCTCTGAAACAACTAAGCCTTTAACCCCAGCACTAGGGGAGCAGAGGCAAATGGATTTCTATGAGTTTGATGCCAGCCTAGTCTATATTGTGAGTTCTAGGGCAGTCAGGGATATATAGAGCAATCCTGCCTCAAAAAAAGTAATAATGATAGTAATAGTAATAATAATAATAGTAATATAATAAATGAGCTAGAGGATTCTGACTATTTTCTCTGTAAGGTTCAGAATACCACCTGGCACACCATTCTACACATACATCATTTTAAAATGCATTTAGGGTTGGCAAGGTTGAAACGCTTTCCATCACACACGATGAGCCAAGTTCAATCCCTGTGACCCACATGGTGGGAGAGAACACTCGTGCAAATTACCCTCTGACTTCCACATCGTACTCCAAGTACACACATAGATGTGACTCAAACAAAAAATGAGTAAAGACACTGAAGCAAAGGAAAAGAACACCAATGCTCTAGAAAATACTGAACTCTTAAGGCTGACCTCCAACACAGAGGACCGTGTGTAACCTAGCAGAAAGAAGGGACGAGGTAGGAGGACCATGAGTTAGATAAAGGCCATTCTTGGCTACAAAGCCAGACACTGTCTCAAAAAGAAAACAAACAAACAAAAAACACTTAGGTCTTCACTTAGAAGAAACACCCATACACATAAAATAAATTAAGCTTTTTAAAACACCGAATTATTAGGCAGGAACAGTAGTAAACTCCTTTAATCCCAGTACTGGAGAGGCAGAGGCAAGCAGATCTCTGAGTTTCAGGCCAGGCCCCTCCATATCTGAGTTACAGACTACCCAGGGCTAGAGTCTCAAAAATGACTTTAAAGCAGCATTCGTTATAAAGCACATTTGAGAAGGGTCCTGTAAAATCCTAAAGGAGCCAAAAAAGAAAAAAAGAAAAGAAAAGAAAAGTCCTA
Organism: Micromys minutus; assembly: GCF_963924665.1. NCBI lineage: Eukaryota > Metazoa > Chordata > Mammalia > Rodentia > Muridae > Micromys > Micromys minutus. Next base: position 3,921,950 of record NC_137964.1, on the reverse strand, counting down.
TCTACTGCCTGGTGTGAGATGTCAACAAGTCCATTGTGCCCCTCAGATAAAAAGTACCGCCCACACCATTGTGTGCAGGATTTAAAACCCAAGATCAAACAACCACACTGTGGCTTCTGTATTAACCCCACCTTGCCTTTGTAGCTCTTGCTTTTTAAAGACATACTAGATGTGGGGTTCAGTACTATACATGGCTTGGTGGGGTGCAGAACTCAGAGCAGTAGAAGCCCTCAGAAATGCCAGGCAACAACTGTAAACATGCCTGAGCTAGCAGCCCTGGACGAGCCACTTCTCAGCTGTCCTATCCTTCATGTTCCTCTGCAATAAACATGCTGAAGCCCCACTTTCCTGAGGGTGGGTCTTCTGTGGGCCAGAGCACTCAAGCTTGCCTCTAACCAGGCCGCACCCACAAGTCCTTACTCTGCAGCTTGGTGCGGATAAGCGTAATGACCCGGCCAGCTTGAACTCTGGCCACTGAGCCCCGAGGCTTCCCAAAGGCACTCTGCAAATCTTCCTGGAACCTAGGTTGGGGACAACACTGAAACTGGAGACAGGATTATCTGCAAGAAAACTGCCTGCAAAGTCCCTCAGAACAACCCATCTAAGCAACAGGCTGTTCTCAGCTTTGCACTCCACATTTCCACCAGGAAAGGAATTTTCCACTTAATTGGCTGTAGATTCTTTAAGTTTTTAAGACAGTCTGATGATGCTGGCCTACTATGGTAAATAGGCACATGTCACCAGGCATGTTGTCATTACTTAAGTGTAAACATACTTAAATGTCACTTCCTGTCAAACAGTTTGCTGTATTCCACACTGGCAATGCCTCAAGCATTTTGTGTTTTCTACAACTTGATTATATTAAGAGGCAAGCTGGTGAGATACTCATCAGGTATCAGTACTATAGCCACTAAGCAGCACCTGCCAGGGACATGGTAAGACAAAGCCAACTCCCTCTTGTCCTCTGGCCTCTGTATGTGCTGTGGCATGCATGTGTGTGCACACAATTGCTTACACACACACACACACACACACAAACTGTAAATTTTCTAAGAGGCTCCATTGACTGACTAACCTATCCCATCTATGTCTGTGTGACTATATGCAATGATACCCAAATAACAAAACTGCCAAATACACAACTCTCAGAACGTGTCCCTGTCACTAAACGCATGGTTGTTCAGAAAGTAAAACACAGCAAAAGACTTGATGTGTGAGCAGACGGGGAATAGGCAGAGAAATGAAATTCAAGAAACACAATGGAAAACCTAAAACTAAAAGTGACTTTAAAAACACACCAAACAGTAAACTGAAAAATTTTAAAGTTTGGAGATAATAGTATCCTAAAGACAGAACCTCCTAAAGAGTGGAAGGGATGGCTCAGTGGTTAGGAAAGCTTATTACTCTTGCAGAGGACCTGGGCGGACTTTCCTATACCCACATGGCTTCTCCTGAGCATCTTTACTCCCCTTCCTTCCTGGGGACTGACGCCCTCCTCTGGCCTCTGCAGGCACTGCCATGCATGCGGTACACAGACACACACTCAGGCCTTCGTATACATACACAGAAGATGAAAATTCTTTATCTATTTTTTTTCAACAATCAGCATTTCCCAGTTTAAAAACAAGTCAAACGCCATTTGTAAACAGAGTCCGTGGGATCTGTGGAATGATATAAAAATCACAAGACCAAGAGAAACTCAGAAGGGAGCAACTGCTTTATCAAGGTCACCGACATCTTAAGTATGAAAACCAGAAATGACCAGCAACACCTGAACATAAAGAATCACAATATAAACTTGAATGCCTTCCAGTTAAAATGTAAGACAGCACCCCCTTTAAAAACAAAAATGCTACAGCAACCAAAACAAAGCCAATGCTAAAACCATTCTTGAGCTTCCTCACCAGGAAGATGGGCAGAATTCTGCACAAAGTTTCAAACTTGTTCTGAAATACAATTAGTTGCACTGCTGCTTTGGGGCATGGATGGTAAAGGGCTCAGAGGGTAAAGACTGCTTATGGCCAAGCCTGACGAAGAACCCACTGTGGAAGATAAATTGTTCTGAGCTTTAACACACACACACACACACCCTGCATCCCACACACATCTTATACAGCAACAATAATACATTTTTAAACATCAACAGCAAGAACAGGAGGAAGCATGGATAACAGAGAAAATTGAAGGGCTGTTGAAATGTCCACAGTTCAATCCCCAGGCCAACAGGATGGAAGGAAAAACAGACTCCCTTAGGTTGTTGTGTGTCAAGCAGCAAGGTGGATGTGCCCGCACATACACAGACCTAAATAAGTGTAATTTAAACAGAAACAGAAGAGGAGGAGGAGGATGATACTCATACCTCGAAGTTCTCGCTGACTTCCTGCATCATTTTCAACTTCGTCTCATCAGCTGTAAAAAGCAAAACAGTGAGCTCACTGAAACTGCCTTAAGAAGGCTTCAAAAAAAAAAAAAAAAAAAAAAAAAAATCACTGGACTTAAGAATTGAAGAGAAGCAATCAGATCTTATCAGTTTGACTGTCACAGCCCAGAAGATGGCACAAGGCTAGGTCCCTACCAGCAGTCACACGCACCCATCCTCCAGACTCACATGTGCATGCACAGACAAGGACACACACACACACACACACACACACACACACACCATCACACTCACACTGTGCCTCTATGGGGCTCCAGCAGTATTACTCATCATGTGCTTCTCCACCAGGACAGACAGTGAGAAGGTTCATCCCAGGACTCACGTGTGTTCACATCCGTGAGAGCTGCCACAAACTGAAGGTATTTCTTCATCAGAGTGGTTTGGTCGACCACTGTGGCCCCCTGGGTTGCAACGAACGCCATCTTTCTTCTGAGTTTGTTTCTTTCTCAAGCCTGAACTGCCAAGTCCATGTGTTTATCCAGCCTGTGAAAAGATACATCCCGTCAGCACCCGTGAAAGGTTTTATCCAAGAGCTTTCTAAAATCACATTCATATTCTGATTGTGTTGGGGACACTCCTGTGTAGAGTCAGAGGATTCAGAAGTCCAGGGAATCCAGCTCTGGTCATCAGGGTTGGTGACTGCGATCTCAGCCAGCTGAGCCATCACACTGCCTATCCCCTAAATGGCTGTGTAGTAACTCAGATTATAACACTGTTCTCTGTGGGTTGTTTTTGTTTTGGACATTGTGTTTCCGCATAAAGCTTTGCCCAAATCCATTGTTTCGAAAGTCATTTTCAACATGGAAGTTCTTCTTTCCTAATATTTATTCTTCTTTCTATAAACCAGGAGATGGCAAACATTTTGTACAACGAGCTGTACAGAATGGAGGGAGAGCTGGGCCAAGAGCTCAATGGAGAGGGTTTGCCTGGCATGTTCATTAAGCCTTGAGTTTGATTCCCACTCCTGCATAAAGCAGAGGTTGTAATCCCAGCACTTGAGAAGTACAGAGAGGGGCCTGGGATACAGGAGACACTCTCCAAAGTGTCATGGAGGAGGTGGGGGGAGCCAGACAGCAAATATTTTAGTCTTTGTAGTTGTACAAAATCTACCATAGCCACCCAGTTCTCCTGTAGTCAGGAAAGAGTCACAAACATGTGAATGACAACAGCTGTGTTCAAAAAAAAAAAAATCAGGAATGTGTCAGTACAAATTTTTTATAATTTGCACCCACCATGAAACACTAATCCCACCCTACCCCAATCCCAGCCAGTTTAAGAAAATATAAAAGTAGCTAAGCATGGTGGCTAATAGTTTTAATCCCAGCATGCAGGAGACAAGAGGCTGCCTGTTCTACATAGTGAGTTCTCTCAAAAGAAAATATACACACCACATCGTGGTAAAGCCTTGTTTTGGGTTTTATCCCCAACATTGTATAAATAAATAATAAGCTATTCTCCTAAGCATTACCTCGAAGACTTCGGATTTTATCTACACTTGAGGCACAAAATAACAAAGCATGCTGGGTTTTTTGTTTGTTTGTTTGTTTTGTTTTTTGGCTACATTTACTTAATTGGGGTGGAAGAAGCTGGTGCCACACTACACATGAGGAAGTCAGGGGACAACTTGTGGGAAGTCTGTTCCTTTCCTCTACACCATGTGGGTCTCAGGGATTGAACTCTGGTCATCAAGCACCTTTACCCAATGAACCATCTCACTGGCCCCAAAGCACAAACCTGGAGACCTGGCTTGACAGGTGACCACAGGGTGGAAGGCAAGGACTGAGCCCCTCAAGCTGTTCTCTAAGCTCCACACGCGTGCCCAATATACATATACAAGCAAACGACGCTAAAAAAAATAATAAGTCGAGTGTGCTGGTGCACGTCTTTAACCCCAGCACTCTGGATCTCTGAGTTCCAGAACAGCCAGGCCTACATAGTACCTACACAGACCTTGTTTGTAGGGTGAGAAGAAACAAAGCTAAGTATCCTATCAGCCTTGCTACTGTGACTTGGCAAACTCTCGATTTTCATATCAGAGTTCCTCCTTCAAACACTGGAGGTCCCTCATACTCATGACCTACTAACTAGATTCAGGGTCATGGCCTTAAGAACAGAAGAGAAGCCCTAATCCTGGCCAAACTTTTTATCTAACTTTTCTGCTGTGAAGGTGTTGTTGTGTAGCTCCGGTAGGAGGAACAGGCAGAGGTACGGGTGGTCTTGATTCCTGAGCCTCCAGCCCCCACCTCTGACAGGACGTGTACCTCACTCCAGGTTTAGGAGGTTCAGGGGAATCGAACCCAGGGTCTTTGGTGTGCTAGGAGGACACGCTGAGCTATAGCCCAAACATCTGTGCAAACTTCTGCGACACTTAATCCCCCTTTTATATGCCACTCATTTAAAAGTGCCACTTCCAAGCTCTCACCCAATCCTCCCAGGGGCCTGGCCTAGCTTCTCCCAGGGCCAAGACCCTGGAAGCGGGGGACTACCCTATTACGCCTGTGAATTCTGGAAGCGGGTTCTGAGGATATGGGCTTTTCGGGAGGATATGGGCTCAGGCCTGGATGCCCTCGAGCCCACGGAGTCTCCACCCAGGTACGGAAAAGGAAAACGGCCCCACAGCCCCGCCGTCCTCCATTGGGTCCGCCCCGCCCACGACGGCCGGCTGGCTAGACACCGCGCCTCCAGGCCGCCAGGGAGCGCTGTAGTCGCCGCTACCTTCACTCTCAGCGTCTGGCCCGGAGAGCCAGGATCCTGCGTGGAGGCCCGCAGATGCCAGGATGGCTTTGGTGGCGCGCCGCAGCCCCTGTGACTCCTCACACAACCCCTTCCCGTCGCAAACGGCCTTCGGGTTCCCTCCTTTTGTCGCCGGTCCTTCCCGGGACTCTCAGCGACCGCCCCCCCCAGCAGGCCGCTGAGCTACGGCGAGCGCCGAGGGCCAATCTCCGCGGCCGCTAGCGCTGCGCGTCCTTCCATCCGCTCCAGCGCAGCCCGGCGCCACGGAGGACTTAATGCTGCAGTGTGGCAGATCTAGTCTAGGAGGGGCTCCTGTGGGGCCGGAAGGACCTCGGCCAAGCAGGGACAGCCTTCTCCACTTCTCCGTGGAGTCGTGCTGCACCGACTATCTCCCTCGCCTGAGACACGCACGCGCGTGCATCTCCCGGGGCCGTTCGTCCGCCCTCCCCGCGCTTACCGGGACCTGCCGACTGGCCTCCAGCATCCGGGCCCGAGTCCGCAAGAACTCTGGCCGCCGACGCCGCTGCTGCTCCGCGCTCAGTCCCGCCCCGGCTTAAAGCCGCGGCGTCCGCCCACCAAGAACTAAGCTCAGGCGCACCGCCCCCAAGTGGGTGCGGCCTGGGCGGGCAGCCGGGCCGGGAGGGGCGGTCTGCCTCCTGGGTGGGCGTGCCATCCTTTTAAATCATCGCCTGGGTGACCTATCTCCTGAGCACCTAAGCCCGTGGGGCTGTGGGCTGCTGCAGCTTCGAGATTCGTCATCACCGCCCCCCCCACCCCCCACCTCCGCGTCCCTTTTCCTCGTAGGGCCCAGACTGAAGGGTGATTGACAACCCGAAATACTGGATGTCCTTTCCTGAGATTTTGTTTATTCCTCTTCCTGCAATGCTGGGTGTTGAACTTTGGGGCCTCACAGCCACTAGGCCAGCGTTCTACTGCTGATCTACATACTCAGCCGCCTGAGAGTCGAAGTAGTTCCTGCAAGCAGAGAGGGGCAAGGAAAGCTTTGGGAAAGGTGGCAGGTAGACTGATACCCAGTTGGCTTAAGGGCAAGCTCGGGTATTAATGTAGCTAGGTCACCCTGAGACGACCACATTTGTCCTCTTGATGCCTTCCATCCAAGACAAAATTGGAAGGAGACAGACCTTAAGCCAAGCCAGAGCGATGAAGAAATATGGCGGGGAGTAGGGGGAAATGTATTCGGTGAAACCCAGATAAAGCAGCACACACTGGATGAAGAGGGCTTTCTTTGCAAGAGACAAGAACTCTATCAATTCTCCACTACCGAGTGGGTTCTGTGACAACCACTAACACTGAGGCGAGCTCGGTAACCATAGTTACCGGGCTTTGATGCACACGTAAATGATGACCTAAACCTCACTACCTCCCGGCTCCTTGTATTTATCCTGAAACTTCCTGATCCTGCTCTGTAGCCCTGAACCACCAGGATCTTAGAGTTCTAATCCTAAATTGATACATTTTCGCACTTGGCAATCAACATCTTGCTATACCTACGAAATAACCTCGGAGGAAAGATGGCTGGTGGAAAACATGCTCCTGTATTTGTTTATTGTTAACTTAAAACAGGGATCAAATGCATACCCCTGGGAGTTGTTTCGTATCATTTGGAAGATAGAGAAAAAGCAAGGTAGACAGGTAAGATGGCTCAGTAGACTACTCTCTGGGTTGTAGTTCAGAGGGCAGAGTGTCCAGCTCACAGGAAGCCCTGGTTTCATTCTGAACATGCTCTTGCCTATAATCTTAACACTGGGTACATGAGGTGACTTCACTCCGGTCATAACATGTTTATCTCATTACTGCTCTGGAGTAGAAAGGAAGAAACCCATGTGAAGGAAGGAGAGTACTGACTCCACTAAGTCCTCTGACTTGCACAGGGGTGTCCAGGCATGCTCACACACACAGGTGTAATTTACACACATAGTAATAATAAATAAATAAACTTTACAGGAGTGTAAAAATGAAAGTGAAAACATGCCACTCTTAATTCCAGCTCTTGGGGGGAATCTCTGAAAATTTGAGGCAAACTTGATCTATCTTGTTAGAAAGAAGAGAAAAAAGAAAGAAAATAAAAGAAAGCAGATCTATCTCTTGATAAATTTCAGCTAATTGTACATCATTCACACCTACATTTGGTTTCAGCTCTATCGTTGGCAAAATCTTCCTCCTCCCTTTTGGTATAGTTCTATCGAGGTTTTCACATTGTTAAAGGTTTACTTGTTAGTCTGCTGAATTCCAGGGTAGGGACTTGGTCAACCTCATCTCTATTAGGTAAGTTAGATAAGGTCTCTCTGCTTTAAAGCCTATGAAAACACCAGATGCAGTGACACATCTTTTAATCACTGCACTTAGGAGGCAGAGGCAGGTAAAACTCTGTGCGTCGGAGGACACCCTAGTCTACAAAAAGAATCCTTGACAGCCAGGATTCTGTTACACAGGGAAATTCTGTCTGGGAGGGAGAGGGAAGAATCCTACAAAACCTTTGACGCTCATCCAAAGTGACTTCTGGCTCTACTTGCCTGCCTGCCAAACCTGCCAGATCACCTTTCTGCTACTAGGGTCTCCTTGTGCTTGAAAACAGCCAGTCCTGTCCCTGACTCAGGTCTTTTGAAGCTCATCTGACTGTTTCAAATGGTCTACCCTGAAGGACACCAAGTCTTACTCAACTGATGGCTCACTGATTGTGACTGTCCTTGGAGCACAGAGAAAAGCCCCGGATTTCATCCTCACTTTGGGCTTGCCTGAAGTCTCTGTAGGTAAGTGAAGTGCTGCAAGGCAGTTAGTTACTTCCTCTGGGCAGAGCATCTTTACCTACAAAGCTACCGTGGAGTAGAAACTTAGCACTCAGAAAGGAATAATGCCGTGACACCCAGGTTTGTGGTAATTTTTTTTTACATGTTATTTTTAATTTTTTTAAACTTTACCTAGAGTTTGTTCTTTATTAATTTATTTATTCATCCACATTACATCCCAGTCACTACCCACTCCTCCCCCTTAATGAGTTCGTTGGGTTTATTTAGAGAACAAGGGTGAGGGGTTACTTACGAGTATGTATGACTCCCCAAATCCTGCATCACTGCAGTGTTCCACACCCATCATGGATGACGGCCTCATGGAAGCTGCATCTAGGAGTCTCCATCAGTCAACCTTCCCTTTCCTGTATATTCTAGAATATATATCCCACGGTAACTTGCAGCTGGGGATGTACAGCTTCCCTGTCCTTTCTCTACTCGGGAGTGTCAATAGTTCCGTTAACATTACCACAGATTCCCCATCCCTTCTCCTCTGAGAGGATGGAGGTCACCATCGTACTCCCTGCCCTGGCATGTCAAGTCTCTGCAGGGCTAGCTGTACCTTCTCCCAGTGATGCCAGACTGGAGACTCCGTGACGCAGCCAATGAGACTTGAGTAGAACTGTAGCTGAGGTTCGGTCCCCAGCACCTACATGGCAGCTTACAATGGTGTTCTGTTGCTCAGTTTTGCATCCTCTAGCGAACACCCAAGGTAAACCAGCTTCGTGGACAGCCCAGTGCTGACAAACATTTGCTGCTCTTGCCAAGGTCCTGAGTTCAGTTCCCAGTATTTGTGTTGAGTGGCTTACAAACAACTAGAACTCCAGCTCCAGAGGATGTGACAGATATGACACTCTCTTCTGGCCTCTTTAGGCACCTGCACTAAAGTGCACACACACACACACACACACACACACCACACCATACCACAGATGCCATGAATCTCTTGGGGCTGGAGCTGCAAGCCACTTAACATTGGATGCTGGTGACCAACCTCGGGTGACCTACAAAAGATCAGTAAACTCTTAACTTCCCAGCCAGCTCAACACTACAGTCCTCACGTTCCGAGTCAGAGGGTATCCAGAAAATGACCCAGGCTAGCCTTCAGTTCTCAATCCTCCTTCCTCAGCTTTGTCCCTGCTAGAATAACAGACATACCACTACACCCAGTCTAAGCCTTGGAAATCACCAAGACATCATCCTCCCTTCTCCTGATCCACAGTCTGGTTTACAGATTGAAGTTGAACCATGAGGTTATTTTTCCCCCTCTTGTGATGAACTTAATAAACAATATATAAATAAATATTAATAAACCAATAAATATATAATACATAATAATAAATCAATATTCTAGAAGCTTGTCCTCTCAAGGTTTCTGGTTGGTTTCAACAGGGTGACTTGCTGTCCTAGGATCTGACTGGTCTAGCTGTCCAGGCAGCACAGACATGCAGGCCCAGGGCTGTGATAAGTTAAACAAACCCATCATTCTAAATTATGTTTTGACCCCTACAACTTGATTTGGAGGCATACAATATGCCTACTGGTCCTCACCTCCTTCTGTAACATTCCCATCAAAGGACAACGTGCAGTTGTGTCATTTGTGAGGAGAAAAAGACACAGCTCCAAAATGCCACCTTCGGGAGCCTTGGGGCTGTCCCTAGATTTTTTTGAGACCTAGACTCAAGTTGAACAGAAATTTATGGGTTCTACGTGGAGAAGAATGTCAACATAAGCCAGTTTATGATGAAGTAGACTTGGAGATTTTGTTTTTGTCTGCCTGCCTCTGTCTCCAGAGTGGAGTATGGGGATTAAAGGGCCACATCAACCAGTTGGTTAAAAAACAAACAAATTATTCAGACCAGTAAGACGCCACAACCTGTAGAAGTCAGTTCTTTCCTTCTACCATATGGGTTCCAAAGAGAGAATTTGGTTGTCAGGTTCAGCCATGGGGACCTTTACCCACTCTTCTGTCTTGCTGCCCTGAGTTAGAGATTTGGTTTAAAAAATTCTTAAGATTTATTTATTTAGTTAGTTTATTAATATGAGTACACTGTAGCTGTCTTCAGACACACCAGAAGAGGGCATCAAACCACACTGTAGATGGTTGTGAGCCACCGTGTGGTTTCTGGGAATTGAACTCAGGATCTTTGGAAGAACAGTCAGTGCTCTTAACCACTGAGCCATCTCTCCAGTCCAAAGATTTATTTTAATGTGCACTGGTGTTTTATCTGCATGAGGGTGTCAGATCCCCTGGAATTGGAGTTACAGACAGTTGCGAGCTGCCATGTGGGTGCTGGGAATTGCACCTAGGTCTTTTGGAAGAGTAGTTAATGTTCTTAACCACTGAGCCATCTTCCCAGCCCCTTGTTAAAGGTATTTTAATATAGGCTTAATCCTATAGAGAAAGAGAGATGGTTAAAAGAAATATAATACGTATCTGTGTGGTAATGTGCGTTTCCCAGGGGAGAGCCAAACAAAGTCGGATATAACCAAGTGTGCGTCTAGACTCCTTAGGGAGAGGAAGAAATTAATTGTCTTAGCTATATCTAGGAGCTAGAGAAACAACTGTCTATAACTCCTCTTCCAAAGGACTCATATCTTCTTCTGGCCTCTGTGGATATCTGCACTCAGGTGAGCAAACATGGAGGCTCACAACCATCTGTAGTGGGATCCAATGCCATCTTCTGGTGTGTCTGAAGACAGCAACAGTGTACTCACATACATAAGATAAACCTTTTTTAAAAAAATCTTAAATTTTTATTAATGTGCATGTGTATATTCATATATAAATGTGCACGATCTATATACAGATATGTAGGAATTCTTGTTTCTCCCCTGACTGGAGGTTTCAGCCAGGTTCTGAGATGAGAGAACTCCTTTTCCTTTCCTGCACTGCCAAGATTGTCCCTGCCTCTATGTCTTGCCTCAGTAGGAATATGAACCCTGAGGCTTCTGCCATGTGTGACCAAGGTTTGCAATTATGTCAGCATGTTAGGACCAGAAGACAGAACAGCCTGCTTTCAAAAGGTTATAATGAACAAAGTTGGTGGGGGGGGGGGTCAAGAAGATGGGTTGTCAGGCTTGCTGGCCAGCCTAAAACCTGAGTTTCATCCCCTGGACTCAAGGGTAGAGGGAGAGACACTTGTCCCGAAAGTCATCTTCTGACCTCCACACATACACTATGGGGTACATTCAACTACACACACACACACACACACACACACACATGTGAGGAGATCAATAAACATGGACTGTCTATGCAGAAAAATTAAATTAGCCCAAACGGGCCACTGCTAAAGTGAATGAGGTTCTATTAGCCATAACCTACTGTTTGTCCCTGGGTCCTCTGACTCAGCAGTTGTTACCTTTACTACAGTGTATAGACAGAGGTTGGGGTGGCGGAGTGTCTAGCGTGGGGGGTTGGGGGTGGGGACCGACTATGTGAGGAAAATCTTTGTCTGGACCTTAGGAGGAGGGAGGTGCCTGACTGACCTCCTAAGAAGAAAATTGTACAATAGCCACGAATTGAGTTCTGGGCCACCGTTAGATCCGCAGCAGAAAACCTGTCTCAAAGAGCAAAAACCAAACTTAACCAACCATGGCTAAGTCTGTGCGTATAACCCCAAGGAACTGTGGCTAGTTGGAATGGAGATGTTCTGTAAGTACAAAATGTATACCAAGTAGTGAAAATTTAGGACAGCGAAAGAGATTAAGGGCTAGGGAGAAGGCTTGGTGGGTTGTTTGCTGTTCAAGCATGAGGACCTGAGTTCGGATCACCAGCACCTATGTAAAAGTCAGGCGGCGGGGCGAGCATCTGAGGGCCGGCGCTGGGAATGGAGGTAGGCAGATTCCAGAGGCTCCTTGATCGTCCGCCTATCTAACTTGGTGAGCTAACGGTTCAGTAAAAAAGACATTGTCTCAGGCTGAAAAGATGGCTCTGGAGCAAGATGCTGGGAGGGAGCATGCGCACCTGGTGAAGTAAGGATGGCCTCTGTGATCCCTAGAGGGGAGGGACTCTCGGGGAGGGGTGTGTGGGCGGAGGTGGCTGCAGGCGGGGACAGCGAGCGCTGCGTCTCCACGCACAACCAGACGGAGCCGCCACTGCGGAGGAGCTCCAGCCCAGCGCCCTGAGCATCCTCTCGGAGCCCCTCCGTATCCAGGCTGCGCCATGGCCAAGGCCACCGACGTCTGGTCCGACCTCGCCCTCGTCTTCTGGTTCGCCTGTCTCCTGCCCTTGGGTCCTGCGAGGGTGGCCGCAGGTAAGCAAAAGCCTGCCTGGAGCTGTCCAGTAATGTCCAGAACCTAAGCCACCTTAGGTGCGTTCTGCCCCTTTGCCCAGAAATCACCCAGGCACCTGGGGTATCTCCTTGCTTCCCCTCCATCACTCTGCCCCGGGAAATATATCCATCCCTATGCTTGAGAGAGGAATAGGGAGCCATGAATGCATGCAGGAGGCCCCAGTGTGCTGAGAGAGGCCATCGCGCCTCAGCCATCCCGAGGGGGAACCGCCCCCTTGCCTGCATGGGGTAGCGCTTTTGCTATAAGATGTCACCCTTTTCTAGAGATTTCCACCGTGATTGCGTTGGCTAAGGGGTGGCACGGGTGCTAATCCACAGCCCAGGAGGCCAGTCTACCATTTCCTCCCTGGGAATGATGTTTTTAAATGAGATCTTGAGCCGACAGGTTTTTCCAAGGCTCACCAGGGACCCAGCTCTCCGCGATGAAAAGACCAACAGCAACCTTCTTGCCTCATTTTAGGAATAACAAACGACCCAGATTCGAGAATTGTCTGAAACCGGTGGGTTGTGAGCAGCTGAAAAAAAAAAAGTCATTTCTCACAGCACATCTGCCCATTAAAGGAGTGGCAATGGGAGGGAATAGGGGACCTGGAGTAAATTTATGAGAATTTAGAGCCATAAAGAGAATTTAAAAAACAATAACAAATACCTGCGTTTTTAGCATGAATTAGAGAATTTTTGTGGGAATTTTGAATTTTTTAAATCACCTGCAGCCCTCCCCCACCCCACCCCCACCCTGCTCCTGGAAATCCAACATAAAATTCATCTGAAAATGGACAGCCTGGTCCATTGGGTTGTATGTTTCTAGACGTTATGCGATTTAAATGACAAGAAATACACATTTATTTGTTTATTTAATTATCTATTTATTTTTATCTTGAGGCAGGATTTCTCTCTATAGCCCTGGCTGTTCTGGGACTCATCTAAAAAATGGACACCCTGATCCATCAGGTTTCATGTGCCTGGAAGTCGTGTGATTTAAATGATAAGAGGCACACATTTGTTTATTTATTTATTTATTTATTTATTTATTTATTTATTATTTTGAGGTCGATTGTGTGTGTGTGCGTGTGTGCGTGTGTGTGTGTGTGTGTGTGTGTGCGCGTGTGCGTGTGTGTGTGTGTGTGTGTGTGTGTGTGTGTGTGTAGTGCTGGCTGACCTGGCACTCACTCTGTAGACCATCCTGGCCTCCTGCCTACCTCAGGCTCTCCATTGTTGGGATTAAGGCATGTGCCAACATGTCAGATCATATTTATGTGACAAGGTCTTCATGAATTGCCCAGACAGGCCTCTAACATACACCCTTCTCCTTCAGCTTCTCCAGTGTTGGGATTATAAGCATATGTCACCAATACAGTCACTATTTATTTATTTATTTATTTATTTATTTATTTATTTTGAGATGGGATCTTATGTAGCCTAGGCTGGCCTAGAACTCACTATGTAGCTCAGGATGGCCTTGAACTCCTTATCCCTCTCACGGCACCTCTTTAATCCCAGCACATAGGAGGCAGAGCAGGTGGAGTTTTGAGTTATTTAGACCATCACAGGCCTGTTTGGCAAATGTTTTGTGCCTGCCTACATGTGCTATATGAAAAAGCCACAGTAATCATTTTCTAGAATGTTCCAGGGCTCCACATGTATCATGGGAAAACAATGGAGCCTGGAAACCATGTAGGGAAACTGAGGCCATATTTTTGAGACAGTTGTCTTTGTTTTGGCACATTTGGTTTTAAGTCATTTGAGGGTATTTGGGGTGCCCTTGCTTGAGTGGCTGTACCCTGTATTCCTAGGCTGTGTATTTGTCTGAGCTCCCCAACAGGAGAGATGACCTCAGATGAGCGGGGTAGCAGGGAATGCGCTGAGCCTGGTTCTTTCAGCTTCACCTGGTGCTGGTCTTCACCGTCCACCAAGGATGACCTTGAACTTCTAATCCTCCAGCTTTCACCTCCAGAGCTGTGGGATTATAGGTGTCACCACCACACTTGATGGAGCACCCGGCATAGGTCTCAGGGCAGTGATTCTACTAACTGAGCTCCACGCCCAGCCCCAGCTTCCAATCTGTTACTGCTGTTTCAGATGTTTTTGTTACTGGTGGCGTTTTGTTTTAGTTTTGAGACAGGTCTCATTAAGTAGCCCCAACTGACCTTTATATAGACCAAAAGCTAGCCTTGAACTGACCTTTATAGAGACCAAAAGCTAGCCTCGAACTCACAGAGATCTGCATATCTCTGTCTAAGTGCATTAAAGACATCCCCCATCATGCCTGATAACGCTTCAGTTTTTAATTAATTTTTAATTTTTAAATTTATTCTATTTATGTGAATTCCCATCTGTCTGTGAGTGTAATGTTCACATGTGTGTGCACACCTGTGAAATCTGGAAGAGGGCATCGGATCCCCAGGATCTGGAGTCACAGACAGGTGTGAGCTGTCCATAGTAGTGGCCAGGAATTGAACCTAGGTTCTTTGAAAGAACAGCAGGGGCTCTTAAGCACTGAGCCATCTCTCTAGCCCAGCTTCTGGCTCCTAAGACCACTGTGCTCTCCTCCAGGCAGGGCTGGTGGGAGTTTCAGTGAGCTGGGCAACCATTTGCAATTGCATCGTAAGCATCAGCGGGTCCTCCTTCTTCTCCAGCCAGCAGTTCCATTTCCATGGCAACCGATTTGCGTCAGTCCGATCTCACTGCAGATGCAGGATGGCAATTAACATGCGGCTTAGAGTCCCTGCCACCTTAGAGCCTCGCTCTGGTCTTTGTTCCTCCTCAACTGGAGTGGGAGGAAAGAAGGTGGGAGGGGGTTGAGGGGGAGATTCAAGAGCCCTGGAGAAAAGGAAGATGCTGCCTGCTAACAAGAGGGAGGGATAATAGCGCCAGAATGACAATAGTAGCCCATGCCTTTTGTATTACATTCTTGCCTGGGTGCTGTGTGCTCAGAGGATAAAGGCTCCTGCTGCCAAATTAGAATTTGATTCCTGGAACCCATATGTTAGATGGAAAAATCTGACCCCCTGCTACATGCACACGCATGCGCGCCTGCATACACACACACACACAAGCACACACACACACACACACAGATGAAAGATAGGTAAATGTAAAATACCTGACAAAAGCAGATTAAGGAAGGAAGGAAGGGTTTATTTCAGCTCACAATTCAAAAATACAGCCAATCATATTGGGGAAGCAAGGCAGCAGGAGCCATGGCAACTGGTATCACTGCATCTCTGTGAGTTCAAGACCAGCTCCTTCTACATTGGTAGTTCCAGGACAGTCAGGACTACATAAACCTTGTCTCAAAATCAAAACTAAACCAAACCTCACCACGTTGACAATATTAACCCTCAACCCCATGGCATTTTGGATGGCAGTGGTGGCCCATGCCTTTAGCATCTTGACTCAAACAGCTTTATAACTCAACAAATAAATTTGAAGGAAAGGAATTCATAATAGGGACATAGGGCTGAGGAACAGAAAGCGCTGAAGTCCAAGTCCCCTGTGGGGATTGAGAATTCTGTTGTGAGGTAAATAGAAGCACATTTGCAGATGGACTCCTCTCCTGGTTTTGCTGAAGACTCCAGCCGGTGTCTGTGAACACCCTCAGAGAGGGAGCACACCGTTCAGTTATAAGTAACCGCAGCACCTGTGGGGGTGGGGCACACAGAAGGGGTTCAGTCAGTAACCCCCGGGTGAGCAGTCTTCTGGGACAGTGCCAGGTGGCCTGGACCTTTTGCTACGTCTTCCTCTCCAGGAGTCACATGGCTCAGAAGTACCACTGAACACCTACCATACAGCTGTGTGTGTGCACACATGTGTGTGTAGGCGAGAGGCTGACCTGGGACGTCTTCCTCAGATTCTTTCCCCCTCAGACACTGCCTCATATTGACCAATAACGACAGACGGTTGGGATGAAACACTTGGAATTTTGCTAATGTGACTTTGAGACCAGTTTCTTGGTTTTAATTCAATTTGAACAATACAGTAGGGCAGAGAGCTTGCTGATCTCATTGGACTGACAGGTCAGCCAGCTCCAGAGATTGAGGGACAGGTATACATCACCATGCCTGGCTCTTTGTTTTGTTTTGGTTTTTTGAGACAGGGTTTCTCTATGTAGCCCTGGTTATCCTGGTGTCCTGGAACTCACTCTGTAGACCACGGCCTTGAACTCCTGCCTTTGCCTCTGCCTCTCGAGTGCTGGAACTAAAGGCCGTGCCTGACTTTTAAGTGGGTCTGAGGAATTGAACTCAGTTTTTCATGCTGTTCAGCTAGCACTCTTACCACGGAATCATGTCCCCAGCTCTATCCCCCAGTTCCTAATTACATATTGGGCACTTGACTGTGCACAAGAGAGAGGCACCTGACCTTTGTCCTCTGGGAATTAAAAGTACAGTGGGAGAGAAGGAGAAATCTTCGGTCCGTATGCTGGGAGGTAAGTGACAGTGGTGACAGTGGTGTTCCCAGCCTGTCAGGAGAGCACTGAGGGGTCAGGGGACAGAGCTTCCGGAAAGACTTACTGTGTGCCAGGAGGTGGAATGGGCATTCTTTTTACTGTTAGATTTGTTGCAGCAGAGTGCATGCCCAGGTCTTTACCCACTGAGCCACCATATCTGAAAGCTCCGAAGTCAGAGGACCAAAGCATCCTGGAAAGTGGAAGTTGTTCCATTTTTTTTTTTGTTTTTTAAAGACAATGTCTTGCTTTGTAGCCCTGGCTAGCCTAGAACTCATTATGTAAACCAAGCTGGCCACAAACTCACAGAGATCCATTTGCCTCAGCCAGTCTTGGAATTAAGAGCACTGACCACTGTGCCCCTCCTGTCTCTGCAAAGAGTTAAAGTGGCTGGCTCCCAGGTGGCAGCTGTCCAGATGTGAATCGAGACACCCCCCCCCCCCATTAGATCGCCTGCCAGAATCTTGTCTGGGCAACAAGAGGTGGGGCATACACAGTCAGGGCCAGGATGGAGCAGGAATCCAGATGGCTGCACATGGGACCCCTCGAAATGGAACAGAGTGGGGATGTCAGTGAGGGAGTGTGCCCAGAAAAGAGAAAGCCAGAGGCCTGACACTGAAGCTTGGCACTGCTGGCTTTTATTATTTTTTCTTTTTTCTTTCTTCCTTTTTGTTATTTTATTTAAAAAACAACACAACAGCAGCAGCAGCAACAGCAACAACAACAAAAAACAGGCTTGTATAGCACAGGCTAGCCTGAAATTCACTATGTAGCTGAGGATGGCCTCGAACTATTGGACTTTCCATTTCTACCTTCTGAGTGCTGAGATTATGGGTGTCTGCCACCCTGGTTTGTGGAGTGAAAGGATGGAACCCTACCTATTAAGCTATGACCCCACCCTCACCCCGTCTAGCCCCCCAGCCCAAGCAAGCTTTTTTTTTTTTTTTATCTTGACAAGGAAAGAGCAAAAGGAGCTCTGAGCAAACAGAAATATTCTATGTGCCTGCTGAGAGTGACCAGTAACTCCACATCCTTGTTAAACACTTGAGGCTGTAGTGACTGAGAGACAGAATGCTTAATCGGTGACTGGAAAGATAGCCGATGGGTTCCTGTCACCTTCCTGAACCCTGGCCTGCATGTGTCTCCTAGGTGTCTATAATCTTAGTCTTACTACTGATGGTCCTGCCACCATGGGCACTGAAGTGACCATCTCAGCCAGCCTGGTGGCCAAGGAAAATGGCAGCCTGCCCCTGCTTGCAGATGCTCACCTCTACCGTTTCCACTGGATCCACACACCCCTGACACTCACTGCCAAGACTGAGAAGAATCTAACCTCGACCATCCGCGTGGTAGGCAGCATGCCTGGGGACTTCCCAGTCTCTGTCTGGGTCACTGCTGTCGACTGCTGGATGTGCAAGCCGTTAGCCAGGAGCGCTCTAGTTCTCCCCATTAAAGGTGAGGATCTCCGAGGGCCTTTCTCCTTTACCTGTTTGCTCTCAAGCTCCCTCACGTATGCAACCCTGGGGGGGCCTCAAACACAGGGGGGCAAATGCTTCAACAGAAGGCCTGCCTTCAAATCTTGAGCTTGTGTGTATGCATGTATGTACATGTTCTTGTGCACATGCATGCAAGTGCATATGCACATACTGACCCGTGTGCTTCTACACCAGAACACAACCTCTGAGATTTCAGGCAGCATCTGCTTTTCTTTCTTTCTTTCTTTCTTTCTTTCTTTCTTTTTTAATGACAGGACCTCTCATTGGCCAGGAGCTCACTGATGAGACTAAGCTGGCTGGCCAGTAAGCCCCAGCACTGAGATGACAAATGTTATCCTCGGGATCAAATTCAGGTTTTCATGCATGTAGAGCAAGCACTTCACCAGCTGAGCCCCTTCCCCTGTTACCCAGCTCTTTGTGCAGAGAGAAATATCCAGCCTTGCTTGTTGACCATAATAGATGCAAATGCAAATCGCAGGCATCAACTCTTTCTTGGTTGTTCATGAAGTTAAAAAGAATCAGAAAATAGGGTTGGCAAGATGGCTCAGCAGGTAAAGGTGCTTGCTGCGGAGCTTGATAAACCGAGTTTGACCCCTAGGACCCATGTGATGAAGAGGATCCACTCCTGCAAAAGTCATCCTCTGACTTTAACACACACACACCAGGACATGAGTGCACACAGACAGACAGACAGACACATTAAATAAATAGAGGATAAATGTGATTCAAACATTTAATTTAAATGTTTTATTTAAAGAGGAGAAGGGCTGGAGAGTTGGCTCAGTGGTTAAGAGCACTGGCTGCTCTCAAAGACAACCCTGATTCGATTTCCGGTACCTACAAGGCTGCACACACTTGCCTGTAATTCTAGCCCAAGGTGATCCAACACCATCTCCTGACCTCCTAAGGCAGCAGGCACAGCACTCATATATATAAAGCAATAAGAAGAAAATGAAATAAGGAGCCTGGCCTGGAGAAATGGCTCAGTGGTTAAGGGCTCTTGCAGCTCTTGCAAAGGACCCAAGTTCAAATCTAGCAGCCACCTGGGGTTTGCAGTGGACATGAGTTCGTATCCAGGAAGTGAGCCTTTGTTTAGGCAATGGTTTATGCACAAGATGACGACAATAGCAAAAGATAAAAGATATAAATAAAACACACGACCTTTGGGGACTGACTAAAGACACTGAAATGATCTGTGTCTTTTTTTTTTTTTTCAAGACAGGGTTTCTCTGTGTATCCTTTGCTGTCCTGAAATTTGCTTGGTAGACCAGGCTGATCTAGAACTCACAGAGATCCACCTGCCTCTGCTTCTCGAGTGCTGGCATCAAAGGTGTGTGTCACCATACCCAGAAATCTATGGGCCTTTTTGTAGGGTGTAGGAGGAAGTCTTTCTGTAGAGCCCAGGGTGGATTTGAACTCAAGAAGATCTTCCTGCCTCAGTGTCCCCAGTGCTAGGATCATAGGCATATCCTGTGACACACAGCTAATTTATGGAACTATCTAAATTTCTTTTATTACATTTACTTATGTATTTATTTAGTGAGGGTGTAGATGCACATGGGTGCCTGTGCCGTGGTGTCCATGTGAAGGTCAGAGGACAACTTTCAGGGGTTGATTTTCTCTTTCTACTATGTAGGACCTGGGGATTGAACTCGTATCATCAGCCTTGATGGTAGGTGCCTTTGCCTATTGAGATGGTAAGAGCCATCTCAATAGCCCCAGTCCATGTAATTGTTAATCATGACCCTTACAGTGAGTTTATGATGCCCTGAGCAGAAATGCTCATGCTTGCAAAATTATAGAAAGTAAAGCAAGCACAGAATCATGTAACTAATCCATACACTCTGCTATGGATGCAGTTGCCATGGAGTCCAGAAGAGGACATCAGGTATCTCAAAGCTACAGCTACAGAGTACCAAGTGCTCCTAACCATTGAGTCGGCTCTCCCCCTGTACCACCAACTGTGTGTGTGTGTGTGTGTGTGTGTGTGTGTGTGTGTGTGTGTGTTGGGGAGATGGAACCTAGAACCTGAGTGTTAGGCAACTGCTTCACTACTGAGCCACATCCCAGCTCCTCCTATAATCTTTAAATTATCTCCTTATGCCTTTCAGTGTCTGATGCAGCGTATTCAGTCGTTAGTAGCCTCTATTGCTTAGAGCCCAGTAACAACAGCAAAAATAGTCTGTGTGTGTTCAATTCTGAGGCAAAGTTATCTGCCTAGAGATAAGGTCCCTTGTCCCAGGCTGACCTCTGACCCACTGTGTAGCCAAGGATGGCCTTCAACTCTTGGTCCTCCTGCCCCAGCCTCCCAGGTACTAGAATTACAAGTGTGGGCATCGTGTCCTGCTTCAGCCTGTACGTTTCTTCCTGGTGGGTATCTCCTGAAAGGGAAGTGGGGGCAGGGCACAGGTTGAGCACTCAACACCTGCTGTGAGTCCCTGCCAGCAGGGGATGGGGGAATGGCCGGAATGTCTCAGTGGAAGACCATTCATGGGGTCCCCCACTGCACATGGCTGAGCCAGGGAGTGGCTGCTCCGCACCAGCCCAAGGTGACACTCTGCCTTTAGTGCCTATATGAACTCACTCTCCCTTGATATTTCTCAGAGTCCCTTGTGGGAAACCTAGTCGTTACCCAAAACACCTCCCTGTCTTGGCCGAACTCCTATATCACCAAGCGAAGCCTTAGGCTGTCCTTTCTTCTTCATGACCCGAGCGACTTCTTCAAGTCGGCGTCCTTCTTCTACCAATGGGACTTTGGAGACGGGTATGCATTTATTTTTCCTCCCTCCCTTCCTCCCTCTCCCCTCTCTCCCTCCTTCCCTTCCTCCCTCCCTCCCTTCCTCCCTTCCTTCTTCCCTCCCTCCCTCCCTTTCTCTCTCCCCCTTCCTTTCTGCCCCCCTCTTCTGTAGCATCTCAGTATGTAACCTAAGCTGCCCTGGGGCTCATGAAACAAACCAGGCGTCCTGGAGGATCAGAGGGATTGGGCCACCAAGAACCCTGGGGATCAATCAGACTCAGGTCTTTGGGCTTGGTATCCACTGAGCCATTTTATTAACCTCAAATTTGTAGTTTTAATTGTTCTTCTCCCCCTTCCTTTTCATTTTTTTTAGGACAGGGTTTCTCTTTGTAGCTCTGGCTGTCTTGTAACTCGCTCTGTAGACCAGGCTGGCCTCAAACTCAGAGATCTGCCTACCTTGGCCTCCTGAGTCCTGAGATTAAAGGCGTGTGCCACCACCTCCTGGTCTTGGCTTTTTCTTTTCTTTTTTCAAGGTTTGTTTTTATTCTTTTTGATCATGTGAATGTGTGTTCATGTCTGTGTGTGGAGATTGCATATGAGTGCCCAGTGCCCACGGAGGCCAGAGGAGGGTGACAGATCACCAAACATGGGTTTTGGGAACCGACTGAACGAGGCCCTCTGTAGGAGCAGTTAAAACCTCTGTATGGTTTTCACCACTGAGAATTTTTCCAACCCTAAGAAAGACTGAAAGCCTGGTATAGTGACATAGGCCTGTCATTCCAGAGGTGTGGATGGGAGGAACAGAACGTGGCTATCCTGGACTACAGAGCGGGTCCAAGGCTATCCAGGGCTCACAAGACTCTCCCCACCAAAGACAAAAATCGAACTAACAGAAACAGAAAGCTAGAACCAACAAATTCAAATTTAATTGCTATGGATTGTTGTTTGTTTTGATTTTTGGGACGGAGCTTGTCTGTATAGCCCAGCCTGATCTTGAACTTAAGATCCTCCTGCCTCAGCTTCCCAAGTCATTACAGGTGTTTCCATGATGCCTTGCTGGATTCACTTCCGAATTACCAAAAGGGGAAACAGTGACGTCTCTGTCCCTTCTTGTCATCTCATAGGACCGTGTTGCTAACTGACAACTCTGTGGTGTATTACAACTATTCGAGCCCTGGAACCTTCACGGTGAAAGTCAGGGTGGTGGCGGAATGGGAGCAGATAAAGCCAGACACCACCAAGGGTATCATACAGAAGACTGGCGACTTCTCAGCATCATTAAGGCTGCGGGGTAGGTTTCCTGCCATATTGGCTCCGCCCGAGGAACCCCAGAAAACACTCCTTCCAGATACAGGCAGCCACTCTCTGCCCCCAGAGCCTGAGCTTGACCTGCCACAGCTGGTCCTTGATGCTCCTTGACCCCAGTCAATACAGTTCAGGTCAAAGCTGGCTATAGAGGGTGGGAAGCCTCTGTCTAGCTAATTGACCTTGCACAGTTTTCAGAGATTTCTTTGTGTGTGGGTGGGGGGTGTGTGGGTATGTGCATGATGTGTATGTGCAACTGAGCCCACACTTAACACATGTGTACAGGTGGGTATGCATACATGTGCATTTGCATTTGGAGGTCAGAGAGAGAAAACCTTGAGTTTTCAGATGCTAGTCCACCTTTTAAAAATTAATGATTGTTTTTGACAGTGTAGCCCTGACTTACCTGGAACTCACAGCGATCCCCCTGCCTCTATCTCCAAGTGCTAGAATAAAAGGAAGGAGTCACCTGTCCTGGTCCAACAGCATTCTTTTGAAACAAGTGTTGGCTGACCAGTGACTTTCAGGGATCCAAACATCTCCACTTTCCCAGCTCTGGGTTTATAAGCCTGTGAGGAGCCGAGGGTACAATTAGGTCTAGTCTTTACCAGTTGCTCTATTTTGATCTCTGCGGGAACCTGAAGGCAGAACTGCTTACTAATCCACAAAACATTACCCACAACCAGGGAACTTGTGTCAGGGAAGTACAGCAGAAACTATGGAAGACTGCCAAGTGTCAGCTCACTCACCAGCTCAGGCTTGGCTACCTTTCCTATACTGCCCAGGACCACCTGCCTAGAGAATGTTGCTGCCCACAGTGGACATTGAGATAATCCATCACTGACATGTTCACAGGCCAGTCTGAATCCTGGCAATCCCTCAATTGAGAAGCACCTTTCAGGTGACTTTAGGCTGTGTCAAGTTGAGTGAGGTAACTAACTAGGTTACCAGACAAAGTGTCTCTCCAGGCCTGGTGAGGATTTCCTTGCCTTTGGTAATGGTTGGTGCTTTTCTTGTGGCATAGTCAGTGGGTGGGAGAGCTGGCTCCAGTTGCCTCCCTGTGAGCCAGCGCCAGAAACAGAGGCAAGGACACAGAGGTGGCCATACAGCCTAAGGGGCTGTGCACCTTGTGTCAATCCTTAGCCACTGGATCTAATGGGCTCCTCCTTCCTTACAGAGTCACTTCAAGGCATCCAGATTATGGGGCCCACCCTCATGCAGACATTCCAAACGCTGACAATGACCATGAACTTTCTCGGGAGGTGAGTGAACCCCTAGAGTGTTGTGTAGGTGTTCTGTGGCCTCTCCACACTACTAGTACCGGTAGAGAGCCTAGAGGAAGGATGCTACTATTCTGTCCCAAGGCTATGAACTGGGGAAGAACGGCCTCTGCACCATGTGCTTCCAGGTTCTTGGTCTCTTAGCCAAATAATTAAAAATAAGGGCTGGCATAGATTTCGAAAAGAAGTGAGATATTCAGAATGAAGCAACCGTATGGATTAGAACATTGGTTCTCAACCTGTGGGTCATGACCCCCCTGAGGGGAATCAAATAATATGAGCATGAGGTACTACATTAAAGGGTTGCAGCATTAGGAAGGTTGAGAACCTCTGGATCAGACCGAGACACTGTCAAGATGGACAGCAGGTAACATGGAGTGAGAGTATTCAAGGGTCCCGGGTTACAGCCTGGCACCTCTCTTTATGGAGTTTAAAAGCAGGAGGGGCTGGCTATTAACAAGCATACTTTGGCCGGTTCTCTGCTTTAATTGATAGTGTAGATCATATGTTTTCCCTAGCACAATATATCCCTTCCCATAATGCATCTGATTTTTATCATATGCCCACCAAATTATATGTATTTTTAATCTTGATTTATTATCCTCTCTTACAGTATTTTATTTGTAACAATTGTTTTAGGTTTATTTATTTTGCATGTAGGAGTGTTTGGCTTGCATATTTGTCGATGTACCATGTGTGCCTGATGCCCTGGGAGGTCAGAAGTGGGTGTCCAGTCCCCTAGAACTGGAGTTACAGATGGCTGTAACTGTGTGGGTGCTGGGGATGGAACCGGGGTCTTCTACAAGAGCATCAAGTGTTCTTAACCACGGAGCCATTGCTCCAGTTCACTCATGACCAATTGAGCACATGCATATGACGGTAAAAGGGGATACCCCTAAAAGTTTACTAGAGACCACACTTTTTGGTTTACAATCATGCACCCCAAACTGGTGCAGGGTCACATAGCACTACAAGAAGTTTATGTGGATTCTCTCATCCCTGAGGGGCAACCAGGCCTTGGGGGACATTAGTTAGCATTACAATACATAGCAAAAGATCAATACCTCCCCACCATGAATTGTTGGCCCAAAGAAACCCATTTCTGCCCTAATTTGCTGCCTGGGGAATCTTGTTAGAGCCATGAAAAAAATTAACTAATACACCTCAACATCAGCCATTCCAGATGCAAGAAGAGTTGGCCTGGGACCCTAAGGAGACCCCAGGCTAGTGATGCAGAGGTGTGTACCCAACACTAGATAGTGGCAGGGGATAGAACTGTGCTCAGATGGCACCCAGGGGAAGATTGAGCACTTCCTGAAGGAGGAAGATGGGGAGGCTTCATGGAGGAGGTGGCAATGAAGCAGAATCTGAAAAGCCAAGCAAACTTTGAAAGGGTGAAAAATTTTGGTATCCACCTGTCACCATAGAGGTTTTGAGTGCCAGTCTCTAACTTAACTCCTCCTCCTCTGTCTTTGGCCCCTCTGCTCACTCTTCCTGTTTGTGTGCCTAAGAAACTTACAAACATGGTCTTAAGAAAGTCAGCAGTAGCATTTGTTGTCCAGTCTTTGTATGTTGAGAAAGGCGAGGGGCTTAACTGACGTCCCGGCTGGAACAGTCTGAAAGGTTGGATGAGCCACGGTCATCTGGAGTTAGCAGTCCTTTCAGAAGCTGTTCTAGAAGCAAGTCTCTGGAAGCAGTATCCTGAAGCAGGATGGGTCAGGGATCTGGAACAGCAGGTTTCAGCATCTCAGAATCCCCAGGGGTGAATCCTGTCCGGGCTGTCTTCCTGGTCTTCCATTCTGCAATATACAAACCTTACAAGCAGTACATTGTCCTAATACTATAAGTTGGGATAGATGGTTGGGGTCATTTTGTGAGTTATCGATAGGTTGTCATTTTAGGAGATAATTATAGATAATCATGGTCTTTGATAGGAAGGAAATTAAATAGAGAGGTTAGATCAGGAATTTCTTTCCTTTTCTCTATTTTTCTTTCTTCCTTAGGTTAAAAAGGGGGGAATTGAAACGAAAAGGAAGATATAGAAATATGAGAAATTAGATAAATAAGACAAATAAAGGCAGATGAATCAAAAAACATTTTGTAGCCATAATCTCACATCGGTAGAGATCTTTATATTTTAATGCAAAATCGAGGTTATATTTTGTTACATTGGTACAGAATTGGTACAAAACTAAACCTGTATAGCAATACAGGTTTAAGGTTTTCATTTGGTATAAATCTTTCTATATCGACACAAAACTTAAGATTAACTTTGTTACAATATAATATATGTATGTTTCACCTCTTATATAGATATTATGCCTATGCAACCTATTTAATAATACAAGGTTTAGTTCCAGTTCTTTTAATAACTACTATTACAAACTGTTTAGAATAATTAAGTATTGCAAGTTATTTATGGTCATGTTAGATACTAATCTGGATTATCAGAAAAATATACATCCTGGGTTATACAGATAATAGGTAGCTGGAGAAGGGCAGCATTGCTTGTTCAGACACACTATGATAGATGGTCTTCAAAACCTCAGAGGACCACAAAATATGGCATTTAGAATTATTGCACTATTAAAAGGTCTTTTGACCGAGACAGGCCTGCTCCTGATAGAGCCCCGCTCTACTTCAACAGTGATGAGCACTGATACCTCCATATGGAGTTGCTTTAATTGTAGCAGGCTAGCCACTGGGCAAAGAGAATGCCCCAAATTCATCTGCAGACAGTATGTTGTCCATAAAGGGCAGATTCAGGGAAGCCGACCGCCAAGCTCTGTCAAGACAGAGTAAGCTAGTCTTTCATAATTCCTGATTCACAAAAGGTCTGTCAGACGTCCTGGGCCAGAAGGCTGAAGACAGATGCTCCAACGTTATAGGGACAATTCTGGGGACCGTCCAGGCAGTCAGCTGTCTCTGCCATGTCTATAATTTTTGAAAGCTATTTTCCTGCACTTCCGGCATACTCAGGTCTCAGATG
Organism: Micromys minutus; assembly: GCF_963924665.1. Taxonomy (NCBI): domain Eukaryota; kingdom Metazoa; phylum Chordata; class Mammalia; order Rodentia; family Muridae; genus Micromys; species Micromys minutus. The sequence goes on along the minus strand of NC_137964.1, from coordinate 3,895,421 downwards.
GAGTTATAGTCTCACAATGAAGCTTACGTTGTTTAGGACTTAAGAAGATGTTTAGGTCTCAGAAGAGATTTTTTAATTGATAATACAAATTAAGATAGAAATTTATTTAAATCCAGAACCCTGAACTCACCAAGATAGGATAGAAAATAAAACACCTTCCCCTACGTCGCTGAATACAAACTGGACATTTTAAATGCATCTCTTAATAATTTTCATAACTGTTCATAATTGTTCCTGATATATTGTTATATATATGTTTATTATTATAAGACAAAGATTCTTTTTTAAATTTAGACAGAGAATGGGAATTGTTGAAGTTTTGATCTTCTGCTATGTATCATAAGGCTAAATACTGGCCCCCAAGACCTGGTTGCCCCCAGGGATGAGAGAATCCACGCTTATATCAAGTCATGCTGGGTGGCCTTGCTCCTTAACTTAAAACCGTTGGCTGAACAACATTACCAACAGCCTGTAGATGGGCAGAAGAGAGATAGGTGGATTTAGTTCCCAGGCTTGGGGTTTGAGGCAGGACCATGAAAGAAGAGAAGAAGGTGGAGGGAGGAGAAGCTGCCGTGAGGTAGGTGAGTCATGAAAACATGGCCACAAGGGCTGGCCAATCAGAGTTAAGAGCTGCCCAGATGAAACATGGTGAGTTATAACTCAGTACTGTGGATAGGGAAGGAGAGTCTAATAGCTTAGGGGGTAGGTATCTGCCCAGCTCTAGTGCGTAAGGTTTATTATAAATGTAAAAGGTGTATGTGTTTTGTCAGGGAACTGAATGACCTAAGGCTGGAGAAACCCCCGATCGAGATGAATGTTTACAAGAGGGAGGCATAGCAGAAGGCTTTTCAGACGGCTGGTCACATGGCATCCACAGTCAGGAAGCAGAGAATGATGAATGCGGGCGCTCAGCTTGCTTTCGCTTTTTACTTAACCCCAAACTGTAACTCACTGCACGGTGCTCCCTACATTCAGGGTGGGCCTCCCCACCTTGATTAACTTAACCTAGAAACCCTGGCACAGACATGCTCCGAGGTTTGTTTCCATGGCAATTCTAAGTTCTACTAAAGGGATAGTTGGACTTTGAACCATTGCCTGGGACAGGGCAGGCTAGTATCCTGTGTGGAAAGGACTCTGAAATTTCTGCCCTACTCAGTTTCTCTGGGCTTAGTCTGGGCTCCTGCTCCTTACCAAGGCCTTTCTGAAAATGTGTATCTGTTTTTCTGCAGCCCACCTCTGCATGTGTGCTGGGGCCTCAAGCCACAGTGCCTCCCACTGGAGGACAGAGAGTGCCACCCTGTCTTGGTGACCCGGACGTCTTTTAACCTGAGCCACGTCTTCCAGGACCCTGGGGATTACTGCTTCATCTTCCGTGCTGAGAATGCTATCAGCAAGGCTCACCAGTACCACAGGATTCAGGTGTGGCCCTCCAGTAAGTGACACCTTGCCTTCTGTGCAGTGCCATACAGGTATCTAAAACCCTGCCATCCCCTCTGGTGACCAGCTGATCACTTGGTAGCTGATCCTACCAAGGTCATCAAGACCTATCAGCACCAAGGTCATAAGTAGTTCTCCTGGATAAAGGAACAATTCACATTTCAATGACCAAGTGACAGCTGCCACCACCATCCACACTCCGCCAACATTGTCACCACCAGATTCCTCCAACAACCAACACTCCACCTCTCGGCACCAACTGGAAACTCCGCCATGATTATCCTGAACACTCTGCCCACCTTAGTACCAACAACAAACTTCACCAAAACCAAAAATGGGACCATCTCAGCTCCACCACCAACTCCACCAGTACCGTCTCTGGCACTCTGTTAACTTCAGCACCAAACACCACCAGGGTCATTCTTAACACTGTACCAATCTAGGTACTCCTAGCAAGCTGTACCAATGCCCTAACACTTTTATACCTCCACCCAATTCCATGAACACCACCACCAACACTTTGAGGGGGTGGCTTGAGACAGGGTCTCACTGTGAAGCCCTGGCTGTCCCGGAACTCTATAGACCAGGCTGGCCTCGAACTCACAGATCTACGTGCCCCAGCCTCCTAAGAGCTGGGATTAAAAGTGCGTGTCACCAATGCCTGGTTCACCACCAATACGTTGCCAGCACCAACGCTACCACCAAACGCCATCAATGTCCCCTACACTCGACTGACTTCATTACCTCCACTAAATACTATTTACAATACTCTACCCACCCCAGTACCACCACCAAACTCCAACAGTTCAATTCCCAGCACCCACATGGCAGCTCGCGGCTACCTGGGACTCCAGTCCCAGAGATGACACTTTCTTTTGGATTCCGCAGGCACCGTATGCACAGATTGCACAGATGTACGTACAGGGAAAAGAATCGTACACATAAAAACATTTAAGAGAGGGGGAAGAGGAAGCAGTAGCCTGTGTCTGTCACCCCACTACTAGGGGCAGAGATATGGAGACCGGACGGTTCCTTAGGCTCCCCAGCATGCCAGTCTAGCCAAACTGGTGAGCCCCTGAGTTCAGCAAGGAACCCTGTCTAAGGAAAATGAGGGAGAAGCTAGGTGTAGTGGGGCATACCTACAATTTCAGTCTTTGGGAGGCAGAGGCAGGCAGAGCTTTGTAAGTTCAAAGAAAGCCTTGTTTACGTTGAAATTCCAGACCAGCCAGGACTACCAAGTGGGACCCTGTCTTAAATGAACAACCCCCCAAAAATGAGCTAACAAGATGGCTCAGTGGGTAAAATGCTTGCCATTAAGGTTGTCAATCTGAGTTCTATCCCCAGGAGGGACATGGTGTGAAGGAGACCAAAAACAAGGTGGGGGCTGTAGAGAGTAATCTGGGAAGACTCCTGATGCTAACCTCTGACCTTCACAACACGTGTGCACAGGGAGGTACATCTGCACACACGCACTAAGGAACACCACCTTTTCTCAGGAAGCAGCGTCATGCTGGTGCAGGAAGGGCTACCACCCGCTGAACCAGCACATTCACATCCCTGTTTTCTCTTGGCAGCCTCATGGGGCAGCATGGGTATCACGTAGCATGGTCAGAGGCAGGATTTGAACCCACGACCACTCCACCATGCTTTCCTTGGGAAGAGGCTTTGTGGGTGAGGCAGAGATACTGCACTGCTTAGAAGGGGCTGTATTAATTATTTCTACATCACTGCCGACCAGATTTCTGACCAAACAACTGGCACTGTTTCAAGAGGAAGGATTCTGAGAGTTTTCCCCATAGTTGCTCAGCTCTGTGAACATGGGTAAATCATGGGTGGGAGTGAGTAGATGGAACCAGAGAAAAGCGCAACATACATCATGGGTGACCGGAAGTAGGCAAAGGAGACACAGGAAGGACTCAGAACAAAACGCCCTCATATCCATGGTGACATCAACTTTTATTTCCATCTCTGATGCTGTGATAAAATCCTGATGAACAGCAACTTGGGCAGGAAGGGATTTATTTGGCTTTCATGTCTAGGGTGTGGTCCATCACTGAGGGAAGTCAAGACAGAAACTCAATGCTGCTAGTCAATACCACATCCACACTCAAGAGCAGAGAATATTTCCCTCTTACACAGCATAACACCCCAAACTAGGAAATGGTGGTACCCATATTCAGCACATTGCCATTTTAGAATCAAGACACAGGGGGCAGGAGAGATGGCTCAGCAGTTAAAAGCACTGACTGTTATTCCAGAGGTCCTGAGTTCAATTCCCAGTAACCATGTGGTGGCTCACAACCATCTGTAATGGGATACAATGCCCTCTTTTGGTGTGTCTGAAGACAGCGACAGTGTACTCATAAAAATGAATAAATAAAAAAAAGAATCAAGACATAGTCACGTCATAGGCCAGCCTGATCTAGGTTATCCTTCAACTGAGACTGTTTTCCCAGGTTAGCCATTACATTGTCAAAGCCCCTCCCTGCTCCCTCTTATCCTTTCCCAAGATGTCACTTAGTTATGAGTCTATCAAGAGATGAACTCATTGATTGGGCCAAAGCACTCAGGAGCTAATCATCCGTGGAAACACCCAGAGAGATGTTCTTTGCTCATGTTACAATCCAGTCCCGTTGACACAGGAACCAACAGGGATTGTCCCTGTGTTCATGGTGAAGACTCTAAAGCCACACGATTCATTCTTCTCAACTAGTCATCGACTCCGGCCCACGCATCGCGGGTGGGGGATTTGACTGCTCCTAATAAGGTGCTATTGAATGAAAGCAAAAATAAAATAGTAAGAGGAGGAGGGCATGGTGGTAAAATTTTTACTATAGATACAAGAGAGAGGCAAGCAGAGGCAGGACTCCAGGCTGAACGTGGCCAGCAGACTAAACCCGATCATGAAGGCAATGGAAGAGAGGGAGAACAAGAAAGGGGTGGGTCACCAACGGAGGTGGCCTGGGTCAAAGATCAAGAGACAGGTGTGGCCAAAACCGTTATATAGGAATCAGGCTAGGGGAGGAGAAGTGGGAGCCCTTGGGAGAGAAAGGTTTAGGGTAGAAGGCATGGCTAGACGTGCTGGGAGGAGCCACGGGTACTAAGGGGTGCTGGAAGAACTGGGAGGAGCCACTGATACCAAACGAGGCTTGTCCCAGGTTTTTTTGAGATCAAACAACTACAAAACAGATTGTATTTTTACATGTATTTAAAGATGTATGTGAGTACACTATCACTGTCTTCAGACACACCAGAAAAGGACATCGGATCCCATAACAGATGGTTGTGAGCCACCATGTGGTCATTGGGAATTGAACTCAGGACCTTTCGGAAGAGCACTCAGTGCTCTTAACCACTGAACCATCTCTCCAGCCCCCATGAATTTAACTGTTCTCATACTTCATTTTATTTATTCTCCTTTGTGTGTGTGTTAAAGGCCCAGGTATATCCCTGAGTTTTATATTAACGATCATTTTCTGGGGGGCTGGGGAGATGGCTCAGCAGTTAAGAACACTTGTTGCTCTTATAGAGGACTCAGGCATTCTTGATTTCAAACAAAAAGTCGAAGGAACCCAAGGAACAACACTAGAAGTTGCCCTGATTTTTGCATGCATACACACTTGTGATCATGGGCCTGCGCACACACATCTGTGTACCTGCACACCTGCACACATAATATACCCACACACTCACAAACACATGCACGTGCATGACAGCACACACATACACACTCACTCAACATCAGCAGTTTAAGAAAACAATTATTGTTTACTTATTGTGTGTGCTTTTTTCCCCTTTTGTTTGTCTTTTCAAGAGAGGGTTTCTCTGTGTGTACCCCTGGCTGGACAGCAACATGTTATATAGACCAGGCTGGCCCTGAACTCAGAGATCTGCCTGCCTCTGCCTCCTGAGTTCTGGGATTAAAGGTGTGTATGTTACCACCTCCCGGTTATGGTGTGTGCTTGTATGTGTGTGCCACAACACACATGTGGAGGCCAGGGACAATTTCCACGAGTCAGTTATCTTTTTACTTCCGTGTTTACTTCTGGGATCAAACGCAGGTCATTAAGCTTGGCAGCATTTGAACCCCAGCTACCTGGTTATTTAACCTCCTTCTCTCCCTCCCAGGCTTCCAGCCGTTTGTCTTTGCTTTCCCGTGTGCCACGCTAATCACCGTGCTGCTGGTTTTCATCATGTACATGACTGTGCGGAGCGCTGCTAACCAGAAGGACGTAGTGGAGGTAGGTGTTCTGTAGGATGCAGGCTAGACCGCTGAGCTTTATCTAGGAGAGGATACGATAGGCAGATGCCCTGGAGGGGGGCGGGGACTTGCTAAGTCTAAGGTTTGGAATGATGCACAGAAGAGGCATTATTGACAGGTAGGATTGCTGACAGGTGACTGATTTTGACTTTTCCCCTTTATCTGACAAGAGCCCTGGAGTCACCGGGCTCAAGTGTTGCTGCCAGGTGTGCTGCGGTTCCCTCTTTCTGGACACGCCGTCCGAGTACATGGAAATCGTCCGAGAGAACCACGGGCTGCTTCCCCCCCTCTACAAACCCGTGAAAACGTACAATGTGTGAACTCCCACCCCATACCTCTCAGTATTTGCCCATCACCCATCGGGAGCTTTGAGCAGGGTGGCCTACGCTACTGAGCAGGAGGGGTTTACACAGGTGTGACCGTGTGTAACAGACTGGTCACTGATCTGTACAGTTCAGCCGCTGTCATCGTCCTTTGTGTCACCTCCCTGCTGTCATCTACTCATCAGTCTAGTCAGTGCTGTGAGCTGTTCCCAGTCACCCTCCCCCCTCTACCAAGCAGGATTCCGATCTTTGGTGTGTTGTGTTAAGACTCTCCCAAGGCTGCCCCTTGCCCATTGCTTTCGTATTAGCATGTCCATTGCTCACTGGGGATTCATGAGATCTCTAGCAATGCAGCTCTGCACGAACCAGAAGGAACAAGGAAGGAGGTCACAGATGGCTAAGGATAGTGGGAGGTGACGAAAGCTCAGATGGGCATGCTCACAGCATGGAAGGCCACACGTGGGTATCATGGAGCACCTCAGAGGATTTGCTGTGTGTCTGTAAGGCTTGTTGCTGGACTTGAATTAGACCTCAGAGGTGATACCCAAGCCCAGCCTCGACCCCCCTCTGTCTTTTGTCTCTATAGTTCCATTACCAGGCCAATCTGTTCCCTGCCTGCTCTCCGGAAGCTGGGTGGGGGATGGGGACAGAATGAACATCCCGTGAGTGTAGAATGCTTTGTAAATGGACCCTCTAAATCTGGTAAGATCAATGTCCACCGAGAAAAATATTTGGAGCAAACAGAAAGGTTGAGCTAGTGAGGACTTGGGATAGCAACCTTGCTCTACTGAGTCTTGATGTCTGCGATCTCTCTCTCTCTCTCTCTCTCTCTCTCTCTCTCTCTCTCTCTCTCTCTCTCTCTCTCTTTCTCTCTCTCTCTCTCTGTGTGTGTGTGGTGTGATGTCTTATGCACTCAGTAATTCCGAAGGTAGTAGAAGGAAAAAGCAGGAAGCAGAGGATGCCCTGAAAGAAAGATGAGGAGAATCCTGGTATGGCGGTGCCCACCTTTAATCCCAGCATTGGGGAGGCAAAGGTTGGGATATCAGATCAGAGTTCAAGGTCAGCCTGGTCTACATAGTGAGTCCCAGGACATCCAGAGCCACATAGGGAGTTCTTGTCTCAAAAAAGGCAGGAAGGAAGGAAGGAAGGAAGGAAGGAAGGAAGGAAGGAAGGAAGAAAATATGGTACATACCTATGAATGTAAGCTTCCAAGCTTACTCGGGTACCCAGCATGCCAGGGCAGCCTGCATGTGCCGGATAAGGATGATCAAGTCTGTGAAGGTAGCTCTTTGTCACTGTAATTGTTGGCCCTTGGACATCCTGCTGAAATAGTATTGTTTCTTGTACCTTTCATTCCCATGACATACCGCCATTGTTCCTGAATAAAAGCTTCACCAAGCACAGTCTGTGTGGCAGAGTCTTTCTCTCCCGTGTCAATGAAGCTTTGTAACACTTAGAAGCAGAAAGTTGTCTCTTGGGCATTCTGCAATGGTGGGGACAGTGCGGGAGCCATTGGAGGTGGGACGACCCAGAGGTGGTGTGCTAAGGCAGACAGTCCATCGGAGAAGGGACGGTGTGGCAGCAGGAATGCGAGACAGCTGGTCAGTAGCTGGTCACTTTCTCTTCTTAAAATTTAGTTCATGGCTCCATGGAATTGACCCACATTCATAGAGGGCCCTTCCCCCCCGCTTACATCTCTCTGTCCCCGAGGTGCATCTAAGTTCCGTCAGATTGACAGTCAAAATTAACTATTGCAGAGCCTCAAGGTGAGAGCCCATGGCTTTTGTTGTTGTTTTGTTATTATTATTATTTTTAAAGAATCCAACAAAGCCAGGTGTGGTAGAATGTGCTTGTAACCCCAGTTCCACGCAGAAATAGGATCCTTGGGACTCACTCATTGGCTAGTTAAAGTAGCTGAATCAGCAACCTCAGGCCAGCAAGAAATGGTGTGGTTGGGTGGTAGTGACACACACCTTTAATCCTAGTATAGGGGTGGGGACAGAGGCAGGTAGATCTCTGAGTTCCAGGCCAGCCTGGTCTACAGAGAGAGAGTGTTTCATGACAGCAGGGCTTCCCAGAAAAACCCTCTCTCAAAAAACAAACAACAAACCATCACCACCACCACCAACAAAACAAACCTCTAAGGTTGAGAGTGAGCAAAGAGTGACACCTGAGAGTAACCTTTAGTTTCCACACGTGTGTGCACACATGCACACAAGTACTCACGTAGTCAAGCATGTGCATATACATCCCTATAAACACTAGACTTTTAATAGAATTGTTTTCCTTTGCAATACTATTTTTTGTGCTTTAAAAAAACAGAAGCTCTCTGAGTTATTACTTAAAGAGGCACCTGGGGACCGTAGGGTGTGGTGGAAGACTCTGTTTTCTACTTCTGGACAGAAGGGACAAATGCCAGACCCTAAAGGGACAAACGCCAGACCCTAACGCGGTCTGCCTGCACTTTCCAACGATTCCAGCAGGTGGCAGTGTCCGCTTGCTCATATGTCCTATCTGGTTTTGTTTTCCGTTGCCTGGCCTTAGCCAAGTCCAAGCGTGAAGAGGGGCACAGACTGCCCCCTCAGCACCGCACCCCCACAGCTGCCTGAACTTAGCAGAATGCTGCACACGCAGGTGCGCCCACACTCATGCACAGCCATGCTCTTGTGTGCCCACACTCACATGGGTGAGACAGGCAGGGTGAGACAGACAGCACGGCCGTCAGCTTCTACAACATCCAGCCCCTTCGTGCACAGAGCCCAGGGTCTCGCCCTCACAAAAGGCCAGGCGTAGCTGCACACACCCCTACAACCCAAGGATGGGTCGTGGTAGCCAGCCCAACTTCAGGTTCAGTGAGAAACTCTATCTCAAAAGAATAAAGTAGAGAGCGGTAGATCAGGACTCCCGACATCTGGCTTCCACAAGCACATGAGAATACAGACACCTATGCACAACAGCAGGGTATAGGACGCCCCCTGTCTGGACCCCCAAATGCCCACAAGGGTCAGAGATGTTCTGACTTCTGTCTCGCTCTTCTTAGGGAGCCCCAGGTTTCCATCTTTATTCTGCATTTACGGTTCTGGAAGATGCTCTTGGCAGAGAGCCCACTGGACGGCGTGCTTCACTTTCTGCCTTAGTTCGGGTTTGCTTACTGCTGTGACGAGACACCATGACTAACAGCAACTTGGGGAGGAAAGGGTTTAGTTTGCTCACAGTTCCCCAGTGCAGCATCAAAAGCAGTGAGGCCAGGAACTCAGCCTGGAGGCAGGGGCTGATGAAAAGGCCATGAAGGGATGCTGCCCCCTGCCTTGATTCCCCATGGCTTGCTCAGCCTGTTTTCTTATAGAACTCAGGACCACCAACCTAGGAATGGCACCGCCCACAATGGGCTGGGCCCTCCCCCATTGATCACTAATTAAGAAAATACCCTATAGGCATGTCTGCAGCCTGAGCTTATGGAAACATTGTTTTCAGTGTGGCTCCCTCTTCTCAGATGATTCTAGTTTATGTTGATATAAGCATACATACTTTCCATAGAAATGACCCCTAGTATTTGTGTCCAGCCCAGACTATGCCCACGATACCTATATACCTACATAGGTCCATGATGCGCCTATTTATGTTTGACTTGCTCTTTGACCCCTGTCGTATTCTGTGTTCAGAACTAGATCCCCAGTTTACCCCAAACCTGTCCTCTAAGCTGGAAACTTCTACTTACCTAAACATCTCACCCCCATCCTGCTATGAAATTCCAGCAATTCCAGTAATGGACACCAGGGGGTGCTATAAGCTTTGCAAGAAGCCACAGCCAGCCAGAACGGCAGGGATGAACTTCCTTCTACCTTTTGACTATTTGTTTTTTTGGGCCATAGCCTGGGTTATCTGCAACCATGCTGTTTCCCAAACTACCAATCAGTTCATTCCCTCCAAATCTCCAACAACTCCCCGAACCTTCAGCAACTAATCTAACTTCCCAGGATGCAACATTGAGTAAAGGTTTCTATGACCAAGATTTGAAGACTGAAGTTTGGAGCCCAAGACTGGGTGTGCAGTCTTGCTTTTGGTCTCCAGTGAGGTGTCAAAGACCCATGATGGGAAAGGCATGGCAGGGGGAATGGCTTTTTTATGCCTAGAAAGCAAAAGGGAAAGACATGGGATGCCTCCTTATGCCAATAACCCAAGGGCCGCCCACTGGCTTCCTCTCCCCACCGACAACATCACTTCCCGATGGCCTCCTACCTGCTAAGGTTGGATTTTGAACCCATGTGTCTTGGAGTAATTCCGTTGCTATTTCAACTGAGTCCGAAGGGGCACGATTGGTCGTGCTTGCATGGCGTGTATGATCTGTGGCACCCCATACCCAGGGATAGGAGACCATGTCTATCATTTCTGCGGATGTGGAGGCAGGAGGAACAAGCATCAAAGGTCATTCTCAGTAACATAGTGAGTTTGATGCCAGCCTGGGATAGGTGAAACTATCTCCGAAGCAAACGAGGGCTGGGGAGATGGTTCAGTGGTTATAGCACTTGCCTGGCACCTGCGAGGATGGAGTTGGGCCCTCCAGAACTCACACAAAGGTCTGTGGCACCCGCCCGTGGTTCCAGACTCAGAATTCAGACTGGGAATCCCCGGAGCACAATGGCCAGTGAGACCAGTCGTACTGTGAAGATGATTCTGGACATCGGCTATTGGCCTCCGCATGCATGGATGACCACACACATGTAAAAAATAGACATATATGAACAGACATGAAATGGAAAAAAAAATTGGTCTTGAGGGACCCGCCATTCCTAAGGTGCAGCTCTGTATAACACACATCATTTGGTGTTAGAACCTACCTCTCATCTACTCTGGGAATGTTTCTGATTTTCACACTGAGGGCGCAACCATAGGTGGCCTCTCCTGGTTAATGGTCAGCTGTCAGCTTGACACAGCCCAGCCATTATCTGAGGGAGTCTCCTTTGAGTAGGGGATCAGACTGGCCTCTGCGCATAACTGCACAGGACTGTCATAACTGTCAATCAGTATGGGAAGACCCAGCCCACTGTGGGAGCTACTCCCACGACAGCAAGGCAGACCTGGGCTTAGAAAAATTGGGGATCTTGAGCTTGAGAACAACCGAGCCAGCAACCATTTTCCCAACCGTGTGGGGGCTCATCCTGGTGTCAATTTGGCTGACCCTGGAATCAACTACACCCCAAGCTGCTGGGCTCTCACCGGAGGGATTTTCTTGACCAGATTATGTAAAGCAGGAGGATCCATCCTTCACAGGTATCAAAACCAGCTTCATCTGGATTCCAGTGAGGACTGAAGACAAACAGTCCCCAGGGACCCTCCAGGCAAGTGGTTCTCAACCAATGGGTCGAGACCCCTTTGGGGGGCTCAGATGATGCTTTCCCAGAGGTCCCATATAAGATATCCCGCATATCTGATATTTACATTATGATTCACACCAGTAGCAAGATTACAGCCATGGAGTGGCAAGAAAATAGTTTTATGATTGGAGGTCACCATAATGTGAGAAACTGGGTCGCGGCATTAGGAAGACTGAGAACCACCTGTCCAGGCCTTCAGCCCCAGACTGACACTGTTGAGACAAATAGCGCAGTGGGCTGAATGACTCCAGTATAGGTTTCTCTGCTTCTCTAGTGTGAAGCAGCCATTGTTGGACCACCTGGACTACATCCTGAATAAATATAACCTTTTTTTTGAGACAGGGATTCTCTGTGTAGCCTTAGCTGTCCTGGAACTCTCTTTCTCTCTGTAGGCCAGGCTGGCCTCAGACTCACAGAGATCCCCCTGCCTCTGTCTCTGGGATTAACGACTTGGACCACCATCTGGATAACAAATATCCTTTTAATACATATTTATCCCACTAGTCTTCCTCTAAGAAGACTGACTGGTACAGACTGTAACCCGAAAGATGAGATAAACCCTTTCTTCTCAAGTTGTTTTAGGTTATGGTGTTTCTCAGAGCAATGGATAGAAAACTTGGACATCATTCCACACAGATAGTTGTGTGATTCTGGGAACATCATGGAACCTGTCTCTTACCTTGCCTGGGGAACATGACCAAAATTTGACCGGTACCTAGCTTGAAGGGTGTTAAAGAAAGACCACGGGCCCAATTTAAAACACCTTAGGAGAATCCTGGGGCAGGTGGGCATTGTCCAACTATCTCTAAGGACATTCCATTACCGGGACCTGGGGGCTGGCTGAAAACTGCTGACCCATTGTCCTTGTTCCAGTCCAGTTTCTGACTAGCTGCCTGAAGCCTGTGTTTTTAGGCTTAGTCTCCTGAACTGCTAAGTTGAAGCCTGTCATGGAATCAGCCTGGCCTTCTCAAAGGTAAACAACGAATTTGAGATTCCCAGCCCCCACGTGGTAGCTCACAGTCATTTGTAACCTCAGTAGTTCCGGGGGAGCTGAAGCTCTCTTCTGGCTTCTGTAGGCATCACACACACGTGGCACCCAGACATACACACAGGCAACCACTTATACACATAAAATAAAATGAAAGAGAAAATTTAGTTGACGGTGTAGCCCAGGCGAGGAAGCAAAGACTTAGGTAGGACTTAAAAAAACAAAACCAAAACAAAGCAAAACAAAAACTCACGGAGGTTTCCTCTTCATTCCAGTTAAAGAGAAGGTGGAGTCACAGAGACCCTCAAACTTTTCTCTCTCTGCCTTGGAAATGCTTCACTAACTTGGCTGGGTACTGCAGTACAGGCCTGCTAATCCCCAAACCCAGGCATGGGGATTGTGGGGGCCAAGGGTCCCAGACTGTTGCAAAAAACAAAAATGAAGAAGGTGGGGTGTGCTGGTGAGTAAACTGTCCGGTGGGCCAACTGGAACAAAATGTTCACTACCCACCCCTCTCTTCTTGTTTCATGCATGCGTGCGTGCGTGCATGCGTGGGTGTGCGTGTGTGTGTGTTTGTTTGTGTATGTTTAAACAAAAATCATTAAGTAGCTCTGGCTGGCCTGGAATTTGCTGTGTAGCCCAGGCTAGCTATAAAGTCACTGCAAACCTCCTAGTTCTGCTATCTAAGAATGGGGAAATTACAGACACACACCACATCTGGTCTCTTTAGCCCTTCCTGGGAACATCTGGGTGGCTGGGGACCAGGCACCCTGTCTCTGTCACTCTCCACTCACTTGTGTTAGAAACCAAGATCCAAAACCAAAGAAGCAGGTCTGTGGGGACAGCTACTAAGTTGGGTTTGATCTCCAGGACGCACACAGCAGAGGGAGAAAACCTGTTAATTCCAAAGACAGAGGAGAGACCACCCACTCAGGCCATCAGGTCAAATTGTTTTATGCAAGTTTTTTAAAATCGGTGTACATGGGCTGCCTCCTCCTAAGGGAGGTTCAAGATGTCAGGGTAGGAGGTTTTCAAATGGGGAAGAATAGGTAGGTTCCCGGAGTACTGGGTGGTCAAAACAAAGTAACCACAACTGGTAGTCAAAACAAGGTAGTCATAGGTGAGCCAAGAACCTTTGAAACAAAGGTAGGGTTTCCAAATGGTTATAAACAACTTTTGGAAACAAAGGCATGATTGCCATCCCTGGAACAGGCAGAACAGAAGCCTCTGTAGTCAAGGGTACAGGTGGGGCCTAGCCCAACCCTCCAGAAACAGAGCTCTAATCATAAACAGGCATCCTAGTTTGATTTTCCTGTCAGACGGCTTTTAAGTCTAAAGACTGGTTTTTAAACCGACTCTCAAAGGTTGAACTCTGACCTCCCATCTATGTGCTTTCCTGACAATAAATAAATAGGTACCCATAACAAAACAAACCCCACAGGAAGTGTAGGTCTAACGTCTGAGTGGCAGGCCAGCCCCACAGTGAGAGGCTGGCCTGGTGGTGACTGCCCCTTTCTTCCCCATAGGGCCTAGGGCTTTGGAGATTATTTCTTTTGTGAAAGCATTAAGGCTGATTTGCCTTTAGCTGTTGCTCTGGGAGATCACAGAAGGAATCAAGTTTCAAGAGACCAGCCGGCAGCTTGGGGTGTCTGATGCCCTTGTCCACACCCAGAAACTGGGGACATAGGGGTCCCCAAGTTATTGGAACCAAAATAGTTAGGGTCAGGGTCTGGCAATTAACAAGCCAGGCTGGGCTGGTGTCTCAATAAGATAATTAAAAGTACACAAACGAACAATAAAGAGCAGCAGGGCTTAGTGACATGCGCTTTCCACCCCAACACCTGAGAGGCAGAGCATTCCACATTAGCCTAATCTGCGTAGCCGACTTACCACGTGAGCCCCTGTCTTTTAAAAGAGGGGAGCTGAGGGAGTGGGAATGGGGGTACAAAGAGGTACGGTGACCTCCTCCCAAGCTAACCTCTGGGGCACTACGGAGTTTAGGTTTAATAGAGGAATGGATAGCTAAGCAGCCATGGCTGAGCTGTGACCACACATCTCTGCTCTGACATTGTCTCAATTTAAGTTTTTCCTGCAAGGGGGTCTGACCATATGAAATCTCTTCCCGAGAGACAAGCCCTGCCTAGCACCCAGCCTCAGCTTGTCCTTCCTCGCATGAGATTCCTGGTGGATAGTTGCAGCTCTTAGAAGTCCATTGTTTCAAGAGTCTAATAACTGAATGGGAGTGGGGGCACAGTGTCTCTCTAGAACATCTTCTTCCTTCCTCCAGAATAATTACAAAAGAGCAGGGGTCTTAGAAACCCAGAGGCAGTGGCTCTGTAACCTTCAGGGTGTATCCTACAGTCATCCGGCCACCTTCTCCCATTCCATGCCTTCCCAGAGGAATCTTTCCACACTCCAGATACATGCCAGGAAAGGGGGATTGTCTGATCCAACGACAGAGAGGGCAGTCACTCAACACAGCTGCCTCTCTCGCTGCATGAGAGAATTGCATTAAAGATTACAAATTATTCAGTAGTAGTTATTGTTGTTATTATTATTATTATTAAGTATTTATTTGTTTTGCCTACCTATGAATTTCACCAAAGCAACAGAGCCGGGGATGGCACAGCTGAGATTCAAGTCTGGTTTCCTCAACACCCTCATGGTGGGCTTTGCTACTTTTGCTCCTCGGCTGCCTCAGGCTCACCTGTGTTGGGAGGAGTCGGGTGGAAGCCGCAGCAGGAAGAACGGCTGAGTTGCAGGGTCTTCGGTGACCACCAGGGGGCATCAAGGCTCCAAAGGAGGAATAGAAGCTCTCTATGTCTTCAGTACTTTCCAGTGGAAATAGCAGATTCAAGGGCTGGGAAGATGGCCCTGTTGAGAACCAGAGTTCGGAGCCCCAGGACCCATGGGAACCTCTAGGGGGCTGGGGCTCTCCTTCCAATCTGCCTAGCCATGATTTCAAGCTTCAGCTGCAGGTTTGGTGGGAGATAAATAAGGAAAAGGTAGAGCAGGCTGGACAACTTAGCAACCTACAAGGACTTCCTTTAGTGACTCTTTGAGCTATGAGCTGAGGACCCAGGAGACATGAATGCCACTGTTGTTAGTATTAACCCAATCTACAGATCAGAGAGGGGTTGGGGATTTAGCTCAGTGGTAGAGCGCTTGCCAGTATCTTGGCAAAACATAGCCATGTGGGACCTCTCTGGGCCTCAGGTTCCCTAAAGATGAGGCCTAGGATGCAGTTGAGAATTGGGGGATAAAGAGATGTCTCTGCTGCTAAGATCACTTGCTGTTCTGGCAGAGGGCCCATATCCAGGTCCTCTTCAGGTCCTCTTCTACTCCAGCTCCAAACGCTGCACTGCCCCCTCTGGCCTCTGTGAGCACTACAGTCACATGCACATACTCCCACACAGGCACATGTCCACGTCACATAAAAGTAGCTAAGAATGAGATGTCAGAATGAACCACAGAGCTTTGCTTGTGGGAATAGTGGCCCCAGTTTGACGCTCTGTGAAGTTAAGTGCAATGTCCTGGGGGACAGGGGAGACAAGGAGACCAATGTCTATGAATCACAAAATGTTTAGCCCAAGAGACCAGGTTAAATGGAGGGACCCTACCACTATAGCTGATCCAAGTGACGGAGTGATGGTGGGAACAGCTGTCATAAGGCCCAGTGCATGGAACCCACAGGACAGCCACCATCGCTGGCTCTTATCCCTGAGTTCTGGGTGACCTTCAGGAGCGGACTGGCTCTCCGTGACTTTCCACACTGCCTTGCCTGCAGCTCCATCTTTAAAAATAGTTGCAGAAAAGCCCATTGCTTATTCAATGAGGTCTTTTGTGGAGGGGGGGGGAGAACTCAGCCATAGTTTGTTTAGTGCATAAAAGGCCCACTGCTATTATCAAAAAACCCGGCTCATTAAAGACAAAACAGGAGGATGGGAGGAGGAGGGCAGGCGGGGAGGAGGCAGGCAGGGGGAGGGCCATGGAGCCAGGTGGGCAGTGGCTTAGGGAACAAGGCATGCTTTGTAAAGTTAGGGGGATTCTAGGCAGGGGCTCTACCACTGAGCCACACCCCAGCCCCTCACTGGGGGATTCTAGGCAGGGGCTCTACCACTGAGCCACACCCCAGCCCCTCACTGGGGGATTCTAGGCAGGGGCTCTACCACTGAGCCACACCCCAGAACATCAGTGTCTTAGGTCTCTCTTCTTTGGTTTCTGTCCTGAAGTCACCTCACCTATAATCGGCTTGTGTACAGACTCTCTCCTCCACAGACCAGGCCTCTGAGAATTTGCCATGTGAGAGCTGCAGGTCTGCTATGAATGAAAACCATTCTCTGTGAAGCTGCTTGAGGTGTCCTTCCAAGTACTGATAGCTGCCGCTGCCGTTGCTCTGTTCAGCTACCTTCTGTGGCTCCCCATAACTCGGGAAGAAGTTCAAACAGCTGTAAGCCCTGAAATCTTCAGACCTTTCAAGTTCCCTGCCTATCCATCGACTGAGTGCTGGCATTACAGAATGATATCATCAAGCCTGACTATAACTTGATCTTTTACTTTACTACATTAATTAATGTGGTGTGTGTGTGTGTGTGTGTGTGTATGTGTGTGTGTGTGTGTGTGTGTGCCCTGGTGCCTGTGTGTAGGTCAGAAGACAACTTGAGATATTTGGTTCTCTTTCTCCATCTGGTAGGACCTAGGGATTAAACTCTGGTCATCAGTTTGGCAGCAAGCACCTTTGTCTGCTGAGCCATCTTGCTAACACTCAATGTAACTTATTAGTGGGATATTTTGCTTTCACTTACTTCCTTAATGCTATGCCTCCACCACCGGGTACACTCCCTCCTTACATTGCAGCTTGATCTGTATTTAGATTCCATAGGATACACAGTTGAGAAAGCTCACATCCTAACCCAAGTTGTTTCAAACATAATTAATTCTTACAATGAAGGAACCAGATACTCATTTTGAAATGTGATTTTAATGAATGAAATGGAGCCAGGGGTGGTTGACTCGTGACTCCAATTTCAGCACTGCAGAGGCAGAGGCTGGCCAGGGCAACATAGTGAGACTATTGTCTTAAACATCAAAACAGAGAGGAGGAGGAGGAGGCAGAGGAAGAAGAGGGGGAAGGGATGATAGAGAGAGAAGGGGGAGGGATGATAGAGAGACACTTAGGCAGTTGCTCACAGTCACACAGTCAGCTGGTGGCAGAGCCAGAATCCTGTAATCTGGTGGCAAAGTCCACAGTTGAAACAACTATGGGAAGTGATCGTCCAGCTCTTTGGGTTGTGACTTGTGGTGAGAAGTTCACTGACATCCAGATTCACCCATGGGTGCGTGTGCAAGCACACAAACACCCAGAGAAGGGTTTGAAAACTATCACTTACATAATCACAGGCAACACATTCTGGTGTGTTCTAATATCTCTTCTTAAAATGTTGGGGTTGGAGAGATGGCTCTACAGGTAAGATCATTTGCTGTGCTTAGAGAGGGCCTGAGATGAGTTCCCAGCACCCACATCTTCCGGGGTATCTCATGCCCTCTTCTGGCCTCTGTAGGCACCTGCACACTTGTGATACACACACACACACACACACACACACACACACATACACACACACACACAGACACACGCACCAAATCCTTAAAATACTATTGGTTGTGGGGCTATAAAGGCAGCATAGAGGTAAATGCTTGCTGTGTAAACACAAGAACCTGCATTCCATCCCTGACGTCTGTGTAAAAAGCCAAGTGTGGTGGCACACACTTGTGATTCCAGCCCTGGGGCGGCAGAGACAGTGGACACTGGGGCAGAGACAGGGGACACTGGGGCAGAGACAGGGGACACTGGGGCAGAGACAGGGGACACTGGGGCAGCAGAGACAGGGGATACTGGGGCAGAGACAGTGGACACTGGGTCTTGCTGGCCAGGCAGCTGAGCTGAATCAACTAACTCCCCACTGGAGAGAAATATTGTCCCCCCAAACAAAGCAGGTGACTTTCAGGAATGACACTTGAGGTTGATCTCCGGTCTCCACACACATTTACACACATAAACACAAATACACAAAGATGTTAGTTGAGACCCATCAAATTAATTCCATGGCCTGCTCTACTACCACTGGTTTTGCAAACCCACTCTGTAGACCCGGCTGGCCTCAAACTTATAGAGATCTGCCTGCCTCTGCCTCCTGAGTGCTGGGATTAAAGACATGTGCCACCACCAGACAAACTTAATTAAAAAAAAGATATACTTATTTTATGTGTGTGTTTTGCTGAACTATATGTCTGTATTCCCTGTGTGTGCCTAGTGCCTTTGGAAGTGAGAAGAAGGCCCTGGAGGCCCCGGGACTGGAATTATAGGTGGTTGTGACTTGCAATTTACATGCTGGGTTTCAAACAGAAAATGAGGACCCTACACTTAAGACTTTATTACCCTTGCTTACACCCTCTTATCAACTGCAGGTCTACTGAGGATTAATTAGGTCTCTAGCATATGAGTGTGGGGAGAGGGAACAAATGTCCCATTCATAACAGTACTGAGGCTTTAGCAAAGATGCCTCTCATGATGGAGAGGAGGACAGGCCACACCATACTTTACAGGTTGTAGTGGAGAGAAGGGACAGGAAGGTACTAAGATCTGCCCACCCAATATTCTCAAAACTAAATGAGCGATATGGTTTTAGGAGAGGCATTTTCTGCAGAATGTAGAAATATAGTTCCAGCTATAACAGCCCTTGTCCATGAAGGACTTTGAGATGAGGAGTGCCCCCCACCCCCATTCCTAGCTCTGTCGGTCTTATGGGATGGATTGAAGACCTCAGCCTATATAGACTCTGGTTTTCCAGAACCATTAACTCAGAGGGAGACTGGGATGTGGCTTAGTTGGGAAGGCGCTCTCCTAGCATGAAGCCCTGGGTTGGCTCTTTAGCAACCTATAAACGGAAGGCAGTGGGGTATACTGACAATCCCAGTATGTGGGAGGTGGGTTCAGAAGGACCAGAAAATTGAAATCAACTCGTGCTATATATGAACCTAGTCTGGGCTGTTTGAGACCATCTCCTAACAAAAACATAAAAACAAAAAATTCATTGACTTGTGGCTTGACTCAGGCAAAGGTAGTACTTTCTGGACTAGATTCTGCTTCCCCCTCACTCCTCCACACCCCATGTGATATCAGGGGTTTCAGATCTATATGTCTCAGCTTGTGATGTCCTGAATTCTTGCCAGTTCAGCTTACAGCTAAAGATTCCCTGGGAAATCCTGGTGAGGCTATTGGGCTTGTTTCTCAAACGGTCTAGAGATCTACTGCCCTTTGGGATGTGAGGTGGGGTACCCAGAGCTGAACCTGGGAGTGCCCATCTGAGGTGAAGTAGGAGGCAAAAAGAAACTACCAAATCCTTGATAGGCCACGCGTTTTGTTGTTTTGAGACAGAGTTCCTGTAGCAAGGGATGACCTGGAATTTCTGATTGTTTTGCTTCCAACTCCTGAGAAGTGGCATCACTTGGGTCACTAAGAAAAGTTTAGTTGGGTAAAGGAGCCTTGAGGCCAGATTCTGATGGGAGCAGAAGGAAGCAGTACCCAGAGGCAGGGTTGGCTGAGGGTCATGCAGAGTCAAGGTTTTCTCCGTTCAGTTTGACTGCATTCGGGGCTATGACAGAGCCTGGGAAAAGCCACCTATCAGCTGATTTGGGTCTGTTACTCCGTGGATGTGGCATCTGGCTGTGGAGGGACTGGCTGGTTTGGGGTCATGCCACATCACAGGGCAGATGGAGAAGACAAGGGAAGCCAGAACACACTGCCAGGTGGGCCTGGAGCCATGTCAGCTTCCAAAGAATCCCCAGGGAGCCAGGGAGAACCTGGCTTCTCTCCCAGGCCCTGGATGGGTGCCGAGCCCAGTTTGGTCAAAATATATCAGCACAAGGTGACTCCAGATGTTAGGTGGGCTTGGAGGTGATAGATGAGGCTGTGAGCAGAACGAGAAAATGTAGCATGGGGGCGTCTGCTGGGTTCCCCAAACTCGTGCTCACACTTGTCTGGGCTGGGCAGGTGCACACACCTGTGTAGGCATGTATGCTCCCATACTCGTGTGTGCAACAGTCACATGCAGACAGGGGCAGCAGGCTCACCTCCTCCCCATCCTCACACCTACTCTCTTTCCTAGAGGTGTGTTAGCCTAGAAATCCCTCTCCCTTCCAGGATTTCTCTGCTACTGCAGCCAATTTTAATTCCTGCCGTGAAACTCCTCAGCAGACCCTGCCAGGAACATCTCTTTCTCATTTATTTCAGGCTCCAGAGAAGCCCGAGAGAGGAGGAACCCTGCAGATGGCTCCCTGGTATTTTCATCAATATGACAGCCCCCTGAGCACACAGGCTGTGGAAGCCAGGGCCTGGGTCCAAGGAAGGTGGAGCCCAATCCAGAACAGGTAGGATGCACTACAACTTGAGTGGATTATGTTCTAGAATAGACAGTGCCTGGTGAAAGCAGAGCCCCTGGCTGCAAGGTGGAGGTGGGTCACAATATACGTGTGTCCCTTGAACTGTTCCTCCACATTTATATGATTATTATCGAGATAAATGGCCTCCAGGGAGTGATTGACAGCTGTGGTTTGTAGATTGTTGTCTGTAAGCAGGGGAGGGCAGGTGAAAGACATGGCTAGAGATTGTGATTGGACAGTAGAAAAGGAGGGCAGGCTGAGATTTTTTGAGAGGTGGGAGAAGGGCAGAGGGGGAGAAGGAAGGAAGATGGAGGGAGAGAAGGACAACCCAGATCCTTGTGGCTTTAAATAGCCACAGGTAGCTATGAATATCTTATAAGGGATGGATTATTACAGAACAATTTGTCTTATCTAAGTGGGTAGTTTATATCAATATCAGTTGGCTCTGAGTTTATTGTGTGGGAGTTTATTGTGTGAGAGTTTATTGTGTGGGAGTTTATTGTGTAGATATTTTGTGGGGTGAGAGTTTGCTGATACAAATGTGATTAATGAATTACAAACCTATAGTCTTGATTTTACCTGGTTACAGGGGTTTGTCACAGTTAATTATGAGATGGGAGGTCACTGTATGGGGCTGGCATGGTAGCGACCTGCCATGGGAACTTATCGAGTCGGATGGAGAGATTTTAGAGCAAAGGGTCAGAGAGTCTACAGAGATGAGAATACCCCGCAAGTGCTATGTGGCACTCCAGTGTCTAGTGTAGTGTGGGATGGTGCATTTTTTTTTTTATTATTTAACAATATAGGTGGCGCCCAAAGTGGGGCAAGAATCAACTAGAAATTTAAGATTATCAGCCTGAGAGTTAGAGTTCTATTTTCTAAGTAAGAGAAAGGTGGTGCCAGGAGGAGCCACATGGACTCTAGCTTGGGTCCTTGAAACAAAGAAACACTGGGGGAGTCTCTGCTCCAGGCTCTGAGGTCCCCTGCTGTGGAAAGTACAGGCTGCTCTGATCCATAGAGAGCCAGAGAAGGAATCTGCCTGCCTCCTTAGCAGATGTTGATTGGAGTATGATGTACTTCCAATGTCCCGTTCCACAGGACACAGTTATTCGTGGGATTGAGGGGGACCAAACCTGGAAGAGAAATGGGCAAAAAAGAGGAGTGAGACCAAGCAGAGACTTGTCAAGGTCTGTTTAATGTTTCTCAGGGTCCGTGTTTTAAGCTAGCACAAACGAAGAAGGTGGAATGAAGGCATGGTGCACACAGACAAAGATATATTTTCAGTTGTTTGCTAGAGCATTCCGTGGTTACGGTTTAGTTTGTTCTCGGAACACCTGGACACAATCATTTGTGGAGCTCCAGAGAATCTTAAGTAAATGTCAGGGGCCTGGATAAAGTTCATGCTCTCATGTAAGGGGGTATTGGGGGAGGAGATCATTGTGTGGCATTGTGTGGACTCCGGCTCCCAACATTCCAAGGCTGGATTATTTGCTTTTAGGATAGGTTTATATACAAAGTTTGTCTGAAGTGTCTGGTTCTCAAAGATCTGTTAATTCAGGTCTATTAGAGTTTGGAATTTGGTAAGGAGAAAAACTTGTGGGAAACTGTCCGTTCTGAAACTAGGAAGATGGCTCTGAGTCAAGGTGCCTAAAGCCAAGCCGGAGGGCCCAGTCGGTCTTCTGAATCTACAAGGACTTTGTCAAGTTGTCCTGTGACTGCCACCTGGCTTCCGTGGCAAGCAGCCCCCTCTCCCACCACTGCTGTTAATAAACAAAGGAACACATGTAAAAGGTATTTTTTGTTTGTTTCTTTTAAAAGATTTATTTATTTATTTATTTATTTATTATATATGAGTACACTGTAGCTGTCTTCAGACAAACCAGAAGAGGGCATCAGACCTCATTATAGATGGTTGTGAGCCACCATGTGGTTGCTGGGATTTGAACTCAGGACCTCTGGAAGAGCGGTTAGTGCTCTTAATCACCAAGCCATCTCTCTAGCCCCGTTTTTTTTTTTTTTTTTTTTTTTTTTAAGTAGCCTTTCTGGGAAGCAGTCTGTATGGGTGGGATTAAGGATCTCAAAATGCAGTTATCCTGGGCTTGGGAGGTCATGGAAAGCTACCTATCTGGAGATCAGACCAATTGTGCTTATTTTCAGGAAACCCTCACAAAGTCAGACCTGTTAAGTCCCCTCATGGGAAGTGGGAGGGAAGATCTTTAGATCCTCACTCTAGCTTTCAGTCATTCCCTTTCTCTGGAGTAACCCTCTGATCCTAGGATGTCCTGGGAGACGCTGGAGTATACAGGAGGTAAAAAGAGAATTGGTTTTTTTGTTTGGTTTTGTTTTGTATTTTTCCTGAGACAGGGTTTTTCTGTGTACCCTTGGCTGTCCTAGATTTTACTGTACAGACCAGGGTGGCCTAGAGCTCAGAGATCTGCCTGCCTCTGCCTCCAGAGTGCTGAGATTAAAGGTATGTACCACCATACCCCACCTCCTGAGAAAGTGAATTGAATGGGGGACTCCATCTTGAGTCATTATCTCTCTTGGGTTTGGACTCTTCAGTGGTCTTTTGGGGGTCACTCCTATAAGTAACCTTTCATTCATGCTACTACTGTAAGTGAGCTTTCAATAAACTCATGAGTTCCCCAATCTAGAAGACTTTTGGTAGTCAGTTCTCTGCTTCCACTATGGTTCTAGGGATTGAACTTAGGTCGTCTGTCTTGGTGGTGAGTGATTGCAATAGCTGAGCCATCTTACCAGCCCTTGGATGTTTTATTTTGAAATAGTCTTGTACAGCTCAGGCTGGTCTCAAACTCATCCCATATTGAATGTAGGCTGATCTAAACACCAAATCCATTCACCTCTTCCTCCCAAGAGCTTGGATGGCACATGTCCACAATCAAAGACTTATTCTTATGTACTAGTTAGGTGAAACGGACAGAGACCAAAGTCTCCTGGAGCCTCAGATTCCATATCTACAGTCTGAACACGTGGGTTCAGCATTGGCAGGGGAATTATGTAATGTTTTCCTAGTTTCATTTCTGCTGCTATGATAAAATACTCTAACCAAGAGCAACTTAGGGGACGGAGGGGTGTCTGGTTTAGTATGGCTTAGGATTCCAGATTACACGTCATCATTGTGGGAAAGTCCAGGAAGGGACTTCAGACAGCTGGTCACATGACATTGGATGACATTCACAGTCAAGAACAGAGAGACATGATCATTTGCATGTGTTCAGCTCAATTTCTCCTCTCTCATACAGTTTAGAACACCTCCTCCCCAACCCAGGGAGTGGTTCTGTCCATGGTGAGCTGAGTCTTCCCAAATCAATTAACTCAATTAAGCTAATCCCCTGAGTTATGTCCACAGGCCAATCTGAAAATCTGAACTCGATAGCCCCTCACTGAGACTCTTCCCAGGTGATTCTGGGTTGTGTTAAGTTGACAATACTGTTAACCACCCCAGATGGTAACTACAAGAGGTCTCAGCCTGGTGCCTGGTATCCAGCGGGCATTCAGAACATGCTTGTTCAACAAATGAAGAATGTCCTCAGCCTTTTCCTTCGCACACAGCTCAGACAGAGTGCAGCTCGGGACAGTGGTGCCGGCTCAGCCTTATGCCTGACTCATAGAAGACTCATCCTCAGCCCGGGGACAAAGAGATCTAAGGGTCCTCCACCGAGGTGTGGGCTTTTTAAAAGGTGAGCTGGCAGTTTGGCTCCAGAGTAAAAGCTGAGCTCATTCTGTGTGGCCTTATACTGAGAATGCCAAAGGGAGGAAGGGAAGTTATTAGCATATATATATGTGTATATATATATATATATATATATATATATATATATATATATATATATATATATATTATATCATCCCTTCACCCCCCCACACCTCACTCATCACCTAAGTGAGAGGGATTCTAAGAACTCCTTTTTAGGAGAACTAACCTTCATGAAGAATGATCAAGCAGGCACAGGACTGAGAAACGCTATACCAGGAAGAGAAGAAGGCTTTGTCATGGACGAGCAGAAAGGTCAGGTATCAGGTCTGCACAAATCAGTGAGCTCGAGGTTCTGAGAGAATCTCAAAAACTAAGGTGGAGGGGCTGGGAAGATGTCTCACAGTTAAAACTACTTGTCCCACAAGTGTGTGGACCTGAGTTCAGATCCCCAGGACCCATGTAAATGTCTGGTTGGTTGGATGGCCTGCTATTGTTCCAGGCTCCCAAGGAGATCCCCAGAACAAGCTGGCTAGAGAGACTACAGATCAGCCATATTGATAAGCTCTGGGTTTGATTGAGAGACCCTGCCTCAATGAATAAGATGAACGTGTGATAGAGGATGACTTTGGACAACAACCTTGGGTTTCCACATTCGTGGACACACACATGCATGTTGACACACACACACACACACACACACACACACACACACACACATCTTAGGATTTATTTTTGAAATTGTGTATGATGTTTTGCCTTCATGAATGCCAGTGTATCATGTATATGTCTGGTGTCTACGGAGTCCAGAAGAAGCCGCCCAACCCCTGGAACTGGAGTTATGGACAGTTGTGAGTGAGTCTCCATGTCAGTTCTGGGAACTGAACCCCGGTCCTCTGGGAGAGAATCCTGGTCTCTTAACCACCGAACCATTGCTCCAGCACTAAGATTTACTTATTTTAATTATATATCTGTGTGTTTGTGTGTGGTCATGTGCACCTCAGTGCATGTTCCCATGGAGACCAGAGGGAATGGGTGTCTCCGGAGCTAGACTGAAAGATGGTTGTGAGCTGCTGTGGTTGTGGGGAACCGAACCGGGTCCTCTGCATGAGAAGAACAAGCTTTAACAGCTGAACCAACTCTTCAGTCTAGGTTTTGTTTTGCTAAGACAAGGTCTTATGTAGCCCGGGCTGGTCTTAAACTCACTGTGTAGTTGAAGGCAGTCTTGAACTCTTGTTTTTACCTCTCAGGCACCAGGATTGCAAGCATGCACCACCATGTCTGGCATCCAATGTTATTAATTACGAGATTTGATTCATTTATTCTGTCCACCAGGCCCCAAGGCAGGAGGCGGCTCCATCTCCAGATGTTTGTGGGTTCATTATCATCTCTTTAGCAATCCCATACTTATCATTAGCAATATCCAAGTCTTTGGAAACAAACCCTGAGATGTGCAGACAATTGTGAAGCTAGCTGGGGTGGAATGCACCCCTGAACTGTTCTATAGGTGGTGCTTCCCTTGCTGTTTGGACCTAGAATAAGCTTCGGGGAGAGGGAGAGGATTACCATCTCTGGCAAGCACAGAATGATAGGCCTTTCTGTGTGCCTCTGAATTGGTGAGTAACTGTCACTCAGCCCAGGCCTTGCACGCTTCCCTCAGCTTTTTTCACAACTTGCCAAATCCTGTGTCCTTAGGCCCACTTGTCATAATCTTCCAGCAGCCTGGTTATCCTGAATCTCTAGGCTCTGTGTAGAGACCAAATTCCAAAACACACACTGGCCCTCGTGCATGGCTGAAGGGCAAAGCAGCCATGGATTTGAAAAGGTGGTAACTTCTGAGACCCAGCTGGAACTGGAACTGTATCTAAACTCTCAGAACTGAGGTAAGAACCTTGTTGGGATAGTTGGTCTTAAATATCAACTTGCAGGGCTGGAGAGATGGCTCAGCTCTTAAGACGCTGGACTGCTTCTACAGAGGATCCACGGTCAGTGCTCAGGACAGTTCATGTGAATTAGCTCACACCTGCCTATAACTCCAGCTCTAGGGAGTCTGGCTTCCTATCTTTGAAGGCATGCATGCATGTATACACACATACACATATTTTAAAAAGTCACTTGCCATGATTTCGGAATGATCCAAGAGGATGGCCTAAAACTGAAGAGTTATCTAGAACAGGTTGGTTCGTTGGGGATTGTCTTAACTGTTAATTGCTATCAGAAGACCCAGTCCATTGTGGGTGGCACCATGCCCTAGGCTGGAACCTGAACTAAATAAGGATAAATAGCGCTAGCTGAGCAGCAGCAAGCAAACAGGCAGCATGGGAACATTCATTTCTCTTGACTGTAGATGTGATGCAACCAGCCATTTCAAACTCCTGCTTCTGTGACTTTCCTGTAACAATGAACTCTAACGGGGAATTGTAAGTTGAATAAATCCCTGCTTCCCTAAGTTGCTTTTCATCGGGGTATTTTATCACAGCAGCAGAAAGAAAACTAGGACATCTCAGAAAGTCAGCTAGCTATTCCACAGGATGGATTGTTGTTAACTTCCTGGAGTTGAGGTAAAAACCTGGTTAAGACTCTAAAGTTTGGAGAAGTCTTGGTGATTAAGAGTATGTGTTGCTCTTGCTGAGGACCCAAGTTCGAGACCCATGCCAGGTTCAGAATCACCTTTAACTTCAGCTTCAAGGGAATCTGATGCCTTCTACTGGCTGCTGCAGACACCTGCATGTATGTGTACACATAACCTCCCACATACACACGATTTAAAAAATAAAACAAACCTAAAACATCAAAAACAACAAGAAGACACTAAAGCTCATACTTGCTGATACAGTTTCTCAGATATCTGGGTCTCAGGCATCCTACCTGTAACCTCTTTCACTGGAGTGATGCAGAGTCATCTCCCATTGTCAAGACAGATCTGTGTGCCGGACTATAAAACCTAGCGCAGTTGTTCCGGAGAGGACATTTTAATAAAAACCATGATACATCCTTTTCCAGACAGGCGTCTTTAATGAGTAGCTTGGATGAGCCTAATAAAGTTATAGGTGAATAGAAATTAGATCTTTAATGGGCCTGACAGCAGCAGGCAGAGGTTACTGGTGTCTCTTTCTGTGTGCGACCAGGCTGGAATTCCCCCTTCCCCCTCATGCCTTTGAGTCTGTCTTGGAGAAAAGATCTGAGGCCTAGAATGTTGTTTCTCTCTCCCAGTCATCTGACCTTTCACATTCTTCTCTTTTGTTTTAAAGAGAGCCATGCTTCCAATCAATTATTTTTAAAGTTTAACGTGTATGAATGTGTGCGGGCTCCATGTATGTGTGTGTGTCTGAACATGCATGCCAGTACTCACAGAGGTCAGAAGAGGGTGTCTTGCCCCGAAACTGGAGTTACAGATGGTTGTGAGCTGTCTGATGTAGGTTCTAGGAACCAAATTTGGGTTCTCTGCAAAGAGTAGCAAGGTATCTTTAATGCTGATCCATCTCTCCCGCCCCATATTTTTTAAAATTAACAAATTATTTATTTATTGATTGAGTGGTATGCATGTGTACGGGTGTGCATGTGCATGCCTGTTATGTCCAATATCTCTTTGTACATGGGAAGAGAGGCTGAGTGATTGGTTGACCTGTGGGTACATCAGCAGTGGGTGGAGGGGCGTGTCTTAATTATGTTAATGATGTGGGAGGACTCAGTCTGAATGTAGACATCGCGGTTCCCTGGTTTGGGTCCTAGACTGTGCAAATGTAGGGTAAGAGCAGAGAGCTAAGCGTGGACGCATTTATTTTCTCTCTGCTCTTGACTGTGGGTGTGATGTGATCTGCCATTTTAAGGGCCTGCCTCTGTGACCTTTATGCAGTGATAGAAACTGTGAGCTGATATAAACCCTTTCTTCCCTAAGTTTTTTTTTTGTCAGGGTATATCACAGCTGCAGAAATGAGACTAGTACAGGGTATCATCATCCTATAGTACTGGAGACCAGAAACAATAAGGAGAAAAAGAGCAAAATTATCAGATGCCACTTACCTTGCTTCCTGGTCCATCATAGCATGAACCACGCCCACCGCCTGAACCACGCCCACCGCCTGAACCACGCCCACCACCTGAACCATGCCCACCACCTGAACCCCGCCCACCACCTGCTTCTGTCAATATTAACTGTGATGCTCCCAATACCTTCCCTGCTGTGATGGACTGAGTCCCTCTGACGTGGCGATGGCTCATCTTGGCTGCCAACTTGATCACGTCTGGAATTAATTAAAACTCAAATTTCCGGGCACCCGCTTGAGGGCTTTTATTATCCCATTATTTGAAGCAGGAAGACCCACACAAAATCTGGGCCACCCCTTCTAGTGGCAGCTCCACATAAAAGGACATAGTAGAAGAAAGTTATTGTCTGTTTACCCTCACTCTCACAGGCAAGGTCGTCGAGCCTGACACTGAGGCAATCCTTCTTCGGGATTCCAGCACAGACTGAAGACACAGCTCTCTAGGAGTCCCCTGAGACTACAGCAACAGATGAGGACGGCTGAGACATCCAGCCTTGTGGGCCGAGCATCCATTGGAGTCTTGGTCTTTCCACTGGGAGACAGCCATTGTGGGACCACCCAGATTACATACAGCCTATCAGCCTACAAGCCATTCTCCCCTCTCCCCCTCATTCTATTAGTTCTGTGTCTTTAGAATAGGCACTGTGAGTGAAAATAAAAATTTTCTTTCCTTAAGGTATTTTTCATGCGAACTTTTTTGTCATAGCTTTGCAGAAGTAACTTATACTCTGCACGAATAACTATTACTCTCTATTTGTGGAAGGCAGATGTTGCTGTGTAATATATTTGTGGAAGTCCTGGATGGTCATGCAAACACACAAGGCTCCTTTATGGTGACCTCTGTTCTTTGATGACGCCTCCTAACACCATGTGGGATGTCAACACTGAGATCCCTGGATCCCAGGCAGGCTTGGAGAAGGCCTTGCAGCTGTGTGTTCATGGAGCTAAATGCCCCAGGCCAGCAAGACAGAACATAGTACAGGCAGAATCCAGACTGCAAGCTCTCTATCCTGCACCCAACCAGGATGCTGCTTGGCTTGGACAGCACCCTATTAGCAATCCCTCTTGGTGCCTTCAGTAATTTTCTGTCTCTGGAGTTTTGACATGGGGCAGGCTGTTGGATGTTAGTGTATCTGTTTAGTGTCCTGTGAAGACCCATGGGGCACATTTGGTGTAAATTGGGATAAAAGAAAATGGGACAGTTAAAAAAATGAGACCCAAAGATAGCTACAAATAATTTCCAGAGTACAAATATTCACAGGGTTTCCAGTCTCCCACAGTGGCTGCCACCCAGGATGAGTTTTCAGAGCATGTGGCATGATAAGATGGGCAGGGTGAGTGAGTGTGGGGAGCCTGACTTTTCATTAGAGATGCCACGTTCATTCTCCAGTTCTTCTGACTGTCAGCATCACACACACAACACAGGCACACACACACACACACACACACACACACATACACATAAATACATACATACACACACATACATACACAGCACACACAGAGGCAAATACACAACATGTGGACACACAACACAAATACACAACACACACACAAATACACAACACATGCACACATATAAATACACAACACATGCACACATGTAAATACACAACACACACAACACACTCACACCCTGAATTTACATTCATATCCATTTCTATTTCATTTCTACCTTTATGTTCATCTCAGTAAATCTGTCTATCTTCCATTTGTCTGTCTATCCATCCATCCATCTTTCTCTGGATATAGGATTTTATTATGTACCCCAGACTTAACCCTGACTTATTCTTCTCAGCTGCCTGAGTGCTAGGGTGGCAGGTGTGTGCTACCAACTCGGATGAAATGTTACTCATTGTGAAATTCTAGAAAGGAAACCAGAAGGGATCTTCAAGTGGCAACTAGGGTCCCCAAAGGCAAAAAGTTAGGCTTAGCTATATGTTTGTAATACCTGCACTCAGAGGGCAAAGATAATAGATTCCTGGAGCTGGCTGCTCAGCCACCCTAGCCTACTTGGTGAGTTCCAGGACACTGGGTGACTTATCTCAAAACGAACAAAAAGATGACCAGAGACTGATGAGTGACACATGAGGTTGCCTTCTGACCTCCACACA
The DNA here is from genome assembly GCF_963924665.1 of Micromys minutus. NCBI lineage: Eukaryota > Metazoa > Chordata > Mammalia > Rodentia > Muridae > Micromys > Micromys minutus. Next base: position 3,864,720 of record NC_137964.1, on the reverse strand, counting down.
CACATACACATATGCATATCTGGCCACACATGAGTGTGTATGCACATACAGGCATACATTAACAGAAAGAGCAGGGATAAGATACCTTTCAAAGACATACTCCTCCGCACCCAGTGACCTACTTCCTCTGGCTAAGCCCCAGCTCCACTCCCCCACCTCCAGCCTTTTTTTTTTTTTTTTTTTTTTTTTTTTTTTAAAACAGCTTTTCTCTGTAGCTCTGGCTGTCCTGTAGACCAGGAAGCCCTTGAACTCTGTGATTTCCCTGCCCCAGAGTGCTGGAATTAAAGGTATATGCTACCACCACCCGGCCCATCTCCTTCTTATTTCTACTTCCTGATAATGCCATTAGATTAGGAATCAATCAAGGGGTTAGCCCAGCAGTGAAACCAGAACTCTCCGGATACAGTCATGCCACAAAGATTGGTTCCATCAGCAGGGGACCAAGCTTCAGCACAAGAGCTTTTGGGGAGGATACTTCATATCCAAACCCCAGTGATCTTAATAAATTATGTAGTCTGTGATATTCCACTGAAGCAACCAAAAATTGGCTGAGACATCTCAGCATTCATGAGTTGGCCAGAAAGTGCTTTTGGGATTGAAGGGTTAATTAGACATGGAGATCTAGGCAAGTGTTCCTCAGCTAAGTTATAACCTCTGTTATTGTTTACATTTCTCTTGTGGGATAGAGTCATGTTAGGAAGGTTTTGAATCCATTCTGTAGCCCAGGCTGGCTTGAACTTGTTATCCTCCTGCCTCAGCCTCTTGAGTAGTTGTGATTACAGCTACTATGCCTGGGTTGGTTTTCTTTCTGAGCCCTGGTTGTCCTATGTTTTCCTATATGGAATGTTTTAGTTTGCTTTGTACTGCAGACACTGTCGGGTCTTACACAGCAATACCTCATGATCCTGGTACCAACGTCTGTATCAATTTGCTTTCTGTTGCTGTGATAAAGAACTTGACCAGCACAACTTATGAAGCAAAGGGTTTATTTTGGCTTATGGTTCCAGACAGAGTCCATATTGGCGCGATGGAGGCAGCAGACAGGCATGGAGGCTGAAGCATGGAGCTGAGAGCTCACACCTTGAGCCTTAAGCACAGAGCAGAGAGAGCAATCTGCAAGTGGGGTGAGGTTTTATGTTCTCCAAACCCACCTCCCGTGACACACTTCCTTCAGCAAAGCTACACTTCCCAAACCTCCCCAAACAGTACCATCACATTGGGACCAAGTGTTCACATGGTTATGAGGGACATTCTTATTTAACCCACTACATGAGTCAGAATCACACATACTAGATCTGCTTCATACTCTATTGGGACGCTGATGGTCAGTGTGGCACAATCATTCAAGCATCCACAAAAGTCACAGAAAAGAGGCACCTGCCTAGAATCCCCCAGTGAGGGGCTGGGGTGTGGCTCAGTGGTAGAGCCCCTGTCTAGAATTCCCTAGTGAGGAATAAAGCTAGCATGACTCTAGCTAGCATAATAGCCTCTGGATTTCGTCTCTAGCCCATACACGCTTTTTTTTTCCTCTAAGCCACGGAAAGTCAGGGCTCTTCTTTCTCTTTCTGGCTCAGATGCACACCCCATGGGTTTCTGGAATCCCCGTGCCTACTTCTGTCTCCCTTAAATTGATGGACATAGGTGGTCACAACAAGACTTTGAACTGCTCCCACATCAGGCCCGTGATCCTCTCACGGTCTGGTGTTTTCAGGAACATCCGGTCCCTTTCCAGTGCTTTAGGAAGTACCAGTGTGGGAGGGAGGCAGGGTGCGCTGCGCAGGCGCGTGCTTTGGCCTACTTTCTCCCAGCTTGCTCTGGCTCAGGCTGCAGCCTGGGGACCCAGGGAGCTTGTGATCTGCCCGCTGCCAGAAGCCACTCTTATCTTCACCCTAGTTTTTTCAGCCTGTGGGTTTCAGTTGCCAGCTTGTGGCCTGGAAATGGGAAGCCAGTGACCCCCATAACCCATCTGGGGGGGGGGTTATCCTGGTTGTCATGGAGATGGTTTTTCTCTCAACCCTTTGTATCTTTGTAGGGGATGGCGTTCCAGGCTGGAACATGGTCTCTGCCAGGAGAGATGTCCAGCTTGGCCACAACAGTCACAATAACCCACATGTGATGTGCCCGGTGCTCCCCACAGGCTGAACTGTGTAGGTCCACTGTGGAAGTGGATGCTGAGGCCATTTGTCCTGGATGGTCATTGCTATGGACAAGCTGGTGGTGCTGCTCTGAGTATACACTAACACATGACAATGCTTTCACTGTACAAAAGCCTGCATGTGACTGAACACCAGCACATGCCACCACATGTGTGAGGGGATCAGACGACAGCTTTCAGGGCTTGGTTTTTTCCTACTATATTGGTCCCAGAGGTTGACCTCAGGTTGCCAGGGCTTTGTGGCAATCCCTTTTACCTGCTGAGCTGTCATGCCAGCCCTTGCATTTTTGATTTTGAAACAGGGTCTCATGTAACCCAGGCTAGCCTTGAACTTAGAGACTAAGGATAGATTTGAACTCCTGATACTTCTGCTGGCGTCATCTCCCAAGTGTTGGGATTATAGATAGGCACCAATACACTCAGTTTTACACAGAGCTGGGAACAAAACTCATGGTTTCTTCATGTAAGCTAGTCAAGCACTAGAGAATTAAGTTACACCCCGAGCCCCCAAAGCAACTCCTTTCCCCCCTTTTCCCATTTTTCATGTGTATGTGTATGCTCGGTTTTGCATCTGGGTGAGCACATGCCTGTGCGTGTGTGTGTGTGTGTGTGTGTGTGTGTGTGTGTGTGTGTGTGCATGTGGCTGATGTGAATCATCACAACATGAAATAGAAAGAGAAGTAGAAAGAGCTCTATTTCTCTTTCACTTTTATGCAATGAGGCAGGGTCTCTCAATCAAACCTAGCACTCCAACATGGCTAGTCTTGCTGGGCACCTTGTTTTGGGGATCCCATCTCTTGACTTTTGAGACTAGAATTATAGGCATGTCACCATACCTACTTGTTTTTTTTCTGGAGATCTGCATTCCGAGCCTCATGTTTTCATGGAAAGCACTTTTGATTGTTAAGCCATCTCCTCAGCTCCCAAAACAATTCATTTAAAAAATTATTTAGGTTTTACATTTTGTATGTGTGAGTGTGTGTGAATGTATACAGGTTCTTGGGGAGACCAATTACAGCCTCCTCAAAGCTGGAGTTACAGGATGGTTGTGAGGCACCCAACATATGGGTGCTGGGAACCAAATGTGGTGCTATCTGCAGTTTTTTTTTTTCAGGTTGAAACCTTTTATTTTGTATGGGAAGCTATTTTAATATATGTGCTGCCGAAGCGAGCACAGGAAGCTATTTTAAGATACAGTATGTTAAAGGGGGAGGCCTACCATTTTGCAGTGTAGTTAAGACCAGGAAGTAAACAACTCAATAGCTTCAGGAAGTTCCTGAAACTGATCAGATTCATTAAGACCCTCTTTCCTCCAGTATTTCTGAGCAGTAAGAACTGCGGAACAGACACTCTCAGACAAGCTGTCTAGAAGAAGCTGGGGCCAACTGAGCTGTCTGAAGGAGACATACTTTAATCTATTGAGCTGCTTGCAGGTTGGGCAGCAAGCTCTAGATTTTTCTGATCTGTGCACACTGGGGTTAGCTTTGGTGATGCATGCAGCTGTCTTTGAGTCATTTCTGCTCCTGTAAGTAACCCCTTACCCATATTTCTATAACCAACCCCAATAAAACATACTGGTTCACCAAGCTAGACTTTGGTGGTATTTTTACTTGGTTTGACATCATTTCCTATCTGGGTGAGGAGAAGTTTTTTTACATCTCTCCAGGAATAATGTCACTCAACACATAGATCCTCATCAAGTGCTCTTAACTGCTGAGCCATCTCAGTAGCCCCCACAAAGTAAGGCTTTATTGGCACAATTTGTCCTATGAGACAGGGACATCTAGCAGATGTCAGAATGTTTGAGTGGTCATTGTCAGGGCCTTCTGCCTTCTTTCAAACCCTTATGCATCAGAAAAGGAGGCAAAGATATCTCAAAAGTGAAAGGTAGTTTCTTGTCTGTTGGGCTGTCTGCCCTGGACCTGGATAGGCAAAATAGTAGCCTCAGCCTCACCCATCACTAGAGCCTGTTCAACTTTGCACATGGCCAGCCTCATCTCTACCCAGGCCTGACCGTGGAGGAAGGTGTTGTGGGTAAACACAGAGGAAAGATTACAGCCCTTCAAATACTTCCAGGCCAGTTTGCATCTTAGAGGCAGCCTGGGTGTTTATTTGCCATATGACCTGGTCTGGTCTGAGGTTTATCTGTTTCCTCTGAGCTCTGTTGAGAATGTGCCTGTTTCCTTGAATGACAGTAGGCTGATGAGATGGGATAATAAAGAGGTAGATGTGATCAGAGCTCAAATATTCGTTTATAAATGTGACTAATGGGCTGGTGACATGGCATGGCGGTTAGAGGTGGCTGCTGTCAAACCTGGTTTCATACCTGGGACCCACATGGTGAAGGGAGAACCAGCTTCTATGAACTGCACACCAGTACACACACACATACACACATATGCATGTATACACATAAATGCAATTTAAAAAGTGTCACTGATAATTCCACATTGGTGGGTCTGTGTGTGGCTGCTGGGCTGTGGGTAATGTACCTGGGAAGTGGGCTTGAACTTGAGACTTGACTCAGGTAGATACCCACCAGTGAAAACCTTTCACTAGAGAGGTGGCTCAGGGGATAAAATCTCTGCTGTATAAGCATGAGACCTGAGTTCGATTCCTAGAAGCCATGTAGACAGTCTGTGTGTGGTGGTACATGCTTGTAATCCCTGCAGTGAGAAGGCAGACACAGGAAGATGCCCGGGGCTGAATGGCCAACCCTTGGAGCTAAAGTGACTGGCAGTTATGAGCCATCCAATATGGATGCTGGGAATCAAACTCGGGTAACTTGCATCTTCTGGATGAGCAGTGTCTGCTCTTAACCATGGAGATGATGCTCCAGATCTTTCATATTGCTGTGTGTGTGTGTGTGTGTGTGTGTGTGTGTGTGTGTGTGTGTGTGTTGTTTTTTAAATATTTTTTAATGATGTATTTATTCTTATTTTACATTTACTGGTATTTTGTCTGCATGTATTTCTCTGTGAGGGTTCCAGATCCCCTGGAACTGGAGTTACAGACAGTTGTGAGCTGCCATGTGGGGGCTGGGACTTGAACCCTGGTCTTCTGGAAGAGCAGTCAGTGCTTCTAACTGCTGAGCAATCTCTCCAGTCCCATAATGAGGAGAACTTTTTTTTGGAGACAGGTTCTTACATAGCATTGGGTGGTCCCAAACTCACTGTGTAGCTGAGGATGGCCTTGAAATCCTGGTCCTCCAGCCTCTTCACCCAAGCGCTGGGGTTACAAAAATCAACTGCAGCTTGCTCCCCATCTCAAAAATTATAAAACACAACATGGAAAACACAGAAGATTCATCTGCAGGGATAGAGGACACTTGACATTTGGGGATGCCCACCTGTGTTTCTTGGGAAGGTCTCTGTTCTGCCTGGTTGCACATTGCTGGAGCCATCTGTGTTAATGTCTGTCTCCTTGGCCTGCAGCAGGGACCGAGTTCCATTCATCTTTCTTATGCTCACAGCAAGCAGTTAGCGTTAGTAAAGGATACAGGCCGAGCTGAGCTGCTGCCCTCCTATGGTAACAGTCCTGCTGCCCTGGGGGAGACCCAGGCCCTTGGCAGACTCATTATCATACCCAGAAACCCCATCTTGTAACCAGTGTGATCACCATGCATCTGGGGCCCATACTTCACCAGCCTGAGTCTTTTCCCAGCTGTGAAATCACAAGTCGGTTTTCTCCTCCTCCTTAACTTCTGCTGACAGCCCAAGAATCCCGTGATTTATACGATTAATATGAAAAGCAACAGCATTCTTCTGTTAATATATTATTCATTTCACTGCTGATCTATTCTCCCCACACCCAACTCCGTGAGTCAATTCCCCCCTCCCTGCTATTTTTAATAGAGCTGCATTTTAAATGGTGGGAACAGTACATTAAACATGTATAAGATGTAATCTCATTTAGAATGCTCTCTTCCAGCAGATCCGCCTCATAAGCATAAACACAACAATGTCGTCTCCTCTTCTAGTGGGAGGCCACCCAGGTTGGGGTGGAGGGCTATAGCTGAGAACAGACTAGCTCTAATTAAGGAATCTGCTAACTTTTAATGTGAGCCTTCTTCTCTTGGCTAAGGAGCATGAGCTCGGTCTCAGACGGTGAGGATGGTAGAGTCTCTGTCCACTCTTGATGAGGCTTCACTCTCTGCCAGCCAAGCCCACAGTCAAGAGGTAGTTTGGGGATAGAGGAAGCAGGGGCTGCTCTCCAGGAGTGGGACTCTACTCTTTGGTTTAAATAAAAAGTACTCTGCAGCAGGGACTGGTGATACTGGGCTCTCATCCCAGCTACATGGGAGGTTAAAGCAAGAGGATGCAAGAGGGCTGGGGTGTGGCTCAGTGGTAGAGCCCCTGCCTAGAATCCCCCAGTGAGGAGCTGGGGTGTGGCTCAGTGGTAGAGCTTCTGCCTAGAATCCCCCAGTGAGGGGCTGGGGTGTGGCTCAGTGGTAGAGCTTCTGCCTAGAATCCCCCAGTGAGGGGCTGGGGTGTGGCTCAGTGGTAGAGCCCCTGCCTAGAATCCCCCAGTGAGGAGCTGGGTGTGGCTCAGTGGTAGAGCACCTGCCTATCATGCTAGGTTCAATTCCTGGCACATTGAATAATTCTAGTCTTTTTGTTTGTTTGTTTGCTTGTTTACTTAAAACAAAGTCTTACTGAAGTTTCCAGGTTGAATTTGTAATCCTCCACCTCAGCTGCTCAGGTTCTGGGATTATAGGTGTGCACCAGCAGTCCTGGATAGTGACTAATAGGTCACAAATCCAATGTGTTTTGTCAAGGATATCCTCACAAGCTGTCCCAAGCAATCTGCACTGTTGTTGAAGAGGAAAAAGGGGAAAAAGAGGAGGGGGAGAAGAAAAGGAATATAAGGATAAGGGGGACGGAAAAGAGGAAGATGACGGCAAGTGTGATAACTTCACTGGAATCAACTCAAACCCAAACTGCTAGGCACACCTGTGAAGGATTCCTGGTTAGATCATTTGAGATAGAAAGACCCATCCTAAATCTAGGCCACCCCTTCTGGTGGCATCTCCATATAAAGGGCACGGAAAAAGGAAACTTTGCCTTTTGTCTACTTTCTCTCACTCTTGCTGGCAAGTCCACCTACTTTACTGCTGAAGTATTCCTTTTCTGGTCCTAAGAATCGGCTTCTTCTGGATACCAATGCAGATTAAAGTCCAGCAACTCTTGACAATTTCCCAGGACTCCAGCACCAGATTGGACATCTGGTTTCATGGACTGAATAACTGCCCCAAGCTAGACCTTCCCATCAGGAGACATCATTGTTGGCCTACTGAGACCAGAGCCTGTACGCCGCTCTAATAAATCTGTCTGTCTACCATCATCTATCCATCCATCCATCTATTTCTCTCTCTCCCTCCCTCCCTCCTACCCCCCTCTCTCTTCCTACCAATTGCGCTCCTTTATAAAACCCTGGCTAAAATGATGAGGAAGAGCAGGAGGAGGAAGAGAGAAAGAGGAAGGAAACCATCAGGAGGAAAAGGAGGAGAAGAAGGAAGAGAATCTATATTCATGGGTCATCACCCAGTTTGGTGGGCTTTTGGTGACTCAGCTGCCTTTGAGTCACATGAGTCCCCTAAGTAACTCCCTAGTCCACCAGGTTACACTAGGGTGGAGCCATCTTGGTCTGCTCTGGGTGCACTATTATGTTTGTGGTGTCTCTCAGGAAAAGTTAATGCAATAGCAATGCAGGTTGGCCTTGAATCCACAAATCTCCTGCCTCAGCTTAGAGATGCTCATCACCACACTAGGCTCATTCCTGTGTATTTAATCTATTTGGGCAAGAATTTTAAAATCTAGAAAGTTTCTTGGGAAAATGATGTTGGGAAAAGATTGAGGGTTACTGATGAATAAATAGGACCTGTATATCTTTTTTGCCCATGGCAGCGGAAAGGACTCTAATCACAGGTAAACACGGGGAACTGGGAATGTCAAACACGAAGGAAGGGATGCTACCTGTCCCCTGCCTAGAAAGCAGAGAGAGAATGTGATTCACAGCCTGGTGACCTCTGAGCTATCTGGGTAGCTAAGGCCACACAGACCCTCCTCCAGACCCCATTGTCAGCTTTTCTCCGTCAGTCTATGGAACCCATCCTTAAGAAAGTGTCACGTGTACTTTACAAAGAGTTTTCATGCAGTCACGTAAAATCTTGATTTAGCTTACTTTGTGGGATTGAGTTAATTATCACCAGGAAAGTTTTCACCACATTGTGCTATTCTTAAATATGCCTAAAATAAAGCATTTGAAGTCAGGCTACCGGTGCTTGAACCAAACCAGCACCAGTTACTGAGCTATGTTGGACTGAACCACCTTCTTGCCTCCTGTAGATAGTTATTCTGCTGGCCCTGGTGGTCAGAGACTCATGCACTTGCCCATATATTTATATTTTAAAACTGTGTACACGTATGTGTGTGTGTGTATGCATGCATGCGTGTGTGTGTGTGTGTGTGTGTGTGTGTGTTGAGTTTAGTACCTATAGAGGCCAGAACAGAACATCAGGTCCCCTGAAACAGGGGTCACAGGCGTTGTGAGCTGCCTGACATGGGTGCTGGGAGCTGATCTCAGGTCCTCTGCAGAAGTGGTGTGTGTCTTCTCACTGCAGAGATATCTCTCCAGGCCCCTGGATTTCTTCTTCTGTGCTTCCTGTCTACCATGATGTGGGTTGTATTGTCACACCGTTGTCTACCATGATGTGGGTTGTATTGTCACACCGTGCTCTAGCAGCTGTGATGGATGGAAACCCTTTGAAACTGTGAGCCGATGCAAATCCCTCCTCCTCCTTAGCCATTCCGAGACACATTGGTCACAGCTACACAAAAGTAATTAAAACCCTTACGGTGTGCTTCATGTAGAAGAAGGGCCAGTCTCTCAGAAAAGTAATTCTCTCAAGCAGTTGCTTGGGACTCTCTCTCCACAATGGCATTTTATGAACAAGTAATAAATCTCACAGTATGGAGACAGAAGAGCAAGCAGTCCAGGCTTCAAAGGTGGCAAAGCTATGAGGAGGTAATAAAGGTTTTTGGCTTTCTTGGTGCTCGTGTCAGGCTGATTGGAGCTGCCATTAATGGACAATTTATAGCCCTGGGTTTAGAACAAAATTTGGGGAGTTGACAAGAACTACCCCCTCCATGTAAACCTCTACTCTTCAACCAGACACATAAGAAAAAAAATGCCCCTGAATCTTCTTTAGATTAGTGAGACATTTTTGGGTTTTCCTCAGATCACGTCCTTCATCCATATCACAGACTCCCATGGGATTCTTGACCGTGTGGTCTTGTGCTTGGTGGCCGAGTATCTGGCCTCGCTGTTCTACAGTAACCGAGTACTTGGAGCCACATGGCTGTGCTAGCCAGCCTTCTATCACTGTAAGGAAGAAGCAGAGATCACCAGCTTACGACGAGGAACGGTTTATCTCAGCCATAGCTGTAGAGATGGTCCATGGTCAATAGATTTGTTGCTTTTGAATAGGGGCCAGAGAGTGAAAGAAAAAGGAAGAGGCGGGGCCAGCGTTTCAACAGCCCTTCCTACCTTCCTCCCTTCTTTCCTTCTTCCCTTCCTGTCTTCCTTCCTATTTAGACATAGTCATACGATGTAGTCCAAGATAGTCAGAAGTTCACCATGTAGCCCAGGCTGTCCTCAAACTTGAGCATCTCCTGCTCCAGTCTTCTGAGCACTTGAGTTATGTGCATATAATATGCCAGGCTTCAAAATCTTAATGATCTGAGACTTCCCAGCAATCAACTTTCCTTCTAAAAATGTTTGCTACCTCCCAGTAATGCCAACTTGATGACTCTGTCTGTAGCACACTAGCCTTTGAGGGAAAAGTAACATACTTGTGACTATGGCAGTAGCCTTTGGCAAAGCATGTCCTCCACAGAGAAGCTAGTTTCCTTTTGTGTGGAATGGGGTTACTGAGAGTTAGATTCCTATCCTAAAGGGCTATGAGAGGAATGCTTACTGTCTGGGGCCTGGCACTTAGATTGTAGATCAACAAGCTATCTAGGTGACATGTCCCTCCTCTGAGAACCTGGCTGGCATGGCAGTAACTGGTGGCAGTGAGTGAGTTTCATTTGGAAAAGATGGATTGGCCCAGGATTGAACCCCTTTCTTTTTAATATCTCCCTTCTATCTTTCTTTTTGTGTGTGTCTGTCTGACTGTCTGTGGTATGTGTGTGTGTAAGTGTCTGTGATGTGTGTGTGTGTGTGTAGGAGTGTGTGTGTGTGTCTGTGATGTGTGTGTGTGTCTGTGGAGTGTGTGTGTTGTGGTATTTTTATGTGTGTGTGGCATGATGTGTGTGTGTGTCCGTAGTGTATATGTCTGTAGTGTGTGTGTGAATGTGTGTGTCTGTGCTGTGCGTGTGTGTGTCTTTGTGGTGTGTGTGCCTGTGGTGTGTGTCTTTCTCTGTGTGTTTTGTGTGTCAGTGGTGCTTGTACCATGGCACATGTGTGGAGGTCAGAGGATAACCTCAGATGTCACTCTTTGCCTTCTGCATTTTTGGGACAACGTCTTCCACTGTTTGTTGATGTTCTGCATGCTCAATCTTAGCTGGTTTTCTGGGACTCCCCTGTGTCTGCCTCCCAGCACACAGTGAAGTGCTGAGATGTGCTCTTCCACATCTGCCTCTATGTGGGCTATAGGGACCTCTACTCAGGTCCTTACGCTTGCACGGCAAGTGTTCTACCATCAAGCCATCACCCAGACCAGGTACTCCTTTCTTTCCAGAAAAGGTTATGGTTGGGTAGAAAAGAATGCTGTGGGCAGTGAGCCAGCCTTGGCAGCTGCCTTACCCTCCCAGAGGTGACGTGGGTGGGGTGGTTCTCTGTTTGGCATGGGCCTTATTAGTGACTCTTCCCACCAATCCCCACTGCTGAGCTGGAAAAGGATTTTGGAAGGGAAGGTTCTTCACATTCTGCCTCAGCCCCATGTAGACCCACTATGAGACTCTGGGCAAGACTCTGGTCCCATATTTTCACGGAACCTTGAGGCAAATTGGCTCTGTAGGGTGGCCTTTCATGATGTACCCCATGATCTAGAGATGATTTAACTTCCTGCTATTGCAAAGAGGCTCCATGCTGGGGACTGCAGAGGTGGCTCATAGGTTAAGAGCAATCGCTGCTCTTGCAGAGGACCCAGGTTCAATTCCCAGCATCAACAGGACAGCCCATAACCATCTGTAAGTTCTAAGGCAGTGGTTCTTAATATGTGGGGGTCTAATGACCTTACCACAGGGGTTGCATATTAGATATCCTGCATACCAGATGTGTACATGATGATTCATAATCACAGCAAAATTAGTCACGAAGTAGTAACAACATAGTTTTATGGTGGGGGTCGCTACAACATGAGGACCTGTATTAGAAGGTGGCAGCATTAGAAAGGTTGAGAACCACTGGTCTATGAGATATGATACCTTCTCCTGGTTTCTGAAAATACCAAATACACATGGTGCAGAAAACCACCCATATACATAAAAATAAAGAGAAAATTAAAATTTTAATTAAAAAAATCTTTTTAAAAGGCTACATGTAGAAGAAATGGCTGTCAGTAAAGTGCTTGTTTTGTAGACATGAGGACCCAAGTTCAAATCCCCAGAGCCCACATAGAGCTGGGTGTTGTAGAATGCATGCATCTGTAATCCCAGAGCCCCTGTGGTAGAGAGGTAGAGACAGGAGAATCCCTGGAAACTTGTGGACCAGCTAGCCTGGCATATTTAGTGGCAAAGGAGATCCTGCCTCTAACAGGGTGGAAGGCCAGGCGTGGTGATACATGTCTTTCATCTTGGCAGAGGCAGAGGGTGGCTACGTAGTGTGGTCAAAAATGTGTGTGGTTTGGGGAGGGAAATGGGGGGTGGTGGATATCGCTCAGTGGTAGAGCTCCTGCCTAGAATCCCCCAGTGAGGGGTTATGGGCGTGGTTCAGCAGTACAGTACTTATTAAACACAAGACCCTCAGTACCCTCTCCAGGAACCTCCTTCCCTGTAAACAGTAAGTCTTGTTAAGTCTATTGCATCATAATACAGACAGAACTAAAGAAAAAGCAGCTCAGAAGTGATGGGAGTTAAGACCCCTCATGTGCCTGGGCCTAGCCACATCTAGCTATCTCCACTGTGTGGGCCTGCTCCAGGTCTGACAGAGGACCCACTTTGTCTTACTAAATCACCAGGCAAAACAGCCCCAGGCAGCTGTCACATGAGATTAAATTCTCAGTCCAGAGTCCTAGGCAGACATGGGGCTGAGGTCACATAAATAAGCCAAGGGACTCAGTGCTTTTGTGCCCTGCGATGCTAAAGGCTGAGAGGCAATGTGAGGCCTCGATAGAGGGCTCTGGGGACCAGGTGTGGCCAGAGGAACAGACGGGCTTCAGGTCTATAAGTCCATGATATTGTGTGTACACTTGCATGCATGTGCATTGTGCATGTGGATGTCTCTGTGTGTGAGCATGTGTATGTGGTGCGTGGTATACGTATGTAAGTATATGTGGTGTTTGTATGGGTTTATGTGTGTCTTTGTGCGTGTATGTATATCATGTAGTGTATGTGTGTGGTGTTTGTATGTGTGTGTGGTATGTGTATGTTGTGTGTATGTATGTGTATGTATATGCTGTATGTGTATACACCAATGTCATGACACAGGTGTGGAGGTCGTAGAACAACTTTTGGGAGTTCTTCTTGCCACCTTGAGTCTCAAGGATTAAACTCAGATCATCAGGTGACCTGCTGAGCCTGTGTCTCCGTGGCCATGTTTGTGTTGAGACAGTGTCTCTCACTGGCCTAGAACTCACTAAGTTACGCTGTCCCATCAGTGAGTAGCAGGGATCTGCCTGTCTCCACCCCGCCCCCACCCCCAGGCTAGGATCACAGGACACAATGGCCAACTCTTTCTACATGAGATCTGTGCCTGAACTCAGGTCCTGTGTTTGCACGGCACAAACTTCACTGATTCAATCTATTCCCTAGCCCTGCATGTCTGTATCATAATCCAGCTGGGTAGAACAGGTGGGAAGTGGAGGAGGGGTGTACCATCATCATGCACGGCAGCTTCTTCATCACTATGACAACCTGCCGTATCCCAGGTACAGGCGTTTGAATCCATCATGACCAACATGGTATCATGCTGGGTTTATGAAGGTTCAGAGTGGTTGGGATTGGCTCAGGGTCACACAGCAAGTGGAAGGCAGGCCCAGAAGGTCACAGCAGGTTGTCTAGGCATGTGGGGGGGCCCTGAGGGACTCCTGGCTGATGGGGGGAAGAAGAGAGTCCCCTCACACTTATCATCTCTGTCCCCTCTGGTTGCAGGTGCAGCTGGATGGGATCTGATTGTTATCTGCTCTGGCAACAAGCCAAAGCTGGGACTACAGGTGCTATCACCATGGAAACTCCAAGTCAGGGCTGTACTTAGCAGAGCCAAGTGTGCCAGAGGCTCGAAGGGCTTCTAGTCTGCCAATGGGAAGGGCAGCTCCGGGCACAGCAACATCTCCTTGGGACTCATTAGGGTAGTGCAATGGCAGGAGTGGGGGAGGGGGTGCTTGAAGGGGAGGAGGAAGATAAATAACTACAAGGCTTTGGGGATGGCTTTTGGGGATGCCAAGTCCAGATCATAAGGACTGAGAGGTCTTTCCTGCCAACTAACCTAATGTACTGTGTACTCATGCTAAGAGGCTGAATGCTGTGGGGAATATAGCACAGGGCAGGCCCAGACATAGCTTTCTGTGTGTGTGAGGTGTGCATGTGTGTAAGGTGTGTGTGTGTGCATGTGTGTGTGGTGTGTATGTATGTGTGTGTGTGTGTGTGTGTGTGTGTGTGTGTATGAAGGCCTGTGTTCCTGCAGTGCTGTCCACCACAATCGTTTTATTTTTATTTTTGGTGTGGAAAGTCTCTCACTGGCCTGGAACTTGTCCAGTGAGATAGGCTGCTGGCCAGCGAGCCCCAAGGACCCACTTGTCTCCACCTCTAGTGTTGGGATTACAGGAGCACACAAGATGGTGAGGAGGGCTTCATGAAAGAGCGATGTCCAGAAACTGAATCGTCAGTCAAGAAGAGATAAAAAGATGGAGGAGAGGGGAAGTGTGTTCTGAGGGAGGAGAGGGGAAGTGTGTTCTGAGGAAGGAGAGAGAAAGTGTATTCTGAGGGAGGAGAGGGGAAGTGTGTTCTGAGGAAGGAGAGGGGAAGTGTGGTCTGAGGGGGGAGAGGGGAAGTGTGTTCTGAGGGAGGAGAGGGGAAGTGTGTTCTGAGGGAGGAGAGGGGAAGTGTGTTCTGAGGGAGGAGAGGGAAAGTGTATTCTGAGGGAGGAGAGGGGAAGTGTGTTCTGAGGGAGGAGAGGGGAAGTGTGTTCTGAGGGGGGAGAGGGGAAGTGTGTTCTGAGGGGGGAGAGGGGAAGTGTGTTCTGAGGGAGGAGAGGGGAAGTGTGTACTTCTAAGGGACGTGAGAAGCAGACACAGGAAGCCTCATGGCTACTTTCTGTGAAGCATTCTGCTGCAGGGTGGGATTTCTTCCCAGGAAAAGTACATTATCTCAATAAAAGGCTAATTATCCCTCCTATCTCTGTAGTTTAGCTTAAGGTGAGCCTGCCTTCCTAAGAGGTAGTCCTGTGGCCAGGTGATTGACTGGTTAATGCAGTTTACTGGACTAACTTAGGAAATATTTATTTTATATGTTTATGTGTCTTGCCTTCATGTTGTCTGTGCACCTGGTGTACGTATCTGGTGTCCAAGGAGACCAAAAGAGGGTGCAGATCCCCTGGAACCAGAGCTATAGGCAGTTTCAAACTCCTACGTGGGTGTGGAAACCAAACTGGATTCCTCCAGCCGAGCAGTAAGTGTTCTTAATTTCAAAACCATCTTTCCTGCCCCTCATCCGATTAATGCTTAGTGGAGGAGATGGGGCCGTACCTGCGCCCAGAGGCTAAGAGCCATCAGCTTTCTCTGGGTGAGTTCTCAAGGCTACCGTAACACTGTAAAGTCCCCAGAGTGACGAGAGTCGTAGAGACAGAAAGAATCGTGGGTTCCAGGGCCTGCGGAAGGGAATAGCCAGTTAGTGGTCAAGTCTCAGTTCAGCAAATCTGAAAAATTACAAAAAGATTTGGGGAATCTGGTCCACAATAAAGTGAAAATGCACAGTGCCCTGGGACTGCTGAAATCAGAAGGTTGGGACTGGCTCAACTGGTGCTTGGCTGGTAGTGTGCTCTCTAACTGTGGGTTTTTCCACCCACACCCCAGTTCCCAAATAACCATTCAGAGGCTTATTTACTTAGGAATAAATGTCTAGGCCACAAACTAGGCTGGTTTCCCAACTAACTCCCAACTTACCATCCTGTTTATTATAACCTGAGTTCAGCCACTTGGCTGGTTCTTCTCCAAAACTTCCTCAGAGTTCGGATGGCGAATCTTCCAGCCTGACTGTCTCCCAGAATTCCAATCTCTCTGCTGGATGTCCCGCTTTCTAATCCGGCCTTCAGCTTTCGGGCCATCGGCTCTTTATTGCCAGGTGATGCTTCCTCACACTGCACAAGAAATTCTCTCTACAGCTCTCCTCGCATGCGCCATCCCCAGCCCTTCACAAAAACCCGGCACTGTGATGCATGCCTGTAATCCCAGCATTTAAAAGGGAAGCAAGAGTTTCAGGATATTATTCAGGTCAAGCTAAATTTGCCAGGCTATGAGAAACTTGATCTGAGTCAAGCATATATGCAGGTATGTTCATTAAAAAGTTAAACATGGAGTGCCCACATGACCCAGCAATTCTCCTTCTGGTATATGTATGAAAATGAACGGAATGTGGAGACTGGAATAGAAATGCACCTGTCTCTTCTCAGACCAGCATTGTCTGCAGGAGTAAAAGGGTGTCCACCACCAGGTCAATCGGAAACAAAATGTGATCTATGCAGTCAATCATATATGGCTCACCCTTAGGAAAAGCGGCCAGGGAGTGTCATGTCCTTTTGTGATCCCAGCATGGGGAGGCTGGGGACAAGTAGGAATCCTACATCCTTTCTTTCTCATCTTACTGATTTCACTCAGCGTTGTATTCTCCGAGTCCTTTCATGTTACTTAACGGTAAGTGTATGTTTGTGCACCTCATGTGCACAGTACCTTGGGGAGGCATCAGATTCCCTGGAACTGTAGTTATAGATGGTTCACATGCATGCAGGCAAAACATTCATACACATAAAATAAAAAAATTAGAAATATATATATTTTTTAAACTTAAGAAAATTTTCACTTGCTATAAAACCAGGGATCCAGATAACCCTTCGGTTATCGATCAGAATCTGGAAGGATTTCCTACTAGGAAATCTCACTGACAGACTCAAATCTGTTGGGGTGCATTGTGTGAAGGTGTGTCTCTGTGTAGTCAGTTGTTAATTTTGTACGGACGGTGGGAGGCGAGGGGCGCTGTCACTAGTCTCTTATTTTGTGAATATTCATTCTTCCTCACCTGCCTAATGTAATCTAGAATGGTGTCTGGCTGGCTGTAACAGAGCTGAGAGCCGGTAGCTGGGCAGGAGGTGGAGGGCACATCTTCTGAACAGAGAAAGAGACGCTGGGAGAAGAAATCCGAGGTGGGAGGTTCAGCCAGCAGAAATGGAGGTGAACAGAGAGGTTGAGTTGACATAGTGCCTGGATTATTTGGTTTAGAGCAGGCAGGAGACTCCCCAGCAAAAGGCCTAAGTTTCAAAATATTAAAAAAAAACCCTGTGTCATTATTTATATTGCTGCCGGGCCTGAGATGGACCCTCTGTACAGGTCAGAAAGAGACTTGGGGTGCAGAAATGGCCTATCCGGGGCTGTAAAGATGGCTCAGTTAATAATGTACTTGCCACACTAAGTTGAAGAATGAAGTTGTACTGGCTGGTTTTGTGTCAACTTGACACAAGTTTGAATTATTACAGAGAAAGGAACTTCAGTTGAAAAAAAAATGCCCCCATGAGACCCAGCTGTAAGGCATTTTCTCAACTAGTGATCAAGTGGGGAGGTCCTGCCCATTGTGGGTGGAGCCATCCCTGGGTTGGTGGTCTTGTGTTCTATAAGAAAGCAGGCTGAGCAAGCCAGTAGGTAACATCCCTCCATGGCCTTTGCACCAGCTCCTGCTTCCTGACCTGCTTGAGTTCCAGTCCTGACTTCCTTTAGTGATGAACAGCAATGTGGAAGTGTAAGCTGAATAAACCCTTTCCTCCCCAGCTGCTTCTTGGTCATGATGTTTGTGCAGGAATAGAAACCCTAAGACAGGAGTTCAACCCTTAGTAAGAAAAGCTAGTGAGCATTGGGCAGGCAAGATGGCTCCGAAGGAAAGGTGCTTGCTGCCAAGTCTGAGCTGAATTCTATCTCCGGAGCTTAGATGGAGGAAGGAAAACACTGACTGCTGAATGTTTCCTCTGGCCTCCATATTTGTGCCATCTCTCTCTTTTCCCCTCCTTCCCTCCCTCCCTCTCTCTAAATAAATTGGTGAAAAAGCAAGCTAAGTATGGAAGTGTGTGCTTATAACTGTGGTTCAGGGAAGGCAGAGAGTGGTGGATCCTTGGACCTGCTGGCCTACTTGGTGAGCTCCAGGCTGATGAGAGACCCAGTCCCCCCAAATCAAGGAACAACAGCCAAGATGGCCTGCTAGTTCATAGGCCTGCAGGCACACTCGTGCATGCACACCAAAGAATTAAGGTACAGAAAGGACTCTTGAACAAATTCCTTTGGCATCCTGGACCTGTCCCTCAACAATGGTGTCTTTATGGAGCAGTGTGAAGGCGTGGCAGCTACCCTAGGGCTCTGGTTATGAGGGTAGCAGGATCCAGTGTCATTCCTGAGAACAGTCAGCTCTGGTTGTGAGTACAGCAGCCCTGGAATTCCTGCTTCAAGGTTCAGTGAGCCCACTGTGAGAGAATCCATCAGTTCAGGGAAGCTGGGCCAGAAAGTTATGTTTGCACCTATAATGGGATTAGCCACCAGAAGAAGGTGGGGCTGGGTTCTCAGAGCAGAGAGCGGCTGACAGGGAAGGAGGCAGGAACTCCAGCGTGGTTTCCTAAACTCTGGCTCTGCTTTGTCCCAGCTGCCCTAAAGCACATATGCTTCCTGATGCTTGTCAATCACCTTCAGGGCCTCTTGGTGGTCTCTGCAGCATCTTGTTTATCACAAGCCTCTGTGATCACAGAGTAGAAACTGAGAGAGCGAGAGAGAGAGAGAGAGAGAGAGAGAGAGAGAGAGAGAGAGAGAGAGAGAGAGAGAGAGAGAGAACGAGAAGAGACACTTTGGAATAGGGGTTAGGAAAGACCAGATACCCAGTGGTCAGGTGCCTTTTGAGCTCTCTCCTCAGCTAACTAGGCTGCTTCCAATCTTGGGTGTGTGTTTTTTTCAGTTTCTTAAGAAGCTGTCTCTGTTTCTATTCCACACCTAACTTAAAAGGCAGGACTTTCTCCTGGAGGCTGCTGGGGGTTTTAACCTAATCTCTAGGCCCTTTCCTTAAAAATAAGCCGGTTTGTTTTCCAGCTTTCTTCTGACTGTGTGTGAAAGCTCTTTTGTTGGTGATCTTAAGGACCCCTAAATGGACCCTCAGTCTCTCTGGGGCCATCATTTTGCAACTGTTTCTCCAGTACCCCCACAATGTGACTGTTTTTAGAGACTGAGTCTTTAAGGCTAAAATGAAGACATTAGTTGTTACTGGACTTGGGGGTAGCAGCCTGTGCCCCAACAAGCCAGGGTCAGCCATGGTCCTCCATCAGCCCATGAAAGCAGCCAAATTAAAAGTGAAAAGCAGAAAAGGGAGATTTATTCTGGGGCCACATTGGGAAGAGGGACACAGAGATTGTGACCCCCCTGACTCCGCTCCCAGGGCCATTTGAGTCCTGATGTGAGGCTAAGGTTCAAGTTGAAGGCCTTTATTTTGCAGATTTCAGTGGTTAAGGTGTGGTTTGGCCTGCACTGACACATCATTGCCTCTTCTGTAAAGGGGGTCTGGCAAGGGGGACTGACAAGGGGGTCCAGCTCTCTGGGAGAAGTTTACCCCCCTGGCTGGCCCAGGCTTTAGGATCTTCTCAGCATGAGATTCTTGGGGACAATTTTAGGTCTTGGGGGGGCATTGTTTTAATAGTATGATTATCAACCTGAGGGACATAGTATCTCTTTAAATTGTATTCACTTTGCCAGGTCAGTTACTTTAGAATGTGTGTACCTACCAACAGGATTGGTGTCTTTACAAGAAGAGGAGAGGACTCATGTGCATAGAGGAATGGCCAGGTGTGCTGATTTGCTTTCTGCTGTTGTGATAAACACCATGACCAAATGCAACTGGGGAGGAAAGGGTTTATTTTGCTTACACGTTCTGATCACATTCCACCGCTGAAGGAAGCCAAGGCAAGAACTGGAGGGAGGAACCTGAGGCAAGAACTAAGGCAGTTTCCTGACTCATGCTCTGCTTCCTTCCCTTTATCTCCAGGAGCAGCTGCCCAGTGGATGGCACCACTCCCAGTGGACTGGGTCCTCCCACGTCAACCATCAATCATAGACTTTGCCTACAAGCCAATCTGATAGGACATTGTTTTTTCTTTTTCAATGGAGGTTCTCTCTTCCCAGATGACCTGAGTTTGTGCCAAGGTGACAAACACTAACTATTTCATCAGGCAAAGCCCCAGAGGACAAGACAGGCACCGAGGGGTGAAGGAGACTCGCTGTGGGAAGATCCTGACCTTCCTGATACCTTGGTCTCAGACTTCTAGTCTCTAGACTAGGAGGCCGTATGTTGTTGACTTCCCATTATCTATGGTCTTCGGTGCAGCCTCTGAAGACCTTCATGAAGCCCAGGAGGGAGGAAGGGACTGGGATGTAACTTACTCAATACAGTGCCTGCCTAGGGCACACAAAGCCCCGGACTTGATCCCCAGTGTGACATAAACCTGATGTGAGGATCATCCTGTAAACCCAGCATTTGAGGGGTGGGCACATGAGGATTAATAGTCCAGGCTAGAGTTTGGGGAGCCAGCCTGGAGCAAGAGTGGGGTTGAGGTGTGTCTAACCCCTAGAGAGCTGATCCTGAGATAGGCAGGGGTGATATCTGCCCCCCTAGCCCCCACTGACCTGGGGTCTGTGTGTTCTGATGCATATAGCCCTGGGCCCCCCCCCTTTGCCATCCCCTCCAGGAGGTCACATATTTGGTAGCCAGGTTAGATGTCCATTTTCCTTATAGGGCCATGTCCGGTGGTACCTGGAGGTCCTTCTTATGCAGTGTACACTTATCTCCCTCCCCGCCCTGCAAGCTCCTACTCACCCGCCAGAGCTTCAGGTAGTCTTGGTTCCTCTGATATTTTTCTGGCTTCATAGATATTTACAGCTGAGAGAGAGAGAGAGAGAGAGAGAGAGAGAGAGAGAGAGAGAGAGAGAGGAGAAAAGGAGATTTATTTGATATGATCACATTGATAAGCACAAATGATGAGACCCATTATTGGCAATCCCCTCCTCCCACTCCTAATCCATCTTCAGGACCAGGACATGAAGTTTAGGTTTACACAGAGGACAAGAGCTATGGGCACAGCAATATGGATCAGGAAGCAAAGGTGCTTGCTGCCAGCCTAATGATTAACATGGTAGAAGAGAACCAAGTTATTTTTTTACCTCTGTACACACATACACACAAACACATACACATGTGCATGAGCACACACACAAACATATATACACACAGCACAGATACATACCACAAAATGACGCAGACACATGCACACACACACACACATACATACCACAAACACACCACACACTCACACATGCACGTGTATACACACCATACATACATACCAGACACACACAAATTACACCATGTACCACACATACATACATACATATACATGAACATGCATGCACACACACACATACACACACACACACATACCACAAACACACCACATGCTCACACATGCACGTGCATACACACCACAATACATACCACACACACACAAATTGCACCATGTACCACAATACATACATACATACATACACATACATACATACATACATATACATGAACTTGCATGCACACACACACAAAGACATATGCATAACTAAGCTATCTTGTTGCAGTGTGGTCCAGTCCATCACTGTCTCATCATTGTCTCAGCTCCAGCATCTCCTACAAAGTGGTTAAAGTTGTGTGAAATCTCTTCTTGACAGACAACCACCTCCCTCTGGTTGGCACTGGGCTCCATCCTTTCCCTTCCCCCAGCATGAGAGTCCTGGAAGAATTCCAGTTCTCTGGGGACCATTGTTTCAACAGTCTGATGGTCAAGAGGAAGGCACACATGTTTCTCTTTAGAACGTGTAGACGCCTGCCAGGACTCGTACATGACTGGTATCTAAAACTGGCCCCGTTTTTCTGTAGCTCTGCCCAGATGCCATCTGTATTCTTGGTCAGTATTTTGGCAGGTGCCTTTGCCATCCTATGGATAGACTGCAGGCAGCAAAGATGAGTGAACAGCTTTGCTAAGGGTAAGACAGCAAAGCCGAGTTCCCTGGAGAGTCTTGGTTTCTTCGAAGTGGCCAGTGACACGGATTAGCACCTGAGAGCCAATGTCTGCCCGGCTATATCTCATTTCTACAAGTGCTTTACAGGGCAGATTCAGTACCATCACAGTGTGGATAGGGACCAGCCCCAGACGGGCTAGGCTCTCTCCTGACATTCCTGACCACTAGCTGTGTGCAAAATAATCCTTTTTTTTTTTTTTTTTTTTTTTTTTCAGGTTGCCAAGATAACTGAAGTGGTAAAGAGCAACTGAAAGAACAGTCTCAGATTTTGGATTTCTGGCACTCAAGTAAAAGACAGGCAGACCTATGCATATCTCAGTCCTGGGGGTGTGGAGGAAGTGTCCTGGCTGACCAGCCTGCCTAGTGGACTAAGTCGTTTTCCACTCAGTGAGAGACCCTGCCTTAAGAATGTAAGGGATAGAGCAACAGAGCAAGGCACTTGATTCAAACCCTGGCCTCCACCTGCATGGCATGTGAATGGGCACACACGTGTGGAAACAGGCATGTGATCTTTTTGCTACTGTTTCATGTCTTAAAGCCCTACCTAAGGGGGTGGGGTTCCTTTTGTTTGTTCAGTGCCAGGCTTTGAACCCAAATCATTCCACACACCAGGCAAATTCTCTACTACCACTGAACTATACTACATTTCCTATCCACTGCACCCTCTCCACTCCCAGTATCTTGCTATGAAGCTCAGGATAGTCTGGTCTTTGTTATGTTATTGATGTGTGTGTGTGTGTGTGTGTGTGTGTGTGTGTGTGTGTGTGTGTGTGTGTTTAGCTAGCAGGGTGACTTGTGGGAATCAGTTCTTTCTTGATGTGATCTCCAGGGATTGAACTCAAATCATTAGGTTAGTAGCAAGCACCTTTTAACCCACAGAACCACTTTGTCTGCCCCCAGGCTGGTCTTGAACTTACTAGGAAGCCCTGGACGGCCTCTTCCTCACTATTCTGCCTCAAGCCCCTAAGTGCAGGGCTGTGGCTATGTTCTCCCATACCTGGCTCCTCAGGAAGTTTTTCAACCCTGCCCCAGGCAAATGAAGAAAGTTTGAGAAACTTTGGTCATTGGCCCTGACCAGCACCCAATATCCTTAGCTTGAGTCAGTATTTCCACAAACTCTTCTTTCTACCAGGTTTGCTGGTGCACACCTATAATCCCAGCCCTTGGGAGGCAGATGCAGAAGGGTGCAGGAGCTGAAGGTTCTGCCTATTCTACCTAGCAAGAAGTTATCTAAAAACAAAGACAAAATCAACCAACCAACCAACCAACTAACCAACCAACCTACCAACCAACTAGCCAATCAGCCAACCAACCAGCCAGCCAGCCAACCAACCAACCAACCAACCAACCAACCAACCTACCAACCAACTAACCAACCTACCAACCAAACAACCAACCAACCAACCAACCAAACAAACAAACAAACAACTAACCAACCTACCAACCAACCAACCAACCAACCAACCAACCAACCTACCAACCAAACAACCAACCAACCAACCAAACAAACAAACAAACAACTAACCAACCTACCAACCAACCAACCAACCAACCAACCTACCAACCAACTAACCAACCAGCCAGCCAGCCAGCCAGCCAGCCAGCCAGCCAACCAACCAACCAACCAGCCAGCCAGCCAGCCAGCCAGCCAACCAACCAACCAACCAACCAACCAACCAACCAACTAACCAAAAAAATCCATGTCCTCAGAAGTCCCAGCTATTTGTTTCTTCTTTCTAGAGCCCTAAAAACTCAATAACCTGTGTCCAGTGTATTGAAATTTCTAAATATCTCCATGTCTGCTGTGTGTGTGCATGTGTGCATGCCAGAGACGAAAATGGGTGCCTTTCTTTATTGACCTCTGCCTTATTTTCTGAGGCAGTGTTTGTACTGAACCTGGAGCTCACCACTTTGGTTAGATCTGCTGGCCACGAGCACCAGGAATCCTGTTACTAGTTCTCCAGAGTTGGAATTACAAGCCCATGTCACCTTGCCTGTAGAGGGTTGAACTCAGATCCCAGTGCTTGTCTGGGGCAGACACTTTACCAGACGAACCGTCTCCCCACCCCCAACATTCCTCTTATTTTAAGATAACAATACAGTTAAAGGTGCAACCCACATGTGACTAAAACACAAACTCACAAGCATGCTTCTCCCATCCTAAAGCTGCACCAAAGAAATAAAGGCTGATGTATTACTGCATCTATCCCCACCCCTCTGATTTCCTGTTAGCCGTCTCTTTTCTATAGTGGTCCAGAGTTGTTAGAGCCTCAACCTCAGCCCTGTGAACCCTAAGAGGCTCAGCTCAGCACCTGTCCTCAATAAACCAATTAGACAAATGAGTGACATTGAAAAATATGTGTACATAATACATATATGTGCATAGACATACATACATGAATAAAAGTTATTTAATGGAGCCACACTGGGAAGGTAAACGAATAAAGAGACCCAGCAACCCCTTCTCCAAATCAGTCTTCAGGGTCTTGACACAGGTTTAGGTTTAAATAACAGGCAAGAAGTATGCGTTGCTAAGCAGTCCTGGTCAAGGTGTGGTCCCGCCACTGTCCCAGAGCTGGCTTCTCTCACAAGATGATTGACAAGTTTTTGGGACTGTGAATTCTACTCAGGCAACAAGCTCATCCTATGGCTGGCACCATGGTTCTAACTTTCCCTCTCTCCAGCATGAGACAGCTTCCCAGGGGGTTTATTGGAAAGACAGTGTGCAGGTCACTACAGGAGCTAGGTTGGAAATGACCAGGAAGTAGGATGACCATGGCTTCGGTAAAGAGTTAGTTGGGCACTGTGTCTGCTTGAGGGACCCTTCTAGAGTCTTGAGCTTTTGCTGAGGCACAGGAGCAGGGCAGATAACCAGTACCCAGCGTCTCCACCGAGGCACGAGAGGAGGGGGAGATGCGCAGGGAGATGCGTACGCTGTTTATTGCTAAAACCCTTCGGGTCTCAGGGTGTGTCAGCTGCAACCCCTCCGCCCTGGCAGAAGCTCAAGCTTCTGCTTCCTCCAGCCTCAGAAAGGGTCCCTGTGTGGGGGCGGCAGCCTCCTCTCCGATCCCACATGCCTCTTCTCACTGCAATCCCAGGAATCCTTGAGAAGTCACCCAGCCCTGCGTGCTCCTCTGTGACTCCCGCCCACACGCGCTCTGCCTCTCAGATCTAGTCCACCAGAGCCTGGATTTCACACCCCTCCCAACAGGTGGCAAGACCTCGCCCTACCTCTCTGCTGCGCTTCAGTGCCTTTGGGGGCATTCCACTTTCTAAAACATTCATCTTGGAGTGTGTGTGTGTGTGTGTGTGTGTGTGTGTGAGAGAGAGAGAGAGAGAGAGAGAGAGAGAGAGAGAGAGAGAGAGAGAGAACAGGTGTATGAGTGTGACTGTGTGTGTGTGTGAGAAAGAGAGAGCAGGTGTATGAGTGTGAGTGTGTGAGTGTGTGTGTGTGTGAGAGAGAGAGAGAGAGAGAGAGCAGGTGTATGAGTGTGAGTCTGTGTGTGTGTGTATGTGTGTGTGTGTGTGAGAGAGAGAGAGAGCGCAGGTGTATGAGTGTGAGTCTGTGTGTGTGTGTGTGTGTGTGCTCGGAGGCTAGAGGTCATCAGGTGCCTTTATTTCCCTTTTAAACAATTTTCACCTTATTTCCTTGAGTCAGAGTGTACTTCTGAACCTGGATCTTAAGGGGTTTTGGTTAGCCTTGGTTCCCGTTTCTGCTGCCCACTGAGGATTACAGGGTGCAGATATTTCTGGCTTTCTTTCTTTCTTTCTTTCTTTCTTTCTTTCTTTCTTTCTTTCTTTCTTTCTTTTTTAAAACAGGGTCATTCAATATGTACTTCTTGCTGGCCTGGAATTTGCTATGTAGACCAGGCTGGTCTCAAGCTATCTGAGATACCCTGCCTCTGCTTCCTGAGACCAATTTTATCTTTTATACTTGGACGCTGGGACCCCAAAGTCAGGTCCTCACGTTTTCTCAGCAAACACTCTTACCCACAGAGCCAGATCCCAGCCTTTCAGCGCAGGGGAAACTGGGCACCCCAGTACATCTTGCCTCTGCTGCCATCTTCGCTATCATCTTCTCCTGACCCACCCTTCTCATTAATAACTGCTCCTAACAGCTCGTCCAGAGCCTGTAGTTCAGGTCATAACTTCTTCCTAGTCAGAGGGAAGAGAAAAAAAAAAAAAAACCCAGCCTGAGGCTCCCACGCACTAAAGTTGCTTGTCTGGTGAGTATTATTTGCTGCGTGGTTCACAGCATCAGACTGATTATGTGGCTGATCGGCTGTCTGTGGTATAACCTGCCTGACGTCCTAGCACGGCACAGGGCAGGGAGATCACAAATTGTGAGCCAACTGGGCGGGAGATCGAGAGCTGGTCTTTAAAAAGCAAACCAACAGAGGCTGGGGAAACTGCTTAGTACGCTGCTGGCCACATAAACACGAAGCCCTGAGTTTATTCTTTAGCATCCACATAAAAGCCAGGCACGAGAGTCAGGTGGATCTCCGTGAACTGGAGGCTAGTCTGGTCCACACGGTCAATTCCGGGGCTATGTAGTGAGACACTGTCTTTGCTAAACATGCAGAACACTTACTGTTTCTTGGGCATGGTGGCACAT
This sequence comes from Micromys minutus, assembly GCF_963924665.1. NCBI lineage: Eukaryota > Metazoa > Chordata > Mammalia > Rodentia > Muridae > Micromys > Micromys minutus. Next base: position 3,838,434 of record NC_137964.1, on the reverse strand, counting down.
GACTAATTTTAGCACTCAGGAGGCAGAAAGGAAGGCAGAACTCTTGTGAGTTGGAGGCCAGCCTGGTCTACTTGGTAAGTTCCAGGTCAGGTGGGGCTACATCTTTAAAAACAAAAGCAATCTGCTCCCTTCCAGGAACGGCAATGCATATCAGTAACTTCTCAGCACTGGGCAGGCAGAGGCAGGTAGATCCCTGGAACCTTCTGGAAAATGCTGAGCTTCAGCGAGAGACTCTGTCTCAGACAATAAAGATAGGCTAGTGAGATTGCTCAGTGGGTAGAGACATCTGATAGCCTGGATTCAATTCTAGATTTCACATGGGGAACTCCCAGAAGTTGTTCTCTGATCACCAGCCCCCACCATAGATAGATAGATAGATAGATAGATAGATAGATAGATAGATAGATAGATAGACAGACCAACAATGAAGAAACGTAACCAATGAAATCTATGTAGCCTACAGAGATAACACTTGTCTTTTTAAAGGTACCACAGAAAAGGATCCTTGAAAAACATACCATGCTAACATTAGAGTCTAATGTTGACACACATTTCTTGCACTTAAGTCTAAATGAGATAGCTTGTCAAACAACCTTCCCATTTCATTCCACAAGAGAAATTCCCTAGCAGAAATTAATAAACTGAGCTATGTCTTAATAATTTTACCTCATTTAAACGTTTTTACTTACATGTGAAGCTTTGCTTAATCCTTAGATCTTGTAAATGACATCTGTTTTTTGGTCCTTAATTCAGAAGGACCCAGGATCAGCTATTAAGATGGCTACAGGCAACTCTCTCTCTTGGATGCCTGCACCCATACTTTGTTTGCATGGAGTATTCTGATTTTCCCAAGAGCGCCTTTCTCTTGCTTGCACCTATATTTAGAGTTTGGGGTGGTGGTAAAGATATGGTTTGGTGGTTAAGAGCACACGCCTCTCTCTTAGAGGACCTGGGTTTGACTTCCAGCATTCATTTCTGATGGCTTACAACCACCAGTAACTCCAGCTCGGGGACATCTGACGACCTATTCAGTCTCCATATTCACGTGCACATACACCACCCTCGTACATACTATGCAACTGAAAGTAAAAAGTAAATCTTGAGAGCAGGCCCATTAAGGTTCATATTCATCCTTCCTCTTAGTAAACCCATGAACACCACTCTGGTTCTCTCTGGAAATCCTTTTCTGTGATACAGTTAAGGCTCCAGCTGTGATGGTTAGCTTTATGTCAATTTGACACAAATAGGATGCCTCTGGGAAGAAAGTGCCCACATAAGATTTGCCTGTCAGCAAATCTGTAGTGCATTTTCATGATTAATAATAGATGTGGGCTGGCCCAGCTCACTAGGGGTGATGCCACTCCTGCCAGGTGGTCCCAGATGGTATAAGAAACAGACTGAGTAAACCACGTAGAGCGAGCCAGCAGAGCACTCCTCTGTGGCCTCTGCTTTCGTTCCTGCCTTGAGTTCCTGTCCTGACATCCCTCACTGGAGGGCTGACCTGAGAGCTGTAAGCTGAAATAGACCCCTTTCAGCCCAAGTTGCTCCTGGTCATGGTGTTTTATTATAGAAATATAAATCCTAATTAAGACACTGCCTTTACTCAAGTGAAGATCCCAGTGGGGGGAAGGGGACTCCATGGTTGCTGCTGGTGGTGCTGTAAAGCGGTGTCTGCCCAATACCATTATGGGCTCCTCTGGTGGTGGGTGAGGCTCTGAAAGCCTCCTTTGTCATCCTGTTTGTGAGGCTCCACCCTCACAAGCCAATCACTTCCCAAAGCAGGGCTCTTTCTCTAGCCTAACCTTTTCCTCTTCTCTTCTTCCCTCCCTCCCTTTCTATTCTCCCCTTCCCCTCTTTTTTCTTCCTTTTCCTTCCCTCTCTCTGGCTCCACATGTGCACACACACACACATGCGAGCATGTGTGTGTGTGTGTGTCTGTGTGTGTGTGTGTGTAGCTCAGAAACCATCGTCACACATCTTCTGGTTCTTTCTCCCCCAATTTTTGAGACTTGGAACTTGCCATTCTATTAGATTACTGAGCTCATAGGATCCTCCTGTCTCTGTTTCCCCAGTTTTGGGGTTACAAGCATGTATTAGGACTCCTGGCTTTTTCCCTGAAAGCTTGTGATCCAAAGACAGGGGCCTAAGTTTGCATAGCAAGCACCTCTTCCCCTGGAACAGATTCCTTCCCCACTCCCTCTCTGCCTTTCCAATAGTCTAGGTTGGCCTTGAACTCTGGATCTTCCTGCCTTAACCTCCCAAGTGCTCTGGGGGGCTTAGTCTTCATCACACCATCTTGTGGTGGGGTTCAGCTTTCGTGTGTGACTCTGGGGGCAGACACAAACATTCAGACCACAGCAGTGAGTTTATCAGACACAAATTACCCCAGAACCTCATTCATTTTGTGCAGTAATTAAATAGAAGCTGTTTGGAAATATGATTATAGATTAGCCCATCAAAGCAAATTAAATCTTTGAAGAATAATGGCCTAATTAGCTTCAGAATTCTGCTATTTAAAAAAAAAAATTCCAAATGCCCTGATCAAGAAAACACGAAGGCCCAGCTGTAAAAGGCACCAACATATTATTTATAGCAGGGGGCTGTGGATTCTGCAGAGGCAAGGGGCCTTGACACATCTGTCAAAAATAAGTTGGGTGGCCTGGCTTGCTTACTTCTTCCTTTCTTCCCTCCCCTTTCCTTTTTTTGTTCCTTCCTTCCTTCCTTTCTTCCCTCCTTACTTCCTTCCTGCCTTCCTTCCTCATCCTCTCAAGTGTCTTAGCACTCGATGTACCACCCCTCTTGGCACAGGACAGTTTTTGTTTTTCTGAGACCAGGTTTTATGTACCCCAGATTGGTCTCGGGCATTTTCCCAGTAGACAGGGGTTGCCATAACGTTCCATCTTTCTTCCTCCCTTTCCTGACTGATGGGAAGCGTGCACCACCACACCCAGTTATGTGGTCCTAGGGGTGGAACCCAAGGCCGCACATGTACTAGGCAAGCATCCTACCAGGGAAGCTACACTCCCAGTACCAAGCTTTTGAGCTTGTTCCAAACCTGAGGATCCAGCCACTTGTCCTCAAAGCTGATGCTCTCTGTTTGGTCTTTCATATTTATCCTGTTGACTTGAGAGTTAAGGTGGTTGAGGTTCCAGAAGAATGTGGAACTCACTGACCTGTCAGGCCCATCTGTATCTAATCCCTGATTTTGCTGAGAACTGCAGGCACTCTCTGTTCAGTTGCTGGAGGCTGAAGCTCACCCAGTAGAGTGGAAACTGGTGTCCTTTATAGTGCTTAGATCGCCAGCCTGCATCTTTAAGCCCAAACCGGTAGCCTAAAAAGATCAGTCCACGCCTGTCCGAGGCTCTTAAATGGCTCCTGGAAACCTCCCAATGTTCACAGTCCTGACCAGTACCCGGCATCTCTATGTTCTCCGTGGCAGTGGATCACGTGATGCAGAACTTTCCGTACCCCTGAAGGATTATAAAAGGTTGTTCTGCAGTTTGGTCCAGGACTCCTCAGGAGGAGCGCTGGGGAGAATGTTCTGTAGGCTGCAGTCTAAAGATGCTCCTTCGACCTCTCTTCCTCCACACCATGTCTCTCTTTCTCTCTCTCTCCCTAACTCTCTCATTCTCATCCTTAATACAATACCTTTCTCAGCTGTAAAGGGAAGCCGTCCCCCCCCCACCCCACCATCCCTCTCAAGTAAGCCTCTCCTTCCCTCTCCTTCCCTCATTAACTTCCTGACTTCAGTCTGTGCAAACTGGTCTGGTTAACTAAACTTGGTCCAAGAACAAATACTTGATAGGCAGAGGCATTCCATCCCTGGCCGTCACAAGGTATAAATGTGGAAGCAACGGCCAATTGTCATCTGCCTCTAAGGACTTCACTCTGAACTTCATAGAAGTAAATGCAGGCTCTGGACTTTGATCAGGTGCACCAACCAGCAAGCTGTGCACCATGGGGAACATGTAAAACACACCTTAGCCTCAGCCTATACATGGAGGACCATACGTGGGCATTTTCTAAAAGTCTCCTAGATAACCCTGGTATTTCAAGGATTCTATTCCTGGGGGAACTTAAACAACAAGGTCTGTCCTGCCTCTGCATGAGGTCTCAAGAACAAGCTAAAATAAGATTCCACCAGGGTTTCCCTTAGAATGGCTTACAGAGCACAGGTGGAGGGTTGTGGTTCTCTGTTTCACTGGGGTATGGGAATGCCACTGGGCAGACTAAACACGGAGACGCTAGACTAGACTCCAGGGCAGCACCAACACACTGCTCAGGGGGCGGGAAACGAAGCTTAAGATGTGGGAGGTTGAAGCTGGAGTTCTCTGACTCTTGGGAATCCAGTTGCCTCACAGAGGAGTCAGAGATGATGACTGGTCAGGACTGGTCAGGGGTCCAGAGGCATGTGACGGGAAGCCTGGGGTCAGCGGCTCCCAAACTCCTGGACATCCAGACGCCACTGGGTCATGGGGAGTTGGGAGAGGAGTTGGGGTCCAGGAGTTGAGAAGCCCAGACTTGGGGGATGGGGAAATTTGGCTTAGCTCATCGGTGATTGTCTTCAGCTTAGCTGCCATTGTCTGGGAGTGCTGAGGGGCCTTCTGCGGGAGACTTAGACGCATGGCTCTGTAGATGAAGGCTTCCTCCATGCTCCCTTTGGCAGTTCTTGATGAAAGAGCCAGTCCTTGGTTCCAAGGACTATTTATCAATTGTTCATCGTGGAAAATGGGTGCATACCACCTCATCAGGGTGGACCAGAGATTAAATACCTTTTGCAGGAAGGAACATCTGGTAAGGAAAGCTTATTGATTAAACCCTCAGGGCCTCTAGATTCCCCTTATTAGCATGGAGATCTCTATCCTTGGCTACATGACCAACATGGGAAGTGTGGTCACGTGTTTCAGGCCAGGAATCTAGGGAGGTGGGTATCTACTTTATCAGGTGGGTACCTGGGTGCTGGGGTCTCTGAACCCACTCGACCTTAACAAGTTTCCTGGCACAGTCCACTGCCCCACAGAAGGTCGCTGACAGGAGTGTGGGTGACTCCAAAGCAGCCACATTGGAATGTTTTCACCCAGCATCCACAATGCCTTCCTCATGGCTTCACTCCACCTTCCAGGGTTTATATTCTGCCCTGCCTAAGACCACAAAACCCTAAGGCAAGTAGAGTAGAACTGTATACAAGTGGCTATGGGCATCTGGAGACTCAAGTGAGGGCTCACTGACCCTCCCCACCTCCATCTTCTCTGGGGCAGAGTTTAAAAGTCCATAGACAAGATAGATTTGTGCAACGAAGAACTGGATGAGGATGGTGGCTATTTGGTTCGGAGGATTATCATCTATCACACTGGGTCTGCTCTGACTCTAAGGGTGAATCTTGAGAACCCCCAACCCAGGAATCCATTGATCCTCCCAACACCCTGGTACAGCTGGAGCTGAGAAGACGATTTATTCATGTTGGTTACAGTTGAACTTTGCAGAATCTTGGGGGAAGATGGGCTGGCAGGCTGGGCTGCAAATGAAAACCAAACACATTCTAAATTATGATATGCAAAAAAAAAAAAAATTCTGGAAAGCTGGGTTCTTTCATTGAGATGCTGAGGACCAGATGCTGTATCCATGGTAACACACTTGCAGAAAAACAAATGTCCCCCTTCCCCCCCAAAAAAACAACAAAACCGGCCAGTCCTTTATTAAGATAAGGAAGCTCCCATCCCAGGACAGGGGGCAAGTGGAATCCCTACTCCTGGCCACTTCCTAATCAGCTTTAGCGGTATCTATTGATTTGAGAAAATTAGGAGGGGAGGAGAAAGGATGTAATTTGAGAAATTCTCTAGATACCCTAGTGTCATGTTGCTGTAATTCCTAGACTGCTTGTAAACCAATTCCCACTTCCCATTTCCTTAATCTTTTTGATAAATGGGCTGTATCATTAGCCCCTCCTCTCAATGCGTCCAGCCACAAAAACTCTAAGCCAAGAAGATTAAAATAGTTGCTTTGTCATCGAATTAGCCAAAGGCAACAAAGAACACAATCAGGATGAATTTGGCTTTATGTTTAATTTACTCTCTATCGATTTTCATCAATGTGATTTAAGCTACTACCTCTGAGCTAATTCTTAGTTAAAAGGGAGAAGTTACACAAAAAGCTGGAGTCCAGAGCAGTGGTAGACACCTTACCTCTCAATGTAAAAGCCCATGTGTTCCGTCCCCAGTACTGCAGAAACAGACAGACAGACAGACAGAACCCTGAAGACTGCTCTGCAGCTCGGCAGTTGAGAGCTTTACTCTCCTTACATCGGGCCCCAAGTTCAGTTCCCAGCAGGTATTTCCATAGCTGGCTGCAACCCACCTACCGATGTATTTGAAAGGGCTCTGATGAGCCAGGCAGAGTGATGACCCATCTCTGTGTGTCAGGTGATGTGAGACGTGGTTAGGATCCATGTGAACCATCTTCCTGGGAGACAAATCCGCCCCTCCCCCACCCCGGATGGCACTGGGCTTTGTCCCTTCTTCTTCCCCCAGCATAATATCCCTGGGGAAATTCTGACCCCTTGATGGGCACAAGTCTCTCTTTTTAGAATATCTTAGCTCTTGCCAGGCTGGTTGCATGCACTTATGATCTCCACTGAATGCGCTCAGATGAAACACAAAGCTGGGTTGATTATAGCTTGGCAGGAGGAGCTCTCAAAGCGAGCGTGGGCAACGGACAGAGAGCATTGTGCAGACATACACGGTGAGACCTCTCTCCCCCTCTTGTTAAGGAGGAGACTCCAGGATCCAGGCTCACTATGAGACCTTGAACTCCCCATCCTTCTATGTCTCAAGTCCTAAGATTATAGGTGTGGACCACCATGTCCCATGTGTGGCTTATGAGGTGCTGGGATCAAACTCTGTGCCAGCAAGCTGCTTTATCCTCTGAGCTGTCTCACCAGCTGAAGGCTTAACCTTCTGTGAGCTGTGATAACAGACATGAGCTGCCATGTCCCCTGGACCACTGTGTTTCCAAGGCTGAAGCAAATAGTCAGAAGCCCAGAAAAAGCACGTGGGGGAAAATGCAGAAAGTCAAAGGATATGAGTTTAATTAAATATCTTCAAAGGTCCTGCTATGATGACTGGCCACTAGCCACATGTGCCAACCTCTGTTGTTGGCTGTCAATGGTAATGAAGGACTCAGGGAATTAAGGGTGCTGAGGGCAAGACAGAAATAGTGTCCTCATGCATTTCCTGGGGTTACTGTCACAAACTATCACAAGCTGGGTAGCATAAACTACAGAAATGGAATCGCTCACTGGTCTGGAGACTGGAAGTCAGCAGGGCCACAGAAGATCGGTTGAAGTCCCATCCTAAGGAATTTTTGAGCCGGTTAGTGCCGGCAACTTGACACATTGTAACATGCACTCCCTGGAGTTACTGGTATGTATGTGACTATACTTGCTAGGAGACCCTGCTCCTTCTGTTTGCACAGGAGACATTCTTACCCACTCAGTGGGAAACAAATCTTACCTACTCAGTGGGAGACATTCTTACCCACTGAGCCATCTCCCTGGCCCTCTTTTCTTTTTTATTCCATTTTCTCCCCTTTTATTTTCTTTATTACTTTTCCATTTTCTCTCCTGATTTGTAAAACAGGTTTTTGAGACAGGGTCTTACTATGTAGCCGAGGCTGTAACTGTACTGTGTAACCTAGGCTAGCCTTTAACTATTGAGTCTTCTCCCTCAGCCTTTCCCATGGGATTACAGGTGTACAGGGATTCACTAGGTCCAGCCATGACTTTAAACATGATGTGTTTTAAGACCCAGAGTTCCTCATCTTCTCTTCCTGGGAAGAGAGTCTCAGTGAGCAGTTGCCTAGCTCAGCTTTGCCTTTGTAGGGACGATTTTGATTGTCTTAATGGATGTGGAAAACGCCAACCTGAAAGTGGGTGGTGCCATTCCCTGGTTTTGCCCTAGGATGTCTAAGAGTAAAGAAGGGTTGCTGAGGGCAAGGCTTTGATTCATCTCTCTCTGCTCTTGCCTGTGGATGGGATGGGAGCAGCTGCTTCAAGCTCTTCCTTGACTTTCTCAAAGTGATGGACGGTAACCTGAACTTGTCTGTTTTCAGTCAAGGCTCAGGAAGTGAATTTGCTTAAGGTCATGTGATGAGTCATAGGATGGGCTGAGATCTGGATCTCCACCGGATCCTACTCCCATCCCAGTGGCCAAAGCAACTTCAAGGGAGGAAGGGTTGACTTTGGCTCACAGTTTGAGGGTACAGTCTATCACAGCGGAGAAGTGTAAGTAGCAAGCAGGAACTTGGAACTGCTGGCCATGTGGCAACTACGAACAGAAAGAAGGATGAACACAGGCTCAGCTCCCCACTTTCTATCTTATACAGCCCGGGATCTCTGTTCTGAAAATGGCCCTGCCCACAGTTGAGATGGGTCTTTTCTCTGGAATTAACAGAATAGAAAGGGAAAATAATCGCCCAAGCATGCGCAGAGGCCCATCTGCCCCCACAGGCACACGCAGATGTCCATTCCCCCCACCCCCACGAGCAGAAGGGTGCCCACAAGGCATGCACACAGGACCGTTTTCTGGAACATTCTAGAGCCTGTCAGTTTGACAACTAACTTTAGCTACTGCCTCACAGGACCAAGGAGATGGCACATCATATTGGGGTGAGGGCGAGGGTCCCTGTGCCGGGCTGGAAGGGTGCTTCTCAGATGGGGAATGGCTTGGTGATTGGTTTCGGCCTGTTGAAGGCATCGATGAAAGAACAAGTTAATTTTGGACCTGCTGAACAGGAGAAGATGGTGGCGTGTCATACAGACACCAGAGTTACTGCTTCTTCATCCTCGGCCCTCTCCTCAGGAGATTAGAGGCAGGACTGAGAATCACAATAAACCTAACAATGTCCCTCTGACCCACCTTTGCTCAACAGGCAACCCCCATACTACTCCTCACCCCTTGGCAACTTGTCCTCCCTTTCCATGCAGGGGAACAACATCAGCAAAGAAGGACTATTCCCGGAAGTGCCTCGTCATCACGTGGTTACCCCCTCTCATCGGTTCTCTTCAAATCCGTTGTTTGGCACGAGGCATTGAATTGTTAGTTTTTTTTTTTTTTTTTTTTTTTTTTTTTTTTTTTTTTTTTGTGCTAAATTCATTTCCCAGAAATGTCAAGTATCACCAAGGCCACCGAGAGTGGGATACACTGTTCGCAGTCCTTTGTTCCGAGTATCTTCTTTTCATACACAAATGTGTTATTTCATCTGCTGGCGAGCCCAACCAAGGTACCTTGAACAGAAGAGCTGAATGTCGGGTCCTGCCTCCCCCTCCCCACACAGCTGCCTCCTGCTTTAGCATCCCCTTGGAAATAAAATACCATTTGATTCATAGAGAAGAGGGGCATCATTCAACGTTCCCCAGTCCTGGTGAAATTGGGGATCCAAGGCACTTTCACTTTTTAGGTCTGCCCTAGACCCCAAGCTCTCTGCAAAAGAAATCTGGACTGTTCCTTAGACTTCTTGGACTGATAAGGGGTTCCTTGTCTTGAATGGTGTGAATCCTTCTTAGCTCCTTAAGATTGTTACTGGGTTTTGTAAAATTACACACACGCATACGCGTGCACACACACATAGTCTCTGTGTGTATATGCATGGTATATGTAAGTCTGTGACCATGTGTACATGTGGTGGTCAGAGGACAGGTTCCTTCTACCTTTATGTACATTTTACTAATTGAGCTCAGGACACTAGACTTGTGCAAAAGAAGCACCTTTACCTGCTGAGCTATCTCAATGGCCCAAACCGCTTTCCTTGTTGCTTGGCAATCTATCCTTGGTGGTTCATCTTATTTGTCAACTTAATGGGATTTAGAATCACCATGGAAACAAGTCTCCGGGTTTGTCTGTGAGGGACTGTTCAGATTAGGTTACCTGAGGTAAGAAAAACCACCCTAAATGTGAGTGGTACCCTTCCACAAGTTGGAGGTCTAGTGACTAAAGGGGAGAAAATGGACTGAGCAATTCTTCTTCCTGATGATACAGTGTGATTAGCTACCTTAAGCTCCTGCTGTCATGTGGCCCACCAAACCCCAAATCCACCTGGGGCTATCATGGGTCGTATGTTCTTGTAAACAGAAGCCAAATAAACCCTTCCTTCAATAAATTTCAATTGTCGAGTATTTTGCTGCAGCAATAAAAATATACGAACTAGTACCCGACAGGAATGATTTAAGGGAGGAAGGGTTTATTTTGGCTCACAGTTTGGAGGTTACTCAGTCCTTCATAGTCATGGCCTCTGGGGCAGCTAGATTTGTGGTTGTGATAGCTTGTGGCCAAGTTAATTAACACAGAAAGCAAAGAGCTCAGACTAGTACTGGTAGATACAACCTACAAGGCTCATTCCCTATGATCTACTACTACTGGTTAGAACACACATCTTAAAGTTTCCTCAAACGTCGCCACCTGCTGGGGGCCAAGTGAGCCTGTGAGGGCCATTTCAAAGCAGAAAGGACTCAGGCACTTGCTGAATCAGCACACAGATTGATGCTTCCTGAGTAACCCATTGAAGCAAAAGCCCATGAAGAGTTGAACAGTTGGGGAACATTACTGAGTGGCTCAGGGGGGCTGTAACTTTAACGATCACCTTGATGAGAAAGTGTGAAGCTGCCAGCAATTTAAAAACAAAATTTGTTGTGTCCTTGTGGCAATAGTTATTTTTCCTCCTTGGCTTAATTTTTTTTCTCCCCTAAGTGGTTTGTCCTTCTTCCAAGATTGGAAGGTGCAGTGTCAGATCTGTCCCCTGGGGCCATGACTTGGCCAGCTGGGAAAGTAGCTATGATGGCGGGTGGGATGGAAAGTGCCCGGTTGGTGACCCACTGAAAATAACATCAGTCCAGTTGGTATTCATGAAAGTTGGGACACAGAAAACCACAGTGTATAATAATAATGAAGCCCTAACCATGCATTAATGTTTCATATTTATTAATAATTAAGCTTTTTTTTTGTACTAGGAATTGAAGCCAGGCATTACATATACCAGCATCCGCTCTACCGTTGAGTCTCCTGGAATGATGACAACGGATGGATCAACAAATGGATCAGCAAATGTTTTTAAGGAATGGCTCCCATGGAGGTAAGGGAAGAGTAGGGAAGTTATCGAGGTGTTTTTAGAGGGGGGTCGTGAGTTGGAGTCACAAAACCAACATGTAACTCATTTTTATGTCATGAAGCAGAATGTACATTGGACTAGTCATGGTGGTGTATACCTGTATTATCAGCATCCAGGAGGTTGAGGCAGAGGATTAGGACTTGGAAATCACTATTCTTGGAGTGAACCAATCAACCAGCCAACTAACCAAAAATGACAACAGCAACAATAACAAAAACATTCCAAAGGCTTATAAATTATTACCAAAGTAGAGTCTCCTGAGTTGAGGGGACAGTAGGTCACTGTCCTGATTTACATTAACTGTCAGCTTGATGCAGTTTAGAGTTTATCTGTGAGGAGAGCCAAGATCAGATTGGCCTGCAGAATGTCTGTTGAGGATTGTGCCAATTGCTAATTGTTGGTGGGGAACCCAACCCACTGTGGGCAGCATCACTCCCTAGAAAGATAGTCCTGGACTACGTAAGACAGGAGGAAGCAAGATGAAAGCTAGCAAAAGATGACAGCTTGGATGCATTAGTTTCTCTCTGCTCATGACTGTCAATGTGACGTGACTAGTTGCCTGCGTTCCTGCCTTTGTCTCTCTCTTCAATGAAGAACTGAAACCTGTAATTAAAAAAATATATCTTACAACATAGTCCTAGCTGATGTGAAATTTGCTATGTAGACCAAGCTGGCCTTGAATTCAGAAAGCTTCTTGCTCCTACTTCTTAAGTGTCGGGATTACAGGATTCACCAATATCTCAATAAACCTGAAATCATAAGCCAAGGAAATCTTTTCTTCTCCCATGTTGCTTTTGGTCCATGTGTTTTACTGCAGTAACAGAGTAAACCTGATAAACCTTCAGCTTTCTGGCCCTGATCTTGGGGAATTCACTCATTCATTCAGAGAAACATTTATTGAGTGCCTATTATGGCCTTATAGGTATGCAAGTCATGAAACTTGAGAGAAATGCACTTTTTCATACTTGAAATAATTACTTAAAATTGTTTGCTAGGTGATTATGGTATCAACTTATATGCATTTAGGTTCATTTATTTATTCTAGTAACTTTTAGGCACTTCCACTGTAATTCTGTAGAGTTAATTTAAAAAAGGAAATTTATTTTTACTTTTTGTTATTTGCATATGTGTATGTCTCTGAGAGTTTGTGAGTGAGTTTGTAGGAGACCAGAAAAGGGAGTTGGATACCCTGGAACTAGAGTTACAGATGGTTGTGAGGCACCTTGTAGGGGTACTGAGAACCAAACTCAGGGCCTCTATAAGAGAAGGATGTTTTGGTTGTTGCTAAGCCATGGGATTGACTTCAGACTCATACAATTACTTTTTCTGACAAAAAAGTCAAAGGTAAAGCTAGAGAAGCAGCTGACTCTGGAATGTGGTGATAAGTTGGTAAGGGCTTTGCTGTGCAGGTTCAGGACCTGAGCATGAACTCCAGAACTGTAAACAAAAGAAAGTCAGAAGTGGTCAGCATTGTGATCACAGTTCTGAAGAGCAGAGAAAGGAGGGTCCCTGGGTCAGGCCAGAGAGGGACAATTTCTCAGAACACAAAGGGGTGGTCCATGAGGATTGACACCTGGGATAGAGGTGTGGCCTCTACATACAAGTGCATATATATGTGCCCACACCTGCAAACACATGTGTAACACACACAAACACACACACACTCAGGCACACATAGAGATATACATTGAGACAGACACACAGGCATACACACACAGAGACATATACAGGGACACACAGACAGACAACCATCAAGACAGCCACACAGATAGATATCCACGCAAACACCCACAGAGACACATATATAGAAACACACACATGCACATACAGATACATATATAAGCACACACAGACAAGCACCAAGACAGATAGACAGGAACACATGGAGACACACAGTCACAGACAGACAGGCAGGCAGATAGACAGACAAGCACCAAGACAGCCACACACAGACATGCGCGCGCGCGCACACACACACACACACACACACACACACAGGGTCCCAAGTCCTACTAGTTCTTGATTTCATTATTTTATCTTACTATTTTGTTTGTTTCTTTTTGAAGACAGGGTCTCTCTACACAGCTGTGGCTGTTCTGGAACTCACTACATAGCCCAGGATGGCCTAGAACTCACAGAGAACTGACTGCCTCTGTTTCCCAAGTTCTAGGGATCAACACACCCAGCTGATTTCATTAATTTCTGTGTTTATCTTCTACTATTTCTGTTTGTAAAAATCCAGCAAGTATATATTATATTTGTTATGCTCTCCTCTCCCCTCCCCTCTTCTCCCCTTCCCTTCCTTTTCCTCCACTCTTCTTCCCTCCCTCTATTTTTCTTTCTTCTTCTTATCTCTTATTTTGTTTTGCATTTGTTATCCCAGAACTCACTACATAATTTCAGCTTAAAGTTTGAGATGTCCTGTCTCAGCCTCCAGAGTGCTGGGATTATGGGTGCCCATCCAGGGTCCGGGTTCAACATTGTCCACCCAACCTCCTTCCTAGGGGTACTCACTTGCCCGGTGTGTGTGTCTGATGAGGAACTGTATCTTCAGGGTGAATTCTCAGACTGTGGGGAAATGCACATAGCTTTACTAGATAGGATCAAATTTTCCTCCCGACTAGAGATGAGACCAGAGATGGAAGGAGAGGTGAAGTAGGCAGCACATGCATCCCGTGCACAGGAGACCTTCTAGGAAACCATCCTCTGTCAAATAACTCACTGCCTGCAACACGATCCCCTCCTGAGAAGACAGGATCAAAGAGTGGGCTCATCCATTCATCTGTTTCCATTAATTCATCCATGTACACCTCCATGTACTTATCCATCCATCCACCCACTCATGTATTCATTATCTATCCACCTATTCATTCACTCATCCATTCATCCACCCATCTAGTCATCCACCCACCACCCATCCATCATCCATCTATCCATCCAACCATCCATCCACCCATCCACCCATCTAGTCATCCACCCACCCACCCATCCATCATCCATCCATCCATCCAACCATCCATCCACCCATCTAGTCATCCACCCACCACCCATCCATCATCCATCTATCCATCCAACCATCCATCCACCCATCCACCCATCTAGTCATCCACCCACCCATCCATCCATCATCCATCCATCCATCCATCCATCCATCCATCCATCCACCCACCCATCCATCCATCATCCATCCATCCATCCATCCATCCATCCATCCATCATCTGTCCACCTACTCATATATCTGCATAAACTTGTGATATGATCATCCCATGGTATGGTTAAGGGGAAGGTGTTTATCGTAGACATGAAAGAGAGGCATCTGGAATAGTCCAGAACAGAAAGAGAAAGTAGTAGATTGAACGTGACCACACTGGAACTGGCCATGAGGGATGCAGGAACAGAACAGGGTGTGTGTGTGTGGGGAGGGGAGCAAGAGATGAAGACAGAGTGTGGGCAGAAGAGGACCAAGAGCTGAAATGGCAAGGTTATAAGAATGAATAGCTGGGCTGGGTCATGGAGGAATGCTCCCAAGTTGGAGCAAGTTTAGGGTAGGGGAGAGGGGAGAAGAGCCAGGATGCCAGTTGGACCCTGAAATGTGTAACTGGTATTGGTGATATTGAGGGAGGCTGTAGGCCATCATGTGCTTTGGTATGCCAATAGGTACCACAGATAGCCATGCGTCTCTTCTGCCAGTAATAAGAGAAATGGTTCCTTTGACAGAGGGAACTGGCTTCACAAGTTCTTAAGGAATGCTGGCTTTTGTCTAACTGCTAGAATATGGGGAAATGTAGTTTCCTTTGGACCTCATGGTATCACCTATCTACCCCTCCATTCCTCTCTCCATCTATCCATCCATCATCTATCTAGTCATTTATCCATCTACCCATGTATCCATCATCCATCCATCCATGCACGTATACATGTTGTAACCATACAACAACCCATGCACGAATCTATCCACCCATCCATGCCTCTACCCATGAATTCATGCATAAATCCATCCATCCATCTTTCTTCCTCCATTCAAATTTCTGGCCTAAACTCCATGGAGCAACTATGCTTTGTCTTATGATTCCAGATCAAGTGTTTCTTGCAGTCACTTGGTATAACAAGATATTCAAAGAGCTGAGTGACTCATGGCATCATTCATTCATCTCATGCTCATGGGATGGATGGGTGGATGGTGGGTGGGTGGGTGGGTGGTGGGTGGATGGTGGGTGGGTGGGTGGATGGTGGGTGGGTGGGTGGGTGGTGGGTGGGTAGGTGGGTGGGTGGGTGGATGGGTGGATGAATGGGTGTGTGGGTAGGTGGGTGGATGGGTGGGTGGATGAGTGGGTGGGTAGATGGATGGGTGGGTGAGTGGGTAGATGGGTGGATGGATGGACAGATGGGTGGGTGGATGGATGGGTGGGTAGGTGGGTAGATGGGTGGGTGGATGGATGGGTGGGTAGGTGGGTAGATGGGTGGGTGGATGGACAGATGGGTGGGTGGATGGATGGGTGGGTGGATGGATGGATAGATGGGTGGGTAGGTGGATGGATGGATGGGTGGGTGGATGGATGGATAGATGGGTGGGTGGATGGATGGATAAATGGGTGGGTGGGTGGATGATGGATACTGTGAGCTCATGGGCCAGCTGGGACATTTCTGGGCTCAGCTTCTTTGGGTTTGAGTCTGTAGCACGGGTAGCTCCAGTTTTCTTCACTCTTCCGGAGCTACAGATATCCTTCCAATCTGTGCTCACAGAAGCACATCTGCTAGAACAAGTCATGGGGCCACCGATACTGCCAACAGTGTGGGACTTGTCCGCACCCTAGGTAAGAAAGCATTGCAAGGCACAGGGCAAACAAAGTGCAGAAGCTACCTAGTTACAAAAGAACAATCGGTCACAACAGTCCAATTTACTCCAGGATGTTTGAGAAAGATAAGGGATTTCTGACTTCTGGAGGCAAAGAATCAGCAGGCCTGGTTCCACCTGCCTTTGTCTGGAGAAGCTACTGGATTGATGAATGTGACACCTCCTTTCCAGGCAGGGTCTTCCATTTTCTGACCTCGGAATGTTTTATGGACACAAAGGGAAGGATCCTCCATTATGTAATGTTCTGTGATCTGACACAGTGACTCGGATTTAGAGTTTCAGCCTGAATCCTCACACTAAGGACTTTCATTTCTAAGTTTTATTGAGCATTGTATGTGTCTTTTCTATCTTTTTAAAATAATGACCCATCTACAAGTTCTGAACAAACTGTAATAAAAGTGACAAATACTGGTACACGGTACACACATTGTCACTCTGGATTTACTGCCCCCCAACTTTTTTTCCTGGTAAGTCACACTAAATTTGCGCTTTGGGGCTTAATCCATCACTCTATCTTTTAATGCGGTATCTAATCTCGCTGGTTCTTTTCTTCTGGTAATATAGCTTCTCTTGAGGTATATTTTCAGGACTGATTTTTATCATTTGCCAATGTATTTAAAATAATGTGCGAGCTATAAATCAAAGCCCTTTACTGGGATACTGCAAAAGATGCTTACAACACAATAATTTAACCATTCTGGGAAATCCGATAGTAAGAAAAGGGACTGAGGCCCCTTTGAACTCTGGGGACTGGGAGAATTAGTTCAAAGTGTTTTCTTCCATAGAGGCAAGTTTTAAGACGGCCGATGCATGGAAGTCAGGAACGATATTAGCTGGTAGAAACAACTAGAATCCAGATAAATCTCCTTTTGAATTCCAACTGATTCATCTGCTGCATGGCCGTCTGTGAACCATGATCTCTGAATGGTCCTTGTGTGTAAACTCAAAGGGGAATGCCACATTCCAAACCTGTAGTACGAACCAATGAGAAGGCATAACATATGTGTGACCTTGGGTCCCTGCTTCTATCAAGGAATGACCAGACCTGTTCAGAGGTCTGCTGGAAGCCTCCAGGGTCCATGTGTTAAGTTCTTGCTTGCCTCGGAGTATGGAGTATGGAGGAAGGTCCGGCTGACCACAGAGCCTGCTCCTGACATTAGCAGGGATACTGCCCCCATTTCAGCCCCATGCGATCCCTCAGGAAACTCGGCCCCTCCTTCAGCCTCATTTGTTGGGAAACACGCACGCACCCCACAGGAACCGGAAAAAAACCACTTCCCTTGAGTGCGATCCTTAGAGCTGTTTCCCCGTTTCTCCTGCTCGACCTTCCGGTTCCTTCTGCTTCAGCATTGGGTTCCTCCCACTCTAGTTTCTGTTTTCTCCCACCAGCTTCCGTTTACTCCCATTTTTTTTTTTTTTTTTTAACCACAGACTCCGCTGGTTGCTTCTTTTGACCCAGAACGTTCTAACCAGCCTCTCAGCTAGAATTCTGTACTGCAGGAGAGGACAACGAGGCCCCATGCTGTAGTGTGGGGGAGCTGGGCAAGGCAGACTGACACCAACCAGCTTGGATTTACCTTGATACAAAGCTCCTGACAACCTCAAAGGGGACCCAGCTGGAAGGCAGCACACCCATTTTTATCCAGCCAACTTCCTCCTCCTGGTCCTCTTCCTCTACCTCCTTATTTATTTATTTTTGTCAACCTCATACAAGAGGAACTTTAACTGAGAAAATCACATTTCCTGTAGGCAAGACTGGAATTTTTTCCTTGATTAATGATTGATGTGGGAGGGTCCAGTCCACGGTGGGAGGTGTGACTCCTGGGTAGGTGGTCCTGGATTATATAAAAAGGTAGCTGAATAAGCCATAGTGAACTAGAATGTTCCTCCATGGCCTTCTTGGTTCCTGACCCCAGGTTCCTGCTTTGAATTCCTTTTTTTGACTTCCTCCATGACAGACTGTAACCTGTAAGCCAAATAAACCATCTTCTTCCCAAGTTACTTTTGGATATAGTGTTTTATCACAGGAATTGGAACTTAACTAAGACAGAGGGTGGAATGCTTGACCTGAGTCCCAACCCCCCACCACTGCCCTCATCCCAACCCCCTGTTCCTGGTCTTCTTGTTTATTTATTTGTAAAGTTTGTTTTTGTTCTGGCTCTTTTTTGAGTCCGGGTCTTTTCATGTAGCCCAGGATGTCCTAGAACCTTCTGTGTAGACCAGGCCAGCCCAGAACTCTGCCTGCCTTTGCCTTCCAAGTGCCAGGATTAAAGGCCCAGCTCCTTGTTGTTTGAGCACATAGGGCCTGTTGCCCTCAGGACCCTTGGACTCACCAGACAGCTTTTCTCCTAGACATGGCCACATCGGGAGTACCCAGTCTACATCCTCACCCAACCCTTCTACTCTGTTCACACGTTTTCTCCCAGGAGCAATGTTTATCATGCATTTCCTGCATCAAAGCCCTAGTGGGACACACACACACACACACACACACAAAACCTTATATTTAATATGCCTTAATCAGCTCAATGGCTGGACCACTCCCAAACTTCCACATTGTTAACACCTCCCCTCTGATACTCCTGAGTTATTATTACTTCTTAAAACCTATATTCCACTCTTGTTACCCTAGACCCAGTGGGGAGGGGCCCCTGGGACAGCTCTTCTTCAGCTCTTACATTATTGGCACTCTGTCTTCTGCAGCTGTCAAGCCTGATCTTTCTGTTCCCCACCCCCATCCTCTCCCCAGCATGGCGGTTCTAACTTCTCTCTCTCTCTTCCCTTGCCCTCAAATCCTAAAGTCTCCCTCTGTCTCCCCGCCCAGCCATTGGCCACTGGCAACTTTATTTACCAATTGAAACCAACTTGGGGCAGGGACCCTCAATGTCTTACAGTGTGGAATTCTACTGCAATTTTGGGAACCCAATTAACATAATACCATAAAACCAAATCCACAATAGACTGTGACCTGGAAATATAAGCCAAACGAACCCTCTCCTGCCCGAAGTTGCTTTTGGATAAGAGTGTTTTTATCGTGGCAACAGAAAGGAAACAGAATAGGAGGGTCAGGAGTTCAAAGTCATCCCTGGGCACATAAACATTCAAGGCCAGACTGGGCTATGTGTGATGCTGTCTACAGAGAAGGAGGTGGGGCAAAAATGTTGAGAGACTGACTCGTGGCTGTCTTGTTTCTAGGGCTAGAAACAAGACCACCTGGAGCGAGGAGCTCCTCGCAGAAGTCACACAGCTAAAATAAAAGGGACAAATGGCTTCTAGCATTGTTACCAGCAAGGCATTTGGGGAACATAAATTCCACTAGGAATTAGTCATTCTAAATTGCTTTATTTGGTTTTAACTTAGAATAGAACCTAAATTATTCAGCTAGGGAGGGGGAGGGAGGGGACAGGAGCCAGTTCCAGGCCCGGCATCCACCTCACACTGTCACCGTTGGAGAGCAGTGACATCTGTCTGGGGGTGGCCTCGGGAGCTGGTGGGCTGCCTGAGACCTTCTGGATTTGGTAAAAGCCCCCTGGGATGTGAGACTTAAGAAGCACGATTTCGCATCAGCAACCACCCATGCCTTTTACTCTGCCCTTGTTTGAGAAACGACGTCACTGTTCTCTCATCTTAAAAAAAAAAAAAAAAAAACCTCTCTAACCGGGTGTGGTGGCACAAGCCTGTCATCCCAGCACTCGATGGCTGAGGCGGGAGCATCGTGAGTTGGAGACTAGCCTGGACTATATAGTGAAACCAAGTCTCAAAAATAAAGCAAAACAAAATAAAAAAATCCTCTCCCTCAACCCCCATTCTACTCCAGCCACTGTCAGCTTTGTTGCTACGCTCTGTGGCAAAACTCCACACGCAAATCCTCCGCAGCCTCAGCTTACGTCTTTGGTAGGCTTTCCCAGCTGATCCCACACTAACCGCACTCACACTAACCACACTCGGCCTGCACAGTCACTTCTAGCCCTCAGCCAACACAACACGCCTAGGCACACAATTTCTCACTCCATCCTTTTGGGAGATCTTTTTTTCCCTTGGTTTGGTGGACCCCACACCTCCTGCTTAGCCTCCTACCCCACTGGTTGGTCCACCAAGATCTTTCCCCATCTTCCTGACAGTCTCAGGTTGGATCTCACACTTCAGACCTTGGACCTCTGTGCTAATTCTCTGGTCTGCTAGCTTTCGAATGATCGCTTTATCAATAACCCCTGAATTTCTGTCTCCAGGCTAGACTCTCCTTAAACCACAGATTCACATGCGCAACTGCCTTCTGAATTTTTCTACTTTGATGTTCAGTTAGACATCTAAAAATAACTCCTAGCAAAATGTATTTCTAGCACCCCAAAGCTGAGGCAGGAGAATAACCAATACATTTTCCTTAAAGAAAGAAAGAAAGAAAGAAAGAAAGAAAGAAAGAAAGGAAGGAAGGAAGGAAGGAAGGAAGAAAGAAAGAAAGAAAGAAAGAAAGAAAGAAAGAAAGAAAGAAAAGCAAAGAAAAGAAGTCAAGTGATAGTGGTTCATGCCTTTAATTCCAGCACTCAGGAGGCACAGGTAGGTGGATCTCTGGGCTAGCCTTGTCTACATGTTAAGTTTCAGGCAGCCAGGAATACACAGAGAAACCCTGTCTCACAAAAAAAAAAATCTGTTCTATTTTTAATTGTGTGTGTGTGTGTGTGTGTGTGTGTGTGTGTGTGTGTGTGATGTGCATGGAGCTGGAGTTACAAGCAATTGTGAGCTGCCCAATGTAAGTGTTGGTTACCAAACTCTGGTTTTTTGGAAGAGCAGCAAAACCTTTTAATCACTGAGCCATCTCTGTAGCTCTACATGTCCCCACATGTCAGTTTATTCATGTGTGAAGTGGGGGCACCATGTCTCCAAGAGAACTCTGGTAAGCCGGAGTGGAAGAGAACTAGACGTTCTTAGACCTAATGGATGGTGGACATGCTGGTCCTGTCCGGAACTGGGACCGAACCTACTGTGAAGGCAGAGATAACAGGAATGGAGTCTAGGATCGGGGACAAAGCCAGGGGAGTTGGTATCTGTGCTTTGTGGGTTATCTCTGCCTCCACCATCAGCACCTACACAGTGGGTACAGAGAGAGCAAGAACTATTCTAGCAGGCAAGTGAGATATCTGATGTAGGGAATATTTCCAGAACACACCAACTTCCCACCTCTGAAGTCCCCACTTGGATTAAAGATTTTTCATTTGCCATCCTGGGGACTGAACCCAAGGCCTTGCACATGTTGGGGGAGGGTGCTCTACCCACTGAGCCATACTTCCAACCCCTCACTGGTAGGTTCTAAGCAGCTGCTCTATCACTGAGCCATGTTCCCAGCCCCTTATTAGTAGATTCTAGGCAGGTGTTCTACCACCAAACCATCTTTCCAGTTTCTCATTGGTAGATTCTAGGCAGGGGCTCTACCACTGAGCCACACTCCAGCCCCTCACTGGGGATTCTAGGCAGGGGCTCTACCACTGAGCCACACCCCAGCCCCTCACTGGGGGATTCTAGGCAGGGGCTCTACCACTGAGCCACACCCCAGCCCCTCACTGGGGGATTCTAGGCAGGGGCTCTACCACTGAGCCACACCCCATCCCCTCACTGGGGGATTCTTGGCAGGGGCTCTACCACTGAGCCACATTCCAGCTCCTCATTTGGGTATTCTAGGCAGGGGCTCTACCACTGAGCCATATTCTTATCTCAAGAACTTTTGCTACACACTATGCCTGGCTTTGTTTGTTTAAAGTTACTATTTTAAAACATCAGGGTTCCTCCACACAGCTCAGACGGACCTTGAACCCACTCTCAGCCTCCTGAATGCCTGTGATTACAGGCATGTGCTCTCACATGTTCAACTGGATTTTTTGATTAGACAGTGAATGTGGGATTGTGGGGTGTTCAGATGCCCCTCCCCAGCTGTGCGCCCTGTGGGAGACAGGGATATCCTGGGTCTGCGAGAATCCAGAACAGCCCTGGGAGGTGTGCTTCCTGCAGAGGCCTGATCAGCCCTTCAAGTTGGCAAGTAATTAACTTGCCTAATTAAGGCAATGCAGGCACAGGGCTCCTACCGGGATACTCCTGGGGAGCAGTGACATCCACCACTGAAAGGGTCTTGGGCTCTGTGGAAACTGCACAGTGCGGGAAAGAGAAGATTAATTAAAAAGCAGGCTGAGGAAGCAGTGCACCCTGGGAGTAAAGGCCTCAGTGAGCACCAGGGAGGGCTGGGGCTGTCCCTGGATGCAGGTGGGGGGGTATGTGTGAGAAACTTCATCTCCCTGTGGATGGGGGATGCCTCCCTCATCTATTTGGATGTGGGGATGGGGTAGGGAGAGAGCCACAGCACCCTCTACGCACCTGCTTGCTGATGGGCTGTTTTGCATGTGCTGCATTAGATTTTGCTGAGATGCTGGGGCATCTTTTCTACATCCTCAAAGCACAGGGATGTGGGGAGGTTGGGCTTTCTGTGGGAAAGGAGGAAGGTTCGCAACTATATCACACACCTCTGAATGAGGCTCCTTTCCAGAGCCTCCCCCAGAGACCATCAGAGCCTAAAATGGGGTTATGGCAGTGTCTCTGTGCTGTCCTTGTCCTCTACAGTTTTGCAGGAGGGCAGAGAAAGCCTTTTTCTGCTGCTTTTCCCCTGTCCTTGCCTGGGCACTTTGCATGCTAGGAGGATGCTCTTTCTCCCCAGAAGATGGTAGCCCCTAGGGTGGAGCCTGCTTGTATGTTTGAGTCCCAATTTCTGTTAGTTTAGAATGTGATTGTAATTGGGAATAGATTCTTCCCAGTACTAGGGATGTAACTCCGACTCTGTTATTCTAGGCACATGGTCTACCACTGAGCCACGTCTTCAACCCCTCACTAAGAGATTCTAGGCAGGGCTCTTCCAATTGACCCATGCCCCAGCCCCTCACTGGGGGCGGGGCTTTTAGTCAGGTGCTTTACCACTGAGCCATGCCCCCAGCCCGTTACTAGGGGATTCTAGGTGGGTGCCCTACCATTGAGCTATGCCCCAGTCCCTCACCGGGAGCTTTTAGTCAGGTGCTCTCCCACTGAGCCATGCCCTGACCCCTCACTGGGAGAATTCTAGGTAAATGCTGAGGGATTTTCTTCACAGAGCCACATACCTTACTCTTCATTGGAGAATTTGCATGGTTGCTCTCAAGAGTCCCAGTGGAGTATGAATCAGAATTATCAAAGAGTGTCCTCATTGACCTGTTCAGGGCTTGTCAGCCTCTGCAATTCCCATAGCCCAGGGAACTGAGATTGCAAGGCAGATCAACCCCCACTTCTACTCCATATCTGGAGAGAAAGAACACAGTCATAACAGAAACTGTGAGGCCCTCAGGACCAGGATTGGGAATCTTGCAAAAGAGTGTGTGGACTGCAGCTTCTTTCTTGACATTAGAACAAGCTACTTGTGTTCTCTGAGAGTCTCTGTTCCCTCCTTTGTACTGTGCTGGTCTCAATGTACTTCTTGTAGGGACTTTTGTGCAAAAGGAAGGAGAGAATAGGAACAGAACTAGGTCAAGTGCAAACCCTCTCTGTATCACAGCTTTGTGATAGTCGTAGTTTTCTGTATGTGCATGTGTGTGTTTGTGAATGCCTGCCCGTGTGTATGGTCAGGGATCGATATTAGATATATTCCTCTATTATTTATTGCTCATCTTATGTCTTAAAAGATTTTATATTTATCCATAATTGTATGCATGTTTGTGCATATGACTGTGGGGGCCAGAAGTCGGTACTGGATCTCCTGGAACTATGGCGGCGGTGACCCCCCTGACACAGGTTCTGGGAACCACACTCAGGTCCTTTGCAAGAGCAGCATTTGCTCCTCGCCACCAGCTGTCTCTGCAGCCCTTCCACCTTATGCTTTGAGACAGCGTCTCTCACGGAACCCCCAGCTCCAAGGACCTGCTTGTCGCCTGTCTCCCAGTGTGGGGTTATAGACGCTTACCAACTCACCTGGTTTTTACTGGGAACCAAACTCAAGTCCCCATTGCTTGCTTAACAGGCACTTTACCAATGAGCCATCTCCCTAACCCCTCCTTATATATTTAAAGATCCCTTTGGGCATGGCACACAGTGTACTGTATACTGTGTACTGTAGTTTCTCTTGCTTAGTGCGGACCAGCTGTTAGCCAGGGTCCCCTTGGGAGCACATCTGCCCTTGACCTTGTATTGTCAGTTGCTTTAAAAACAAAACAAAACAACAAAAACAAACAACAACAACAACAAAAACCAGCAACAACAACCCTGACAAATTGACTTTATCAGTGATCTTCACAGAGCTTTATCTGCCAGACACAAGCTGCTATCCACAGCAATCCCTAGCTATTACAAGTCCACAGACCCACAGCCTCCAAGGAGCCTTGGTTTGTACTGCAGAAGCCCTGATCTCAAAGCGTGAGGAACTGTACTTGTTTGCCTTTGATTGAAAAATCAACAGTCTGGTTTTCTCTAATTTAATTTAGATATGAGTCCACAATTTGTCAGGAGATAAATGAATTCGGGGTGTTAGGGGAACACAATTAAATGCTCTTTAGGTTTCTGTTGGGAACAGATGTGTAGTTCCTGGCTCTTCCAAGCTGTTGCCTGTACAAGTGAGGGTTAGCTGTGGTTACCCATTCTGCATGGTGAGAAGGGAGGGAGGGGGATCTACCTCTGTAGCTGTGCCCCTAGACCTTCTAAGTCACTTTGGGGGAAGGTTCTGCTTAAAGACAGCAGTGGGGCTGGAGAGATGGCTCAGTGGGTAGAGGTTTTGTTACAGAGGCACAAAGACCTAAGTTTGATGCCCGAAGCCTTGTAAACAACCTAGTGTGGCAGCATGCATCTGAACCACATCACTGGAGGAGGGCACAGGGACAGGGGGATTCCCGAGGTTAGCTCGTTAGCTGCTGGCATGCTTTACTGAGAGATCCTGTCTCGGAAAAATCAGGTGGAAGGTAACTGAAGAGACACCTGATACCATCCTCAGATCTACACACATGTGTGAGCACAGGCACACACACGCACACACCCCCATGCACACACACCCATGCATGTATGCGCCCATGCCCGTGACACACTTCACAATGCACCCAGACACATATTTACACACCTACTTACACACAATTGAACACTTACATGTTCATATAACACACACGACCACCCCACCAGCTGTGAGGACCTGATTTCTCTGGTGCATTGGAACACCTATGGCTGTGTGTCCAGTTTGTCCCAGCCCAGACTTGTTTTCTTGTCCTACCCACAAACCCCAATAACCACCCCCTAGATCCAGAGCTCAGAGATTAAAGAGATGCCCCTCCCCCTCCAAGATGGCTGCTTCTGAAGCCCCACATTACAAGAGTTGGAGCTGGGCAGAGGTGAGGAGTTGGGCTCCTGAGAAGGTATTAAAACATAGCCTGGAGAGGCACCACCTGTGACAATGGCCTAGAAAAGGCCCTTGTGGTAGTATCAGAGGGGGGAGGGGCTGCCTCTCCATAGCCATATCAGAACGTGTATGTGTGTAACCTGTGAGCCCCAGAGATCTGCTTGTTATCCCAGAACTGGGATTACAAGCATGTATATCAACACACCTGTAATCTTGTTTTGAAATAGATTCTGGGACTTGAACTCAGGTCTTTGTGTTTGCACAGCAAACATTTTACAGACGGAGCAGTTGTCTCAGCCTCAGAATTGCCTGGAGGGAACTCAGTGGCCCTGAGCTGACACAGTTCTACTGTAGGATTGGAGCGTCCACGAGGGAAGGTTGTTCCCATGCCTAGACATGGCTGTGAGTGGGGATCAATCATGATCATAATTTATACCCCAGACCGTGGTGTGTGACCTCATCTAAAGAACCTTTAGATATTTATAATGAGGTCATTCAGGCAGGCGCCAGTCCAATCTCACTGAGGTCCTCATTGAAAGGGGACATTGGACTGAGCACAATGGTGCTGTCTGTCATCCCAGTATGTGAAAGGCTGAGGCAAGGGGAGTGGGATTCTGAGGGGAGCCTGGGCTACATAGTGAGACTATGTCTCCAAAAAAGCAAAACAAACAAACAAACAAACAAAAAGCCCAAACAAAACCAGGCTGGAGAGAGTTTGGTCAGTGAAATGCTTGCTATGCAGGAGGCCCTAAGTAGGAGAACCTGTGGGCACCTGTGATCTCACTTGGGAAGGCAGAGGCTAGAAGTTCCCTGGGGCTCTCAGTGCATACCTGAGCACACAAAGAAAAGGTGGGTCTCTTTGTCTGCTTGTGTTGGGATTCTGTAAACCCCACCCCTCAGTTACCTAGCAACAGCCAGGTGTACCCCACCCCTCAATTATGCTCCGCCCCAGTGACCTGACACTATAAAAGGAGCTGCTTGACCCCTCCTCTCTCTTTTGCTCTTGCCTCTGGAGGCCTCTTGGCCTCTTGCAACCTTGCTCTCCCACTCCTACCCCTCCTCTTCCCCTTCCCTTCCCCCCACTCCCTCCACACGCCCATGGCCAGCCTCTACTTGTCTATTCCTCTCTCTCTCTCTTTCTCTCTCTCTCTCCCTCCCTCCCTCTCTCTCTCTCTCTCTCTCTCTCTCTCTCTCTCTCTCTCTCTCTCTGCCTCTACCACCCTCTTAACTTTCCCACGACTTGAATAAACTCTATTCTGTACTATACTGTCCTGTGACTGGTCCCTCAGGGGGAAGGGATTCCCAACATGGCCCCTCAGAGGAATCTCCCTTGCCCCCAGGCCTCACTGCACCTCCATGGGCCATATGCCCCCCCACTCTCTTCATCCTTCCCCTAACATTGGTGCCTGAAACCCAGGAAATCATCTTTTCACAACATTGGTGCCCCGTGACTTTTCCTTTCAGTGACTTTTCCTTTCATTGGTGCCCTGTCATCTTTTCCTTTCAGTTTGTTTTTGAACAACAAAGGCAGTAAAATAAAGGCAGACATTTGCGTGTAATAGGCATGCTCTCTGGGCTGGAGAGATGGCAGAGCTATTAACATTTATTGCTGCTTTTGCAAAGGACCCGGGTTCAGTTCCCAGCAGCCATTTCAGGCAGCTCTCCTGTACCTCCAATTCCAGGGGATCCCATGCCCTGTTCTAGCTTCTGAAGGCACCCACACGTATATGGGAATCTCCCTCTACCCCACCCCCCCCCTCTCTCTCTCACACACACACACACACACACACACACACTAAAAAGCAAAATTTTAAAGGCTGATGTCCACAGGGAGAAAGCTCTGAATCGTGGTGTTATTCGACCACAGGGTACATTTTTGGGACCAAGGTCTGGTATAGGATTCTTCAAGGCCCTTGAAGGAAACAGCCTGGCTGGCACGGTGCTCTTGAACTTCGGTCCCTCAGGGCTGGGAGATGATGGATCTCTGTAGTCCTACCTACCCCTAAACATGTACTGTTTGTGCTTCAGTGGCTCTAATAGATGCCGAGTCAGTGGAGAGACCAGATAACGCAGGGAGGATCCTGGGATTGATTTCCAGCCAAGATGATGGTGGGTGATGTCTTCCTTTTGGTTTTCTGTCCTCTCACCCACTTCTTGGTGTGTGTGTGTGTGTGTGTGTGTGTGTGTGTGTGTGTGTGTGCGTGTGTAGTGCCAGGGTAAAGCAAAAGCTACAAAAATGCAACAGACGAAAGCCAGGCATGATGGTTCATGCCTGTGATCCTAGCGTGTGGGAGGTGGAGTCAGGAGCATCATTCTTGACTGTGTAACGTGAGTTAAAGGCCAACAGGGTTTCACGAGACATAGTCTCAAAACGAGAAAGCCAGGGATCTGGAGCAATGACTTGGCTGTGGTTAAGAGCACTAGTTGCTCTTGCAGGGGACCCAGTTCAGCTTCCAGCACCCACATTAGGGAGTTTACAACCTCTTGTAACTTCAGCTCCGATAGCTCCAACTCCCTCTGCTGGTCCCCATGAGCCCTGCACTCACATGCACACACCCTACACACACACACACACACACACATAATTAAAAAACAAAAGCAAACCTCAAACCCAGCCACAACAAAAGCCAAAGGAAAGACGATGAAATAATTAAGAGCCATTTTTCCAGATAGACACAGATGCTCTTAGGGTAAGGATTTTGGCTTTGCCTGGCCAGAGCATTTAAGCCCACCTCATGGGAGCCCTGGCCCCTTGGTATGGTGATATTATCCCTGCCTATGTTAACCACGGAAGTGACGAATGACTCTGTTACGCTGACACACTGGTATTGTGCAATCTCGGGAGCCTGTGAGACATTCAAGTGACTAACAGAGGCTACAGGAGGGCTGGGGAGCCCTTGACCTCACCACTGGAGGGCTCTCATTAGATTGATTGTTTTAAAAGGTTTATTTTACTTTTATCTCTCTCTGTGTGTCTCTCTCTGTCTCTTTCTCTTCTGTGTCTGTGCCTCTCTCCGTGTGTCTGTCTTTGTCTTTCTATGTGTCTCCATGTTTCTGTATTTGCCATGTGTGTATACACCCTCAGAGGTCAGAAGAGATCCCGTAGACCCAGAGTTACTAATGGTTGGGAGCCACCTGACAAAGGGGTGCTGGGAATGGAACCTAAGTTCACTAGAAGAGCCGGAAATACTCTCACCCCTGAGCCATCTTTCCACCGTCGATTTTTATTTTTTTGTGCTGGGACTGGAACCCAGGGTCTTGTAATTATGAGCAAGAATCAGCTCATCTCTAATTTATACAACTGTATTTAGGTAGACATGTATATATGTTTTACTTTTGTTAATGCTATTTCTCCAAGCCCTTTAAAGCACATGCCCACAAAACAAATGAATAAGTTTGTAATAAAACAATTATGTCACGTGAGCCCACATGTGCCATATTGCTGGGGTGGAGGTCAGAGGTCAACTTGTAGAAGTCAGCTCTCTTCCACCACATGGGGCTTGGAAATCAAACTCGGGTTTGTCAGGTTTGGCTGTAAGCACCTTTAGCTGCTAAGCCATCTTGTTGGCCTATTTTACTTTTTTATTTTTACTTTTATTTTGTTTGAAAGAAGCTATGAAGCCCAGGCTGGCCTCTGGCTTTCGTCTCAGGAATGCTGGCCTATGCCACCAGCAGATGTCTTAGATGGAGTTCAGCTAACTGACAGTATGTCTCTTCACCACCAGGGGGCAGTAGGGAGAGCGTGGGGCCAGCTCAGGTGGAAGCGTCCCCCTGGAACTAATCAGTGCTCATAACTCAAATGAGCGGGAACACTCCAGACAGCTCATTATTGGGGCACTGCCTTCCTCTGCTTTTTCAGAGTTGGACAACTGCCACTCAAGCACAGCAAAAAGCTGATAAAAAGGCAGCACAAACCCCTGTGGGTGAGGGGGGAGTTTCTCCATTTCCCATGTTCTCCTTAATACTTCTAGAATTTATTAATTGGCTTATTTGTTTACTGATGCACCCGGGACTGATCTTATGGCCTTTCACATTCTAGGCAGGGGCTCTACCACTGAGCCACACCCCAGCCCCTCCCTGGGGGATTCTAGGTAGGGGCTCTACCACTGAGCCACACCCCAGCCCCTCACTGGGGGATTCTAGGCAGGGGCTCTACCACTGAGCCACACCCCAGCCCCTCACTGGGGGATTCTAGGCAGGGGCTCTCCCACTGAGCCACACCCCAGTCCCTCACTAGTGGATTCCAGACAAGCATTCTACTTCTGAGCTACAACTCCAGCTCTCTTTTTACTTTTAATTTTGAAACAGAGACTCCCCAATTTGTCCATACTGATTTTGAATTCCCTCATTAGCCCAGGCCAGTCTTAAATTTGGGATCTATCTGTCTCGGTTTTCTGAGTAGGTGGATGACAGACCCATGTTACTAGATCTAATTTCCTTAGAATAGTTCTGGAAGGAGTGTCTCAGACCCCAGATGAAATCTTAGACCCAAGGATGCCCTCATGGTTCAATAATTGACCACATAGCAAAAAGTAATCAGAGTTAATGAGCTCCACCTCACACTACATTCCCAAACATATCTGCCTTAGTATGGCGTCATTAAAGTGTTGGTTTTGGGAAAACATCCTGTTGGGGTTTTCTTGCATGGCCTGGATGCCTCATGGTGATATACGAACAGCTTCTTCTCATTGTACTGAAGCCACCCTGGGGCTCCTATAACCCTATGATCACTGAAATAAACATGGAAGATGAATCACACCCCCAAACTACCTCCTTGGAAAATTAATTTTTCTCATTGTTGGGAAACAACCATTTTCTGAGTGGTTTTGTGTCAACACAGAGGAGGCTAAAGGCTTGAGTTAGGTTTTTGGGTTTTTTCCATCCCGATTCATCTATTGGAGTCTTCTGAGAATTCCATTTTGAAAATGTAATTGACCATACACTAAACAAAGGCTGCTGATGGCCTCGCGAGCGAGTGTGTGTACGTATACAGTATTTGATGGGATAATTTTACCACAGTTTAATTACAACACTGCCTGGCATTATCAATTCGTGTCCAATTAGGCTCAAGCCATCAACTCCTGAATACATTATGAAGTTCATTAAATCGGACCCATGGATGTCATAACCAACATCAGAATACCAGAACAAAGATGCTGTCACAAAGATGCAATCGAACCCCCTGATCCCTACTGAAAGGTGGACGGGCAAACTTAAAACTACTTACAGAAACAACACGTTACAGTTCACACGGGCATGCGTGTAAAATGAGCGTAACTCCTGCAGTCACAGAGATGCCATCCAGGAAAAGTAGGGATAGGATAATACATAGTGTCCTGCTGAAGGAAGATGGAGGGACAGAAGGTCCAGAGTGGGTCTCCAGCTCGGGGTGACCAGCTGCAGCAGATATTTAGAATGAGGTGGTAGGTTAGTTATGTAGTCTGGCTTTTTGTTTGTTTTTAGCTAGGGAAGGGGCTGGAGCTTAACAACTGATCACCAATATCTTATCTTCCTTCCCAGTTCATGAAAGCTGCATCCCTGCCCTCACGCATGACAGTGTGGTTAGTGACATAAAGCAGTGGTATGTGTCCTTTTTAAGTGGAGGAGATGGGGGGCATCTGAAGCATTCTTTCTGTCAATATCGCAGCAGAGGCTAGGACTGGTGGTCCATGCTTCTCATCACGGAGAAAGCTACATCAAAGGCTGATGCAGGAGGATCGTAAGGTTTAGTCCTGTTTGGGGCACAAAGTGAACTCAAGGCTAGCTGGGCAACTTAGTGAGATCAGGTCTCAAAGTAAAAAGTAAGAAAACAAGGGGCTGGAGAGATGGCGCAGCAGTTAAGGGTGAAATTTGCTCTTCCAGAGGGCCTGGGTTCAATTTCCGGTAACCCAGTGGCACAACCATCTACACTGGGATCTGACGCCCTCTTCTGGCACACAGGAGTACATGCAGATAGAGTGCATATATATGTGTGTGGGGGGGTAGACCACAGAAAATACATGTGTTTGTGCCAACTATCTGCTCAAGGATCTCTTACAGCAGTGAGGATCATTTTGGCTCTGAGTGGTTGATACACAAATCTATGTTTCAGACATACTTATTGGCATCTCTGGGTATAGTCAACATCCTAAGTTTTATGTTTTTAAAATGAAACTTGCCTTCCTTCATTTATCAATTTGTTCCTTCCTTCCTGTGTACCTGAATTAATATTTTCTTAAAAAAATACTTTTCTATTGTTTTAAAATTATGTGTGTTTATGCACACATGAGTGCAGGTGTGTGCCAAGGCCAGAAGAGGGCATCAGATCTGGAATTACAGGCTCACAGGAGCTGCTTAACATGAATGCTGGGGAGCCAAACTCAGGTCCTTTGCAAGAACAGCAAATGCTCTTAATTGATGAACCACCTCTCTAGTCTCATTCATTCATATTTTCTGGACCCCAGGGTATGTTTATGCTTAGAGGTGACAGGGAAATAGTGCACTTGAAATTAGCAAACTTTCACATTCATGAAATACTCTAACAAAGCTGATTAAAACAAGAAACGCTAAGTAAAAATTAAAAAAAAAAGAAACAGTCATAATGACAATAAGGACAGACCTATTATAAATGAGGCATAGTAAGAGATTAAGAATGTTGACTGATAGAGGCTGAGGAGATTGTTTAGTCAGTATTTTCTGGGTGAGATGAGGACCTCAGTTCACTTCTCTAGCACCCACATAATAATAAAATGTTAAGTGTGTCATCAAGTGTCTACAACCCAAGTGTGGGTAGGATGATCCCTGGGTCATCTAAACCAGGGAGCTCCAGAATCAGTTGAGAGTCCTAATCTGTGTTGGTTTGAATAAGACTGGTCTCCATAGGCACACATATTTGAATACTGGATCTCCAGTTGATGGAACTGTTTGGGAAGGATTAGGAGGTGTGGCCTTGTTGGAGGAGGTGTGTCACTGAGCGGGGGTCAGGGGGAGTTTGTGGTTTCCAAAGGCCAATGCCATTTTCAGTGTGCTTTCTGTTTTCTCTCTGTGTGTTGGGATATGAGCTCTCAGCAGCTGCTCCAGCACCATGCCTGCCTGCTGTCATTCTGCCTACCACGGTGGTGATGAAGCCCCCAAAGCCTCCCTTCTAAAAATTGCCTTGGTTGCCATGTTTGATCACAGCAATAAAGAAGTAACTAATGTACCATCTCAAAAGGAAAAATTAGGTGAAGTATGACTAAGGAAGGGCCTGACATTGATTTCTGGCCTCCATATGCACACACAAACATGTTCATGAACACAAACATTCACACATGCATATATGCAGAAGAGTGTACACATACAAACACATACACACACACACACACACTACTGACTAGTAATAAAATAGAACAGTTATAACAATGTGTAGTTATAAAATGTCTCTTTGGGTCTCTCACAATATCTTGCTCTGATGTTGGACTTTGGTTTAGTGGGTGAGTTCCCCAAAGAGTCACATATTAAAGTATTGACCCCCAGTGCATCAATTCTCGGTTATTGGGCATTGGGGAAATGGTTGGGTCTCGAAGGCTATCACATCATCTGACCTCATCAACGAACTGATCCCTTGATGGGTTACACAGCTGAAAGAACTGTTAGATGGTGATGAAAATCTAGGAGATGAGACCTAGTTGAAAAGAGTGAACTCTTGAGGGTCTCCATCTTCCCCTGACCCTCCATTTTCATCTCCTTTCTTCCTATCAACCATGAGATGAGCCATTTTACACCACCACAAAATTGGGGATTTTTGTTCCAGCAGTGAAAAGCTGATCAGCAGTGGGGATGATTATTTCAAACGTGGGGCCAATTCTGGCTCATCTAGAAGAGCTGTGAAGTCCCCAACTGGCTGGCCACAGTCTTAGCAATGACACACTAGCTTCTCAGAACTAGCAAACATACACATTCCTACCCATGAGCCTGACAGCTCCCTGGAGCCTTTTACCCCATTAACAGAGAGTAATGGCTCACTGTAGCTGATTGGGGACGGTTAGTCTTAAATGGCAGTCATTAGCTTTCAACGTCCTTTGTCACGACAAAGGACACCATCAAAAACTCTGGCAGGGACACTTTGCAACTTGGTTCCTTTGAAAATCATACCTGCTTCTATCTCTTGGCAGCGA
The DNA here is from genome assembly GCF_963924665.1 of Micromys minutus. Taxonomy (NCBI): domain Eukaryota; kingdom Metazoa; phylum Chordata; class Mammalia; order Rodentia; family Muridae; genus Micromys; species Micromys minutus. The sequence continues at coordinate 3,804,904 of NC_137964.1, read as the reverse complement.
GGTTCTCCATAGGCCTAAACCAAGCCAGCACTTCTAGTATACCCTGCCTACTGGGGAGGAATCCAGTGGTAACTTCAAAGTATACTCCAGTGGCCAAGGGAAGAAGTGCAGGCTAGCACACTCCTCAAAATAAGCTGAGACTTTCTGAAAGAGGAATGGGAGGCTAGAGAAAAGCTTCAGTGGTTAAGAGTGCTTGTGACTCTTGCTTGCAAAGGAACCAAGTTTTGTTCTCAGCACCCATACTGGGCAGCTTACAACAGCTTCTTATGCCAGTTCCAGGGGTCCAACGCCCTCTTCACTGGTACCCACACATACTGACGTGCACACGCACACACACGCACAGAGAAGCAGTTATGTTATTAGACTATTACCTGGCTCGCAGTCTCCTTTTCTCACATTTTTACGGCCTCATAATATTTACTTTTCTTTTTGTAAATACAGAGACCATTTCCCTATGTCAGCAGCACCATTTCTATTCATTTGCCCTCCTTTAACAGTAAAACCCTCCCTGGAGCTTCTGCGTATGAGCACGTCTGAGTCATTTGCATTCTGACAGCTTAAATCAAATATTTTAAAGTCAGTCATGAGGAAGGCAGTAAAATGCACTCCTGAGCCTCAGCCCAAACAAATAATAAAAATAAAATGAAAAAAAAAAAAAAAAACCCTCACATTGAAGTGATAAACTACAGTAATACTGACAGCTCATTAGAGTTCAGAACTCATAATCATGATGGACAAGTATTTTAATAAAAAAAGGCAGAAGGTGATGAGAAACCAAAATATTTTCTTTCTTTCTTTTTATTCAGGCCTCGGGATATTTTTCCCCCATGATTAGTACTCTAAGCTTGTGAGAGTACTGGAGGCATCCTGGCGTTGATGAGGAAGTGTGTCCGGGAACGTACTTGTAGCATAAGTGGTAGGGAGACAAATACCAACCCGAACAAGCGCTGCGTGAACATGAGTCACGGCAGAGAAGGCCTCCTACGGCTTCTTACCCTCCCACCCACCTCGTTTCTGGCCACATCATCCACCATGCAGGAGAGAACCGTGGTGGGGTTGTGGTTCTGCCGCCATACTGCCTCTGTGCTGGGGTCTCCCTGGGAGCTGTAGGTCCACGAATCAACACATTTACATGAAATGGAATAGCAGATTGTGTAGACCCTCCCCGACCCTGGAGCTCTGGTTTTGTTTCAACCTGTATCTGAAATATTAAATGGGGGGGGGGGATTTTCAGAAACAATGTTCACATTATTTGTTTTTAATCCCTTTACTTCTCAAATTGAGAAAACAAACAGAATAGAGAATTTGAAACCAAGGCAACCATATCATTAGGTTTTAGGCTAACAACTCAAATGATGTATTCATTTTATTTATGTGCATGTGTGCTTCTCTGTGCATATGCATATGTGTAGGGGTAACCACAGAAACCGGAAGAGGGCGTTGGATGCCCTGGAGCTGGATTACAGGCAGATGTGAGCCAACCCACAAAGGTGTCAGCTGAGACTAGTATCAGCCAAAGGCTTAACCAGAGCTGGACATTTTGCTTCAAGATGGCCTATCAGCATGCCTAGCATAGGCGCTGGCAAAGAGACCTCAGTGTCTCACTGTGTAGCTCCCTTGGTAGCAGTTAGAGTGCCCTCACAGAATGATCCAAAATGGATGTCATAATGTCTTCCATGACAGCCTCTGCTGTCACTCCTGTCCTCATGGCTACACAGTTTTATTCATCATGAAGAGGCCATCTCAGGATGGATCCTGGGTGGGGTTGGGGAATTCACTGGTACTAGCTTGGAAACAGATCACTATGGATACAAAGTATCTTCCCTCAGCTCCCCTTGAAGGGAAAGAAAACACTCTGAAGAACATTGTGTCATGCTACCTCAAAACCCTGTTCTCAAATACCCAAGGACATCATCATCATCATCATCATTATCACCACCACCACCACCACCATCATCATTACAAAGAGGAAGAGAGTGGAAAGGGAACAGGTTCTACATCATAGCTTTTCTATGGAATAAGAATAAAAATGTTGTGTATTCACTCAGCGAGATATTACTCAGCCATTAAGAAAAATACAATTATAAATTTCACAGGTAAATGGGCGGAACTGGAAACAATCATCCTGGGCGATGTAACCCAGGCCCAGAAAGACACATATGGCATGTACGGTCTCATTTGTGGATGCGAGCTTTGAACCACATGCAGTTTGCTTGGAATAGCCACGGAGGTCACAAAGCTACTGAGGGCCCAGAGGGAAGGTGTTCAAGGGAGGGGAGACAGAGCACCTGGTATCAAGGGTGGAAAGGCACTCATAGAGAAGAGAAGCTTCTTAAAATATATCTGTACATATGCTTGGAAAGAGTTAAAATGGAGTCCTCTGTAACAGAGCAATACCACTACTGGACACCAGAGGCTAACAAACAAACAAACAGACAGACAAAAAACTAAGTCCCAGAAATGGCTTAGCTCTCCTAGAGTTGCTGGCTAGTGAGATCACAAAGACCCACAGACATTATAGGCTATTGCCAATGTCCTTGGTTTCCCTCCAGAATTTGATGTGGTGAGATCATGGTAAGATCATGCTGCTGAAGTTATCACACACTTGAGTCATGGGGCATGGAAAAATTAAGCTGGTACTGACCTGGAAGCACTGGTTAAGTTTCACAGTGCAGGAAGGTGCTAGTCATGCTACCTAAGTAGACAAGTAATCATCAGCCTCACCCAGATATGAACCCTTATTGCTTCAATAGTGACTAGCAAATGTGACCTATCGAAACCGTGCTTGTTGGTGCAACCATGGCACAAATGTCATGGGAGTAACCAACCATTTTCTGACTGAATTTTTTACAAGATAAAGTTCATACCTGTCACCATTATTGGGCCAAGAACCTATTGAGTAGACAGTTCATAGACCCTAGGAAAGAATCTAATAATATTATTCTGCTAAGTGGACATAGCATTCCTCTAGGGCTGGTAAAAAAGGCAATATTTCCTTTCCACTATTCTTAGCATCCTCAAGGTGTTCCAAACATTCATGCCCATATTTATGCTAAACATCTCCAGCCGTACAGGATGGAATGACATCAGAGACTTTTAAAGCCTAATGTGAAGGTATTCAAAGTATGTCATTACCTTTTCCCTCCACCCCGGAGTTAAAGCACCCAGGCTCTGCATGGGCACAGCTTCTGCCATGGGCTAATTTAGCTGTGATTTGTGACGAACATTTATGGTTTAATAAAGTGACTTTCCAGTTTCTGTGTTTATCACAGCTCAGGCACGGAGTCTCGCTGGGGAAGCATCTGCTGCCGATTATTATTAAAATAAAAAACACTTTTGTGAGCTGTTTTGTCAGGCCCTTTCAAGAGAGACTCAATCTCCCTTAGTGAGACGGCAGAAGAGAACAGTTAGAGGAAACTTGGGGAGATAGGGAGGCTTATGCCATATGGAGGGAGACTGTTGGGAAGGGTCTTGCTAGGTAGAGAAGGGAGCCGAGAGGACTGAGTTGTGGCCAACGCGTTAGGACCCTGAGTAAATCTCTCTGACTTCCTGGTCCAGTGACACAGAACATGGCACCCCATTAGACCTTAGAAATGTCACCACTATCCTGGCCTATTCTCTTTGCAGAGTTCATGGGTCGGGAGGCTCAGACTCAGGTTCTTCTGCTTGTGCTGAGAACACTTTATTGACCGAGCCACTTCCTCAGCCCCTATTGTTTCCTGATGATACCTGCTCTGACGAGAGTGAGGTGGACCTTCACTTGCTTTTGATGGGTAGGAAATTAGGACTTTCCCACTACAGACCACCAGAGCTGAATTATCTTCCTCTAAGATTCATGTGCTGAGGATCCTGGTTCTCCACCCTTCAGTTCTCCAGCTGTGATTTGTGATGGGCAGTTATATTAGACTACGGAGTTGGCTTTTCAGGCATGATGGCAAATGCCTGCACTCCCAGCATTTGAGAGAGAGAGAGACGATCAGGAGTTCAAGGTCATCCTTGGCTAAGTAGTGAGTTGTTGACCAGCCTGAGCTACATGAGACTGCATCACAAAATAAAACCCCAAAGCTATAATCGTATAAAAACAAGGACATTAGGTGACCCGTAGTCCAGTCTAACCCAGGTCAGACTTCCCTGTGTGCAGTATCTATGCTACAGGTGACCTGTTGGGATTAAAGGGTAACGTCAGGCATGGCCCTCATCTTTTACTGTGTTTGAGGCAGGATCTCTTTGTTCTTTTACTGTTGAGTGTGCCAGGCTGGCCAGCCCACAGCTACCGGGGATTCTGCTGTCTCTGGCTCCAGCTTCCCATAAGCTCCTGGGATTACAGATGCATACTAACATGCTAACTGGGGATTTGAACTCAGGTCCTTATGTTTGCAGAGCAAATGCTTTTACCTGATAATTCATATTCCTTACAAAATTCCTTCTACAATGTGTAATCCTTGCCTACGTTTTGAAGGTATTCCTCCTCTCCCCTTTCCTCGTCTCTCTTATCTCCCTCGCCCAATAGCGTTTCACATATCCCAGTGTGGCCTTCACCTTGTTACGTAGTTGAGAATGATCTGGAACGCTTCATCCTCCTATCTCAACTTCCCAAGAACTGGAATTCCAGATGTGCATTACCACATCTGGCATTGTGGTGCCAGGGATCAAACCAAGCCTTCATGCCTGTTAGATAAGTGTTCATCAATTCATGCCCCGCCCCCTTTGATCTCTTATCTATCTTGACTTTAGCTTCTCCCTACCCGCTCCCATCCTTCTTTTATAGAGAGACATTTGCAGTCTCATTACTGCACATCTTCAGTGGCATGAAATTAAAAATAAAAGCTAATGAGTCATGGTATCACCAGGCTCTGGCTCCCTAAGAGTTGGTTGGGGAGAGGGGTTGGAGCAGGTTCAATGGCAGCTTCCAAAGAGCTGATTGGGTCCCTTGCTTCACCAGCAGGTTGGCTGGACACCCTGGGGTTGCTAACCCTTGGACAGAGTGAGTGATTAGGTCCTATTGGGATGTAATTCAGCATCATGATTTTGGGGGAATGGGCTATTTACCTCCAAGTGTGTCATGCGTTCCCCCCCCACCCCCTCTCTTTGTGTGTGTGTGTGTGTGTGTGTGTTTTCTTGATTCCCTAATTCATTCTAGTGAGGTACTGAGGCTGCAGATCAACTCATGGAAACCTGCAAACGTATAGCCTGTTAGTTGGAAGACGGTAACTTTCCACTGACTCTTGAAGTAGGGTTTGTCTCATGGGGCTGGCTGTATAACAGCTGAAGACTGCACTGATGTTATGAGTTAGCATCAGCATCGCCTAGGAGGACGGGACAGGTGAGTGTGGGAAAAGTGAGGGACCTGCTGGGAAGAAAGACATCATGTGGAGCCGGCAACAGGGGCTGGAGAGACATCTTAGGAGGTAAATGCTTGTTGTTTAAGTGTGAGGAACTGAGTTCAAATCCCAGCACCTGTGTAAAAGCTGGGTGTGGTGGTGTGTCCCTGTAACCCAGGTGCTAGGGGATAGAGTCAAGAGGTTTCCAGGAACTTGTCAGGCAACGTAGCCAACAGAGCCAATAAGGGTCAATAAGAGACCCTATCTCAAAAAGTAGGGCGTGGAATGCTTGAGGAAGATACCTGATATCAACTGTTAGCACCATGTGCATATACACACAGACAGACAGACACACGTATGCACAAACACACATGCACATATGCACACATATAAACACACACACACACACACACACATGGATCAAAAAATGATACATTTGAGAAGACATTCTGTCCAATGGGGAGGGTTGAAAATTCAACCCATATTAACTTGCCCTCTTACGACCAGAGTAGAGCCATTCACACCACAGAGGTGGCAGACATTTCAGGGACAGACTCCATCCCTTGCACCTGGTTGGTGAATTTGTTGAGGTGGAATCAACTACTCAGTAAGAGGGACCAGGCTTTGTTTCTCTGTCTCTGTCTGTCTGTCTCTGACTTTCTGTCTTTCTCTTGATGATATTCTGATGCTTGTCCTACAAGTTGCTGCATGTATTTGGAAGCTGGGTTTTTTAGTTGATCATTTAGAAAAGAATGAAGCCTTCTTTTTGGGATACAGGTTGTGATTATTAAGGCATAGCCAAGGAAACAGAGCCAATAGCTGTCATTTGTAAGAAAGCAGGAACTGAGCTATTCCTTTGGAGCCTGGCATATCCTAGCTTTCCTTAACCTCACCCATCTGTTCTTGCTGTAAGATTGCATTTCCTGCTCTAGCAGGGATCTATTTGTCATCCAAATAATTCTTGGATCTGTCAGAATAATAATGTGACATGTGACCCCCCCACCCCACCCGGTCCCAGAGAGCCACATAAGTTCTGGTTAGGAAAAGCAAAGAAATGTTTGCCCTCTAAGTCTTCTCCTGAGCTAAGTAGGCCAGCATTCATCCAGGAGCACATAGACTTTGTTTCATTAGAAAGCAAAATGGTAGGGTTGAGGGTATAGTTCAGTTGGTAGAACCTTGCCTAGCTGTTTGGAACCTTGGGTTCCTATCCTCAGACTGGAATAAGACGGCTGAGGAGAAGAGCTTTCAGGCACACGTGTGAGGGAAGATCTAGGTTAGGTTGGACTCTGTGCACACTTGTGTTAATTAATGTGGGAAGACCGGCCCACTGTGGGTGGCACCATTCCCTAGAATGGGGATCCTGTACTGTGTAGAAAGGAGAAGGGGAATGGAGTACGAGTGTGCACTCTGTGCTTCTAATCTACACATGTGCTGTGACCAGCTGCTTGAAGCTTCTGCTGCCTTGACTTCTGTATCATGTCTTACCCTTGAATAGTGGGTCTTCCCTAAGTTCCTTTTGTCAGAGTATTTTGTCACAGCTACAGGAAAACTAAGTCCATCAAAAAGTGAATTTGAATGCATTAGATTGCTACATTGGATTGTTGCTGCTACATCTTTCATCTCCACCTACCCAGTTCCTGAACCAGTTTGTGTTTGTGTGTGTTTTGTTGTGACAGGATCGGTACATGTAGCCCAGGCTGGCCTCAAACGTTTAATCCTCTTGCCTCAGCCTCCTGAATGATGAGATTACAGGTTTGTGCCACTGTGACCAACTATGAACCGCTGTTATTTTATTTTTTTTATCTAAAAATAAAAGGGGCCGGGGAGATGGCTTGGTCAGAAAATAGCTTTCTGGGAGAACATGAGGCCGGAGTTTGACTCTCAGCTTCATGCAGCAGTGGTGTGCCTGAGATCTCAACACTGGGAGGCAGAGGCACTGGAGTCCCGGGAACCCACTGCACAGCTAGCCTAGCCGGACTTGTGACCTCCAGGTTTAACCTCTGGCCTCTGTACACACATGTTGGGCACCCACACACAGGTGCACACGTGTGCACATACTTGCAAGCACAGCACAGAAATCGGAAGAAGTGTGGTTCTGAATTCTGTCTCAGTGAAGCAGCCGTGGTCACAGAAGCATACAGGAGAGAAAAGACAACCCCATTCATCTCACGGAGATGCAACTGTAAGACAAATTTTACTTTTATGCTCAATAATTATTTACAAAAAATGCATAATGAGTAGGCTTTGATAAATTGGATACCCATAAATGTGCTGTTAGTTCAAAAAGTTTAATTCTAGAGCTTTATAGTCACAGGTAATTAAAAAATGTAATTTTAACTTATATACTTTTTTTTGTTGAGAGAATTATGAGGGGGTGATTAATAAAATATTACCAAGCATAAAAATATATTATATTAGAAGGCCATTCTGTAGGGGAAATGGGATGGAAATATGAGTTCAAGGGGAGAAAAGAAAATTAAAAAATTTTTGGACTATTAAAAAAAGAGCCGGTCTGTACCTTCTAAGTAAAGGATGATGAATACCCAACTGCTCTCGTGAGTAGATTTTATTGACTGCCTTTGGGAGAGTGATGTGACAGCTTCACTTTCTTCTAAACGACAATATTTACAATAGATCAGTATTATTGTCCTTTGCAATTATTTAGACTTAGGAAAAACTCTGGGTGCCAATTAGAACTGAGAGGATATTAAGTATTCAGATTCTGTGGTGGCAGGGGGCAGGATTGCAAGGTAAGGTCTGCCTAGAAAAGCACCTTCCAGGCTGCTCAACAGTTTAGGAGGATATGTATCCAAACCAAAAGTGAATGAAGCTCACTGTTAGAGCCCCTGGCTACAACAGCCCAGCAAGGGGCCCGTGTTTGGTGTCTTAGCTAAACTGGGTCTACTTAGTACTAAAGAAACTGAGATGCACCATCTCTGAGAGCCTGGACCCTTCCTTTCGATGGAGACTTTTGTTTCTAAATGATAGAACAATAAGAAACTTGTTAGGACTGGATCATTTGTGCCTAGACTATAAGTTCTTTTACAAGTATCCAAATGTCTCCATAAAGCAGAACGAGGTGTAGTGGGCTGAGTCTTCTGTGATTCCATTCCCCCCAGAAAACAGAAGGCAGTTTTGGATTTTGCAACGCTGAGAAACAGCTGTTCCTGTCTTTAATGAATTCTCTCTGCTATGCGACAGAGATCATGCCTCGGTAATTGCAACATCCATCAGGTTATTTCACCGAAATCCTTAAGTGTGTTTTCCATTCCGAAGGAGCGAGGACCGCACAGAGGATTTCTTGGTGCATGTTCGGACTAATTTCCCACTTCCACAGGAAATGCAGATCTCACCTCAGAGCTATTCCATGGTGCGAGAAAGAGATGGCTAAATGAGATTGCTGTGGAATTATGGGAAGGCTCTCTTTCCGGTGATAAAGGGCCAGCTGGAGCCTCCGAAACACACCCATGACAAGTATTTTGTTGTTGATGTTATTCTGGCTTCCTTCCTCTCTCTCCCTTCCCCTCCCCACTTCCCTTTCCTTCTTACTTGCTTGCTTTCTTAGAACGGGGTCTCCTGGGCCAGACCTCATACTCACCGTGTGCCCCACCATGACCTTGAACTCTGCCTCCTGAAGTGCTGAGATTACAGACATATACAACCACACCAGGCTTTATGCCACACTTGGGAGGAAACTTAGGCCTATGCATGTGTGTTAGGCAAGCCTTCTCCCAGCTGAGCCGTATCTCTAGTCCGCAAATACTTTCCTTTGTAGCACAGAAAACACTCACCATTTAAACATTTGTTCTCACTCAAAATTATTTCAGCAATTTTCAAGTGGCATCTGGGATATTCCTTTAAAAGAGAATTATGCTTTTCCTTTAATTTCCAACACTTAATATAAGTGAGATCATTCTGTTTCAATTTATTAGGAACTGGTTAAATAATGCTCTGAGCCATCAAGACAGATAATCATGGAACTTTGTGAAAATTAGTCTTTTTTCACTTAAAATATCGTCTGGCATGATGCTTCAAAAATACATTTGAAGAAGAAGCCCCAATCTATGAAGGTTTATGATTCTTTCTGTAACTGTGATAACAGTTAGCTAAACAAAGAGTCGCTTCCATTCGCCGGCTGACGCTTCAGGCGTGCGAAGCCACTTCCAGAAAACGTGGGAGGCTCTAGCGGCAGCAGATTGCTAAAAATTCCTCCATCGTGGTTGATTCTCCAGTGTGTGGTCGGTAAGTGGCAGATTATATGTATGACTTTTGTTTTGAAAGGAAGTCAACTTTTGTTGATTATGAGCTCTGAGATGTGGCTTCCTGTCTTGCAACCCATTTACGCAGCTCGAGCCGAACCCATGGGCCCCTTCTACGGCCAATGAGTAAAGGGGGCTGGGGCCTGGCTAAGCACAGAGGACCTGCTTAGAGCAATCCCCCTGTCCCAGGGGGTCCTGAGGGGAAAGAGCTCTGTGGTACAGTGCTCCCCTAAAATCCCTGAGCGTGGAGCAAGGAGCTCAGAGGATGGCTCAGCAGTAAATCCTTGCCTAGAATGTGAGAGGCCCTGAGAGTCATACTAAGTAAGCATCATCAGAGCATGGAGCCTAGCGCTTCAGCAGGTGGAGGGATAGGAGTTCAAGGTCATCCTTGGCTACACAGTGAGTTCAAGGCCAAGGTCTGCTTGGAATACATGAGGTCTTGTCTCAAAACAACAGCAGAAACAGGAGAAGATGGGTTGGTGGGGAGAGAGAGAGACAGAAGAAACTAAGGGCCTCAGCAAGATGGCTCAGCAGGTGGAAATGCTTGTGAAGCATGCCAGCCCAGCCTGGAGACCTAAATCCAGTCTGACACAAGTGGTGGAAGGAGGCATTTGACTCTGATCTCCACACGTGAGCTGTGGCATGTAAGACATGCACACATACGCACAGGCACACATGCACACACACATGTTTATAAAGAAAGGAAAGGGAGAGGGGGAGAGACACAACAGAGAGGGGAGCAATGTTACACTAAATCTAAAGTTTTTTATTTTTTTATTTTTTATTGAGATAACCTTCCACCAGGTAGACCAGGCTAGCCTTGATCTTGCAATCCTCCTGCCTCAGCCTCCTCAGTTATAGGCATGTCTCACCAATCCCCAATTCATCTTCGTACGTTTGACAAATAACCTGTTAGGGTTAGTACAATTCCTCCCTGGACTGTAAGGTCCCCACCTCATATCTTTGCCTTGTTTGGGACAAGAACTCCTGAAAGCTCTTTGGGCTTGTCAAACTTAAAAGGGAAGAAATTAAAATATCAAGGTGGCAGAAATGAGTATTTAAAGCACGAAGTATACCCAACATCAGTCCGAGGCTGGGAATCAAGTCTGACTTTTCTGAAACTGATGTTAAGAGCCCGAACGCTCTCCTTTCATGAAGGGGCTGCTTAAATATTGCATGCCAGGGCCCCTCTCCTCAGGAATCCCAGCCCGCCGCATTTCATCTCGCGCCTCCATCAAAGGCTGATGGCTTCATCACAGATTCAGAGTGTGCGTGTTGCGGGCCTCCTGGGGGACAGCTAGAGGAATTAACATTTTTATCACGCAACTGATGAAAACATAGGATAAAAATAAGGCAGGCACGATGGAGGCAGAATGCGGGGCACCAGGGCAGGCAAGCAGCGGAGCTACTCTGTGGCTGGAGCCGGGATGGGCTTCCGGGAGGAGGTGGAGGACTGACCCCACTTAATAACCATCATTAATAACCATCGTTAATAACGACGATGATGTCTGTCGCGGGCTCAGTGTGGAACGTCCCCCACTGGCTGATGTGTTTAAACATTTGGTCCCCAGCTGGTGGCGCTGTTACGGGAAGTTGTGGAACCTTTAGCGGGTGAAACATGGAAGCAAAAAGAAGTCACTGGGAGTGGCTTAGTGGGGCAGGGGTTTCCAAGACAGGGTTTCTCTGTGTAACAGCTCTGCCTGTCCTGGAACGTAATCTGTACACTAGGCTGGCCTCAAATTCACAGAGATTCTCCTGCCTCTGTCTCTCCGATGTTAGGATTCAAGGCTTGTGTTTTGAGTGTCAGGAGCAACCTTTTAAAGACGAGGTTTATTTTTAATCACATGTCTGTGCCTGTATCTGTGTCTCTGCATGGGTACATGCAATGGGTATAAGGTGCCTCTGGGCCCCAGGAGCTGAAGTTACAGGTACTTGTGAGCCACCCAGTGTAAGGTGGGAACAGAGCTCCAGCCCTCTGCAAAAGTCATTCAACTCTCCACAAGTGAGCCATCTCTCCAACCCAGTTTTCTATCAGCTTCTGGCTCCTGCAGCCACAGTGAATTGTATCCCCATAGACTGTGAGCGGGAACAAACCCCTCTTCCCTTAAGTTGCTTCTTGTCGGGCATTGGGTCACAGCAAGGAGTAACACAATGTCTCCCTTCAGTTTCCGGCTAGAATCAGCCCTTCTGTGAGGGTGTGTTGTTTACTGTATTGCTCCAGAGAATGCCAATAGCAGTGTGGGGGAAATGAGACAGGAAAGGTGTCCAATAAGATGGGTTGGTGACAAACCTAAAATGGAAACTTGTAGCTCTTTGGAAAGTTAGTTACATCAAATGAGGTTTTGCGGGGCACACAGGTGAAAGGCTGCCTCGCCAAAGCAAAGGCATGAAAGACTGTTTTCCTGATCAGACACAGGTGAGAGGATGTTTGTATATAGCAAACATGAAAGGACCCAGGATGAAATATGACCCCACACAGTGGGAGATGAGCACAGCGCACTGTTTGGTTTGCTCCACTTTGCTATTCTTCACCAAAGACACACATGTATTGGCTCCCCTCACATAGCGTTGTTGAGCTCAACCTATGGTAACGTTGCCATTGAGAGAAACTTTTCCGAGAACTGCTTGTGAGGTTCCTGCCGATTCTGTGACCTCACCTCAGGCCAGCTGGTGAGCCTGGTGTTTGTTTCAAGATTGAACTACAGCTGCCTGGTGTCTGCCTGCCTAGAGGACTGGTCTGCAGCTGCTGAGTCGTATTTGGTATTTGCTATGGGATTGAACTGCTGCCAAGGAAGATCGAGTTGGGTCCCCAAAGAACTACTGCTGAACAGGTCCACTTCTTCCTAATAACCACCTCTACTGGGTGGCAAGATAGAGGAGAGGTTGAACCCTTATTAAAAGTAGGATGCAAAAAATTAGTGCCTACACAAACCAGCCTCTAATGTAGACAATGGATGTTTCCCTCGCACTGGGCAGCGAGGAACCTCTCCCAGGCATGGGCAAGCCTGTGTCTGTGAGCAGGCTAGGCATTGCTAGACTATTGGTCAAGCACTTGAGGGTTTGGTTTGGTTTCTTTGTTGTCAGTTTTGAGACAATGTATCCCAGGCCGGACTCCAGCTCACTGTGCTAGTTTTTGTTGCTGAGGTTAAACATCCACCAAAAGCAAGAGGAGGGGGTGTGTTTCATCTCACAGCTTGCAGACACCGAGCAGCAGCAGTGGAGGAAGGCTTCTCATGACTCATTCGGCTACCTTTCTAACACAACCCAGGACTGTCTGCCCAGGGGTGGCACTGCTCACAGTGAGCCGAGTCCTCTCATATCAGCCATTAACAAGAAAATGTCCCACAGACAGGCCACTCTGATGGGAGCAATTCCTCATCTGAGAGTCCTTCTTCCCAGGTTGTCATTCCACCACCTCCCCTTGAGGCCAGGGACTATGACTATGTGCTCTCAAGCCCACCTTTTCACAGTCCTGGCTGACTGAACCCAGGGCCTCATGCACGGGGAGCAAACACTTTACTAACAGAGCTACATACCAAGCTGAGGGTTGCTTTCTTCTTTTCACTCCTATCCTGCCAAAGGACATTGCCCCCTGCACGCTCTAGTTGTCAAGGAAGATCCAGATAAAAGGCCATCAAGATGGCCCAGTGGTTAGGGGTACTTGCTGTCAAGCTGATAGCTGACCTCTGCCCCCTGTCTTTGTATTATGGCACACATGCTTGCACATGTAAGTGTACATAAACATTAATAAATAAATGTTTCCTTCCTCTCTCCTTTCCTTTCCTCTTCTTCCTTCCTTCCTTCCTTCCTTTCTTTCTTTCTTCCTTTCTTTCAGGCAAGAGCTTGCCATGTAGTCCTGGGTGGTCTGTATACCAGCTCTGTAGACCAGGCTTGAGCTCATAGAGATCCACCTTCCTCTGCCTCTGAAGTGCTGGGAGTCAGGGTGTGCACCACACCTGACTAACACATGCTATTAAAAACCCAAACCAAACCGGAAACAAGCTGGGTGGTGGCAGTAGAAGCCCGCCCCAGTGCTCCAGAGGCAGAGCAGACAGATCTCTGTGAGTTTGAGACCAGCCTGGGCTAAACAGTGAGTTCCCAGGCAGCTAGGGTCACAGAGAGAAATTTTGTCTCAAAACAAAGGCCAGATGGAGAGATAAGATGGTACCAGACAGACGCATGATGACAGCCCTGCACCAATGGCTGCCACACGGTGAGCGCCCAGCATAGACCAAAGGCTAGACTCAGCTTTCTACCTGTATTTCTCAGAACATCTGAGGGCACCCAACCTGGAAGTGACCATGTGGAAAAACTGAGGGTCTTACCAGGAGGGAGAGTGAGATCATGAAGTCTTTGCACCCGCATGGAAGAACTACCAGGTGAAGGCTCCTTCCCCCATCCTCCATCACCATCCTCCATCTCCATCCTCCATCACCATCTTCCATCACCATCCTCCATCACCATCCTCCATCTCCATCCTCCATCTCCATCCTTCATCTCCATCCTCCATCACCATCCTCCATCACCATCCTCCTCCCATCCTCTATCTCCATCCTCCATCACCATCTTCCATCTCCATCCTCCGTCACCATCTTCCATCTCCATCCTCTGTCACCATCCTCCATCTCCATCCTCCATCACCATCCTCCATCTCCATCTCCATCCTCCATCTCCATCCTCCATCTCCATCTCCATCCTCCATCTCCATCCTTTATCTCCATCTCCATCCTCCATCTCCATCCTCCATCTCCATCCTCCATCACCATCCTCCTCCCATCTTCCATCTCCATCCTCCATCACCATCCTCCATCTCCATCTTCATCCTCCATCTCCATCCTCCATCTCCACCCTCCATCTCCATCCTCCATCACCATCCTCCTCCCATCCTCTATCTCCATCCTCCATCACCATCTTCCATCTCCATCCTCTGTCACCATCCTCCATCTCCATCCTCCATCACCATCCTCCATCTCCATCTCCATCCTCCATCTCCATCCTCCATCTCCATCCTCCACCACCATCCTCCTCCCATCCTCCATCTCCATCCTCCATCACCATCTTCCATCTCCATCCTCTGTCACCATCCTCCATCTCCATCCTCCATCACCATCCTCCATCTCCATCTCCATCCTCCATCTCCATCCTCCATCTCCGTCCTCCATCTCCGTCCTCCATCTCCGTCCTCCATCACCATCCTCCATCACCATCCTCCTCCCATCTTCCATCACCATCCTCCATCTCCATCCTCCATCACTGTTTTCCATCTCCATCCTCCATCACCTTCCTCCATCACCATCCTCTATCACCATCCTCCATCACCATTCTCCATCTCCATCCTCCATCACCATCTTCCTCCCATCCTCCATCTCCATCCTCCATCACCATCCTCCTCCCATCTTCCATCACCATCCTCCATCTCCATCCTCCATCACTGTTTTCCATCTCCATCCTCCATCACCTTCCTCCATCACCATCCTCTATCACCATCCTCCATCACCATTCTCCATCTCCATCCTCCATCACCATCTTCCTCCCATCCTCCATCTCCATCCTCCATCACCATCCTCTATCACCATCCTCCATCACCGTTCTCCTCCCATCCTCCATCATCATCCTCCCTCCATCCTCCATCACTGTCCTCCATACTCTCTTTATTACCGTCCTCCCTCACCATCCTCCGCCACTCATCCCAAGCCTCTCCATTAGATCATTTGAGAAGTACCTACAGATTTTAAGTCCTAAAAGAGGAGAGTGACCTGTCCCTGAGAAATGACAGACAGTCTTTAGACTCAAAAAGGCTAGGAGCAGAAAAAGATGAATCAGACAAATGTCAATCATCAAATGAATGGATAAGCACAGAGCAGGGTATTCACAAGTCTGGGCTCAGTAGAGAGGGAGGAGGGAGGGAGAGGGAGAGGAAGAAGGAATGGGAGAGAGAGCTCAAGGAGTGGTGTTCTGGTGTTCTGACCAAAGGCACCTGAGATTAGCAGGTGCCAAGTATGAACTTTCTTCAAAGTTCCTAAATTACCAAACTCTACATTTGCCAAAGAGGACCACGCTGCAGTCAGGTTTCTGACTGAACATTCCTAGACAAGGAAGAGTGATCTTGTGTCACAGGTGAAGCAGAAATGAAACACCACATCTTGCATCTGGAGAACCTCGTCTCGTGGCAACACATGATTGTGTGTATCTGTGTTTATATATGCTTATGGTCTTTTGCTGTGCCGGGAATCAAATCCAGGCCCCTTTGCAAACTAGGCAAGTGCCACTGAGCTGCACTCCAGAATCCCATTCCTGGGGGATTCTGGGTAGACAACCTGGTTGAATTATGCCTCTAACTCTTTACAGGCAGCATCTAAGCTGGTATTTCCCACTGTGATGGTTATGCTTGGATGTCAACCTGACTACATGGGGATTGACTAAAACCCAAGTACTTGGTACACCTTGAGGGGATTTTCCTTACTGAAAATAATTTGAAAGCCTTTATCCAGATTTTTAGAGGTGGGAAGATCCACACCTTCTGCTGGCAGTCTAGATGAAGGGCATGGGAGAGGGAGCGTGCTCTCTTTCTGCCTGTTTGTTCTTGCTCACACTAACAAGCCTGTTCCTTCATTGGCATTAGAGCCTTCCTTTAGGATTCCAGCCTGTACTGAAGACCAGCCGAGACATCCAGCCTCGTGGACTGAAAAACTGCTAGACTATTGGACCTTCTATTGTAGGTAGCTGTTGTTGCGCTAGGTGGTCCACAGACTGTAAACCACTCTAATAAATTCTGTGTGTATGTATTTGTGTGTGTGTGTGCACTGCTCCTCTACAGAACTCTGACCAATACAATGACAAAGCTACCACATCCCCTGCCCCCCTTTTGTCTTTTTGAGATAGGGTCTTGTTGCATAGCTCAGGCTAGACTGGAACTTGCTGTGTATCCCAGGCTGGTCTTGAACTCACAGTTCTGTCATCTCTTCCACAGTGCTGGGATTACAAGCATGCTCCTAGTGGTGGCTTGAATAGGTATGGCCCCCATATACTCATGTGTTTGAATACTTTGTCCCAGGGAGTGGCAGTATCAGGAGGTGTGGCCTTGTTGGAGTAGATGTGGTTTTGTTGAAGGAAAAGTAACTCTAGGGGTAGCCTCTGAGATCTTACAAGCTCAAACAGTTCTCTTCCTGCTGCCTGAAAACCTGATAGGGATGTAGAATTCTGCTCCTCCAGCACCATGTCTGCCTGCATGTCACCACGCTTCCTGTTATAATAATGGACTAAACCTCCCAACTGTAAGCCAGTCCCAGTTAAATGTTTTTGTTGTTGCTGTTGTTTGTTTGTTAAAGATTTATTTGTTTTATTTATGAGAGTACAGTGTCACTGTCTTCAGACACACCAGAAGAGGGCATCAGATCCCATTACAGATGGTTGTGAGCTACCATGTGGTTGCTGGGAATTGAACTCAGGACCTCTGGAAGAGCAGTCAATGCTCTTAACTACTGAGCCATCTCTCCAGAAATTTTTCCCCCCCTAAGAGTTACCATGGTCAGAGCATCTCTTCACAGCAATAGAAACTCTGAGACACTTCCCTTCCCTCGTTTCTCATTTCCTTGTTTGTTCTTGAAGTTCATTCCTTTCCCTGCAAGTCATTTCTACCCTCCTAAATTGCCCACAGCCTCTCTTTCCTGGTGTCTTATAAAAACCAGTGTGTCTGACTCTTTCCTGGGTTATGGGATAGTCACCATCCTGAAATAAATTCATTGGATGTTTTGTTTGCAACCTGACTTTTGCTGGTTTATTTCAGCAGATTCAAAGACTCGAGGCTTCTGTGGGGAAAGGGAAGACACGGCTTCACTTATGTACATGTGGAGAGATATTCCTCACCTGTGTAAAGGAACAAAGGGCTGGTTGATGCTACCTCGAATATCACCCTTGAAACCGTGCCACATGACGGGAAGCAGGCGTACCGAGCACATAGGGTATGTATGACTCTGCTTCTGTAAAACACCCACAACCAACACTGGGTGAGACAGAGCAGATCGCTGGCTACCAAAAGCTTGCAGAGGAGCTAGGAAGTGAGTTCTTGCCAGCAGAAGGGGTGTGTGTGTGTGTGTGTGTGTGTGTGTGTGTGTGTGTGTCTGTCTGTTTTGAGACAAGGTTTCATGTAGCCCAGGCTGGTCTGGAACTTCTTATGTTGCCAAGAATGACCTTAAACTCCTGATCCTCCTGCCTCCACCTCCTCGTCCCCGAGTGAGATGTTTTCACCACACCACAGTCTGTGGTGCTGAGGATGGAATCCAAGGCTTCACCGGGTTGCTAGGTGAACCTTCCACCGACTGTGCCTCATCTCCAGCCCCTTGTCAACAGATTCTTTGTAGGGAAATAGATTTTAGAAAACAGATGGAGGTGCCATTTGTACAACATCATGAGTGATTTTAATGCCAATGAATTTTGCCCTCAAAGCAGTTAACATGGCAAAGTTTATATTTTATTCATTTCACTACATTAAAAATTTCCTAACTAAAATTAATTAAAAATTAAGAAACCATTGAGTGTGGAGGCCCCATCATGAGCCTCCATATCTATCCAATCTGTTCTTCCTTGCTAGAAACAAAGATCCAGCAGAGGCCAGCCAGTCACCAGACTTAACGATATTGGATGTTTGAAGCCGAGTCACATAATGCAGCCCATGCTCTCTTGGTTTCTCCATCTTCCTGTCTCAGCCTCCCAAATCCTGGGGTTAAATATGTACATCGTCAGGTGTGGCCACTTCTTTGCTTTCTTCATTTTGAGACAGGGTCTTACTCTGTAGCCATGGCCACCCTAGGAACTTCCTATATGATTCAGGCTGGCCCTCAACCTACAAAGATCTGCCTGCTTAGGCCTCTAGAGTCCTGGGATTAAAGGAGTATACCACCAGGCCTGGTCTGGTGACTACTTTAAAAAAATACTATTTGGCTGGGGAGATGTTCAGTGGGTGAGTGCTTGTTGTAAAACCCACCTAAGTTCAAATCCTTCGAACCCTGTTTTTAAAAAAGCCATTGTCCTGGTATTATAATCCTGGTCAAAAGGCCCATGGCTAAGGAAGTCATAGGTCCCAGGAGCATATGTTCTCTTCTGTGGGAATACAAAAGGCAGCCTGGTTCTCCGGTGAGCTAAGGGTCGAAACCCTGGAGACCCTGAAGGGAAGGGAGTAGTTTTGCTTGATTCCTAGGCATGAGACTACTAGTTGCAGCCCTCTATAGATTTGTGGCCATCAGTCACTTAAGGGCAATGTCCCAAGCCTCTCCACAGATAGAGGACATGACCTGTAGTCACATAGGCTCAAGACAGATATCCATTTTAATGAGGTACCTAAAGGCCTGGAGGGTTTAGCCAATGAACTTTCCTTCCCAGACAGTCCTCCTGCAAAAGGTGTTTAACTTCAGGCCCACTGAAAAGTGGGATACGGTTTTACTCATCCACCTTCCGCCATGACAATAAATGTCTTAAAACCGTGACTGCCTCCTTTCATCGGGATCTGCTGTCAGGAGCCATGGAGAAGCCCTTTGCCCCCACAGAAGGCCTCTCCGTGCTCCCAGCCACGGCTGCCACCAAGCCAAGTTCAAGCCCCCTGTAGTCAAGCCAAGGACTCACCCCTCAGGACCAGCTAGAGCTCCCCTCCCCCCCACCCCCGGCTCCGGACCCTGGCTAGATCCAGTGCTCACCAGGTCAAGCTCAAACCAACCACCGACAAGCCAAGGACTCCTTCGGCGGGACCAGCCAAAGCTCCCCCTCAACTCCCCTCAGCCCCAGGCTAGACCCAGCCCACGGGCCCCCACTTTGTTCTCAGCTCTTCCGCAGCTCCCAGTGGCACCTGGATATCTGAGAACCGGAGTACCAGACAGCCTCAGTCTCCTTGCAGGCCCTGGGACCCCCCAAGCCAGCTCTGGCTGTCCTTCGCACCACCTCAGACTGCTCTTCCCTACTCCCGGAATGGTGTCCCGCGGCTTTCCTACGGTCCAACAACCACACAGCAAAGGCGTGGGGTAAGTGCAGTCAGCTCCTACATCCTGCCTGAGGCAGAGAAGATGCAGGACCCCCATAATCCTGTACTCCCCCACTTTTTTTTTTTTAGGATGATCCAATTGCTTCTGAATACTTATTTTTATACTCATAGATTAGTGTTGCCCTCAACCTTGGCGAGAGACACCTCTTCCTGTGGCACTCAGCAGTTAATGGAGAGACTCAGCTGGCCACAGTGCTGAGAACTGTGACAGCTGAGTGCTCAGCTTCAGTAAGACAGCATGGCAACACCCCTAGGCTCAAGAAATATCTAGGGTGAAAGAAAGACGACCCG
Source organism: Micromys minutus (assembly GCF_963924665.1). Taxonomy (NCBI): domain Eukaryota; kingdom Metazoa; phylum Chordata; class Mammalia; order Rodentia; family Muridae; genus Micromys; species Micromys minutus. The sequence goes on along the minus strand of NC_137964.1, from coordinate 3,785,003 downwards.
GAGGCTGGGGAGGAGTGCTGTCTCCTGACACATCCTGCCTACCGTGTCCATGACCCAACTGCAGCTGTGGACCCCTGTACGAAATCAAGCCAACTGTGTCAGCCATACTTCTAGCAGGCAAGCAAATCAACCTTAGTGGGAGAAGACCTGAAGGTGGGGGTGGGGTGGCTGAGAGGAGAGGGAAAGGGAATTAGGGGAGAATATGATCAAGATTCATTCTACACACGCATGGTGTCATCAAAGAATAAATGAGAAATCTTGTCTTGTCTTTCCTATATTTATTTAATCTAATTTTTATGCACGAGGGTGTTGTTTGCTTGTGCGGATGTGGACTGTGTGCATGCCTGGTAGCTGACGGAGCGCAGGAGAAGGCATTGGAGCTCTGGAACCAGAATTATGGGTGGTTTTGAGCTACCATGTGGTGCTGGGAATAAAACCTAGGTCCCTGCAAGTGTTCTAGGTTGCTGAGCCATCTCTTCAGCAACCCCTCCCCAAGGTAGTCCTAAAATGCAAAACAATAAAAACAAAACCTGGGTGTGGTCATGTGCTCCCATAATCCCAGTGCTGTGGAGGTGAGGCAGAGACAGAAAGATAACTGGAACTTACTGGTAGCCAGTCTAGCCCCAGATTCAGTGAGAGATCCTGTCTCAAGGGAATAGGGTAGAGAGGGACAGAGAACACCAGACATTCTCCTTTGTCCTCTGTGTACACACACACACACACACATACACACACACACACACACATACATGCACACACACATACACATACACAGAACACATATACTCTCACCTACATACATATACAGAAAGGAAGCAATTTTATGAAGACATAATTGAGACACCCCACTGTAGGCATAAATTTTCTCAACCTACTTTAATAAGCATTCAGCCTCCCCTCTAGCCCACCACCCACCAGAGGTAGTGGGAAAAAAGTGATTAGGACACAGGGGGAGTAGACCTGTTTTTGGAGTGTGAATCCAATCTTTGTTGTTAGGAGATCAGCGGTTCAGTCCAGTATCAAACACCAAATACAAATTAGCAGCTGCAGTCCAGTCCTGTGAGCAGGCAGATACCATGAACGAACCAGCAGCTGCTGTCCAGTCTGCTTGGCAGTCACCACACATGAACCAGCAAGGGCAGTTCAAATCAGAAAAACTGCAAGACGCTAATCAGCCCATCCAAGGCTGCAGAAGTGGCAAGTTTCTCTCTATGGTGTCACCACAAGTGGAGCTCAGCAATGCAATGTAAGGCAAACCAATACATGCCTGTTGGTAGAGAAGAATCGTGAGGCAGGGCAAAGCCAACCAAGGCTCGAGCTCCCACATTCTCTGGTGTCATATTTTTATTCCTTCTGAACATCATGCATCCTTTCATGTGTCTGCCTCAACAAAACATCCTTTTACCTGTGTGCCCCAGCAAAACATCATTTGACACAACTGACTTTACAAAAAAACAATAAGTTTCCACTTCACCATATCATTCACTGGCACTGCAGAAGACCCTGTAGTAGAAAGAAGGGTAGAGTAGCCATCTTTGGCTCCCAGAGCCTAACTCAGGATTGGTTTTTTTCATCACCCTGACAGAACGGGTGGCATGAACAACCTGGAAGAGGTTTATTTTGACTCAGCATTTTGCAGAAATCCATACCCTTTGAGATGGGTCATGGTGGGGCAGAACATCACAGTGGTGGGTGTCACAAAGGCAGTCTTTCATCTCTTGGCTGATGGGAAGCTGAGAGAGCAGCTCACAGCATGGCTGACAGGAAGCTGGGTGAAATACCAGGAAGCATCCAGACATGTGCCCAGTGACTGACTTTCTTTAACCAGCACCTTCCTCTAACAGTTTTACAGTCTCTCAATAGTCTCTCCAAAGTTTAGATGACCAATGAATGAAAGCATTGATTAGATCAAAGCCCCTGTAAGCTTAGATTTTTTTCAAAACCTACTTTTAATAAGGGTTCTCAAACACTTTGACCCCCCCATCCAAAAGTAGGGGAGACAAGATGCTAAATAGGATAAGGGAATGTGGTTTGTAGGTAAATCTTTGGGATAATTCCATTGTCAGAATGCCAGATGTACTTACTGGCTGGTTTTCTGTCAACCTGAAACAAGCTGGAGTTATCAGAGAGAAAGGAGCATCAGTTGAGAAAATACCTCCATGAGATTCAGCTGTAAGGCATTTTCTCAACTAGTGATGAAGGGGGAGGGCCCCGCCCATTGTGGGTGGTACCTTCCCTGGGATGATGGTCCTGGGTTCTATAAGAAAGCAAGCTGAGCAAGCCAGGGGAAACAAGCCAGTACATAACATCCCTCCATGGCCTCTGCATCAGCTCCTGCTTCCTGACCTGCTTGAGTTCCAGTCCTGACTTTCTCTGGTGATAAACAGCAATGTGGAAGTGTAAGCTGAATAAACCCTTTCCTCCCCAACTTGTTTCTTGGTCATGATGTTTGTGCAGGAATTGAAACATTGACTAAGACACCAGGAGTCCAGTTCAGTAGTGTCAGGATACCAAACATGAATTAGCAGTGATGACAGGATCTAGCAGAAACAGCCAGGCTTCAGCCAAGCTAGCACTAGTCAGCGGGAATGACCAGAACCAGCTGTGATGCCAAGAGAAGTTCTCTGGTGAGCCTCAGTGAAGACATGAGACCAACGAAGCATCGCAAGGTTAACTATGCAAGTGTGATGTCACTGTCTGTTGAGTCCTACTGTAGTCTCTCCAAATATCCTGTGTCCTCCTACTGGTCTTGCCTCAGCAAAACACCACTTGAGTCTGCATTACATGACACAACCAGAAACTTCCACTTTGGCCCAACCAATTTAAGTGTTTTTGAAAGCAAGGTGGTATTGTGTAGCCTCCCTTGAGGCCATCTGTCATCTCTAGAGTTATTGCAGAAGCAGGACACATGGCTCTGGGCTGAGAGTGAATTGGGATGGTTATGGGCCATTCAGATATGTGCTGAAATATGGAAATATGTTTCCTCAGATACAGCAAGCCTAGGTTTAGATTGTTGATTATTTTTCGTGGAGTGTGTGTGTGTGTGTGTGTGTGTGTCTGTCTGTCTGTCTGTCTGTCTGTCTGTCTGTCTGCATGTCTGTGAGCATGAGTGCCCAAGAGGTGTGTATATGAAAGACATAGAACAACCTTGGCTATTGTTCCTCCAAATGTTGGCTTTTGTTTTGTTTTGTTTTGTTTTGGGGGCAGGCAGGGTCTCTCATTAACCTAGAATTTTCCCAGATTAGGTTGACTGTTCAGCAAGCCCCCCAAATTTGCCTCCCTTTGCATTCTTAGCAATGCACCACCGCTTGGCTTGGCCTTCCCTTCTCCAGGAGAGTCCCTCAACACATCCAAACTTCCATTCTCCCTAAAACATGTTCATGGCAAAATGGCAAGCCCAGCGCCTATCATTTCAAAACGACTCCTAGCAGATCCTGAAGGACAGGGCTTTGAGAAACCCACAGCTGAGTTTTAGCTTTTGTTTGTTTATTTTTACTTTGTTGGGGTTTGCAAAGGTTAGGGACAGAGCGAGCAGTTGGGAAACGGGAGAGCAAATTTGCATGCTATCAGATTTTCGAAAACAAATACTTATCATATTGATTTTCCCAATCCAGATGCAAATTAGGATGGAGATCCAGGCTGAGAAATGAGGTCGACTTTTACAGAAGGCAATTACTATATAAGATTTCACTTTTCTGAAGCGCCCCTTATTGTCCAGCCCTTTGGGGTGGATGTTGAAAGGCAGCGGGGCTTGTGCTGGAGGTGGTGATGAGAAGACAGCTAGTTTATGGCCTTTCCCCTTTAAAAAGTGTCTTTTATATTTATTTACGTGGGGAAGGAGGTTATGTGGTGCCACAGTGCTCAGTTGTGGGTCAGAAGCCAACTTGTGTGATTCAGTTCTTTTCCTTCCCCTATGTGGGTTCCAGGTATTGAACTTAGGTCTTCAGGTTTGGCGACAGGTCTCTTCCCCCTGCTTAACCCTCTTGCCAGTCCATCGGTTCTCATTTGTGAGAGGTAAAAGTCACAGAGAAAGTCAAAGTGGATGTTCCCAGCACATTAGCAATTTGATAAATTCATGTCTCAGTGGGACACTGTCTAAGCATTGCTGCATAGGCTCAGTACTAATGGGCTGACCTTGAGGACTGGGTCTGCAGATTTCATTGACATTAGCAGGACAACACATGACTTGGCGAGAGCATCCTTTCACCTCCACAGCTGCCGGACGCCACATCCCATGTCCAAAGCCCTCGCCACAACCCTTGGCACAGGTAAATGGCTAATGGGTGTTACTGCTGGCAGCGAACCAGCTACTGCACCTGCCCACCAGCAGCCAAATAGTCTCTCTTGGATGCACTGGTTTGAATTACTAGCTTCCAATTTAAAAAGTCTAGTTGACTACAGCCGATTGGTCAAATTTAGATCACGTGACTTCAGTCTAGTAGCAAAGGAAGCTGAGAGAGTGACAGCCTAGCTCTTATTTATTTATTTATTTATTTATTTATTTATTTATTTTAATTGGTTTTTAATGTAGAAAGTGGGCTTCAAAACTCTAGGAAGGGCTGGAGAGTTTATCAGACAGGGGCATCTATAGCCAAGCCCGATGACCTGAGCTCAGTCCCAAGGGCCCACATAGCAGAAGGAGAGTACTGACTTCCAAGAATTGTCTTCTGATCTCCCTACATACCCAGTAGCACACTCCATCTCAAATAAGCAAATATAAAAATCATAATTACAAAAAGAAAATAGGAGATTGCTCAGATGGCTCAGTGCTTGATGATCTCCAGAACACATGTAAAGTCAGGTGTGGCAGCTCACACGTGTAGTCCTTGCACTCAGGAATAGAGACAACAGGTGACCACTGGTCTATGCACACTTGCGTATGTACACACACACACACATACATACACACATACACACACACTACCCACCATCACCACCACCAAAGGTGGATAAATTTGGCTAGACGCTTCAGGTGCCCATGATGATGACAGATAATCCTTACCACATGAACAGAAAGTAGACATAATTAGTTGTCAGAGAACTGAAAATTAAGACCACACTAAGAGACTACTGTTTTCTTACCCCATATACTAAGCATGAAAAGACTGGCTACAGCAGTTTGGCTAAGAGGAGTCTCTCCAAAGCCTCAGGTATGAAGGCTTGATTCCCAGTTGGTGGATCCAATCACTGAGTTACCTGAATTGCATCATGGGGGATCTGACATAACCAACGGGATAATTGGTCCACAGACACCCCTCTCTTCTTTCTTTTCTTTTTCCCAGACAGGGTTTCTCTGTGTAGCCCTGGCTGTCCTGAAACTCACTTTGTAGACCAGTCTTGAATTCAGAGATCTGCCTGTCTCTGCATCCCAAGTGCTGGGATTAAAGGTGTTTAGCACTACCACAGGGTGGATTCTCACTTTCTAATGGGAGAGCAACAGCAGGTGATGGCTCCTTGGCCTTTCCCTAGCTTCTGTGGGGCATCGGACCTTAGTCCAGGCTCATGCTTTCATTATCCTGCCCATACTATGAAAAAATCTCTATCAAAGTCCCCTTGAATGATCACAATAACATTTGACTTTAGCACATTTCCACCTATTTACTGTTAGGATTCACTGCTGTGAGTAGACACCGTGACCAAGGCAAGTCTTATAAGCAGACACCGTGACTAAGGCAACTCTCATAAGGACAATATTTAATTGGGGCTGGCTTACAGGTTCAGTCCATTATTATCAAGGCTGAAGCATGACAGCATCCAGGTAGACATGGTGCTGAAGGAGTAGAGAGCTCTATCCCTTCATTTGAAGGCCGCTAGGAGAAGACTGGCTTCCAGGCATCTAGGACAAGGGTTTTAAAGCCCACACCCACAGTGACACACTTTATCCCACAAGGCCACACCTACTCCAACAAGGCCACACCTCCAAATAGTGCTACTCCCTGGGCCAAGCATATTCAAACCACCATATCACTCTCATCTTTTCCTTTCTTCTCATGAGGCATCTGGTACCAAGGTAGGCCACTTGCCTAGACCAATCAGATCTTTTTCAGGTTGGTCCAGCTCAGGCAGAACAACGTGACCCTTAGTGGGAAGCTATTCTTCTCACTGTCTACTGTGAGAAACAAAAATCTTCACTTCATAATAAAGGTCCCAGATTACCAAAGTGGTATTTATTTTATGACTTTGGAAAAAGTGGGTTTCCGGCTAGAATGGCAACAACCCTGACTGAGTACAGAGACAGTCTTTAAACCCTAACTCGTGACAACTCATCCCTTTGTTGTGGAGTAATGGGAGGGGACAATATTACATGCCATCTCTGTCGTTATCCACCCCCTCTGTTGCTTACATTTGCTTTTTTCTAAACAAAGACAATGTGTAGCTTCATCTTTACATTTCACATCCTGATTATCTTAAGGCTTTTCAGACATGTGACCTCCCAGGCAAACTTTGCTGTTAGACATTTATTACTGTAAACTACTAGTTTAGGGTGTTTGTGCATAGCTTCACAGAACTTGGTTTGGGCGATAACTAGCCTGGTGGGCATGGCGGGGTCTACTTTTCTCTGTTTCTCTGTAGCTGGAGCTAATCTGGCTCCAGGCGACTTTAAGAAAAAGAATCGTCGGGTTTTATTTCTCATATCTACCACAATGAGAAAGATGGCCTCAGGTCTCCTGGCAGCCATCTTGTGACCATGAGGGAAACCAGCATAAGGAGAAAGCCAGCAAACAGAAAGAGCAGACACGAGGTACAAGCAGGGAAACTGAGTCAGATTCTTCTCAGCCTCTTAAAGTGGCAAAGGACTCTCATACCTCATTCATATTGGGCTTTCAGCCATTTGCAAAGTAGGCCTTCTGGAGACTTATTAAAGAGAGTGGGTCCCCCCCTTTACTCATTAGCATTTCTCACTTTGATACACAATGGATGGAACCATTCCTAGAATAAAAATCTAGTCCTTATCTTCCACGGCAGCCTTTCCACCGACCTATCTTCTTGCCCCCGAGCCTGGCTCCATCTTTAATGTGTCAGCAATCCAGCTCCCTGGAAGAAAGTACCCGAGCACAATTGTTGAGTCAGGCTAATTAAAGATGTGTATCACTGGTGGGATTGTCTCTTCGGAACCAAAAAATTAATTACGTTTCTTTGGCCTGGTGACCAGATGTGGAAAAACAAACCAACAGATGCACCTTGTGTTTTTCTAGCTGCTGTGCTCCCATGGAATGCTCTCTACCCCTGCTGAATTTTGGCTTGGGTTTTGTAGGGACCAGAGAATGGCTGTCTGGTGAGATCTAAAGAAAGGGACTTCAGGCATTCAAAAGTACCTTGATGATGCTCGTTCTGCTCCTGAGATTCAGTCTGGGAAGGAGACGTGGGGAGGGAGGACAGAACAGCAAGGCTGGGAAGGCTACATCCTAAAGATGGCTCAGACTCAGATGCCAAGCCGGACGATCTGAGTTTGATCCCCAGAACTTACATGGTAGAAGGAGTGATTGACCCCACAATGTTGACTCCTGACCTACACACACACACACACACACACACACACACACACAGGACAGAGGGGGGTACGTACAAACACATAAGCAGACAGAAGTAAATAAGTGTAATAAAAAAATAAAAAGGAAATGGACATGCTGGTTGTCATCAGAATAGAAACCCGAGGGCTAGAGAGATGATCCAGTTGACAACGTACGTGCCTTGCAAGCATCAAAGTCTGAGTCTGATCCCCAGCAATATAAAAAAGACAGCTTCATAGTGCACACTTGATCCCGGGGAGGCAGAAGCAGATAAGCCTCAGGCTTGCCAGCCTAGCCTGACGGGTCAGCTTCAGCCAATGAGAGACCCTCTAAGAGGATGCAGCAGCCTTGCTGAAGATACCCTAGGCTGTCCATCCTCTAGCCTATATCACATGTGCACACTTGTGTAGCATACACCTTTCACACACATGTGCATGGATGTATATATTTTAAGACTAGGAGATTGAACTGACCCTGGGGTACATACTTTAATCTCACCATTTGGGAGGTGAGGCAGGACTAACATTGATTTGATTATTGCTTCAAAGGGAGACCCTAGCTCAAGCAAACAAAGAAGCCAAAATAAACAAAACAACAAACAGAATAGAGATTAAGAGATGGCTTAGCCAGTAAAGTGCCCAGGACTGTCTATTATAACCTCAACTCCAGGAGACCAGCCGCCCTCTTCTGGCCTCCATAGGCACATGCACTTATGTGCACATACCATCCACACAGAAAAATGACTTTAAAGTTTTATCTTCATCTTCAAAAAAAAAAAAAACACCGCCAGAAAGTGGTGGCTTACACCTTTAATCCCTGCAGTAAGGAGGTAGAGTTAGGCAGATCTCTGTGAGTACAAGACCTCTGTAGGTGCTCTACTACTGAGCTATATTCAAGCCTCTTACTGGGGAATTCTTGGCAGGTTCTCTACCACTGGGCCACGTCCCCAGTCCCTCACTGGGGAATTCTAGGCAGGGGCTCTACCACTGAGCCACACCTCAGCCCCTCACTGGGGGATTCTAGGCAGGTGCTTTACCACTGAGCCATGTTTCCAGCTCTACTTAAATCTTATTGCTGAGCAGTTGTCTGTGTACCTAACAATGCTATATATCACCCACTGACCTCATGATGGGCATTTGAGGTCACTGCAGCATGGGCACTCATGATAAAGCTCCCAAGAATGTGTGTTCCATTAGAGTGTGGTGTCGGTACACAGTCCCTTCCATCTGCTGAAAGAACATTCTGGGTCACTAGGCAGGGTGGAGTTTAATAGCCACTGGCAGATTTCAGAAGTGGTTGTTTTTATTTATTCTTTGGATTCTTTGAAAGCTGACTGGAGCAATACTTTGTAGTGAGTTGGGACTAGTAGGTCTCAAGTTTTGGAGAAGTAGATTTCTGTGCTGGGACAGAGCTGGCAGCCTTGTGCAATAGGGTGACAGGTACTAAGGACCAGACAAAAGACCACTGTAGTTGGCTCTTGGGAACAGATGAGTAGATGAGGTCTTTTTCAGACAGACCAAGCTCAACATCTCTTTTGGCTACTTGCCTGGTTGCTATGGCAAACCATCTGCCAGAAGCAACTCGGGGAAGGGTTTGCTTTGGCTTACAGTTTGAGCGTTCACAGTCCATCACTGTGGGAAAGACATGGCGGCAGGAGCATGAGATAGTTGCTCACACTGCATCTTCAGCCAGGAAGGGGAGGGAGGGAGAGAGAGAGAGAGAGAGAGAGAGAGAGAGAGAGAGAGAGAGAGAGAGAGAGAGAGAGAGAGAGAGAGAGAGAGAGAGAGAGAGAGAGAGAGAGAGAGAGAGAGAGAGAGAGAGAGAGAGAGAGAGAGAGAGAGAGAGAGAGAGAGAGAGAGAGAGAGAGAGAGAGAGAGAGAGAGAGGAGAGAGAGAGAGAGAGAGAGAGAGAGAGAGAGAGAGAGAGAGGAGAGAGGAGAGAGAGAGAGAGAGAGAGAGAGAGAGAGAGAGAGAGAGAGAGAGAGAGAGATGCATGAAAAGGCTTACTTTCTGCTTTTTATTCAGTGTGAGATCCCAGCCCAAGAGAAAAATGCCATTCATATTTAGGGTGGATCTTCCCACCTCAGATAAACCAATTGGAAACTCCCTCATAGACATGCCCCGAGGTTTGTTTTCATGGCTAGTTTAAATCCCTGCAAGTTGAAAGTCTATATGAACCATCACCTATCCCCCATCCCCACTCAAACACATGTACCACACACACACACACACACACACACACACACACACACACACACAGTGTTGTGTAATACTTTTTAAAGGGAGACATTACGACAAACACCTATTCACTCTTGATAGGGAACCAATGGCAGACTAAAGTAATGATGAGCTCAAAGTCCAACTTGGTGACCCAGTGAGTTTACTTGGGTTACTTATAGGAGTGTGGAGGGGTTACTCATACAAACAGGGATGACATAAAGACAGCTGCATGACTAAAGCACACCCCAGTACAGAAAGGTGCAATCCTGGAGCCCACAGCTTGCAGGCAGCTCAACCAGTCAAAGGTCCTCTTGCAGGCATGTTGGTCCCTCACTTTACTGCTGACATAAGCCTGGAGACAGCTTTGTGCACCTGGTCAAATTCCTGAGAGTCATGAGTTGCTCATTTGCTGCTGAGTCTCAACAAACCTTCCTTTAGAATTTCCTGAGTCTTAAAAAAGATGCATTTCTTTTCATTGGTGTGCATATGTATGTGCCTGCATCAGGAATTTATACATGCTGCATGTGAGCAGAGGTGTTTGGGGCCCAGAAGAGGGTGTCAGATCCTCCGGAGCGACTAGAAGCTGCCATGTTAGGGTTGAGATCCTCTGTGAGGGCAGAAGGTGCTCTTGCCTGCTGAGCTGTCTCTTCAGTCCCGGAGCATTTGGAGTCATATCAACTTGAAGGGTGTTACTACACAATGCAGTAACACAAATGTATACACCAACTTTTCTCTTTGTGTGCCTCTCTTACACACACACACACACACACACACACACACCTTCATGCCTTTGTAACAAATGGGTAACAAAGAGTCTCTTTTCCCCAGTCCAGAGAACACGCACAGAGGGTCTAAAACATGCCCCATGTTTCTCCATCTTATCAGATTAGTTTCCTCGAACTGAATCCGAGTTGGCCCTGGAAGTCATATTTTGGGATTAAATTAAAGGTTTTGGATTTGGGGGGACTTACGAAGAGAACACAGTGAGCCAAACCCCTCATTTAGGATAAAGAACCCAACAAGGGGGTAGGGACAGGCTCCCTGCCAACTCCTCTCTGCCACAGAGCATCTGTTGGCAGACAGGATGAGGTAGCTAAAGGTTTACAATTAATGTAATGAATGTCATTCTGTGGGCACCCTGCAAAATTGCCAGCTTAGGAAGGCTAAAGTAAGATCTTGTCAGCTCACATTTTAAGCTCTGTGATTAAGCAACTACATGACTTGAAGTCATAAAAAAAAAAATAAGGTTTGGAAATACTCTCTGGCAGCCCTGAGGACTCATTGGCATCTGCAGTGGATTGTGGGAAGAGAGTCAAGTGGTGATTGCTGCCTGCCTGGCTTTAAAGAGAACAGGGCAAGAGGTTGGGGAGATGGCTCAGTGGTTAAAGCACTTGCCATGCAAGCATGAAGACCCGAGTTTGAGTTCCTAGAACCCATGTAAATCTGGGATTATAGTGTGTGTATAATCTCAGCACTCCTAAAGCCATATGGGAGTGGAAAGGGGAATCCTGGGAGCCCTCAGGACAGCTAGCCTGGCATACGAAGTTTAAGAGACCCTATCTCAGATAAGGTGAAGATGAAGACAAGCATCAAATGCTGTATTCTGACTGCCACATGCCACTGCAGCATGTGTTCACTGGCAAGCTCACATGAACATACATACACAGACATGCATACACATGCACACATACCTATACATACACACACGCACACACATATACATAGACATGTGCACACATACATACACACTTGCATACACACATGCACATACTTACACATACATACATACATAGCACACACGTGCACATGCTTGCACATACACACATACACAATACATACATGTACACTTGTATATACAAATGCACACACAGAGATGGTTTTAAAAAAATAAAAATACAGGATAAAACCAAAGAGTAATATACTAGGTCCCAGATTCCTATTTGTGGACCCAGGACATTGTCACTGTGGCTTTCACATGTTTAGGTTACATTTTTTAAAATAATTAAACTATTATATTAATGTATGTGTGTGGTTCATAAATATATATGCAGGTATGTACATTTGTGCAGAGGCCAGAGTAGGATTTTAAATATTTTTCTCTGTTGTTCTCCACTTTCAGACACTATTTCTCACTGAATGTGAAGTTGCTTTCATAGCTAGGATGGCCAGCCAGTGACTTCCTGGAATCAGCCTGTCTCCACCCCTAAAGGCTCTGTCCACACAGGTAACACATGCACATCTCCACGCAGCTTTGACACAGACAATGGGGATTTGAACTCAGGCTGTCATGTTTGCAGAGCATCAGCTCTTACTTACTGAGCCACCTCCTCAGCTGTTTCTGCTTTGCATCTGTTTCTGAAGGCCCGCTCTCAGCTCTGCATGCAATTCATGGCTGTGCACGTATGCTGGTATTAGACGCTTGCACTTAAAACCTGGCTACCTCAGAGCTCATCAGTTTTTAGTCTGGAAAATCTTCTCCCAGGATTAACCTGACAAAGAAATGGTTTGTTCTCTGAGAATCTAGTGAGCACACATCTGCCTTCTGGAACATTACCTTAATTATTAAATGCACTTAGGGCTCCTTGGGAACTGACTTTCTATCCCTTTGTTTGGCAAGGAAGCATATTTATTAGCTACTATCATTCTCTTCTGTTCCTCCTGTCCTGTGACTTCTCCTAAGGAGATGAGAACAAATATCCACTCACCCCAGGTAGAGGAGAATCAACGATATACCCAAATAAAGGCTCATCTAGAGTCCAACTTGATCAGTGAGTTTGTTGGGTTTACTTACAAAGAGCCTGAGTGATTCAAAGGCAGCTGCAACACAAATAGCTCACCTCAGTACGGGTGGCGGACGGCTCATAAAAATTATATCTCCTTGGACTGGAGATGGTTCAGCAGCCAAGAACATCTGTATTCTCTTGCAGAGGACCCAAGTTCTGTTCCCAGCAACCATGTTGGGCAATTCACGGCCATCTGAGACAAAAGCTTCTCTAACCCATCTACACAGCCATAGAACACCGAGTAAGACAGTGAGTCTTATAGCAGTGGGGAGGACTCAGAGGCAGCAGCATCGCTGAAGCCTACCCCAGCACAGGACTCAGCTCACGAAAGCCGGAATCCTGGAGCGCTCTGTACGACTTGCAGCCAGTTCAGACGGGTGAGTCTTAGTTCTATCTGCCTCTTTGCTTGGGTGTTGAGACACTCTTCCCATCCGGTTTCTGTCGCTATAAGAAGCACTGTGACCAAAACCAGCTTGTGGATAAGATAGTTTATTTTAGCTTACGGGCCTTTGTGGGGCAGTGGACCGTGTTGGAAAACTTGGTAAGGTCGAGTAGACTCAGGAACCCCAGCACCCTCAGGCCTGAGGGCGAAAGGTATTTCATCTACTCCCCACCATGTTCCTGTCCTGGAACACGTGACCATGACACCCCACGGAGAGGATCACAACAAATCAGTCACCTCTACATGCAGATGAGGTGTCCCTCACATCTCAGGCGAAGCCAATAGAAAGCGTCTACTTTTAGACCCTAACCCATCCCAAAACGTATATAAGACCCCGCCCACAAGGGATAAAGCAGGAGAGTTATTTCATCGAAGATCGTCTGAGAGCCCCTGTCTTCTAGAGCTGTAGCACCTTGGGGAAGAGAATTATCTCCCAAGGCTTTCCTCGCTGGAAGACGCTCCAGCCTACTGTGGTCACTTCCTGCTCAGTGGCTCTGACCTTGGCTCCTAGCCACCGTGCAGCGACGCCTCTGGAGCATCAGTGGCTTCTGAAGGGACCCGGCATCTCGCCCAGATCCGACTCCCCCTCCCAGCTCGTACCTGCCCCCCATGCTGCATCAATTCTAGGGCAGGAGCAGCAGTGAAGATTGACTCCCCTCCCCCTTAGAAAGTACAACCAGTGCCCTGCATATCTCCCCTGCAGATAGTGTATGGTAGACAGATCAGCAGGCCATAGACCATAAGTGAGAGAGGCAGAAACTGATGTAAAGGCCGTGGACCAATGCTGCCTACCGGCTCGCTCCCTCTGGCTTTCTCAGCCATCTTTCTTATATAACTCAGGCCCACCTATCTTGCCATTGTGACTCTGGTGAACAGCCCCTCAGTCATTTACTATCCAACAGCAGGCAGGCCCGGCATTTGGGTCCTGAAGAGTCAGCACAGGAGTGTAGAAGATGAGACCTAAGTGGAAGATGCCTTGTGCTTGGGGAAGGAAAAGGACTGAACAGTACAAAAGTAATTCAATGAGTAAAACCTCATACTTTGTTTAACAGGGCACTTGGACATATCGCTTGGCTTCAGCTGAGTCTCAAAAGCAGGCCAAGGCTAGCTTTCATGATTCTGAGATCTATGGAGGACCCTAGCCAAGACTGGACATAAATGGCATTGACCAGAAATAAACCTTGCATGCCATTAACAACCACAGTCACAGCAACTCTTATAAAAGAAGACATTTAAATGGGGCTGGCTTACAGTTCAGAGGTTTAGTCCATTGTTGTCATGGTGGGGAGCATGGAGGCATAAAGGCAGACATGGTGCTGGTGCAGCGGCTGAGAGTTCTACATCTGGATCTGCAGGCAGCAGAGGGAGAGAGAGAGAGAGAGAGAGAGAGGGAGAGAGAGAGAGAGCACCACTGGGCCTGACTTGGGCTTCTGAAACCTCAAAGTCCTCCATCCCATACTGTGAGACATTTCCTCTAGCCAGGTCACACCTACCCTACCCCAACAAGGCCAATCCAAGTAAGTAGTACTACTCCCTGATGACTAAGCATTCAAATATATGGGCCTATGGGGGTTCTTTATGAGTTTCATGCCATGTGCTCCCATCCCACTTACCTCCCTGTCCCTTCACATCTTCCTTCCACTCCTGCAACCTCTCCCACAAAAGAAAACAAGATAGGAAACCAAAAAGCAAAACACCGCCTGCTGGGGAAGCTGCAGTCTGTCCCACGGTACACCCTTCCGTCCACACATCTTTCCTTGCAGATGTTCATTGCACTGAGCCATTGCTCTGCTCTGAGACCTCTGGCTTCTGCTGCACTATCAGTGCTGAATCCTCACCAGAGTTACTCGGGGATATCCTGTTGCTGCCCTGTGAGATAGAGATCCTGCAGCTTTGGGTCTGCAGGACTGGGGTGCTATTGCTATTTTCATCTGTCGTCAGTTTCATATCTGGGAGGAGTAGATGTCTCTCCAGGAGAAGTCACATGACCCGTAACCTCCATGCACAAACCACAGCCAGACCCTGAAGGTCCTGGCCTTCCATGGTCAGCAGAGAGAAGCTAAGAATCCTGAGGTGTGTTTCACATTTCTCTGGCAGGGACCTCCAAAAACACAACCGCTGGGCTAAGAACTGGAGACGGTTGGTGGATATGAGGGGTGGAACTTAGCACGTGACATATTCATCACTTCTCGTAGTCATGTGTCTCAGTTAGGGTTTTACTGCTGTGAAGAGACACCATGACCAAGGCAACTCTTATAAATGACAAAATTTAATTGGGGCTGGCTTATACAGGCTCAGAGGTTCAGTCCATTGTCATCATGGCGGAGCATGGCAGAGTCTGGGCAGGCATGGTGCAGGAGGAGCTGAGAGTTCTACATCTTCATCTGAAGGCTGCTAGGAGAATACTGGCTTCCAGGCAGCTAGGATGAGGGTCTTAAATCCCACGCCCACAGTGACATATCTACTGTAACAGGGCCATACCTTCTAATGGTGCCACTCCCTGGGCCAAGCATATTTAAACCATTACACTATGTCAAAAATACCTGACAAAATCAACTTAATAGAGGATGAGTTGGTTTGGGCTTATGGTACATGACAGAAGGGAAGGCATAAGAGCCGGAATGTGAGGCAGGTCACATGGCACCTACAGACAGGAAGCAGAGTGATGCTGGGACTTAGCTCCTGTCTCTTTTTTATTGAGTTTAGGACCACAGGGATGGTGTCACCCACATTTACACTTCATAGTCCCCAGGGACAGACACCCAAAGCTTTCCTCTGACATCCACGGAGGTGTCACACACACACACACACACACACACACACACACCTGTCATTCCAGTACTCAAGAATCTGAGACCACCCAGGATACATGACAAAACTCTATCTCAACAACAGCAAAGCTGTCCCAGCGAGTGAATGTGGATGGTACAGGGTCCCAGCCCCTCAACGGGGAAGAGACAGCAGGTTGTATCTGAGAGGTCGCTGTTCTGTAAAGCCCGGGCCAGATGATATCCTGACTGTGGCCTTTAGGACTTAGGGCTCAGCCCCACCTCCTGAACCGCTTATTCTCCATGGTACTCCCCCAAGAAGCTCAGAAGAGAACCACATTATCACATTCCGCTCCTCTCTTCAGCCTCTTCAACTTATATCCTAAGCTACCTCTGCGGGGATTTATTTCTTTATTTATTCTAGGTTGGGGAAATATATTTCTATGTGATTTGGGATCATTCAGTAATTTTCCAGGAATGCATTAATGGCTCCCTGCCTATTTATGTAAATATTGTTTCCCCATTACAATAGTGATAACGCTATTTACCGTTTATTAAATACATGCTGTATGGGAGAATGAATGCTGTTATTGTCCTCATTTTCCAGATGAATAAACTGAAGTCCAAATAAATATCTCCTGCAAGGACACTTTTGAATTGATGCTATCAAATCCGTCTATCTCTGGGAGAAAGAGAGAATTAGATGTATGAAGCCATTCCCAGCCCCACTTGCCCAGTTCATGTGTGTGTGTGTGTGTGTGTGTGTGTGTGTGTGTGTGTGTGTGTGTGTGTGTTGTGTTGTGTTGTATGTGTATGTGTGTGTGTGTTGTGTTGTATGTGGGCATGTGCATGTGCGTGTGTGTGTTTGTGTGAGTATGTGTTGTGTGTATGTGGGCATATGCATGTATGTGTATGTGCATGTGTGTGTGTGTGTGCTTGTGTGTGTGTGTGCCACAGGTCAACATCAGATATTTTTTGTAATTGCTCTTCACTTTTTCTTTTGAGACAGGGTCTGCTGGTGAACTCACAGCTCATTGGCTCACCCAGGTTGGCCGGCCAGCACACTGCAGTGATCCAGCTGCCTCTGCCTCCCTGGCATTGGGATGAGGAAGGTAAATGGCTTTTTCTGTGGATGCTGGGGATTCAAATTCTGATCCTCATGCTTGCGTGAGAAGCACCTTCCTGAGTGCTCCTTTCCAAAGAGTGTGGAAAACTAAATCATGTATTGACATCTTTTGCAGATGGGTGTGGCCAAGTGACCAGTTTTGACCATGGGATATAAGGGCAAAGGACTGAGGACAGATGAAGGCAGATTCTGCTTTTCACATTTTTCTCTGTACTCTGACTGGAATATGGGCCCAGTACCAGAATCATAGCAGCCATATTGTGGGCAGGAACTTACTGCCATAATGTCAAAGATGGCAGAGCAGGAAGTAGAAGTGATCTGGATTTTTAAAGGACATCATGAGCTACTCACCCCAGGATGATTAGTTTATGAGGTAAGTAATTTGTCTAACACAGCAATTATTATTGGCTGGTTTTCCTTAGGCAAGCACTGAAACTAAATTCCAAGATCCACCGAGTCACCAATTAAACTTTCTCCTCCATAGTTGCCTTTGGTTAGTGTTTATTACAGAACAGATAAACCGATTAGAACAGAGGGGCGTTAGTTCCTTCAGTGGTGCAACTACTGGTACATTGTTCATGCTTCTGTGAAGAACCCCCACCCAGACTCACACAATTAAACCCCATGGGTGCCAAAAATCAACAATGATAGTGAATATGCCCCCAGCAAACTTCAATGTTTGTCATCGAAAATACTTCATTACTTCTATTTATTTTTTTGTGTATGCACATGCATGTGACTGTGCCATGGTGTGTGTGTGTGTGTGTGTGTGTGTGTGTGTGTGTGTGTGTGTGTGCACTCGCGAGCGCACGTGTTCATGCATGTTTAAGTCAGAGGACAACTTGTGGGATGAAGTTCTCTCTCTTTCACTGTGTGTGTTCCAGGGATCAAACGTACGTTGTCAGGCTGGATAGCAAGTATCTTTACCCCTGAAGCCATCTTTCTGGTTTTATAGCATTCACCTTTAAAATGGCAACAAAGACATTATTTATCTCCTGACACGTTAATTGGGATCAAATGAAGTGAGACCTGTAACTGCACAGCCCATAGCAAATGCCTATTAATTGTTATGTTGTTGATGATGTGGTTATATCACTTATATTTTTTTGTTTTGACTAAAATCTGGCAAAGGCAGCGTAAGTAGGAAATGGTTTGGTTGTTAAGAGCACTTTCTGCTCTTCTAGAGGACCTCAGTTCAATTCTCAACACCCACATCAGGTGGATCACAACCACGTGTAACCCCAGTTCCAGGAGATCTGACTCCCCCTTTTGGCTTCCGCAGGCACCTGCTCTCCCCCCCCCTCACACACACACACACACACACACACACACACACACACACACAGTCTTAGTTAGGGTTTCTGTTGCTGTGAAGAGACACCATGACCAAGGCAGCTCTTGTAAAGGACAACGTATAACTGGGGCTGGCTGACAGGTTCAGACGGTCAGTCTATTCTGATCATGGCAGGAAGCATGGGCAATGTGCAGGCAGACATGGTGTTGGAGAAGGAACTGAGGCATTCTACATCTTGATCCAAAGGCAGGGAGGAGACTGACTCTTCCTCCCTGGCAGAGTTTGAGCCCTAGCAGCCCCCAAAGCCCACCCCCTTAACAACACACTTTCTCCAAAAACACACCTACTCCAACAAGGCCACACCTCCTAATAGTGCCACTCCCTAGGCCAAGCATCTTGAAACCACCACACACAAGGAGAGAAAAAACAGAGACAAATAATGAAAATAAATATTTAAAAACATAAAAAACTATTTAAGAGCAACTTAAAGATGGAAAGGTTTTGTTTGGCTCGTGCTTTGAAGGCACTGCCTGTCACGGTGGGGAGGGCAGGGCAGCGGGGGCTGACACGGCACCCACAGTCAGAAGCAGAGAGAGATGCACAGCAGGGCTCAACAGGACCCCAGCCCACGGGGACTGGGGCCGCTCACCTTCAGGTAGGTGCTCCCTCTCCAGTTAGACCTTTCTGGAAACTCACCCACAGACGGCACAGAGGTGTGTCTCCTAGGCGATTCTAAGCTCCGTCAGGCTGACAGTCAGGATTAGCCCACAGGAATGGTGACTAATGTCACAGTCAGTGGGTGACAGCAGAAAGAGCATGCGGCTGAGGCTGGGGGTGTGTCCCTGACACCAGTGCTTGCTGTCAAGGTGACTGGATTGCTCAACCTTACGGAACCTCCCTCTTGCAATAGGGAAAATCGAGATTAGAAATGTCATGGTTGCTCAGGGGATTAAGTCACATCAAGTCTGCTAAATGTTGGCACTGATACCCACTCATTGAGGAGATCTCCCCTGGGAATTAGGATCTGTTTTTGGCAAAAAACAGTGGAACAAGTTTCAAGCTGAAAATATTGATTCAGCTTATTTTGATCTCAGCCCATAAGGAGCGCTAACCTATCTCTCTCTGTCTCTCTCTCTCTCTCTGTCTCTCTCTCTCTCTCTCTGTCTCTCTCTCTGTCTCTCTCTCTCTCTCCCTCTTTCTCTCCTTTCTTTATCTTTCCTTTCCTCTCTCCCCTCTCTCCCTCCCTCCCCTCCCCTCCTTTCCTCCTTCCTTCCACCTCTCTTTCCTTCCTTTCTTCCTTCCTTCCTCCCTTCCTTTTTAAATCACTGGGTCTTATTTTTGCCACCAAGTACACCAACAGGGCTGCTGAAGTGCATGGTAACTAATTACTCACGGCACCATCTCTCTTCAGAAAGATTGGGTTAAGTGTGATGGTGCTTGCTCGTATTCAGATTCCTGGGGAAGTTGAGGCAGGAGGATTGTAAGTTCAAGCCTTGGCTACATGGTGAAAGCCTATCTGGAAAACAACAATGAAAATAGTTCAGGCTGTCTACTCCAGAAATGCCACACCTAGGTTCAGGTGTTGTCCCCCTTATACCCAGGGCAGATGGTGCCACCCAGGGCAGCTGACTTTATCCCAAGGTGTTGGCCCATTGGTAAAAGAAACATTAGTGAGGACCACGCAAGAGAGTTTATCCATACCAAGTGATCAGCATGATGCTGGGATGTTGTAGACCCCAGCAATGTGACATTCTTCTGGGATTCCGATTCTCAGGAATTCTTTTTAAAAACAAATTGTGTGTGTGTTGTTGTATGTGTTAGCATTTTGGCTAAGTTCCACAGTTACAGTTACCTGGCAACAGCCAGGTATGCCTGGCTCACTATAAAAGGGACTGCTTGCTCCCTCTGCTTTTTCTTGCTCTTTCCTTCTTGCTTCCTCTCTGTCCTCTTGTCCCTTTCTTCTCTCTCCTCATTCCCTCCCCCCCTCTCTCCATGTGCTCATAGCTGGCTCTACTTCTCTACTCTTTCTCTCTCTCTGCCTTTCTCTGCCTCTACTACCTTCTAAACTCCCCTCCCCATGCCCTGAGTAAACTCTACTCTATACCATGTGTGACTGGTCCCTCAAGGGTCCCTCAGCATGGGCCCATGGAGGCACCCCCTTCCCCACACCTCACCACACATCCACCAAAACATATCCCGTCCCTCTTTATCTTTTTATAAACGCATCAGTATGCATATGTATATGTGCACACACACACACACACACACACACACACACATATATAATGTAGGTGTTTATACACATAAGGGTGTTGAGAGGCCTGAGGAAGACATTGGAGTGTCTTCTATTACTCTCCACCTTACTGCTTTGAGACATGGTCTCTCACAGAACCGGAAGTTCACCAGTTTGGTTAGTCTGACTGTCCTAGTGAACTCCTGAGATGTGCCTGACTCTGTCCCACTAAGGCTAGGGATACAAGCACTTGAAGCCATGCCTGGCTTTTTCTTTGGGTGCTGAGGATTTGAATGTAGGACCTTATGCTTGCAGAGCCAGCACACTTAGCTGCCAGACCATCTTCCTAGTCTCTTAATCGACCTTTAAAAATAATTTTTATTTATGTGTATGTATCTGTCTGTATGAGTATGAACGCCACATGGAGGCCAGGAAGAGGGTTGTAGCTGGAGTTGCAGGTGGTTATGAGCCACCCAATGTGGATGCTGGGAACTGAACTTGTGTCCTCTGGTTAGTCTCTTAAGAATGAGTTCTCATCTTCTGGTCCATGAACGTCTCTGACTTCCTGTTTTGAGATAGGATGTCTCCAGGCATTCTTTGCGTCCAAATACCGAGTACACTGACGTCACGAGAGACAGATGTCATTACAGCAGAACAGAAGCACAGCCATACTGTCAGACCTCCAGAACAGCTTTTCTTTATAAAATACCCATCCTTGGGTATTTTGTTATAGCAAGAGCATACCGACTAATGCATTGCCTTCCGAACTCAACCCACAATTCCACACAGTGTACATGAGTGGATGTGTTCATGTTTACGTGTGTACACTCGTGTGCATGTACATTAGGAGGTCAGAGGACAATATCGGCTGTTACTCCTCAGATGCCATCTACGTTTTCGACAGGGTCTATCACTGGCCCGGCACTCACCAGATAATTAGATTTGCTGACCAGTGAACCCCAGGGATCCTCCTGTCTGCCCAGCCCAGGGTTGTGTGTGTGCTTGAGTTTGTGTGTGTGTGTGTGTGTGTGTGTGTGAGTTTCTGTGTCCCCTCCTTCATAACCACTATACCCATATTTTAAATTTATGTTTTTAAAACTTATTTTATTTTAATGAGCTCTGGGATTGAATTAGGTTACTCCCAGCCCCACAAGTGTTTATCGTAACATGCTTTGTTGCAGGAGGTTGAGATACAACAGGGACCAGAGGAATCTGGCTTCTAGTCACGCGTGTGAGATCTTTCTATTGTGGGGAGATATATAAAGTGTAGAACTGTTGCCAATGGCAAATACTAAAAAAAAAAAAAAAATTAAAAACAAATGGAGTGTACATGTGAGCATGTGTGTGTGCGTGCGTGCGTGCATGCGTGTGCATGTGTTGCTTGCACACACCATTGCATTCGAGGGTGCGTGTGCGTGTGTGTGTGTGTGTGTGTGTGTGTGTGTGTGTGTGTGTTGCTTGCACATACCACTGCCTGATATGGACGCTGGGAACCAAGCCTGGGTCCCCTGGGAAGGGAGTACACGCTCTTACCGGCTGAGCCATCTCCCCAGGCTCCTAGATCTACCTGTGCGTGGTTTGGCTGAGGAAGAGGGTCACTACCTTACTTTAGCAGCCTGTCTTCCAAGAATACAGGAGGTTTAAGTAGGTTGGGGGTAGGGGAGTTGGGGGGGAGTGGGCATAGGGAGAGGCCAGAAAGCCCCAGGGGAGGGGGCAGAAGCCCCTTGGAGCTGTTTTAATTGAAAGATCGCCTCTTCTTGGTGTTCTCTGAAGGCAGCAGGGTGGCTTTGAATTAAACATGAGTGCTAATTTATTTATCAAGTCTTTGAAAATGTGTCTCTCTCTGATTCCCTGTGCTGCTCCTGTTAACCCTATCCCGGCATCTGACCAGAGGCTTACCCTGATCCTTCTCTGCCAAGTCCTCAACAGAGCGCACTGGGCCTGGAGCAGGAAAGGGATAGAAGCAAACTCATCTGGAAGTAGATCAGGGATGGCGCAGAGGTCAAGGTCCTTATACTTTCCTAGTGACTTGTCCCTCAAGGGCTCCAACCCTTTTTTGTGAGGCCTCAAAAAAACCCAGCTTTGTTGTGAGACCTCGAGTGACCCATGGGGGGCGGGGCGGGAGCTCTTCTACGTCTGTATTTTCCTGATGTTGTGATAAACCACCAAATAAAAAACCACCAGACAAAAGTATCTTAGGGGATGAAGGGTTCCTTCTGGCTCACTGGGAAGGCGTGGCCGAAGGAGTGGGAGGTGCCTTGGTCAGGGGCATCTGCAGTCAGGAAGCAGGGAGGGGGAGGAGTAGAGGGAGGGGAGGGAAGTTAAGCTTGATGAACTTAGTTTAGGCAGTCCCTTAGAGCTGCTCAGAGGCTTGTCTCCTGCAAGATTTTATATCCTGTTAATCTGACAGTCAACACCAACCATCCCAATCTCTTCCCCTCAGCAAACGCGCCCGCATGAGTTGGGGCTTAAAGACCTGTTAGGATTTGAATCTGAATCTGTTAGGATTTGGATGGGGCAGGCAAAAAGTGGGGTTACAGAAGCAGAACTTGAACATAACAGGGTTCTGTCTGTCTCTGCCGCCTTAGTGTTTTGAATGTGAATAGGTGCCAGTCTGCTCAGTCTTTTTAAAAAAGGTTATTTATTTCATTTTAGTGTGTGTATGTGTGTGTCAGTGTTTTCATTGCATGTATGGGCATGTGCACATGCTATGGTAAGCATGTGGCGGTCAAGGATAACTTGGCTGGCTCTCTCCTTCAACTCACGTGGGCCTCGGGAATTGAACCCTGGTCGTTAGGCTTGGTGGCACATGCCTTTACTGATAGGGTCGTCTTTCTGGCCTTGCACCCAAATGTTTTCTGTGGGTTCTGGGGGCTCGAACTCGGGTCTTTATGCCTGCACAGCAAACACTTTGTGACTGAGCCATCTCCCTATCCCTGCCCTCCCTGTACCCCTACTTCCAGCCTGGGACAGTAGGAGGCAGGGTGGCCAGACAGTGGCTCCCTGAAGCATCAGGTCCCGGCTGGGAAGCTCAATTAATTCGCCTCATAAATTCTAACATAACTTCATTGACAACCCCCACAGCAACTTATTTTCTCTCTGAAATGGTTGATTCTTCATGTGAGGAGACATAGCGGGACGAGGAAGACCAGTTTGCATACGCAGAAGACCAGAGAGCAACCTCGAAGGCTGAAAGAGGAAGGGCCAGGTGAAGAGGGGACTTGGTCTTTCAAAGCAACGCATCTCATTTTATCTTGTGTGTATGGGTTTTGACTCCATGTCTGTCTGCGTGCCGAGTTCATGCTTGGTATAGATGTAGGCCGGAAGGGGGCAGTGGACCCCCTGGAACTGGAGTCACAGATGTTTGTGAGCCGCGATGTGGGTGCAGGGAACCAAGCCTGGATCTTCTGATCCAGTGGGGGCTCTTTACCATGCAACAATCTCCCCAGCCTGCTTAAAATGAATTCAGCTCAGCGAGCAATATTTTAGAGTATATCTCATATCACGCTTGGGGGCATACTTATGCTAAAAATGATTCCTTGATCATCCTGAAATGCAGTTTTGTTTTCTAACATCTTGTTTTATTAGTTGATTTTAGGGCTGTGTAGTGTACCATAGCCTTTGGTTTCTAAAGCTGGGCATGCCCAGAGCCACACTGACCCCAACATCAAGCCTCAAGCAGAGAGGTGAGCTACAAGATATAGTTTGTACCTTGCGGTGGCTGTTCCATCCCCTTGCCTTTCCAGGTAAGGGTCTGATTTTCTGGTGAGTTCCACAAATCAACTCCTTACTCAGGGGGTTCATCTTCAACATCCTTTATTACACTGCATTTATTCACTTTGCATGTACATGTGTGTATGTGTGAACATGCATGCCATGGGTCACACAGGTAGAGGTCAGAGGGCAACTTGCAGGCATCGGTTCTCTCCTTCCATCCTGTGGGTCCTGGGAATTGAACTCAGGTCTTTAGGTTTGGCAGCAGGTGCCTATGATAGTTTGTCTGTCAGTTTGATCCACTGGGGAAGAGAGAATCTCAATTGAGGAACTGCATCCATCAGATTGACCTGTGGGCATGACTTTGGGCATTGTCTTGGTTAATAATTGGTGTAGGAAGGTCCAGCTCATTGTGCACAGTACCATCTGGGGCAGGTGTTCTTGGGCTGTATAAGAAAGATGGCTGAACAGGAGAGAAAAGCAAGCCAGGGAGTGGGGTTCTTCCATGGTCTCTTCTTCAGTCCAGTAACACATGCACGCACATGCACACACACACACACACACACACACACACACACACACACACACTAAACAAACAAAACAAACTGGGTGGCTTTGTGCACAGCAGCACCAAAGGTGGGAATTTGCCATGTTGCTGGGGCCACAGTCCCTCTGAAGCCTCTAGAGAGATCCTTTCCTGGCCCCTTATTGCTTCTGTGGTCCCAGACATCCCTGTCTGATGAAAGTGTCACTCCAATATTGTGTCATATGGTTTCTCTGGTTCCTCTGTCGAGCCAAGTCCCTCCCCCCAGTTTCATCTGATCAAGTTGCGTATCACAGCAACAGAAACTAAGTCAGGCAGTGTGTTTATCTTCTGAGCCCTCTCACTGGCCTCCTGGGGTCTCGCCGTTGGACTATAAGTTAAGGGGTGTGAACGCTGCTCTTTGAGTGACTGTATTAGTGTAGGGCATTGGCCCAGTGCTGCTAAATTCTGTACCCCAAGATCCGGTTGCCTCCGGTGAGGAGATTCT
The DNA here is from genome assembly GCF_963924665.1 of Micromys minutus. Lineage (NCBI taxonomy): Eukaryota > Metazoa > Chordata > Mammalia > Rodentia > Muridae > Micromys > Micromys minutus. The sequence goes on along the minus strand of NC_137964.1, from coordinate 3,759,882 downwards.
CACCAAGTGAGGCTATGTAACCTTGTTCCCCAAATTAATTGGTCAACAAAGGGTTAAAGTCTGTTTGGCCAATAGATGGTGGGAGGTAGATTTTTAGTTGGGGGGGGGGCAGTTGTAGGCAGAGAGAGAAGGGATGAAGAAAGGACAGGAGAGGAGGAGGCCTCCCTGAGAGAAGATGGGCCGCGAGCACATGGGATATGAGTTAAAATAGCTCCAAAGCTGCCCAATCTAGGTTTTACAGCTTGTAAATAAAGTACCTGGATTGTATGTCTTTTATATGGCTAGCAAGAATTCAATAATTCTTTTACATATTAACTACTTTAAAGAAGATCCGTTGTGTGTTTGTGTATGCCATGTATGTGCCCGTGCTTGCAGAGGTTAGAAGGGTCTGCTAGAGCCACAAGCTGGGGTTGTTATTCCGGATCTGCTATATTCCCGTCCCCAGATCTGGAGGCTTTCTCTAGCCTCAGACACACTGGCACAGGATCTGTAGACACCTCTGGCACCAGTGTCTAAACCCCACCCCTGCCCTCTACCCCAGCCTTCCCTCTTAGCGGGTGCTATCAGCACAGCTCAGGCTGTGGCCCAAGCTCTGAGTCATCTCTGGCCTGTCCCCCACCTGCACCCACAGCCAATCTGCTGGGAAGCCCTGTCAGATCTGTTTTCAGAAAAAAAAAATATAGCTTCAACCCCTTCTCACCACCTCCATTGCCATCACCCTAGCTCTGCCCCCACTGTGTGCCTCTTGAATTACTAAAATAGGCTCCTTGGTCCCCTTATTTTTTCCCGGGCCCCCCACAGTCTGTTCCCACAGCATCCAGGACTCTTGTATTAGCACCCAAATCTGATGATGTCATTGTCACTGCTGGGTTTCTAGCAGTTTCTATGAGACTAGAATCCTGACATGGGCATATGGGATTGGAAGCTGCAGCTCCAAGATGCCTTGTGTTCAGCACTTGGCTTCAATGGCTCCTTTCTGACAACCACAAGGTGAACAGACTTCCCCTAACATGTGTTCTTCTTCCCAAAACATCTGTCATGGGGGCTGAGATGTAGCTCATCATGCTTGGACCTTTAAATTCAATCCTAACTACTGTATAAACTGGGTGTGGGAACATATGCCTGTAATCCCAGCACTTGAGAGGTAGAGACAGAATGGTCATAAGTTCAAGGTTATCCTAGACTAGATAGTGAGTGTTCTGATGGGATTCTTGTCTGTTTAACGGAAGCTCCAGTTATTTGGAAGGGGAACCTCAGTTGAGAAAATGCTTACATAAGAGTAGCCTGTGGGAAAGTCTGTAAGGTATTTTCTTGCTTAGTGATTTGATTGATCTGTGAGGGCCCAGCCCACTGTGGGTGGTGTCAGTCCTAGTCAGGTGGTCCTAGGTGTATAAGTAAGACCACTGAGCAAGTAATGAGTAATGTAGTAAGCAGCATCCCTCTATGACTCCTGCATAAGTTCCTGCCTTAACTCCCTTCCTGTTAGGCTGTGGTGTGGAAATGTAATCTGAACAAGCCCTTTCCTCTCCAGTTTGCTTTTGGCCATGGTGTCTTATCACGGCATTAGAAGCTTAATTAAGACAGTGAGTTAGAGGTCAGCTTGGGCTACCATAGACCCTGTCTCAAAACCAAACCATACCAAGCCATCTCAAGAACGCCTGATAGTCTTTGTCAATGTGATGGAGTTTAGAATCGCCCGGGGAACACACCTCCAGAAACATCTGTGAGAGAATTTCCAGAGTGGTCTAAGATGGGAAGATGGGTCTTAAATCTGGGCAACATGTAGCTACGTGGGTTTGGGGTTTTAGACTGAGACAGGAGAGCAGGGCACCAGCATTCTTCTCGTTCTTCCTCACAGCCCTACTGCTGCAGCCAGCTCCACTCTGGCTTCCCCCATCTTCCACATCTGGATGGACTGCACCCTTGACCCATGAGGCAAAGAAGCCTTTCTGAAGTGAAGCCTTAAGGGTTCTTTGGGAAGTTAGTTATGTTGAATGGTGTTTTGCTGGGGTGAACATGTAAAGGAGTGTTTCGTTAAAGTGGACACAGGTGAAAGACTAAGGCTGACTCTCGAAGGGATGTTTGGCTGAAGCAGACACAGGAGAGAGGATGTTCTGCTAAAGCAAGCACGTGGAAGGACACGTGATGATGGATTCTCTGCTAACAACACGCATGTGTTGGTCCACCTTACATTGTGTAGTTGAGCTGCATTTGTTGGGACTTCATAGAGGGAAACACTCCAAGAAAGTTCTGGTGGTGTGCTGCGGTTTCTTGTTGCTTCTGTGGACTCAGGCTGATGGGCAGGATGGCGTCAGCTCAAATGGACGCATGTTCTGAGGCAAGATACATGGAGAGCATATGTTGTCGGAGAAGGTATAAAAAGGACTTGGTGGACGGTGACAGGGGCCGAGCTTGGCTTGCAGGTACAGCTCGCTGTGTGACGCTTGGGTCTTCACTGACCTTCGCTTCGCTGAGAGGGGCACAGCCGAGAACTGGTGTCCCTTCTGGTCCCTCCTGCTGACTTGTGCGACGACTGAGGCCTGGCTGCCTCTGCCATGTTATGTCACCCCTGTTGCTGTCCTGGCTCAGCCAAACTGAACTACCGGTGTATCCGTGAAGTGTTTGTGAGTGGATCAAGTTGCCGCTGCTAACCTGTGGACTGAACTGCCGATTTCCAGACAACACAGTTTGCTCCAAAGAACCTTCCTAAACAAGTGCACTTCCCCCGTATCCTTTCTTTTCCACTACCTCTGCTGGGTGCTGGGCTACAAGGGAGGTTAAAGCAATTAAGAACTGTCATTAGAAATAAGATTTGAAGAAATTAAAGTTTACCCTTCTATTCGTACTCCGTCTTCCTCGGGCGTTTTGTCAACAGGAGTATACAATTTTTTTTTTTTTTTTAACAAGGTGTCCTATATTACAAGCTGACTTCAAACAACTCCTGTAGCTGAGGATGACTTTAAATGACTCATCCTCCTGCCTCAACCCAGAATGCTGGGCTTATAGTCCTCGAATAGCAGCATCCAAATTAACTATAGACTAAAACTTCAGAAACTGTGAGCCAAAAGAAAACTTTCCTTTTTATGAATTGATTGTCTCAAAAGCTGTGTCACAACAGAATGCTCCCTGACACCAGGTATGGTGGTTTGGATATATCACCATGAGGGTGGGCATTGAGACTTTCCTTCTAGATGCCTGGGAGTCAGTCTTTCTCTGGTTCCCCTTGGAACAAGATGTAAAACTGTCAGCTCCTTCTCCAGAGCCATGCCTGCCTGGATGCTGCCATGTTCCTGCCTTGATGATAATAGACGAAACTTCTGAACCTGTGAGCCAGCACCACTTAAATGTTTTCCTTTATAACAGTTGTCTTGGTCATGGTGTCTCTTCACAGCAATGAAAACCCTAAGACACCAGGTTAGCAGTCTGTTAGTTACCTCTCACACTTGGGCATAAAGCACACACTCAGTGACACAGAGAAACCTAAATGATGTATTCATAGACTGCATAAGATGCCTAGAAATTCTCAGGACCAGTAATGAGGGTACCACAGGCAAGGCCAGCAATTATGGTAATAGGCTCTGCTGGCTAGTCTTTATGCCAACTTGACACAAGCTAGAGTCATCCGAGAGGAGGGAGCTTTAACTGAGAAAATATCTTCATAAGACTGGACTGTAGGCAAGTCCATAGGGCATTTTCTTAATTAGTGATTGATGGGGGAGGGCCCAGCCCATTGTGGGTGGTGCCATCCCCGGGCTGCTGGTCCTGGGTTCTATTAAAAAGCAGGTTGAGCAAACCTTGAGGAGCAAGCCAGTAAGCACCACTCCTCCACGGCCTCTACATAACCTCCTGCCTTCAGGTTCCTTTCTTGATTGCTTTCAATAAAGAATTGTGATATGAAATTATAAATGAAAATTAACTCTTGCCTTCCCAAATTGCTCTTGGTCATGATGTTTCATCACAATAGAAACAGTGACTAAGACAGACTTTGGAGATAAGCCCTATACAGAAACATCCTAGACCTTTAGTCTAGTATTATTTCCTTGGCCACAAAATTAATCCTTTTTTTTTTCTTTTGCAGAGAAATTTGGTCTCCTTTTCCAGGGTCAACATTCCATGTGTACACCAGAGTGACCATGAAAACATGCCTGCTTATTCTTCTCTCATAGGGCTGGTACCCACTCAAGAGCTCATTCATTCATTCATTCATTCATTCACTTTGTATTTTAGGAGGGGAGCAGGTGAATTGAGACAAGTCTTATTAGGTAGCACTGGCTAGCTGGGAATTCACAAATAGCCCAGGCTAACCCCAAACTTGTGGGCAATCCTCTTATCCCTGCTTTCAGAAAGCTAATGGGTATCATCATGGCTGGCTCAAAGGCACACTTCTTCGTGTATGTATGTGGGGTGTGTGCACAAGTGTGTTTTCATTTATTGCTCTGAAGCTTGCTTTTGAGGCCTGGAGGTCTCTGGTAGGTGAGGCTAACTAGCCACTGGCACCCAGGAATCCACCTGTCCTCACCTGCCAACAACTGTTATTTCACGAGTGGACTGCCACAGCTGGCTTTTAATATGGGCTCTGGGGTTCACATTTAGGTCCTAATGCTTGCAGGGTAAGCATTTTACAGGAGCCACCTTACTAGTTCCCCAAAGGGCACACTTCTGAAAACCTGTTGCCAACTCATGGACAAACATCCTGCGGACACTGAGGCAGCCCGTGCCCTGCAAGATGCTGGAGTCTTCTGGTGAACAAGTTTGCCTCCTTGGTCTTGGCTAGACCACTTCTCTTGCCCACTATGAACTCTCTGGATTGTTGTAATGCATGCTTGCAGATGGAGTGTCTTAGATTCCATTCCTTCTCTAACAGGAAGATGGGAAGCTGAAATCAAGTTGTTGCCAGGGTTGTCTCCCCTCCACCCCCCGAAGTGCTGCGCAGGAAGATCTTTCCTTCCTCTCCTGCTCCAGCAATTGCTGATTCTAGGTTCCTCTCTCTCCTCTCCTGTGGTGTGTGACACCATCTTTACACACACTGCCTTCTCCTCTCTCATCTATGTGCCTTGAAAACCCCTTCCTTTTCCTCAGGGGCTACCCTACATTGGTGTAAACCTCTCATCTTGGAAGCCTTCATAGTTTACATCTGCACAGAACTGGTTTCCAAATAAGGTCGCACTGGCTGTGGCAGGGTCAGGTCTTAGCTGTAGGCAGCTCCCTCTTTATTGGCCTTTATGCTTTCTGTAAGGAATGTGCTTGTACATTGAATCCTGTAACATCTTGGTTGGTGTATGTTTTTCTCAGAGAACCTCTGCTGACTCATATTTAAAGGAAAAGGGATTCTATATTTTCTTGCTTTCTTTTCCTGTTGCTGTGATAACATACCCGGACAGAGGCAACTTATAAGGGAAAGAGTTTATTGTGGCTCGTGGTTTAGGGGCACAGTCTATTACTGTGGAAGTCATCGCATCAGAAAGTTGAAGGAACTGGCCAAATCACATCCATAATCAAGAGCAGAGAGCAATACATGTGTGCATGCCAGTGCTTAGCTTGGTTTGTCCAAGGTCCCTGCCTGCCCAGGGAATAGTGAGGAGTTCAAAGTTATCCTCTACTATGGATTGTGAACCAGAATTCCTGGAAAGAAGTGTGTGGAAAGATTGTAATGCTGCAGGTCTACAACCTGATCACCAATTATCTTAGGCTACCTTCAGTCCCCCCCCAATAACCTAAATATTATATTAAGTAAGTAAGAAAACATGGCTGGGATCCTGGTCTGTGTAAGTGGGGGAGGGAAGCTGAGCAGCAGCATGCTTTCATCTCTCTCTGCTTCCTGATTGTAATGCAATATGACCCAGCTGCTTCTGGTTCCTGCTGTCTTGGCTTCTCCACTATGTTGAACTGTACCCTTGAACAGTGTGTGAGGTATGTGCATGTGTGTGTGTGTGTGTGTGTGTGTGTGTGTGTGTGTGTGTGTGTGTGTTGTGTTGTTTAATCACAGCAATAGAAAAAGAAACTTAGATGAGGCAAATTCATTTACCAGTGACCAATCCTTTCTCACTCCTGAAGTGGCTGACCAATTCACTCTAGAGTCCCAGCTCAGTTCAGTGTCATTAGAGACTGGGACCTCCCAGAAGAGTCCCCTTCTCAAGGGAGGCTTATGTGATCTCTCTTCTCTCTACAGCTCCTGGGGGTGTAGACTTTCTAGAACCCCACTTCTCTTTTCCCCAATTACTCAGCCCACAGAGGAGTTCTAGCAATGGGATCTGTTACTTGTGGATTTAGAGTCTTAAGAAGTGACCCACTTACTCTGCTCTTGAATTTTGAAGTTGAAAGTCCAACTTGGACCCTCAGCTTCTGAGGATGCTGTAACTATGGCAACAGATCTCCAAGCAACAGTAAATATTTGCAAGAGAGAGGGAAAGAGAGACAAGAGGAGAGAAGGAAGAAGAGCGCCAGGGCTTGGGAAACAGAACTTTGCCCTGGGCACTTGCAGATGACTGGAGGCTGTTCCTGGCCTCCCAGGGGCCACTCGGAGGCTTGCAGTAATAATTACTAGGGGCAGGGCTGGTGAACACCTTCTTCTTTTCAGCTCTATTCTTAAGGTCTCCAGGACAGGTATTCTTATGATAGAAATCCAGGGTCAGACCTGTTCTTTTCTCACTGTGTATGCATACTTTGACACATCCCTCTGTCATAATCGTGTGTATGTGTGTGTGTGAGAGAGAGAGAGAGAGAGAGAGAGAGAGAGAGAGAGAGAGAGAGAGAGAGAGAGAGAGAGAGAGAGAGAGAGAGAGAGAGAGAGAGAGAGAGAGAGAGAGATTATACTACAGTGTTCATGTGGAGGTCAGAGAACAACTTCTTGCTACAGTCAGCTCTCTCCTTCCACCTTGTGAATGCCAGGGATGAAACTCAGATTGATGGGCTTGGTTGGCAAGCATATTTCCCCACAGGGCCATCTCACTGCCTCCCCAGTTTGGTTTCTTAAGCCTCAGCCACCTCATCTCTGTGATGGCAATAAAGGACTGGCTGCCTTGGTGAGGACGTTGTGTGCCTACAGGAATTCCAGTCCTCTAAAGCATCCTCCTGGAGCAGAGCTGTGAAGAACCCCAGAGTTCCAGAGCAAACAGCTATCAAGAGCTTGCAGCTGGAGCTGGTGCGATGGCTCAGTCAGTAAACTGCTTGCTGTAAAGGCACGGGAACCTGAGTTCAAGCTTCTAGAACCTTCTTAAGAAGTTGGACATGATGGCAGACCCTTGTAATCAGCGAGGCAGAGACAGGTGGATCCCTGGGACTCAATAACCAACCAGCCTGGTCAAATTGGCAAACTCTGTTAGTGAGAGACCCTGTCTCTAAACACACACACACACACACACACACACAACTGAACCAGACCCCAGCTATGTAGTGCTACCACCATCTCAGACCTTGGAGGCTCACCTTTGCCCAGCTGTGGCCAGCTGTGTACTTGTGCAGATGCCATGGTGTTCTTTCCTGCAGATATACTAAGGCTTAACCACAATCTAGGTCAGGGCTCTGAGTGCACTGGACCCAGGGACAGTATGTGTAGAGCAAGTTTCAGCAGAGAGAAGGCAGGGATTCAGAGTCCTGTGTCCCTCAAGGGCTGGCAGTCACCCCAGTGTCTCTAGTGCTAAAGGAAACTTGATCCCAGACTTTCCCAGTGAGGCAGTCTCCTGCACCACAGGTTTCCAGGTTAACTGATCCCTATACACACCTGGCTTCATAAATAGGCCAAATGGTGCATTTATTTTTAAGTTACATCTCAAGGGGTGCAGAGGATTGCATGTATCTTATTAGCAAGAGAACAAGGTAGGCCCGTAGAATATACTACCGAGACAAATGTGGTTGGGTCTTGGCTTTCTTTTTTTAAAGAGTCTGGGCCTCAGTTTCCCAACCTGTAAATAGGTGGTCTCTGGGTACCAGCCTTCAAAGTGAAACTGAATATTCCCCATGGGATGTTTCTGGAAGCTCTCCTGGGAGCTATTTCCGCACGCATGGCAGAGGCTCATGCAATCTTTTTGTTTGTTGCCTCTTGTAGACTCTGTATTCATTTATTCTGTATTGAATGCACTGGGTGCTCCTGAAATAGAACAGGAGAGGAGGCTGTGCGGAACGGTCCTAGGAGGAGGGCACAGGCTGGAAGAGCCTTGTGGTTTGACTTGTACACATCCATTTACCCAACAAGGCCACACCTCCAACTTGTGTGCCATTCTCTGGGCCAAGCATATACAAACCATCACAGTGTGTGTCTATGTGTATTTGTGTTTGTATGTGTACATATTTGTGTGTTTATATATGTGTGTATGTGTGTTTGTCTGTGTGTATATGTGTGTATGTGTGTTTGTCTGTGTGTATATGTGTGTATGTGTGTATATGTGTATTGTGTGTATGTGTATATGTGTGTGTGTTGATGCCCAGTGTCTTCCTCAATCATTCATCACTTAAGTATTATGTTTTTAAAGATTTACTTTTATTTGTGGATGCTCTGGAAGGCTAGAAGATCCCCTGGAGCATGAGTTACAAACTGCTGTGGGTGCTGGGAACTGAACTGGGGAGTCCTTTGCAAGAGTAGCCAGTGCTCTTCACCACTGGGCTACCTCTCCAGCTTCTCTCGGTCTTATTTTTGAGACAGGGTCTCTCACTAAACTTGGAACTTACTGACTAGCAGGAACCAGGGATCCTCCTGTCTCCATCTCTACTGTGCTGGGATCACACACGGGAAGCAATATTGGATTTTTCTTATGTAGATGCCGGGGAGCTAAACTGAGTTCTAATCCATTATCCTAGGCGCGCGAGCGCACACACACACACACACACTTTTGGGAGACCTGAGTTTTGAGCTGAGATATGGCCTCTTCATAATCTATGCCATCCCCTTAAGCACAGAAACTCAGGGGTTGACTATGTCATTCCCTCAGGGCTCGTCACTTGTGTATGACAACAGGTATCAAGGAAACGTCAGTGTACCCCAGAGCTGCAAGCTTCTCTGATTACTTCTGCTTGAACAGGTTTTTAAATGTGCTTGAGAATATTTGCTCCGACAGCGGCATCGAACAGGAGCGCTCTGCAGAGCAGGTAAATTTGCTTTGTGCTTCTTTGAGAAAACAAAGGGAAAACCAGCAGCCCGTCAAGGCCAAAGTGACAGGAATGTGCACAGCCCTGGCCTTGATAAGCTTCCCTGGGTACTGAGCTCTCCACTGACTGTCAAATACTCTCTGTGCGAGCGAACGGCCCCCATCCCACACCCCACAGAGTTGAGGGGCTACTCCGAACTGTGGCAGCTTAGTTCAAGGGCTCATCCTGGTTGGATCGTGTGAACCCAGGGAGCAATAAAGAAGTCTCTATGCTTGAAGTGTGGATGCTGGAAGCAGAGGATGGAAGACTTCAGGTTGAAGATCAGCCTGGGCTATCTGCTGAGTTCAAAGCCAGCCTGGGCTACAGAAAAAACAAAAAACAAAAAACAAAAACAAAAAACAAAAACAAAAACAAAAAACAAAAACAAAAAACAAAAACAAACAAACAAAAAAAACCCTCTCTGTTTAAAAAAAAGTCACTGGGAGCATTGGGGAAGTGGCTCAGTAAGTGTAGCACTTGCTGAACAAGGACAAGGATCTAGGTTCAAATCCCCTGGCATACTAAAAGAGCAGGTACTGGACTTATACATACTTATACTCAGAGAAGTGGTGAAGTGGAAACAGGAGGATTCCCTGGGACTTGCTGGGGAGCCAGTCTGTCAAACAATCAAGCTCCAGGTTCAGGGAAAAGAAGGTGAATTGGGACTGAAGAAGATACCAGATGCCACTCTGGTCTCTACTGAATGTGTGTGAATACACACACACACACACACACACACACACACACACACACACACATATTCTCTGTCTGTCTATCTATCTATCTATCTATCTATCTATCTATCTATCTATATATCTATCTATCTATCTATCATCTATCATCTACCTATCTACCTATCTATCTATTATCTATCATCTATCTATCTATCATCTATCTATCTATTATCTATCTATCTATTATCTATCTATCTATTATCTATCTATCTATCTATCTATCTATCTATCTATCTATCTATCTATCTATCTATCTAATGTCCCAAACTAAGGCTACTCAGGTAAAGGCTTTCTGAGATGATAACATCCACAATCTTTGGCTTAAGTCATCTCTCGTGCGAGGCTGCGGTGTGAATCCTGGGAACACCGCACACAAACAGGATCTGCAAATGCATACGAAATTAAGCTGGCTCCTGCATGAATCTGGGTACAACCAGATTAGAACCAGTTAGAACATGATTGCATGTGTGAGGATAGACTCGATTCCGGTTTCGTATGATTGCTTTGTAGAAGTTGGGAGGTGCCAGAGGACAGGAGGGGTGGGTGTTTGCTGGCTTTGGGTTTCTTAGTTCAGTTGCCTTGTTTTGTTTTATGGGTATATCTTAAAGCAAAACTCAAGATGGACCCCACCTGAGGAACCACAGCTAAAGTCAAGTCCTACCGTGTGTGTGTGTGTATGTGTGTGTGTATGTGTGTGTGTGTGTGTGTGTGTGTGTGTGTGTGTATGAGAGGAGGGGAGATACCTTTTGGCGTTTTACTTTTTTCAGATTTATTTATTTTTCTTTATGGATATGAGTGTTTTGACTGTGTGTGGGGGGGTCATGTGCATACCTGAGGCCCCTGCAGGTCAAAAGAAGGCTTTGCATTGGGTCCCCCAGAACTGGATGGTTGTGAGCTACCATGTGATTGCTGGGAACCAAATCTAAGTCCTCTGCAAGAGCAGCAAGTGTTCTTAACTGCTGAGCCATCTCTCCAGCTGGCATTTCAGACAGGCATATGAGGTTGGGCTAGCCTTAAAGTCACTCTGTGCCATGTAACCTGGTGGTGGATGGTAGGCCTGGGTCTTGACTTCCACTTCAGCATAAGCTATGGCTGACAGCATGATTGCAAGAGCGACTCTTCCTTCTCCTCCATACTCCCTGGTTGTATCTTAACCTCTTCGTGACACTGTGCTAAGGATGCTCTGGGGAAAAACATGTGGCCTGTGCAGTGTGTAGGCTCAGAGCTTCTATTGCCACTGCTGCCACCAGCATCACTGTTGATGCCACTACCTAGCAATGGGCCTGGGAACTGACCTGTCACTGAAGGAGCAGTCAGTACTTTTAACTGCTTAGCCATCTCTTTGGTCTTCCTCCCTCACTCCCTTCCTCCCTTCCTTTTCTCCTGCCTTTTTCATTCTTTCCTCCTCTTCCTCCTCCACCTCCTCCTCCTCCTCCTCCTTCTCCTTTTCTGTTTTGAGGGTTTCACTTCATAGCTCTGCCTATTTTATACCAGGCTGGCCTCGAACTCACAGAGATCCACTTACCTTTGCCTCCTAGGTACTGGGGTGAAAGGTGTACACCACCTCTCCCAGTTTCCAGCTATTTCTTCGAATGCATCCTTTGAGTGGTTTCCCCAGAACTATAATTAGCCTCTTAATTTATAGCAATATAGTTCAGATAAGTATTAATTTAGTTGTAATAGTGCCCCAAATTTTGCTTTCCCAGGAGCTCATCTCTCTTCGGGGTGGTCTGTTACTGTTACACAAATGACAATTTTGTATACTACATCTGTCGATGCAAATTCATAGTTATTGTTTTGTGTAATTGTCTTTTAAATCACATAGGAGAGAAGAGCTTCACACACAAATAGTATTTATACTGTTAGTTCCCCACGAAGTACACTTAACAACTGTACTTCGGTTCTGTTTTCTCTTCCTCCTCCCCTACCTCCTTGGCCTCCTCTTCTTCCTCCTTTCTTTTTCTTAGTTTCTCAGCATACCAGGTTGCCCTAAAACTTAACTTCTCCTGCCTCAGCCTGGCAATGTTACAATTACTGGTCTGGGTGCTGTGCATTTCCTACTGCAGGACCAGGTTCCACCTTGCAGGACCGAGTCCCATCCTGCAGGACCAGGTCCCACCCTGCAGTGCTGAGTCCCACTCTACAGGACCGAGTCCCACCCTGCAGGACAGAGTCTCACCCCGCAGGACCGAGTCCCACCCTGCAGGACCGAGTCCCACCCTGCAGGACCAGGTCCCGCCCTGCAGTGCTGAGTCCCACCCTGCAGGACCGAGTCCCACCCTGCAGAACTGAGTCCCACCCTGCAGGACAGAGTCCCACCCTGCAGGACTTCCCTCTGCTATCTCTCACAGAGCTGACCTGCCAGTGTTACATTCTGTCAGCTCTTTGTTTTTTTGTTTACTTAGGATTGTCTTAATTTGCCTTCAGCTTTGAAGGAATAGCTTTGGTGGATGTCAGATTCTTGATTGACAACCTGTTTCTCTCAGCACTTTGAATATGATACCCCTCTGGCTCATCTTTAGAGATTCTGATGAGAATTCAGCTGAACAACTGATGGAGGACCATTGTTTATGGTGACTCTTTTCTCCCTTGTGTTTATGATTGGTCTCTGGGGATTTCCCCTCTATGTGTGTGTGTGTGTGATGTTCATATGTGCAAATGCACCAGTGCAGGATGTACTTGTGAAGGCCAGAAGACAACCCTGGAGACCAGGCCTTGTTTTGTTTTTGAAATGGGGTCTCTCATTGGCCTGGAATTCACTAAATAAGCCAGGCTGGCTAGCCAGAAAGCCCCTGGAATCCCACACTGGGCTTACAAGTGCAGTCTACTAACCTGGCTTTCACACATTTTCCACGTGGATTTCTAGAAATTAAACTCAGGCCTTCTGCTTGTAACTTGAGCACTTTGCCAACTGAGCCACCACCTCGCTCTGTGACATTTCATAACTGGGTTATGAAGTCTCTCTCTCTCTGTCTCTGTCTCTCTCCCAGTCTGTCTATCTTTCTCTCTCTCTCTGAGTTTATTGTATTTGGGATTTAAGTGTTTTAAAACATCATATTTGATTTATCTCTCTCAAGCACCAAATAGCAGCAAATCTTGAGAACTCTGTTTCCAAATGGATGCTAAACCCTCCACTATCCGCCCCCCCCCCCCCCCGTGCTCACCATGACTTCTTAACACATGCTGCTGTTCCTCACCAGTCTTCCTGCTTCTAGAATCATCTTCAGTCTACTCTCCAACTATGGGGAGGGGGGACAGGGAGTGTCTTAAAGCATTAACCAAATGACCAGGCTGCAGAGATGGCTCAGTGGGTATTTTCAGTACAAGTATGACACCTGACTTAGAATCCCAGCACCCTCCTAAAACTCTAGGCATGTGTACTCCTGTAACCCCAGTGCTACAGGGAGCAGAGACAGGGGAATCACTGCTGGCTACCAGGCTAACTCCAGGTTCAGTGAGAGACTAAGGCAGAGAATGATAGGACACCCTGTGCCCTCCTCTAGCCTCAGTGTGCATAGGCAATCCACCTGTACCATGTACTACACACACACACACACACACACACACACACACTTACCACACACAGACATATACCACACACCATATACCCACCACACACACCACACAGACACATACACCACACACACACACACACACACACAAACACACATACCACACACACCACACACACTACACACAGACACACACACCACACTCACAGACACACACAGACACACCATACATATACAGCACACACACAAAACACACACACACAAACATACACACACAAACATACACACCATACACAGACATACACACACCACATACAGACACACACAGACATACACACAGACATACACATACACAGAGACATACACACACCACACACATACCACACACACATACACAGACACCACACACACACACCACACACACACACACAAAGACACACACACAGACAAACACACACACACCACACACACTGCACAATTAGATACCAACCTACCCCTTCACCATACTTCCCAGTTTAACCTCCACCTTTTTTTACCTCCTTTTGAGGAAGCGCTGAGCTTGGGCCCTTTACAGTCTGGCCCTGTTTCATCCCCTCCTCCGACTTGTGGTTCTGTGGCCACCTCTCTGGCTATGGCAGCCTGCTTTCCATCAACTGCAAGGTTTCTTTCAGTTCTCGGTTTCCGAGGGCTCAGTTTGCGGTCACTTGGCTCCCGTCCTCATCCACATCGCTCTGTGTTTTCCACCTTTGCCTCCCCTGAGGAGGTCACAGCTGAAAGGTACACATATGAGAGAAGGAGAGAACCCAGTGTCGAAATCGAAAGCATGAGGTCCTAGGCTTTTCTGGGGTCGCTGGGGCACACAGTGCAACCCCTGCAAAGTGCAGGTGGGGTGGGGGATGGGTGGGGTAGGGGATGGGTAGGTCGGGGTGGGGTGGGGTGGGGGATGGGTGGGTCGGGGTGGGGGATGGGTGGGTTGGGGTGGGGTTGGGGGTGGGTGGGTCGGGGTGGGGGATGGGTGGGTTGGGGTGGGGGATAGGTGGGTCTGGGTTGGGTGGGTGATGGGTGGGTCGGGTGGGGTTGGGTGGGGATGGGTGGGTTGGGGTGGGGGATGGGTGGGTCGGGGTGGGGTTGGGTGGGGATGGGTGGGTTGGGGTGGGGGATGAGTGGGTCTGGGTTGGGTGGGTGATGGGTGGGTCGGGGTGGGGGGATGGGTGGGTCGGGGTGGGGTTGGGTGGGGATGGGTGGGTCGGGGTGGGGGATGGGTGGGTCAGGTGGGGTGGGGTGGAGTGTGGGGGACGCACTATTGGCAGCGTTTGCCATCAACATCTCGATTCATGAACCCCACGGGCCCTTACCACACAAAACTTACAAACATTCCTCCTTGTAATCTATCCTACCCCCTTTTGCCATGTAGGGCCCTCTTCAAGGTTCCATCCTCCATGTTCCCACAACATGAAGGTCTCCTGTCCAGTCTGTGTGAACTCCCTCCTCTTCTCTGGTGCACTAATATTACCGGTTCCTGAGTTAAACCCCCTTTGCAAGGTTTCTGCACTCCCGTAATGACTGCACCCAGGCTCATCTCTGTGAGCCCGAAGAACTCACCTTACAGCTGGGAAGGGACCAATCCTCCGCTCATCAGTTTGGGTCGCACTGTCTAGCTGGGCACCACAGGAACCGCTGGGGCAGACCCCATCCAAACACCGGTGTCTTCCAGGATGAGCTTGAGCAGGCCATGTCTTCTACCATGGACAGTCTCGAGTCCCTCTAGCGACAGATCATCTCCCTAGCGGGAGTTGTTCTACAGAATGGTAGAGCTCTGGTGGACGGGGGGGGGGGGGGGCGGGGGGGGACTTACATTGGACATGGGGAGGGCGCCGTTTCTATGTTAATGAATATGGCCTTGTGGAAGAACATACAGGGGCTTACGGATCTCTGCTGAGATCTCTGAGCTCGCTATGCTCCAGGTACCTCGGTACTCAAACCCTCCGGTGGCTTGGTTTCTTCCCTTCCTCGGCCCCATACTGGGCATGGAGACTTTCCTCCTCCCGGCTCCGGTTCCATCCAGTTTCTAAAGCAGCAAAAAAGCAACATTGCTGAAGCCACTACCAACCAGGTTCTGGTGCAGTACCAAACCATTCCCAACCTAGAGGCTGCCAACTGTGATACCTCCCCTTTATAAAAACAAAAGCGGGTAGAGGTAGGAGTCATGGGACCAGGAAGAGCAGGCCTGGAACAAGAGCGGGGTCAAGGTGTGTCCAAAGCCAGGAAATCTCATCCTAAGATTGCTCTCCCCTATCCCCGTGCTGCAGGCCTGCGCGTCTAAGCACACTTAGTCCTGTGGCCCCACCTTCGTCTCACTAGAGGAGGAAGGTCATGTAACAGGTAGCCAGGTTAAACTTTCTTTCCCATATAAGGTCCATGCAAATGAGACATCCCCAGCACCCTGGCTGCCCTCACTGCTGTGCACCCGCTCCAGTAGCCCCTACTCATACCCCAAAGGTTTAAATAGTCTTTGTTCTTCCCAATAAACCGAACCATTCTCTGAGGCTGTTTCTGGATGTGTTCTTTGCCCTCACACTCACTGTAGACAAGATCCTGCCTGCACCCACCCATACCAGCCGGGATAAGCTGCCCTCCCTCCACTCCAGCCCCAGTGAGCATTGGACATGGGAAAGATACCATGTCAAAGATAGTATGTGGGAGCAAAGCATCTCTCTCATGGTAGAGTAGAGACAGAGAGGGACAGAAAGAGAGAGGGAGAAAGGGAGGGAGAAAGAAAGGAGGAGGGGGAGGGCAAGAGAGGGAGGGAGGGGAGAGAGAGAGAGAGAGAGAGAGAGAGAGAGAGAGAGAGAGAATGATGAATCTATGTACCGAAACTTGACTCTACCTCCTATAGTCTACCAATAGTACCATCAAAACATGGCCCATGAAAGTGCTCAGCAAGTGAAGGTGTCAGACAAGCCTGACAGCTTGAGTTATATCCCAGGGACCCACACAGTTAGAAGGAGGGAACCAACTCCCATAAGTTATCCTCTGCTTTCCACATGAATGTCATGGAGCTCACGCACGCTCATGTGCGCGTGCACACACACAATTGATAAAATGAATAATACCTGTGCTCAAAAGGGAGGTTGCTGTCTGTTCTCTCCAGACTTCCCATACAGCGAGAGCTGGCACTGGTTCTTGGATCTGAAAGGACCAGCAGCCTGCCTCCTCCTCAGCAGACACCTGATGCCAGTCTACCTTGATTTTAGCTGCCGTTTTATCACTTTCTGAATAATGAATCATTGTTCATCTGATTTCCATAGTGATCCTTAACCAACAAGACAATTCAAGAGTGTCCTACTCCACCCTTATTAAGGGAGCAAATTCACTGTGGAGATGCTCTTCAGCCTCAAGCAAAAATATTCGAGTTGGCAAACTGAGTCCATGGGTCTTCTTCAGATAGATGGGAAGCTCAAGATGGCTGATTGTGTGCATGAGTGTGAACGTGTATGTGTGGGTCAGAGGTCAACCCTGATAGTACTCCTCAAGAGCAGCCTAACTTGTTTTATTTTTTTAATAGAACATCTTTTATTTATTCTTTCACTTCATATAAGCAGACAATGTATCTTGGTCATATGCACACCACCCCCACCCTGTCCACTGGTTCCCCTCAACACACCCTGTTCCCTGGCCCTTCATGTCATCTCTGGAGCCAATTGTTGCTGCCTGTTGGAGGGTTGACTTACCTCCCTGGGTTGTTCCTGTGCAGGTCTTGTGTATCTGATGGTTTGAATGAAAACAGGCCCCATAGGCTCACACTTGAATGACTGGTCCCCAGTTGTTGGATTATTTAGAAAGAATTAGGTTGTGGGGAGTGAGCTTTGAGATTCTCTCTCTCTCCCTCCACCCACCCCCTGCCTCCCTCTTGAGTACCAGACGTAAGCTCGCAGCTACTGCTCTAACATTATGCCTACATGCCTGCCACCATGCTTCCTCCCGTGATGATCATGGGCTGATCCTCTGAAACTGTAAGCAAGCACACGGTGAAATGCTTTAATCCTGTAAGTTACCTTGGCCATGGCATCTCCTCAGAGCCATAGTAATCCTAAAACAGTAAGTCCTGCTGCAGTGCCCATGCAGACAGCATTCCACAGAACTTCTGGTCCTAGGGCTCTCACATTCCTCCCTCCTCTTCTTCGGCAAGGATTCCTGAGCCACCCAAGCCTCACACTGGCTCGGAACTCTCTTAGGCTAGACTGGGTGGCCAGGTAGCTGAGATTACAAGTGTGTCTCTTCATGCTTTTTAACTTCTTAATTTTTTTCTCAGATGGGGTCTCACTGTGTATTCGGGCTGGCCTCAAACTCAGAGAGACCTTACTGCCTCTGCTTCTCAAATACTAGGATTAAATACCATGACTGGCCCCATGCCCGGCTTTTAAAATGTGGGTTCTGGGAATTGAACTCAGAACTCAGGTCCCATGTTGCTTGCTAGGTATGTGCTTTACCAACTGAGCCATCTCCTCGTCTGGCACGAATGGTTCTTCTCCATGCAGTCAAATGTATGAGGGGCAGGGCCAGTAAGAGAAGGATGGAGTGGTGGTGGTGGGGCTCTTGTCTTTAGGGCAGGTGAGCAGGGAGTATTTTGTGACCCCATACTCTGTGTTCCCAAGCTGTCCCAATCACAGAAAGGAAGCAGTCTGGCTGAGCAGGGCTTCCCGAGAGGCAGCGCCAAGAGACAGGTGAGTCAGCTCAGTCCCTGGCAACGAGAAAGTCCCAAGGGTGTGTGGGGAGTGGGGTGGCTGTCCACGCGAGAGTGTGCATGCAGAGCAGAGGTGAATTTAATCTCCTCCACTCTCCACCTTATATTTTGAGACAGGGCATCTCACTGAACCTGGACCTCAC
Organism: Micromys minutus; assembly: GCF_963924665.1. Lineage (NCBI taxonomy): Eukaryota > Metazoa > Chordata > Mammalia > Rodentia > Muridae > Micromys > Micromys minutus. The sequence continues at coordinate 3,741,629 of NC_137964.1, read as the reverse complement.
TGATTGGCTAGGCTAGCCAGCCAATGAGCTTCAGGATTCCCCTGACTCCCACTTTCCCCAGCCCCCACTAGAACTGGTGTTATAGGCGCTGAGACCTTGTACTTGGCTTTAAAAAAAATAGGGGTGTTAGATCTGTTCAACACTTGCTTGCTCAGCACTTTACGGAGGGAACTATCTCCCCGTTCCCCACGAGGTACCTTTCCATGGAGAGCTGCCTGGCTGGTAGTCTCAACATGAAAGGAATTAAAAATAAACCACTCTCCACCAGCCTAATCATGGAGAACTCCAAAGGCCCCCAAGCAGGGCATCTGGCCTAATTTCATGTTCTACCCAACACTAATGATGTTCAGTCTGCCAAGTAATAATTCACATTGAAAATAGACTTCAGAGACCTCTATGACCCACCAGTCTTGGTTTGGGAGGCTGTGTCCCACTGAGCCTCAGAATAAAGTATGTCTGGCATATGTCAGGTGGCCCTACTGTTAGATGCCACTTCCATATAATTGAAAACATTGCTCTGCAGTTGCCAAGAGAGTAGATACACAATTGGAAAGTGGTGGCGGAAAGAGACTGTCATCATGCCAGCCAGAGCCAGGTGGGCACACAGAGGGGGCTCTGGGAGGATGCAGTGGCATCTGGCCCTGCAGAACCAAAGGCGGGAAGGCAGAGGTGAATAGGAGGGAACCGGGGAAGGCACAAGGCCTCAGGTCCAAAGGCTGGCTGACTCTGGCCTGCCTTTCACTAGCTATGGGAGCCCAAATTCAGGACTGAAGAGCACTCACTTGATAAAAGTGCTTACGAAGGGACCCAGGTTCTATGCCCAGTGCTGGCGAGAGACAAGCAGCCGAGCCTACTCTGGGAGTTCCAGGTCAGCGAGAGTCTCGACATCAATTAAAAAGCAGGGAGGGGGCTGAAGAGACTGCCAAGTAGATAAAGCTCTTGCCACGTAAGCTTGAGGACCACAGTGTGCAAAAGTGTGTGTGACCCAAGCTTTCCTATGGTGAGACGAAAAGCTAGATAGGCTGAGCACAGAGGCAGGCAAGGAAGAGGGAAGGGACCAATGCCTAAGGCTTTCCACTGACTTCTACACATAAACCCAGCGGTACACACACACACACACACACACACACACACACACACACACACATATCCAAATGCCACTTTAATTGTACTACCTGTGAATCGAGAGCTGTGTTAAAGAAATTAAATGAGGTATAGCAAGGGCATCTATACAGAGAACGGGCAGAACTCAGGGGCTCCTTGGATAGGCTGGAGACGGATAGTCTGCTGGACTCCCATTATCATGACACTGAAGGAGGGGACGCACTTGGACAATGTAAAACCCCAAATATCAACACTCCATGTCCTTCAGATACAGCTGTGACTCTGTCCACTGGGGCTAGGTCTCCATAAACCAAAGCAGCCATGCATTAGCTAGGAAGCACGAAGCCCCACCCATCCCAGACTAGCTGGGTTCCAGTTATGTGTGTGTATGAGAGAGGTGGGGGGAGAGGAGAGCAGGAGAGAGAGAGAGAGGCGAGGCGGGAGAGAGAGAACGAGGCTCAAAGCATCTTCCGGTGTACTTTAATCAAAATTCCATCATCACAAGAGCTCTTGTGGCATACAATGTCAGGATGGGCACGTCAAGCTGGTCCTACAAATGGAACATCCATGGATTCCCACTTCAAACATGTATGAAAAATAAAATATATAATATTTATAGCTTTATAAATTTCCCCACTGAATCACTTTCTCTTTAAAATAAATTATGATATATGGTACAGCCTGGAGTCACTAAGCATGTAGCAGCCAAATGACACCCAAATCTCCAGTTCCGGGGGGGAAATACTCGATGGGGGAGAGTCAGATGCTCACAGGAACCAATGTGGCTTACAAACAAGCTCACTCTTCACAGTGGGCTGAGCATCAAAAGGAGGGGAGGCTTCTAATGGCTGTTCATCTTCTGTGGGGAATAAAGTAAATCCCCAAACCACACGGAATGTTGTAGAAGCTGCAAATGAACTTTTGGCACCAGATGAGAAGAGCAGCTTTTCAAAGCCAACCCAGCAATGGTCCTTGGAAGCGTGGGTCTGCGAGGTGGACGGGGGTGGGGAGGCTGTGGGGGACCTTCTCCACAGTTGAGGGAGGGTCTGCTTTGGGGATGCTGGGGATTGTCTGGGCAGCTGGCCCTCCACCAGCTGCAATTCCCTCAGAGGGAAAGACCAGAGTGCACATGACACCAAGGGAGAGACTGTTTCAGGGGCGAGTAGATTCTGTGCACTGTGTTCAGTCAAAAGCAGGGATGTGCTACACACACAAGGGACCAAGGCCACCCCTGTAGGATGACCGCACAGCCATCAAAGGGGACAGACAGGAAGCACACACAAGACACCAAGGGTCCGAAACGACAGGCAGGGCTGGGCTGCATTAGCATTTACAGGGGAGGTGGAGAGGCTCACAGACTTTACTAGAAATCCCAGCAGGAAGTGGCTCAGAACTCTTCCCAGGGATTCTGTCACTAACCCCCCCCCCCAAAAAAAAAAAAAAAAACAACAAAATGGTAAGGAACAAATGAGCCTAAGACAGAGGTGGCCACACAGCCTGCCTTAGAGGCCCTGGCTCTTTTCTGTTCAGTCCAGAGGTTTTAGTTGAACTGGGGAATAGATGTCTTGAAACTCCCCAGAACAGCCCGATCTTGGCCTCTGGGACAGGGAGAAGGTAGCTACAAATCCAGGAGACGCTCTTCACACGTCTCCACAGGCCACTTGGAAGCCCCTCCAAACACATCAACATTGTTGTCCACCCATGGGATGATGTTTCCAGGCATGTTCGTGGAGCAGTTGGCGATGTTGATGATTTCTTGCGCCCGGAGGACACGATCCCATATGTTGAACTGGCTAAGCTCTCCAACAAAGGCCTGTGTGGCATCAAATCTGCCTCCCACAGTGTCCTGGAAATTAGAAACAGGCACTTTGGGATAGGCTGACAAACAGAACTGGCCTTCTGACTCTCCAGAGAAGCAAGACGGAAGGAACCACCTATTCTACAGGTCCTGAAGCCCCACGGCATTTGAGGTCTAAGAAATGGCTTTATTATACCACCCTCCTTACACAGGGGAAACTGAGGCAGAAGGGAGAAGACTCTTGCCTAAAGCCTGACTCTCAACCCCTTTCACAGAGAAGCAGTGGACCTGAGGAGAGAGGCTATGCAGGAGACTGCAAGGCCCCTAAGTGCTTAGTAATCACAATGCTAGCTCCTCCCTGCCCAGAACCTGCTGGCTTCTTTGCCACCCCTCACCTAGATAGCAAGCGCCCCAGATCATGTTTCTTCCCATGCCCCCAACCCCCAGGCACACTAGATGTTTCCTAAGTGGCCTTTGCTAGATGCTGGGGTCCTGAGTAAATAGTTCCAGGAAGATTTCAGTTCTGCCATTGTGTACCAGGCTCATGGGAACACTGCGGATGCCTTCCTACAGTGTTTACCCCACAAGGCAGCTGGACCCTGTGACTCCAAAAACATTCCCACAGCCCTTTGTCATCACACAGCCAGGGAGCTTACTCATGGGGCCCGCAGGCTGTCGGAACACTGTGGCAGGATCTGGGAGACAGATATCTTGGGCAAGAGCAAGGAAGGGGATGCCAGGTAGTTGGGTTGAGGCCTCCTTTGTAGCATCAGTGAGAGAGGACCCACCTGCTCCTGCCCCAGGATGAGCACTCCCCCTGGCTTGATGGGGTGCCAGGGTGCCAGGTTTTCCCCAGTGCCCAGCTTCTCCCCATCCTGGAAAGCTTCCCACATGCCGTCCCGAGTGGTCCAGGTGATGCAGATGTGGTGCCACTTGCCATCACTAACAAACAGGGGCAGCTGTGCGACCTGTGGACACAACATGCAGGTGAGGGCTTGCCAGGCCTGGATCCCATGGATCCCTCCAGGGAACAGGGCGGAATGTCACCTGGGTTACTCTTCCTTCCAGGACTCCCGCTGGGATCCCCTTCCCTATCCTGTACGTGACACACCAAACCCCACTGGCCTTGTGTGTGTGACAATCAGGAGACTAGGCAAAGCCTCAGAACACTGGACATTCTTGGCTCTGGGCCTGGCTCTTGACTCCCAAACTAGCCTGGGCTGTGTAGAACCAGACAGGTAGCACTAAGAGACGTGTGTGTGTGTGTGTGTGTGTGTGTGTGTGTGTGTGTGTGTGTGTGTGTGTGTGAAGCCTTGTCTGTGTCAAGGGAAGGGCAGGAGGCCTCTATATGCAAGTGTGTGTTGGCACAGTGCAGGAGTGTGCACATACAGAGCCACACTCAACTACAAGCAAGCCCCAGAAGCCTGTGAGCACAAGGCTGTGCTGTTGTTACTGTTGGTCTCCTAGCAACCTGAAGTCTCCCTCCCAGGACCTGGATGTTTACAAGAGGTCTTAAGGGAGAGGAAACAGGACTCTCAGGGATTACAGTGTTATTTAGAACAATAAATTCTTGGCTCAGGAAAGCCTGTGCCTGCTAGAAGCCTGGAAGGCTCACTCCATTCCACAGAACTTCCAACTTCTCCACAGTGTTCCCAAAGTAGACAAACTCCACCCAGTGGCAGCTTGATAAAGATCACAGACAGGCAAGGGTCTCTTCACCCATCCCAAATGGAGGCTGGACCTGGACCACCTCCAGCAGGGGCAGCCATTCAAATGCCGGACTAAGGACATTCTTTTATCGTGTTGGATCTGACGTTGGGAGAAAAGTTTGTTGTGTTTAAAGACAGGGTTTGCTGTGTAGAACAAACTGGCTTTAAATTCTGTCATCTTGCACTAGCTTCCCAAGCTCTTACAAAGGGCGCCACCACACCCAAGTCGGTGGCTGAGTGGCCAGAGGCTCAAAACTAGTCTTTCACGGAGATCATAGTCCTTACTGCCTGTGGGATGGAGCAGAAGTTTCCAGGGGCTGAGAAGGGTTGAGCAGGAGTGGACTACAGTGTGGCTGTCTCACGTTTGTTGTGGTGTGATTATACAGCTGTGTATTTGCCAGGGTCATTTAAAACTGAATGTACATTTAGAAGGTCAGCTTTGCCAAGTGCACACATTATCGCAATAAACCCGCTCCCTTTGAAATGTATATCTACGTTCCCACACAAGTACCCTCAACCAGAGCATTTAGGGAGAACCCCAAAGGGCTCTGCATGTGGGGTCCTGCCTTTCTATTCCTTCCACTCCTGTGACACGTGGATCCTCAACTGCCTGTTGTTGGCCAGACTCAGAGCTAGGCTCTCCATTAGCTGCAGATATCCTCTGCCACCCCCATCCCAGGTCAGCACTGAAGAAGAAGTGCCTCCCCGATGCTGAGGACGGTAACCACCACACTCCTAGTCAGTCGCTGAAACAGACTGTGGCTGGCCGGGATCTGCTGTGAGCTACCTAAAGCCAGCAAGCGCTGACTCCGTCCGGCATCTACTCCCCGGGACACCAGGGTGAAGTCCCCGCAGACCTCACCTTGTCGTTGATGAGCAGCTCGATGGGATTGTTACCCCACTCTATCAGCACAATCTCATTGGCCTGCCCAGGCACAGCATAGGAGAACGGCGTGCCGAGGCCTGGCGAGGCGCTGGATCGCAGCCACAGGCAGATGGTGAAGGCATACAGCTCAGGCAATGTCTTCTTGATCTTGCCATACAGGTAGTTTGTGCGGAGAGGAAGGGACACTTTGAATGCATCTGGTGACTTGAATGCACTGTTACCTGGATGGAAGGAAGAGAGGGTAGGGTAGGTGGCCTGGCCCAAGTATCTCTCCCCAGGACCCATCACTCAGGCAGACCCAGAGCACTCCAGCTCCTGGTCAAAGTGCTAGGGACAGTCCCTGACTCCTAGAAGCTTACATTCTGGTGGGAAATCAGTCCAAAGAGAGTAGAAGGGGAGAAGGGAAAGTGGGTAGGGATTTCTTCAAGGAGGACAGTGGTAAGGAAAGACTGAAGGGTGGGGCGAGGAATTACGAAGAGCCGGTGACATAAGACCTAACGGTGAGAATCCAGGCAGAGGTACTGGCAAGAACATGGCCTCCATGATGCTCTGGGAGGTGAAGGACAAGGAATAATTTGTGAGAAATACACGAGGCACCACAGAGAACTTGTCTGTACCTTTTCTTTTCTTTTTTGAGACTGTCTCATTGTGTGTCTTTGTCCTGTAATGCTTACTCAGACCAGCGATTCTTCTGCCTCTGCCTCCTAAGTGCGGGGATTGAAGGTGTGCACCCCCATATCCAGCCTACCTCCAGCATTTAGGATAGGAAAAGAAGTCTCAGAGCTAGAGAGGTAGCCCAGCAGCTAGGTGCACTTGCTGCTCCTCCAAAGCACTCAGGTTTGAGGGTCCATTTCTAGTAGTCACATGACAATTCACAACCATCTGTACCCCCAGTTCCAGGGGATCTGATGCTCTCTCCTGGCCTCCCCACATGACATACAAACATAAGCCTATGCACATATTCATACATATACAACCAAAAAATTTAAGAGACCTCTCCATTCCTATCTATTTCTGAGTAAAGGCCTTTCTGTGCAACCTGTAGCCCAGGCTGGCTTTGAACTCACAATCCCGCCTTAGCCTAATGTCTTAGTTAGGGTTTTGTGCAGGAATACAAACCCTGACTAAGACACCTAGCAAGTACTGGGTTTATATATGTAGCCTGCAGGAGGCTTCTTTGAATCCACTAGTAAATCAGACAGAGACAAAACACCTAACTCTGGTCCTCTCTGATCACAGTCTCAATGACTAGAAAGGGGAGGAAGGGTTTAGAGACACTGGATTTAATTTTCTTCTTCTTCCACAACCAAGCCTTATTGCCTTGCTTCTTTCCTTGAATACTCTGTCTTCTTTTTTAAAAGCAGGCTTTGAAACCAGGGGAGCAGAGTTTGGGGGAGCACTGTGTGAACACTTGTGGATGAGTGAGCCTGAATCACTTGCCATCGTAAAGGATTAGCATTGCTCAGGCAAAGGAGTCAGGCTTGAGGTGCACACAACAGCTTTCCTCAGAAGTCCCTGTTGGGAAACCCTTTGCTCCTGACATGGCCTTTCCTTCTCAAGAGAAGATGGCATTGTTGAACTGTTTTATGGAATGCTGAAGGGGTGGGGGAGACAGATGCATGTGGAGGCGTTCTCCCTTCAGGCTAACACCTGGACAGATCTTTAGACTTTCCAGACCTTACTGTTTGTGGTAAGACCTCCCCTTGTTCCCCCATCTCAGGCTGTCCTCGCGCACATGACACATTGGAAGTCATTCAAACAAACTCTTACACGGCCTGGAGCTTTCAGCATCATCTGGATTTAAGCTCAGATTGATGTAACAGTTGTGTTACCCAAAGTTTGCCGGGAACAACATGAGTCTGTGAGCAGTCGTAAGGACAGCTTTCCTTGTGCATAAGGATCAGATCTTGCCAGTGAAGGAACCTCAGTTTCTCACTCATTCAACAACTACTTATTAAGCACCCTTAAGGGCCAGACATCAGCCAACCTGACTCCATCATATTCCAAAACTGAAAAGTCCCAGGGTTCAGGCCTTATCTGAAGAGGTCTCCTGCACAGCCCAGAGTCCAGGGTCACCTTTCTGGTCCCTCTGAGTTTTCTAGCTAGTATTTGCTCCTGCTCCTGTGGTTACATAGTCTTCCTGATTCATCCTGACCTCCCATGGTAGGCATTTCTCAAAACAGGCTGAGGGCTGTGGAACACCTGTCTAGACTTGGAGACCTGACTGTGCTGAAGGAAAGTACAGGACCAGACAACAGCCGCTCCAGTTGTTTAGGTTGTACTGTCGTGTTGAGGCTTCAGAGGAACGGCTTATCTAAGGGCACCCAGCTACTGAGCCAACAGGACCAGAAGCCCGTCTCTCCACCACATGGAGCCACTGGTGCTTAGTCTTCAAGTGGCAAATGGCCGCGTTCTTAATGAAGGCATCATTATCTAATAAGGAGAAATGGCTTCCATGCTCACAGGTGGGCAGGCTTGCCAATTTAATAAGACTTGGGGTCGGCAATATCATTAGATGGGTGACAACAGATAGGTTTAATTAGAGCTGGGAGAGCTGAGAGGCAGAGAGGGGGGGCTCTAGCCTGACAACTGGTCCCCTTTATTTGAATAAAACAGCTTGGAGGTTCAGAGGAAACTTAGTTAGGACCAATTAAGGAATTAAAAGGCTTGACCAATAAATCAGAAACTGCAGGTGGTGGACAAGCCTAAGGAGGGGGGCGGGCAGCCTGGGGCTTTGAGGAGGAAGTGCTGGTTTCTCAGTGCTAATGTCGGTTTCAGCACCCAGCCAGCTGCACCTGGGCTGCTGGCCCAGACTCTGAAGCCTTTACAAACGAAGAGGTCTTGCAGACAAGGGAAATGGATATGCTGGGGACACGGGTGCTGTGTTGGGGCAGCTGCTACTTGCTGGGCTACAGAGAGCCTCATGCCCAGTAGGGTTAAAAGCCTATTTCTTCTCTGGGATCTATACTGAACTTCTCAGCTCTGCAGAGATTGGAGGCATCATTCTGCCTCATCTGTACCTGTTGCAGGGCTAATAGAAGATACAGAACCTACAGCCAAGCATCTGGCTCTTGTCTGATGTAGAATGATGAACCAAAGGACTGAGACTCCCCAGAGCCTTCCTAACCGGGCTCGGCTGGATGCCACTAATGCACCTGGTGGAGTTCCAGCTCGTAGTGCACTTTGGGGGCCGAGCATTTCCATACCCTTCTACAGTGGACACAAAGCAGAATGAGCACAGACTCACACGTGCCCAGGAACAAATGGCTTACCAGATGGTCATTTCCCTTTAAGACTCATTCCAGAACTGAGTAGGTGGAACACAAGGAAAAAGTCTAGCATTCCTGTGGTGGGGGAGTCAAAGGGAAGTCTGGGACTGGAGAGATGGCTCAGCAAATAAGAGTACTGTTGATCTTGCAGAGGACCCGGGCTCATTTATTTGCACCATAGGGAGCTTACAATCATCTGTAACTCCAGTCCCAAGGGACCCAACATCCCTTTCTAGGCTTCATGGGCACCAGGTGTAATGTGGTACACATGTGCATGAAGGCAAATCACCTATACACATACACACGGACTCATATGTGTGTGAGGGCTGGTGTGTGAATGCATGTGTGTGTGTGTGTGTGTGTGTGTAGTATGCAGGAACTCAGTGGCTCCTCTAAACCATTTTTGTACAGAGGGTTGGCTCTTGTTAGCCCAGCATCCGATGGCCTGTTCACCTGTGGGTGGACTTTCAGTGAGAACTAAGGGGCAAGAATGTGTGTCAGAACCAGCATGGCTGACCTGAGTCTTGACTGTTTCTTCTGGGTTAGAACAGGTGGGAAGGCTACTAAGTACAACACTGGAGTACAGTACAGTTCAGAACAGCACCTCCACTGGCCTGGAGTTCAAGAACAGATAATACAGAGGCTCAGGTTTATGTTACCGTGACAAGTGTCTCAGTGGAAGTATCCATAAAGGAAATTTGTCTACCTGGGAAATGAGCATTTTTCTCACGTGTAAAATGGGTATTGTGTTTGGCATACTGCCTGGTACTATGTCCATTCTCCAGATTTATACTGACCGGTCTCCTGGCTGGCAAGCTGACCACTGTGCCAAGGGAGGCACACAGCCACCAAGTCCCCTCTGATTCCAGTTACCCCTTTCAGTTACTTCACTGTGCTCACTCCTTGGCCCCACGCCTCCCAAGGATCCACTGTGATTGTGTGAGGGAGGGAGGGCGCTGCTCTCCCTCTTGTAAAGCAAGAAAGAATCGGAGGCAGTTGCTTTGCCTTTGAAGAAGGCTCTGAGACCCAGTGAGTCTCCCAGTGTCACCTACCAGTAGAGGCAAGACAGAGAAGAAACTATTTTGAAAACTCAAGAATCAATGTCAAGTCAGAGATGGCAGCACACGCCTGTAATCCCAGCACTTGGAGGCTGAGGCAGGTGGGTGGCAAGCGGGAGGGAAAGCTTCCTTTAATAAGAAGCTGTTCAAGGAGGAAAAGAAGCCAGAATCTAAGTCAAATAGGTAAGCAGCCTTCTCACCCTTCTATAAGAAAAGCAAGAGAAATAACAGAAAACAGGAAGGTGTTTTGGGAAACCATGGACTGAATAAAACAATAGCTCATGCCTCCTCCATCTGACCCTTCTGTTCACTACAAGGGTCACTGGACGGTTTTCTTCTGGATAGCCTCCTATCAATCATGACATTGAAACTGCCTGTGTCATCTTAGTGAATCTGAGATTATAATTCTATACCGTCCACACCAAACCTAAAACTCCACAGGCCACCCAAAGAGTTAGGTTGAGACTACAAACAGAAGCATTTAGGACCCTCAGTCTTTCTCGTGGGAGAATCTTACCTAATGATAAGATGGAAAGACAAACAGAATCTGCTGTACCAACAAGTTAAAAGGAGGCTAAACTGCCTATCCGGCAGGAGGTCAGAGGTCAGGCTGTTTCTCCAAGCAGGTCCCGACCTCCTTTGTTTTCCCAGGTAGTGCTGGCAGGGGTAGGAGCTAATTCCTATGAGGACAGTCAATCTGTGTCCTGCACACAAACATCTGAAGATGACCTCCATATTGTACCACTACCATTGCTTCACTGCTGCCCATAAAAGGAAATCCCAGATCTTCCTGAAGTGGTAAAAAGGAGGCCACTCTCATCCAGAGAGCATCAGGCACACAGCACCTACCTCTCTCCAGCTCAGTTACCCTCTGCAGCAGCGCGTTCAGTGTGCTCTCTGTCTTCTGCCTGTGAGCGGAGGTCTCATTGTGGAGCAGGGACTTCTCATCTTCCAGCTCAGCCACCTTGCGTAGCAACTGCCTCTCCAGCTCCCCGAGCCTCCGCTGGAGCACCTCTCGAAAGTCGCTCGGCAGCCCAGCACTAGACACGTTTGTGCGGAGCTGGAGCTTTGGAAGGGTGGGAGGGAGAGATATTCAGGCCAGTTGAATAAAACTGTGGCACGCAGCTCCAGCGACCCGACCACACCGCAACGAGCTTCCAAAGCAGCTCTGAATTGTGCCAGTGCCTCAAAGGAGAACATTTTACTGATGCCTCTTTTTTTTGGTAGGGAAAGGCTTTCAAAGTCAAACAAAAATGACTTCCCTGCAATATTTGAAACTTGCGAGTTTCACTTTCTCTTCTTGAAAAGCTGCCGTTTCCCTCTTACCAAAAGCCTAAAAATGTAGCCAACATCTATAATTCTATGTCATATAAAGCCCAAAACACAGGCAAGATTTTTTTTTCAAACAGTTAATCACTGGTACTCAAAGCCAGTGAGCTTTCATCTAGAAATGCACACGGTCCCCAAGTTCCAAAACAGCACAAGGGCAAACGGGCTCTGAGATATTCCTGGAAAAAGACAGATACAAGGGGTTACTAAACCCCAGACAGCTCCGTTGTTAATGCTGGACCCAAACCCTCACTTCCCATTCCTCTTACTCATCTGCCCCCACTCCAGCTCAGAGGCAGCCAGCCCCCCTCAGCCACGAGCCCTTGGCAAGCTCCTGAATCTCTGTGTCCCAGTGTTCCAGATTACAAATTGTCGAAAACTGGACTGCCTCGTGCTATTCTCTCTTACAAGGGTTAAAATTAAATAATCTTGTCTGAGTCACACTTAGAACTCAAGAAGTGTCAGCTCTCAGTAATCATGAGTCATGGGATCCACAGATGCTGAAAATACTGTATATAGCAATCATGCCAAAAGAAACACTCCGATAATTTAGCAATAATTAACACCTGTAATTTAAACCTCATTTTTGCTAATAGGTATTTTTGATAAACGCTGTTAACAGAAACGTCCACACTTCTTAAACAAGGTGGGAATAAGATAAAAATTAATTGATGATTCCCCCCCCCCAAAGTTCCAAACTACCCACAGGAGAAGATAACGGGATAAAGTCCGTTCCCCTAAAGTCATAGCTAAGGGCATCTTAAAAAAAAAAAAAAATCTGACTCCATGAGGTTAATAAAGGGCTTGTTCACATTGTGGGGTCGCTGGCTTTCCCCTTTCCACACTCCTCTAGATCAGTCAAACCCAGTCCTCCAGCACCCCAACCCAATTTGTCAAAGAAAACACCAGATGCCTAGGGGCAGCTGACCTCCAGCGGCAGGTTCAGCACTGGGCTCAGGCAGCGGGAGCGAGTCCGGCTTCCAAAAGCGGAGGTTTGCAAAGAGGAAACAGGCTGCCAGGTCACCGGGTATTTATTGCCCTCCAGGCCTGGCGGTCTGGGTTCTTTAGCCAAAAACCTCGGTAAGTTTACGGGTGAGTCTAGAGAGTAAGTCCCCGCGCGCGACGGGATGGAGATGGGGGTGGGGATGTCACCTTTCCCATGAACGAGGGGACAGAAGAGGACAAGAAGGGAGGCCATCCCAGTAAAGTCCAGAGCAGGAGCAAGAATTGCACCCCGAACTCAGCTCTACCCGTGGGTGGGGGCGCGCAGCCAGCCCACGTACCCGTTTCTCCCGCACCCTCCGTCCCACGATCCCGGAGACCGCCACCCGCTAGATGCCACCGCGCGCATCTACCTCGAGGCTCTCCAAGCGGTCCTTGAGGGTCTGCAGCGAGCGGCTGAGCTGCTCTACGACGTGGCCCGGGTCCCGGGGCAGGTCGCCCATGGTGTCCTTGCCCGTGGCTCCCGTGCCGCGCGCCTTACCACCCGCCAGCCCCTCACAGCGGGCCAGCTTGCCAGTGAGCTCTCGGATGGCTTCTCGCTGGGCGCCCAGCGTCTCCTTCTGCTGCACGACGGTCTCGCGCAGCTGCAGCACAGCGGCTCGCAGCTCCTCCTCGGGGCTCAGCGTGCCTCCCTGCATGGGCATCGCGGGCAGCGGGCAGCCGGCGCGCGCCGCTTCTGGGGGCAACGCGGTGCACACGAAGCGACTGCCAGGTATCGGGCTGTCCTGGGCTTGTCCAGCGGCCACGGCGAGCGCCACGCCGGCGGTCAGCAGCGCCAGCATCTCGCTGACCTACGCGCTCACTTCAGCATGGGTCGCTGGTTTACCGTCTGGGTGCCTTCGCGGCCGGCTACGTCCGTCCGAGCGCGGCGCTCGAGGGAACCGCGTGCAGCACAGAAGCCGTAGCACAAGCGCCGCCTGCCGTCGCAGAACCCCAACTCTCCGCTCGGTGCGGCGTTCTGGCCCCGGCGCGGCCCGCGCGCCCTTTCTTAAGCTTGGAGGGTGGGGCCACGGGCGCGTGGGGCTCGCGCCGCGCTCTCTGATTGGTCCGCCAGCGTTTGCGTCACGCTGAGGGCGGGGCGGGGGCGCATCTCTAAGCTGGCCGGGGCTGCGGGGCTCTGTCGTGGGCTGGGTTTCTGAGGTGCGAGTACCGAGTCCCCAAGGCTCCTTAGGAAAGAAAAATTGGGCTTGGGAGACGGTCATAGAGAGCGTTGGCTGGCCCCGCACAGTCAAAGAAGCTCCGGGGACACCTTGACGCCCACGATGAGAGGTGTTGGCGCGGCTTCCGGCTGAGGATTCCTGACAGAGATGACTCCACTTCCCACGGAGGAATTCTCCCAGCGCTACTCGAACCCGGGTCTTCCACGCGAGCCACCCCCGCGGCCCGCGTGGGTTTTCTTGTTCTGGCGCTGGAAGCACGACGGTCGCTTGCAGAGGCAATCTGAAGGCATCTCCTAATCCCAGGCCCAACCCCAGAAAACTCAAGGAGGAAAAGCAAAATCAAAAAAAAAAAAAAAAAAAAAAAAAAAACCAAAAAAACAACAACAACAACAACAAAAAACTCAGGCCAGCAGGGACAGAAGTGGGTCCTGGATGCTGCAAGAAAGAAGGGGGTGATGCCAACACAGGAGACCAGAAGGCTGTAGTTATTAGTTCACTCGAAGGTTCTTGTGTGGGGACAATATCCTTCTTGGAAAGAACCTAATTTAATACCCAGAAATCTTCAAAAGGTGGTGTGTGTGGGGGGGATATTTCAAAATCTTACCCATGGCTTACAAGTTCAGAACAGTTACACACTTTACAGACTGAGCTGGTTTACTGTGAATTAAAAATGAAAAAAAGTTGCCTCTTTTTAAAGAAATCCTGTTGCAAGGTCATTAATCACATTATCCATTCTACCAGAAACAAATGGATTTGTCACTGTGCACAGAAGCTGGGGCTGATTCTGAAAACAAATTGTATCAAAATAAATGAAATTATTATGATAATACAAAATAGACTGCAGTGATTAATCTCTAGAAACCAAACTCTGACCTGTTTTGCACTTCAAACAATAGCTTCTGTTATGTAAATAGTTGTGGGGTTTTTTTCAAGGACTGTGTTGCTAAATTATAAGGAAAGTTTTCTATTCATGAAAAATCTCTTCAAGGATTAAAAACTACAGACAGGAAATTCAGTGTTCACAGAATCCAGAGCAGGAGACAAGGAAGCGGGGGATGGCTCAGGTAAAAATATTGAACAATGGGAAAGGTGAGGTGTAAACAGGAACGGGGTGGGATGGGTGAATGCTGGGCTAATGGCTTTGTTGTCTGCACTCACCAGGAAGCTGAATATGACCTTGAGTCTACAATTGCTTCCTAGACCTTCTTCTGGCTACGTGGAAACTCAGGAGCTCAAGGAAACCCACACACACACAAATTGCAATCTGGAAGGTAAAAAAAAAAAAAATCTCAAAACACTTTCTAAATAAGTACATTTTTAGAGGATACTGTAAGGTACCAAATACAGGCTTATTCAGAGTCGTCCAAATATAGACATGTTGCTTGAAGTTTCTACTCATAGATTTGATGCTCTTTTACTCCTAGGCCAGGGCAGATCTTAATTGGGTGTGACAATAGGTTATCATTGTTCCTGTGTGGTTCTCAGGTCTTTTCGTGGCATGGACTAATAATTCATATCTGCAACTACTTGAAGCCAAGGCTTGTCCTTTCAATAATGAAATCAAGTGTATTTCCACAATTCTAATTCCCTCCTGACCAAATAAGGCGATGTACAAGAAGACATAAAAATAGCATATATCACCAAAATAATTGCTCTTAGACGTCCTACAAGACTTTCCACTATGAGAAGTGATCAGCAAAGTTTCCAAACCCCAGATGGAAAGACCCAGGCATTGAGGATGTTATTTTCTCTGGAGACAGTAAAATCAGAGGACTTTATGCTATTTTCAGTTTTATTTTGTTTTCCTGGTACAATGGAAAAATCTGCTGGTTTAGGAATGAGGCGTTCCAGTCCCAATGCCAACTGTTACTAGCTAAGTGGTTTGGGGCAAGCCATTTTCTCCTATTTGGACCTTGTAGGAAAGATAAGGCAATTAGACTCAACTCTTTAATGGCCCTTCTGGCTTTATTCAAGAGCCTGGTAGTTCCGGGAGACAGGACTCCCTCTTCCATGTGATAAACATTACAAAACACTGGTTTTCTTTTGTGTGGGCTATTAACTTCCTGTAGCCAAGGCAGAGTGTGGAAGGGCAGGCTGGGTGTATGAACAGCAGGAGATGCTGTTCTATACAGGGAGATGCTGTGTCTGCGGCTGTAACCCGCTCCTGAAGCATGGGCGCTCTGCCTTTATTTCCTCCTGGCAGCAGAGAAACCATCTACCTGGAAGATCCTGCACGTATGACTCACGCTACCCATGAGAACACTGTGCAAGCGACAGAGCCCAGGGCCCACAGATTTCTCTGCTACTTGAGAAAGTCGTGCAGATTTGCAGCAGTGAATCACTGCCACCTAATCTCTTAGTGTAACCAATGCTGCAGCATAGTAACCACCCACTCATTCACTATGTCTGCTGGTCCCAGGTCAGCCGAGAGCCCAGTAAGGACTTAACCCGCGTGCTGGGAATCCTGATGAGCTCATTCTACCTCCATTTTATTGCCCCATCTGTTTGGCTCCCTGGTTCTTCTCACATGCATTTTTATCTTGGTCTTCTGGGAAATGTGCTAATTTCCACCATGGTGTCAGAGGAACCCATGTTATACATCCCCCCCCTTCTGTATTTCCTCCTCTCTCAGCCACTTGGGAAGTCAAGAATGGGGGTGTGAGCTCGATAGCACAGAATTCAAGGACAGCTTCCTGCAAACACGACTCAGGAACTGTCCTCGGTGCTGAATTTCAGTCAGAGGGGAGTTGAGAATGGTGTGTGTGTGTGTGTGTGTGTGTGTGTGTGTGTGTGTGTGTGTGTGTGTGTGTGTGTGCAGGGGATTCAGTACTAGAGGTGCTAAAGGATCCCAATTAATCTCCTTTAATACATAACATGCTAATACCCTTTTATGAGTGTATTTTTCACTAGCTCAAACTGCCCAACAAATGGAAAAGGCCTGAGTTTGGAGTCAGGCAGCTCCTGTTTCAGTCCCAGTTTTATAACCTGAGAGTGTAGCTTAACCTCCCTGAGCCTTAGTTTCCTCATTTCTAAAATTAAAAGCAAATTTATAAGCAAGCATTGTTTCTGAGCTTGTGTGAGACAGTGTTTCCAGACATGTTTAGCATATAGCACGCACACAATAAATGCTAATGTACTTCTCTTCCCCGTCTCTCCACCAAAGCTAGACCTGAATTATATAAGTCCCATTAAAAACAAAATTAAAATTTCCCTTTATTCTGTACACCATCCTTTAGAACTAAATACACTAAGAGTCTGGGGCAGTACAAGCCAGATTCCTCAGAGAGAGGATGAGAGTTAAGAATGCCAGAAAATATAGAGATCTCAGCAAGTAAAGGCCTCTCTCTCTCTCTCTCTCTCTCTCTCTCTCTCTCTCTCTCTTCCTCTCCTTCTCCCTCTCTCTCCGTGTGTGTGTGTGTGTGTGTGTGTGTGTGTGTGTGTGTAAGATAAATTACGGTGGCATACAGATTTAATCACGTGAACTATTTTGCATTTATGCTAACTTGGTGTTTATGCACAGGGAAAGGGACCCAACTAACAGACTGGGTTGTATTTACCATTTCAGCAAACGAGTTTAAATTGCTATGGGATCTAAGAGAAGCCTGCCCCTCTGATAAAGCAAATTTTTCTTTCTTGGGTGCATCTGGCTTCTTCTTGAATGATATATCTCTGGTTTAATTTTGGAGCAAGTGACAGGAAACATTGACTTTCAGAAAATGTTCCTGTTACAAGTGGGTAGACAGACAGGTTTGGGGAAATGGCTTGTTAATGTAATTCCATGATTTCAACAAACAATGAAGGCTCAGTGGTACCTTCTGATTTCTAGCAATAGAATAGATCACTGGGAACCAGGAATAACAGATTAGCTTGGTTTCTAAAGGGAATGGACTCTGGGCAGTGAGCTTGCTGGGGATGATGTAACTCAGTTGGTAGAGCACTTGCCTAATATAAAACCTCAGCCTCACCCCAAGCACAAAAAGACCCCTTGAAGTTGGTTTGCTTTGAGGAAATGGAAGAGCATAGCCTCTCAATTTCTCTATATTTGGAAACACTAGGGATAATACTTCCTTTATATGCCTGTTTGAAAAAATAAAATCGGAACTGGGGAGATGGCTGGGAGGGGGAGGGGGAGAGGGAGGGGGAGATTTCTGAATATGCAAATGTGAGGGTCTTAGTTCAAATCCCCAGAACCCAGTGTAGCAAGCCTACAAGAAAATGGAAGATGAAGACAGGAGAATCTCTAGAAGTGACCGAGGCGTGCACAGTAGGAAGCAACAGAAAAGCCCTGACTTGAACAAGGCGGAAGGTAAAGAGACACTTGAGGTTTCCCTCTGACTCTCACACATATGCTATACCACACACACACACAGAGAGAACAGAGAGAGAGAGAGAGAGAGAGAGAGAGAGAGAGAGAGAGAGAGAGAGAGAGAGAGAGAAGGGAGGGAAGGAGGGAGGGGGAGATGAAAATTTACCTAATTATGACTAAGATTATAGCCCACTGTACCCATATCATTTAGGCACAGATAGCTTGTGTGTACATTTGAATTTTAAAGATTTATTTTTTATTTTATGTTTGTGTGAGTGTGCTTGAGCAAATGTGTGTGCACGGTGTGCACGCTGTAACCCAGGACAGAAAAGAGTATCAGATCCCCTTGAACTGGAGTCACAGACAGTTCTAAGCTGCCATGTGGGTGCTGGGAATCAAACCTGGGTCCTTTGCAAGAGCAATAAGTGCTTTTAACCACTAAATCATCTCTCCTGCTGGTGTGAACCTTTGAAAGTCCAAGCTGGGAGCAATTCTGTAGAAATTCAAAGACTAGAAAACAGTTTTTCAAAGATTGAAAGGTGATAGAGCTACTTAACAGCAGAGCCTAGGTCAAATGCAGACCTTCTGTGAAAATGTCTTTACTCTGTGAACTTCTTCTGCTGCCTTTTCTTCAAAAGTGACTTTGTTGAAATAAATAAATTGTTATTAATTGTGATGGCTCCTTTACTACAATGCACCTAGAACTCACCAGAGCATTCAGTATTGTTGATTAGGTTTTGTTTGTATTAGAACTTCCCCCTGGAGCTGGGAGATGGCTGAGTAGGTAAAGGTGCTTGCTGCAAAGCTTGGGCACCTGAGTTTGGTCCCTGGGACCTACATGGTGGAAGGAGAAAATGACTTCTAAAAATTGTCTTCTAGACATAAATGTGTGTGTGTGTGTGCGTGTGTGTGTGTGTGTGTGTGTGTATGTGTGTGTGTGTGGAGAGAGAGATTGAGATTACATACACTTGATTGACTGATTGACTGATTGATTGATCGACTGAGTGATTAATGTTTTTACAGACTTTCCATTATAGGTTTCTATGTTACCGTGTTCTTCTAATTTTCTTGCTTTTTGAGCTGCCTCCCTTCCTTCTCCCTCTTCCCCCTCCTTTCCTTCCTTCTTCTTCAACAAATATTTCTTGGGTTTTATTTCTTAGGGTTTAACTGCTGCGAAGACACCATGACTATGGCAACTCTTACAAAGGACAACATTTCATTGGGTCTGGCTTATAGTTTAGAGGTTCAGTTCATTATCATCATGGCAGGAAGCATGGCAGCATCCAGGCAGACATGGTGCTGGAGAGGTAGCTGCGAGTTCTACATCTGGATCCACAGGCAGCAGGAAGAGACAGTGAGCCACTAGGCTGAGCTTGAGCTCCTGAGACCTCAAAGTCCATTCTCCAGTGACACACTTCCTCCAACAAGGCCACACCTCCTAACAGTGTCACTCCCTGTGGGCCTATGGGGGCCATTTTTATTCAAACCACCACAATGCACGTGCCCATAGTTGAGTAGTCCATAGCTCTCTCAGTTCTCTGTGTTTACAAGTTTACACTTTCAATTGTCTTTACAAGGCCCCAGGATCTAAGTAACTAACTGTATGTTGGTTATCTCAAGAATTCAGTACCTGAACCCCTAACTTGATGTGTCATCACCTGGAGTCATTGTGCTCCTAGCCCTCCTTCCCTTCTTCCTCCTACGTGCCCCATCTCTGGCACCATTAACATCTTCCACAGGATTCCAAATCTCCTCCATTTCCCCCAATACTTTCAAATCCTGGTCCCTTTCTGGGTATAATTCTGTATGTCAACCCCACAGGCACTGCTGCAGCTCCACTAGTCTTGTTCTGGGCAGTTGCCTCTGAACCACGTTTTCTAACTCAGCATCTTATCACTGCTCACAGTTCCTGAAGCAAATACCTCCTATCCTCAGATATCAGCAGTAGCTCCCTTCCGTCGCCTTCATTCGCTCCCAACCTTCCTGTTCAGTTCTATTTCCTATTACGTCCCTTGACCTGCCCTTTAATCCAAATTAAACAATCTGATGCTTTTTACACCCAACCCTCACGATTTCTCCTATTTCTAGGAACACAAAACCCATTCGTCTTTCATGGCTCTGTTTTACAAGTTTCTTCCTCTAAGAAGTTCACCTTGGGGCTGGAGAACACGGCTTAGCTGTCAAGACTGTGTTGTTCTTCCAGAAGAATCAAGTTCAGATCCCAGTGCCCATGTTGGGAGCTCACAGGCACCTGTAACTCCAGATTCAGAAGATCCGATGCCTCCTGGTCTCATTAACCCACACACATTTATGGTGTGCATACTCACAGAAACACACATGCACAGCGTTATTGTTAAGAAAATAGCTTTTAAAGCTTGCGTTGGTTTTACTTGGTCATAATACAGGACCATCATTTGGACACTGTCTTATTATTCAGGCCTCTGGGTCTGTATCTTTTCTCCCGGACTCTGAGCTCTTCGTGAGAACCGGCTGGGTCTAGCAGGCACTGTTCTTCTTTCTTTATGCCAATATCTCCTAGATATAATTGTTCGCAACTGTGATAGTGCTGTAAGAAAGAAATGACGGGTTTGTTTAACATGTAATTCATTCTGTAACCGTAGAGAAAAGAATTACTGTTTACATGGATCTTCTACTTAATAGAGAAGTTAGGAATTAGCCTTTGAAAGACAACCAAGAGGGTGTTGGGGGAATGCCAGGTGTTGTGGGTTGAAGATAGATGCAGCCCCCCCTCTTCATCCCTAACTTGGTGGCACCATTTTGGGGTGTTCTGAAAAACCTTGAGGAGGTAAAGGCATGTAGTAAGTGCAACAGTGGAGCGTACGGGCGGTTTTGGGGGTGGGGGAGTGCACCTTTGAAAGTGTATCTTGTCCTGGTCACTTTTGTGTGCTCCGATTCCTGGCCACCATGAAGTGAACAAACCATTCCTTCTCAAGCTCCTGTTGCCTTGTTCTGTTCAGACAGGAGGAGTCAGCACTAGTGAACTGACTCCACCGACAGATGCCTGACTCAAAAGAGGTACCTCCTCCACCCTCGGTCATTTCCTTAGTTATTTTGTAACAAGGGAAGGCTCTAACACAAGGGGTACTTGAAGGAGAAGGCAAAAGAGGGGCGGATTAAACCCACTGTGGGGTGGGGGTGGGAAACAGGATATGTAGATAGTAGTCTCTAACTTACAGGCTTCTGTTTCAAATCTATTTGCTGTTTCCAAGGATACCTCAAGATAAATTTATCTCGTCTCTAGCAGGTATCACTCAGCTATCATCTGCAACAAAGATGCGGTCAGTGCTTGGACGGAATGAAGATGAAAAGGGGCAGGCTGAATAAAACACTCCAGCAAAACAAAGTGGGAATTTGTGTCTTAAATGGTTTACAGACCTCATATTTTCTGAAAGGTCTCCATCTGCGCCCTGACATGGAAGCATCGTACTAATAATCCTACTAACTGGGATGCAGGGGTTAGCATTTTTAAACCCGCAGGCTTTTAACTTTAGCCCTCGAGGAGGTTAAGGTGAGGTTCTAAAAGAACAGACACCTATCCCAGTATCATCAGAGGTTCTGAGCCCAACATATATTTGAAATGAGAGTGTCTGAGCCAAAGCAGGTTCTCCTGTAAAAGACTAAAAAAAACATAAGCCAGTGGATTAGGACTGATGCAACCTTAGACTTTGCACTGTTTTTTTTTTTTTTTTTTTTTTTTTTTTTTTTTTTTTTTTTTTTTGTTAGAATGGGTAGGTTTTAAAGTTATTCATGAGAATTTCATACATATATACATATAATGTATTTTGATCACATACTTCTCCTCCCCCTTCCAAATCCTCCCAGATCTGTCCCTTGTCCTCCTGTCAAGGTCTCTTTTATTCTTTAAAATAACACACTGAGCCCATTTAGGGTCTCCCTCTACGTACGGGTGTGGGGCTCCCCAGTGGAGCTCCATAAACTCAGCAAGGACCACACCCCTAAAGAGAAGTGACCCCCTCTCCTTCCTTAGCAGTCAATGTGAGTCACAACTCACACTGCTTCTGTCCCTGCCCTGAATCATCTATCCCCGCTAGAATCCTGAGGTTCACACGAAAGGCCATCTCTCCCTAGCTGTTCTGGTTAGCTTTCATTGTCAAGTTGACCCAGCCTAAGAGTCAGCTGAGGACTTCATCAGATTAGTTGACAAACACATCTGTGCAGGATCTGTTTCGTGTGTTAAATGATAGGGGCTGGTAGGGGAGGGCTCAGCTCATCACAGGAAGTAGGTGTGTGGCCCTGAACTGTGTCAAAACAAAACTGTGGTGGTGGTGATGCATACCTTTAATCCCAGTACTCAGGAGGCAGAGGCAGGTGGATCTCTGGGAGTTCGAGGCCAGCCTGGGCTACGTTTTCAGGACAGCAAAAAAGCTAGCTGAGTATAACTGGGTCTCTAAGCAAGCAAGCAGTGTCCTCTGTGGTTTCTGCTACACTTCCTTGTGTGTGAAGCGGTCTCCTTGGCGAGTGGTCATGTTGCACGGGATAACAAGCAGCCCCACCTTCACGTTCCTGTGTGATTTCCCACAGTGATGGACCGGCCCTGGGATTTTTAAACTGGAATAAACCCTTTCCTCCCCCTACCTTGCTTTTGGACTGGGTTTTATCTCAGCAGCAGGAAGGAAACGAGCATCAGCCGAGTGGAAGACGGGGTGGCATAGTTCAGACTGCCCGTTTGAGAGGAACTGGACTGGTACCAGCCTCCACCAGGGAGACATGTTCACCTGTGGCTCAGAAGTCCCATGGCCGTCCCAGCTCAGCACTGGACCACCTGGAGTGAGAGAAACCTTGATGCTCAGCGGGGCTTTAGTGGCAGAAACAGCTGCTCAGCCCACCCAGGCTCTTTTCTTCTTTTGCCCTGTGATTCAGTCCAGGTCATGAACACCTTTATGAGATGAAGAGGGCTGGGAGGTTCCCTTCAATTTGAACATCCCTAAATACAGCTGTCCTCCGAATAAGGTTCTCTTCCCTTTGAGACAACAATCAACCTTTGTTTAACTCTCCAACTAGAATGGACCCTACCTTTTTATGGAAACTGATGCTGTATCACGGCTGGTTTTAGGTCTAGCTTCCTGAACACTATATAAAGTGGTTAAGAGGCTCTGAGAACAAAGGTGTAATGCTGTACTGTAGCCTTGAGCTTCTGAGTTTGACAGAGAAGGTCAATTTAATGCCAAAACATTAAAAAATCCTCATGGCATATGAAAGCCAAAAGAGTCTGAATTGGTGGATGATATTTGAGGTCAAAGCTTTGACTTCAGC
This sequence comes from Micromys minutus, assembly GCF_963924665.1. Lineage (NCBI taxonomy): Eukaryota > Metazoa > Chordata > Mammalia > Rodentia > Muridae > Micromys > Micromys minutus. Next base: position 3,718,713 of record NC_137964.1, on the reverse strand, counting down.
CTTTCCATTGTGTCTGGATTTTCCCCCGTGCCTTCTCCTTTCTAAAAAAGAACTCTTTCAATGTCTAAACCCCAATAACAAAATAAATCTGCATTAAGTACATTACTCAGAGCTACAAACTGGTATCTTGATGTTTCATCTTTATTTTTAAACCAATAAGTGGTATCATGAGTCTTGGTTTGAAAACCACCAAAGTCAGAGAGTAAAGGGAGAAGTGTGTGTTTGCTGGGGGCTGTGGCAGGGGTGGGTATTGAGGCAGAGGGATGGCTGGCTCCTTCCCGATTGAAACCAACTGGAATTCTTGAACTATTACATTAATACCAGTCATTATGCTGAAGGTTAGTTATACTGATAAATGGTCAAGGGACACAGTCTCAGCTGATTATTATGAAGGATAAAGACTACTTTTGTTTGCTTCTGTGTCTCTACTAGATATGGCCTGGTATATTGCAAGTGCCTGTCTTAGTTAGGATTCCTATTGTTCTGATGAAACATAGTAACCAAAAGCAACTTGGGAAAAGGTTGTTTTGGTTCACACTTCAGGTTCATCATCAAAGGCAGTCAGGGAAGGAACTCAAACCTGGAAGGAACCTGGAGTCAGGAGCTGACACAGGGACCATGGAGGGGTGCTGCTTGTTGGCTATCTCCTCATGCTTGCTTGCTCAGCCTGCTTTCTTATAGAACACAGGACACCAGCCCAGGGATGGCTCCACCCACAATGGACTGAGCCCTGCCCCCCACCTCCCATCAATCACTACAGGCTTGCTTACAGCCAGATCTTTCAGAGGCATTTTCTCAGTTGATGTTCTTTCCTCTCAAATGACTCTAGCTTGTGCCAAGTTAACATCAAACTATCCATCAAATGTTAATGATAAAGGATGTACTGTTGAGTTTAGGGACAATACTTTTTTAAGATTATTTTTATTTATTTGTACGTGTGTCTGTGTACACATGCAGTTCCCAAAGAGACCAGAAGAGGGTGTTGGATCTCTTAGAGTTGGAGTTACAGGGGATTGTGAGCTGCCTGAGTGGGTGGTGGGAACTGAATGCAGGTCCTCACTGAGAGCAGGAAGTGCTTTTAATCACTGAGCCATCTCTCCATCCACACACAAAACATTTTAAATTATTTAATAATTATTTTTCATGTGTATGGGGTGGTGTGTGTGTGTGTGTGTGTGTGTGTGTGTGTATGTGTGTGTGTGTGTGTGTGTACAGGTACAGGTATACCAGAGCTTGCATCTGAAGGCGTGACTGCCTTCTATATATGTGGAAGTCAGAGGGCAACTTTCAAGAATTGTTGCTTTCCTTCCAGTGTGTGTTCCAGGGGTCAAACTCAGCTTGCCAACCTTGGCTATCCGGCGCTTTTATCCTCTGAGCATCTCACCAGCCCTGCTACACAAAACATTATCCAAGGAGATGGTCCCAACTTTGTTTCTGAGCACTGCAAGCAAGACTGTTGTGTAGCGATTATACGTCGGAAGTGTCTGTATCCAAGAGATATGACAGAAGCCAAATCTCTCTAGTACTGATGGCTTTTTGAGAAATAAGAGACTTGAGGCTTTGCTAGGTCTGGTGGCTTATCCTCACTGTCCTTGGGAAGTGGAGGTAGGAGGATTGAAGGTTCAAGGCTTACCTGTATTACATAGTGAGTATGCAGCCAGCCTGAGCTGTATAAAGCCAGCCAGAATGTGGGGAAATGACTCAGTGTTTGTGTCCAAGCATAAGACCTGGAGCTCAGGTCTTCGGAACCTACATGAGTGGTTGTGAAAGGTGCCCTCGAATCCCAGCTTTTAGAAGGGAAAGACAGGGAAATTCCTAGTACAAGTCGGCCAACTAGCCTGCATTAGCAAGCTCTGAGTTCAATGCATAGACCCTGCCTCAATGAAAAGGATGGAAAGCAATCAAGGAAGACTCCCAACTCAAACCTCAAGTTTCTACAGGTACATTCCGACATGCACACGTACATCATACACACACACACACACACACACACAAATGCACTCAAGCACGTATGCCCACACACCACACAAGAAAAATTATAACAAAATAATTTTAACTTGTGTGTGTGTGTAGAGATGGTTCAGTTATTAAAAGTACTTCCTGCTCTCACAGAGGACTTGGTAAGTTCCCAGCACCCTACTCAGGCAGCTCACAACAATCCTAACTCCAGATCTAGGGGATCTAACACCCTCTTCTGGTATCTCTTTGTGAACCTGTATTGTGTGGGTGCACACACATTCACACACGTACACAAGAGCATGTATATACATATACATATATACATATGCACACACTCAAACACATAAAAAATAAAAAGCTAATATAAATGAATAATATTTAAGGTAGGGGGAGGGAAGAGAAAGAACTTTAAAAGACAGCTTTCCAGGAACCAGAGTCAAAACAGAATATCTTCCTATAAAGACTCACAGGGGAATCCATCTCAGCTATTCTTTATATGTCATTTCACATGGACCCTCAGACACTGCCCAAGACACACATGTACACACACACACAAGCACACACATACACACATACACACACATGCACATACATGCACATACACACATGCACATACACATGCACACACATGCACACACACATGCACACACATGCCCACACATGCACACACACATGCACATACACATACACATGTTGGTTCAAGTGAACTGTTAGTATGCTGGTGAACCTCTAGTGTTGTTTGTCTCCCCCTTACCATAACAGAGCTGTGGATAGCACATAGGGCTCTCCTTGGGATGATCTGGGTAGAACAGGAGTTATTACTGTCATTCTCTCTCAGCCAAGAGGCTCAAACTAGAAGTGATCCCACTAAAGTTTGATTGGGCCCCCAATTGCCACAATGAACACATGTCTTTAGAAGCCTATTTCAGCAAAGTTATAACAGAAAAAACTTGCACAAAAGCTGACACACTCACTGCCCCGTGCTTGGTACCCTAGCTGATGGATCGGAAACAAATGATTCTGAAACTCAATTTCACAATGTGCCTTCCTGCTGGAAGGAATCAGAAGAAGCCCGTGATGTAAATGGCAGAAGAGGAGAAGGGCTGCCCCTGAAGAGGACATCCTCCCAGTACTGTAGGGAAGACCAGGGGTGTGGTTTCTGACCTTCTGGCTCTGCAATAGGATCTTGGAGGTCACGTCAAGGGACTTAGTGACCCAAAAGCTCAGCACAGTTCGTGCTATGGTTGCTTCTGTTCTCACAGAGCATCTTAATGTTTGAACGTAGCTAATACTTAATGTTAAAATTAAATCCGTGGGCATGGGTTCTGTTCTTATATCATCTGTTGGTTAGATAGAAGTGATGCTGGGGAGCTCCTGGTAAAGGGAACTGTTCATAGGATAAAATAAAATTCAGTTCTTCTGGATGGTTCAACGTGGCTTAAGAATTCTGTATAATCTCCAAATAACGTATCATCTTGTTTGCGTCTTTGAATGCTGTGTGGTTGTATGATGCGTGTGTATATTGACAGACTAACCTTGAACTAATGATGAGGCTGGGGAGCTCTTTGAACTTCTGATTGTCCTGTCTCTATTTTCTGAGTGTTGGGATTGCAGGTACTAGGGTTTAAACCTACCTTGTGCCAGACAAGTAGTCTCCCTGCTGAGAAGCAGCCTCAGACTCCCATTGGTGTGTGTGTGTGTGTGTGTGTGTGTGTGTGTGTTATCTACATAATCATGGGGGTATTTTGAGTGTCAATGTTGGGTTCCTCAGTTCCTTTTTGACAGCGTCTCTCGGGGATTTGGCTGCGCCAACAAGCCTCTGAGCTCCCAAGATGGTCCTGTTGTCTCCACCTCTGTCTAACACTGGGCTGCAGATGGCTACTGTCACACCCAGCTTTTATGTAGGTCCTGGGGATCCAAAAGTAGATCTTCATGCCTGCATTGCAAGCCCTTTACCAACCGAGTCACCTCACCAGCCTGCACATTCCTTAAAACCAGTGATAAAAAGACGTTTCCTGAAAGCATCCGAGGACAGGGTGAAAGAGATAGACTATATTACAGAGAAAAAAGGCAGGGATCCTAGCTGACTTCTGGCTGGAAAAAAATGTGAAAGTTAGAAGAAAAAGAATAATGTATTTCAATTCTTACAGAAAGGAAGCACATCAATGTAGAATTATGTAATTCAGTAAAAACATCTCTCAACCGCTAAGGCAAAACAAAGACACGCAAAGTCCCAAAATACACTTACCGCTGGCAGACCCACACTAAAGAACTATTAAAGAAAATCTTCAGGCATAAGAAAAATATGCCAGCCAGGCATAGTGGTGCACGCCTTTAATCCCAGCACTCAGAGGCAGAGGCAGGTGGATCTCTATGAGTTTTAGACCAGCCTGCTCTGCATAGCAAGTGTCATGGCAGCCAGGGCTCCATAGAGGGATACTAAAGGAAAATAAAAAGAAAGAAAAATAAAATATACCAGAAGACAATATTGATCTATACAAATGAACAGGGAACATCACAAACAAGTATCCCAACGACATCACACTTGCCTATGGGGTTGTTCTGTCGGATCTACAGAAGCAACAGAGTTGATAAATGAATCTAAGATATTGTCTGGCTTCAAGAGCTACACGCACGCTGCCAGCCTGGTACAGTGAGATTTAAAAATTCAGGATAGCATTTAAAAGGGAACTCTCCAGCACTGGAGATGCTGAGCAAGAGACTCAGAAGTTCAAGGCCAACCTGCCACACACAAGGAGACCGATTTCAATTCTTTTCTCTTTATTACATTTATTTTATTTTTAATTGTATATATGTGAGAGAGTGGGAGCCATACATGTCTGAGGAGGTCAGAAGAAAGATTGAGGTACCCCAGGGCAAAGCTACAGGTAGTTATGAGCCATTCAATATAGGTGATAAGAGGCAAACCTGGGTCCTCGGCTCTAAAAAAAAAAACCTGGGTACATGCTCTAATTTTTCTAGCCCCTACTGTAACTCGAAAACTGATATATTTAGACATATAACTATCAAATCCAATATGTGTGAGTTAGTAGACGCTGTGTTCGTTAGGATGCCAGCCCTCAAAATGACGGATGGATTCAATGTAATCAGAATCAAACTTCAACAAACCAATTTATAGGTATCACTAGGCTACTTTCCAGTGTTAGATTTTTGCCTCTGGTGTGTGTGTGCACAGCATGCGTGTGTGAGTGTGTGTGTCCTTCCAGCGGTCTACCTTGGAGACCTCTGTTTGGAGGTTGCCTAGCAGACTAGGCTAGCCAGCCCCAGAGATCCATCTCTTTCCAACCTGCCCATACTAGAATCACAAGCACACAAGATCAGGCCTGGACCCAGGTGTCCACGCTTGCCAGGCAAGCGCTTCACTTGTTCCAGTCCCTGGTTTGAGTGTTTTGAGATAAAGTCTCACTATGTAGCTCTGCCTGGCCTGAAATTCACTGTGTAAATCAGGCTGGCCTCCAGTTTGCAATGATCCCCCTGCCTCTGTCTCCCTAGCATTAAGATTTTAGGCTTGCCCCTCTAAGCAGGGACATCTACCCCTGACATTCACACAGAAATTCAAAGGGCCCCTTGGCAAGGAAAACAAAGTTGGAGGTATTATGCCGTTTGACATCTGTCCTAATACTTAAGCTACAAAAATCAAGATGTTGAATTGGAGTGGTGATAGACAAATCGATTGATTGAATAAAATAGTGCATCCAGTTATAGGTACCATATTCATAAGTGATTGGTTGTTGACAAATTCACAAAGTTTGGAGAAGAAAATGAGCCTTTCAAAGACTGTAAAGGGCCCTAGAGAGATGGCTTAGCTGTTGTATGAGCACTTGCTACTTTGGCGTCCCAGCAACCCACCTGGTCGTTCTCAACTGCCTATAACTCCAGCTGCACGAATTCAACACTCTCTTCTGGTCTCTTGCGTCATTGCATGAAAACACACACACACACACACACACACAATTTTAAAATGAACTTGATTTATTCCTCACATCAAATTAACAATTGTGCTGTTTGATAGTGATTGTCAACTGACAGAGACCTAGAATCACACAAGGCTGGAATCCGGACTGGATTTAAAGAGGAGGGAAGAAGAGAGAGAGAGAGAGAGAGAGAGAGAGAGAGAGAGAGAGAGAGAGAGAGAGAGAGAGAGAGAGAGAGAAGAGGTAAACAGCAGCATTCAGCTCCCTCTGCTTCCTGACTGTAACTGGAATGTGAACAGCCTCTCACCTCTGCTGTCTGGCTGTCCCTGTCATGACTAACTGTATTCCCTCCAACTGTGAGCCAAAATAAACCCTCCTTCCTCTAAGTTGATTTTGTCAAATAATTTCTAAAGAAATGTGTTATTATTTTCATTATTTATATGTACCTGTGACTGCAGGTACCCTTGGACACAAGAGACATTGGGTCTCCAGGAGCTGGACTTCTAGGCATTTCAAACGGCCTCATATAGGTGATGGCAACTGACCTTGGTCCTCTGGGAGAGCAGTAAGTGCTCTTAACTGCTGAGCTGTTTCTCCAGCCCCTGTTTTTGTCAAGCATTTTGTTTCAGCAACAAAACAAATAACTAATAAAATAGTCAGAATGCATTATAGATTTAAATATAAAACTCAAAACCATAAAACTTCTAGAAAAAGCATGGAAGAATCTTATGACCTCACACAGACTTTTGGGGAGGGGTGAAGCAAAGCATTAAAACACAGTTTTTAAAGGGTAATATATAGGATTTTAATAATAAAATAAGAGTTATTGCTATTTGAAAGACACTGTGAAAGAATTTCGCCGTAGTCTTGGAGTACATTTATTCAAATTACAAGTAAGACCAAGCACATGCATCCAGGCTCCACATGGAGAAAACCTGTCTTGAAAAAACAAAACAAAAAAATAAACAAACAAAACTTGAACAGTAACAAAATAAGCAACACTAGGGACTAACTAGGCAGGTACAGGGACTTGCCACCATGATTGACAGCCTGAGTTTGGTCCCTAGGTCTCACATGAGAGGAGAGAATGACCTACAGCAAATTGCCCTCTGACCTTTGCACATGTGTCATAACATGTGCACATGCATGCATAGATGATCAATTAACTAAAAATAAATAATTAACACCCCGGTCAATAATCAGTAGGCTATTTGAGCAGCTGCCTCACAGGGAGAATAGACAGATGGCTAATAAACCCTTGAAAAGACTTTCAACATCATTAGTCATTGAGGAAATTTAAGCAAGGAGCTATAGCCACACGCCCACTAGACCATCTAAAATTAAAATGACTGACACCAAACTGCTCATGAGAGTATGGAGCAAGCGACCGGAACTCACAGAGACTGCTGCAGACGTGGGAATTCGTTCGGCCACTGTGGCCGGTTGTGAGGACGCCGAATGCGCACTGAGCCTATTTAGCCATCCCCTGCTAAGGCGCTGTTAAAAAAAGAAAGAGTTGAAAACTGTTTGCCTATGGACCTGTACATGCGTGCTTGGGACACCTTCGTACATATAACTAGGAAGCGAAAACAAACCAGTTGTCTGTTGACGGATGTGGTGTGTCCATACCATGGAAACTCGATTCCGGGATTCAGAACGGATTGACTTCAACACCGTGTTAAGTGAAGGAAGCAACGCGGTGTTTCCCTTTATAGAAACCTCCAGAAAAGAACAGTTAAGAACAGAAAGTAGATTGGTGGGTTGGGGTGGACATAAGAGTTAACTATAAATATGCAAAACGACTGTCCTAGACCAATACCAGTCTGTCATCCCTGACACTTAGAAAGCTGAGGAAGGAGGATCACAAATTGAAGACCTTCCTAGGCTGCAAAGTTTAAAGGCAGCCTGAACAGCTTAGTGAGACCCTGGCTGAAGATACAAAACATAAAAAAGGTTCCCAAGTGCCAACCGATGGTAAGCCTTTGCCTAGGTTTGAGTCCTGATTTCAAGGCCAAAACAAAATTGGATCATGAGTTGTAATACCATTCTGCAAGTTTACTGCACAATTTAAATAACACACTTAAAAACTGGTAAACCGTATACGATAAACATTTTAGGGGTTGTATTATGATGTGTGTGCACATACGTGCGTTTGTGTGTGTGAGACTATGGGCATAGTGTTCAATCAGAGGTCCACTTGGGTATGGTTACTTGTCTTCTACCATGTTTGAGATGGCTTCTCGTGTTTGCCACTGTGTGCACAGAGCTAGCGGAGTATTCTTCCAAAAAGTGTCTCGTGCCCGTCTTCCCTCTTGGTACATGAGAGAGAGGTGGGGTTTCAGACACGTGCGTCTGTGAGTGGCCTTTACATGGAAGTCACACTCAGTTCCTCGTGTTTATGAGATGTGCTTTGCTAACCGAGCCACCTCCCCAGCCTCTAAATGACACGTTTTGAAAGTCAATGAGGTCACCAGAAGCTGGAGTAGAAGGCATCAAGGGCTCTGGTGGCTAGCATGCCAACATACGCACTAGTTCATATAGCATGAGAGGAAAAGGCTTCATGCGATTGGGCATATGACAGCGTGCTCTTTGTACATGTGGGGATAGGTACACCAAGTGATACTAGCATGCGACATAATTGTATGCGGGCAGTAGAATTTATGGGTGTGTATCTGCAACAAGACACATGAGAGATGACAGTGGTCATGGCTTAGCATAGAATCGTTATGTGATGTCTTCCATGTATGTGTATGCCCCCCCTCTCTGTCTGTCTGTCTCTCTCTGTCTCTCTGTCTCTCTCTCTGTCTCTCTCTGTCTTTCTCTGTCTTTCTCTCTGTCTCTCTGTCTCTGTCTCTCTCTCTCTCTCTCTCTCTCTCTCTCTCTCTCTCTCTCTCTCTGTGTGTGTGTGTGTGTGTGTGTGTGCAGGCATGAGCACATGCATGTGCAGGTCAGGAGTCACTCAGGCATGACCCATTTTGATTTTCTTTTTACATTTATTTACATATTTGTTTATTTAATGTGTGTGGCACCAGACATGTGCCATGCGTGGCGGTCAGAGGACAGTTCATAGTTTTCTCCATCCACTTTTAGGGAAGAGGGATACAGCTCAGGTTGTCAGGCTTGACAACTTTATCCATGGAACCATCTGGCCAGCCGCTCACTTTGGTTTTTGACAGGGACTCTCATTGGTCTGGGGCTCACTAGTTAGACTAGGCTGGCTTGTAAGCCCTAGGAGCCACTTGTCTCCATGTACCCAGAGCTGGGATTACAACCACACTGACTGAGCCAACTCTGCAATGTGATTTTAATACAGGAAGATCCAATGAGAAATCTTCACCCACTGAGCTCTGACTGCCTTCTTCCTGAGCTGTGATCCCAGCCAATGAGAGTAGCTTTTGTTCTGCTCTGACCTGCCGATCATGTTATCCACGTTCTGAATCAATAAGGAAAGCACAGTAGCCACACGGCACACCGGGACAACACAGGTTAATCCTAGAGGATTTCTTTCTGAAGCAAAATGGCTCCCTCTCAAGATGCAAAGATAGAAACATACCTTCTTAGAGAAGTGTGCTAACTGACAATACAGACTTTCAAAGAATATTCTTTGCTTTCTTGCAAGAGGCCAAGGCCAGGTCTTGAGCTGAGCCGGTACGTAAGTCACAAAATGCAAGAGCGTATGAAAACTTCTCAACAATTCATTTAGACCTTGACCGTTTCCCCCCTCAAGGTTAAGTAAAACTAAACTGATCCTAAGAGACCCCCTTTTGGCATAACTGAATACACCAGTTACTTAATGTATAAAATGAAGCACCTGAGGCCTGGGAAGATGCTTCTGCTGGTAAGATGTTTGCTGTGCATACACAAGGACCAGAGTCCCATGCTCAGCATCCAAGCAAACCACCCAGAATGACGGGGAATTCTTAAAACTCCAGAACTGGGGAGTAGCTCACTGGCCAGTCGGCTAGTCTGCTGTAGGTCTACGAGAGACCCTGTCTCAAAAAAAAATTACAACAAACCCTTGAGGTTGTTCTGTGACCTCCCTGTGCAAGTATACACACACACACACACACACACACAGCCTTCTACAATACTTTTCCCCTTCCATCTTTCTTTCCTTCCTTTCTCTTTCTTTCCTTTTTCCTTCCCTTCCCTCCCTCTTTCATTCTACTTCCTTCTTTTATTTCTTGCTCTTCCCTACCCTCACTCACACTCACTCACTCACACACACACACACACACACACACACACACACAAATGTATATCTTGTTTCTCTCTTCCCTCCCCCTCCCAACACAGTAAATCTGGGAACAAATTCCTGTGGGTGACATTTCCTTCTCTGTAAAATGAAAACTGGCATGATCGCTAAGGCCCACGGGGATGGTCATGCTCGGAACGCTGTGAGACATACTGCTCGGCTGATCGCCGGCTTCAGTGCAGGCGAAAGCTGGCTGCGTCTCCAGACCGAGACTAAAATCTTCTCAGTTATTGTACTGTTTGATGTCAGGAAGTTGAAGGATTTTTAAAAGCCCAGAAAAGCAAGCTGTTGATAAGATCTCAGTGCCACCACAGAGATGGTTGGCTGATTTCTAAACCTTGATTAAAAGCCAGGCACGGGGTCTGGGGAAATGGTCCCCGGCAGTAAAAACACTTGCCTTCCAAGCAATGAAGACTTGAATTTGATCCCCAGAATCCGTGGGAAAGGATCTGGCGTGGAGCCTGAGTTTGTAATCCCAGTATGGGGGAGGTAGAAACAGATTCCTAGGCCTCCCCAACCACCCAGACAAACCTACTTAGAGAACTCCAAGCCAATGAGAGATGGGTCTCAGAACATAAGGTGAAAGTGTATGTGTGTGTGTTTGTGTGTGTGTGCGCGTGTGCATGTGTATCTCAAGAATATATGGCCACACAAGAGAACACACATACACAAATGTACACATACACATAAATAAAAACAAAGCTCTTGCTGAGTGAGACAGCACAGGCCTTCAGTCCTGGCACTCTGGAGGCAGAGGCAGAGGATCTCTGAGTTTGAGGCTAGCCTGGTCTACATAACATGTTGCAGGCTAGCCATGGCTATGTAACATAGTGAGACTCTGTTTCAAAAGAAAGGAAAGCAAAAACAAAGGACTTTTCACTGCTGCATAGAAGAGTATCAGCCCCACCCCACATCAGGCTCCTGAAGATGGGCAGTGGGGTCTTGGGTAATTACTTCACACACAAAGCCAAACCCGAGGACCAGTCACAAGGATCTAAAAAAGACTGAAATCCAAAGGCTTCAGACTCAAATATTTTCATTTTGTGGGCCAACATCTGAGACAATACCTAGGACTTTAGTGACATTTCCTCCCAGAAGCTCCAAGGCCTGCACAGGTCACTCAGGTTACGATGTAAATGTTTTAAAATGTCGGTTTGGAGCTAGAGAGATGGCTCCATGGTTAAAAGTGGTTGTTGCTCCTGCAGAGGACCCAAGTTTGGTTCCAGAGCCCTTGTCAGACGGCTCACACCACCTGCATCTCCAGAACCATGGGGACCCTATATACTGTTCTGTCCTCTGTGGGAAACTGCACTCATGTGTGCATAGTCACACACACACACACACACACACACACACACACACACACACACGATTTTTAAATATCATTCTGTACAAATATTTGCAATATTTTTAAATCACACAAGCTATCCTTCCTCTGTGATGATTTGAATAAATGGGAGGTAAGTAAATTGAGAAATGGCAGTCCTCGCCCTACCTGAGCCTCGTCCTGACCCCGGCACACTCCGGGCCCTGAGGTGAGTTGCACACAGTCAGGAGTCTATCCTTTCTCGGCCTGCTACAGGGCACATGCAAACACGTCCAGGAACCGGAAGCCACACTCGGCAGTCTGCTTTTTTATTTCTTTGGTCATATTCAGGAAACTGTTTATTATTTTCTGTTCTGCAATATTCTCTATTCACTCAATCTCCATCATGAGATCTCAGAAAAACCTGGCAGATTAGACGCCCTCCTACGGGATATTCAACCACAGCGAAGGGACTAACAGGGACACAGAGCTGCAGGGATAAAGAGAACTTAGAAAGAGATGAGAACAATGACACCTCAGAACAATAAAGTCGGATGGAGGAGCTGAAGCACCGGAGAGAGAGGAGAAAGAAAGAAGTGGGTGCTGGAGAGAGAGGGGCCTCCAAACCACGCCTTCTTCAGGCTGGAGATGACTCTGCGGCTGATAGCGCCTGCTCCGCTTCCAGACAACCTTAGCCTGGTTGAAATCACCAATGCTGGGTGGCTCTCCTCTGCCTGTAACTCCAGCTCCAGAGGATCTGGGAGCACACACACACACACACACACACACACACACACACACAGAGACACTCACACAGACACACAAACACAGACACACACACACATGCACACACACAAACACACATACATGCACACACACAGACACACACACATGCACACACACACATGCACACAGACAGACACACAGACACACAGACACACAGACACACACACATGCACACACACATGCACACACATAGACACAAACACACAGACACACACACAGACACACAAGCACATAGACACACACACAGAGACACACACACACACACACACGCACACACACCTAAAAAGAACTCGTTATAACGTGAGGTGATCAAAATTTTGATGACCCACAAATGTCAAATATTGATATTTTCAGAGTTCAGTTTTCCATTATTATTTCAAAGCTGTTTCACATACATTAACAAATGACTGGAGAGATGGCTCAGTGGTTAGGACCATGGACTGCTCTTCCAGAGGATGGGACTTAGTTCCCAACACCCAAGTTGAGCGGCTCACAACTTCTGTAACTCCGGCTCCCGGGGATTTGGTGTCTTCCCTGGCCTCTGCTGAGACCTGGACCCATGTACACAAACACATACACAGAAATGAAGACTCTTCTCATTTCCTGGCCTCTGTGTTGAAATGGGCTTGCCTTCACCTCATGTCCCCGGGGATGCCTAAGAGCTTATGCCCCTGTCTGTAGCTATTTCTGAGCACACCAGCAAGGTCTGAAAGGCTTCTCTGCTTCTTGTCGTTCATAGCGTACGTACTTAACGGAGCCTGGGAAGAGGGTAGACTTCACAGCTCGGAGATGAGATCCGTCTTCTGCGCAGCCATACGTTGGAAGGGGGAAAAGATGGGTTTAGATGATCCGATAATAGCAGTTCGTCTTTCTGGATACCACCCTTGACCGCACTGCAACTCTAAAAACAAACAAGCAAATCTGTCAAGTAAAATATCTGGCAAGTGTGTTAGCAGGTAGGTCTTTCTTGTATAGCTATAACAAAACATTGAAGTGCATGCAATTTATAAAGAACAAAGATTTGTTGAGTTCACAATTCTGGTGGCCCAGGGACATGATCCTGGCATCTGCTCAGCTTCTGGTGAGGCAGCTGTGGATAAATCCATAACATCGCAGAAGCAGAAGTGATTGGTGAGCCAGTTGCTCACCACGTGTTGGGAACATGGCTTCCAAACGATTCCTCCAAGTCCCAGGAGACATGACTCCTCAGGAAATGTAATCATTTTTAAGAGCCTGAACCAAGTAAGTCTCTGGAGAAGAACATTAATCTACTCCTGAAGGTGGAGACCCTGTGTTCTAATTATTAGTATTTTGGGTCGTGTGCATGTGGGATGCATGTGTGTGCACCTGTGTGTGGAGGCCAGATGACAACCTTGGGTGGCAGTCCTCAGACACAATCCACCAACTTTCCTAGTCAGGTCTGTCACTTGCCTGGAACTCATCTGGTAGACTCCATTTGGTGGCCTCTAGCTTTGTTGTGTGCCTAGTGGTAACTTCCCACAGTGCGGGTGAGCCTGCTGAAGACTCCAGCCTGGCCTCCTCTTGTTCCCCAACCCTTCTGAAGTGTCACGTAGCCCAGGCTGGACCTTGAACTAACTACAGAGCAGAGGATGGCCCTGAACTTCTGCTCCTTCTCTTCTACCTCCCGAGTGTTCAGGGTTACAGTAAGGCACCACCTCATCTGGTTTTATGCAGGGCTGGAGAGGGAACCCCTGCATGGTAGGCTACTATGTCACCCACTGAGGCATTTCCCCAGCCCCTCTGTGCACCTGTCGGCTTCCAGCCATGTAAAGGAGTGTTTCTGTCTAAGCCATTTAGCCTTCAGAGTCCCCGCCTCTCCATTTCTAACCCTCTCCGCTTGAGTCTCACTCACTTCCCTGGATCATTTTCTACTTCCATCCTGTGTTCTTTGTCCCGACCTTTCAAAGTGGGTACAGTCACTTGTTCAATGTCTCCACTCACGCAGATCACAGTCCCCTGTTTATTTCGTTGATCGTTGGTACACTCCAGATCTGTGGCCTTCTGCCCAAGCCCAGCATGTCTGTGACGGGAAGTGCTGGCTCCCCTCGTGGCTAGCCATTTCACAGATTTCACCATTCTTCTGTGCTTGATTCATGTCCCCAAACTTCCCCTAGAGAGGACTTCCCAGACCACTAGTCATTCCATTCGCTCGCTAAGTCTGTTTGGGCAGAGCGTACTTACCGGCAGAGATTTATATATCTTTCTGCTAACTGCTCCGAAACCACCAATACTCACACGTTCCTTTAGGAGACGAGGAGCTAGAGACACAGAACTCAGAGACAGCGATGACAGACAGTCGGGACCACTGTCCTTGCAGAACTGGCCGGCAAATCAGCACAGGAGACTGAGATGCAAGTAGTTAAAACAAAGCAGACAGAGAGACAAACATCTCGGCGAAGTACAGGAACCACACAGAGCAGTGGCTACAATGTCACGTGCAAGCTTGGGACCCTGAGTTTGGGCTCCGTAAAAGGCAGTTCATGTCTGTAACGTTAGAGCTGGGAGTGAAGGAGTGATGAGGATGGGTGGGTACTAAAACTGTGCTGGTCATAGCTTAGCTGAATCCATGAGCTCCAGATGCTATAAATGATCCTGTCTTAGTAACAGTAGAAGGAAGGCTAGTTGAGGAAAGAGGAAAGGGCTTCGAGGGGCCAGGAGGGTAGCAAGGATGAATACCATTAACGTACATTACACACCTGCCCAGAACTGTCACAGCGAAAGCCAGTATTATGTGTAAGTAATGTGTGATAAAAAGACTATCTCTCTCTCTCTCTCTCTCTCTCTCTCTCTCTCTCTCTCTCTCTCTCACACACACACACACACACACAACCAGAGCTATGAATGGCTAGCTGATTGAAAAGAGTTGTAAAATAAATAATAACAATAACAATTATGGGGGTTTGGAGTCCTTGGGAAGCTGAGGCAGAAGGATTGAAAGCTCACAGTCAGCTTGTACAGATAGATAGATAGATAGATAGATAGATAGATCAGTCTATAGATAGATAGATCAATCGATAGATAGATAGATAGTTAGATAGATAGATAGATATAGATATAGATATATATAGAGACTCACTATATATAAATGTTATATATATTAATATTATAAGAGTATAAAACTTAGGGTTAGGGCGTTGCCTTGGGTGTATGAAGTTCTAGGTTCAGTCCCCAGATCTGCATAAACTATTTGGTAGAGCACACCCAATCCCAGTACTCAGGAGATGGAAACAGGGGGATCAGAAGTTCAAGATTATCCTCAGCACATTGTAAGTTTGAGGCCAGCCTGAGCTACATGGAACCCTCTGTCTTAATAAAATACGAGAAATAAAATGAAACGATAAAGAAATGCTACAGAGGAAACTGCAAAGGTGAGCAAGAGTCCTCGAAAAAGCACCCGCTTTGATTCTGAGGGCACTGGGAAGGTGAAAAGGTTTCCTGCTAGAGGATGGTCAGGTGACCAAATTTGCATTTTGAAAGGTCACCTGCTCAAGTTTCATCTGGGTGGCCTCTAAAGGAAGGAGGTGAGGAGGAGGTGCGGGCAGCCTGGGGAAGTGGCTGTCCTCAGTCACTTTCTGGAAATCTCTCCCTAAGTCACTCGAATGACTGATCTGAGTCACAGTGTGGAGCCTCAGGCTCCATCACCCCAGGGCAGCTCAGCTCAAGGCGCACCCAGTTCTAGACTATCTCAAAGTATGAATGAATCTGTTGGCCTCCAGCACTGCCTCCTCTGTCCCACCCCTGTTCTCCTATACCCTCCTCCATCCCAACAAACATACGGTGCCTGTGTGAGCCTTGGGTTCTAACTGCTTTACAATTTAACTCCTGCATCCTTTTCTCCCCTTCTGCTATGGAATTCTGTGGCTCCCGGGTAACTGTTCTATCCCAACCCTCCACTGTGAGGAAATGAACCTTAGATGGTAGGGATGACAAGGGATATGAGGAAGTAAACTCAAAGGTAGGGTCTAAGTCCCACGTAGTTCTAACTACCCCAAGATGTTAGTAGCCAATGCCTGGGCAGAAGAGGTAGGACTTCAAGGTTCCTGCAGCCAGGCTAGGAGATGCAGAAGAGGAAAGGGATTTACCATGCTTTGGAGGGAGAGAGAGCCACCAGCCATGTGAGATTTTGGGTGGAGTGACTATTGGCCGCTCGCATCTTTATTGGTCGATCAAGAACCAACTGGGGCATAGGACCTTCAGCATTCACAGGCAGGTTCCTGATCAAAGCATTAGAACTACCCCCTACAGTCCCACAACCTCGAACAGACCTTGTCCATGTGGATAGAGCTCTGGTACCTTCCCAGACAGTGATGGGAACAGGATATGGGCAAAAATACCTAGGCAGGCACAAGCTGTGCTAAAATCTCCAAACAGGCCACTGAGCTGGAAGTGGGTGAGGTAGTGCATACCTGTGGCCCAGCAGCACATGGGAGGCAGGGGCAAAAAAGATTAGGTGTTCACTCAGTAGCTAAAGGAGCTTGTCATCAAGCGTAATGACCAGAGTTCTATCCTCTGGACTCTTATGGTAAGTGAGAACTGACTCCTGCAAGTTTTCTGACCTCTACGTGTATACCATGGCATTTGTGCTCACACACACAACATAAGCTTTCATCCGCGCGCGCGTGTGTGTGTGTGTGTGTGTGTGTGTGTACATACAGAGATGCATGCACACACACACACACACACAATAAGTATAAAAATGTTTATAAAGAATAGTTTCCAAGGTAAATATCAGAACATGGTGAGTTTGGGACCAGTGTGAGATACTTGAGAATCTCTTATAACAAAAAGAAGGGGTCATCGATGAAGCTCAGTTGGTGGAGAGTTTGCCTAACTTGCAGAAATCTCTGCATTTGGTTGGATGGATCACATCTGAGGCCAGCCTGGGCTGTATGAGACCGTGTCTTTAAACAGAAATACAAGAAGAACAAGAGGAGAAGCATAGGCCACAGTTTTATATTTCTTATGTGACATATAATTATAAGTATCCATGGGGTACAGTGTGGTAATTTCTTCTTTCTTTCCTCGCCCTGTACAGGGAACATTGTGTGTGTGTGTGTGTGTGTGTGCGCACACGCATGTGCATTTGAGAAAATGGAACAAACATGTATGTGCATGTTCCTGTGCATTCCAGTGTGTATGCACATGTGTGTGGAGGCCAGAGGTTAACCTTGGACATCGTTCCTCAGAAGCCGTTTCTTTTGTCCTTTGAGGCAGCATCTCTCACTGAGACCTGGAGCTCACTGACTAGGCTGAACTGAGTGACCTCCAAGTCCAGGGTTGCCTGTCTCTACCTCCCCTGCACACTTGCCACCCAGCTTGTTACACTGGTGACCAAACAGTTCCCCATGCCTGCATGGCAAACAGTGACCTTTCTCCCCAGCCCACGTATTGGAGACCTTTGAACTCCTCTCTTAATGATTTTGAGACTATAGTAAATTATGATTTTCCTCTTGTGTGGTAAAGTACTAGGACTTATTCCTCTTGTCTAACTATATTTGGTACTCGTTATCCATCCTCCCTGCTAGCATCTCTGGCACTGGAGGGGTTAATGGGATACTAGAATGAAATGAACATCAATGGAATGAGATGCTTTTTAATGAGCTGGTCATGGATGCCTCGAGGGAAAGACCGTAAAAGTCAACACATGAAATTCAGAGAGCCTCTTCCACAGCAAATAAAGAGACTCTTATCTGCTGCGGGCAGAAGACAGGAAAAGCCAGGGCCTGGCCGTCATTGTTAGAGCAAACTACGTCCTCCCCAGTCAATTGACTGAATCTCCGTCTCTGCTGGTCTGTTGCTCAAGGTGTAAGCCAGAAGAAGAGAGATCCCGAAGATGGAGTTGCGGGGTCACAGGGATGATGCCCTCTGGGACCTTGAAGACCAAGCCTTGGATCCCATAGAGGGACTAATGGAAGGGTATGGAGTAGCATCAAGAGCTGTCTTCCTTCCTTCCCTAGTTCCAGACTAACCTCTGGACCCAATCCTCAAACACACACACCAGAGAGGGTAGTACCTACCTGCCAGGGACCCACAGTGACTGCAGCCAGGAGGAATGTGGGGGTGTCAAGCATCCCCACATGCTCCTGCATTTGAATGCTTGCTCCCAGGCTGAGAGATGTTTAGGAGAGTTCTAGAACTGTAAGAGGTGAGGCCTCACCAGAGGAAGTCATTGAGGATGAGCCTTAAGGTTTATGAAGATTAAAAAAAAAAAATAACTCATTTCAATTGATTTGGTGGTGGTAGGGGGTGTTAGCGGGTGTAAATGACTCATAATACACCCGTGTAGGTTACAGGCCAGTTCACTCTCTGCTGCCATTGTCATTAAAGTTACATTTTATTATTTTCAGAGTGTGCATGTGGGCACACGTGTGGCATGGGGTGTATGTGGAGGTCAGAGAACAACCTATGTGGATGGGTATTTAATTCCACCATGTTGGTCCCAGGGATTGAACTCGGGTCACAAGCCTGGCTTGACAGCCATCTCCTGACCCACCCACGATCCTGAGGCAGTGTGTGTTCTGTTTCTTCTGCTTTGATTATGCAACGCACTGGGCATCAGGCCTTCAAGCCTCTGGCCTGTTCTCCTACCTCCACCTTCTGACTTGCTTTAGAGTGTTGGTGTTTCAGATGGACACTATATCCAGCTTTTACACAAACTGTGGGGATTAAACACCGGGCTAGCCTGCTCAGTGCTTTTACCCCTGAACCGTCTCCCCAGAATGGTTCTGAGTATAAGCTAGAATAAACCCTCCCTTGATCTTCCTTACTTAAATCGTCCCAGTATTTGGTCACAGCAATGCAAAACCTCCTGGGGGTGGAGGGTGAGGAGGGCTGGATACAGACACCCGTGATGGAGGCATCAAGGGTGGGAGCCGTAAGTCTTTATGCAAGAGTTTGATGTTGTAGAAATGCTTTCCAGTGGGCCTGCAAAGACTCTTGGGAGTAAGTGCAAGTATGGAGCCAAATGGGTCTCCAAAACTTGGAGAAAGCAGCCACCTGCATGAAGTGAGACAGAAATGTCACAACCAAAGCCAGGGCTGGAGAGACAGCTCAGCAGGTAAGAGCACACACTGCCCTATTAGAGGTGCTGAGTTCACATGCCAGCGCCCAAATCAGGCAGCCCCCAAAATGCCTGTAACTCCAACGCCATGGGATCTGACGCCCCCTCCTGGCCACTGTTGGTAACTGCATACACACATGCACACACCCACTCACAGATACACAGTAAAATAAAAAGAAATCTTAACCATCAAGAATCAAAGGCTCAGAGGTTGGGACTCCCTGGTGATCTTCTAGCATGGAGAAACCCAATTGATTGTAGCAACTTTTTTTTTTTACTTTATTTTATTTCTATGAGTATTTGCCTGATTTATGTAAATGTACCACATTGTGCCTGAGAAAGCCGGAAAGAAAGAAAGAAAAGAAAAACAGAGCTGGATTCCCCAGATCTGCTGTTATAGAATGATGTGTGCTGCCATGTGGGTGCTGGGAACCAAACCCAGGACCTCTGCAAGAGAGGCCAATGCGGTTAACTTCTGAGTCATCAGCAAAACAGGAACAACTTTTTAAATATCCGAGAAGACATAATTCATTTTAATAAAATAGGATTAATTTGCTCCGTTGAATTATTTTTTTCAACTTAGAGTACGTGTGTGCACATGTGCACTAGCCACAGTGCACACGTGAAGATCAGAGGACAGTTTGCAAGAGTGAGTTCTCGCCTTCTGCCCAGAGAGTTCTGGGGATGAAACTGAGGTTACCGGGCTCAGTGGTACAGCATCTCGTCTGACCCCGCAACACTTTCTGCATTTCATCTTTTGAAAAGTTTTAGCTTATCAGCAACTATCTCTGTTCACTTGAGGGGAAAGCTGCTCTCCCCTCTTTCCGTCTCTTGACAGTTTTGAATATGAAGTATTTATGAGGGGAGATGTTCTTTCCTTGGAGGGTTTTAATAAGCAGATTGTTCAATTTTTTTTTCTCATTTTCAGAGAAAGCTTTGTGCCGCATCTTTCTCAAGAACAAATTCTTTCCATCCTGGCTGCTGAGATTTACCTTGGATAGCTTTTCTGCTTGGGTTTCATGATTCAGTTTGTTCCTGGCTGGGCTGTAAGAGCGTCTTTCTTGTGAGTTTCCCTGGTGCTTGGTGTGAATCACACATGGAGACTCACTTTAGGCTCTCTATTAATAAGGTTTTTGCGTAAGTTATTTTTGTTCACTGATGCTGTTTTATTATGTTCCTGTATTGGTGTGTGTCTCTGTGTGTCTGTGTGTTGGTGTGTTTTTGTGTGTGCAAGCATATAAGTAGATCCCTCAGGTTAACATCGGGTGTCACTTTTTAGGCACCAGCCACCTTGTTTTTTGGGAGAGGGTCTCTCACTGGCCTGAAACTTGCCTATTAGACCAGGCTAGCTGGGTCCCCATGCCTGAAAGTGGGACCTGCCCATTAGACCAGGATAGCTGGGTCCCCGTGCCTGCAAGGCAAGCATTTTATTGACTAAGCTGTTGCTTCAGCCCCCCAACATTGTGTTGCTTTCTTCCTCCTCCTTTTTCTTCCTCCTCCTCCTCTTCCTTCTCTTCTTCCTCCTCATGCTCCTGCTTCTGCTTTTCTTCTTCCTCCTCCTCCTCTTCTCTTTTTCCTCCTCCTTATGATGCTAGAGATTGAAGGCAGAGTTTCAGAGCATGCTAGAAAAAGACACTACCCACAGAGTTTACCTCCTCAGTAGAGCAGTGGTGTTTTGAAAGTATGACAAACAGTACTATAAATTATCCCTATATGACAAGACCATGGTAAGACCACAAGAGTTTGGCTCACATCAGGGGTTACTCTAAGGGGTCCCCATTGCCAGCTCTTTTTATCCCCCAAATAATGTCACTTGTAGAGTCCTATCCTGCACATGAGGAAGTCGAGTGATGAACACACCTGTCGAAGACATAAGCCTCAAGTTGGAAAACCAGCCCAGACGTCAAACGGCCTATATCTGATACCTTCAGAGAAGGGTAATTCAGCCTTCCAACACAGCCATAGTCAGGGGAGCTTACATACATGCATAAATGCATACATATATACACATACACACAATTTATACATACATATATGTGCACACATACACATACGTGTATACACATACGTGTACATATACATATACATACACATACATATACATGCATGCATACATATATATACATATACATGCATATATACAGATGTATATACGCACACATATATATACACATGCATGCATACATACATACATACATACATACATACATACATACAAAACATGGTGGTCCTCATTGCAGCATTTGGAAGGTGAAGAACCACTGGGCTGGAGTACGTGGGTTGCAGGAAGTTAACTGGAGGGCTTCCCATCTCTGTGGCTGTTGGGAAGTCATCATCTGGGCTGGCTGAAGAATTTCTAGAGTGGCTGCCTTGGGGTCTCCCATGCTCCTGTTAGTAACCCTCCCCTTTTCACTGTCAGACCAATGAGCTCATAGGCACCTCCACGGGACTTTGGTTTGTCCTTGGGTCCTTACAAGGAGATCATAGAGGTTTGTTTCCTCTCCAGGAATGGACTCTTCCCAAGCACACTTTGATGTGGTAGACACCGAGGAGTTGCCAGCCATAGAAGGGAATTTAGGTGACCTGGATTCTAGTTATGCCCCAGATAGAAGTCACTTTTCACAGTGGGACACAGGTCAGTAATAATGTATTGGCGGCTTGAGGGCCAGTTGATGCCCACAATGTATTTTGCTTAGCTGGCTGTATATTGGAGGACACGTGTTTTGAATTTTGATTCTTTCATACAAGCTGTCCGACACTTAGATAAGTCAGATCCAAAACCTCTACACACTTGCCTGGTCCCTCTAGCTCTCTGAAATGGCAGATTTGGGACTAAATAGTCTGAGTCCAAGGTCAATTTTGTTTATTCTCTTCCCTGGAGTTCCTGACCAGGGGTGGGGTGTATACAGACCTAGGGGGCAAGGTAGATGAAGATATATACGAGGTTGTCAACAGTGCAAGCAAGGGTATATATGCATGTGCGTGCAAGCAAGTGAGCGTGCACGTTTGTGTGTGTGTGTGTGCGCGTGCATGCACGCATGATCACATGCATGCTAGAGAATGCAGGTGTGTTCACCTGTTTGTGCAAGAACATGAGGGAGTAGAAGATGGGCTGTGGGTATGCATGTAAACACCAGAGGTCAACCTCAGGCGTTATTCCTGAGGGACCATTCGCCTCCTTCCTTGGAGAAGGCTCTCTCCTTGAAACCTGGTACTCAGACTAGGCTAGGCTGGCCACCAAGTCCTCCTGACACTACCTCTGCAGTGCTGGGGTTGCAAATGCTCACTACCATGATTGGCTCCATTTTTTTTCTTAGATTATATTTACTTATTTTAGTGTGCACACACACACAGGTTCACATGCCACTGTCCAGACATGAGGCCTGAGGCCAACTTGAAAGAATCTCTCCATGTGTCACACACACCCTGGGATGCAGACTTCAGTTTTGGGGCTTTACCCAGAGCTGCCTCACTTTCGAATAAGGCCTGGAGGGGATTGAACAGCTGCAACTCAGGCCCTCGTTGTGTGTGGTAAGCACTTTTCTGACTAGGCTGTATCTCCAGCCCAACGGGACTGCTTTCAGGTGGCCCTGCATGCTCTTGGTGTCCTGGCGTGGCAGATACTCACCCCGAGTGGCCCACTCCACAGAGCAGAAGAGGACATTCTTTCTCAGAGTCCCTTTTACACCGACTTCTATGCCCAACTAGGTGACAGGCAGAATCAGGTCTGGCTATTATCTCCCAAGCAATAAGGCCTCTTATAAAATCCAGACATCAGGTGCTCCGAGATACTATCCGAGGGAACTCGATAGGTAGAAACACAAAAGGACAAATCACAGAGTCTCTATAGAGCCTTTACTAAGGCAGGAACAAGGTTGGGGGTGGGGGTGGGGAGAAAGAATCCATCAACATCAAGGGCTTTCTGAGAGGAGCCAGCAGGAGCCGCGTCCTCTCAGGCCCAGACTGAGGTCTGTACATTAGGACAATCATTCTCTTCTCGAGGGTTTCTTCATATCAGCTCAGGGACAACATTTCAGGTCCAACACAGAATTAGATGCAGTGCGTGGGTACTCCTGGCCAAAGCAGCTTGTGAATGAATTCGTCCCTTTGTTTTTTCGCCAACTCAACCACTCTAAGTGAACAGCATTTACTTAAGCCCTATCAACGTAGTACAAGCTATCCTTCAGGCCTAAGCATTTAGATTAGTTCTTTCCACAAAACTCTTCCCATAAACATTTAGAAGTGAAACAGGGCCCAGGGAAAGCCAAGTCCTTAGATGCACATACATGGAATTTTATGGAAACATCACATATTTTTATGCTTAGTATACATGTGAACATGTTTATGTGTGCATGTGTATGGGAAGGCACACATACACATGTCGGTACATGCATGTTGAGACCAGAGGTCAACGTCAGGTATCTTCCAATATCAATTTATACAATTTATACCTTATTTTTAATACTATTATTATTATTATTTGGTGGTGGTGTCTGTGTGTGTGTTTGCATGTGTGTTTATGTTCACTATGATGTGCATGTTGTCAGAGCACAGCTTGCTAGAGTCAGTTCTCTCTACCATGTGGGTCCTAGGGATTGAACTCAGGTCATCAGGTTTGGCAGCAAGCCCTCCCTTACCCAACAAGCCACCCCACCTCCCCTCTACCTTATTTTTTGAGACGGTCTCTCACTGGGATCTTTCTGGTGCTGTAGTGTGCAGGCTTGCCTGGCTTTTTGAGAGGACCCTGGGGATCCCAAATCCTCCTGTCTGCTCAGGAAGCACTTTACAGACTGAGCCGTCTCCCCAGCCCCCATTTTTACATTATCACAACACAAAAATACCTAAGGAAACATGTCTTCTTTGATCATCTGGTTCCTCCTTTCTTTGAAGTGCTGAGGTTTGTGCCTTATACACACACAGTTGAGCTGAGGTGAGTTTATCACGTCCTTAAGCCTTCTATTCTACATTTGCCTGGACGACCTGGCAGAGTAGCAACGTCGCATGAATAACTGTGGTAATTCGGGTTTGCAGGGTGGGCCGTGTGCACGTGTGTGTGTGTGTGTGTGTGTGTGTGTGTGTGTGTGTGTGTGTGTGCACTCATGTATACACACACAAACAAGTACAGAAGGCTGGAAGCCAACACCGGGTGTTATCCTTCCCAAAGATAAACAACCATCCTTTCGAAAGATAGAGTCTCTCTCAATGAGGTCTTGCCAATATTTTGCTAGGCTGGCTGGACAACACACTTCAAGGCTCCTCCTGGGTCTAATCCCACCAGTGGGGCAGGGTGGGGTGGGAACGGGCGTGGCATGAGGGGGTTGGTTACATTTGTAAACCACCATACCCAGGTTTTTTTTTTTTAAATGGTCGTTTTAAATTATTTTAAAAGATACATATGTGTGTCATATATGTGTGGGTGTCCACATGTCAGATCCCTTGGAGCTGAAGTTTCAGGCAGTTGAAGCTTCCTGACATGAGTGCTGGGAACTGAACTTTCATCCTCTGCAACCGCAGAGCCATTGCCCTAGCTCCACACTCAGCTTTTTGGTGTGTTTGTTTGGTTGGTTGCTTGGGGTTTTTTTTGTTGTTGTTGTTATTGCTGTTGTTTTGTTCTGTTTTTGTTTACATTCCAAATACTCAACTTTTTAAGGAGGTGCTGGGACTCAAACTCAGGTCCTTACGTTTGCAAGGCAAGCCCTTTCCCTACTGAGCCATCTCCTCAAGATTTAATTTGCTTAACTTATCTCAAATGGCTGAAAAACATGAAACGCCTTGTCCGGTGAGACAGATCCGGACTGGCCGTTTCCCTTACCCAGCGCCACTCGTGTGTGGTTTAAAGTTAAGCTGGCAGAATCCTCAGACAGACTTTTAAAAAGCCAGCTCCTTAATTATCAAACAGCATTTGTCTGATCCTTCACGGCCCCAGATGTATGTCTCAGACTGAGCTCAAGATAAGTTTGTGAACAGTTTGTAAAGCAAAAGAGAAAGGAAAGTCACCAAGTAGCTAGCTGTAAAAAGCAGAAACCCATTCCCACTTCTCTGTGTCTGATTGAGCCGTTGTGAACCTGCAATGCCACACACCCCAGAGGGACCAGATTAAAGACCTTCTGGAAACGGGTTTTTTTTTTTCCTGTATATCTCGTTAGACAGGTGCTTTTCACACCTCTGTATCTTATCTAAGGCTGGCCTCACAGCCTTGAAGGAAGCTCTGCTCTTCTTAAACTATGGGGAGCAAATGAAACCCACAGCTGAAAAATGAGATGCTAAAATTCAAAGTCAACATCATGCAAATGACAGACTGGAGGGCGGGAGAGTCGCTTGTACAAACGTCGGCAGTTATGGGTGACTCCGCAGGCAAAGCGCTTGCTCTTCAAGCCTGAGGACCTGAGTTCAGATCGCCAGCTCACCGGTAAAACGTCAGGCGCGACCGCACATGCGCACAAGTCACGGGTGCCGGTGGGGGTGGAAACAGGATCTCTGGTCCAGTCCCTGACCCTGGCCCCACAGTGCTTAGAGACATAAAGCGTCATGGTTGAGAGGGAAACAGAAGCAGAAATGCTTACCTCGTTCATCTTGGGAAGGAGGGAGGGGAAAAGGGAAGGAAGGAGAGAGGGGGGAAGAAGGGAGGAGGAGAGAAAAAACATGAAAGTTATTTTGGGGTTACTATGACCAAAATATGGGCTAGAAACAACTGAAGAGGAAAGACTTACTGTGGCTCACATGTTTTTTTGTCTTTGTTTTGTTTGGTTTGGTGGGGGGTCCGCATGCAGTGTCAGTATGACAGAGTTCATAGTGATGGGAGTATGTAGTCTTCACATCACAGCGGACCATGAGGCAGAGACTAAAGCAGATTCTACCTCCTAAAGGCTCCCTAGGCTCCTACACTGGATATGAAGCCCCCAACACACAAGGCTGTGGGGAACACTTCATATTTAAACCACAACCGTATTTGTTATGGGACTGTCTGTAAGTCATGATTGTACATAAACCACAGGTGGTGAATACAATACTAGCTGTGTTCCAGGCATTAGGTGGAGGGTTTCTGAGCACACCCTTCTTAATTAGGGGACAGATTGTTTCCTGCACAAGTTTATGTGCACCATGTGCATGCAGTGCCTGTGGAAGCCAGAAGAGGGCGCCAGATCCTCTGGAGCTGAAGTTACGAGAGGTTGTGAGCTACCTTAGATAGGATCCAAATCTAGGTCCTCCAGATGAGCCGGCAAGTTCTCTTAACCTCTAAGCCATCTCTCCAGCCATAAGTTGTCTGTTTTGCTACAGCAGCCTGAACTGATAAGTTCAGACACACAGCAATAGTCCCACAGCTGTTTTGTCAGGATGGCAGTACTTCCCCCAAAGAGCTATCAGCAGGTGTCTGCTAAGTGGTTGGTGATGAAACTGTGTCCATTCTCCCTGAGGTCTGGGCAACGAGACCAGTTACTCTGCTTTGGGCTTCCCTTCTTTGTCCAAAAATACTGTCATTTCCTTCTTTGCTGAAGGTATTTTTCTGCCCTAGAAGACTCCAATGACCCAAAACTAGTTTAAGCTTTAATAAAAGGGGAGTGAAAACCTCTCTGTCTTTTCCTTCACACCCACTTCCCTGACTCTTGCTTTCAGGGAGAATAAAATGCTAAGTCCAGGTGACATTCTTCAATGGCTGGCTTTATGGTCACCCACTCAAGTGACAAAGATGCTAGTCAGTTCTCCAGTGACCCAAGAGCTATAAATAAAGGCTTCTCTGGATATTAGAAGAGAGTTGTGAAGGGTTTGGTCGCTTTCTGTGTTTCCCACCCCTAAAAAGTCTAGTGGCTCCAAGTTATACAAATGATCCCAGGTAATTTGTTCTAATATACTTTTGAACCTAGGGCCTCACACGTGCTAAGCAAGCATTCTACCACTGAGCCACACCCCAGCCCCTCACTGGGGGACTCTAGGCAGGGACTCTACCTACCACTGAGCCACACCCCAGCCCCTCACTGGGGGATTCTAGGCAGGGGCTCTACCACTGAGCCACACCCCAGGCCCTCACTGGGAGATTCTAGGCAGGGGCTCTACCACTGAGCCACACCCCAGCCCCTCACTGGGGGATTCTAGGCAGGCCAGTCAGGCCAACGAGAGGCTCCAGGAACGAGTCATCTGGCATGTGCGTGCCTAGCATACAGAAAGCCTTAGGTTCCATTCCAAGTACCAAGAAAAGAAAGGGAAAAGAACTTCTTTAATGCAAAAGAAAAACAGGGGGAAATATCAGTGTACAGAAAGGAAGTAAATGGTCCTCATGTAAAAATGTATTCTTCCTTGCTCATAATAAGATACAAACAAATTAAAGCTGCCCTGAGGTGGCACATCTCATCTGTGACATTGGTGCGCTGTTGCAAGGACAGGAGCATCCACACGGTTTATTGGTAATAACGAAAATGATTACAGCACTTACAGAGGAAACTTGTGCAGCTCACAAACAGACATGTGCTTTAATGTTCTGACCCGCACTCCACTTGTAGGAATTTCCCTGAAGACTTAAAATAGTAACCACAATCCTGGAGACATTTTCAATGCAAATGCGCAGTGGAGAGACTGAACCAGCCACGAGACATCTGCTCAAGGAAATATTATACAGCAAAACAAAGCTAGTGAATCCTGTAAATTGGCTGGGACTGATTCCTAGATTGGTCTATTAAGTAGAAGACACTGCGCTGGGTGTAATGGTGCTTGCCTGTAATCACAGCATCACTTCAGCACTCAGCGTGGAGGCAGGAGGATTGAAATCTATGGTCAGCTGTGGCTACGTAGTGCTTCTGAGCCCAGCCTGTCTCAGTGAAAAAAAGGAGCAGGTTGTGGTGGTGGTAGAGGAGGAGGAAGAAGAGGAGGAAGAAGGGGAAAGAGGACAGGGAAAATGGTTAGGAGGTGGCTCCGTGGATAAGGAGGCTTGCCATGTAAAGACTTGAATTCACATCCCCAGCACCCATGTAAAAATTCATACATGGCTGAAGATGCCTGTAACCCCAGCATCAGTGAAGTCAGAGACAGGCAGATCCCAAGATCTGGTATACACACATATGGGTACACACACACTCATATCCATGTACCATTTACACATGCACACCACACATACATACATACATGCACACACTATACCATGCACGCAACACACATATACCCCCTACATACACATATTCACTATACCATGTACACACACATACATGCGTAATACATAGACACATACCACATACACACCATATACACACTACACCATGCACACATATACATATACACACACACTCCACATACACATATACACTATACCTTGCACACACATAATGCATACACACACACTACACCATGCATGCATACATACATATACACACATCACATGCACATACAAATTACACCATGCACACATACATACATATATACATGCAAACACACATTACACCACATTCACACCACACACACTATATCATGCACACACATATGCATGCATACATATACACATACCACACACACATATACACTATTCCAAGTACACATACATATATGCATACTTACACACTACACCAAATATATTTACACACATTACACAATAGATGCACACACATACACACATAATCTAGAACAAAAACCTTAAAAGAAGAAAAAGAAAACCAGGAAGGCAGATGGGAGGATGGGCTGGAGACTGTCAAACTGAAGCAAACAAAGCCAACCCGTACCACAATTCAAATCAATCACTGACCGAAACGTGTAGAAAAGAACAAACTCAATTAACTTTTGAAAACAGTATTTGGCCTATATACCCCCAGGCTAAAACCAAAAAGAGTTCTAAGCAAATATTGAATTTTAATTAGTTGCTCTTTCCTCTAACTTGAGCAAGCAGGTCTGGAACTAGGCTCTGAACAGCCCGAGAGCACAGAGATGTCTTTACCGTGGCTAATGAGAGGTTTGTTTCTCTCATGCGTGTGAATGCGTGTGGCAAGTCTGGTTATGTTTTCCGGGTTTGTGTGCAGGTTCCTTTGTTTGTTCTGTGGTGCTGGGATCTAAGCTGGGGCCTGGGATGGGAAGGGAGACAAGTCCTCAGCGGGCTGAAGAGCTTGCTGTGTGGGTGTGAGGACCTGCATTCAATGTCCAGGACCCATGAAAAGCCAAAGGTGATAGCGTGTTGTTACAGGCCCAGCATCGTACAGTGAACTGGGTACAGGGGAGCTCCAGGGATCTTTCAGACCGTCCACCACACCATCTATAGTGATGAATAACTACCAACTGTGCTTACAACAAAGTGAGAGTGAGAACCAGCACCGGAGTTCTGTCCTTCACATACACACATGGTACACAAACACTTGCACCTACACATGCACATACTTACACACACATGTACTATGCTACACTCACTCATGTGCACATACACACGTGTTTTTTAAATGACTTTACTTACTAGGCGAGCAGTCTACCACGGAGCTACAACCCCACTCCTCAGATGTCTCCCATTGGCGTACAGAAGCTCCCAGGTCTATTCAAGCAGAAGACCCATCCACTGGTTGGGAAGGATGTCTGAACTTTCCACTTCACGGCCCGGAAGGAGAGCCATCTGCGGCTTTGAGCTCAAGGCACAAGACACGGAAGAAACAGTTGCTTGTAGCACTATGTGTCACATTGAGAGATGAGAACTTTATAGGCCACAGGTAGCTGTCACAGCATGCCCAGACCATGTGTTGTTTTCTATGACCCACACAGAGATTTGATGAAATTTTAAATTAGTTCCCACAAGACACTGTGACATTCATGCAAAAAAAAAAAAATGTATGTTTCCAGTTTAACTGGGGACGTGAGAGGATTAATTGGAAAACTTGAACTTATGGTCTCTCCTTGCCGAGGGTCACCTGGAGTAGGGAGAGACACAGTTACTCATCATGGCTGGGTGTGTCTGCTTCCCCCAGCTGGTTCTATATCGTTCACGCCTGCCCGGTCACTCAGTGAAGCTTCCTGCCTGGGTCCCATGGGCTGAGGCTCTGTGTCTGTAGCCCAGGGAAAGAAGAGCCATTGGCATTTTGTAAAAAATGGAGAGATGAATGGGCGCCTTCAGTTCTGTGGTGTGGACGATCAGCAGGTTGAAGTGGGAAGGATGGGGCTGGAGGAGGAGACGAGCGGAACATACAAGAGCAGGGCAGTAGGGGTCAGGGTGGGGGATGGGAGGTGGCTCAGGAGGGAGGGTGCTTGCCTTGCGTGTGCAAGGAACCGGGTTTGATCCCCAGAATTCATGTGTGTGTGTGTGTGTGTGAGAGAGAGAGAGAGAGAGAGAGAGAGATTTTATGTTATTTACATATTTATAAACAATGTAAATGTATTACTTATACATTTATATTAATATATATTTTTAAGTGCTACAGGCAGATGAGACGGCTTGATGGGTAACAAGCAAGGTTTCTTGTCAGCAAACCTTATAACCAGAGTTCAAATCCCAGACCTACAGGGTAGAGAGGACTAACTTCTGGAAATTGTCCTCAGACCTCCTCTTGTGGCTTGCCACACACACACACACACACACACACACACACACACACACACACACACACGCACACAGTACTTTGGGTGTGAGGTTCATGCTTGTAATCCCGGCACCAGAGGGACCACCTTCTGACCTTCACAGACAAAGCACAAAGCAGAGACAGTGGGCCTGTCAGGCTCTCTGGCCAGTCCTGTTAGCCCACTGTGACCAGCCCACGGTGAGTTTCAAGTCAGTGGGAGACTGTGTCAAAGATGAACTGTGCCTCAGCATGACTCCTACGGATGTTTATGAACACACATGGACACACATGTGAATGCCCACAGGATCCCTCTGAGTTCAGGAAAGGATGTGGGACCTTCTGGAACTGAAGTTAGACGTGGCCCTGAGCCACATAACATCAGCACGCTAGGAACTGAACCGCTGTGAGGGCAGAAAGAACTTTAACCTCTGAGCAATCTCTCCAGCCCCCAGAAATCATATTTTGACTCATTTAACAAGCACTGGCGGATGCAAGGTCATACGCCAATCATCTTAGGCACTGTGTCTTCCTTCTTTTCTCAGACCTAGCAGGAAGCAGCTGGTGCAATTCCTTACCCTGGTACAACCCACCACATGGCTGAGTTGCAGGCTCAGCACCCCACGCTCACCCCCGTTAGTCATTCTGCTTTGTCTCCAAGCATTTCCACGATCA
Organism: Micromys minutus; assembly: GCF_963924665.1. Lineage (NCBI taxonomy): Eukaryota > Metazoa > Chordata > Mammalia > Rodentia > Muridae > Micromys > Micromys minutus. The sequence continues at coordinate 3,687,209 of NC_137964.1, read as the reverse complement.
CTGACTACTGCCCAACTCATGCCTTTCTGCTTCTTGCTTTTTGGCAAATGTCTCCATCCCTGTCCTAGGATGCCATGTCCAGATCTGATGGAACACTTCCCCATTTATGAAAATAAAAATCTCCCTGTCCGACTCTTGTCTATTTATTTTGTTTCCTCATCTTCAAACCAAATAGACCAGAGCTCTGGAATACAGAAATCCAGGAAGAATACTGCTCCTACTCCAACAATAAGAAATGCCAAACTTCTCTTTACCCCTGTCCAAAGGCGGAGTTTGCAGGGCAGTTGTGCCACTGCCTTACTGAATTATGGTGGCTAGTTTTACCTGCCAACACAATCTAGAATCAGCTAGGAAAGGCTTAATACAGAATTTTCTGGATTCGGCTACATTGTGAGTTTGGCTACGAGAGATTTTTCTTAATTGGGTTAATTATGGTGGAAACCCAACTCTGTGGGTGAAACCATTTCATGGGCTGTACCACAGGCTCAATGAAAAAGAGAGAAGGAGGGAGTGAGTGAGTGAGTGAGTGAGGGAGGGAGGGAGGGAGGGAGGGAAGGAGAAAGCTGAGTGCTCCGGTGCATTCATTCATTCACTGGCCCCTGCTCTTCCTGACTGTGGGTCTGATGTAAACAGCTGCTTCACATTCCTGCTGCCTGCCTTGACTTCCCTGAATGATGTGCTATCACCTGGAAATATGAACCAAAGGAGCCCCCTCCTTCCAGTTGTTCTAGTCAAGGTATTTTATCACAACAACAAAAGAGAAACCGAGGCAATTATCTAAAAAGAAACCAGGAGGGGTGGATGGGAAGCGTCGTCAGATCAAGTCTAAGGGGGCTTGAGAGGAAAGGCTTCAGGCACCATGCGAGTGGGTGGGAATTCAAATATTAATTTAAACAGTTTTCCAAAGGCCAAGGGGATGGTATTTATAGTACAGAACTATACATGCACACTCCTTCTTGCAGGTCTCCTCTGAACATCTGCCCAGGTGTGCATGTGAAGGTCTAAGAACACATCTTTATAGTCAGTTCTCTGCTTCCACCATATGGATCCTGGGGCAGAGCTCTGAGCAGTAAGCTCGGCAGCGGCAGCTCCTTAGTCATCCATGAATTTTAATAAAAGCCCATGGACACTGTTCCCTATGAAGCACAAAGAAGAAAAGGAGCAAAGAAAACAAGTCAGGAAGGGCCTCTCTCTGTGTGGGACAGTCATGGTCTAACCCCAGCACGAAGAGAGACAGCAAGGCAGATAAATTGCTGTAGCGGTGCTGAGCAGTAGTTTTCCAAAATAAAATAACTTTAGATTACAAATCTAAAAAGATCAGAGGATCACACTAGTACAGATAACCTTCCATCAATATGCTAATTAAAAAAAAAACTCAGACATATCCTAAATCCCCAGTCCCAAAGACCAATAAATAGCATGTCCCGAAAACAACTGATGAGAAACAGGCACATTTCAGACAGAAGCAGACAAACAATAACAGTGGGAGTTTCTTATAAAATGAAGTATGCAGGGCTGGAGAGATGGCTCAGTGGTTAGAGCACTGACTGCTCTTCCAGAGGTCCTGAGTTCAATTCCCAGCAACCACATCTGTGATAGAATACAATGTCCTCTTCTGATGTGTCTGAAGACGGCGGTAGAGTATTCATGTACATTAAATAAATAAATGTCTTTGTTTTTTTTAAAAAAAAAAGTATGCAGATCATGGGCTGACAAGATAGCTCACTGGATAGAAAAGCACTTGCTGCTAATACTGATGGCCAGAGTTCAATCCCAGGAACCCACATGGTAGAAGTATAGAAGTAAAGACTCTTCAGATCTGTCCTCTGACCTCAACACACATGCATATGTGCACAGAAACACACACACACACACACACACACACACACACAATAACTAACTAACTAACTAATTGGTTGTAGTATTTTTAAGTATATACAATAAAGGGATGATATATTTAAAATCTGGAAAAGGATACAAAGAAAACAAAGGTCACTGGCAACTTCAGTCACAGAAACAATCATGAAATAATTCACGATTTGCAGATCTATAATATAAACTGTGTTAAAGACAATTTTTTGGGAGAAAGAATATAATACCAGACAGAAACTTGGACCTACACAAAGAAATTAAGACCTCCCAAAATAGTTTAAAATAAAAACTTACAGTGCATTTTTCTCCCCCTCTGAATTGTTCCAAGAGATCAGGAGTGTATAAAGCAAAAACAGTTGTAGTGTTTTATGAACTCAGACTTGAGGAGCTCACTAGGAGAGCACCTGCCTGGAATCCCTGAGTAAGAACTTAGCAGAGCACTGGCTTAGAATCACCACGCAGTGAGGGGCTGGGGTGTGGCTCAGTGGTAGAGTCCTGCCTAGAATCCCCCAGTGAGGGGCTGGGGTGTGACTAAATTCTAGGCCAGCTTGAGCTACTTACGGAGATCCTATTTCTTTTAAAACACTAAACTAAACTAAAAGAACCAAACCTGCAATTAGGGATTTGTATGTAGAAAACATAAAGAGCTCTAAAACATTCAAGAAAACAAACAACATAATTTTTTAAAGTGGGCAAAAGATCTGAACATCTTGCCAAAGAAAATACACAGATGGCAAACAAGTACATGAGGATGTGCTCGGCGCGATTAGCCGTTAGGGAGATGTGAGTGTAAGACAGCGTTTCCCTGTCGATTAGTGTGCCACAGACAAACAAAGGAAAACTTGCCAGCCCCAAATCCTGTGACACAGGGACGAGTCTCAGAAAGTTTCCTATGAGCCAGCAATGCACATTTCTGAATAGTTACCTGACACCCATGAAAATGTGTGCTTTCACAACACTCCGATGTGAATAGTCATGACTTTTATTTATATTCAGCATAAAGTTCTGAACACAGGGAAGAGGTAAACTAAGGTATATCCATGCCATGGAGAGCTACTTGGTAATCAAAAAGGAATGAGCTGGGCTGGAGAGATGGGCCCATTGGTAAAGGTCTCGGGTGAGTTTAATCCTCGGAAGCCATGCACAAACCTTGTCGGGGTGGTGTGAATGCTTAACCCAAGAGCAGGGGAAGCAGATTGTGGCAGATCCCTGAGATTTGTTAGCCAGGCATCCTGTCCTATATGGGCAACATCTAGGCTAGTGGAAGACCTGTCTCAAAAAAAATGGGAGAGGGTACCTGGGGAATGTCATTTGAGGTTTACTCTGGTCTCCATGGTCTTCACGTGCACACTGTCTGTGAATGAATACACACATACATATGCACTCATAGGCAGGTGCAGGCATGTGGCACACACACATGTGCACACACACACACACTCTCTCTCTCTTTCTCTCTCTCTCTCTCTCTCTCTCTCACACACACACACACACACACACAGAGAGAGAGAGAGAGAGAGAGAGAGAGAGAGAGAGAGAGAGAGAGATGAGGGGAGGGAGAGAGAGAGGACAAAGGGGAAGAGAGGAGGAGAGCTTGAAGTGGAAGAGAGGGAGGGAGGGAGGGAGGGTGAAAGAGTGCACTAGAACACAGAGCATCTGCCATCAATACTGTGAGCTAAAGACAATGTATTAGCAAAATCATTTGTCATACTTCGAATCCGCAATGCACCCCACAGGCTCATCTTCTGATAGCCCAGCTCCCATTTCTTGCCGTTGTCCTGATCACTGAGGAACACTTGCAGGATGGAGCCGGTGGAAGCAGGGTACTACCATAAGCCTGTAAAAGTCATTCCACCCTTGGTTCCTCTTCATTCTTTACCTGTACCTCAGAATCCCATGGCTATGGATGGAACCATTCCTACCTACCATGCCTTGATCCACAGGGAAGGACCGAGTCTCTCTGAAACTACAAACTGAAGTAAATATTTGCTCTGCTGACAGTTGATCATCATTGTCAACGTGAATGGATTTAAAGTCACTGTGGAAAGATACCTCAGGGTGTGTCTATGAGGATGTTTCCAGAAGGCTTTAACAGAAGCAGGAACCTAAGGCTAGAGAGATGGCTCAGCGGTTAAGAGCACTGACTGCTCTTCCAGAGGTCCCGAGTTCAAGTCCCAGCAACCACATGGTGGCTCACAACCATCTGTAATGAAACCTGATGCCCTCTTCTGGTGTGTCTTAAAACAATAACAGTGTACTTACATAAAACAAATAAATAAATCTTAAAAAAAAAAGAGGCAGGAACCTGAATGTGGGTCACACATGAGCTGGGGTCCTGGAATACATGAAAGGGAGGGAGGGAGCAGGAGAGGAAGAGGGAGACGGAGGGAGGGGAAGGGGGAGGGAAAGAGAGAGAGAGAGAGAGAGAGAGAGAGAGAGAGAGAGAGAGAGAGAGAGAGAGAGAGAACACCACCAGCAGTCATCTCTATTTGCTTCCTGGCTATAGATGCAATGTGACCATCTGTGATGGGTATATATCATCTCTTCTACTGTGACCCAAATAAACACTTCCTCCCTTAAGTTGCTCCCTGGCAGGTATCTGCTCACAGTAAGGAGATAAGTAACAAATACAGACATCCAAAGACCAAGAAGAACCAGGCAGGGGCCTTGGCTCAGAGTCATGTGACTTGTTCCTGCAAACTTGGATGTTGAAATGAAACTTGAATTCACATGACATCCTATAATATTCATTGCCAAAGGCAAGCCAAGGCCAGGACAAGGGGTGCAAAAGCATCAGACCCTAGAGACGCCCTTAGAAACGCAGGGCAGGAAAGTATCCTGCCAGCCTTGGTCAGCCTGGGAGCTGTTCTTGATTAGCTACTTTCCTTTTTGTTGTTACCAGATTCCTGGTACAGAGCAATCTGAGGAAGGGCTTTCTTTGGCTCACAGTTGGAGGGTATACAGTCTGTCATGGTGCAGGAGCATGAGGCAGTTAGCTTCTGGACTTACAGGAAACAGAGAGAGATAAATGCCCATGGTCAGCCCACTTTCTCCTTTTTACAGTTTCAGGGATCCAGCCCACAGCAGGGTGCCACCTACAGTCAGAGCAGCGGGTCATCCCACTTAAATTAAGTCAATCTGAAAAATCCCTCAGACATACCCTGAGGTGTGTCTCTGGGGACTGTAGACCCTGTCCGGTCCAAAACATTAACCATCATATGCTTCATGCTCTGCAGATCCGGATCCATCCAGACAGCCAGATCTCCCAGGTAGGGCCAGGGCAGATGCTAGAGGAGACCCACCAAGGTCTTTCCTTCCTGTCGACACAATCCGTCTTTATATACGTTATACATTAAATCCAATTATAGTTCTGCTGACGGGAGCTAGTCTCTTTAAGGTGACTTTGCCTACTTCCTGTCGAACACGGCTCTGGGTTTTCTTACTCAGCCCTCCAAGGTGAGTCTTTCTCCTTGCTGTGTGGTTCTTTCTGCAAGCCTTTCCGTGGGGGCACCAGATGACTCTTCCCCGGGGAAAGGCACTTTAACGAGTCCTGTGAGTGTGCGGCTTGAGTTGAAACTGCCCCATCTAAATCAATGCACGTGTGTGAGGATGTGAATCCACCCTTCCTGCCCCTTGGCAGGGGAGATGCCTCATGGACAACAGTACCTGCTGCTCAGTCATGAGACCTTGGTACAGCCACCGTGGCTGTGCTTTCCTGGAACTGTGGGGAAGCAGGATTTCTGGTTCAGTGAGAGATTCTGCCTCAGAAGAGTAAAGTGGAGAGTGGAGCATGTGACGTGACCCTCTGGCCACACAATTGCAGACATATGACACAGAAAGAGGGAGTGGAGAGAAGGGGGGAAAAAGAAAATAGAATTGGCCTCTGAAAGATTCAGGTTGTGACCACTGACCATATAAAAGTATACGTATATATACATTTTATTTTCTACTTTTTAGTATACTTTTTATATTTATGCTTTTTATTATATGTTTTTATATTTATGCACATGCATATATATTAAAAATTCACTGCCATGTCAGGCTATGCTATATAAATGTAATCCTAGCACTCAGGACGTGGAGGCAGGAGGATGATATGATCAAGGCTAGGCCTACATAATAAATTCCATGCCAGCCTGGCTTACATGGAAAGACCCTGTCTCAAAACCAAACCAAAGAACTTTCGTTCTGTGTATGACACAGCTCTGCACAGGAATGGGGACTTGCAGCCCTCAGTCTGCAGGGGAGGTTCTGTGAATACTGCGGGTAAGTAAAGCCATGCTTTCTTACTTAGCTCTTCCCATTGTCAGCTGCCAGTGGCTTGCTTCTCTGTCACTTAGCCTGACTGCCTGAGAGTTTCAAGGACATGCTCTATACGTTGTCCTAGCCTTGACTCTGGCAAGCGGGGCGCTTTTCATCTAGGACAGAACAGAACATTCTTTTCCATACACCTTTCTTCCCTGGTTTTCCATTTGGCTCCTTCAGACCCAACAATAGCTCATTGGAGCCTGTGAGTCACAATGGCTGAGATGAATCAATAAAGGGCTGTTGGGCCATAAAATCACACCTACTGATAATGTACCCCCCTTGGGAGCCCCAACCCCAACCCCAGCCGCTATAATTCCCTAGGAAGTTGCTGACTCCTGCACATGATTCTTTGTGTGCCTTGGATGCTACACCCCATTCAGGGAAGCCATTCTTTTGTTTGTCCTTCACAGAGCTGCCTGGGAGCAGGCTCTGAGCTCATCCTCGCCGTGGCACTATTCAGAAGCCAGCTCTTGAATCTCCACTGGCTGTGCCAGTCCGAGATTATTCACCTTTGATGTACAGTCGGTGTGTGGGAAACGGGTCCTAAACGCTTGTGGTAAGGAGAGAAGAAGCTGTCTATCCTGCCACCCCGATTCTCTTCCTTCCCCTTGTTCTTGGGCTTGATCCGTGTCTACTGGGGGCAGCCAGCAGCATATACTGATGATTAGGTAGAGGACCAGTCAAGGTACTGCATGCCTATAATTCCAGCGTTCAGGAGGCTGAGGAAGTAGGACCTTGAGTTCAAGACCCGGCTGGACTATATAGTGAAACACTCTCTCAAAAAAAATCAATCAAACAAACAAACAAACAATAGCAACAGACAACAACAAAAACAAAGAGCTGGTTAGATGGCCCAGTGAACTAAGTGTCTTATCACAAATGTAAGGAGTGGGGTTCAGTTCCCTAGTGCCTACGTAAGTGCTAGGTGGGCAAGACCGCCTGCTTGTGATTGGCTCCCAATAGTAACCTCTGACATATGCGTGCACCTGCAAACATGTATTCAGGCGTAACACGACTGCCAAAATCAATCAAATGTGCATTACAAAGTTTTTGGTTTTGCCTCTCATTTCACTCAGATGGCATCTTACATAGGTACTCAGTATGCGGATGGGGGAAGGCGCAACGTTAAAAGATCTGTCCAAGGTGCTGAGGCGACGGTTCGTTCATAAAGTGCTTGTCAAGCAAGTAAAGGAGGTTTGAACCCATATTTTAAAAATCGGCACTGATAATTGGATACTAACCCCAGAAAGCTCTGAACACCCCAGAAACAACTCACAGACTATATGAAGTTCAAGAAAAACAAATGCCAAAAAAAAAAAGAAAAGAAAAAAGAAAATGGAAAACCATTATGCTTAATCTTTACACACCAAGAAAACTTTGACTATTTCCAGGTTACATCTTGTTTTACATGTACTTTATGCTCATTGTAACTAGTAAAATTTTAATGCACACTATCAAACATTTTTTAAAACATAAAGTACTGACAAAAATGTATTCATATACTTTTATGCAAAGATGCTTAAAATCTGTACATTTATCTTTGTTTTTTAAAATAAAGTTGTTCAATTAAAAAATTGGGCATGGTGATACCAAGATTATAATCCATTAATGGGTTTTAACGTCAACAGGGGACCCTTAGGGCTTATTGGCCAATCTCACCTAATCAGTGAGCTCCAGGATAATGGAATACCCTGTCTCAAAAAAACTGGATGACTTCTGAGGAACAATGCCCAAGGTTGTCCTCTAATCTTTTTGAGAACATATATGCACACATGTGCACAAATGAGTACACACACATGCACGCAGACACACAGACACATACGGCTGTCAAACCAATGAGCTGAGACTGTTTTGTGCTGGTCCGTACACTAGGCCTCTGTGAGAACAGATGATGTTGTCATGACACTGTGCCTACCCATGATCATATGGCAGAGGCTGTGAGCTAAGGGCCACACCGCACCATCTGAAAGGGGCAAAGCCATTGGGGAGTAGAAGAGGCAGCTTCTTAGGGCAGGAAGGGATCTCTGGGCCCCTGTGGGACCCATATCTAGCTGCCTATCAGAAGCATGGTCAGGAGCATAGCTGGCAACAGGGCTCTGAATACCACTGACTTCCCCATCTGAGAACAACACGCCTGTGCCTTCCCACCAAGGACGATCCCTCCTCCTTGCTTGGAGTTTTGCCTTATTTCAAAATTAATCCACAAGCTTTCCAACACTAATTAGGGGCAAGTGTGTCAAAACCTTCCCGTTCCTGAATATGAAATTTGCATAAAAATAGTTTCTAGCCAACCAATGTGGAATCAGATAAATGAACTTTCACAGGCACCTTCCAGCCTCTCAGATTCTTTCTTAAGAGAGGTGGTTTGCCTTCATAAAAAGCAGAGTGACCCTGACACCCAGCCATTTTTTGTGAGTGGGGGAAGAAGTCAGGGAGAAGTGAATACATCTAGACCCTTCTGTTCATGCAGAGAATTCCTAGAAGGTTCCCATGCCAATAAATAGAGACTGTTATAAGATGTACAAAAAGAAAGTTCCTGATTTGATGGTTGTTATGATAATTACTGCAGTGTCTGCCCTAGATAAAGACAATAGCTCAGCACCCAGTGCCCTAATGACACAAGGACAGTGGCTTTCTCAGAGAAAAAGAACAAATGTCAATTAACATTCGATTCTGAAATGTCTCCAAGGAAAGGCCAGTTGCTGTGGATCAAAGGTTTCCTACAATGCACACATAGTTTTCTTTTCTTCTTTTCCTCCTTTATTTCTCTCTTATTCTTCCTCTCTTCCCTCATCCCTACCTTTCTTTCACAATCTCCCAAATTAACTGACCTAAAAATATATACAAATTTATGGGCTTAGGGAAGTGGCTTAGTCAGAAAAATGCTTGCTGTGCAAACATGAAGACCTGTGTTTTGATCCCCAGTGTGGCTCATGGCATGCCAAGCCAGGCACGGCAGGGTAGACCAGTAATCCCAGTGACTTTGATGTAGAGAAACAAGAATGTCTGGGTTCAGCTGGCCAATCAGTCTAGCTGAATCAGAGAGCTCCAGGTTCAGTGAGGACCCCTCAAAAATAAGGGCCAAGAAGATGACTTGGAGTAAAAGCACTTGCTATGAGCTCAACTATTCAAGGATAAATTCCTAGAGCTCACATTTTTAAAAATGGATGTAGTAGTGACTGTCTGTAATCCCCCTCACTCCTACAGTGAAATGTGAGGCAGAGACAAGAGATTCACCCAGAGTGCACAGTGCAGCAGCAGAAACAAGAAAGATCCTACCTCAAATGTTGTAGGAATTATTTAATCCCAACCCGGGGTTTCTTCCCTGCCTTAAACCATTTAGCTACTGGATAAAAGACACATTCAACTTTTATATTTACAATAAGCCTTACACAGCACAAGAGCTGGGCATATGCCTACCCTTTATGCCCTCAGAATCTACTTTCCTATCGATAACCCCAAATTGTTACTTACTACGTACTGTGTTCCATCTGGGCTGTTCTTAACTTCAATCAGCCAGCCCTCACGGCCACACTTTTTTATGACTCACCTAACTCATGGCAGCTTCTCCTTCTTCTCTGCATTAACCTCCTCCGACACCAAGCTGGGAACCCTAAACCCCACCTACGTCTCTTCTGCCTAACTGTTAGCTACTTGCCTCTTTATTTACCAGTCAGAAATAACTTGGGGGCAGGGTCATAGGTATATTCTCAGACTCCAGGTCTTGGGGGCCCACGAGTAACATAACAATAGACAGTAAAAGACGAAACCGCAACACTCAAAGAAGATACAAGGCAAGAACCAGCTCCCAAAAGTTGTCCGGTGACCTCCACACATATCCTGTGGCTCACCCATGAATAAAGTAGAAGGCAATTGAGGACTATAACTATGTTGACCCTGATCTCCACATGCATAAGCATGCATATACATGCAGAAACTTGAGTGTGGGGGGGGGTCTTAGATTCATATATCTAAGACACCTGTCCCATATCAATTAGTGTTTCTTCTGGACACAACATCCGTGAGCTGTGACATTCTTCAAGTCAGCATAAAGTTGGTCAGCGGGACTCCAATAGAATTAGCCACAGTGGCAGTTGCTGGTTTCAAGCTCCCATCTCCCTGACATGGACCATCTGATGTGTTCAGAGATCGTGGGTGAGCAGGTGTGTTCAGAGATCGTGGGTGAGTAGGTGTGTTCAGAGATCGTGGGTGAGCAGGTGTGCCCTGGTGGGTTATTCACAGATGTCTTGGTCCCCCAGCATTTAGAATGCTGAGGAGAAAAACACAGTTTTGGTTTCACCATCTTACAATACCTCTGTCATCCTAATGGGAACCACAGCTTTGGACTTTTCCTATCCCTTTGCCTTTCCTCGTCTCACTCTTCCAAGGGTACCGAAGGAATGTTTCTTCACCAGGGGGCAGATGGCATTCCCCTGGGTTGTTGGAGGAACTAAGGTTAATTAGTCATCCCAGACTTCAAGCCTTGGCAACGTGTCTCAGCAGGGGCCCCTGTCCTGTCTGTAGATACAGAATTATAGAAAATTAAGGATTCCCATGATTTGTACCACACTTCTGAGAATTTCTCTAGTGTGGTACCAATGGTCCAGGACTGAAGAGGAGTCCACTCTTCATGTAAAGTTCAATGGAGTCTATCCAGTGACGAAGCTTTTGCTACTATCTGAGACAGAAAGTCTATTTGAGGTGTAGGTTTCCCCAGACGTTGGTTATTCTGTTTCTGTTTGGAAAATTGGGCTGTAATAGAGAAAAACAAAGCTGCTCATACAGAAACATGAAAAAAGTCAGACCTGACCTTGGTGTCAGAGGGCAGATCAACAGCTGTTCACAGTGTGCAACTGACTCCATCATGGGACAGAGGAAGAGGATCCCACAAAGATGACAAGAAGGTCGGGCTCCTCAACCAATCCATAGAGCCAGGAGTAGACACCATGATAACTGGACACCATGACACTAAACACCATGACAACTGTCTATACATCTATTCATCATTTACCTCCATCTGTCTACAGATCCATCCATTTAACCATCTACGTTCCCATATATATATATATATAATGCATAAACCATAAACTCATCCATTCAACCTCTCACTTATAGATTTACCTATTCATCTACCCAGCATCACATACACACCCATCCATCTATCCACTCATCTATTCATATATTCACACACCACCACCACCACCATCATCATCACTGGCCTGTGCATCTACCTTCTATCACCCATTCATTCATCCATCCACCCAACCTCTACCCTTCTATCCATCTATCCACCCATTCACATATGCATCCCATATCCACCAACCCATACATCTGTATGCCTATCATTAACGTACACACCTATCTATCCATTTACCCATTCATTAGCCTGCTCATTTGTCCATTCATATATCCACCCAGCCACTCATCCACCCACCTGTGTATTCTTCCATACAAATATGCATTTACCCGCCTACCCAGCATACACACATTAAGCCATTCTAAGCATATCCATCTACCCCATTCATCTTTCTACCTACAATCTACATAAAAACTCATCAATTCACTCACCTATCCATCCATCAACACATCTATCCACTCATCAATTCACACACCCATCCTTCCATTCAAGGAGCAACTACTGGGGACCAGTGATGCTTAGAGTCCTTTTAAACATACTTCTGCTACCACAGAATATATGGGGCTGTGTATTTTGTAGAAATTAATTGAGTCATAGTTTTGAGGACTAGGAATCCCAAGATAGAAGTGCCAGAACGTTCCTGTTATGTCATCTCTTAACAGTTAGACAAACATAGAAAGAAAAAGAAAGCAAAAAATTAGAACTTACAACTCCGAGCCCTTTGATCACTGGCATTAATCGATTTAAAAAATGGAGTCCTTATGACCTAACACTTCCCATTAGACCCCCTGACATTGATGCACTGATCAAGTTTCCAACATATACATGTGCCTGCGCACGCACGCGCACACACACATACACACACACACACACACACACACACACACACACGGGTTTCTAATACATTTTGGTGGGGAAGACACACTCAGACCACTATAGCCCCCACAGTAATTAGCATAATGTTGAGTCCACAGCAGGAGATTAATTATGCTGCTAAATGAAGAAAACTGCTAGACAGTCTGTGGAGCTCATGCTTACAGAGGCTCGTGGAGTCTACGATGCCTTCTTCTTCCTTTGTTGCCTTATTAAAGCTGCACAACCAAACCCCCTGTTTAGTATTCTCCTAGTGAGGTGCCAGAGAAACTATGTGAATAGAGCTGATGGGAACGAGCCAGATGTAACTGAATCTTTCATCAGAATAATCCCTCTTGCTGTACCCACTCATCCCCAAGTCATCCCTTGAATTCTGGATTATCTTTTTGGAACAGCCTTCGAGGTCTCACTGAGGCCAAAGTTGGATAGATCCCGATTCTTTGGACTCTCAGAGGTTATGGGATAGAACCCCCGCCTACTGACTTCCCAGGCCAGAGAAACCCCCAGCCTGCGCTTCATCCGCCTTGTGGGAAGGGCGAAGTCTTCATTATTCATCTCCACTCATTATTTCCACTGAAATCGAAAGTCTTCAGAGTAGATTTGGATCAGCCACTCTCCCAAGTCCCCATGTGTGCATCTCATTGTCTAAAGCCAAAACAGAGTGCAGGGAAAATAAAGAACTTCCTGAAAGTCTGAGCAGGGCTTGTCAGCCATGGATATGTGCAGCTGTTCTATGCATCTGAAGCAATGCTGTTCATTGGCAATGCTGGTGTCTTGGCTGCTATTAATGCCTCTATCAACCATCCATATATGCACCCATGTGCTCACCCAAAGATTCACTACACGCCATCCATCTATCCATCTGTGCATTTATCCGTCAACCTATCACCCACACATCCATCCATCTACCCACCATCCACATAGACACCTGTCTACCCTTGGCCAGATTTGCTTCCTCTTTCCCCAGGGGCAGTTGCCTCATATGGGGTCATTGCAAGACCCCTTGGGGGTGCTGCTTTTCTGCCTTCAAGAATAAAAGCCTCTATGATCCAGAGTTGCTATGCACCAAATTTGATGCCTTTGAATACCTTGATGCCTGTAGCATTAGAGATACTTTCCTATTTAAAACAGGTTAGATTTTAAAATAGAACTTTGTATTCTATGTAATGGTTTTATATTAGCTTTGTATAAGCTTTCATGTAAGAGTCATATTTTTTTGGTTTTGTAGATAAAGACTTAAATTTTTGTGCAAAACGGTGGTAAAGCACACATCCATTGGACTATGCAGATTGATTTCCAGTAGCAGCACTGAGCAACCGGGCATTTGCCAGCACACACCCTTTCCCCTCACCTGTACCAGAGCTTGGGATGAGGATGAAGGAACAGCCTTCTGTTTACTAGAAAAATGTAGAGGGCCAGCCAGTATCACCAGACTTCTGCTGGGCCTAGCCGAGAAGCCCAGTGCTTAATATGTCGAACACATGGGCTCCAGTTGAAACCTTGTGTTTTATAGAACAGATGTGTAGGTGAAGAAATTGGTTTTTTGGTTATGTTTACAGCACTTGGGATTGTGTTTTCTTGTACATTTTGTATTTTAAAATCTTTTATAGGAGTGCAGTGCTCCTTATACAAATACAAAGGGAAGATGAGCCAGAAGTTCAGGCTCTTCCTCAGTTACAGAGCTGAAATAAACAGTGACAGATCAAAAAAAAAAAAAAAAAGACACCTGTCTACCCACTACCCATCCAACCCTCTGCCAACCATCCATATATGTCCCCACCTACCCACCCACCAATTTACCCATTGATGCATCCATCTATCCAGTACTCATGCATCTACCCACCACCCACACATCCATCCATCTGCCCACTACTTACGTATATACCCGTCCACCCACCCACCCATCGAAGGTCTTCAGAAAAGAGCCACCAACTTTGCTGTGTGAGTTCCGTGTGCATTCATTATGTTATGTAAGACTACCTGACTTGTGTCAGTAATTCGAACCAAAGTATGATTCATTGGTTTCCTGGAGTGAACTTTGGTAGACTCATACTTTGGTTTGTTGTTGGGACCTTATGAGGAGGGGTAGACATTGCTAACATCTCCTAGGGAAGAGATTTTCACAGCACCATCCATCTATCCATAAATCTACCTGTCCGTCTATCTACTGATCTAGCCACACATCTGTCCACCTATTCTCTTTATTCATATACCTATTCCTCCTTCTAACCACCAATCTAATCAATCACCCAGTTATCTATCCACTCATTTCTCCATCCCTCATCTATTTATCCATTCATCTACCTGTTTATCCATCCATCCACACAGCCCACCCAAGGATAAATATATTTATCGGACATTTTATGTTTATATCCTTTAAAAATCAATTTGTCACATCAGACAAAGACCCTCAGTTGGGTGACTTGCCATATAACTGTATCTGTTGGGGCTGGGAGAACCATATCTCATGGGAACAGAGACTAGAAGGAAGCATGCAAAGTAACAGTGCTGGTACCAACACCTGTGTCCTAGCTCCAACCTCTTCCTGTGCCCAGCTTTTTAGTATAGCTCCCTTGGGGACACTTCCTGGATGTCCTTTAACCTGCCAACCTTAAGCCCATCTCAGACACCTGCATCTCCCACCTGAATCTCTAACCCAGGTAAGCATACTTGAAGGTGATCTTGGATCTTAGTGCCATACACCCAGTGGGACATCAGCCTTCTCCGGGAGACTTTTCCGAGCCTGAGACTTGACTCACACCTAGCCACTCCTCACACGGCATATGTGTCACAACTCCTTTTGGCATCTCACCCTGCACAGCCTACAAGGTACTTTTGGTCACATTGGCCTATCTGTGTTCCAGCTTGGCATGGGTCTCTATTTCCTACACTGTTGAGGAGTCTCAAGTTTGGGGATAGTTCATTTGGTAAAGGGCTTGCTGTGAGGCTATGAGGACTTGAATTTGATCCCCAAAATCCATAGGAAAAGGCAGGTGTATTGGCGCATGTTTATAATCCCAGAACTGTGGGGGCAGAGGCAGGAGGATACTTGGGTTTCGAAAAGTGGAGGAGCTGGAGCTCAGCTTGCTGGCCTTCTCGGGGGTCTAGGTTTTCATTTCCAGCAACCACAGATGATGTCTCAGAACTGCCTGGACCTCCAGGCTCTCTCCTGGTTCCTGTAGGCACTGCATGCAAACTGGGTACAGAGGTGTACGCCTGTGATCCCAGCACTTGAGAGGCTGGACGTTCGGATATCTTCAGCTACATAGCCAGTTTGAAGTCTTCCTGGTCTAAAAGATCTTGTCTTACAAGATAGGTAGGTGGATAGATGGATAGATAGATGAATAGATAGATAGATAGATAGATAGATAGATAGATAGATAGATGGATGGATGGATGGATGGATGGATGGATGGATGGATGGATGGATGGATGGATGATAGATAGATAGATGATAGATAGATAGAGAGAGAGATAGATAGATAGATGATAGAGATGTGCGCATTCTAAAGCCATCCTATCCCTTCCCATCCCAGCAAGTGAACAGTTACACAAAGCTCACCATCTTTCCTCAATCACCTTTCATTGTGTGCATCCCACATGGGGCCTCACAGCCCCTACCCAGCTCAGGGGAAAACTGCGGGATAAATAAATAAATTCTGCAATCAAGGGGGTGGGGGGGGGCAGGGCAGGATCTGCCCCCAGGCAGGACCAGAGTGAACTTGAGCCAGTGTTAGGCAATAAGAAAAGAAAGAAAGAAAGAAAAAAAACTAGAACAGATCAGCCTGGGGCACAGAATTAACTAACAGCCCTCTCTTTGTCTGGGGCTGATGGAAGAGAAATTGATACGCCCTCCAGGCTGAAGGAAGCCAGAAAGTCAGATTGAACACCTTGTCAACCACTGTGGCTGAATCCCTGGTCCCTGGATACCTTCATCTCTCCAACCTGAGAGAGCTTAAGACGGGCTTACTCAAGGCCCAGAACCTCGGGCTCCAAAAGCCCTCAGACACCCACCTTCTGCTCCTCCCACCTGTTAAGATCCCCCTTCACTCCGTGCCTGACTTAATTAGGCAATTACAGACCCTGGTGCATGCTTCACTTCCTGGCTGTGCAGAGCTGTGGGGAGGCTGAAAAGCTGCTTCTAGGATCTAGTGAGAACACCGGGTCCTTTGAGGGTTCTTCAGCTGAAACACAGCCCTGTATCCAATCATAGCCTCTCCAGCGTCAAGGAACACACAAAACTGTTTGTTCAGTCCTGGGGACACAGGAGGGAAAGGCATTAGCATCCCTGAGAGAGCACCATTGAGAACCCATCAGCCCCTGTCACTGGAGCAAGCCACAGCGCCAGACTCCCATGATGCACCTGCCTTCAGCATGCTGTCTGCCTGCTCCGTGCCTAGCCACCTGGTGAGATCCACCCTGTCGTTTATGCCACCATAAATGTTTCGTGGGACCCAGAGGGTCAGCCTCTCTGTTGAGAGACTACCCAAACCTGTCCATGTACTCAAGATCATGCAAGTAAACTTTCTAGAAATTTCCTTTGGAAATTTTCCTCGTTTGTCTGAAAGAGGTTCAAGAGGAGATGGGATAGCAATTGCAAGGGGTGGAGCTATAGAAGCCCTTTTGTGCCCACAAATACCCCAGCCAGCCATTCTCTTCACCAAACACCCATTCCTTTCTTGTTCCTATTTTACTGATTTAGCTTTATCTCGTTTATTTATGCGAGGGACAGGCCCAGGGACTTGCCGTACTAGCCAAGTGCTCTGTTGTTGAGTGACTTCTACTCCCCTTGGAGACCTGTTCTCCACAGACTCAGTCAACTCTGTTGGCATCCTGATGTCACCCAGAGCTCGGAGCTGTAACAGCCACCTGTAGCTCTCTCGGTGGGCATCCCATGGGGTTTATCACACTCTAAGTCCCCCGAGCTGGCATCGCCGCAATACCACTGAGTGCCTTGTTTGTTTAGGTTTTGCCGAGTGTCCACTTTATTCTCGGAACGGAGGCAAGGCAAGAACCCAGCAGGAGATGTCTCAGAATGACACGCTTGCATACATACGCACTCACGTGTGCACATAAAGAAATGTAAAGTACATTTATCAGGAAATTGCCACGTGGTGCATGAGCTCACTGAGAAACTGGCTCTGAAAGAGAGGCTGCCCCTGTTCACCCGACCATGTTTGTCTCAAAGTGTCCTCAGAGCCTCTTCTCTAGGGATGGGCTGGTACCCCCACTCTGTGAGGGGGGAGAGATAAGCAAAACAGCCCAAAAGTAAAACCCCATGTCCTTGAGAACGGCTAGAACTAGTAACAGGGTTTACCAAGTGTTTATCCTGTGATATAAAAATGCCTGCCGTGGGAAAGAGAAGCCAGGAGTCCAGCCTTGGGAAGCTCATCCTTGGAGAGAAAGCTCAATATGTAAGGGAGGTGTGTGGGGAGGTGCGAAGGGGGGTGCAGGAGGGGTTGCAGGGGGGTTGCGGGATGGGGAGGACTCCAACTCACTGCCTCAACTTCCGCAGTCGATCTCTACTGGAGTCTGAGTGCTCCATTTGACGATGTGGTCTCTGATGTTGTGTGTCTTTCGATGGAAGCCTCACTTGAGGGACATTCTTCTTTGTCCAGGATCCTCTCTACCGAGAAGTCCAACTGGCTGCCTTAACAGAGCTTCCTCAGACAGTTTCTGCTGGATGTTCGGGGCACCTGGCGCTTTGCTACCCATCACCTACCTACCTCTAGCCATTGCTTCTTTTAGTTAGGCTTGCTGTGTGTGTGTTTAATAAACGTGCCCATTTAAAACAAGTAAGCACGACTCTCAAAAACTATTCCTTAGACCATTTAGAGCCATTAATAAATAAATAATACTTGTTTCTAAGATTTGATGTTTGGTAGATGAGAATCATCAAGAAGGCACTTTTAACATTAAGATATTTTCCATTATTAGTTGATCCAGACAGGACCCATCATAAGTTTAAGGAGCACCTGTGTTTTTAAACGAGGTCAAGGTATCACACAATTGTCAACATTAACTTACTATAAACTGGTGACTAGGCTGTGGGTGAACATTTACCAAGAGGCTCACAACTCAGGAAAGTCTTCTCTCTCTCTCTCTCTCTCTCTCTCTCTCTCTCTCTCTCTCTCTCTCTCTCTCTGTGTGTGTGTGTGTGTGTGTGTGTGTGTGTGTGCGTGTGTGTGTGTGTGGTGGGGGGGCAGGGAGGGGGTGCCATAGGAGTGCAGTACCCCTTGAAGCCAATAGAGGGCATATAATCTGGAGCTGGAGTTATATGCAGTTGTGATTTGCCTGAACTGGGTGATGGGTGAAGAAGATAAGGCTGCTGGGAGAGCTGAACATGGTGCTCATACTTCTTATCTCAGCACCCATAGGTTAAAAGAAGGTGTGATGATTTGTATATGTTCTGCCCAGGGAGTGGCACTATTAGACAGTGTGGCTCTGTTGGAGTAGGTGTGGCCTTGTTGGAGTAGGTGTGGCCTTGTTGGAGTAGGTGTGGCCTTGTTGGAGTAGGTGTGGCCTTGTTGGAGTAGGTGTGGCCTTGTTGGAGTAGGTGCATCACTGTGGGCATGGGCTTTAAGACCCTCACCCTA
The DNA here is from genome assembly GCF_963924665.1 of Micromys minutus. Lineage (NCBI taxonomy): Eukaryota > Metazoa > Chordata > Mammalia > Rodentia > Muridae > Micromys > Micromys minutus. Next base: position 3,668,426 of record NC_137964.1, on the reverse strand, counting down.
GCTGCCTGGAAGCCAGTATTCTGCTAGCAGCCTTCAGATGAAGATGTAGAGCTCTCAGTTCCTTCTGCACCATGCCTGCCTGGATACTGCCATGTTCCCGCCTTGATGATAATGGGCTGAACCTCTGAATCTGTAAGCCAGCCCCAATTAAATGTTGTCCTTATAAGAGTTGTCTTGGTCACGGTGTCTGTTCACAGCAGTAAAACCCTAACTGAGACAGAAGAGGATACAGAGTTTGAGGCCACCCAAAGCTACATAGACAGGACTTGTCTCAAAAACAAACAGCAAAAGGTACCATGCTTTGGTTTACGGAGTTCCGCTCCTGCCTGTGTATAATAGTCACTCTTCCATAATTCTTCCTTGGCTCCATGACACTCCCTCAGATGTATTGTGCTAACACTAACAACCACTAATTAGCATTATCATTCTTGTTAATTTAACTAAAAGCAGTATTTTGTGCAAAAGGGATGCAGATGGCTGTAATCAAAAGCTAATCAAGCATTTCGCCAACAAGAACCACGGAAACTGGGTCATATATGCTCTGCCTGCCGATGACCCACAGGCTGGACACGGACACCTGGGGAGGTGGGGGGGACTGTCTTGATTACACGTGGTTTACAGCAGGGCGCCTCCACACATCTAGAGCTTTGTGGAAACAGGAGATCGCCTCATTTCCTGGAGACAGGTAATTATGGCAACAATCATCAGTATCACAATCTCTGTTTGTCCTTCTGTCATCTGCCCATCTCCTTCAATAAAACAGCAATCTGAGCTGTCTCACGAGGAGGAGGAAGGGGAGGAGGGAGTGGGGGAGAAGAGGGCGGCAACCATAGTAGTGCAGTGGCTTTCTGAGTGCAATGGCCTGTTTCTATTCCTAGCACTCTGGAGGCTCAGTGGGAGGCTCCTGGGTTGAAAATCAGCCTGGGCTGTGAAGCAAGGACCGATTTCAACTAAACCCAATAAAAGAGTTAAGGAATAAGTACCAGGTCATTCTCCAGAACATGGCTCTCAACCTTCCTAATGCTGCAACCCTTACTTCTTCGTGACTGTGATTCTGCTGCTGTTATGAATCTCAATGTAAATACATGATATGCAGGTTACCTGAGGGTTGCAAGCCACAGGCTGAGCGCCACCAGTCTAAGAGCCTTCCCTAGGCTGGCAGTGAGTAATCCTTAGGTTTGTGAGCTATCCCAACCTCTGCGCGGGTTTCCACTAGGCGCTGGCTCCTCTGAGCATCCGCCTGCGGAGCAGTTGGCACCACTCCCACAAGCAATTACCAAGGCCCTGGCCACTTGAAGTCACAGCCCCTATCAAGTCGCACCAAAGAGCACACTTCCAGGAAGCAGGGGGCAGCACCCCACCCCCTGCCGCCTGGAATTTCACTTTGCTCCGGCGCCAAGCACGGAACTGTGTGGTGTCTGGGCTCTAAAACCATTTGTGGGAAAAGGATCCAATGTACAAATGGCTGAGTTCCCTATTATGAGATATTTTTTCTTCCACTCAGTGAAAAGGGTTTTCCCTCCTCCGATTGGCTGCCAGCTCCATTCAAGTAACAGCACAAAGAATGTATTGTTCTGCCTTGTACACACAGGAAGACTTTTAAGAGAGAAGGGTGTGGGCCGGGGAAATGGTTCTGCATCCATCCGGTAAATTACTTGCTTCTTAAGCACTAGGGCCTGGGTTGAATCCAGCTCCATGTAAAAAGCAGGGAGTGGCAGTGTGGCTTTGTGATGCCAGCACTGGGAAGGTGGAGACAGGAGGATTCACCCACTTTGCTGGCCAGCCGGTCTAGCCTACTGATTGAGCATCAGGTCCCAGAGAGAGACCCTGACTCCGAAAACAAGACGGATGGAGCCTGAGATTGACCTCTGGCCTACACACACACACACACACACACACACACATACACACACACACACACACACACCAAAATAATAAATAGCACACATCTGTAATTCTAGCTCTTGGGAGGCTGAGGCAGGAAGATGTCAGGTTCCAGGTGACCTGGGTTACATAAATAAGACATTGTCTCAAACAAAAACATGGCACCAGCAAGAAGGAAGGCCTGGCTAGTTAGGGACGAGAAAAATCACCCAATATGACCAGGATGATTCAGCCACTTAGGAAAAAGCTGACCTTGAGGACTGGAAGTTATGGCTGTTTACCTCCCTGGTCCCCTGAACTCAGACTGAGTAGGTGGGTAAAAGTCTGAGGCTGGGGAAGCAAGCTTTAGACTCCCGTGGTTTATTGGAAATAGGCCATTTAAGATAGGACAGACCTGATCTCTCCTGGCGTTAACCTTACATTCTTGGTTGACTAGGAAGGAAAAAGTTGTTGAGGTGTATTGAAAAGAAAATAACCAAAGAAGTGTAGGGAGCCCAGAAAGGAGCTAGGAGAAGGAGGAGTTGGATGTCTGTCTGTCTGTCTGTCTGTCTGTCTGTCTGAGAGCAGGGCTCACAAGGAAGAAGCAGAAGGATGAGGAAGAAGAGGATGAGGAGGGAAGAGAAAAGATAAGTATTCAGCATTATGCTAAGAAAACAGCCTTGAACATGACCCAGCCGCTGCCTGTCCATCAAATTCCTTGGTCCTCAGATAGCCTGAGACACTGGTTGGGGTGATTACAGCAGCCCGGCTTCAGCATGGAAGTGTAGGAACCTTTTTCAAGAGTGATGTTGCATCCAACTGTAAGAGGGCAGGGACAGCAGCTCAGCCAGCTAAGTGCTTGCCCTGCAAGACAAGGAGCTGAGTTCAATCCTGGGATGCACGCAAGAAGCCAGATGTGGTGGTAGGCACCTGTGTTTAAGAAACTGAAGTCATTATGTAGCTTCCCCAAGGTCACAGTTACAAAGGGGCTGAGCCAGAAAGAAGCAAATTCAGGTGGGGTTGTTGGAGATGGCACGTTTTTTAGTTTTGTTTTTGTTGCTTTGGCAAAATGCCCCAACAAAAAGCAACTTGGGAGGAAAAGGCCTATTTCAGCTCACAATTCCAAGTTACAGACCATCCCCGTAGAGGCAAGGCAGGAACTTTGGATAGGTGGTCACATTATAGCCACAGTCAAAAACAAAGAATGAGGGTCTGTATGCTTCTTGCTTGCTTGTCTGTGCTCAGCTTGATTTCTCCACTATAATTCAGCACAGGACTCCTTGCCTAGGGAATGGTGTTTCTTACAGTAGGCTGGGTCCTTCCCACCTAAGTTCACTTGATTAGTAAAGATGATCTTCCCCAATTATGCTCACAGTCCAGTTCGGTGTAGACAATTAATTCTTCCATGAGACTCTTTTTTTCTGGGTGATTCTAGCTTGTATCATGTTGACAATGGAAGCCGACTGTCCCTTTATGTGAAGTCTTGAAGAATGAGTTGAACTTTGACAGAGATGATGGGACAGGACATTGAGCAGCCAGAACAACACGCATCAAGTTGCTGAAACAGGATATGAACCAGGGAGGATGAGTCAGAGCCATGACTGTGTTTATTGAAGTAAGTAATGGTCAGGCGGGAGATGCTTCTGGTAAGGCTATGGGCAGGTTCCTGTAGAACCTAAACCAATGGCATCTGGTTGATAGAGACATTGATATACTCAGAGCCTTTTTGTCAAAAGAACTCCAAACTGGACCTAGTAACCCAGTTGTTAAAGTACTTGCCTTGCAGTGTGAGGCCTGAGTTTCGCTCAAGGAAACCATCTATTGTTTTTAAAAGCAGCCATGGCTACACATGCTTGTAAGCTTAGTACTGGAAATGGGTAGATCCTTGTGACTCTCTGACCAGCCAGCCTAGCCTAATTGGCATGTTCCAGTGCAGGGAAAACCCCTGCTTCAAAGCAACAAGATGGATGGTGTCTGAGGAGCAATAGCCAAGGCTGTTCTTTGGATACCACATGTATGTACACTCCTGCATTTGTATCTGCATGTACACACACACACACATACCCAGTAATACACACACATACCACCACCAACAACAACAACCCAAACACAATGCTGGCCCCCAGAGCCATGACTGAACATAACATCCAGCAGCCTGGGGAGGGAGTTACACCAACAAGCTCTGTTGTTACCAGAGTCATCGTGGTGAGCCCACCCTGGCAGACATGGTGCGATTGTGAGATTTTATGGAAGAGGGCAGGAACTAACATGCAGTCTACAGAACCACTCACTGAAGTGGAAACTTAAGGGTTCTTTGGAAAGTCAGTTGTGTTGGATGGTGTTTTTCTGAGGCAAACATGTAAAGGAGTACTTCCCTGAAGCAGACACAGAGGAAAGCATGTTCTTCTAAAGAAAGTATGTAAGAGGACACATGATTAATGACTTTTTGCTAACGACATGCATGTATTGGTCTGCCTTACATTGCATAGTTTTGGGGGACTCCATAAAGAGAAACACACCAAAAAAAAAAAAAAAATTATGGTGGCGTGCTGCGGCTTCTTGCCACTTCCTTGGGCTGATCAGCTGATACAGACTCACATGGAATTTTGCTAGGACAGACTCACATGCTGAGCAAGACGTGGTAAAGCAAGACCCAGGGAGGACCTGGGATGTTTAGAGGGAGTGTAAACAGACTGTGAGAGGGGCTTGCTGTAAGGAGAGCTCTGCAATGCTGGTTGGTCTTGAGTCTTCGCTGATCTTTGTCTTGCTGAGAGAGGCACAGCCAAGAACTTCTCCTGACCTTCCTGCTGGTCCTGGTCCCTCCTGCTGACTTATGCTGAGGCTGAGGCCTGGCTGTGTCTCCCTAGGCCATGGTACCCCTGCTGATTCGTGCTGCTATCCCGGACGATTCTACCAAACTGGACTGCTGTATTCGTGAAGGATTTGCCAGTGGATCGAGATGCTTCTGCTGACCTGTGAACTGAACTGCTGATTTCCTGACAATGCAGATGGGGTGTGCTCCAAAGAACCATTCCTAAACATGTCCACTTCCCCCGCATCCTTCCTTTCCCACTACCTCTGGTGGGTGGTGGGCTAGATGGGAGGTTAAAGCATTTAAGAACCATCATTAAAAGTAAGCTTTGAAAAAATGAAAGCTACAAGGGATGCCCTCCCTCCAGCTAGGACTCCCTCCTGACCCTGGCCTTGTCCACCGTTCTCAACTAAGAGAATCTGTAACTACCCACCAATCATGCTACTCAACAGGTCTAGAAAATGACTCCATCATTCTTGATGAGACCAGGACTCACATGAACCTTGAAATTTCAAAGCATCCATACTCTGCTCAGAGACCCAAGGACTCGCCAGAATCAACGCAAATTTCCCTGCATTCCATATGATGAAGGAAAGAGTGGGTCCCCAGGCTTGCATTGAATTCTCCTACCCTGGGTCTTATGTTATTAAAACTTTATAGAATTCTTTCACAGCCTCCTCCCACGAGGCCTTCCCACACTGGCGGGTGCACACTTCGGAATTTATGTTCTTTCTTCTCCCAAATTGAAGATTTCCTGTCTTTCCTCGCTGTGTCTCATTTGGGCCAGAGTAGAACAAATTACCTTGGTGGAATGAGTTCTTACTAACTGCAAGAAGGGAACTAAATTCACACTTGAAGTGAATCAGAGCGCTGCGTTGTGAAGCTCATCTGGATATAACAGACCAGTGGCTCAACCCAGCCCGGGTAGCAAAGGGTGTGTGTATGAATACACTGCCAGCCCAGGGCGAGGGCTCCCTGCTTGGAGTCCCTGGGAGCTGCTCTGGAAAACCAAGGCAACGTAAGGGAAGATGTAAAAAACACCAGAAAGCTAAAGCCTGAAGAGGAAAGGGGCTCTTTAAGGAGGACCTTGGGGTGGGGTAGGTTGTTTTAACTATATCACGGACAAGGGGAAAGGACTATGATTTAATCCAGCCTGTGACTGTAGCTTAGTTGTAAAGGAATTGCCTGTGTGGCTCAGTGGTAGAGCCCCTGCCTAGAATCCCCCAGTGAGGGGCTGGGGTGTGGCTCAGTGGTAGAGCCCCTGCCTAGAATCCCCCAGTGAGGGGCTGGGGTGTGGCTCAGTGGTAGAGCACTTGTCTAATATCATACACATCTCCCCTTGCATGGGTTCAAGTTCCAACAAAGCCATACAAATTGAGTTAGTTTAAAGCACTGGTTACATCCTCCTTTTTTTTTTTTAACTTCCAAATAAAATCCTAGAAAGCCGCATAAAACCAGCTAGAGAAGAATCTGGGTTTCCTCTAAAACTAGGCTTGGTTGTTAGAACTTCAGATTCCTCCTAATTTTTCTGTTTTATTTTATATATAGATGTTTTGCCTATATTTGTGTCTATGTATCACATGCATGAAGTGCCCAAAGGTACCAGAAGAGGGTGTCAGATCCCTTGGAACTGGAGTTACTGATGGTTGTGAACTGCCAATTGGTGCTGGGATTTGAACTCAGGACCTCTGGAAGAGCAGCCAGTGCTCTAACCACTAAACCATCTTTCCAGATCAACCTCAAATTCTGAAATCACTTGTTCATATGAATTGGCAGAAGAAAAAACAGAGAGAAACCCCAAGGGCAAAAGGACATTCCAGAATCCCCCACCTTACAACTGAAAGTCACCTCCAGAGACTTTAATGCCCCCAAACATCTCCTCAGTTTACCTCCAGGATCCTGACCAAAAAGAAACTCAATTCACCATAGCATGCACAGGATGGGCAAAGAAACAAAGGGTGTGCAACTGGAGATTCTCTGTGAAGCCAGTCTCCTCTGGAGGCTGGGGGTGGGGGAGTTAAGAGGGGACTGAGACACACATCCCTGATATCGGATTCTCCTTGGAGTCTCTAGGGTTCCTTCATGGCTCCCAGCCCAAGATTTAAAGCCTCATCTGCCGCAGGGGCATTGTGGTTATACCAACATCTTCCTCATCATCTAGAGCTTTCATAGCCTTCCTTCCTGTCAGTGTAATGGGTGTATGGGGAGCTAAGTGGTGGCTCAGTCCTGTAAAGCCAGTAGTTGGAGGCTGGGACAGCCTGGGCTACATAATGAGCCCCTTCCCCAAGGACAATGAAAAGTGACTTTAGATTCTAAAGTCCTTCAGATACTTCATGGACGTCTTTCTTTAGTTCATCTTAGAAGCCATTTTGTCCTGGTTACAACTTTCCAATCTCTGGAGACGGCATGGCAGAATGAGAGACTCTTATTGATACTTGGAGAGATAATGAATCCGCTGCAGCGTGAGAAGTATGGAAATCCAGCCTCAACTGGGACCTTCTCTTGAGGACCATGAGAACACATTATTGTGACTTAAAACATCAGGAGCTTGTCAGGGAGAAACAGTGTCAGACCATCGTCAAAATTCCAAGACATATCTAAAACTGCACCTCCAACCTTTTGGGAAACCCAAAAATGGAGAGCCATAAACTGGGTAAGGTGGTTCATTTGTGTGATCTCAGAACTGGAGAGGCTGAGACAGAAAAGTCTTTAGTTCAAGGTTATCCTGAGATCTATAGTGAGACTCTGCACTTAATAAAACAACACCCACAACAGGGGCTAGGGGTGTTCCTGAGTGGTCAGAATACTTGCCTAGCCTCCTCCAGTGAGAGGCTGGAGGTAACTCCATGATATAGCACTTCTGCAGCTCCTGGGTTTTGTCTTCCACACTGCAATCAATTAGTCAAGCCAGCAAGCCAGCACAGTGTTTGCTTATAATTGGAGAAAAGGAGGAACAAACAGATCCAAGTAGCAGCACCATCACGAATTAAATTCATTTTGCTCTAAAATTACACATGACCTAGCACAGGAGTTGATCCACTTGCATACCTCAGGAGCGTGATTCAGCCCTTCTCGGTGCTAAAAGTGACAGTTTTCCTCTCCGACGCCCTAAAACAAATGGATGTATTTATATCCTCCTCGGTCTGCAAATCCTCACGGTGTGAGTGGGCTGTTTACTTTAAAGACCAGACAGGAGTGAGGGGAATCACGACTATTCTGCTCCAAGGGTTGGACACTCTGATCAAGCAGACAAGAACCTCCTGGGTCTGTTATTGCTCACTCTTGGGGTGTGATGTTGTGGGGGACAGAACCAAACCCCACTGCAGATGTGTTCCCAAATGCCTTGCTCATGTGACTATGGACAATAGCCTTTCACTCAGTGCTCATGCTGAGATCCAGACTCGTCCCCCTGATGTTTGGCTTTGTTTTGAGGTGGTATTTTATTGGCCTGGGATTCACCACATAGGCTAAGCTGGCCAGTGAGCACAGTGGTCCTCCTGCCTCCAACTCCTGAGCAGGCACGCCAAGCCTGCACTACCATGTCCAGCTTTTTCCCATGATGCCCGAGGACTGAGCTCATGATCCTTCTGTTTGACCTCTTGATAACTGCCATGCCAGGTGCGCACCACCTCCCTTTTCTCTTCCTTTCTTTTTTCTTTCTTTCTTTTTTAATAGCCCACCTTTGCAAGATATCCACAGGACCTGATTGAGTTCAGAGGAAATGGTTTCTACACAGTGAGGCTTGAGTCACCCAGGCATTGCAAGGCATAGATGCCCACAGCAGTCAGTAAAACAGGCCCATTGGGCTGTGCTTCCTGCGGGATGCCACGCTGAGCAACCTAACACAGGAGCAATGCCTGCTGTACTTCCGGGATGAATGGGTCACATCCCAACATTGACATTAAGAGAATACGTGATTGGCACATCTGGGTCCTAGCTGATTCTCTAGGTGTTGCTTTATTTTCTTTCCGAGATGTTTACCCATAGTCTTCATTTTGTAAAGAATGGACTCGTGATGACAGACAGACAGACAGACAGAAGTTTATTTACTTATGGGGGGGGTAATGCCACCACACTGTTTGAATGTCAGAGAATGATTTCCAAGAGTCTACTCTCATTTTTCATTATGTGGGACCAGGAGATTGAATTCATGTCACCAGGTTTGGCAGCGAACACCTTCACCTCCTAAGCCAACTAGCCTGCCCACCATAGATGTTTGGGCTTTTGTTTTATTTTTATCGAAGTGGATTGATGTTGGCAGCCTGATGTGTGTTTGCAACTTGCATGCGCAACAATGTTCTTTGTTGAGTTTTGTCTTGGGATACTAAACACCTGGTACCTGGTGACAGCTGCTGTGTACAGTACCAGGAACCCATGCGATGACCAGAGACACAGGTGCCGTGGAAGTGAGTTGTGATGGTGAAGTGAGTCGCCCAACTCAACAGGTGTTCAATAAACATTTAACTGGCTGGGGATGTAGCTCAGTCAGTAGAGTGCTTGGCTACCACACACAAAGCCTGCATTGTGTCCCTAGCACTATATACACCTATAATCACAGCACTTGGGAAGAAGAGGGAAGGGGATCAGGAATTTAAGGTCATCTTTGGCTGCATAGTGAGTTTGAGACTAGCCTGGGCTACATGAGATCTTATCTCAATTATGGTGGTGATGATGGTGATGGTGGTGGTGATGATGGTGGTGGTGGTGATGGTGGTGGTGATGGTGGTGATGATGGTGGTGATGATGGTGGTGGTGGTGGTGGTGGTGGTGATGGTGGTGGTGGTGGTGGTGGTGGTTGTGGTGATGGTGATGATGGTGGTGGTGATAATGATGATGATGATGACAATGAACAACCTTGATGTAAATGGATGGATTAATGTGTTTGACAGAGGAAAAGAACATAAGTCTCTAAATTCAGCTTGGATTGGAGGAGGATTTAGAACAATCCAGTAGGCTGCCCGGACAGGGCAACATGGGACCCAAGTCTGGAAGACCAAACAAAGCTGTAAAAAGTGCATAAAAGGCTGGGCATGGCAGTCTCTGCCTGTTATTCTAGCACTTGGAAGGCTGGGGCAGGGAGGTACGTTCAAGGCAAGCCTGGGCTACATGCTAAGACCTTGCTACAGAAACAACAAAATAGCATCATGATTTCATGCAATTAAAAATGTGCAGGGGCCTGGGAAGATGGCTCAGTGGGGAAAGGGCTTGCTGTGCTGGGTCCCTAGAACCCAGGTAAAAAGCTGGTTGTGCCAAGAGGCAGAGATACTGGAGGCTCCTTGATGAACCACTGTGGCCAAGTAGGGAGCTCCAGCTCCAGTGAGAGTTTGTCTCAAAGAATCAGAGAAAGAGTGGTAGACACATTCTTCCTCCCTGATGAGACAGCTGTGGAGCTTTGAGAGCTCTTCTTCTGGGGCACGGGGTCTCCTACATCAGTGGTTCTTCATCTTCCTAAAGTACTGCAACCCTTAGTACTGTTCCTCATGTTGTGGGGACCCCCAGCCAGAAAATTATTTTGGTTGCTACTTCAGAACTGTAATTTTGCTACTGTTATGGATTGTAGTGTGAGTCTATGTGTTTCCCACTCCTGTGAAAAGTTGTTTGACACCCCTAAAGGGATGGTGACCCACAGGTTGAGAGCCACCACAATAGCTGCTTTCTGATATGGGAGAGACCTCCCTCCCACAGTTCTCACCTAGCAACCGGACCCTCCAGCTTCAGCACCATCGTGCTTTGACAGTTGCTAGGGCATCCCCGGCAGCACCAAAACAAACACGTTTGTCTCATCTAAGAAGAGAAAATATATGTATTATTTTTCTTTAAGATCCCTGTTCCCCTGACAGCTTGTCTTTGCTCTCGACTTCTGCAATGAAATGTTTTGGTGAGTATGGATTTCATCCATGTTTCCACGATCTCCTAAGGCCCCTGGCTTATCCCCAAACATGTATGTAGTAATGCCTTAACAAAGCCCCACAATGGCACTGGGGAAGGGGGCAGGCTCCTTGCTTTACAGGCATAAGGAGCTGAGTTTGATCCCCAGAACTTATTTTAAAAAGCAGAGTTTGGTGGTGTGTGATTCTAATCTCTACAGGGGCAGGGGGAGCAGAGCGGGAGGGTTCTGGGGCTCAATATCTTGGTTGTGTTAATTGTTGCAATAAATATTATTTAAAAAACAAAAAGAAAAAAAAATAGTGACTCGTTTCAGTGTGTCACTGCTCCACGTTGGTCTCAGGTACTCTCTGACCCAGGCAGTCTGAGAGCCACACTACTCCCTGGCATTAGTTCTGGCACCAGAGGACCATATAGAACTAACATATATGTATCTCATAGGCTGCCGCCCTCTTGTTAGTATCTCTCCTAGGTGCCTCTCTGCTAGCTTCGAACTCTGCCCACACTCCAACCAGCCTGACAAATTAAAAACTCCAGAAACTTGTAATTTATCAATCGCTTTATCTCAAATTTACTCAGTAAATTTTACACTCCACAAAATGTCCACACCATAAATGATACAATATAATTTGCCCACCTAGACAAGACAAATCTTTCCTATATAAATCCATTCCTTATAAAATATTCATGACAAACTATAGCTATGTAGAGATGTGCAGCAGGTCATCTTCCTCTTCCTCCTCCCTTTGGCTCTGGCTTCTCTCTCTCTCTCTCTCTCTCTCTCTCTCTCTCTCTCTCTAAAAATTTGTTTCTGCCTACTCTTCCTTCTCATCCAATAGCATGCCTTGTTTTATCTTGTGACTGTATCAGAGTAAAGAAACTGAGCTAAGGTGGTTATCCACAAGTCTGCCTTTGACTGTGGATAAGATGTGACTAGATATTGGATTACAACTTGGAACTATGATTCAAAAGAAAAAAAGAAAAATCCTTTCTCCCTTAGGTTGCTTTTATTGAGTTATTTTTATCACAGTCATGGGAAGAGAAACTAAGACATAAAAAGTCATCCTTGTTATATTAGCTGTGGTGGTTTGAATATGGTTGGCCCAGGGAGTGGCACTATTTGGAGGCATAGTCTTGTTGGAACAGGTGTGGCTTTGTTGGAGTAGGTGTGTCACTGAGGATGTGAACTTTAAAATCCTCATCCTAGCTACCTGGAAGCCAGTCCTCTCCTAGCAGCCTTGAGATGAAGATGTAGAACTCTCAGTTCCTCCTGTATCATGCTTCTGCCTTGATGATAATGGACTGAACCTCTGAACCTGTAAGCCAGCCCCAATTAAATGTTGTCCTTATAAGAGTTGCCTTGGTCATGGTGTCTGTTCACAGCACTAAAACCCTACCTAAGACACTAGTGCTGGAGGCTGCGGAGGCAGAAAGAAGAGAATCCTCAGAGCTTGCTGGCCAGCCAGCCAAATCAAATTAATGTGTTCCAGGTACCAGAGAGAATTATGTGTCAATCTACAAGGTTGAGTGGTACCTGCCTTTTCCTCTGGCTTCCTCTGATCCCATCTGTACCACAGCTCCATGTCCTGGGCCTGACCCTCAAGAAGGGACTTCTACAGTTTGGGCAGGTGAGGCTAGATGCTCAAGGTTGTTTGCCAGCAGGACATAAAGCAAATGCTCTAACCCAGGACTGTTTTTTCCCAAGCCTGGAGTATCTGCTCTGGGGTGGGAATGAAGGCTCTGAGAAGTCCATCTCTAAACCTTCGCTGTCCTTGTCCCCAAAGGCTCAACAGCAGAGTCCCTGAGATCCCACAGATCTGAGGGCAGTCTGAGGACAGAGCTCATATTTTACCAGGGACGACAGTGCCCTGTCTCTGTGGGAGAATTTAATCTCAAAGCAGAATGCCCTTGTCGAAGACGCTATCGAATCCAGGCGACTGCAACCCAATAAGCCTCTAACTGAATTAGCCCTGAAGGGCGGTGGGGCTGATGTGAGGCTGGGAGGAATAGCTGGCTGATGGGTAATATACCGGAATATGGCCACTTTCTGCAGAAGAGTCTGGAATGAGAGAGAGTTAATTCATTCCAGTGCAGGTACCCCTTCAGAACTGGTTACAAATCTTTACCAAGGGCAGGAAAGACGATTTCCTCCCTAAAGTGCTTAACCGTTTGGATCCCAAGGGCTGACATGAAAAGCCAAGCCTGGTGATACACACCTCTAACCCCTGCACTGAAGAGGTGGAGACCCGAGGATCCCTGGGGCTTGCTGGCTGCCATCTTCAGCTCAACCGATGAACTCCAGGTTCAGTGAGAGACCCTGCCTCAAAAGTAAAAAAGTAAAATGAATGATGAGAAAAATACCAGACATTGATCTCCGTTTTCCACACTCACCTGAACATGCACACTCACATATTTGCCTATTCCTATTTATTCACAAATACATGAGCATGAAGATTAAATATATTTATTCATCATTTATCAAATATTATTATTTACTTATCAAATATGTTTATATGTATTAACAAATCAACCCATTTATTTATGTCTCTACATATTTATGAATGAATGTCTATATGTTTATTATATAAAAATAATTTAATAGAAATATAATAAATTAATAAATATACCGATGTGTTTATTAATGAACATAAATATATTTGCTTAGTGATAAATATATTTATATGAATATAATATACTGTAATAAACATATAATATATATAATCTTCACCTAGAACTGGAAGTGTTGGCACAGACCTGAAATCCCAGCACTAGAAGGCAGAGGCCAGAAGACCACTCAGTTCAAAGCCAGCCTGGACTACACAAGAAATAAAACTCTTCCTCAGAAAACCTCACAAATGTCTGTATGAATCAATCACGGACATTTTGATCTCCTGTCAAGAGAAAGAATCTACTGAGCTCATTTTAGCTATGATGGGTTTTGAAACTTGACTAGAGATGGAGGGAGCTGGAGAGAGGGATGGATGAAGGGTAAGGGGTGGAAGAAATCAGACCGGACCCTCCAGACTCCTCAGCTCCACTCACAACTTTCATGATACTGCCCCCTGCTGGTCATAGGGAGTAACCACTCTCCAGGATCTAGTCCGGTCCAGGGTTTCCTTTAGCTGCCTCCACCCCCACCCACTCCCAAAGCCAAAAGATTTGGCCTGGTGAGACCGGAAGGCTGAGACAGTATTCATAACCACAGACGGGCTCATCTCAACGCTAACTTTAGATCCTGTAACACTGGCAGCCAGTCCCAAGTGGGAAGTTCTGTCTCCAAGTCCTTCTTCCTTCCTTCTTCCTCCCTAGGAATGAGACATAGAAGCCTTGAGCAGGGGTCCCACCAATGAACCACACCCACAGCTTTCCTTCTGCAAGTCCTGGGGATGAGCCCCAGGCCCTCATACATGCTAGTAAGCGATTAGCTCCTGCAACCCTGAGTCTTTGCTTCTGGAATCACCGACTGCCCAAGGTCTTCAAGTATCCAAAAGCTGTTATGGGTGGGAAGCAAAAGTGTCAGAGGCTGGAAAAGCCATCAACCTGGGGACTAGGGTGACAGCTTTCCTCAGATAAAAGTGTAATAGCTGTGTAGGACCTAGGCAACCATACATACATACACACACACACACACACACACACACACACACACATTTACTTAACACTGTCACCCTCATACGCTCACACCTGCTCATGTGCTTAAAAATATCACGAGCTCAAGAACACCACACACAGTAGTACATTCAGAATTCTGCTTCATTCACACACATGCAACCTCAGCCACAGGTGAACAGTTGCAACACATTCCACAGCCCCCTCACACGTGTGCATGCACTCCCACAAATGTCTACACAAGGGGCCAATAGCCCATCCTCGGGACGGGAGGAGATGAAGCCTTGGATACGTCACTTCTCTGTTGCTGCAACTTAGGGGAGAAAGAACTGGTTTGGTTTTGACTTACAGTTCCAGAGGGGATGAAGTTTGTCGCGGTGGGGTGGCCAGGCAGCAGGGCCATAAGGCAGTCAAGAAGCAGAGAGGTGAATGCTGGGGCTCAGCCCATTTCTCCGTTTTATTCACTCTAAGGACAGTGCCACCCACAGCTAAGGCAATCTGTCCCACCTCCATGAATCTGACCTAGAACATTTCTCACAGACTTGCCCAGAGATTTGTCTCTGAGGGGACTCTAGACCCTGACAAGCTAGTTGATGACATTAGTTGTCACACCGTTTATCCATAAATGGGCCTGGGGGATCTGGGAGGCAATGACCTGAGATATAGCCCAGTCTGGTTTGAAACTCACCATCCTCCTGCCTCAACCTCTGGAGGGCTGAGATAACAGGTGCGGACCACCTGACCTGGTCAGTGCCTGAAGCACCGTGACCTGGATTTTCCCCTATCCATATTTTTAGCTGGATCATAGTTTACTTTGCTACTTCCAATTTTGTCCCGGGCTACACTTTGTCCTTTTTTTAGTTCGATTAAAATCCTAATTAAAATTCTTTGAGAGGAAATAACAATAAAAATAGACCTGTGCCAGCAAAGCTTCCGTCTGCAGAGCTGTGTTGACGAATTATCCAAGAATCCAGCGTGGAGAGGCTCTGACTCCGGAGCACAGTCAGCAGCAGCCGGCCCGGGGCCAGCTGCACTTCCATTGGCTGTCAATCACAAAGGCCACTCAGCTTCTGAGTCATAGATTCTATCTACAGAGACAGACATAGGACCTGGTATGGTGGCTCCATAGGTTCAGCATTGAAACCTGGAGGCAGAAGGATCAGGAGACCACAGTCATCACTAGCTGCACATTAAGATCAGGGCTTTAACCCTGTCTCAAAACAAAACAAATAATGTCTCACACACACACACACACACACACACACACACAGAGAGAGAGAGAGAGAGAGAGAGAGAGAGAGAGAGAGAGAGAGAGAGAGAGTCTCTCACACATGCTAGGCAAGCACTCTATCACAATACTGCAACTCCAAGCCCAAGTATGAGTCTGGTCACCCGGTCTGTGCCCAGAGGTCTGTTTTAGAAAATGGAATAGCAGAAGCTAGGGCTATGGCTCAGTTGGTTAAGTGCTTGGTACACACGCCCAAGAGCCTGAGTTCAGATCCCAGGCACCATGTAAAACCTGGGCACCACAGCATCTCTGTTTCCTGTTTTTGGAAAGCAGAGACAGGCAGATCCTTGAAGCTCATTGGCCAGTTGCCCGAGTAAATTGGTGAGTCCCAGTTTGGTGAGAGACCTTGACTCAAAAAGACAAGGTAGGGAATGACTGAGAAAGACTTCCAGCACCCACCCCTGGCTTCTACATATGTGTGCCTGCAACATACACGTACACATACCCACACGAACACATATATTCAACACATATACCTGTACATACAAGAAAAAAAGATAACCATCCAACTACATTTGCATAATGAAAATGTTCTACAGAGAGACACTTACGTTCCCCCCCCCCTTCACCTATTGGATTATGGGAACAATGATCTCCATGGAATCAGAACTTCCCCCAGGAGTCTCAGAATGGGGGAAGGAAAGAGCAAAGCCTTGGACCGGTGAACTTGTCTCCTCAGAAGAGATTTCCCTCAGATCTAACCATTGTGCAAACACCTTGTCAGGAAGTCAGCTGAGTGAATGATGGGTCAGCCATGAGCAGGCACACTTCTTGACCAGGAAGACCCAGCAGTGTGTAACTTTGCCCTTCTGTTTAAACCCAAGCCTTATGCCAGTGCCCTGAAGATGGATTTAGCAGGATGTTCCTGTACCTATTATTCCTCATCTTCAGTGAGTCCACACTGCTGAATGAATCTCATTTCTCGGTTCTCCCCACCCCCCTGTGTGTGTGTGTGTGTGTGTGTGTGTGTGTGTGTGTGTGTGTGCCCATGTGTGTTTATGCATGTAGAGGCCAGAGCACACCTTGAATGTCATTCTTCAGGTGCTACCCACCCTATATATTTAAAGACAGGGTCCCTTCTTACTCGTAAGTGAGGTTCTCCACCAATGAATTCCTGCCTCCTGGTTCCTGCCACCAAAATTACAAGCTCTCAGCACCTCACTCAGCTCTTTCATATGACTGTTGGGAATCTGTGGTGGTTTGAATAGAAATGGTCTTCATAGGCCTGTAGGGAATGTCACTCTTAGGACATGTGGCTTTGTTGGAGGAAGTGAGTCATTAGAGTCTGGGCTTTGAGATCTACAGAAGCTCAAACCAGTTCACTTCCTGCTGTCTGCAGATCCTGACGCAGAACTCTCAGCTCCTCCTCCAGCACCATGTCTGCCTGTGTACCACCATGCTTCCTGCCATGACGATAATGGACCTGAACCTCTGAAACTGTGAGCCAGCGCCAGTTAAATGTTGTCCTTTGTAAGAGTTGCTGTGGCCATGGTGTTTCTTCACAGCAATGAAAACCATAACTGAGACAGAATCCAAACCCAGGCCCTTTGCACACACCTTGCAGGCTAAGTCTCCCCTACTCCCACCCCACACCCCACACCTCTTCTCTGCTTCTCACCGTGTGTACCTCTTTGATCACTGTATTGAGAATGGTAGCAGAACCTGGCTTGTTGGGCTGCCACGCCCAGGCTGAAACCTTTGGGATCCTTTAGGACTTGCATTAAACTTCAACAGAGCTGGTCCTAGGAGTGGCCAGAATGGTAGAAAGCCATTTTCTCAAAGACACAGAGAGCACCTTTTCTGAAGTAGAAGGAACACAGTGGGTTTGTTCCACAGCAACTCCCCCTTGCCATTTTAAAGATGGCTCGATACTCCCCAAACTGCTCCAGGTTGAGAAATTGCTTGAATCCTGGGAGCAGCATAAAGACAGACAGAGTCGTCCGGAACAGCTATAAAGGGAACCCTGAGAGGCCCAGGCTGCCCGTCATTAGATGATCACGCCCAGGTTCTACGGACTGTCTGCTCTGGGCCAGCTCTGGCTGCCCAGCTCCAACCTCCTCATTTGGCATCTGGAGACTTGTTAAAACGGCAGGAGTGATTTTCTAGCCAAAAAGTAGACCAAGGAAATAGATAGAATGTGCCCATGTTGAGGAGATGGCTCAGTTGGTAACGTACTTCCTGTGAAAGCCCATGGGTAGAGTTTAATCCCCAGAATCCATTAAAAGCCCTGGGATGCTGTGTGGGGTATGAGGGTTGTGATCCTAGCGCTGGGGAGGTACAGACAGGAAGCTCCTTGGGGTGGCCCAAGACTGACCAGTCAGTCTAACCTGCTTTGTCAAGGTTTAGGCCCATGAGTGTATACACACGCACCAATACACACATACAAAGAAGGTGAGTGGGGCCATGTAGAAGAGTAAATTCACTGTATAAGGAACTAAACTGAAGCCATTTTGAGTAAAGCATCTATTCTGAATAGTGGTCAAATCAATTTTAAGTTCCCAAGATCTCCCTGGGTAACTTGACATCCTCGTTGGCAAGTCGAGACATGAATGTTAGGCAAGTTACCCCCACACAGTTAAATAAATCAACCAATGAGAACAGGATACTTGTACCACAAAGAAATGTTCCTAGAAAACTCTCCTTTCCCCGAACCCTCATTGGTGGGAAAATGTAACTGTAACTTGGCATAGATGTTTGTGATTTTTCAGGCTTAAAATCTCTGTGACATCCTGGCTTGACTGGGGTGGCCAGTGGAGGTGGGTTACAGTTCAGCTACTGAATCTGTTCTGCATCCCTTATTGATCAGTAGCAATTGATTATGATACGTTTTTGTTATCTGTATTGACTTAGTGCTTAAGTTGTGCTGTATCTAAGCAGACCCCATAAGAGTCATGAGCTATAATTGGTGGAAATGGTGACATCTGTGTGCTCCTTTCAGATGGGCTGACGGAGGGTGGGCACAAGAGCAGAGTAGGAAGTCAGGTGGTCCTGAATGCCTATCTCTACCACCCTCTGCAAGACTTCTCCCCTCCCCTCTCATGTCAGCTTGTGCAGAGTGGGGCTGAACCCCAGGCAGACCGCAGAAACTGAGAGGGAACCCACCAGGGGAAGGTCAGAAGACCCCATCAGATGTTCAAATGTCCCCACTGAGCAACTATTTCCTCTGGAATGAAACATTCATTTAGGGCCCAAGAAGCTCCTGAAATTTACAAGATTCTCAAGGCTCCCTCCCAAGGCTGTAGGAACATTAGAGTTGCTGAGGAGAGGAGACTTCTGACCAGTGGAGCACCTTGTGTATGGGACTCCTGGGATTCAGCCTTTATGAGTTCTTACTAGGACTGGTGTATAGGGCCTGTGGGTGCTGCAGCTACCTCTAAGTCAGCCATGCTCCTGTAAGTAACCTCTCACCCATAGTCCTCTAAGTAACCCCATAAACTCACTGATTCACTAAGCTGGACACATGTGGAATCGCTTCTTTGATTTGTCATAGGTACCTTCTCTGGGACATGTCTATTGATCTCACATAGAGAACTCACAAAAGACCAAAGTAACAATCATACCAAAGTCCAACTTGATGAAGCAATGAGTTTATTGGAATGACTTACAAAAGCAGGGATGACTCAAGGGTACAACTGAAAGGCCACCCTACCATTGGTGAAGGCTCATGGAAGCTGCATACCCAAAGCTCACTGCATGATATGCAGCTCAACAATTCAGAGCATTTCTTCCAAGCAGCTTTACTAGTTTTAGTCTCCATAACACTCCTTACTGCTTATATAACCTTCAGAAGGGGCTTGTGAATGTAATCGGTTTCAGGAACTTCCTGCGATTTCTGAGTTGCTTACTTCCCGTATCTTAAGGAGTCTCCCTCCAGGACTAAATGTTTCAACTCCCAGAAACATTCTCAGGACTCCTCAGGAAAAGTACACAACAGCTCCAACCCAGAAAATCAAGGCAAGAATGGCAAGAAACATAAAGTTTTATGTGGAGAGATGGGGGGAGGTGGGAAAAGTGAGAGACAGTTACATTCTTGGAACCTTTAGCAAGTGTCAATACTCACTTTTAATTTGACAGGAGAAAAGGAGTGTCAGTGTTCAGCAATTTAGCATTCCAGCATGATCTACCAAAGAACCTCAGATAAAACATATTCAACAATGTTATTTGATTACACACACACACACATACACACACACACCTGCCCCTCTGGTTCACTCACACATACTCTTATCTCACTGTCTTTGTTTCCTCTCTGGTTGCTTCATAAAATATCCTGATAGCAAGAGATCAGTATCTGCCCAAGACCAAGTTCTCATCATAAAGACTTATTTATCCCTGGGGTAGGGTTTGGAGAATAACAAAGGACTGTCTCTGGATAGAGAGGAGACAGATGTGGCCCATAGGCAAATGGCAGTTTATAAAGGAGAAAGGGGAAACCCCTTGTTAGGATGAAGTGTTTAATTTTAATTGGGCATGTTAATTAGGTGAGCCAAAGGAAGCTTTTGATTCCTGAACTTCAATACTTTGATAGTTGGATCTTAGTAATCAGCCTCAGGAAGAGGAAGAGATGTCCAAAAAAATGTCTATTCCCTAGTAGATCTTGGTGTCTCGCTTTAGGAATGTGATTTAATGATTTTTAGCAAGGCAGAGAAAGACAAGGCCTGCTAGAGCCACACACTCAAGTAAACTAGTGTCCCTTTCTGGTTCTCCCCTCTTCCTGGGGTCACTGGCCACCAGCACACGAGGACAAAGAAAGTGAGTCCACAGGTTTCTGACCGCCCGTGAGTATGAACAGAAATGATGACACTCCAGGATCAGCTTCGGGGAGACAGCCCAACTTCATTCGGGATGGTCAAGGGTTAGATAGTTTGGGGGCAGGGTAGGAATATCCAGGGTGGGCAAAGGTCATTGGCTGAAGACTAAGACACTGAGATGCCTCATTAGCAAAGGGAGGCATTTCAGGGAATCTCAGGTGCTTGTTGAACAAGTTTTGTATCCGGAAAACAAGAGATGAACTTATAATCTCATCAAGGCTTCCCAGCATTCCATAGGTAGAGTAGGGGGGTGGGGGGTGGTTCGAGCTCCTCAGACAAGGTCAGAGAAGGAGAAGCCCTGCTGGTAAAGGGTCCCTCATTCTGTACTGAGCTCAGAAGGCTGTCCAGACAATGGTAATTTGTCCTTAGTTAGCCTGGTCCAACATCCCCTCACTGGCAAAAGCAACACAGGGGGAAAGGGTTTATTATGTTACACACAAGACAAAAAGGCTGCTGCTCAGCTCCCTCTCTTCTTCCCTTCAGTCCAGGACCTGAGCCCGTGAAACACTGCTGCCTGTGTCCAGGATGAGTTTTTCCACCTCAACCCCTCACAGAAAACTCCTCACAGGCTAGGCAACCTGTACAATTTCTCCTTGGAACTACTTCCCCAGGCGATTCCAGATGGTACTATTTGTGATTAAAACCAAGAAACACACACTCTCTCTCTCTCTCTCTCTCTCTCTCTCTCTCTCTCTCTCTCTCTCTCTTCATGTCTGCCTTCCATGGCCTTGGAGGCATCTCTTCTACTCTTTCATCTTGAGCTAATGTTCTCAATTTTTTGTAATGTCTGTAGTGTCTTCTCATGTCTGAGTTGGGATACACTGGAATACTGCTGCTGACGTAGCACTCCGTAATGCAAGGGTATATGTCCAAAGATGGTGTTGTTGTGAACTCACAGTCCAGGGGGCTTCTGAAGTACTTCCAGATGTTTCTAGAATTTTCTGTTATGTTTTTCTGGTGTTCATTTGTTTTGAGATGGGTCTCAAGGTAGCCTTGAAATCAGTATGTAGTCCAAGTTGGTCTTGAACTTGCAGTAATCTTCCTGCTTCAACTTCCTAAGTACTAGAATTACAAGCATGAGTCACTGTACTCAGCCTTGTAGACTTTCTTTCTTCCTTCCTTCCTTTCTTCCTTCCTTTCCTTCTCCTTTCCTTCTCCTCTCCCTCTCTCTCTCTCTCTCTCTCTCTCTCTCTCTCTCTCTCAAGACAAACCCCAGGCTCACCTCAAACACAGACTCCTACTGTCTTCCACAAGCTTCCTGAGCACTCTGGGTGCAGTACCATCTCCAGCTAAGTAACAGAACTTTGAACCACCACAGTCAGCTATGTTCTAGAGTTTTCTTTGCTTTTCACAGATTACAGAATACCTCAGTAGCACCAAGGAACACAAGAAGGAAGAATGGCAGATTTAAAACAAAAAGTCAAATTTATACTTTTAAATTATATTCTAAAGGAAAATCACATATCTATCAGAGAGGCCAACAAGATGGCTCAGTGGGCAAAGCCACTTACTGCCAAGTCTGATGACCTGAATTTGATACCCCAGACCCACATGGTGAAAGAGAACTGACTCCAGCAACTGTCTTCTGACCTACACACACACACACACACACACACACACACACACACACTGCTTGTGTTCACACCCACACAGGATGCAATGTATGAAAAAGTATGTGTGTTTGCGTGAGTGTGTGCATGAGCGTGCGTGCGTGTGTGTGTGTGTGTGTGTGTGTGTAAGAACGTAGTGTTAGAATCCAGCTGCAGCTCGGGTCGCAGAACCTTACAGTAGCTCCCTGATCCCAGACACTGACAGGTGCCCTGCTGAGACAGCCTCTGTGAGGCCCCTGCAAACAGACTTGCCGGTGCCTGGCTCTGCATCCAGGAGGTGAGTTTCCATCAGAGGGAGGTATTGCTGGTCACACATCCTGGTTCCCGTGCACCGCCTCATCTCCTGCCTGGTTCACTGAGCCTGACTCCGGCTGCGGAACCTCCACCCATGTCGTTATAAAAATTATAAAAAGAGCCCTCGCTTCTGCTGTCGTTGAGTCCTCTCCTTAGAGACCCCTCCACCACACTGTCGGCCTCTGGTACTGGGGCCGAACTCTCTTCAGAGGTCTGGAGACGCTGTTCTCTACATGTCTGTCCTAACTTCTCTTGGAACCTCCCCTCCTTTGGAGACCTTTCAGTGTGTATGCATGCTGTGTGTGACAACATGTGCATGTGTAAGTGGACAAGTAGGCCTGTGCGTTTGTTTAGAAGCCAGAGGAGGGTGAGATGATCTGATCTGTAAATCCCCACTGCCTTACCCTCTGAGCCAGGATAGGCTCTCAGCACTGACAATCTTTCAGACTCCGCCCACTGGCCCCACAACATTCCCAGGCTATGCCCCGCCTTTTATGTGGACACTGGTATCTGAAGTTGGGTCTTTCTGGTTTCCCAGCGAGCTCTCTCACCCTCTGAGCCATCCCTCTGCACGGTGCCCTCCCCAGCAAGGAAAATCTGGTTTTTGTTGTTTTCTTTTCTTTTTTTTTCTTTTTTAATCTAAAGTAAGAACTCTGGCCACTTACATGGGAGCAACTATTCCCAAGTCTTCCTGCTGAGTCACTGCATCCCTTTGAGTGGCTGCCTGGACCGCAGGCGGGACATCTTATTTAATTAGATAGTGATTAGGTAAGTGAGATCTGGGTGTAAGGAGTGTGGCGCTAATTGCCTTTCCTACATAGGCTCACATCCCGCTGTTTGGCTTTTAGCAACTTTCACACCTGTCACAAGATGACCCCCCAACCGGAAAGGCATGGCCCTCCCTTTTCCTATCCTGCCTGGTCTGCATTTGTGAGGCAGAACTTTCCTGCACATCAAGGACATCCGGTGAGACCCACCTTGGACACTGCACGTCCAGAAAGCCAAGGTCAGTGTCTTTGCTTATTGACAGGGAGGAAGAATATTTGTGAGCCAAGGACATTGGTTTTCTAGTGGGTAATCAGCTCCTGCCCAGGGATAGGGCTTTTTGCCACTGTCAGATAAAACACCACATCAAACACTCTTGGTTCAGATGTGGTGACATTGAGGACCCTCCCCTGAAGTCCCATGATTAAAGTGAATTTAGACATGGTGACACACCCTGTGATGCCAGCTCTAGAGAGATGGAGACCAGCAGGATAGACACTGTCTCAAAAACCAAGGTGGGGCCATCGAGCTAGGTAAAGGTACCACAGCTACACAGTTATAATATACCCACACATGCACACAAAAATAAATAAAAATATTTTCATTTAAAAGAGGGTTTGGAGAGATGGTTCAGTACTTAAGTGTACTTCCTGTTCCTCCAGAGGGCCCTAGTTAGGTTTTCAGCACCCACTTTGAGTGGCTCACAACTTCCTGCAATTCTAGCTGAGAACGATTCAACATCCTCTTCTGGTCTCCATAGGCACGAAACAAATCTGGCTGTTAGTTTCCTGGTTCCGCCATTACACAAGGAGCTAAACAGCTTTCCCAAATTCTGTAGCTGTTTGTGTGTATCTTACTGTAAACTCCCCATTCACAGCCTTCACCTGTTTCTATCGGGTTTTTTTTTGGGGGGGGGTTGTTTAGTTTTGTTTGTGATTGATGTGAACTCTTTATAAAGCACTGGAATTGGCTTATCATGTGTTTCTGCCACAGCATTGCAGATACATTTTTCCTAGTTTCTCATCTGTCTCTTGGCTTTATGGGATGCTCAATGCCATGAAACAGAAACTTAAATGTTTGTGCTGTTCATATCGGGAAGAAGTCTCTCAGGTCAGCGTTTGATTCTTAGCACCTCCAGCCCCCAGCCCACAAACAATTGTAACCAACTCCAGCTCTGGAGGATCTAATACTCTTTTCTGGCCTCTGAGGGTACTGCACTCACAAGCACAGACACACACACACACACACACACACACAGAGATGCACAGATACACTGTGCATAAATACAATCTCTTTCACGTGCTACAAAGTTATCCATTCTTGAGTTTTGACGTTTTTGCTTGTGATATCTTTGCAAGTATTTTTAAGTGTGTGTGTGTGTGTGTGTGTGTGTGTGTGTGTGTGTGTATGTGTGTGTATACACACCAGTGCTACACAGAACAACATGTGAGAGTCATTTTCTCTTTCCACATGTGGGTCCTGGATATCGAACTCGGGTTGTGAGGCTTGGCTGCAAGTGCTTTTACCCACTAAGCCATCCCACTGACCCTCCTTCTAGAAACCGTATGCCTTCTTTGTTCTTTAACTTTTGAAATTGAGAACTAAGCAAAGATTCACGAAAGAAGCACGATGTGACAGAGACCTCTTGGATTGCCCTGTCCGGGTTTCCACCAATGGTCACAGCTCTCATACATACACCGTAAATGAGAACCTGGAAATCTGGCTGGGGAGTGGGCAGCAGGTGAAGTGTTTGCTTTACCGCTGTGAAGACAAGAGCTGCACCCCAGGACCGTCTGAGATGCCAGCTTTGGTGGTCCATTGAATGGTACCCTCTTGGCACAGCAGTGGAGAGTTGGGAGACGGGGACAGAAATTCAGTCATCAACCTGTCTCCACTCAGTGCTGGGTTACGAGAGTGTTGTCATGCCTAGATTAAAAAACAAAAACAAAAACAAAAAAACCTCAGCTCCTAGGGATTGAGCTCAGTTCCTCATGCTTGTCTGACAAGCATTTTACCAACTGAGCCATCTCACCAGCCCCATGAAGCCTTCTTAGAGATATAAGGACAGCCCAGTGGAGGCTCATCTGCTTGAAATGACTTGTTTTACATAGAGGTCAGATTCCCTAGGGAAACAGACCCCTAAGCAAATGTATATCAGCCACTGGAGCAACTGAGGTTCCTCTGCAGGGCAGAAGGCTCCAGAGGTCTAAGATGTACCACAAAGTAGGCACAGACACCCGTGGAAATATCTTTTGCATTTAGCATCTTGTTTAAAACTCAGGCTCCTGGGGTTAGAGAGATGGATGGTTCCCAGCCCCCACACTGGGTGCCTCACGACCTCCTCTAACTCCATTTCTGGCCAACCTAGAGCCCTCTTCTGGCCTCTATGGCCATCTGCATTCACATGCACAGCACGCTCCCACACATTTTTATGAAAAATTTAGAATTCATGAAATTCTGATAGACCCATTGCTTTGTGCTAGGAAGCAAATCAATGCCCGATTTTTGCATGGACTCTTCTTATACGCAATGAAAGCCCTATGCACTGCCTGGTTTTGTGTCAACTTGACACAAGCTGGAGTTATCACAGAGAAAGGAGCCTCCGTTGAGGAAAGGCCTCCATGAGATCCAGCTGTGAAGGTATTTTCTCAACTAGTGATCAAGGGGGGAGGGCCCAGCTCATTGTGGGTGGAGCCATCCCTGGCCCCGCCCATTGTGGGTGGAGCCATCCCTGGGCTGGTAGACCTGGGTTCTATAAGAAAGCAGGCTGAGCAAGCCAGGGGAAGCAAGCCAGTAAGTGACATCCCTCCATGGCCTCTGCATCAGCTCCTGCCTCCTGACCTGCTTGGGTTCCAGTCCTGACTTCCTTTGGGGATGAACAGCAATGTGGAAGTGTGAGCTGAATAAACCCTTTCCTCCCCAGCTTGCTTTTTGGTTGTGATGCTTGTGCAGGAACAGAATCCCTGACTAGGACACTCTGTATTGTTTCCAGTGTAGAGAATAGAACATTGAGGCTCAGCTGGTGAAGCACGTTGTCTTGCAAGCATGAGGACCTGAGTTCAGATCCCCAGAATTGTCACAAAAATGCCAGATGTGGCAGTGCCCACTTGTAACCCCAGCCCTGGCAGGCATTGGAGGCCAATCTCTTCCACACTAGTGTGCTTCAGACCAGTGGGAAACCCTGTCTCAAAGGAAGTCCATAGCATTCCTGAGAATGACAGCTGGGGTTATTGTCTGGCCTCCACACATATTCACACACATGTGCACACATGCTGGAATACATACATATGCATCTGTACACACATACACACACACACAATCAGATTCCTAATAGAGTCACTATTTTGTACTGAGAACCAATTCAGTGTTAAGCATGTCATGTAGATGATTTTGCTCCTTAGAAAAGCCCTGCATCCAGTATCACACAACAGAAAGTAGAGGGCCTGCAAGAGGGCGCAGTGGGTAAAGGTGCTTGCAGCCAAGTCTGACAATCTGAGTCTGGTCCCCAAGACCCCCAGGAAGAAAGGAAAAGAACCAACCCCTAAAGGTGTCCTCTGACCTCCACACACATGGCATATGTGTGGTATGTGCTTATGTATACACACACACACACACACACACACACATACTTGTGTGCATGTACATACATGCACACACAATAAATTAATGTAATTTTTTAAAAAGGGTAACAGCAGCTCAAATAGCCTGCCCAGATCACAGTACAAAAAGGTATAGGTAGAGGCTTGAATGTGTTTAATTGGCTACTCCATTCTCCATCTCGGTGCACACGGGACCCTCTGAGTTGAGCCTGGCTGTGCCACTGGCCTGTGCTTTGGCCTGACTCGAGCTTAATAAGTAAATTCCCTGCAACAGCTTCTGTCTGCAGCCAGCAAGAATCCAAAGGCGTTTAATGCAATTCATCCAATCAGCATCAGGTAAAAGGAGGCTCTTATCTCAGCATTACTTGGGTAGAGATTTCCTGTTTTCCCCTGTGAATCTGAAGAGCTGAGTTTAAGCCCCTCTGAGCCTCTATTTGGTTGCAGAGTCATTAGCACTCTACAGAGGCCCTCCTGGGACATTTCTAACCGCCTGCCACAGATAACAAGGAATGATGTCAGCAACTTCACTCTCAGATTGGGAACAAAATGCCTCTTTCTGGCTACCCCCATCCTATTATGTCTACCATAGGACCATAGCCAAACCATCTTGGTAGCTTACAGGCAGGCCTGTATATGAGAATTCAGGATTCAAGTTTTCACTTTGCAAACTATCAGCTGGATGAACTTGGGTGGACAAATTGTGTAACCTCTCAACCCCCCCCCCACTTTCATCATTAGCAGAATGATATTGACATTTGGTTTCAGACCCTGGGACAAGGAACTGAGATGCATATTTTATATATCAAAGCAGACCTGGTCTCCAGGTTCTCCCAGCATTCCCCAGTCCCTACCTGGCATACCGTGCCCTCAACCCTGAACCTTCCAGCCCAGGGACTGGGCTGTCTTGCCCCCAGAGGCTCTTCCCTACATAACCCAGAAGTTTTGGTCTCCTCAAACTCCCTCTGTCTCTCTATCTCTCTGTCCTTCTCTCTCTGCATGGTGCTCTTTCTTTCCCTTGCCCCTCTCTTCATACTTCCCCATGGTGACTTTTCTGACCTCTGTCCTTGGAGCCAGTGAACTCACTGGAGAGCAGCTTCCCAATAAACCCACATTTAATATAATCTGATTTGGCTTGAATAGGCTCATTTCATCGGTGGAGAAATAACCTATCAATTGGCTTTGACTGTATACAAAATGGCACATATTTAGATTCTTGTCTTCTTAAAATTTTTATTTTTAATTATGTGCATGTCTCTGTGTGGGTTATATGCATGTGACCCCAGTGCCCCTAGAGGCCAGAAGAAACTGTTGAATCCCCTGGAGCTGAGCTTACAGGTGCTTGTAAGCCCTCCAAAATGAGCTTTGGGAACTGAACTCAGATTTCCTGCACAAGCAGCTTTTAATTGCTGAGTCACATCTCCATCCTGGTACAATGTTTAGAACTGTTTAGAACTGTATCTCGCCTGGAGAATGCTCTACATGAATGCAAACCGTTGGTATTCTCGCTGTGGTTTTTACCCATATTGCAAGAGCTATAGATATGGTTCAGCTGGTGGCGTTTGCCTAGTGTGGTATTGATTGTCAACTTGAAGGAGTGTGAATGAGAAACTGTTCAGATTAGGTTGGCCTGTAGTTATTTTTGAGCCTGTGTGTCTTGATCATGCGTGTGAGTGTAGTGACCATGGAGGCCAGAAAAGTGTTTGTGTAGTATAGTATAACAGTTTTCATCCAAAATTGAAAGATTCTATATTCAGGGAACTCCTTAAGCAGGAAGGTAAACAACTCAAGAAGCTTCAGGAAGTCCCTGAAACTGACCAGATTGACTAGGCCCCACCCTGCCAGAGTTAGTTAGAAAAGCTGAGAGTCCCTCTGAGACTAGAGGAACATAGCTGCAAAGAATACCCCCAGACTAGCCAACCTATCTGAAAGAGGTCTAGACCAACAGAGCCATCTGGAAAGGATATTCTCCAACCTACTGAGCTGTATACAGGCTGAGCTGTGTGCTCTAGGTTCCCAGCTTTGTTGCCACCCACGTTTGGGTGGTCTTTAATGATACAGCTGTCTTTGAGTCATTTCTATTCCTATAATAAACCCCTGCAGGAATATAATTTTCTTAACCTACTTTAATAGCCTATCACCAACCAGAGGTAGTGGAAAAGAAAGGTTATTAGGTTATGGGGGAAGAGGACCTGTTTACAAATAGTTCTTTGGGGCAATTCCAATCTTGTTGTTCTCAGTCCAGTCTACTAGCAAACACCAAACATGAATCAGCAGACAGCACACAGATTATCAAGAGCAGTTCAATCCAGGAAGGCTCACCAATCGGCCTGAGTCTAAGGAAGCGGCAAGAAGCCACAGGAACCTCACAAAAAGTTCTTTGGTGAGTTTCTCTCTATGAAATTACCACAAACAAAGCTTAGCAACACAATTAAAGGTGAACCAATACATGCCTGTTATCAGCAAAGACTATTGAGGTGGAGCAATTCAAACCAATGCTTGGGCTCCCACCGTCTGTGGGGTCATTTACATTCTTTCCGAACACCACATGTCCTTTCGTGTGTCTGCTTCAGCAAAACATCATTTGACATAGCTGACTTTCCAAAGAAACCAGAAGTTTCCACTTCACCTATACCAATAAAATTCATTGGTTCACCAAGTTGGACTTTGGTGGTACCATACTTTGCTCTGTTGTGAGTTTCCTGTGTGGGATGAGTAGGTATGCATGCATGTGTGCACGTCTGTGTGTGTATGTGTTGTGTCTCCCAGGAGAAGATTTGTCATATAACAGGAGGGAAGACCCAGACCACTATAGATGGTACCATTCCCTGGTCAGGGACTCCTGGATTTTAGAGAGAGTGTGAGCACTGAGTGCTAGCAGGCTTACACTAATTTATCATTCTCTGCTCCCGACTGTAGATGTGCTGTAAGCAGTTCTTTCACATTTCTGCCATGATTTCCCCACAGTGATGGACTTTACCCTGAAATTCTCCCCCTTCGGTTGCTTTTGTCAGTGTTTCATCATACTGACAGGAAGTGGAACCAAGTCACCTGTGTACATGTATCTAAGGCTTGATCTTCAACATCACATAAAACCAAGCATGGTGGCTCATGCCTATGATTCCAGCATTTGTGGACTCTAGAGTCAGAAAGATCAAGAGCAAGGTCATTATATTAATTTCAAACCCACCCTGGGCTATGTGAGATTCTGCCTCAAAAGGGGGGGTCTCATATATACTTGAGGGGCTAAAAGTACGGTCCAGTGGTAGAGCACCTGCCTAGAATCCCCTAGTGAGGGGCTGCAGTGTAACTCTGTGGTAGATCAGTTGTTTAGCATGTGTGAGGCCTTGTGTTCAATCCCAAGTACCAGAAATAAAATAAAACCCAACACAATATAAACTAAACTACTTTGTTGATTTAAACAGGATCCTGATCCCACTTTCACCCATGTCCCTTAAACACAGGTACCTCTTACTCCAAATGACCCACTTGGAACCAGAAATGTTTCTCTATAATCTAAGCCAGTATTAATAGGAAGAAAATGGACCTTGAGTTCCAGCTATGAATAGTGCTGCCCAGAAAGAACAACATGGCATTTGTATCACATACAATGTCCATCTGTGCCTATTGATATATGCAAGATTTATTGTGTCCCTTGGAAGAGGCTGGGGAGTCAGCAGCTGTCAGCCATTATGCCAGAAACAGTTAGTAGACTTGTTAGTTTCTGAACAAGGGTGGGATGTTCATGGATCATTGAATTCAGATGAATTAATTCCTCAATAATGCATTTCTCCCACAAGCCATACATAGACTCCGTAGGACTAGTAGATTCTGCTCAACTTCCTGGAGCTGGTTCATACCAGCCCAGTATGAGCCTCCATTCCCTATATTGGCCCATGTGATACATGCCAAGATAGACGGCCATTTTGCCATGGGGGGGGGGGAGAAAGAGCGCTAATGTGTTCACCTTTGTATGTTCATGAGGTCAGAGGTCAAAGTGATGTGTCTCCCTCTGTTGTTCTCCATCTTGATTTCTGACACAGGGTCTCTCATTAAACCTGGAGCTCACCATGTAGGCTGGGCTGACTGACCAGTGAGCTCCGGTGTCTCTACCTCTTCCAGCACAGAGGTTACAGGTCTACATGTGGACACACAGTTGCTAGGGATCCAAACCTTGTGTTTGTACTGCAACCCCTTGTGTAAATTTTATGAGCACAGTTTAGGCAGTCCTGCCCTTTCTCGGGGCTGGCGAAGGAGGCCTTCTGTCTCAATCAAATATCTTAGTTAATGGAACATTCAGCCGTGCCTTATACAGATCTGCTGTGCTCAGACAAAGATAGAAACAGTAAAATATACTTGCACTGAAACCTCGGTGCCCATAATTTAATCTGGCTGTGATAAACACGAAGGCTCCCTAGGAGTTTTACTCCTGGAGGGTGATAATCGCAGGCATCCGTTCCTATTTGTGCCGTAGATTTGCAGATTGGCTGGCTGATGGAGATTTCTGGTGGAAGGAATGCTGTCATAACCATGTCTCGCGGTCTGTGCTTTCTGCTACCTTGAGACGAAATGCATAGAAACAGAAATGAAACCCCAGGCCACACAGACATCTGTCTCACTGAAGCCATGCACTGGCCTAATCGTTTACCTTTATGTCCCCCCAAAGCTTGCCTGTGTGATACTTAACATGCAGCTGATGTTCACGGCCCTACCAAATGCTTTTACACTCAGCTGACATGAGATCTTTTGTGTGATAGTGTGTATAGTGTGTATATACATTTGTGGTGGGGGGGGATGGGGAGGGTGGAGAGGAGAGAAAGGGAGTGTAACATGCCATAGTGCACATGTAGAGATTAGAGGACAATCTCAGGTGTTCATTGCCTTCCATGTTGTTTGAGACAAGGTTTCTTTGCTGCTTGGCTCTGCATACAGAAAACTAGCTAGTCCATGAGCTTCTGCGGTTCTGCCTTTCTTTGTCTCCCATCTCATGGTAGCAGTCCTGGGAGTATACATGCACATTATCCCACCCAGCTTTAAAGAGATCCTGGGGATTTGAACTTGTCTCCTCACACTTCTATGGCAAGTGCTTTACCCAGTAAGCCATCCTCCCCAGCCCCTCAAACAAGATCTTCAGCTACATTGTCTCCTCCAGGAAGGCAGTGGATGCTTAGGAGTCAGCAGCTGGCCACCTAGGTCATTCTGTTCTTGCCAAGTGTACTATCACTTTTCACTAGTGTGACAAAATCCACAAGACAACTGCAAAGGGGGAAGACTGCTGTGCACATGGTTTTGGTCCCACAGTAGGCTCTTTCCATGGTTTCTTGGACGCAGGTAAAGCAAAGCTGCTTATGTAATGGCAGTCAGGAAACAGAATGTCTGCAAGAGATGGGGACAAGAAAATATGCCTTCCAGTGTAGGAGATGGCTCAGCTAGTAAAGTGCTTGCCATACCTGAGTTCAAGTCCTCAGTAGCCCCCATTAAAAACCTGGCACATCTATAAGGCCAGGGATGGGAGACAGAGTCCTGGAGCTTGCTGGTCAACCAGCTTAGCTGAATTAGTGAGCTTTAGGTTCATTGAGAGATTCAGTCTCAGAAAGTAAGGTGAAGAGTGTTGTGTGTGACATACATCCACATATCTAACCCATTCTATATTAGGAACCAATGACAGATCAAAGTATGTTTGATTACACCGATGTCTAATTTAGTGAACAGAAGAGTTATTGGGGATACATACAGGAGTATGGGTGAGGGGTTACTTATAGGAGCAGGGACCACTAACAAAACCAACTATACCATTTAAAAGCCCTGCATGGTGATGGCATACAAAGGCTACAACCCTAGGTCTCTTTGCACAGCTTAAAAACAGATCAACAGGTCAAAGACTCCCTTCTCCTTGGCAGTTCTTACTGTTCACTAGAGAGGAAAGACCTTGAGGACTTCCTGAGACTTTTGAAGTGCTTACTTCCTGGGTCATACAGAGCCTCCTTCTAGAACTTTCTAAGTCTTTGGGAACTTCCCTACAGGATGGAATGTTTCAATTGCAAGAAAATTAAAACATAACATAGAATTGTAAAAGACAAGTGACACCAACCTCTAACATACCTGTTAAACGGCCTCGTAATGTGTACAACACGTGCATGTGAACCCACCCACCTCCACAGATACTCAAGACATACATACCTTTCAAAGGCAACACCCCCAAATTGTCCAACTGAGCCCTACCTCCAACTGGCCCCTTGAGTGGCGACCCATCCATGGATTTATCCACTAATGAAGTTAGCACCCTGAAGCTCCAATCACCTCTCAACAGTGCCACCAACTGGCAACCAAGACTAACACACAAACCCTTAAGAGAGGTGTGTAGATGCAGACCTTGTCATAGATCGAGGAGCTAACATGGGTCAGCTTCATCAGGCCCTTGTCATTAGACCACTGGGCTGACACTTCAGACAAATAAGACCAATTTTTAAATAAGCTCAAGTTCGTCTCACTGAGGAAGGAACATGATACAGCTCAAGACAATTTTAATATCAAGCAGACATAGTAAATTTTATTTTTTATTATTCCACATAGATTGATGTTCTCATTACACACTGGCATAGGATAAAATACAAGTGGAAGAATGTTCCGGTTCCCATACAGGGGATCTCATAAAATGTATTAAGGATGTGATCATTGTACTTACACATTTTATAGTTATGTTTTCTCAACAGCCAAAAGCACTTTCATCTAATATTAATAAAACAGATGTTTGGCAGAAAACCACGTGGCTTTTATGTTTGTGAATGGCAATACCTTCCTCTGAAGCATTCTCTTAAGTGCCCACCATCTCTCGGCTCGGAGGCATGTAAGTCGGTGACAGGCACCCAGGAAGGTTGCTGTAGCCCTGGTTTCTCTCATCTTTTCTCACAGCCCTGAAAGAAGGAAAAATAAAGAGTAGAAATCCTGTTCTATCTTCAATCAAGTAAAAAGTTTTGGTGAGCTATAGTGCACAGAAGGATGACTACCATTGATGATTATGTTCTATTTGTTTAGGTCCGTGGTTCAGTAGCACCTGCCTAGAATCCTCCAGGGAGAGGCTGGGGTATGGCTCAGTGGTAGAGCCCCTGCCTAGAATCCCCCAGTGAGGGGCTTCGGGGTGTGGCTCAGTGGTAGAGCCCCTGCCTAGAATCCCCCAGTGAGGGGCTGGGGTGTGGCTCAGTGTAGAGCCCCTGCCTAGAATCCCCCAGTGAGGGGCTGGGGTGTGGCTCAGTGGTAGAGCCTCTGCCTAGAATCCCCAGTGAGGGGCTGGGGTGTGGCTCAATCGCAGAGCCCCTGCCTAGAATCCCCCAGTGAGGGGCTGGGGTGTGGCTCAGTGGTACAGCCCCTGCCTAGAATCCCCCAGTGAGGGGCTGGGGTATGGCTCAGTGGTAGAGCCCCTGCCTAGAGTCCCCCAGTGAGGGGCTGGGGTGTGACTCAGTGGTAGAGCCCCTGCCTAGAGTCCCCCAGTGAGGGGCTGGGGTGTGACTCAGTGGTAGAGCCCCTGCCTAGAATCCCCCAGTGAGGGGCTGGGGTATGGCTCAGTGGTAGAGCCCCTGCCTAGAGTCCCCCAGTGAGGGGCTGGGGTGTGACTCAGTGGTAGGTAGAGCCCCTGCCTAGAATCCCCCAGTGAGGGGCTGGGGTGTGGCTCAGTGGTAGAGCCCCTGCCTAGAATCCTCCAGTGAGGAGCTGGGTGTGGCTCAACAGTATAGCACTTACCTGGCCAATACAAAGCCCTGGTTTTCACTCCCAGCACTACAAATAAATAAATAAATTAATTAATTAATTAAGAGCACATATGTTCTGTATATCTTCAAAGCTATAAAAGGCCTTGTGTTCTTTTACTATAGTTGCTTGAAATAGCCTTGGAGCATAGAACTCTACCTCAGAAATAAATTATAGTCATGTTTGTAGGCTAGTGGTGAGGTCATATCTGCTACAGTATGACAAGTTGTGAACATCTTCTTTTAAAAATGCATGAATTATGTGTGTGCTTATACATGTGCATGTAGTGCCTATGGAGGCCAGAGAACATTGGATCACCTGGAGTTACAGGTGATTGTGGGCTGCCCACATGGGTTCTAGGCAATACATGCTTAGATTCTCTCCAGCTTTGTCTTCTTTTCCAAACAAACTTTATTGACCATTGGGCAACGTTCCAATTCAATGATGATCTTAGAAACTTTCTCTGTTGTCAACACAAAGAAAAAAATATATTGTTTGTTGTTTTGTTTTGTTTTAAGCATCTAATTGAGTAAAATTCACCTTGGTAATTCTGTGCTCGTGCTGTGTGACTCTTCCTGGGGAGATGTAACACAAATGTCCATTCGTCCCAGATAGAGAATTCATAAGAGAGCAAAGTAACAATATATCAAAGTTTAATTTGGTAAACCAACAACAAGTTTATTGGGGCAACTGGCAGGAGCAGGGATGACTCAAAGCGCTGTATCATTGAAGCCTGCCTCAGATGAGTGACAGTTTATGAAACTGGTACCTTAGAGCTCATAAGACAAGTTAAAGGGAACTTGACAGGTCAAAGAGTGTCTTTGCAGACAGCTTATATGCTCTGACTCTCCACAGTGATCCTTAATGCTTACGCAACCTTGTGAAGGGAAGAGCCTAGTACATCTGGTCTGTTTCAGGGACTTCCTAAGGCTTCTGAGTTGGTCACTTCCTATCATAAGGCGCCTCCCTTTAGAACTTCTTGTGTGTTTAAAAATCAGAACAAAATGAAGAACAAAAACAAAATAAAATACCTCATTTAGAGAATGCAGAGCCTGAACTGGCCATCTTCTGTAACCAGGCAAGGCTTCCAGTGGTAGAAACTGAACAACAACCTGGCCACAAAACCTTTGACCTACATCCTGTCCTGCCTGCAAGATGTGTTGGGGCAATGGTGGCTCAGAGCTCATGAGAGTGGCCATCCAATGACTGATCTAACATTCATGCCTTGAGAGGAAAAGGGAGCCGATGCTGAACACGGTTTGGATGGTCAGGAAGCTAGATGGCCCAGAGACTTAGAATCTGTGCCTAGTCCAATTGTCATCAGTGAGACTTCCTCCAGCAACTGATGGGAGCAGCCATCATTAGGCAGGGCTTGGGGCATCCTGTGGAAGAAAGTGAAGGACTGAGTGGCGGTTCTGTTAGGAGGTATGACCTTGTTGGAGGAAGAGTATCACTGTGGGGGTGAGCTATGAATCTCTGCCCAGCTCAGAAGAATCAGTTGTGATTTGAATATGTTTTGCCTAGAGAGTGGTACTATTGGGACCTGTTGTCTTATTAGAGTAGGTGCATTCTTGTTGGAGGAAGTGTGTCACAGTGGGAGCAGGTTTAGAGACCCTCCTCCTAGTCACATGGGAGCCAATCTGCTCCCGTTCTCCTTTGGAAAAAGATGTAGAACTCTCAGCACCTCCAGTGCCATGCCTGCCTGGATGCTACCATGCTTCTCGCCATGATGATAAAGGACTGAACCTCTGAACTGTAAGCCAGTCCAGATTAAATGTTGCCCTTTATAAAAGTTGCCTTGATCACGGTGTCTCTTCATAGCAGTAAAACCTTAACAAAGACAAATTGTAGGAGCCAGAGGGGTTGTGGACACCGAGAGAACACAGTCTGCAGAATCAACTGAGCAGGGCTCGTAGGGCTCACAGAGGCTGAAGTGGCAATCATGCACTGGTCTCTGCACATATGGTATGGCTATTTAGCTTGGGGCTCTCGTGGGACCCCAAACAATGGGAGTAGGGGTATCTCCGACTCTTCTGCCTGTTCTTGGGACCCTTTTCTTCCTACTGGGTTGTCTTGACCAGCCTTGATATAAAGGTCTGTGTCTCATTGTAAGCTGTTATGCTGTATTCAGTTGATATCCCTGGAAGGCCTGTTCTTTTCTCAAGGAGCCATGGATCTGGGGGAGAGAGGAGGGAGACTGGGAGGAGGGGAGGGAGGAGAGGCTGCAGTCGGGATGTATGTGAGAGGATAAAAAATAAACAAACAACAACAAAACCTCCTTTAGGACATGTACAGTCTTAGAAAGCTTCAAAAGAAATTGCCACACAACAGACTAAAAACTTTTGCCATGTGTGGGGATGTTTTACTTTAATATTCGAGAAGATGCAGCATTTGGCACAACCTAGACACACGCCATAAATAAGAAAGCCCCACATAGGTGGCAGTGAACTGGATCTGACTTCCCTGCCTTCTGAGCACAGCAAGGTCTTACAGAGAATGCTGTCCAGTGCAAGTCTGAAAGGGACACAGGGAGGAAAGGAGGGAGAGAGGGTTTGTGAGTTAGAT
This sequence comes from Micromys minutus, assembly GCF_963924665.1. NCBI lineage: Eukaryota > Metazoa > Chordata > Mammalia > Rodentia > Muridae > Micromys > Micromys minutus. The sequence continues at coordinate 3,631,584 of NC_137964.1, read as the reverse complement.
GTGATCTGACTTTGAGGAACAAGTTTTCACACTGGTGATCAGATGGGACAGTCTTTTTACTCAAAGCCAGAAAACTTCAAGATGTGGAAGTCCCCTCTGGAAGGTCAAGGCACGTGTCAGACTTCTTTTGAAATTTTTACTGTGTGTGTTTGCACGTGCACATGTGCATTGAAACAGGACAATTTCCAGGAGTCAATGCTCTCCTTCCACCAAGTGGGTACCAGAGCTTGAACTCGGGTCATCAGGCTTGATGGCAGATGCTTTGCAAGATGAGACATCTCAGAGGCCTGTAGATTTGTGATGACATTGTCTGTTTGGTGTAGAGGGTGCACACATGCCGGCATTTGTGTGAACGTCAGAAGACGCTTGCAAGAGTCAATCTGTCCTTCCACCTTGTGGATTCTGGAGATCAAACCCGGGTCCTCAGCTTGGTGGCAGTCGCCTCTATCCACTCAGCCAGCCCCTAAGGCCCCAGGTGGCAGTTTTGATGGATGGCTTGGCTTGTTGGCAAGAAGCCACTGCTGAAAGCTTATTTTTGCAAGGGTCTGACCCCATTGAAACATGTCATTCTGCCCAAGGACTTCTAATCCACGGGACTCGGAAGCCTCCAATTACCCTGGTAACCTGGCCTTGAGTGGACAAATGACTGGGGAATCTTTTGTCTGACACACAGCAGGGGAGCGGATGTGAGATGGGTGTTTCAGTAACACTCTTAATGAATGGCACAAGGACACCACGGTTTCCTTGAGAATGATAAATCCATTCTCCAAGCAAGCCACATGCACGCTCAAAACTGCCTTGAAGGGCTGGGCAGATAGCCCAATGGGCAAAGCAGCACAAACCCTGAAGTTTGGGCCCCCAACACTGTGTAAAGGCAGAGTGGGTGTGGTGGCTGCCTGTGACCTCTGCTCTAGGTTTGACTGTGAGACTCTGCCTCAGTGCTCACGGTGGAAGGGGGACCAGGGATGGTTCCTATAATCAACCTTGGGCTTCCACACGCACCAGCTCACATGCATTCACACTCCACACGTGTGCCTACACATATGCAAATATGGAGACACGTGTATACTGGCCACGGACATGAAAACTGAAAAGAAAAATAAAAGTAGCTGACTTTGAGAAAACTTTGAGGTGGGGCAGAGGAAAGAAAGACATGCTGCTTCAGAAGGCAGTCTCTGTGGCCACATTCCCAGGCCCTGTCACAAGCTTTGGACTGACCCTTAAAAGCGTGAGTGTGTGTGTGTGTGTGTGTGTGTGTGTGTGTGTGTGTAAGACAGAGACAGAGAATAAGAGGGAGAAGCAGTTGAGAGAGAACATCCTTGTATGTGAAACACATGCAAGTATTTGCATATGGGTGTGGTCGTGCCTCAGGTGTCCTTCCATCTTTTTCCTGAGTCAGGGGTTCTCATTGGTCTGGAACTTTGCTAAGCAGGCTGGACTGGTCCTCCAGCAAGTTCCACAGATCTCTCTTCCCACCCTTCTCAGACCCCCACACCCCAGAGATTACAAGCATGGATTCTGAAGACCAGAACTCTGGTTCTTACACTCTCAAGATGGGTACTTTCCCTACTAAGCCATCTTCCCAGTCATTTCCAGTTACCATAGGCTGTTAAAACAAAACGCAGCAGACCGGGAGGCTTAAGCATTAGAAATGTACTTCTCACAAGTGTAGGGGCTGGAAGTTTAAGGCCAGGGTACCAATTGCCAGGCTTGCTGGTGCCTGTCTATAATCCCAGCACTTGGAAGGCTAAAACAGGAGAATTCAGAGTTTAAGACCAGTCTCTGTTACACAGTGAGTTCAAGGCCAGCCTGGGCTGCACGGTGAAGATATGTCTTCAAAAACCAAAAAATAATAACAATATAATTAATTAATTAACTAACTAAACAAACAGGCATGGTGCCTCATGCCTGCAATCCCAGCACTTAGGATGTGGAATCGGGATGATTCAAAGCCATCTTTACCTGCATAACAAGTTTAAGACCCTGTCTTGAAATCAATAAACATGGAAACCATACCAGGAAAGAAATAAAGACAGACAGAAGGGAGACCAAGGTGTCAGCATGGATAGAGAGTTCTAGGGAGGGGTCACCTCCTGGTTATGAATACTCTATGTCTGTCTGTCTGTCTGTCTGTCTGTCTATCTATCTATCTATCTATCTATCTATCTCTCCCTTCCTCCTTTCCTCTCTCCCTTCCTCTCTTCCCCTCTCTGTCTTTCCTGTCCTTCCCTTCCTCTCTCCTTCGCTTAAATTATTACATTTATTAGTATGCATATGTCAGTATACATGTATTTACACATATGCCATGGTGCACGTGTAGAGGTCAGGGAACTTTCAAGAGTCAGTTCACTGCTTACACCACACAGGTTTCTGGCCCCGAACTCAGGTTGTCAGTCTTGGTGGCAAGCCAGCTCTTGTCTCTTGAGGTCTCTGCCATCATTCACGAGGCTCCACCTCCTACGACCATCTCGTCAGAAACCAAAGGCTTCCACAGAAGAAACTGGGAAGAACATGAACATCCAGCCTTTAGCAAGTTGAATCTCTGTCCCCAAGTAGGGCAACCCTGCTTCCCAACAGATGGAGTAGTGGGTTGGCTCACACTCATGACCTGGCTGAGTGCCAGCCAGCGACAAAAACACCCTCCCACCTCAGCTGAAGGCCCAGGCTCTGTATGTTTGACTTTTTATTCCCTCATCTGCTGGGCCCACCCTCGTTTTTTGTCTGCTATGCTCTGGTAATTAAATTCCAAACATTTCCATGACTTCATGAACAGACTGCAAGGTTTGAATCCAACAGCTATATGCCTCCTTCACACCAAGAATCCATTGCCATTCGAGGCCCAGGGCACTGGGCACCCATCCACCCTGACCAGGGAGCCTGCCAGGAACCTCCCTCCCAGCTTCTAAAGCAGGACGTGAGCAGGTAGCGTGGGAAGCCCAGAGCGATGGAAAATAATGCTTGCTTTCCAAAGGTAAAAATGGATTCCAGATGAATAATGGAATGGTCTTCAATAATCCATTGGTTTATATTAAAAATTGCAAAACTGATATAAAGTATGAAGGCATGGGGAATGGTTATGATCTTTTGGAGGAGATGGAAATAGGTTGGGGGGAGCCCCCACCAATCACACCACCTCAACCACGTCTGCACCAGACTCTGTATTCACAGCATCCAGACCCCATCCTGACCCTATTTTCTTCTCCCAACCATTGTCTCACTTCTTGGCTCCAGTTCCTCCAGCTACATCCTGTTAAAGCCAGGTTTACACACTCTCTATGGTAGGTAATCTTCCCTTCTTCACGGGGATTCATTCTAATAACTCCAATGTATACCTAAAACCATGAATAGGTCTTACACTATGATTTTTCCTTATATGCACACACACACACATACATAATAATGCTTAATCTATTGATTAAGTACTGCAAAAGATTAAGAACAGTAATGAAATAGATTATAACACTATCCCTTAATGAAAGTTGTGGGAATGAATCGTTTCTCTCTGGAAATACCTCATTGTGCATACTTGCCAATCTTGCGATGCCGTGAGGGAAATGATCAACACCTATAGGAAGAACTGAAGTGAGGACCATGGAACACTGAAAAGCCAATCTGAACCAACAGTGGGGTCGAATTGTGTCCAACCCCGGAAGCAACTGTCTCCAGAGCAAGTAGTAGGCCCACTCCTTCCCCGGCCACAGGCCTGCATGGGCAGACTGTATCACAAGCAATGTGATACCTCAACAGATGGTCTGATAACTGCGAAGCCTCTCCCTCTCCTTCCTGGTATGTTGATGGCCACAAGTCAAAGTTATTCTTTTTCTCAATCCACACAAATGTCACTTGATTCCCATCTTACCCGAGGCCCTTGGTGAATCCATGTCAGGCCTCCTGGGCCTCCAAAAAAAAAAAACTTAATGGAGTAGGAATATTAGCCTGACGTCTCACCACCTCCACAGCCATCATCTTCTTCCGAATCACCCTCATCTCTCTCAGGGATGCTATAGGACCTTCCTAGATCTATTCCCACATGTGTCCCCACTAAATCCATTGTCAACACATCAGCCAGAATAATCCTGAGAAAGCACATGTCTGTTCAAGCCAGATCCCTAGCAACAGGTTTATGAGATAAACAGCACTCCAGAGCAGGGGTTCTTAACCTTCCGGATGCTGTGACCCTTTATTACAGTATCTTGTATTGTGGGGACCACCAACATAAAATTATTTCTGTTGCTACTTTATAACTGCAAGCTCGCTACTGTTTTGAGCTGTAATGTAACTATGTGACGTGCAGGATATCTGATATGCAGCCCCCTCCCACTGCTCTGGAGAATCCACTCTTCACCTAGCTGCTCGGTAGTTCTTGGTTAGTACTGGCGTCCAGTGAGTGCAGCCTGGTTCGATTTGAATGTGAGATGTCTGTCATGGGCTCGTGTATTTAAACACTTGGTCCCCGGCTGGGTGCTGTTTTGAGAGGCTGTAAAATCTTTGAAACAGGAACAGGCGGGACACAGAGAGTAACTAATGACTGTCTGTGTCACTCAGAGAAAAACCCAAAGGTTGTGTAAGGGCTGCCCGTTGCTTCCTAGTCTGGGTTCTGATTACCTCATAGAAGAGTGGTTCTCAACCTGTGGGCCTTGACCGCTCTGGGAAGTGGAATGACCCTTTCATAGGGGTCTTCTGAGAACATCAGAAAACACAGGTATTTACATTAATTATGATTCATAACAGTGGCAAAATTATAGTTATGAAGTAGCAATGAAATGAATGTTATGGCTGTGGGGTCACCACAACATGAGGAAAGGGTCTCAGCATTAGGAAGGATGAGACCCACCAGAAGAGCTTTTCTCTTTTACCTCCCTCAGCATGCTGTACCATAGGCTCACACACCACTCCCCCCCCATCACATGATGCCTCCTCTTAACACAGCGGCTCCCTCCCGTAGCTCTCCCAAGCCTCCATTCCAATGTTATTTGCTGTGAAGATTCCCCATTGTCCTCTGGTGGAGACCGTGGGGTATGTGGAGCGGTAGTAAAGTGTTGGGTCTATGTGCGTGAAGTCCTGGGTTCTGTCCCATACGCTACTGCATGAACAGATACAACTGTAAAAACTGTTCCTTTCAGTTTTTTGAAATTACAATATAATTACATCATCTTCCCCTTCCCTCTAACTTTTCCTATATACCCCTCCTTGATCTCTTTCAAATTCATGGACTCCTTTCTGATTAATTATTTTTACATATCATATATATACACACACATAGACACACACACACATCCATACACATACATATATACACGTATTCCTAAACACAGAAATACACTGTGCTCAGTCTGCACAGTGTTACTGTACATGTGTTTTCAGGGCTAATCCTTTGGTATTGGATGACCAATTACTATGTTCTTCCCTGGAGATGACATTTCTCCCGTTCTCAGCATTCCTTAGTTACCTGTAGTTCTTTGTGTTATGGTTGAGGCCTCATGGGAAGAAATACAATTTAAAGATAATAAAAATAGAAATAAATGTGGAAATAAAGTCAGGCACAGTGGTGCACACTGCAATCCCAACATTCGGGTGGTTGAGGCAGGAGAATCATGAATACCAGGCCTAGGCTACAAAGGCAGACATTGTCTCCAAAACAAAACAAAAACAAAACAAAAACAGAGCCAAAACCAAGCAAACACAAGAACAAACAGAAACTAAACACACCCAAACTGAGGAAAGGCCCACCCATGAATATCCAAATGGCTTCCTGTACAGTAGGAGGAAGCCTGCCTACTCACACTCGCTTATGAGGCAAGTAAATATTATTTCCGACTCCATGGTCCTCTGTGACTTAGCCTCAGATGAAGTTTCAGATCTGTTTAACATGCCAGAGGAGCAGATAGTGCTGAAATGAATCTCAAAAACGACATGCCTAGGGGCCTGGCGACGGAACGGGAATTATCCAACTCCTGCCCCCACCTCCATCATGAGAGCCCTAGGGTGTGCTGCTGTTCTGTGCACAAACGGTAAAACTTGCATGACTGTTGGATGGTGTCTGGTCTTAATAGGGAGATTTAGCTCTTCTATTATTAAAGAGATTGACGATCTTTTTTTTATTTCTTACCTTTTGCTGCTGTTGTGGATAGTAGAGCTGAAAGATGTGGGGGGGTCAATAAGCTAGAACACCACCCAGGACTCTGTCCCCACCTTCGCTGAACCCTCACGTATTCCTGTGGTGAACAAGGAGACTCCAAGCACAGTCTCCTTCTCGGCAGACTGAATGATGTGTACGTGGGTGCGTACGTGCGTGCGTGCGTGGGTGCATGGGTGCGTGCGTGAGTGCGTGTGTGCTTGGGTGCGTGCGTGAGTGTGTGTTATGTAAGATATATGTGCACAGGATTGTATACACGTATTATGTGAGGGGTGCGGTACCACAGCATGCATGTGGAAGTCCGGGGCCAGCCTTGGGTACCAGTATCGGTCCGCACCTTTCACCTCGCTTGAGGCAGGATCTTTGTTGTCGGCACCTGTGCTTTGAACGCTGAGCCAGCTGGAGCATCTGGAGAGTCCCTTGTTTCTACCTTCCAGGCCCGCATAGGAGCATTGCCTTTACAGAAGCATGCTGTTTGCCCCTGGCCCCCTATTCGCATCATTTATCCACTGAGTCATCTCCCCTGCCACTGTTTCTCTTTCTTCTGAATAGAGTCTCTATGGTAGCCTGTGAAGCTGAGATCCTCCTGCCTCGAGTCCTGAGCAATGGAATCGCAAGCACTTGCTACCACACCTGTGTCTCTACCCCAGACACTTCCGGTGTCTTTGCTTCTTCTCTGATTTGCTCTCCTTCTCTCCTGCAGAATTATAATGAACGTCTGCAATTTGCTATTTATTTATTACAGCACTAGATTGAATGGGGCCTCATGAGTGCTGAGAAAATTATTATTAAACCACATTCCTCTTCCCTCACTGGGGGGACTCTTGGCAGGGGCTCTACCACTGAGCCACACCCCAGCCCCTCACTGGGGGATTCTAGGCAGGGGCTCTACCACTGAGCCACACCCCAGCCCCTCACTGGGGGATTCTAGGCAGGGGCTCTACCACTGAGCCACACCCCAGCCCCTCACTGGGGGATTCTAGGCAGGGGCTCTACCACTGAGCCACGCCCCAGCCCCTCACTGGGGATCCTAGGCAGGGGCTCTATCACTGAGCCACACCCCAGCCCCTCACTGGGGGATTCTAGGCAGGGGCTCTACCACTGAGCCACACCCCAGCCCCTCACTGGGGGACTCTTGGCAGGGGCTCTACCTCTGAGCCACACCCCAGCCCCTCACTGTGTGATCCTAGCCAGGTGCTCCATTGCTGAGCCATCTCCAGTCCGTCACTGGGGGAGTCTGGGCAGAAGCTGTATGACCAAGCTACATATATACCCAGCTGTTTCTATTTTACTGAGGAGACAAGGTCTCACTAAGTCACCAAGGCTGACCTTGAATTTGTGATTCTCTTACCTCAGCCTCCTGAGTAGAGGTCTGGCACATTAATCCAGTCCTGGCCGGTGGAACTTTCTAGAAGGCTGAAAATATCCTCTAGCTATGTTGCCTACTATAGTGGCTTCCAGTCCCCTGTGCTGACTGAGTGCTTAAAACGTAGCCCATGTGACCGAGAACAGAATTGCAAATTTTACTTAACATTAACCAGCTACACATGGCCCAGAGCTGCCAGATGGACGAGCATCACCGACTACACCCTCGGTCCTGTGTGCTGTGCATGAGCAATCAACAATCTCCAGGCAATGCTGTTGCCTGTGGGTAGGTCACTGGAGGGGAGTGGAGGTGGCGTTAGATGGAAGAGAGGCCCTGTATCCACACAGGCTCCTGTGGACATTGTAAATGGCCCTGTCTGAAGAAGGAGTCAGTCTTCAAATAGCAGTAACTTCTCAGCTGTTATTGAGGCGTGGGGGAGGGGTGGTGATCATGTGGAGATCCTGTGTGTGACCACAGTTCCCCTGAATTCTTGTGCGTGAGAACCGTGTTATGTCTAGAGACCAGCTTTCCGCAGCTGCTCTCCCCATTCTACAGCTTTGAACATCCTGTCCACAGACAACGACTGCCAAGGGAGGGGGAGGCGTCTTCTTTGATAGAGCAGGCGAAAATTGGTAGGCTGCCTGCCCCCACGGGTGCTGCTACTCACACGTGTACACATAAGCAGCGCTGATTGACCTTGTGACGGCCATTCTCGGTTGTCAGCATGCCTACATATGGAATTAACTAAAATTCACAAATGGAGGCCACAGCTTTAATTCAGAGCTAATCCAAGCCACACGTTTTCATCTTGCCAGTGGCTCCAGAACCATAGCCTGTAAATCCTTCTAATAAACTCTTCCTTCCTTCCTTCCTTCCTTCCTTCCTTCCTTCCTTCCTTCTTTCCTGAAACAGGTTTTCTCTGTCTTAACAGCCCTGACTGTCCTGGAGCTGGCCTGGAACTCACAGAAATCCACCTGCCTCTGCTTCTGAGTTCTGGAATTAAAGCCATGTGGCAATGCACCCAACAAATTCCCGAGGTGGGGGGGGGGGATTCATTCTATAAGTTCTGTTACTCTAGAGAATCCAGACTAATACGTTAGCAAATTATACTCTTTAAAAAGCATAAGATTAGCAGGAAGACGAGGGTACAATGGAGGAACAGAAAATTAGATGGAGTGTGTGTGTGGGTGTGTGTGTGGGTGTGTGGGTGTGTGTGGGTGTGTGAGGGGATGATATGACCAAGATACATTGTGTACATTATACAATTTTCAAAAAATAAAAACTTATATAGTTAAGTAAAAATAAGTCATTTGTATAGCTGGGGAGATGGCTTAGTGAATAACGTTCTTGCCGTACACACGAGGACCTGTCGACTCCTCAGTACCCACATGAGAATCTCACTGTGGATATCTGCATCCTTACCCCCATGCTGACAAGGGCACAGCTCCAATCTCTGGAGCTCATTGGCCAACCTAGCTGAACTAATACATTCCAGGTTTAGTGAAGTGACCCTGTCTCACAAAACCAGAATAGAGGGAGGGAAAGATAGCTTAGTGGATAAAGAACCAGCCATACAAGTGTGAGGACCTGAGTTTGGATCCCCGGCACCCACATTACTTACAGAGGTGGTGCCTTTAATCCCGGCATTCCTAGTGAGGCAGGAGGCACAGACAAGAAACTCAGGGGAAGATGGCACCCAGCTAACATGGTGTACACAGCACAGAGCAAGACTCCTTGTCTCAAACAAGGTAGAAGACCAGGGCCAACACCCAAAGATGTCCTCCGTGGACAAGCCTACACTGTATACAGGAACACACACAAATGCTCGTCAGACGTATGGAGTGTCAGCGGCAACAAAGAGCACAAACAATGTTTCTGACAGGACAACTTTTACTTCTGCAGAAGGTACAAAGAGGCCTTGTGGGGAGGACCAAGCAGCCCTCATGGCCAGTCAGCTGGCCTGACCCTTGTCCTCACTAGCTGAGACCTCAGGTGCTTCATCAATGGCTCAGTTGGTCAGGAACAATGCGGAGCGAGGGTAGGAATCCAGGGGAGTAATGGGAGGTCTGAAAGTCCTCAGTTGTTTTTCTCTGTGAGATTGACATCTGGAACCTTAATCGTAGGTACAATCTAAACAGTTGCTTCCTAAAGTGGAGACCACCTAGTTCAAGAGAAACAACATATTTCTCATCATGCACGAACATGCAGAAGAAAAGGTAGAGAGAGTGAAGACATCCAAAGTTGGCCTCCTGGTAGCACACGCACACACACACAAATTCTCAAGCACTCACACATGCACAAGCACATGCACACATGCGTGAAGCCATCCCTGGAGCATGAGGCAAACTAAAACAGGGTCTAGATGTACTAAAATTTGGGGCTCCCAAACCCCAATATCCAGGCTTTGTAGGTCAGGCGGGAACATGCTCTTCTCGGTCCAACACCACCCCTGGCAGCCACAGCTGACATGGACTGGCCTGTGCAGCAACATTCTTGCTGCTCTGAAACCAGACTGGAATTTACATACAGAGCAGAGCTGCTCAAAAGAGGCCAGCCAAGGGCTGTATCAATAATAAATGAGCAGCCGCAGCCTGCTCCGTGAGCCTCCTTGTCCTCCGAAGCAGACACAGTGTCCAAAATCCCAGGACCCAGAGAGACAAGCAATCCTTCCTCCCTCATCAAGGCCTGACAGGAACCCACCAGGGCAAGCTTTGTACACAGCACAAACTCTGCCTTCCAGGGATAGTCTGCAAAATGGCTCCCTCTGTCTTCCCATTGACTGTCTCTGGCTCCAGATATGGAGCTGAGATAATAAAACCCCCATGGTTAGCCCCTCAGATGGCTTCTCACACACCACCAATAACAGGCACAGGCCAGCCTGGAACCATATGACTCTCCATCGAGGACAGAGGAGGTGCAAAATGGAACAGGGGACTCCAAGTGAGAGACGAGACAGCAGAAACTACTACAGCCTATGAGCCTTAGTGGAACCTGGGACTCACCCCATGACCCAGAAACTGTGCTGGGGACAATCATGGCAGGACATATACAATGCCATTCTTTGCTGGTAGTCTAAAGGGCACATCATGTGACTTTTGTGTGAAGAACTGTCTACCTCAGAGAGGGCACCTAAGATAGTGTGTGCCCAAGTCTAGCTTAGTGAGCCAGTACATTCGTTGGGGTTTACTTACTGAAGCATAGATAATCTAGCTTTGTTTTGTCGCTGTGACAAAACACCACAGCCAAAGCAACTTAGGGGAGGAAAGGGTTTATTTCGCTTGAGCTTCCAGGTCACAGTATGTGTGCATACACAGAGCAAAAGCCATGGAAGAACATAGAAGGAAGGTGGCTGTCATCTGGGTCTGATGACACAGGAACCTGGAGACAGCACAACATTGTCTCTGACCAAAAAACTCACTCATAGCCAAGGAAATACAGCAGAAACCATGGGGGACACTGTTCAGTGGCTCACAAGTTCATGCTAAGCTAACTTTCTTACAGTCCAGGACCAGCTGCCAAGGGAATGATGCCACCCACAATAGGCTGAAGCCACCTATGTCAGTTAACAATTAGAACATTGCCCGGAGTTATGCTCACAGGCCAACCTGATCTAGGTAATATCTCCATTGAAACTCCTTTCTCGGGAAACTTTAAGATGTGTCAAGTTAACAGTGAAAGCTAACTAAGACAACAGGTGATAGATTACTTTTAGAGTTATGGAAGACTTACAGACCACCAAGAATTCTACCCCAGCAGCGGTAATGGCTCATGAAGATTGCACCCCCAGATTTCCTTGCACAACCTGCAGGAAAAGTCTCCTTTCCCCAAGATGTTGCCACTGCTGATATGACTATGAAAGAGCTCTGTGAATTTCTTAAGTTTCAGGGGCTTCCTGAGATCTGTGAGTTGTGTTTATCTCCTGGATCTTAACAGGCTGTCTCAATTCAGAGGAAATAGATTCACAACTGTTCAACTGGTACAGCAGCTCCACTAGTTTAGTAAAGCAAACTAGAGAGAAATAAGGGCTCAGGGAACAGAGGGTTTTTCCTAGAGGTACCCCCATGGAGCATGGTGGGAAGATGAAGAAGTAAGACTCATTTTTTACTCAATTTTGTCTTCCAAAATTTTTGTATTAAACCCTACAATGTGACTATATCTGAAGAAAGGGTCTTTGGGAGGTGATTAAAGTTAAAAAGAGGTCATGTTGGTGGGGTTCTTAACTTGTAGGATGGATGTCCTTATAAGAAAAACTCTAGCGCACTCAACCTCATTTTGTGTGTGTGTGTGTGTGTGTGTGTGTGTGTGTGTTATGCAGAATCAGTTGTGTAAAGACTGACATGGGTGCTGGTATTTGAACTCAATTCCTCTGCAACAACAGTAAGTGCTTTTAACAATGGAGCATCTCCCCATCCCCCAAGACATTTCGATGAATGCACAAAGTAAAAATGAGAAAACTAAAGTGTAGTAAGAATTTTGGTTTCTTTAAAAAAAAAACACACACACACATAAATGTTATAGAGATATGTTTTTGTTTTAATCCTAGATATGGAGTATGGGGCTGCTTTAAAACTGTCCACAGCAGCTGACTAATTTGCCTCATGCTCTAGCAGGGGTGTGATTTCGCCAACTGCAGGTAGTTTCTGTGATTGTGTGATGTTTGAAATTCTGGAGACTCTTGAGAGGGTATAAAAATGCCAGAGCCCTGAGTGGGCTGCTGCTGCTGCTGCCGGTGGTGGTGGTGATGGTTGCTAGGTGTAGCGAGATAACATTTAAATCTGTGCACTAGGAGATCTTTTGCAAGAAAGGTCTAGTGAGAAAGAGCCAGATGGATAACAACTCAGAACCTGGAGAGGCAGAGAACACAGAAGAGACACATATGCTCTGAGATTCTGACTTTCTCCCCTGGGGATCTGCTCACTACAGAGCCAAAGTAACAGTCAGATGAGCTTATACCCTATGGCCCCCATCCAGATTTTGTGGTCACAAAATCATGACACCATCTTACAAAGTGCCACAGTGTAATCTGGGATGGGTAATATAGTTGAGTAGAACCATCCAAGAAATGAGCCTTTGGGTGTGTCCATGAATAGGGTTCTAATTAGGCTAAGGTGGAAAAACCCATCCTAACTGAGGGCAATGCCATTTTGGGTACTGAGATCCTAGACTGCATGCAAACAAATGAGCCAAGCACCAGCGTTCCTCTCTTTCTGCTTCCTGAGTGGACATAACATTATCAGCTGCCTCCAGAGCCTGCTGTCAAATATTTACACCACAATTCATAATAGTAGCAAAGTTACAGTTATGAAGTAGCAAAGCAAAAACTTCACGGTTGCAGGTCACCACAACATGAAGAACTGCACTGAAGGGTCACAGCATTAGGTAGGGTGAGAATGTCTTTCTAATGAGACCATGTGCTGAAAAGCAAGAGGGACGGAAGATCCAAGCAGAGGAGATGGCTCAGTACTAGTTCCAAAACTGTAGGCTTTGGAAAGCTTCCGGTGCTGGAATGTGTCCCTCTGCTGGGCAGGATGAAGTACCTCCAACCCCAGGAAAATGGAAGCTCCTTTCCTAGAGCACCCTGGACCTCACGTTCTGTAGCCTGCATCTTAGTATACCCATGTCCTCCACAACACCCCTCATGGTTAACAAGCAAAGTGCTTCCCTGACATTCTGTGAGCTGCTCTAGCCTGACAGAACCAGAGGAAAGAGTTGTAGAGGGGAGATCATGGCCACCTGGTCAGAAACATGTGGGAGACAATCGGGTGCTTAGAAATGGCAGCTGAACTTGAGGGACGAGAAGCAGGCTTGTGAGAACAGGCCGGACGCTATGTCCATGCGAGCAGGACTGGGACTGCCTTAAGTTAGAAGACACCACACTGGTGACAAAAGGAAAGTCAGTTGGATGAGGAGAGAGGACCATACCTCTCTTCTTGCAGAATTATGTTGAGCAGTGAAGATGAAAGAAAATGGGACGTTTATGTGTGTGTGTGCTCACATCTGTGTCTCTGTGCATGTGTATATGTGTGTGTGTGTGTGTACATGTGCCCACAAATTTGTGTCTGTCTCTGTGTACATGTGTGTACATGTATCTGTATCTGCATGCATGCATGTGTGCAGGTGTGTGTGTACATGCACAAATTTGTGTCTGTGTCTGCATGAGTCTATGTATATATTGTGTATATGTGCATGCATTTGTGCCTGTGTCTTTGTGTGTACATCTGTATGTATGCATGTGAGAGTGCATGAATCTCTCTGTGTGAGTGTGCATATGTATGAGTGTGTCTGTGTGCATGTGCACAGTAAAATGTCATCTCCAGGACATGAGCAGGCCATCACAATCATAAACTCACAGCAACGCATAACAAGGTTTACAGTAAGGCATGAATTCCTTCCTTTGAGCCAGCTTTTACTTTTACATGGGTTCTAGAGATCAAAGATGGCTCTTTGTGCTTCTGAGGTAAGCACTTGACTGACTGAGTCATCTCTTCAACCCCAGAGTGATTATTTTTATGATACATAAATCACCAGCCACTTTCTTGATTAGCCTGCCATAGCAGAACACTAGTTTCTGTGCCCTAAGGCTCCCCAAGGCCATGGACCAGATACCCAGAAATCAACTCTGTGTACCAGAGCCCACCAGTGTTACTCAAACTGGCCAGTTGACGCTCTCACCCCCACCCTGCCTCACATTTGCAATAGAAAAAATATCCTGTAAAGGCTCTGAAATAGAGCCAAAATATTACTTCAGGGCACACTATAGGTTTCATCTTTGCTAACTTTTAAAAAAGCTTTTAGAATTGTTTTTCATGTGTGTGTGTGTGTGTGTGTGTATGTGTGTGTGTGTGTGTGTGTGTGTGTGTGTGCAGCTGTGTGCTGCCTACATAGATGTTGGGAACCAACTCAGGTCCTCCACAACCCTTAACCACTGGGCAGTCTTTTCAATTTCACTTTCAGGGCTTTGGGGAGTCACAGACACCACCTCTTCCATTTGGGCCAGGAGAGTAACAGGCAGATGCACCAATAAGCCGTCAGCCTGATGTGCCTTCTCCTTACTTAACATCTAAGCACCTTCCTGTAACCCTTTCCCATGAAGATCCCTGCAGTCGACTCTCCACAGAGAAGTCTTGAGATTTGGGTCTCCTCACTTTCCACCGTCTCGTGAATAAACAGTCTCTCATTTGCAAGATTCATTTTGGTGATCTGCATACCACACAGCCCTCGAAACCAGGCCAGTTCAGCAGCAGTTTGAGTCTCTTCTTCCTCCTCCCCTCAGCTGCCTCCTGATCCCAGTCTGAGGCTTCCCTGGGTGGTTGTGCCTGGGGTGCCCTGCATCTTGTTTCCAGGGCAACCGTGACTAATATTAAACCTTAAAAAAAATTGAGACAGAGTATCATGTAATCCGGGTTGCTCTCTCACTATGCAGTTGAGGATGGCCTTGAACTCCTGGTCCTCCTGTGTCCACCTTCTGAGTACTGGGATTACACGTGGTCTGTGACTCTGGTTTATGTGGTGCTGGGGCTTGAACCCAGAGGGTTGTGCATGCTAGGTAAGCGCTCTACCAACTGAGCTACATCCCAGCCTGGCTTTAGGCTTTTGTATTTTTTTCAGTGTTGCTCTTGTGGTGCCAGACTCAAACACCATTTATAAAGAAATGGATACAAATCATAAACCAAGATAGGGGTCACAGAAGCTTAGAAAGTTAAGGTGCCTTTTAGGACAGGGACTATGGTGGTGTGTGCTGGATGTCACCAAGCACCAATTGAGGTGACTAGAAGTACCTGGATTGGCCAGCCCAGAGCTCATTGGTGGCTTGTTGGTCAGCATTTTGTCCAAAGACAACTGGTAACTTGGAAGAAAGTTCACTCATGGACAACCCATTCAAAACTTGTTATAAAGGAGACCCCACTGAAGGGGCCAGGCTGGGACAAGAAGGGACATCAAGGCCGGGTATTTAAAGCAGAAGATGCTCACATATCTTTTGCAGGTGCACAGGAAAGGTCCGAGAGGGAGGGAAATGTTGCAAGATGCCCCTTCTGGCACCTTCTCATGCAGCCCATGCCTCTGCTTCCCGGAAGACAATGAATAAATGATTAAAGGTCAGCATCGATCCACAGGCCTGAGGCTTATTTTATTTCTCATTCATATCTTTCTGATGATTACCCTGAATAGCTATTGAGGAGGCAACCCCTAAACCCTAACAAAAATAGCAGGCTCACCGGTGCATGTGAGATGCTCTCTAGCCAGATGAAGCGTTGTTTCCAGCCATTAGCACATCTTTCTCTTGTAATAGGCATCAAGCTCACATGCCATGGGTTCTCCTCCTGCTTGAGAAGAGACTGTAAGAGTCACCTTATGAGAGGTTGGGACAATGGGTCATCCCTGCAGTTAAACTCATTCTAACTGTCAAGAGTTTTCAGGGCCAGGGCCAGGGGGGATGACTCAGTGGTTAACAGGGCTGGCCTGCTGTGCAAACATGCGAACATGAGTTCAAATCCCCAGCACCTACCTAAAAGCAAGGCATATAGCCCCAAACACTTGTAGCCCCAGTACTGAGGGGCAGAGTGAAGCATATCTAGGAGATCACTGGCAAACCAATCCACTCAAACAATGAGCTTCAACAGTGAGAGAGCCTAGGTCAAGGAAATGTCAGGGAGCTACAGAAGGAGGCACTCAATGTCTTACTCTGACCTTTGCATGTGCTCGTGTGTGTGGTTCAGGGAGAGAAATGGAAAAGAACTCAGTTTGTCTGTCAAGAGCCATATTTGCCTTGCAGAAACACCTGGATGTTCTTTTAAGGAAGCAAAGTCTCCAGAAAAGCTTTCTCTCTGAGAAGGTTCCTCTTCAAAGGCCAGAGCCCATGTCTGGGATGTTTTCCTCAGGTACTAACAGGCCATAAATCCTCCAGCCTTCTCCCCACACTCCGTGAGTTACAGCAGTTTGCCCATCTCTCACTATCCGTCATTATTACTGGTGACATAGCCAGCCATCTAATTCATTGTCTTCAAGAGCTGACTTTATCCCGTGTTTAAATGCTCACCCAGCTGGGATTTCTTCTGACAAACTCCAGGTCCCATCTGGAATTATCTTTCCCCAAACAGGCATGATCCGTTTAGGACTTTATTGGAGTTCTCAGAGAAGGGCCCTTCAAGATCAATCTAGAGTTGTGTGTCACCCACCCACCAGTTAGCTTGCAGTGGGGACAAATGACTGTCAAATAAAACTGTCTGATCTTCCAGCAGTGAAGCAGGCACCACTCCTGCAAGTCTCTACCATCTCAGAAGGCTCCAAACACAGCATCTTCTGGGTTGAAAGTGATCCCTGCTGGCCAGGAGGTGATAGGATGGTAGAGGACCCAACATCCTGAGCTTCCATGTCAGCTCATGCAGAGGGCTCCTCGGAGCCTGAGAACCTCCATTCCTCCTGCAGCCCCTACCTCCAGGGGGCTCAGCACTCTCCTGTGTGATGTGCCTAAACTGTGCTCTGTGATATCCCTGCCTAAGACCCCCAACGTTCATCAGTACTCTCTGCTCTAATGATCTCAGCAGACACTAATAAAGACGTCCTTACTTGGGAGGCTGAGACAGGAGGATCCTTGTGAGTTCCAGGTCAGCCTGGGTTACATAGTGAGCACCAGGCCAGTCAAGGGTATATAGTAAAACTCATTTCAAAGAATTAAAAAAAAAAAAAAACCACAAAGAAAGAAATGAAGGGAAAGGAGAGGGAAGGGAAGGGAAAGTAAGGGGAGGGAAGAGGAGGGAAGAGACTAGGCTGACAGGTGTCACCTGGCAACAAACATCTGATTCTCTCTTCTGCCCAGGGAACTGCTGTTTCTAGATTTGTTTCAATTTCTTTGTGTGTGTGTGTGTGTGTGTGTGTGTGTGTGTGTGTGTGTTTTAGTCACTACTTCTTCTGCCTTCTCTCCCTCCCTCCTTCCTTCCTTCCTTTTTTTGTCCCTTTCTTTCTAGTCAAGGTCTCATTATGCAGCCCTGGCTGGCCATCCCGTGTGTGTGTGTGTGTGTGTGTGTGTGTGTGTGTGTGTGTGTGTGTGTTGGTGTGCATGCCACAGAGCATGCCTCTGAGACGCCAGGCTTAAGCAGTGAATGCCTTTACCCCCTGAGCCACCTCACCTGCCCATCTTTTCCTTTTTCATCTTTGCTTTCTCCTCATCCCTCCTTCTCCTTCCCTCTCTCTTCCTTCTTCCCCCTCTCTCTCCCATCCAGGGTTCACCAAGGATTGAACCTAGGACCTCATAAATGACAGGTAAGTATTTTTACCGCCAGCCTGCATCCCCAGCCCTCCTTTGTCTTTTGTTTTGAGACAGGGTTTTACTAAGTAGCCCAGGCTGGCCTTGATGACCACCTGCCTGGGACTGTAGCCCAGGCTGGCCTCTAACTTGCAAACCTCCTACCTTAGTCTATTGAAGAATTGCAATTAAAAGCAATGTCTGTCCCCTCCTCCTCCTCTACACTTGGGATGGAACAAGGGATTTGCCCAATCTAGCCAAACCTTCTACCACTCACCCCCACCTACCCTGGTACTCTCCAGTTTCTCTCTGAATTAAAAAGAAAAAAAAAAAAATACATACACTCACTTTGCAGCCAGATCACATTAATCCATCCACACTGCGTACAGATGTGCAAAGTGCAAGTTTATTTCTCCATAAATAAGGTCTGTAAATAACTTGTTCTTCCTCCAAAGTCCCCACCCCATTTGTAGCTGGAGGAAGGAGAAGGAGGAGGGAAGGAGGAGGAGGGAGGAGGAGGAGGAGGAGAAGGGGGAGGAAGAGGGGGAGAGGAGGAGGAAAAGGGAGGAGGAGAAGGAGGAGAAGGAGGAGGGAGGGGAAGGGGGGAGGAGGAGGAGGGGAGGGAGGAGAGGAAAGTTCAGTCTTAACGCGGTAAGCACAGTCTCTTCCAGTTCCCCACAGTCTTCTCTCCTTAGCATGGTTTCCCAGCCCTCAGTCCTCAGCCTAACTCCCAGGACCTTTTTGTTCTCTTTAATTTTGCCATTGAACAAGTTACAGTGTTTCTGAAACCTCATTTCCCCCATTTTTAATACGAAGATAATAGCCTCCGAGGTCCTCAGGATAGTCACCAAACACACATTTACTATAGAGAGCAAACATGGATGCCCTCCCGATATCTCAGGAGCAGACAATTGCAGCGTTAAAGTAAATCGGCCCTGAAACTATCACATCCCAAAGGACCCCTTCAAGGAAGAGTATGAGTCCTTCCATTCACATCTAAACATCGCCTGTCCAATAAACTAGGTGCTTCTAGATGCTCTGTAAACCTCCAAATGATAATCTACTCTTCCAGGCTCACCTGCCAGGCAGCAGAACCGCTGCACGCAGTCTTATGAAATATGAAGTGAGCCCGCCTTTATAGCCGGGCATCCATCTTCAGAGTTCTTGGCATATGAGTCCTCCAAGTTATTTTATTATTTCTGAGAAACTGTAACTGAGCCGTTTTATGTGCCGTCTGTTGTCGAAAGAGTGATCATACATAAAGCATGTCAACCCAAGATGAGAGCAGCATCCGTCTTCTTGTTCATCGTTTCCAGGAGACGGATGCTCTCTGACCTGATTCACAGATCATCTTTTTTATATCTAACATATTTATCTGACAGCATCTCATGTAGCCCAGGCTGGCCTCGAACTCACTAAGGATGACTTTGATCTTTCTTTTACATTTCTACATTTTTCTCTCTGTGTGTGATTTACTTGTGATTACATGTGCCACATTGTACATGGGCGGTCAAAGGTCAAGTTGCAGGAATCCAGTCTTTGCTTACACCACGTGTGTCCCAGAGATGGCACTTGGGTCATCAGGGGATTGTGGGATCCTGAGTCCTCTGATTTTTGTGTTTTCTCTGCTTCATAGCTCATGAGATGAGCAGCTTGGAGTTCCCAGATCTTACCATCTCAGTGTGTTGCCTCATCTGGTACCCAAAACAATGAGGCCATTTGATTTGTGCTGGAACCAAAAATCTGAGAATCCAGTTATAGAACCTCAAAAAAACACCAGCCAAGGGCTGGGAGCATAGCTCTAGGTAGAGTGCCCAGCACCTCACTAAACTGATGTGTGTTTATCCATAATCCCAATGTTCAGGCAGTGGAAACAGGAGGATCAACGTTCAAAATTATCCTTAGATACATAAAGAGTTCGAGGTCAACCTGAGCTACATAACATCCTGTCTCCCCTTAGCACCTCTAAAAGGATAAAAACCTTTTGTTTCTTTATAAATTGTCTCGGTGATTTTAGTTCTCGGAAGATGGTTGATTCGTTGTCCTACAGCTCTAGTCTGCAATCCCAATTCCTAGAACATCAGAACATCAAGGCCTTCTTGTTCTGTTTGAAGCAGATGGGGTCCTAGCTAACCTCCCTGAGCCTTGGGTTCTTGGTCTTTAAGACAGAGAGGGAGAGAAACTGCTATGAAGGTTCTTTGTGGGGTTCTTTGTAATCCCCTCAGGGTGATCACCCGTTAATCTTCTTCTGTGAGTTCCAGACTTTTCTTCCTCAACCCACAGACCCCGAGGCTTGCAGATACACAGTGAATGTTTGTCAACTAAGGCCCCCAAAAGCATCACTCTTTTGGGGAAAGCCTCTGTACCTTGCAGAGAACATTTATGAAATCAGTAGGCAAGCCTCCTACAAGCCGTCTTTCCTGCTTCCAAAAGAGACATCTCCAAATCCTCCCAAAGTTCTCAAAAATAATTTAAGCACACGTTAATTTTGTAAACAAGAGGAGAAGGAGAAGAAAGATGACATTCTAAACTAAGGACAAAGATGGAGAGGGCAGGTGAGGTGGCTCAGCCAGTGAAGATGCTTGCTATCTGTCAAACCTGGAGACCCAACGTGGTAGAATTGACACCTGCAAGTTGTCCTCTGGCCTCTCCGCCATGGCACACATGTAACAGACAGACACACAGACAGATGTTATAAAAAATTAACAAGTTAGTAAATTAATTAATGAAACATAAAATCAGGCCAGGCATGATAGCATATTCCTTTAACCTCAGCACTTGGGGAGCAGAAGCCGGCAGATCTCTGTGAGTTCAAGGCCAGTCTGGTCTACAAAGCCAGTTCCAGGACAGCCAGGGTTGTTACACAGAGAAACCCTGTTTCAAAAAAAAAAAAACAAAAACAAAAAAAAATCCACAAATCTTTCTATCTATCTATCTATCTATCTATCTATCTATCCCTCCCTCCCTCCATCCATCCATCCATCCATCCATCCATCCATCCATCCATCCATCTATCTATCTATCTATCTATCTATCTATCTGTGTACTTACATTTTTTAAAATTGCCTTTGGAAAAAACAAAATAGAAGCAAATTCTAAGGACCTAGGAGGTACAGATATAACCTTGGTAGAAAGAGTAAGAGGTAGAGCAGAGCAGGCAGGGTCTCTTGCAGGGCTGGGCCTGCTGAACACGGACTGGGGCAGAAGCGAGGCCTCAGGTGGGATGGCACCACTGGGCAGGGAAGAACCGAGCAGACAGGATGCTATGTCAGTACAGAGGCTTGGCTATGTGGAAGCTGCCAGACAGACAGGTAGAAGTCTAGGTTTTAGGTTCTGCAGGTGGGGATGAGAATGGAGGACCAGAGGGATCCAGGGCAGCCATCTGGACAGTGAAGGGTAGCTATCCTCTCTTTGAAGAGCCAGGTGGGCACAGAGGAGGAGGATGCTGTACTCTCTTAAACACAGGAGCCCTGTGAGAAAGACACTTCGCTGCTGTGGATTGTCCTGCAGCCGTTTGTATTTTGATGTTAATTCCATTTCCCCAAGAAGGGCTGTCTAGTCACATACTCTGGTGACTTCATTAGAACCTTCTTCCCATTTTAATTAGTAAAATAAAGGTGAGAGCCAGTGATTGGGCAGGGGAAGGGAAGGCAGAGGAAGAGGGTCTGGGGAGAGGGAAGAAAGGAAGATCAAGATGGAGTCCAAGAAGGGTGAGCTGGATCCAGGTGGACTTAACTGGCCATAGGTAGCTATGAATATTTTAAGGATTTGTGGGTCTTTTATCTTATATGGAAGGGCAGTTTGTATCTTTGTCCACTGGATGTAATCTCACTGTATTGAGGGTTTGTGGATTGAGATTGAATATATATAAATCTGTATGAAAAGCTATTGGGCTGTAGAATCTGGTTTGTGCCTTTTGGGGCAGAAATTCTGCTCGGGACGGAGGCAGTTGTGCAGACAGAGTAAAACCGCAGGGGCAATAAAGAGTCGAACCAGTTTTTTATTTAATACTACCGCAATATGCCAGAGTATCTAGACTCCCTCATCAGCATTTCCGAGTCTTTCTAAAGATGAAGTTCTCAGAGATGAAACATTCCGGTTGTGATCACTTCCCTCGTTAACTCTCAGTTCCTTCCACACTACAGATAGAGCCCTGCATTGGTTACTTTTCTTATTGCTGTAACAAAATACATGAAAAAGAATCAACTGGAAGAATTTCAGGGCCAGCAAGAGGGCCAGCAGGTAAATCCCTTGCTGTTAAGCCTAGTGATCTGCTGAACCCTGGCACCCACAGAAGAAGCCAGATGTAAAGGTGCGCCTGCAATCCCCGTGCTCCCAAAATGCACCATGAGGTGTGAACGGAAGAGTAACCTGGACTCTCACGGGCCAGCTAGTCCTGAGTCCAAACGCCTCAGAAACAACAGTCCCCGGCTCTGACAAGGTGGGGAGCAACAGACTCCGGAAAAGTGTCCCCTCACTTTTACTCACATGCTATGACACACATGTACACACACACATACACACACATATACACCCCACACATACACACGCACATATGTGAGTACACACAAAGAAAATCCATTAAGGCTGCAAAATAGAGCAAGCTACTGTGGCCATCTGAGTAAGACTTGGAATCCAAGAATGAGGAAGTGGGGGAGGGGAGGGAGGGGGAGGGGGACTAATTTGGCATATTCAGACAGCCTCACCAACACGGGTACACAGCATTCAGCAGAAGTGTGTGAGGACACCTGCCTATGCTTCTGGGATATTTGCACTCAAACTCCATGCTGTCTGTGAGAAACCAAAGCCCAGAACAGCCATTCTCCTACCTCGCTCCAACAAGGTGACCATTTCCTTGGGATTTCATGCCTGCCTGGGTCTGACCCTCCCCCAGCAGGCTTAGAAATCTAATTTTCTGTTCATTCAGGTGCTATTTACTGAGCAGTGGCTCTGTACCAGATGTTGATTTTCTGGGCACAGCAAAATGGTTCCATCTCTCTCAGAGGTGACCTGGCATGAACCAAGTTCAAAGAAACTGATGAATAGAAGCCACACTGCCAATTTAATAAGTTACCCTGAGAGACGAGCTACTTGGGTGTAGGAGGTAACGGATAGTGCTCTCTCTCCCTTAGACGGGCTCTCCAGGGTGTCAAGTGACCATCAGCTGGTCAGACTGTCTGCCTGGCCAACTAACTGCTTTCTCCTCTTTCAAAAAAAGTAGTGTGTGTGCGTGTGTGCGTGTGTGTGTGCATGTGTGTGTGTGTGTGTGTGTGTGTGCAAGCTCACGCATGCATGATGCGCACACGCTCTGGTGTACAGGGGTACATCTGCGAGCAGGTACACACGCACACACATGTGGAGACCAGAGGAAAAGCTTGAGTCTTATTCCTAGGAGCCAATCACTTTAAAGTCAGGGTCTCCTTTTAAGCTGGATCTCAGCGGTTTGGTGAGACTTGCTGACGTTGAGCCCCAGAGCCCTTCTGTTTTTGTGTCCCTAGCGTGTTGCTCTTGTAGAGGACCAGAGTTTAGACCCGTGCATTCACACTGAGTCGCTCAAAAGCACCTGTAACTCCAGACAGAGGAGATCTGATGCCCTCTCTGGCCACCATGGACACCCGCCCTCCCATAGAATATGATTAAAAATAAAGCAAATCTTACAAAATAAGAAAATATAGAAGCCTTGTGCTTGGGGGATGTAGGCCTGGAACAGGTTTGACAGGATGGACAGAAAGACAGCCTGGACTTTCAGTACGTGGGTTATATTTGCAACTTTCCCGAAACTGTAAAAGAATACCTAACGGACAACATATGGGGAGATGAATCCACTCTCGCTCCCAGTTTGAGGGACTTCAGTCTACACGGTGGTGCTGACAAGAACAACTTAAGAGCAAGGGCAGAGAGATGGTTCAGTGGTTAGAGCACCTGCTGCTCTCCCAGAGGCCCTGGGTTCAATTCCCAGGACTTATATCCAGTGGCTCACAACCGTCTATATAACTTTAGCTCCAGAGAGAATCTTCATCTCTGATTTCTGAGGACGCTGTGTGCACTCACGCACACTCACGCGAGCGCACACACACACACACATTTTTTTTTCTCTTTTACAAAAACAAAGCTGGGTGTGGTAGCACACACCTTTAATCCCAGTACTCAGAAGTCAGAGGCAGGTGAATCTTTGTGAGTCTGAAGACAGCCTCATCTATAAAGTGAGTCCCAGGACATCCAGGGCTTTGAAAAGAAACCCTGTCTCAAAACAAACAAAAAATGTATTTTTTTTTTTTTTTGAGAAAAAAACAACTTAAGAAAGAAAGGTTTCATTTTGGGCTATGGCTCTAGAGGAACAGAATCCATCACACTGGGGAAGACACGGAGCAGGCAGGGGAGGGATGGCAGAAGCGGGAAACGGTGTTGATCACACTGTATCCACACTCAAGAATCAGGTTAAGAACCCAGCCTATCAGACTTCAAAGCCTGTACCTAGTTGTACTCCACTTCCTAAGGGTCCCGTAACCTTCCCAAACAGCACCACTGGTTAGGAACCAAGTGTTCAAACACATCGACCCATGAAGGATATTTCTAGTCACACCACTGCGGTGGGAAAGGCATGGTACAGAGCTATACCAGCTGCAGCACCAAGAGGTTTTGCAACATTGACTTACGCCTCAGTAGGCCAGAAGCAGAGAAAATTAGGTGAGAAACAGGACCAACCTACAGTCCTCAAAGCCTGTCCCACAACCCCATGTTCGGCCACTAGATCATATGCCCCAGAGGGTCTACAGCCTCCAAAGTCAGCATGTCCAGCTGAAGACCAAGCATTGGAACACATGAGCCTGAAGGAACATCCAAATTCAAATCATGCAGAAGAAAGTCTTCCACACACACACTAGTGTTGGAAAACAGTGAGTTGTCTCAATGGGAGTCTTAGTTACTTTCCTATTGCTGTGTTGAAGGACCATGACCAAGGTAACGTATAAAAGAACATGTTTAATTTGGCCTGTGGTTTCAGTGGGTTAGAGTCCATGATGGTAGCACAGAGAAACAACTGAGAGCTTGCATCTTGATCCATGATGGGGACCAAGTATTCAACTATATGAGTTTTGAGAGTCACTCTCATTCAAACCACAAGCACCATGGGTAAGGATTCTTGTGGCCAAGCCCAATGACCCGAGTTCAATTCCCACGACTCACACAATGGGAGAAGGGAACTGACTCCCACAAGTGTCCCCTGATTTGCACATGCTGGCTGTAGCCTATGAATTTATGGGCATGAGTGCTCTCTCTCTCTCTCTCCCTCCCTCCCTGCCTCCCTTCCTCCCTCCATCCCCCACCCCACACACAAATAAATAAGCAATTTTTAAAGAGAGAAAGAAGATACTGGAAATGTAGCAGTCATTAGAATGTTTATCTAACATGCACAAGGCCCCGGGTTCAATTCCTGACCCCCCATAAAACCAAGTGTGAAGGTGCATGCCCTTAATCCTTACACTCAAATCCTCAGCTACACGGAGAGTTTGCAGCCAGAGTCTGGTGCTCAAGGAACAAGGAGGGGTGAGGTAAAGTGTGTCTGACAATGTGAAGAATCTTTATGTCGGCAGGCTCCCCCACCCGCCCCCCAACAGGCCACTGCTGCTGAGGACGCCTGCTTGGTTGATATTGTCGTGTCTTCCCGTCT